>NC_069365.1:83994000-85377500 GCF_021730395.1 Mercenaria mercenaria | reverse complement strand
TACTGAAGTAAATGACAGTACAATCACATGAAAAGTTGACCAAGTATCTAGTCCATCATAAACATGTAACGAACTGGCAAAAAACAAAGCTGCTAAAAAGAGAATATCGGAATCTATGAAATGGCGCTGAACACGTACACAGTCTTCAAAGGCGCTGTGCACGTACAGGAACAATTATTCCATTTTATACTATAGAAATACTTGTTGCCACGAGGCTTCTGTATTTAAACTTGTTTATACATACACAAATGTATTTATACTAAACAGATGTGTAAATATTACTTTAAGAAGTTCTTTTGCTGCTACTGTGTACTTCATTTTATGTTCAATGTTTTGGTTCACTTTACGGAATGACATTCGTATAAATGATAAAGTGGTTGTAGATCTGTTTGTACGTACTATTTTTATAAATTGTATTTGTATTTCTATACATGCAATATATATGTAAGCTTTAGTTTGAGAAAAGTGAATACAGTTAAAGTTTGTTTACGTTATATAATTATTGTGTCAAAGGATAAAATCGCATTTTCTGAAAAACAGGATCTACGAAAGTCCATGCATGAACGGCACTGAAGCAGACATGCTCTGTTTGTCCGGATAATTTAATTCTGAACGTTCATGAAAGAACACACAAATGAAAATAAAAAGAAAACGTTTTTACAATGTCTCTATAGGTTGACTGCATTTCTACCCCATTTTATAACATAAACGCGGTATTTAGAGTAATATCAACGGTTACTTGATGACGCTACGAAATCAAATTACATACTGTTATATGACGTCTCGGAGACACTGACGTAGCTTCCTATAGGCACTTTAGACACGTGCCTACACGTTTTCTTCAAATATGAGAAAACAATCCCCGAAAATGCCAAATATGCAATAAAATACGAGGGTGTACGGGATGATGGGTGTTACATATATTTCCTAGTTTCTGTAGTTTTCTATATGAAACTCATGTTTTTATTTACATATTTTCAGAATGTTTGGTGATAAACAGCGAACGTCCAGTGCAAAATGGCTGTCCGGATACAAGTGGCTTTGTTTATACATCTATCGCAAAAGACGAAGTACATTGTGCTAACTACGTATTGTTTTGGCGCATTGGCGGTAGGGAGAAAACCTTCATATTAGAACTACCAGTGACACATTCGAAAACTCTAAAGACGTTATAAAAATCCTGTCACCACAATGTGTCGGTCCTAGGGGGAAATTATGCGACTATCATGACAGGAAAAAATGACTGGATCAACAAGAAAATATCTGAATCAACAAAGAATTCAGTACAAAGAAATAGACACATACTTGGGGAAATAATAAAGGTCACTGCTGTTTGTACGGAGCAGAATATAGCAATGCACGACCATACGGAAGAGGTTAATACTTTCATGACAATGTTCACACATTTGCACAGGATGGTGATATTTTAAGCGAGCACTTGGGCCATGCACAGTATAAATAAAAAAACACATCTCCTGACAATGCACATATAGAGATCTAATTCAAACTCCTGACATTAAAAGAAATGAAATAATAGGAATTTGCTCTAAACAAATAAGAGAAAAGGTGTAAGCGGACTGTATAAATGCTTCTTTCTTTGCCACCATTTGTTGACGAAGCAACTGACAAATCAACCAAGAAACAACTCTCGCTATGCGTTAGGATTAGGCCTACTGATGATACATGTGCCTCTGTAAAGAGTTCCTATAGAATTTATTGAGTGCAAATCGATCAGATGTGTTAAAGTTAATCGAAATATCTTGGATTTCTTGCAAGAAGCTGATCTAGATATTTTAAAGTTAAGAGCACAGTGCTATGATGGGGCATTAATATATAAAAATACCGTAGTGTGCAAACGCTTATAAAAGAACGATCTCCACATGCAAATGATATACATTGCAAGGCTCGGTGTTTGAATTTAGCCTTAGTACACTCAGCAAACGATCGGTAGCGTTACCGAGGAACTGGCAAGGGATGCAGTTTCAATGGGCGAGATGGGGCAACGTACTAAAATGTGAACTCTTCTGAGACTCGGTGGTCAAGACGAACTGATGCCCTCTGCACGTTCAAGAGCACGTTTCCAGTGGTAATACGTGCTCTTGAAACACTGCGTGAAGATGGAGATGAGAAGGCAGGCCAGTATCTTGCTGCAGTTCTTAGATTTGACTTTATCATTTCTCTTGTATCTGAAAATTTGTTAAGTATCATCGTAGCGCTGACGAGCCTTTTGCAGAAGGAAGATATGGACTTACTAAATGCCGTTACAGAGACAAAGATACACGTTTCCTCGAATTAGCGGAATGACTGGGCAGTGTGGCTTGCCCGATACGAAAAGGCAATGCGTATGATCAGAGACTTCGGCACTAAAACATCTAAACCAAGGTGTGTTGGAAGTCAAATGCATAGAGACAACCATGATGCAGAATCTGTCTTGGATTATTGGCAGTTTACGGTATACAATGTATTTGTCGACCATTTTGTCTAGAAATGGCAATAGAATCTGTAAAAAGATCCTTTGGAAGCAAAGAATGCAACCAAGAAGAATAATAGCAGACTCGGTTTTAGTGAGTCTGTTCATGAGAGGTAATGAAATGTGCCTCCCTAGCACCGGCTTTAGCGGAACTCTATTACACATAATATTATGTTGAATGTACTCCATGATCCCAAAGGACCAGAAAATATAACAACACTGAATCCAAGTATTGGGAGACTTTTTACAGCCGCCACACTGCACTTAAAGATTGCTTTTGTGATAGATAACTCACATTCTACAAAATGAAGACCGTTTTGTCGCCGGAAAGTCAAAAGTGCCGGTGCCTATTTACACCGCATATGCACCAGATCTTCATGGCAAATGTCAGTTATTTAAAAATGAGGTAACAAAGTAGAAACTAAACTGGAATATTGTCAGTCTAAAACCACAGACTTCAGACCACTCTTTTACCTCCCAGCAAGGTCTTGTATCCGTGTGTAAACACTATTCTGTTTATGCTTCTGACCATGCCTCTAACATCTGCATTTTGCGGACGCTCATTCAGTGCAATGAAACGCATTCAAAAACTACATTAATTTCGTTCAACAATAACTAGTGATAAAATGCTTTACTAGCTCTGATACACATTCACAAGGATGTCTGCATTGATGTAGACCACGTCATCAATGCACTCGCTTCACAGAAATGCAGAATATGGACCTTTTTTGACCCAAAGCCTGCTCTTTACGAATTTATAAATGTAACAGAAACGGAATAGACCTTTTCTCTCTCTATCAGACACAGTTACCAAAAATTGTTAAATGCGAATAACATATTGTAGCGGTTATTAGAAATGATAATAAATAGGTATAACTACTCAAACTGAACCCCATGGCAAAATTTGAATAGCTAAAAGTCAAGACAATTATTGGAACTATTTTGTGCATGGTGTAGTATTTTTATATGTGAGAAATCAAATGTAAAACACTTGTTTCTCAAAAGTGTAGTTCAGGATGTATTTTCAAATATAACAGAGTTGTGGAAATGGCCAGGACAAATAAAAATCAGTTGTTCTATTTTGCATTGTTATTTCTTAGTGTCTCTAAGTCGTTCTACGGGAAACTGTGAGTGAAATAGGTCAGTATCGGCATCTGATCACAATTCCATATGCTGGAAAAAAGTCAAAATAAATGTATAAAAATACATTGACAATAATGTGTTGCTGGCGAGGTGCTCAGATGTGCCCAGAATGTAGTACAGGGCGTATGTTTACCAAACAATTTTCCGGCGAAGCATGCCACCGAACTCCTAGATAATTAATGTGCCAATTAAAACACATCTGATTCGGGCAAGGAGCGCCTATGCAAAAGAAAATAAATCTAACAAATCGGTTTCCTTATTCACAACTAGAAGGCATAGTAAATTCACTTTATATGATAAATAGTGTTGTGTATTCAAATGATTTCCAGTACATTCTTTTACACAGCTATGGCCGAGTGAGTAAATCAGTCTTCTTTCAATATTCTCTGTTGTGTTTAAACAAAACAATCATATTTTGTGCTATAATCTACCCACAGACTTAGCCTAAATCTTTGTGATTTCCAAAAAAAGTATTATCTGGCATCGGTATGTAAAACAATGGTGACGTACTAAGTTAAAGCTGAGACGTCACAATTATAAATAACGAAAAACAATCATATAGTGTGTGTAAATACAAAAACCTGGCGGCAACTTAAGTATTTCTATAATATAAAATAGAAACGTTGATCCTGTACGTGCACAGCACCTTTGAAAACTGTGTACGTGTTCAGCGCCATTTCGTAGATTTCGACATTCTCTTTTTGGCAGTTTTGCTTTTTGCCAGTTCGTTACATGTTTATGTTGAACAGGGTACTTGGTTAACTTTTCATGTAACTGTACTGTCATTTAGTTCAGTAATTTGTATTTTCTGGACAAAATTGTGTCGGTCCGTGGATACTGTCATCCCAAAAACGGCGAATGTATTCAAACTTCCCAAGTGTTCTCGGAAAATAAAGGTGAAAGGAACAAAGTATGGGTACCGGAGGAAATCGGAAGGTAAGGGGCATATGATAGGATATATTAGAACATCTAAAACAAAGGTTTACCAATAGAAATACCTGGATTTTCCATGCGAATCGGAGAAATTATCGGCCATTTTTCCGTGTAAGCTGCCTTTTTAAGTCACGTGTTTCCCCACACTGAACATGTTTGATAATTATGTTTTTTCTACATTAAAACGTCTCAATACAGAAAATATTTTTGTATAACATTACAGTATGCACTTAACTTCTACCATTGACAACCTTTATGTTTCAACGATGCATGAGAACCATAACAATCAAACGATAATATAAACATGCTGTCGTTTAAATTATCGTGCGGGAGTAGTAATGGTTGTGCAAACACGTCAATAAACATAGTCGTCTTGGCGTCGTCTTCTGCTTTCGATTCAGTAATAATTGTATTGATTTCAAATGACAATGAACTCTTAACTGTACAAACTATAACATCACAGCGCATATTTTTATGTATAAAACCCCTCATAAGTAACGAGTTTTAGATGCGTTTTGTAAGATTTACTGAGAAACTACTTTTAAAACCATGAGAGGTTTTAAGTAAGGTTATTGGACCAAAAGAGTTAAATTGATAAAGTAGTTTTAAATTCATAATTGTTGTAAAATTAAAAGAAAGGATAAATATCTATCAATATAATAAATTTGGGGAATGTACCTTAATGTAAAAACAAAATACAACCATCATAATGTTTCAATTTTCAGATTCATTTTAAGATTCACTTAACAAAACCAACAATGTTATGATCATTTTATAACACTTCCAACGAGTAAAAAAACATAAAAATACCCATCTCATGTAGTTAAAGCATATACAGGTCAAACATATACATGCAACTCTTATACACACTTCTTTTAACTACATTGTTCACATTTCAATCACAACTAACCTACAACTCTGACAGCCATCTTCCGTGGATGCTTGCGAGCAAAGTCCCTAACAACTTGGCTAATGTCAATGTCCATCCCCCTATGAACTGACAGTAAGCACACAGCTGACAGCCTATCTTGACCCTTGGCTGACCTGAGTTTTGTCTTTACAAGACCTAAAGCGCTAATGCTCCGTTCACACTCACAAGACGTGACTGGAAAGGCATATGAGATTGATAGCACAGTATGGATATTTGGATATAACTGGGCATCACACTGTTCAATAGTGTCCTGAAGTGTAGCAGAGGGGTCACTGACACCTTTCCACTTAGCCTGCCACAAGTATAACTCGGCAGGTAGGGATTGAGGGGATGGTAAGTCGTCCATAAACCATTCCAAGTCATTGGCTGTCACGGGGGAATGACACATGTTCTCCGGACATGGCAGCTTTAGACTGCAGTTCACTGAACCGGGTGTTCATTTCACTCACAAAGGTGTCAACAAATGGAATCGTCAGATTGCGTTTGTAGTACTCTTCTGGGGTCGAAGCATCAATATTGTCCCGTTTCGTCTGGTGACCACATGGCGTATGATTTCGTTTTGGAATCGTTTAATCACTGGAAAAGTTTCGAAATTATCTTTTCAATTGTATCAATATATGATAAAAGAACCAAACAGAGATTTCAAATGGGTATCTCATGTAAAAAGCATCTTAAACTCAGTCGGTAGACCAGACCTATGGCAGAATCAGGATAGCATAATCAGTAAATCAATCCATAAACAAGTAAAACAAACGCTGATTGATCAATACAAACAGACCTGGTTTGCACAGCTTCGCAAATCTAATAAAGGTAGAACTTATAATGTTTTAAAAACACCCATAATTTCGAAAATTACCTTAAGATATTAGATAACAATGATTCTCTAATCTTGTTTGAATACAGAACGGCCAACTTCAAACTCCCGGTTGAACGTCTGCGTTACGAAGCGATTCCATACGACAGAAAATGTGATCTCTGTAGCGGTAATCAAGTCGGTTCTGAGTCACATTACTTGTTCCAGTGCGATTTTTTCTCTCATCAGAGAGAACAATTTTTAACTGCGTCAGAACTAAGTGGTACACCGCATCTAACTTTGAAGCTGTGTTTAGCATCTGAGAATACAATTACACTCAAACACTTGTGTAAATTCTTGAAAATAATTATGGAAAAATTCAACTAATTGTATATCACTAATACCACTATAAATGTGTAAATTCTGAAAAAAAAATCACATAATTTTGTATAGCACTAATACCACTATATATTAACAAAACGCGATAACTGTGGCCTTTATTTACTAATACCGGATCTACCCATAACAATGAAATAGGGAATCAGGTGGAAACATTACATGACAAATATCTTATATCGCAAAACCGATGTAAATAGCGGCGTGGTCTAGTGGTTAACACGTATGATTTGTAAGCTTACGGTGCTGGTTCGAATACGGGACGAGCTACTTTTTTTAAATTTTTTTAACATGTTTTTACCTGGAGAAGAATGCAGGTAAAACTATTTGTATCATGATTTTCTTGTGCACTTATACTAAGTACATATTAATATTTTTCAGGGGATCTCATATTAGAATCGATATTAAATCTATTAACATTGCAAAATGAATAGAGAAAACTCTTGCAAGAATGAAAGCAAAAATAAATACAAAAGATGATATAAAAAAGACCTGCAAAAATAGAATTAGTAAAATCTTTTTTAAAAAGAAGGACTCGAACCTACACCATACAAACATAAAAAGAATAGAGTCCCAACACACTATCCACTTGACTACAAATCTGTTATGGAATGACGCATCGTGTCTGGAGTAAAGATTACTACAATATACAAATGAACACCACTTATCGGAAAATACACCTGCTTTACCTGTTTTTGGATTTTACCAAGTACCGTTAAAACAAAATTATCGCGATCCATTAATATGTACTTGAGATTTATGTCGCTAGACAGTCACAGCGGTAACTTGACCTTATTAACTCGGAAGATATGTGTTTTTTCTTCCTTTCCATAATTATATATATTATAGAGAAAGTTTCTTTTTTTACCTAGATTTTGCAAGTAATAACAACTTTCTCGTGCTAGGATTTAGTCCTATTTTCAGCCTGGATACTATTATGAAACCTACTTGATGATAAATAAATTTTACACAATCTACATCAATGAAACTATTTTAAGAAATTTTTGTGTACTATAATATTTTATGAATGGAGCGTGTTTATTTTGTGCAAGCCGCTTATATAGCGATTTATTTTTAGAATGACTTCCTCATATAATACAAGGCAGTCTGTGTGAAGATTAAACTTGTTTGTTTTACAAAAACAGTTGTACTGGAGAGAATGAAAACGTCTGCCTTTGAATGGAAGTAGTAACACATTTTAAAGTTTTCATGACATTTTCCTTTGAAAATGCTGGGATATGTTTTAAAAAAATCGAAAATAAAAGTGAAAGCAACTCTGTTGTTGCATTATAGTAATAATCAAAATAATAATTCAATATATTTATTATGACTTATTTTGACAAAATGACTGAGTGTTTCAGTAAGTTAGTTGAATTTGAATTTAAAATTTAAAGTGTCATTTTGGTCAAGTAGCAGCTTGTTTCTTGTATACATGTATATCATCGTAGCACGGGACAGCGTATTGTATTGACAAGATATTAGCATTATAAATTTTATTGTCATATGCCTTAAATCAGTGTACGCAGAATTGAAATTATGTTAATTAAATTCAAAGTGACACGTATGTTGCCATCCTAATCATGGCATGTATGAATGAAAAACATCGTGACACGTGCCGATGTATGACATAAGTATTTGAATTTAAACGCGTGATTTATGTCAAAGTAGCGGATTGTGTATTAGAATTAAAAGAAAATTGACAAGATATAATGTACCTAATTCAATAGTATCAAATTTCATAAGAACTCTATGTTTTATCATAGCTGCGTACATTTACAACAGGGTATAGCCATTCATCCATACATCATGCAATGTATACTTTGATTTGTTTGAATAGCAATACATGATATTATTAAAAGATGTGCAATGAAATTATTGAATAAATTTGGTAAACTTGATAGATCTATTCCTGTCATTCAGTCTGAAGAATACATCAATTATTCAAGTTAATCTGATTTCTGATCTGATAAGAAATACTATCACAAAACATACCACTATCTTGTATTGAAATGTTTTCCTCTCGTACAGTTTAAATACTTCTGTTGGATTAAAATTTCAGATCAGAAATCTAAAAATCTATAAAACGAATAAATTTCTAATGAAACACTTGCGTATTAGGTGTGAAAAAAGTATCCATTGTTTAGTGCAAAGCACAGAAAATTGATAAAATATTTTGTTTAAAGAAAAACATCAGTCACAACATTCACATTACGAATAAAGAATGCCATTCATTTATATTATTTGAATGTATATAGACAATTAAGCATGTAAGAGATGATGTCGAGTTATCAAAGCGCTATCGCTTTTTGCTCACAAGGGGAGAAAACGCTAACAGCGAAATTGACTTAATCGTAGTATTTGCACACTTCCTTCCCCTGATAAGTGAGGAAAATTTCTGAGTATGAACTGTGTGGCTTTGCAAACAGCATGGATCCAGACCAGCCTGCGCATCCGCGAGGTCTGGTCAGGATCCATGCTGTTCGCTAACGGTTTCTCTAATTGCAATAGGCTTTGAAAGCGAACAACATGGTTCCTGACCAGTCTGCGCGGAAGCCACTATGTTGGTTTTCTCATGGCTCGGCTCACATAAATGTAACATGCTTATAGATTATGTAAGAAGAACGGTACCATATAGTTTGACCATTATTTATTTCCGAATTTATCCGCTGTCACTTAACAGTTTGAAAAGTTTGTATTTAGATAAAACTTGGTGAACCATTTATATGTATACACTCATTTGTATGCTATCAATATAATGAAACCGTGGTACATTCATTGATATTTCCTTATATAGTCATTTTCAAATATGGTATTTATGACATAATTATGTTAAAAGCAGATAAATGTAGGATTCTAATACAAAACTTTTCTTTATATTTTTTTGCCATTTTAATTAAGGCGGACCTATTACATTTGATGATCATATAGATACATTTCATTTACCTTGTTTTATGTTGGGTTTAGCACCATCGAACAATTAAAGGTAATACGGCCACTTTTCAGACATTGGTGGTAGAAGAAAGACCACGATGCCCATACAGGCATTGTTTCCAGCACGAACGGATATGGGTAGAACCACCGTCTTTCCGTAACCCAACTGGATGGTCTTCCCCACACGAGAAATGTCTGCACTCCCACCTAAGAGAGGGTTCGAACCCACAGCGGTGAAGGTCAATTGATTCAAAGTCTGCGACATTACCCTGATGACCCCGATTTATTTCCATATTTTATGACCTCTCCATCAATTTCATTTAGTTATTCACTTGATTACTTTTCAGAAAACTTTATCATATTTCCTATACTTGTGTTTGACAGGAATATAAAATTGAAAATTATGATTTGCATGCACGCAGTATTTGAAAGGGAGGCCAATCAAATTGATTGCATCCGAAAAACCACAAGGAAGTCGATTAGTTTTAGTTTCGTATGAAGAACCACGTAATTCATAATACTTATTTAAAAATAAGAAAAAAAAAATCTTCCTGGTGTATTTCAGCTTAAGTGTTTACAAAAACATTAAACAGCATACACAATATGTATATCTTTATGTAAAAATAGTGTACAAATCTTGAATAGGGACCTATGCTTCCAAAGAGTGCGTAAACGCCTTTTCTTTGATGCATTTGATACGTAGTGGCTAGTGGCTAGAGCTAGACATTAGGGCTAGAGGTATACAGATGTAGTTATGGCTTCAATTTCTTCTCACATATATTTAAAAAAGAACCAGTAATAGTGGTAACGTATTTTAAAATCTGAACGGAAAAATATCACTGTCTGTCAAGTAAAGATGCATACTCTATTTTTAGGTAAAAATAACTGATCTTAATTATTTTTTCTAGATTATTTTCTAAGTAATTGATGCAATAAAACAAGGTTATTCAAAGGATAAAGCAACATGTGGTAAAAAATATATGTGTAATGTATGTTACATACCGATTCTGGTCTGCAAATAAAAGGCTAATATCTCAGTTCCATTTTGATACCATTTTCATTGTTTTAGCAACAAAGCTGACCAGGATATGATGAACGGTTGCCATGGAAAAAGTGAAATCATACGTAGTTCAAAATAGTTTGTTCATGGGAACATTTTTATTTTGAAAGAGTTAGTCCTGCCAAGCAATTCTGTAACTCGGTACCTATGAAAAAAAATCTAGGAGTTGGGGTGCATGATCCCTGCCCTATTAAGGTACTCATAAACTTTTATAATGATATAAAAGGGGGTTGGGATCTGAATGATAGCAGTAGGTATCAAAATGCACTCGCCCATGAAAATAATTGCTTTACCCCTTTACTTGTGGAAAGCATGTATAAATACTGGGGACGTTTGGGGTGCTTTCTATTCTTTGTCTTCCTTAAGCTTTGCAAGCATGTTAAATTTAGCAAGTCCAATAGACGGTACACTGTATCATACTTACATCCATAGGAAGAAAAAAAAAACACTATAAATATTCCTGAAAATATGTTTTCTAATGCATTCCGGTTATTGTTGGACCTCTATACAAGCGCTAACGTCCGTTTTGTTCAGTAAGACAATGGTTAAATATACACGTCATAAACCACATCGATAGTAATTAATACAAGAAATGTCCGTAAGACAGCGCGCTCCACTATTCGGCGATTTGATAATTAAATAAATTTATGTCTCAGTAAGAGACCCCTGCTTTAAAAGGAAGATACACCAAGATATAAAAAGACACTTCTACTCAGAGGGGTTACAACTTGGTGACCTTGACCTTATGTAAAATGGGCCCAGTCCCTGCACATACTTTGTTTGTATGCTGGACAATGTTTATGTGAAGATACAGTAAGATATAAGCAATAATAACAAAGATATGACAGAAAAACAAAGGTTACCGAACAATTTTAACCTTAAAAATAACCTTAGTATAACACCTTGGTGACCTTGACCTTTGGTATAATGGACCCAGCCCATATGACCGAAAAACAGAGGTTGCCGAAAAACTTTAACCTTAAAAATTACCTAAGTATAACACCTTGGTGACATTGACCTTTGGTTTAATGGGCCCAACCCCTGCACATACACTGTTTGTATGCTGGACAATGTTTAAGTGAAGTGACAGTAAGATATAAGCAATAGTAACAAAGATATAACAGAAAAACAAAGGTTGCCGAAAAACGTTAACCTTAAAAATAACCTTAGTATAACACCTTGATGATCTTGACCTTATGTATAATGGGCCCAGTCCCTGCACATACTTTGTTTGCTTGCTAAACAATGTTAATGTGAAGTTACAGTAAGATATAAGCAATAGTAACAAAGAAAAACAAAGGTTGCCGAGGAACATAAACCAAGAAAGCTCACACCGACGCCGACGCTGACGCCGACGCCGGGGCGAATAGAATAGCATCCCTATTCTCCGAATAGTGGAGCTAAAATCCAATCTTACAACAATAGATAATCTCAAAACATTGCATAAAAGGCTACAATACTTGGAAATGGGTATGGGGTTTACAATGCACCCGACTGATTTCAAAAATATTGACTCCACAAAAAATAAATAAATAAATAAATAAAAATGGCGGCTTTATATAGAATATAGAAGGGGTCATTGATTGCGTTGGTCTACGAGGATTGTTCAAATATGAATGCATCTAGAACGTTATCTCGCTCAATAATGCGAAAATCACGAGGAAATTAAGATTATTGGGTAGATAAACATGCTAGCTTTACATTGATACCACACCCATCAAAATCCGTTCACTTTAACTGTGTCTGTCGCTCGCTAAACATTGCCTACTCGTGTATACTAATACAAAAATGGTTGGAAGAAGGTCAGCGTACGCCGTTGGAATACGGTCCTATATTAAGGTGATGTCACTTTTTGAATTTCCGGTGAATAACAAAAAACCAAAGAATATTCAGTTCTTTCCAAAAACCGTTATATCATGATTCAACCGAATAGTTTCCTTTGTCTACCAGAAAGGAACAATTCTTATATCTTAATATTGAGATCTGATACCTTTATAACAGACAATAAACTAAAACAATAGACATTCATATGTGACGTCGGTGAGCTCAACAAAGCAATTTCAAGCACAAATATTAATGTGGAATATAAAGTAAATTGCACATTACAATATCCGTCCAAGATACTTTCAAAAACAATGCATTTGCAGAATAGAGAGATAAAAATAAGTTTGACAGCTCGCGAAAACTAATGACAAATTTTGACAGGTATATGATGACTCATGACCTAATTAATTTTTTTCTGTTATTTCTAACTTCCAGTTTGATTTTCATAAAATGGGTATTCTTTATTGTAGCTTACAACTCATACATTTAAACAATAAAAGAATATATTGTTACCTCACTGTTGTTTTGTCTATCCATCTCTCGTACGAATTCCTATTGTTTCAGTCATTTGTCAGTAATTAGAGCAACTCACAATGTTGCAATCATACAAAATACATCCCTTATTTTCACATAGATATTGAGGATTTATCTAATTAGCACATGTATTGGAAACACAATTTCAATACCGACTGTGTATTGTAATAATGCTAAACTATCTCAGTCGTGACGTCTCCTTAAGAATCGTTGTATTCTTGGCATAGGGTGTAAAGACATTTTTGATGAAATATGTTCTGTTTATGGGCATAATATAATGTCTTTTTCGACAGTTATTCGTAGGTTGTGGGTTAGTTTCAACAGAAGATGCACCACATGGCCGTCGGCCGAAAACAGCAACGTCTGCCAAGATGGCTGCTAGAGTGAAAGAAATAGTTGCTACTGATGCAAGATACACCGCTAGGCAAATAGCTAGTATGGTTGGCATCTCATTAGGAGCAGCTCATACAGTTCTGAAACGTTATTTGAAAATGAGAAAGATCTGTGCTAGATGGATTCCCCATCTGTTGACAGATGAGCAGAAAAAGGCACGAGTGCAATGCGCAAAATTGTTGCTTAAACAGTTTCCAAATTACAATGCACGGTCTTTCGCAAATGTCGTCACTGGTGACGAGACATGGGTTCACATTTTTAGCCCAAACGAAAGATGCAGAACAAAATATGGGCAACAAAGTCTGGCAAAAGACCATGCATTGCAAAGCGGACCATGAGTGTCAAGAAGGTAATGTATGCCATATTCTTCACAACTCACGGTCTTGCCATTCAGGTTGCTGTACCTAAAGGCAAATCCGTAAATGCGAAGTTTTACAAGACTAAAGTTCTTCGAAAACTGAAGGAATATTTCAAAAATCGAACACCCGCAACTGGTTTGGCCAATGTCAGATTGCTACATGACAATGCGTCATCGCACAAGGCGTCTATTGCACAAGACTTTCTGAAGCAGGAAAAGGTTGTTGTGCTCCCTCACCCTCCTTATCCGCCTGACCTTGCCCCGCGTGACTTCTTTTTGTTCCCAAGGCTCAAAAATACCTTTCTGGTCGAAAATTTATGCAGCGCAAACACCTCGGTTCTGCAATATTCAAGTGTCTTCAAAGTATACCTAGAAAAGACTATGAAAATGCCTTCAAGGATTGGATTAGAAGACTGAAACTTTGCATATCTGTTGGAGGTGAATACTTCGAGGGGACCAAATAAAATTTTCATTGAAATCTATCAAGGATACATTTTTATGTGCTTAGATGCATTCATATTTGAACAACCCCCGTATAGAGATGAGGTTAACTACTAACAACATAAATAAGAACTTCATAGTTAAATTAATAGTTTTATTAGTCCAAAATGAAAAACCGGACATTGAATGTGTAACGAATGTTTAAGATGATATATTGGTTGACAAAAAGAATAGAAAAATGTTAGAATCAATACGGTAAAATTTAAACAAATTAATGAAATCATTATATTGGTAACAATAAATTCAATTTCTTTCTATATATTTATAAATATATACAAATACAGTGTTGCGGAAAAACCTTACTACTTAAGAAATATGGAACTTTACAGTTTTGCAAGAGTATTAATAACTTGATGGACTATTTTCTAACAAAATATTACAATAATACAAGAATATTGAAATGGTATTGTAAGATTTGTAAAGTATGTTAATTACTTATTACCGGTCCCTCCTTCAAATAAGTGTTAACACTATATTTTCATATGATGCATCTCAAATAACTACCAGTTTATTGATCACAGTTTATTTTATCATGTTATTCGGTTTTAGTTATTATTATATTATTATTATTATATCAGATTTATATAGCGCCCTTTTCATGATAAACACGTTCAAAGGCGCTTTACATTATAGCAAACGCAGCCACACAGGGCGCGAAATTCATCCTCATCTAGTACAGACACAGAGCGATCTGATCAGAGGGACAGTGTGAGATAAAGCCCCCAGAACAGATAGAGAGAAACTATTTAGATAAAGGCCTGTCCGGCTAACTTAGCCTAGCTCTTTGCGAATGGACAGTCTGGTTCTTTAACGTGACCGGTATATAGCACCGATACACGCGAACTCGTCTTTCCTGGGAAGAACCAGTATAGACATCTTAGTTATACAATGGCTTAGAAAACGTCAAGGTACCACAAGAAGATTTCATAGTTTCAAACGGGGTCTTAACACAATTTCCTTCAGTTCCAAAGGCCCTGTTCTGCAAATAGCCGGTGCAACCGGCAGCTCGATTTTTGGAAAGATTTGCAGGGACAAGGTTCTAAGAAAACATTACGTTAAACGCCTAATTTATGACAATACATCCGTCCATAAGAACAGTATTGTACAGTAGTATTTACAGGACCAGCCGGTCAAGCAATTGTCGCACCCTCCATATTTGTCCTTTGGTTTTTAGGCTGGCGAATTTTTCGCCAGACTATTATAACCATAAATCGAAATTCTGCAAAGTTCAACAAAAGTTCAAAGGTGCTGAGACTGACAACACAAAACCATTTCATGCGCAATTCAAATAGTTCGCCACGTTTATCAGTTTTGCCACAGAGTTGTATAAAGATTGTTAAACTTACCTGTTTCAGTAAATCTATGTGCTTTAACATGTTATATTAATGTTTTATTTTTCTAACGGTAAATACTAGAAAGATAATATTAGAAAATATTACATAATGATGGTAAATTAATTCGCCCCTATGAATGAAATGTCTGTATGAATGGAACTTTTTCATAACTCAACACTGTTGACTGTTTCGTTATAGATTATGACCCCGGTCTGTAAATAGCTAATTAAACAAACGCTGGTTCCGAGAAACAATTGTCGATTTGAGTTACACTGCGCATGAGAAATATGAAATATCAATTAAAATGAACTTATAGTGATACGAGTTATGTCTGGTCTTATATTTAGGGCTAAAGTTGTAAGAATCTATTCTTTCAGATCATTTGCTATAGATACTAAGGGACGTAATCGCTGCGTGGAATTGCCACAGTAACGTGAGAAGAAACAAATGACCACTTTCTACGGGTTGTATGTCTAAAGAGTGACCATGCTATATATTCTTTTTTTCTTTCTTTCTTTTTTTCTCTTTTGCTATTTCTATACTAAATTCATTTTAGAAACATTCTGGCGAATGCTCAAAGATATATTGCAAAAAGTGCTTTGTCACCATTTTGTTTAAAGGGCGTAGATGTAAGCGATTTTTGTTTAAACACACGTTTTCAGCTGTATTTCAGGTTATTTTAAGATAGTGGACCCGTAACGGTAATGTTTAACAAATGCATTAATTGATACAGTCCTGAAGTTAACACTGTTTCGCACTGTGTTGCATCTTTAAACGACTTTTACTGTGTCGTTGTTGTTTGATTGTTTTTTTTATTTGTAAATCTTGTATAAATTATGTTTTTTCCTCCAGCTGAAACAGAGACACGTTTCAGAGTGATAGGCATTGCGCAAAACGATCGCAGAGAAGTCATTTTACCTCATATTTTTCTAAATGAAACCTCAAAGTATTGCGTAACAATTATAAAACAAAATAAAATTGTCGATAACAACTTTTCTTGGGAGCCTCGAGTAAGATAATTTAATCGGACAGAAATTAAGCTCCAATTCTTAAGAATTATAGCCTTGCTCTCTGCATTCAAAAAGAACCATAGGGCAGAAGTAAGACCTACCTACATTTCTTCCAAACTTTGTAAACTAAAGAATAGATGCAAAATCAAGAACTTATGCAAAATGTAACAAAGTATTTTCAAAGATGTCCAAACATTTACCCTTCAGGTTAAATTCAGTTTAAACAGCAAGAAATGGCTAATCAAATGAAAAATGTCCGCTTTTGTACGACAAATCAATGATAATAAGTATTGTAAAAAAACCAGTTTTTCTTACTAGAAAGAAGAAATATAATGAATAAAGATTGGTCCTAGTGGGGCTTGAACCTACGCATTCCTGAAAAATTAGTAAAAGCAGCCTATGGTAGGAATGGAATACTTTTCAAAAAAAAAAGGAGGTGCACTATTACGGGTCCGGCAATTTTCCTAATTATCGTATTAGGAAGGAACAGAACTAGACCATAATCATTAACAGTCCGGTTTATAGTGGTATTCCCTCATACCGACAAGAAAACCACCCCATCTGATCAGTGTTCATACATTCATAAATGTGTTTGTGTATGGATGTGGGTGGGGAGGGGGCTGCAAATCGAAGTATAGATGTCGTGTTTGCTACCTTTATATTTTATCTGATATATTTCCCTCAATGTTTATTATTGCTTCTTTTTAAACATATATAAACGGTTATGGCACGCCAATTGTCCAATTATAACGTGAACCCAGACTCATGATCGAATCAAAGTACTGAAAGTACAGCAAGGCTGGCTACCACAAAACATTGAATGAAAATTGTGCGGGAAAGATGTTTGCAAAATCTTAGATATTATGGGTTTTCCATATCAAACTAAGGCGAGCATAGAGTATTGTTGTGATTAACCATCTTGATTAACTTGTGCATCAAAGTAAAAGTTCAATCGAGAAACCTAGTTTATCGGACGTAAACATGGGTTCAAGAGAGTAAACTATAGGTTACGCCCGTTTTCCTGTGTGTTCGCTCGAAAATTTATGTTAGTATTCGATAATCCTAGTTTTTCGACTAAGAATGTAATAATTTGATAATTTGATTGCCGATAACCATTGTTTACGGACGTGAACCTATGTTAATACCATGAACTTGGGTTTACGAGCGTGAACCATAGTTTACGAACTTGAATCTAGGTTTACGTTCGAAAAACTTGGTTTCTCGAACAAAACTATGATTTTTGGTCATTATCCTATGTTCACGAGCGTAAACCTATGTTTACGGTCGTAAACCCATGTTCACGGTCGTAAACGTAAGTTCTCGATCGTTAACATATGTTCACGTTCGTAAACTATGGTTTACGCTCGTGAACTTAGAATAACGGCCGAAATTCAAAGTTCAATTGAAAAACCTAGCTGAAACATGGGTTCACGGGCATGTTTTCGCTCGAAAATATGGGTTTGTGTTAGAAAAACCTGGTTTTACATCCGAAAACCCTAGTTTATCTATTGTTAATCCTAGTTTTTCGACCGTGAACCTGGGTTCACGTTATTATTGAACAATTGGCGTACTATAACCGTTTATATATGTTTCTAAAGAAGCGATAATAAACATTGAGGGACATTATATCAGATAAAATATAAAGGTAACAAACTCCACATCTATATTTCGATATGCAACCCCCCCACACACACACACGTACGCAGGCACACACACACACATACACACACATCATGTATGAATGTATGAACACTGATCAGATGCGGCGATTTTCTTGTCGGTATGAGGGAAATTTTGGGCTCGAACCCGGCTATAAACCGAACTGTTAATGATTATTGTTTAGTCATGTTCCTTCCCTATACGATGGTTAGGAAAATTGACGTACCCGTAATAATGTACCAGTGTTTTGTGGTAGCCAGCCTTTCTGTACTTTCAGTACTTTGATTTTTCTCTTTCGTTTGGGCGTCGCTGCTATTCCAGGAGCGCCCTTTTCAGCGCAATGTATCAGTGTCTGCATTCTCTTAAGGGTAAATATTTTGAGGGACTGGTGTAAGCATGGTTTTCCTATATTTTATATGGACAGTCACAAAAGTTCTGAATCCCCTCGCACTTTCACGTAACTATGATAGAAATAACGATAACGATGTTTTATCAATTCAATTTAATTCGTTAAAATCTTGAAAGAAACTTCAACAGATAATAGGGTTCACTGTATTGTCTGAACGAGTATTGCATTTTTATGTAAAACAACTATTTTGTCGAATAAAACCTCTACTGTCAAGTCAAATAACTGCAACGGATATATTTTTTGCTGGGTCTGGGTCTTGAGTCGCACTAACATAATTTAGGTCTTTTCCAGCTTTTGATGGTACAGGACGACCCCACGTGTCCATCCAAGCATTGTTTCATGCATGGACGGGCATCTGGATAGAACCACCGGCCTTCCGTAAGACAGCTGAATAGCTTTCTCGCATGAAGAATTCTACTCTCCAAGCGTGGTTTCGAACCAACACCGGCGAAGGACAAGTGATTCAAAATCAGCGACTTTAAGCACTCCGCCATAGAGGCCATCACCACACAGGCCACTGATTCTGTTATTTCTGTACATATTGGGTTGTCAAACCTATGCGCACATCCGGCTTTAAATGTATTCTATGGGATTTCCCATGTATATTATTCTACTGACCAAACTTTTCGTTTTCAATATATATAACTGTATGTATGTAAATATACACGGAGCATAGTATACACAAAATCCATTAAGGGAAAGATTTTAATGAAATGTAAATAAGGCATATACGCTTTCAGCAGCATCTAAATGGGTGTAGCGGCGGGGGCGGGGGGAAGGATGAGCTATATCCAAAGGAACCAGTTAAAATTACGTGTTAAAATTCTTTGCCTCAGATACATAAGAAATATCACATTTGAGTTTATACCATTTATTGAAGTTTCTTTCTCTTATATAACATACACACGAAACATATTCATAGTAAAAAAATACAGAAAATAGCCAGTCTATGAAATAGTGGTTGACTTTCTACCAATCGCGATAGAAAACAAAAAAATGCACGAACTTAGATTTTAGTGTTGATTTGTTTTCCATGAAAACGACTCAAATTGGATTTCAGTATTCACAATTACATACAATCCAGAAAAAGATAGCATAGCAGTGATACTCTGGCTGTATTGAAATCTGCATTTCGTCTGCGCCTGAAATAGTTTGCTTATTGTCCCATTCCATATATGGTATTAAATGCACTGTGGAGATGTAATGCAGCATAATTTCAGAATATACGGTGCCATCCGTAAAATACCAGTAAATAATTTCGAACATAAGAAAACGAAGTAATTAAAAACACTCAAGAGTAATGTTTAACATTTTCCATGCATAGATTTGTAGTAAGTCACTAAGCCAAAAGTAGGTATACAAACGCTAAGTATGCATCCATAATAGCAAAGCCACACAAATAACGACTGTAGTCGCAAAATAATATTTCTTTGTTTTATTCTTGCTGCATAGAGAATGCGTCACCTTAACTTCGTCGCAATTCATTGCTTGAATCGCATGTCAGGTATGCTTGACATGTTTGTATCACTTTCATCATGAAGCAATTGCATTAAGGAATTCGCGTATAACTTAGATCACACACTGCACCTACGATAAGAAGTTTCCTATTTGAGCTGATGTTACAGTGAATTTGTTTAACAGAAATATATATATTGCTTTGCATCAGGCAGGATCGCTTTTGTCTGGATCATATAGATTGAAGACAATGGAAAAAGGTCCAGAAAGTAAGGTAAAGCTCCTTCAAGTTTGCTAATTTAATAGAAAATGCCAGGTATTTAGTCTGCTTTGCTTTATAACAGGATTGGCGGTGTAAGGATACAACGTTTCAATTGGGTATCAGGTTTGACAAAAGCAACTTTTAATTGAAAAATCTTCCAAAGGTCTTTTTGCTAACTATGTTTAGAATATTGAAATGTTTTTGAATGTTGGAATGGAAAGTTTTGAATATTTTTGGAAAAACATTTAATTTATTATTTTTTTGTTGGGTTTAACGTCGCACCGACACACCGGCATATAGGTCATATGGTGCCTTTCCAGAGTTGATAGCGGAGGAAGACCCCAGGTGCTCCTCCGTACATTATTTTATCACGAGCGGGCACCTGGATAGAACCACCGACCCTCCGTAAGCCAGCTGGATGGATTCCTTACAACTGGCTCTGAACAATTTAATAACCAGAGTAAGGCTCAAACCCACATCGATGAGGGGCAAGTGATTTGAAGTCAGTAACCTTAACCACTTGGCAACGGAGGCCCCCTGAAAAACGTTTAAATGTTGACATGTTTGATACATTCTGCAAACAATATGTACATGCCCTATAAGGGAAATATGAAATGTTCTTGATTTGATACATATCACATTTTCTCCTATGCCCTTTTAGTATGTAAGCAGGCAGGGTTATCCACACCGGTTTGTTCATTTATTTTTACATCATCAAAACTTATAGAAGTTAGGTCTATCTTGTAACTATCTAGTATTTCCGACTTAGTGTCTGTGGCACTAGGCCCAAAAACAGACAATAAGATAGGTACCCAAAGAATGATAAAGATGACACAAATGCCAGTTGTGAGAATAGCAAGCCTAAAAACAGTCACGAAAACGTAGGACCTTACCACAAACAACACCAGAAGTCCTAAAACCTGTCCAAACATAGCATGGAATAAAGATTGTGATGTCGTGCCTAAAATCACATTTACACGTGCCGCTTTGTTTATTCCAGTTGCTTGAAAGTATGAATAAAATGTGTGAACGACAACTTCCACAAAGAAACATCCCGCCATCATATAGATGATTGCAGAGACTTGAGTCAAATAAATTCCTAAGAAGCGAGATACACCAAAGAGACAGGTAACCATCGAAAGATATACTAGTGGTATGAGAATAAGAGAGGACAAATTTGGTTTCAGAAGAAACAGTAGACATATCACTAGCCCTATTTGTGTTCCAGTGAATATGAAATACTCCCAAAGCGGTTGCTTCCATGCGTCAGTTAAGATAAAATCTGGTGAATGTACAGAAACATACTTATCATCTGTCTTAAAAGGCAGGACATGTTCGTCAATGTCATTATATTTGTCTTCTAAATAGTCACTCATTTCATCAGCTAAATCGAAGAGCTCTTTCTTCAATGAAATCATGGACATGGTTGATGTATATTTCGTGTTTATGTAACATCTTGATGCAAGAATGCTTGAATCATTTTGATCAAAACGTATATCACGAGAAAAGACATTATTTTCTGGAATAAATTTGTTTTTGACCGATAAACTCAAAGCTAACTCTGATGTGTAATTTACATACGAACTATTTTCATACAAATCGTTCCAGGATAGTAGAAGTTGGTTATTCAAGAATGATTTTGATTTTAACTTTTTTTCAAAGTCTAATATTGTTACCAAGTCATTTGCATATCCGCTAGGATGAATGGTCACAAACTGTATAGTAAACGTTTCGTTATAAAAACTTACATGTTTTTCATTCCAGCTATGGAAATAAGAAGTTGAAAGAACTTCGTTTGTCTGTAATACATCCACCTTGTAGTTAAGAATACCCCATACAGAAAATGCAGTTAATAACATATAGGAAAACAAAGAAATGCATTTAGATGTAGTGGTCAATAGAAAGCGTAGCATGGCTTTCCTTGAAATCTTTTCAATTGAACTTTCAGTATCAGTCCTTTTTTCAGGCCGGCTACCACTACAGCAACAGATGATACAACAGCTGCGTCCTTCAAGTTCTTCTCTGGGTCTCAACTTCGTACAGATACAGCAGTGACGACCGGCGTCGATACGTTGCTCGTGTATAGCCAGACAGGCAGTGTAAAATACAAAATGGTTGACGTAGTTGAATACCATAGTTGCCACTAAAATTCCAAACAAAAAATGAGATGTTCTTCGTATTTAGAGTGAGGTGAGAGTAACGGTATTCATATTTATTCAATCAACAATAATCATTAACTACAATTTTGTAAAACTGCATAAATTAAATGACACCTTGTAAACGCAATGTGAAAACCATTGTACTGGATAATAAAAACAAATAGTTTGATTACTTTTATGAATGACCTCTTACCTACGTAAATGCCTACGAGCTCAATAGCGTAATACTTTGAGAAAATTGCCACTGTGAATGGAACAACATAGCACATCATGGTCGTAGTTACCGGAAGAGCGGACATTTTTACCGCATATTCCACACGCAGTTTGGAATCAGGTATATCATTTGCATCAGACAGGTGCGATAGAGTTATCATTGTATTGATAATTTGATGGCCTGAAATTTATAAATGGATTCCAGAAGTTGTTTATCTTTAGAAGTATTCAAACACATGACAAAATATTCATTGACACCTAGTTATGCAAAATGTGTATAGCCCTATCATAAATGGAGACTTTACATATAAACTGAACAAACGTGATTTAAATGTAATTGCAAAACATTTGATCTATTTAGAGGTTTCGAAATTTTTATAACAATTTTAATTATTCTAGTTTAAAAAGCAAGTATTAGAAACGGATATGAAAACACATACCTACTATAAACAGTGGCGCAACACCTATTACATTTGTGAATTCGACCTCACACGCCATAAGCAGCCCCCATGCACCTAGCACACTGGTTGGTGTAACGATGATTCCCATTCTCCCGATGTTGACCCTCTTGGCAAGAATATTTCCGCCAGACATAACAAACCCCATGTAAAAGAAATAAATAGTAAATACGAATGAAAAGTAAGGAATATCGGTATAAGTATCGTTACCGAGCTCTTCCAGAAATGACTTTGAGTGTGAGAATGTAAAAGAAAGATCTTTGCTTTCCTGAAGCTCAAATATTTGTTTCATGTGAGTTATGAAACGATCCATCCAATGTTTGGAATGCTTTTCGTATAGTATGGTATCTTGGCGGAGGTTAAACCTGACTTTAAGATACATGGCACTTATAAGAGTATCATTTTCAATTATGTAATCTGCAAGTTGAAATAAAGGATTTTCAAAAATCGTTTTGTTTTCAGATTGAAAGGTGTTCAGTGGTAACATTCCATCTTTACATTCGCGTAATTGCTCAATGATTTCTTCTCCAGTAGTTACACATTTGTCATCCCTACGAGCGCAGAGGTGTGAATAATCGACTGCTGTATCATTAACATAGTGTAAGGTGATATTTTTGATACCTTGCATTAAAGAATAAATCTCTCCATACAAGGAGTCATTAATAAGACTTTGTTTGTTCTTTCTCCAAATAATGAATTCCGTATACAGCGGTTGCTTTACCGCCTGGTGTGTGTAAAAGTCTGTCCCGCTGTAATCCGGAAACAGGTTGAGGATAAATTGTTCAGTTTCCCCCGTTTTCGTTTCTCTCGGCATATAGACTTCTTCTATATCGTTATTGAGGAGGCTCTTTCTGGGTAGGTTTAGCATGCCCAGTCCAAGTAAACCGTTGAGTAGGAAACCGACAATGCAGACTTTCCAACAATGGGAGGCGATATGGAGTGCCAATGATCCAAATACGACTTTCATCTTTTCCGTATAATACATTTCTCGTTGCCTTTATGTAACTGGGTGTTGATATTTAACTGGCACCTTTCTACATAAGATTTAAATAAAAAAAGCAAAGTATTATTTTTTTCATTGTCAACCTTATTTTACTTTAAACAAAACAACATGTATTGCTTAAATTGCATATTTTCCAATTACAATACTGTAAAATCATTAAAATTCGTGGGCATGAAATTTCGTGTTTTTGGTCAAAACGGCAATTTCGTGGGGATATGAATTCGTGGATTTCAACTTTTGAATATAAAATGAAAGGGAGTTTTACTTGTTCGTTGGGATTAAATTTCGTGGATTGAGTCAACCGCGAAATCCACGAAAATTAGTCCCCCACGAATATTAATGATTTCACAGTAAGTTGTCTTTAAGAACAGAATCAGACGTTTTTAATCAATTAAATCAATTATTATTCAAGTTGCTTTGTGATAGAATAAAGGGGAACTTATAAACTCGTGAATCAAATGCGTAACTAGGACGATATAAAGTGTAAACTATGAAAACGAATAAACACTCACCAAGAACAAGCAGTCATGTCATCATACCACCATTTGATGTCTATAAATGCAGTTTAGAAATCATACATCCTGTTTCTCGTACACAACTTTTATCTATTGCTTTATCTATTGCTTCACAGATCCTTATTTCGGGGATGAAAGAAATGATATCTGGTCATTTCTTTTTTACGAACCCTTACCAAGAAGATAACAGTTAAATGGAAGAACCTGATTTAAATCAGGAAGTTCATAATCAGAAATGCTTTGATCGTGAGTTGTTGTATCACCCAATAAACTCTCCACGAATAGGCAGTCATGTGATCATGCCGCCACTTAATGGCTGTAAATGCTGTTAAGAACACAATTTCAAAGTACTCCTTATTCGGAAATGAGTTGAGATGAATATCAATATCTTAGAAAAAAATATATGGTAAGATATACGGTTATTTATATAATACGAAGCCTCCTTCAACTTCATACATTCAGGATAATTTAAATCACAATCTGACTAAAGTACTTGATCTTCTAAACGAAGATCTGAGAACGACCCATTCACATTCGTCTTCTGTATATTTTGGATTTCCAGTATTGCTATTTTTATTTTATCCAATCAGACGACTTGTTCGAATGTCAAAGAGTAAGAAAAATGTGCAGTCATTCCAGGGCTCGAACCCGGGACCCCTCGCTTTCAAAGCAAGTGGCCTACCGACTGAGCTAACCGGCTATCTGATACAATATGACATAAAAATTGTAAATATCAAAAGTCAAGGCTACAGGTAGATTTGCAGGATGTTGTAAGTTAGGCTCTGATTGGCTAGCGAAAGGGTCGTCAGAACGAGGCAATGAATAGGTCGTTCTCAGATCCTATGCGTAGCGTAATAGGATATGTACTTTAGTCAGATTGATTTAAATCAGGAAGTCTTGTTCAGAAATGTTTTCATCGTGAGTTGTTTTCGCGCCAAATACAGCTATAAGTCTTCTGTGTAATACTTTCTCTTTCAGTTATTAATCATCCCAAACATGCAAAAACGCGTGACGCTTATTGGCTGAAAAAACAACAACAATAAAACAACAACAACAACAACAACGTTTTAGTTTGATGATGTGTTCGGGGATCTTTCAGGTGCGTGTTTCTATTGTCAAGGATATATCAGCCATTCTGTGAAGGACACTGCCATTACAATATGTTATAAATCAACCGTCCGTCACGATTTTGAGACACTAAGCGGTAAGTATAAAATATGTTTTCCCAATTAATGCAGGCGATACTACAATGTAGTGATTTTAATTTCTGGCTTATTTATTTAATGTAATTAAGTAGTTTGTACTGTGATATTTGCAGTTCTATGAATATAGAATATTCCCGAGTCCATTTAGTTAGTTGGCTACCTCTGCTAGTGGGGATGCTCTTGGCGGTCGAGATTTCAGGAAGGATTTGGATAAGGCTGAAGAAGCAGATTATAAATCTCTAAACTATTTCTATCTCCATAAAATAATTAGAAAATGGATATGTTTTTTCCGGTAACTGGCACTCTTAAACATTTCTTGAACACATTTTAGCTTCTCACAAAGCCATTTGCATGTCAGTAAGTAGTAGCTTTTAAAAGAAATGTATGGTGTTTAACGTACTGCATTATATTACAGAGCAACATTTTTAGAACGAAGAAAGACTAAAATTTGCCTGTTGTACAGTGACTGTTGCTCTGGATTTGGTTCTTTTACTAAGCATTTCATTTACTAGGAGAGAAATAGCTGCTTCTGTAGAGGTGAATGTACTGTTTAGTTTGAGATTGCTAAATGATTTGTACTTATTTTGTCCTGTCACGCTTTTATGAGAGTACATTCTATGATTATACGACCACTGTAATATAAAGCAGCTATACCATCCCTAAAGCTACTTCGAAAACACTGCCGTGAAATTCAATGATATTAATAGGGAATCGATCCCTCTACGGTAACATGCGATATACCGAATGAGATATATACTATCGAATTAAAAAAAAATGTGTACTTCCGGCACGTGCACAGAGCGTCTGACTTCGGATTTTTTGAGCACAGTTCATATAAATAAATATACCTCTCCAGAGGGTGCGCCTATCCAAGAGGCGGAAATTACCTGTAATACAATACAATATGGGCAGTGTTGTTTTCATTCCAAAATCTACCTTTAAATTGATAGGGAATCAATCCTACACGTAGCGATGAAAATCGGGATCGATCCCTCTACGGTAACATGCGAAATACCGAATGAGATATTTGCTATCGAATTAAAAAGCAAATGATATGGGATGAGTTGAAATCGGATCGATTCCCGATTGAGGCAGTGCCTTACTTCATATTATTACATTATTTATAATGGTTACTTATAACTTCAATAGTTATGGCACTTGTTCTCTTAAAACGTTCAATAGGTTTATAACAATATATTCATCTGCTACGATAACCGCTTACTTAAGCGGCGTACGTATCCTATTCGAAATTCCGTGAAATTGCGTCATAGAGGTTCGTATTCCAGGAAAAACAAATGTTTGTACAAGCTATTGTTCGTTCCAGTGATAAATAATAACCTACTTGCTATATCACTTGAAGTAACACCTACTTAAGATTGGACTTTTCACCCTATCCTCAAAGTCTTGTTTCCGTTTGCTGTTTTTTTTCACTTGAAAATGTCAAGCGTTACGTATTTACTGCATGTACATTGTGGACTAGAGTATCGTGAATATCTCTCGAAGTAAAGCCTAACTATAACGAAAACCTTTAAAAGGGACGAACCTAATCCCACTTTTATCAGACTTAAACTTATTATTTGCATGAACTTCGTAAACATTGTATTGTGTACGATATCAAAACTATGGAAAAAATCAGTTTATGTTCTTCAGTCCTGTAAGTTCGTTGATTTATCAAGTTTTATCTGCAATGTCATATTTTCTAATTTTGCACAATACAGCTGCCACGTTTGTTGAAAAAGCAACGAGTGGAAAAGTAACAATGTACGCACATGAAGATGCAGGGTGGTTACACATATATGAGCCGTGCCATGAGAAAACCAACATAGTGGGTATGCGACCAGCATGGATCCAGACCAGCCTGCGCATCCGCGCAGTCTGGTCAGGCTCCATTCTGTTCGCTTTTAAAGCCTATTGGAATTGGAGAAACTATTAGCGAACAGCATGGATCCTGACCAGACTGCGCGGATGCGCAGGCTGGTCTGGATCCATGCTGGTCGCATACCCACTATGTTGGTTTTCCCATGGCGCGGCTCATATCTTGTTTCACAAAATTTGGTTTTCATTTCACCACAGTCTTTACAAAATATTCATATATTCCAGTATTACCGACTATTGTTGCTGATAGATTTACATTTTTTTTTTAAAATATAGATTTTAGTGATTCTAGACTTAATTGAAATAACACGGATTTAGTAAAAAAAATATGTGACATATGCTACATAAAAATGCATAAAAACCGTTCGTCCTCTTTTGCAGCCACATTAATTTTGTTTTTAAAAAGATAGTTGTGCACGTTCAGATCCAAAGTTTCAACAACTTGGAATATTTAAACCACGTTTTTTGAAAAAGAAATGAAGATACACTAAGAACATTTGGCCAAATAAATGATAAGTCGTGTGTTTGATAAATGACGGTGTTTCAGACAGGTAGTATCACCTTAAATCTGATACGATTGTTTATCTATAAATCTACAAACACGCCATTCTGTATGCGATCGCCAAAAATCGCTTGAAATTCTTATTATTACATTTGTTTCTTAGGAATTTTATTACGTGTAAATTGTTATATATATGTTTTAAAAAACGGGCGGAATTAAGGTAATAAAAAGCTTAATCATTGTGATTTAAGTTATGTTAACAGAAGAGTAACGCCTCAGAAAGTAAGTGACTCTTATTACAAATTTTCTGGTAAATGAAATAGTAGCATTGTACAAGGTTTGCAACATTTATTTAACATATTTGGAAATTTTGTTTTGCAAATTGCTTTTTATCATCACTGTTTAAAAGCTTTAAATTTTTATCTTAAAAACAGCTTACGAAACAGCTTTCAATATAGATGTCATGCGTACCTACATGGTTAGAAAAACACTATTTTCAATATTGTACATGAACTGTTATAGTTAGAGCCATAAATGGAGGTATTAAAAACGATAGATTCGATAAAACATTCTAGAATATTTAGCAATATTCAAACCTTTGACAAATGTTAAAGAGAGTAAATTATCGGATATAGGATTTAACAAGAAATTAATGTATTTTATGTTCATAACGTAAAATATGGCAGCCACATTTTAAACAAAGGCATTATGAGCATTTAATTCAAGGATGAGTTTCATTGTTTGTTTGAATTACGAACTTTACCGTGAACTCATAAATGTATACGATGATCCTCCGGAAGCATAGGATGCAACTAAGCAAAAATAATAGTATACTGTGAAATCATTAATATTCGTGGGGGACTAATTTTCGTGGATTTCGCGGTTGACTCAATCCGCGAAATTTAATCCCAACGAACAAGTAAAACTCCCTTTCATTTTATATTCAAAAGTTGAAATCCACGAATTCATATCCCCACGAAATTGCCGTTTTGACCAAAAACACGAAATTTCATGCCCACGAAATTTAATGATTTTACAGTACTCGGTTTGATTGCGTCTGTTTAAAATACATAAATGGGGACACGTACCCTTTTTAACCCATCATTTAAGATGTTGGTAGACTAAAAGTACAGGTAAAACAAAATACTCTTCCAGAACCCGCCTAACTGAAAGGAAAGGCCAAATAGTTGCAAGTTTTGCTACAGATTCAAATGTTGTCAAACAAATGTCAATTCATATTTACAAGAGTTTCGATCAACGCAGTAATTGTATGTGTATTACAGACAATAAGCTAGTAAATGAGTAACGATTTACAGTTATTGAATGACTTGCCGGCCACCTAGAACCACGGGCAATAGCTTTGATTATTGACCGACAAGCCATTTAATATGTGTTTTATATCATGACGTCAGAAATAAATTTTCACACATTTTTTTTTAAGTTTTGACTCTAGCTCACTAAAATTTAGAACTTTAGACCAGTCAATAGCACAAACTCTATACCATCGGTCTAATACATAATAAAAAATAGACAACACAATTCCAACGCCTATATGATATATTGATTCTTTTGTTTTGATTGGTTTTCATTTGTTATCGTTTGTTATTTCGAAATACATTCCGTTAAGCACTTTTAAACGTGTATATGCATATGATGATGATGATGATGATGATGATGATGATAATTATCATAATAATAACAATAAAAACAATAACAAGAGTACTACTACTACCTCTGCAGATAGTTTAAGCATAATTATTTCCAAGAGTACATATCAAAGATTTGTACAATTAAAACAAGTTAGCATGATATTAAGGAAAGGATAAGAATGAAAAGAAGACATGTCTTACAGAATCCTTCTCTTCCTCCTCCACCTCCTCCTCCTACTTCTACTAATAATAGCATTACCACCACCACCACTTCCACCAATAATAATAATAATAATAATAATAAATAATACTAATTAAAATAATAATAAAACTAACACTACTACTGATAATAATAATGATAATTCTGAAAATACAAATAGTAAAATTAAGCCTACCACTTTGTTCAAACTATCATGTATACACTCGTCACAGAATACAATCGTGTCTTAATTTGTGAATATTTACACATGGCTGCAAACCTTTAATAAAATTGAAATATTGTATTGTATTGTTAACTAGCGTTTGATGGGGTTTTATTAATATCTTTTGAAGTATTTTGAAAAGTGAAATTTGGGATTCTCTTTATAATAAAGATGACATACCTTTGTAATTAACGAATATATCAACATTTAAGGAAGTGGGTGTAAAAAATAAAAGGTAAAGGAAGCACAAAACACCTCAAACACAGCCATAGAGCCATGCATCGCAAAATAGGCCCACGACAAAAAGAAGCTGTAACAGAAAAGTATTGTAGACGGGTTGCTTCAAAAATCCAACAAGTACATTTCAATTATATGCGAAATACAGAAAACAGGGGAAAGGGGTAAGGGGTAGAAAAAACGAGGATCGGGTGTTGGCGGAAAGTGGAGCAAGGATGAATATTCAACAGGGAAAACCACGTTGCTTAAACGCAATAACCTTACAACGTAAACCACAGCAGTGCAGACACCCACGTACAAAAGACAAACACACATACACAAATAACATACACAGATAGACAAACAGACAAGTAAGATATAACAACATTGTGGGGCACCGCCCAAGACACACGCACGCACGCGCGCACACAAGCAGGAAAACATAACAGTCGGGCACCGCATAAGGACGGCCGGTGGCCAAAATTATGGTGGACACGGTAACTTACTCAAAGTTAAAGGAGAGGAGGTGAAAATGCAAGGGAACGCAAATGCAAGGGGAAAAGATGGGAGGAGGCGATGATGGGTAGGGAGGAGAAAGAGGAAAGAAACGCCAACAATAAACAAGACAACATATGCAACACAAAAAACGAGACGGACAGAAAACAAGTTGAAAATAGGGGCACCACCTTGGAACGGTCAGTAACCTATATAAAGGAAACTGGGTGTTTAAACGCGTTTAGGGCATGCCAACCTCGCACTTACCATATTTTCAACAAGTTAGACAAGACAGACAGTGAAAATAAAAGAAAGGCTGTACCATTAGTGACAAAATACCAGATCATAACAAGTAAAACATTAAATTAGGGTCAATTTAAGGTATAATTACACCAATGCACTCAAATCTTGTCTGAAGTCAGAGCACCAAGAGCTTAACTTTTAAAGGCATGAATAAGCAAGCTGCAGGACACAATTTCACTCCTTCCCTCCGTTTTTCGTAGGATTTAGGAAAAAAAACATCAAGGAGTCTTACACTATATTAGTCATCGCACCATCAAATAGGAAAGCGTACGATTACCTGTAGAGGGGTCAATCACCAAACATGCACTGTGCTTAACGATTTTTGCATTGTATTCTCTTTTGATAAATGTTTTAACACATTTTACAAATATTTGATCAAAATAAGCATGTTTAATTTTCCGAATTTTATAAAGTACATCTCCATAGTATACCGGGTGTGTAAGACCAAGGTTTGAAAGTGTTTTAAGGTTAGTATTATATTTTTTTTAAAATCGGACGATCTGTAGTAAGATTTAGTGAAAGCATTATCGGTAACCCTGTTGTAATAGGTTTTTGGTGATTTGAAGATTTCTATCATTAAAATATACAAACTATGAGCAAGCCCTTGCAAAGAGAAAAAGTTTCGAAATATAGACACCGTATGATGTTGCTCCAGGGACATCTCTATCAATGTGGGAGAAGTTGACAATTTCAAAATTGAAATCGTCTTTCGTTTCTAGGTTACTATTCACAATTTTTAAATTTAAGTCCAAAAATGACTCTTTTAAATCTGAGGTACATTTTCAGCCATACGTTTTAACATCTGTTACAGATGAATGAACGTAGCCTAACGCGACGTCTGACGTATAAAAAACGGATGCATGTTTTTATACGTCAGATTCATTGCAAATTATGTTTTAGTTAATTTACATGTATTTTCGGTATCCAGAAACCAACAAGTACCTGTCGTACTGTATTGACATGCCGGCTTAAAACAACATCCGCTCCATGATTTCTCAATATATGTATAGCTTTTGTTTCTTATCAATTTTCTGAATCGTACATGAAAACATTTGAACAAATATTTTACACATGATACAAGTGCAGGAATTCGGACTATTCGTCTTTTTTGTTACGCCTCCATGACATTTACACCAATGACAAATCTTCTGCACCAGTAATAAAGATAAACTTGATAAAACACATTTGAATTGAGATTATTATTTTTCTTGATTTATTCAAGGTCCAAACGTGTGTACATAGAACATTTGAAAAGTAGTTTGAACATCATGTTTGAGGTTACCTTGGTATTTTTGTCGTTAATTTCGATCATTTGGTTGTTACTGTATCCTTTTTTCAAACCAATTTGTTGTGACAGAGCTTGATAAATAACAGACTTTTGATGTCAAAGGCGATATGGGCTTAAAGGGGCAAGACTTGTCGAGAGCCTGCCGCCCCATATTGGCTGATGAAAGAATTTGAAATCAAAAGACAGTAGCCTGTTCTCTTAATTATGCTACCAGGATCAACATGTTTATGCATCCATTTTTTTTTGCTTAAACAAGACTATTAGATGCAAAAATAATCCATTTACAATTAACTGATTTATAATTTTGTTTCCGTCTATAATCATTTTCTTCAAATGATGATTTTTTTTGTTTTTTTTTTAAAAAGACTTAGCTTAAGTGCGGTTTGATTTTGATTTCTGTGCTACATACATCATTGGTGCTAATTTGTGTAAACTCCAAGCAGAGGCGCTACGTGTAATTAATTAACATCAGCAGTAAGCGACGCTTGACTCAAAACAAATGTTTGCTCCTTTCACGTTTAATGTGCAATTTCGCAACGACGATATGAATTCAGAGAAAATCCTTAAATCCGTCCATAACGAATGCTTTAGATTCACAAATTACAATAAAACTCTTTCAAATTGATAAGGACGCTAAATTTATAACCGAATGATTAACACTTCGTATTATTAAACAGTTTGGCGCCAAGGTTACTCACGCTTTCACCGTCAGCGTACTGTTCGATATTGAGGTATATTGGAACCTCACCTTTTACAATGGCAGTCATTCATTTTTTTCTGTTGGAATTGTAAGAAAATTGCAACAATCAACTGAAATACTATTATTTATGAAACATGATTGAATTTGGAATGAAACTGATGTGAAATGAAGTCCACAAATATGGACATGGCAAATTTTGTTATCAGGTCATTGATAAATAACTTCATAAGAATGTCCTTTTGATGACCTTTTTCAAAATTTGTATGTTTTCTGACTTTACAGGATGGACGATGCGGACGAAATCGCAGTGATCGGAATAGGATGTCGAGTTCCTGGAGCCGAAAATGTTGACGAATTCTGGCGAGTTCTGGTTAACGGCGAGAATCCTATAATAGATGTACCAAAGGACAGGTGGAATAATGACGCATTTTACAGCGAAGATAGAGATGAGGCTGGGAAAACCTACGTAAAGAAAGCTGGATTCATTAAAGGGTAAAACAGCATGAATGTTTTCAACCATATGTTTGCTATGATAAAGGGATTTGAAGATAGATTTGGTTTTGGTTGTCAGATATGTATTTAACACTAGTATTGACTTACAGGACATTCTGTTTATCATACCAAACAGATGAGACGTCATCTAATTGACGTTCTTCTTGGCTTAACGCGGGTGTCGTTAAAACAGCGGCACGTTTTCAATAAGCGGCGAAACCATAATTTTATCGTTTAATGGAACGAATTGCATACAGAAACGTAATGTTGTGAAAATCTAACCATACTAGAAATACAATCCTATTACAGGTTGTGTCTGCAGTAGAATTATTTACATTGTTGTTCATAAAAATGACTTATACTAAAAACATTAATATCAAATGCGAGTACTGTAACATTACCACAGAGGTACATTTATTTACGCAAAATGTATTTTCATTTTAACAATTCATAAAAGTTACATAAAATAATATTACTTTTTACAGGACAGCCAGTTTCACTATTATATTACTACAAAATATTATTAAACAACAGTACTATTTACACAAATATTAAACAAATGTGTACAAAACGTTCTTTAATTGAAATACAAAGTAAGATATTACTTTATAACATTACACGTACTTAATTGAAAAAACAGATTCGTAGTTATTTATTACTTTATTCGCAGACATGATGAGTGGGACAACAAATTCTTTGGCGTAAGCGACAATGAAGCTGTCAGTGTCGACCCTCAACAAAGACTTGTACTGGACTGTACCCACATGGCATTAGAGGATGCAGGGATAACTCGACAACAGCTGAAAGGCTCTCAGACCGGTGTCTATATAGGTAAGCGATTATAAATGAAATCAGTAAGAAGATCCTTTTGGAATCATAGATTGCAACGAAGCATTAATTCTTTTTTATTAGAGGTAATGCATTATATAATGTAATAGTCGAGTAAGACCCTGAGTTAGCAACTTTTCATGAATTTTATAATTTAATGTACGATAAATGTGCTAAAAACTATTATATGTGTAATCATAAGTAAAACTGGATAAAAAAGTAATTCAGTAAGTTGTAGGCAGTATTTATTCATACCCCACTTGGGGTGGGATTTAGTCAGGCAGTAAAATGTTGTAACATGTATAATCTAGGGAATTTATGCCTATCAGTCATTCATATCATTTTTGTGAAATATCAACTAAAAAAATATTCATATATGACTTTTTTTAAAAGACTTGTTTTCTATTTCGATAAATTGGCAATATACCTTTAATTTAGCTTGTCTAATCTGACATACCTGTACAGGTGACTGGATAGTGCCTTAAACCTCAACTTGGCAAAGTGTTCTAAGTAAAGTAAAGATTTTCTTAGTCAGTTTAGTAACCACTGACCGGTTGAACTTGTATTGTCTCAGAATCATAGCTTGCTCCTAGAATTCACTGTTGTAAATATTTGGAAATGTCATTCATTTGTTCTAGCAGGACTTCTTTTAAGAGTCTACCATAATAAAACTCGAACGTAAGTTCAGGACCCATAAGTTATGTCTACCATATTTTACAATGTTATAATAAATTTCCCGCTGCCAGTGCTTTCCCTGATTGAATAAACATTGCGAACAATTGATAACTTAAATGATATTTTAACATGTTGCATATCACCATGCAGCGAGACCTCAAGTTAACAAAATGCGCAATCACATCTGCATTTTTAATTACAAATGATCCATTGTTGCATTTCTATGCTTTAACGATATTTATAACTATAAATTAACGAAATTTTGTTTTATTTATAACATAATAAGCAATAAATAATGATGTTGCAGGTGTCATGAATGACGATTATAAAAGTATATCAAGTTTTGAACATAAGGAGGACAGTAGTTACTCTGCCACAGGGATGAGCACAAGTATTATCTCAGCACGAGTTTCATACGTATATGACTTACGAGGACCATGCATGGTTATTGATACGGCATGTTCTTCGTCAATGATGGCTATACATTTGGGAAGTCAAGCGATAAAATCTGGTAACCTAAATATTTTTTACTTATAATCTGATTAACCTAAAATATTGTGTATTTGAAAAAGCGGTTCAGAATCACCAAATAAAACTATTATTGTCTAAAACCAACATACAGACGATATCAAAATACTGTAAAACATATCACGTAATATACATTATTTTCTCTGGATTTTATTTTAGTCAAAACAATATATATGAGTACCTGAAATGCGCGTATTACATGCCTGACTTGATTCCAAATATGTAAGCGCATTTACAACGCTTTTGTGTCATGGTATATCAATACTGATGAGCTTTGAAGGCGTGGAACGTTTAGAAGCTGCTTAAAAGAGAATACAGTCGAATCTATAGGAGATAAGCTCATTTGAAATAATGTGTTTTACATTCTCTATGTTTAAAACCCATGAATGTATCTATTACAAAATCATTCCAGTTAAAGCCCATGGAACGATAGGTGTATAGTGTCTGGATACAAGAAGTAAATAACTACAAAAATATAGAATAATAAACTTGTTTTTTACTTTGTTATTGACAATATAGTTCTTTGAGACTTACTCTCACAAAGTTTTGAACATAAGGATCAATTAATTTGTCCTGTTCTGAAATATAAGGGGTCATTTTTGTGTTAATCGTAACAATGGTGATCCTGGCAGTAAAGCTATAAAACCACGAAAACGTCTTACGAGACAAAATATGTATTAAGTATGTTGTGAATTAAAACTATTAAATACGGTTTTCACAGAGGTTCTTATTCACTGGAGTAAACCAATCACATCTAAGATTTTACTTAAGGTGACTGTGAAATGGCTGTCTGTGGTGGTGTAAGCCTAATGTTGACGCCTGATCAGTTTTTGACGCTCTGTAAGGCGAAGATGTTGTCCCCTACCGGCCAGTGTCAGAGTTTCTGCGATACGGCTGACGGATATGCTCGGGGAGAAGGGTGTGGTATCGTTATCATAAAGTCATACAAGCAGGTGCTTATCAAATTTTGTAATGCTGTTTTACAACGCTGATGAATGTATTCGTCGCGTTATACGGATATGATTTTGTCCAAAAGTGATAACTTGACTAAATGTTGAGTTTGAAAATTTTTAACAGTTTGTCTTACTAAAAGGACAAGTTATTATATAACTGTATGTATATCTGAAATACAGTTGAAAAACGGCGTTAAACCCAAAGCAAATAAACAAATCTAAAATAATATATATATTGCATATATAAAAGCATTAAGCCTTTTTCATTATCTTTAGAATATTCCTAATGTGTTACTATATACTGTATAAACTAAAATCATCTATTTCAATCGACTCATAAAAGTTTACCTATAACTTTGTAGCTTTTTACATGTGTCTTCTTTACGATATATGTAGGCGCTACATGACAGAAATAAGATCTGGGGAATTATTAAAACCGGAAGTAATCAAGATGGGCACACAGCACAGCCAATCACAGCTCCATCTGGGGAGCAGCAAGAAAAACTTATGAAGAAAGTATACTCTCAATACAAACTCGATCCCACCAATCTTCAGTATATAGAGGCACATGGTAGTAATTTAACATCTTTTTCTTTGACAAACCACACTTATTTTATATCAAAGTGGTAAACTGGCACCATAGAGAAAGAATTTGTTTATATAACAATGCACAGCAAAACAATTATGATAAAACATTTTTGTTGAAATGTATATGAAAAGAATACTCTGATAATCTAACTGAATTTGTCCAGTAATCATTGCACTCCACAAACTTTTAATCCTGATAGGGAAGTGGAGGTATTGTTATACGGTAATACTTTACATGACGGCAACTTACTTAGACTACTGTGGTAGGAATAAGAATATATTATATTATTATTATTATTATTATTATAATACCCGATTTATATAGCGCCCTTTTCATGATTAATTTCACGTTCAAAGGCGCTTTACATAGTTCAAATGCAGCCACACAGGGCACATAATTTATCCTCTACTAGTACAGACACAGAGCGATCTGACCAGGGGGACAGAGTGAGACAAAGCTCCCACGACAAAGAGATCAGAAATCAGATACAGGCTTGTCCGGCTAACTTAGCCTAGCTCGTTGCGAATAGACAGCCTGGTTCTTTAACGTGCCAAGTGTATAGCACTGATACACGCAAGGATTGCCTGGGTTCCTGACCAGTACACCTCTAGTTGGGTGGGAAACACTGAAAAGCGTTTCTGAAATTTCCCGAGTAGCTGAAGGGGATCGAACCCCCGACCTCAGGATTAGAAGGCCAGTGTGCAAACCACTGAGCTATCCATCCACATATATTTCAGTAAGACTTTACCTGACAAATACTAACTTAGAATTTACACCTCTTCATTTTAGTAAACAACTGGCTTTACTAAAATATTGATTACAGGTACAGGTACTGCGATTGGAGATCCAACAGAGGTCAATGCTATTGGCAAGTTCATACAGTCATACAGACAGGAACAGCCGCCAGACAAAACGGACACAGATAATAATAACGAAAATGGAATCCCATCGTCAAACAAAGTCAATAATACAGCACCTATATTGATTGGATCTGTAAAGTCTAACATTGGTCATCTTGAATCTGCCGCTGGCGTAGCGGCGCTAATTAAGGTACTTCTAATGATGAAACATGGTAAGTTTGTACCAAGCCTACACGTAAAGAAAGATAAGTCGAACGTCAACAGGAAAATAATCTTCGATGAGCATGGTCTTGATATATCTCTGCAAGTATCGGAGTGGAACCCAAACAAAGAAGGAGATAGGATTTGTTGCGTAAACTGCTTTGGCTTTGGGGGATCCAATACGCATGCTGTCGTTATTCAGAAAAGGTTTCCTATCCAGACAATACAGAAACCGTATGATAACAATACTGAGAACTCATATAAAGTTATCTGTCTCTCAGATCTGAACAAAACTTCACTGAAGCGTAAAATGGAAGTGTTTGCGGAAGATCTTGAAAAAAGAAATCATGATATTTCACTAAATGATGTATCATTTACATCAGCTTTTCACCGAGACCATTTTGCTTGCCGAACATTAATTTTCGGAAAATCTGTAGACGAGATTCAGCAAAACACAAAGCAGAAATTGACGCAAATAGATGAGACTGCGGCAGGGAAAAAACTACGCATCATATTTGTGTTTTGTGGAGTTGGAACGACCTGGAAAGGAATGTGTATGGAGATGATGAAAACACAGAATGTATTCAAGAAGACCGTCAGTAATATTGATGAAATACTGAAACCATTAGCCGGATGGAGTATTGCAGAAATGTTTCAAAACGACACAGACTACAGTGATCCATTTATAAACCATATTGCAATTTTTTGCACACAGGTAGCATTGTTCGAGGTGTGGAAAAGTTGGGGAATTTGTCCTCAAGCAGTTATAGGTCAGTCTGTTGGAGAGGTTGCTGCAGCGTATGCCTCAGGGGCGCTACATATGAAAGATGCCATCCAGGTGATATACTATCGATCAAAGATTTTATCCGAAATGACAGGTGGTAAAATGATGGTAGCAAGAAATATTTCCGTTGATACTTTAGAAACACTTTGTAAAAAGTACAAAAATCGTGTGATCATAGCTGTGTATAACAGTCCAGTGTCATGTACACTTTCCGGTGACGCTGATGCAATGGGACAGATCAAAATAGATTTGGAGGAAATGAATAAAAAGGAAAATGCAGGAATAATGATCACGCCCCTATCTGTTCAATGTGCCTATCATAGCCACCACATGGAACCTTGTACTGTACAGATTGAGAACGAATTAAAAGCGATTGAGAAAGGACAAAGAACTGTCGACCATTATTCGACTGTAACTGGACAGCTTGCTGAGTACGATGAATTTCAGACTGGAAAATATTGGGCCGAAAACATTCGAAAGCCGGTCCTATTTATGAATGCCATTCTTCAGTCTTTAGATCACAATGCCACTAATCTGTTTGTAGAAATCGGGCCAAGACAAGTCGTTCAAGCTCATTTGATGAATATCTTAGGCGAAAACATAAAAGGAAAAGCCCTCCCTTCAATGAATGCATATAAAGAATGCCAAAGTATCTACTCATCTTTAAGAAGTCTTTTGGAGCATGGTGCCGATTTAAGGTGGGAAAGAGTTGTGCCTTCTGATGGTAATATCGTATCAATTCCTAGGCATGTCTTCCAGAAAACAAAACAACTTAATATTCCAGAAGGGAAACAGCGCCTTATGAAAGGCATCACCCAAAACCCCGAGTCACACCTATTTATAAGACAGCATGCTGATGCTGGCAAAGCAGGCTTTCAAATACATATAGAAAAAGAGTCGTCGCCGTTTGTATACGATCATTACATGTATAACAGCGTACTTGTACCTGGTGCAACATACATCGAAACGGCGTTCGAGATTGCTCATCAAAAGTCACCATTGAACGTTTATGAAGTAAGTGTTTCCCTAGAATTCGTGAATACTCTTATGCCTAAAAACGAGAAACAGTGTGTGGTAGATGTCGAAGTAGAAAACAACGAACAAAATGGATATCAGTATTACATCAGACAAAATGACAAAATGCTTTGTAAAGGGAACATTACCCCACGTACAGAGCAGATAAGAAAGCGTTTCAACATAGAAACAATAAAAGACAGATGTCAAAAGCATAGGACAAGAGAAGAAAATTATGAATGCTTACGCCATCTTCATTTTCAATACGGAGAAACTCTACGTGTCATAGACCAGTCATGGACGTCTTCGTCCGAGTGCATCGTAGAATACAGAATACCGGAATCTGTCATGAAACATAGAAAGGCAACGCATATGCATCCATCTGTAATTGATGGTATGTTTCAAACTGCTGTTTTACTGGGCACAGCTGCTTTTGATCGACCAGCCCTACCCAAAGGGTTTGCTTCATTTGTAATAAACAGACCCCCACAGAGTCGTATGTTTGGATACACTACACTTGTAAAAACATCATCAACTGGAAACTACTACAACCTTGTTCTGTTATGTCCAGATGGACAGGTTTTAGCAGAAGCTTGTGATTTCTGTATCAGAATTATGACAGATGGATCGGATAATCTGCAAAACATGCAGTACATTGTGACATGGCAAGAAACAGAAATGTTTGCATCTATCAGTCAAGGAAAAGAGAAGGCACCGAAAACCACAGCAACAATTTTTGCTTCAGAAAGATTTCTTTCTTTCTACAAACCTTTACCAGGTGAAAGTATGGATTTCATTAGTATCGGAAAAGAGGGTATGTTCCGAGACGGCTTAAGTAAGGTGCACAAGTCTGACGCAGTAATATTTGCACCATTATACCACATCGAAGACATTAGGAGGGACGGCAGAGTTCTGTTTGAATATATTCAAAAGTCATTTATGAATTTGACTGTTATTATCAGTGTCCTGCGAGAACAAAAACTAAAGATACCAATTTTTGTAGTAACCGAAAATGTTATGGGTCATCATCAAAAGACAACAAATGTTTGTGGAGCAGAATTATGGGGTATGGTCAGATCGGCAGTCACCGAGGGAGCGTATAGGGATATTAAACTGATTGATATGACGTTTACTGAAGAGAATACAAGTCTATTGCAAACAATCCTGAAACATGTTACACATGTTGGCAATGAATATTTGATAGAGAATGGAACAATTTACCATTCTGTGATCAAAGAAACAAATTATCAGGAAGTTTCTACACGGAGGGAAATACACCCTGCATTGTCAGAGAAAGTTGTTCTCAAGTCGTTATCTCCACGCGGCATTAAACATCCGTACTTAGACATGAGATCATCAGAAGATGCTGAAATACGAATACCTAAGCAGTTCAAAATCCGTTTGAAAGAATTTTGTCTCCATGATTCTTCACTATTTCTTTTTTCACCGAAATTGGCCAGTGATGACGAAAATATCTTTACTGAAGAAGAAAGTGGATATCCAGTCATATGTATTGAAGGTGTTGGAAGCAAATACTGTTATAGCAAAGCCATTGACAACTCAAATAAAACTGGGTTCTGTTTTCCTGTGAGCGTATCGGCTATTATCTCAGTTCCCGTAAAATGTAGTTTTGTTATAGACGACTTGCCATTCTATGTCCCAGGAATGATTACAGTTGGAGTTATACTCTTGAATATTGTTGATACGTGCAGGCATTCTTCTAGAGTAACTTGTATTGTTGACGATGAATCGAGACTCTGTGTGCAACTGTTGAAACATTTGTTCTCTACAAGGACATCAACTTCATTGACAATTGAAACATTTGACGAATTGCCTGGCCGTTTTGAAAATGGTCGTCAGAAAATACGGACTGTCATTATTCTAGCAAAACTCACTTGTGACAGGTTAGATGCGATAACAAAAAGATTTTCAGCACTGCACAGAATTGTTAGCATAGAACATTTCTTTCCTAAGGAACAAAAAATGCTGATGAAATTAAGGAGAGATAATACTTTACTTCATATTCTAAAGACAGAGGACATGTTTTCACTTGCTGAATTGACAGAAAAAGTACCAAAAGTTTATAGCAGCTTTAAGTCAATCGAAAACAAAGCTGTATATTGCTTTGAGCAGCCTGAGCAGGGAGCCACCAATAAAGGAGAAAAAGATATTCTTTGCCTTCCATATTCGGTCTTACTACTTCGGGACGACGATGGAAAAGCTTCTGTTCCCATGAAAGTATCTGAAGAAAATGTATTCAGGACAAATGGCTGTTACATCGTTGTTGGAGGTCTTACAGGACTAGGATGGCAGCTTGTCCAGTTGATTGCAAGTCTTGGTGCAAAGTACATCGCTACGCTATCAAGACGTCTTCCAGAGAAGGACAGAGAAAATGAAATGGAAAATGTTGTGAAATTATACTCCTGCCAAATCATACCGATACAAGTTGATGTAACCGATTTGAACCAACTAAAAAATGGAATGGAAAAACTTAGGAGCATAATTGGCAGAGATGTAGATATCAGAGGGGTACTCCACGGGGGAGGGGTAACGTGCGACAAATATTTGAAAAATATGTCCGAAACAGATGTTAAAAAGGTGCTATTACCTAAGGTGTTAGGTACATGGAATCTACATTATGTAACAATAGGTATGCCACTTGATTTCTTCATAATGCATTCATCCGTAGTTTCTGTCTTTGGTAACCAAGGACAATGCAATTATGCTGCAGGAAACTCGTTCCAAGATTCTTTTGCTCATTATCGCCGATGTCTGGGATTGTGTGGACAGAGTATAAATTGGAGTACTTTGTCTCTTGGTATGGCAATGGAGAATACAGAGTTGCAAAACTACCTACAAATCCAAGGATTCTACTTTTTAAGTATCGAAGAAATAAAGATTTGTTTCATGCAGGCGGTGATGAAAAATCAAGTACAGGTAATGTTTGGAAAGTTCGACTGGCAAAAGCTGCGGGAGAATCCAATCGTAGGTACGAATCCTAAAAAGTTTGGAGAAATATTGAAGAAATTGCCTACTGCTACAAGAAAATATAAGGAAGCTGCTCATACGATTTTTACTTCATGTGATTTTGACAACAGAAATTCAAAGGAGCAAGAACAGATAGTTTACGATCTAGTGAAGTCTAAAATTGTCGAAGCATTCGTGGTGGATGAAAGTATATTGAGTGAAAGTACAACAATTGTATCGCTGGGTATTGATTCAACGGCTGCAATGAGCTTTTCAAGTTCTGTCTTTGATAAAACCAATGTTAGAATTCCTATTGAAACTCTGTTTCATGAGTCAACCTCTCTAGGAGTTTTAACGCATTATATACTTACTCGTATTCAGAAGAAAACAGATTCAGGTGACAACAAAACAGAGCAAGCTGATGAAAACCTTCAAAAGTATTTCCAAGGAAATGTCACTTTTATGCAGAAAAGCTTGCTAGATGATTTTGTAAAAGATCCGTTCAGTCGAAATATTTTGAGACAGGTTGACTTCGAAATTAAAGGAATTTCTCTAAAGAAACAAGACTGGAAAGTTGTGGTGAACCATCTGATTAAAATAAATCCTGACCTTCGTCGTATTCATAACATAAATGGGAATGGGCCATATCAGTCCGTTTTACTTGATGGTCAGTCACCCGATATAGATATAGAAGAGGTGGAATTCAACAGTATATGTACAGAAAATGCTGAAGATGAAAGGGACAAAATACATATGGACATAACGAAAGAGTTGCCCATCCGAGTTTTGATCGCATTTGAAAAGGGAACCGTTCGTGTCCGAATGTTCGTCCATGCTGTTTTAGGAGATTTATCGGGTATAATAATTCTTTTTCGGGAAATCAATGATATTGCCAAATGTTATATACAGGAAAAAGAATTGCCTGTAAAAGACGAAAGCATTGTACCCGCAGAAGCTGTACGAAAAGCAATTTTGCCACACATGAGTACTCTTAAAACATTCTGGAAAGTTCAACTGAAACAAAACATACAGCCGTTTACACTTGCTGACGACATAAACATGGAACTAGACGAACAACATTGGGAAAATGAATCCCAAAAGCTACCACTAAACCTCGTACATAAAGTAATGGATTACATCAAAGCAGAAGGAGTTTCAATGTATCACTTTGTGATATCTATATACATGATTCTACTACACGAAAAGACCGGGAAATATTTGATACCCGTGGTCACTAATATTGATATGAGGGGTCACGTACCTCAGCTTAAATCTTTCATAACAAGGTGTTCAAATGCGATACCAGTCATCGGCGACTTGAGGGAGATGGGTACAGTGTCAGTATATCTCAAGAAAAGCTCTGATCACTTAAACAAAATGACACAACATGGTGCATACCCATATGAGCTGATAGAAAAAGAAATGCAATCAAAGGAACTGGTGAAGCACATTGGACGGCACAGACTCATTATGGAGAATATGACAAACTTAAATGCTTCATTCGAACATGAAGGTATTAAAATAAGACTAGGAAAATTTTATTACAAGAGACATGTCTACGAAACAACATTGCACATAGTGTATGACACGCAACAAAATGTCGTCATTTTAGAGTTTGGATATAACGGGAAAGCAATCACAAAAAGTAATGCAAGACAGATGCTTGATCGGATGCTTGATCTGATGTGGAAATTTATAGAGTTTCCACAAGACGAAGTAAAGTCATTCCTTGACAATTCAAACAGTGTTATCGAAAGTCATATTTTGACAGATGATAGCTCAAGACACGTCAATTGTTTGGCGAATGATAAACTGAGAAAAACAGAAAACAGAGAAAGTATATGGAGGGGAAAGCAAACAGAATGCAGTCGAATCAACCAAAATGTCATACGAGAGGGTAAGTAAACGAATCTTGATATCTACAAAGGCTATAAGGAAATAAAGGCATGCTTTTCGCTAGAAATGACCTTGTAATGAATTATTTTGGAAAAATATTTAGTTTTAGCTTTACAGGTGCTGCAATTTTCAATTCATTTCAATAAATATGCAGATGGCAATACCTTGTGTTAAACATCAAATAATCAATGTTCAATTATATCTATCTTGGTTCTTTGACATTTTGTGTAAAAAAACAGAAATGATTCCTTTTAAACACTACCTAGTATCCAGTTATAAAAGAAAATAAATATCAAGACTCCTTGGTGTTCTGTTATAAGCTAGTTTGGAAAGCAGTCTCAAACCTCAAGCATCGTTTTGGTTTATATAGGGCTCTACCTTAAAATTGACAGTTAGCAGTCTTGCACTGCAAGACAGGTATTTGTTTTATAACAACGAACCCTTAGCTGAAAGTTCGAAATGTTATTAAACTAGGCTCTCTACAACGGGATGAACTGTTCATTTAATTTCATATTTGGAAAATGGACAAATGTAAAAACTATTTATTTCATTTACCCTTTTTATTGAAAATGGTCGCATGTTGTTAAATCATAAGGCATTTTACATATTTCACAAATCTATTTCTATAGTTTTAAAACATCTTCTATTAAAATAGTACGTGGGTGATCGATTGATTTAGATCTGTGACAATAAGTTAAATAATCCATAAGAATGTTTTTAAAATGAAATAGAAAATTGGTAAGAAAGTCCTAAATTATAACCTTAGTGATGCTCTGTTTCTAAAATGCTGTATGAATATGGGACCACAGGTAAAATTTTATTTTTGATAATATATTAAAGACCGGTCTTTGTATTATTTTACGAGTTTTGAAAAATTGAGATATTTATCTATATATTTTGTACGTGGAAAATGTGTTAAATTCATATGTTTTAAAAATTAACAGATATATTCACGAAACAAACGAAACAAGGATGGGAGCATTCGGTGAAGTTGAAGCTAGTGAAACATGTATCCAGCGGAAACAATGGGGAATTGAAGCTGATTTGGGGACGAGGGAAGAAGGAAAAGACTCTGTATAGCTACAATATTTCTGAAGTTGAAATCAAAAGATTAAATGGTATGATTTATCTAAACATTTTCTTTTGCCAGGGACCAGGAATGTTAATTTAAACACAATTCTAATAGGAAATTTCCATGATTAGTTCTAATTTATTTTGAAGATTACAAATGGCATGTACAATGTAGCTTACACACAATATCTAACTTTTTAAAAGGGAGTCTTCGGTGCCGAATGGTTAAGATCACTGACTTCGAATCACTTGCCCTTTACCGATATGGTTTCAAAACCTCGCTTGGGGAGTAAAAGAAGTCATCCAGCTGACTCATAGAAGGTCGGTGGTTCTACCAAGCTTCTCACCCATGCTTGAAACAATACAGAGGGGCACCACGGGACTTCCTTTACCATCAAAAAGCTGCAGAAGTTGCAAAATGGTCTAAATTGTGTCCGTGTGACTCAACATAAAATCTTGAAATTGACTGACCTCCTCATAAATGTCAAATTCTCAATTTTTTCAAAACGTATGAGTAATAAGACGCATGAATCAGTTTTATAACGGGGTCGATATTTACGAGTATGACAGATGAATTTTTGCTATGAAATCTTTACTGCGTGACTAACGCGTTTTTGTCTATTATGCATACTTAATGCGTAGAGTTCACTGAAATAGCTTGGTTTCCATTTTATTCACAAATACTAAGAAAAGAAACAATTATCTAATCTTGGAAATATTTGACTAAATTCTGAAGGTGTTCCCCCTGTAAAAATAATCTAACCTTTGTTAATGACACCTCTGCGGTTCCAAGTAGAAACATTTCCGAAAATGTTAGCCTCTACGTAGTAGCAACCTCTGTACTGTTAACGAATTCCAGACTTACTGTGATCTTGCTATACAGCGGTGCGCTGTAAGATATCTATTAACGTCTGATATTAAGAAAATGTAATTTGTTGGAAAAATAAGCAGTAATATACCTTCAACAGAATTTACAATTATTCAAACTGCTACTAAAGATAATCAAATCTAATAAAAGTCTTTTGGAAGCCTAGAACTAATATCAGACTCGGCTGAAATGCTTATAAGAGGTATTAAAATGTGCAACATCCCTCACCCCTTTAGCACCAGCTTAAATTGAATTTTATCATCTAAAACGACCAGCAATAATAACAACACTTTGTCTTGTAAGCCGACATAGCATTAAAGATGCGTAAAGAAACATTTGTATCATATCTTGGATAGCTTCTTCGCCTGAAAGATTTCTACACTCCAAGTGAATATTATCAAGTAGCATTCATCTAAAACGACCAGCAATAAAAACAACACCGAGTCTTGTTAGCCGACACAGAATTAAAGATACGTAAAGAAAAATTTATATCATATCGAAGCAGAAAATATTAGCAAAACGTAATATTTCTTTATTAATCGAATTGCTGACAATTACTTTGTCTAAAACGTTATTTATTATTCACAATTTCCACGGAAGGTTCTATTTATACTGATGTTACTCTTTCAGGAATGATTTATATACTAGTGAAAACAATAGAAGACGTGGTTGTTTTCAAAACTTCAAACCATTCCAAAGCCAAAGACTGGTTGGCAACATTTAAACAAATGAACGAGGAATTAAAAACGTTCAACAAACAACAGATGTTGTGTCAGCTCTGAATATTCAGATGTACACATGTATTATTACTTCATATTAAAGAAGTGTACTAGCTATTTAGATGTATAGGAGTATATAAAGAAAAGCTACGAGGGGTGTACAATAAATACGAGGAAATGTGCTCTCATTTCTTTATTTCTGGTCCTATTTTGCTGAAATTTGAAAATATGACGGATATGAACATAATAAATGCGAATATTTAAATTACAGATATAAGAACATGCATAATATTTATTTATCGTCTCCTAGGCAATGTCATTTCCTAAAAAGCAGCCCAACGTCATCAAGACGCTGTCATATCACAAACAATTAATCAATATAACTCGTGATTACCTTTGGTTCCAAGTTTATTGCAATTAAAAGCATTTTCTACACCTTCCTACCATAAGTAAATATTGTCCATATGAAATTCCCATCGTATTGATGAAATGGGACACTGAACTGTTATGTCGTATCAAGGAGCTATTTAATTGATAAAACGTAACTGAACATTATTTTTCATGTCTTTACCACGAGTCGTCAGCGATATTCTCCTGACCAATTATAAACGTCCCGCTTTTATAATAGAATTTTGTTTTCTTCATGGCCTTATCCATTAAACCTTTAGCAGTATAGCATTTGTCTGTTTCTTTGATTTTCGATTGAAAACACAAAGTGTTATCTCATGACTCCGTTCAAAAATGACTTTCAAGTGATGACCAACACAATATGCCTGCCAAACATTTTAATGATGTCACATTGATAGTTTGACGTTATTGGCGTAGCGCTTACACTTCATATTTATATTTACCCAATTAAAGAAAAGGTAGCTTGAAAATACGCCAGTGGGGAGTAATGTTTTAGCGCACGTAGTATAGAAAAGGAGACAAAATTGGGCCGGATGACGTCACAATGGGGACTAGTATTTACTTATTATTTATCCAAAGAAAACAAAATTTTGTCATATCAACTCAGTATTCCCTAATCTACATTATATAGCAGTTTCATTCATTTTTGATAAAACATGAAGAAATGAGAGCACATTTCCGCGTATTTTTTGAACACCCCTCGTATTTATAGTAGAGGATATTCGTTTGTTTAAGCACGAGTTCGACATATCTTTTCTTGAATGCATTGTTTTTGTATTCTTGTTTCTAAGAGAGAAATATGATTTGATTAATCTGAGGTACAATTTGTTTGTTTATATTATACTATTTCACTTGTTAAAATCAAACTTCAAACACAAAATGTTGTCTTATAAAAAGCTTATCGTTATTGTTAACATATATTTCATGTGTGACTTTTAACGTTTAAGTGTTAAGTGATGTATACTTTTTCCTTGATATATTACCGATGGTTAAAGCAAGATATATTTTACTGACAACCAAGCATGCAAACGGAATACTCAACTGTCTTTATTATCACTTTTTTTTGTAACTAACATTCAATAAAATAAACTTTATTAAACTCTTTAGTCAAAGAAAAAAGGTCTGCTTTGTGTTTAAAGCGTACTAAATGTAAAAAGGCATTCATTTCCCTGCAATTTACTCTAAACATGACAAAGGAATACCTAAAATTATCTTTTCTCTAACCTGATAATATGAATAATAGATGGTACTAAATTACGATACTAAAAGAACGATTCCCGGAAATTATTTACGTTTCAGTCCTTCAGATTGCAAAAAAAAGTCATCTTACAAACTTATGTTTTGTGAAAGTGCCGTTTATATCTTTAATTAAGTCTTTTTCTCAGGAGTAGTGTTATTTTAACGGCGCCGCAGTTACATCAGTAGGAATGCTAACTCTAGATATTTTTCCAAGAGATTGGTATTGCTTTATCTGCATGTACATGTACTTGATTTAAAACATGTGCAGTAAATATGTCACTAGAAACGTGTTTTCGCAATGACCTGCTAATAGATCCCAAATAACAGTAATGTTGTATTATGGGCTTATGTAATAAGTATTGAATTATAAGATGTGGACTTGTAAGCCTTTGCTGTATTGCATTTCTATACTATGTTAAATTGTGACTAATTGCAATATTGTATTGCTTTTAAACGCTTACTGGTGACTGTTTGCCATATTCAATTTCTGCGAAATGTTAATTTGTACCTCTTTGTAATGCTGTAATTTGTTGATTTGTGACGGTTTGCTATGTTAAATTGTAACTGTTTGACATATTGTATTTTCTGTATGTTTTTGCATTTGTGACTTTTTGCCATTTTACATTACTGTAAAATGTTACTTTGTGGCTGTTTGCAGTATTGCATTGTTGTAAAATGTTGATTTGGAACTGTTTTGCATATTGTATTTCTGTATTTGTTTTGCATTTGTGACTTCTTGCCATACAAAACTGCTGTAAAATGTTCATTTATATCTATTGGTAATATTGTGACTGTGTCCCATATTGCATTACTGTAATATGTTTATTTGTGACTGTTTGTATTGATGTACTATCTTTTTTGACTCATTGCCATTCTGCATTGCAGTAAAACGTGTTAATTTGTGAATGTTTGATATGTTAAACTGTTGTAATAATTTGATTTGTCACTGTTTGATACTAGTATATTAGATGGCTGTATTGTGTTTTATTTGTAACTGTTTGCATATTGCACTGATATAATTCTGTCGTGTGACTGTTTGCCATATTACATTACATTACTGTACTATGCTGGTTATATTGCATTAAAGTAACATGTTAATCAGTGAATTTTACTTTATTGCATTGCTGTACTGTGTTTGTTTGTGCCTGTCCTTCATATAGCATTACAGTAATATGTTAGTTAGTCAATTTTGCTATATTGCATTGCTGTATTATTTTGGTTTGGGACTGTCCTTCATATTGTATTCCTGTACTCTGTTGGTTTGTAACTTTCCTTTATATTGTGGCTGTTTGATATACTGGATGGCTGTACAATTTTTATTTGTAACTGTTTGAAATATTGCATTGATATAATCGTGTTATGTGACTGTTTGCCATTATATAAATATCATATGTCAGCGTGTGTGACATTGTTATTGTGAACCCGAAGGCAGAACCGAGGCGAAAGCCGAGTGGTGACATTCTGTTTCGAGGGTTGACAATATCAATGTCACACACGGTACCATATGATATTTATTTTATTATACCGAACAAAATTAAGTACATGTTTTTAATTTATTTAATTCAACAGTTTCATCTTCCGTCTGAATCGCCTATGTACACATTGAATAGTGACGTCACTACTATATGTGTACAAGGGAGACAATCATTTCATGATTTGGCTAAAAAATTGAATCAGTTATTTGCCCTGATATGACATTCAAAATATCAGCGCGGTCACATGACCTGACAGTCACTTTCGCTTGGTCACGTGTCAAAAAGGTTGAGAATGTTTTTGATAGTCAAAATATCTCTTTCTCGTGTAAGGAAATGGGATTTTATCATCAAGTGAGGTATAATAAATTACATTACTGTACTATGCTGGTTTGTGACTGTCCTTTATATTGCATTTCAATAATAAGTAATTTAGTGATTTTTGCTATATTGCATTGCTGTACAATTTTGGTTTGGGACTGTCCTTCATATTGCATTACAGTAATATGATAATTAGTGATTTATACTATATTGCATTGCTGTACTATGTTGATTTGTGACTGTCCTTTATATTGCATTACAAGTGATTTGTTATATTACATTGCTGTACTCTTGTCATATTGCATTTACGTAGCAAGTAAATGTATATGATGATATCACAATAACTGAAGTTAATTTATCCAGGAGACATTATAATAGGAGACATTGTAATCCTTGTTCTCACTATTGATTATATTTTAATAAAATTTATAAGAAAGCTCACTTCAGTTTTATAATTTTCAGCTCACCTGAGCACGAAATAGCACCCTTTGTCCGAAAAGTTATTATATCTAACCCATAAGAACACGGACAGAGATCAAGTAGAAGCAGCCATGTTCAGTATCATTTCGTCAGCAATAATTATGAAATCTGCAAAGAATATATATTCACATAAGATCTCGGCAATGTTCGAACATGCTCAAAATTAGTAGTACCAGTGTTTTGTCCTTTGAATCAGTCGGTTTGTCAGGAATCACCCATTTAACACATTAGAAGCCACATGTTACATGAAACTTAAACCATATGTGTATGGCTGCAAGATCTAAAAACATTTGATGATTGGAAATATTGCTGGAGTCATGACTATTTAATTAGTTAAAATTGTATTATTTAACATTATTATCAAAGTAGCAGTCATACATGTAGTTAGTGAGCAATCTTCGTTATCTTACAAAGAACGTGTAAAGCTAGAAAATCCCGGTCAAGTTTGCAAATTGTCCAGATTATAACATAACAGTTATGACCTCTGAGTAAATCACAATTGTCACCTGCGAAAGTCTGAACACTTTAGAGGCAACAGTTATGGCCTTTAAAATTGACACAGCGGCAGCAAGGTCAAGAAGGATCTCGGGCACGAAAAAGGGCACCACAACTTCACTTACCAGAGTCAATGAAGTTTAAAGGGTGTTGTCAAAGCTCAGGTACTATGTGAACGGACAGTTTTTGACAAGTCTAACAAATAAAATTATAGTAGCAAATGTAAGATCTCCAACTGATATCTTTGTCACTTACGAGGGTTGAGGTTGTCGATTTTAGAGCCCTTACACATTTCAGATACAAGTCAAATGGTACAGATTGAATACAATTAAAATTGCAAGAACAAACAAAGATTTTTGAATGGTATTTTCATGTCTTAAATGCAATATGAAAAAAATGAGCTTTTAGCTGTGGAGGAATACTGAAAATATGTATAAAGACTGTGAGTAAATGTTGATAATGACCTTGTGAAAGATAAACCGCAAACATATTACTGGAGTCTGAATTGCGTAAACGGCAACATTGCAATCATACAACTATTGCTTCTACAAATAGCCAAGGAGGGAACGAATAACGGACAAATATTACGTTGAAATGATAATACATTACTGTGCCGTGCGTTTTAATAGCTATACCGAGAGGAAATCGTAGTGATTATGCTAAGTTTAGATGTAATACAGCTCCTTAAGAAATGAAACGGGCCAATCTGAACAATTAGACCTAGAGTAAAGAAACAGAAATCTCATGCAATATTAAAATGCCCTTTATATAATCTGAGAGAAGTTGTTTATTACAGCATGTAATGAGGATCAAACGTTTATGATTAGATAAAACTGACAAGTTTTCACATTTGTTAGGTTCACACATAACAGCCATTTTCTGCAATCATGTGGTCATGAGGCGGCGTAGTTTTAACTTTTATTCTGTATTATTTCTTCTATAATTATATTCAAGAGAGGATACTGTGATACATATTTTGGTATTAAATATATAAGGTTCAATGAAATGCTTTCACAAGTAACGAAGTATATTTCATCAAAACGTTCATTTTATCTATATAACAAAATTATATTAATACTGTTTTATCAAAGTTACATTAAACTTTATTTGGTAGCACAATAAATACCCCTGATTTAAATATACATTTGTTTGGTATAGGAAACAGTTTGCACGCCTTATATAGATTTAAAGTTTAAAAGACATAGTTTTGAATGATTATGAAAAACATGATGGGGCAACAGTACAACTCCTATCTAGATACTTTAAGTTAAACAACTTTTTGTTTATGTAACCCTTTTGTTGTGTTTGTTAAAAGTCATTTGTTAAAAACAGTGAGGGAAAACAGGTGTAGCATAAAACGAACGCATAGTCTTGGAAAAGAAGGGTTCATATGAAGTGAAGAATAAGGGTATTAATTAAATATATAACAAATGGTCGTATCAAACATAAAAAAAACGGAACAGGGACTCTAGAATCCACAAGGAACAGAATATATAACACTGCCACCAACGACTGGGCACTGCACGCATCCAGATTTATACCAATTGTTTTGAAATATAAAACATGCTTTCCTGATATAGATATTTAATACAAAATTCGAAAGTGACTCCGTACGTTTCAGGAAGGTTTTAGATTTAGTCAATAATTATATAGAAATATTACATATAAGTAGATAACTCTCAAAAGTCTTATTTACGCTGTTGGAATCTATATCATTCACATTAAAATATCTACTCGTTTAAAAATTAAATTTAGACGCTCATCTGCAGATACGTTCCTTCAAAGACAAATGCTGTGGTAGTTAATCAAGCATTAATAATGGAGGAAGATCCTTTGGAAGCATAGAGCGCAACCAAGCAAATTAATAGCAGACTTTGTTTGAAGCATTTATACTAAAGATTTCAAGAAAATTATATATTCAAATTCAAAGCAGATTGAGATCTAATCACAACGCGCTGCTTTATTTGCAATTCTAAATTTAGTGCTGACATAGGTAAAGCGCAGACAAAATTTTATCTGTATGATAAAAAGCTAACATTCCCAGACAAGTAGATCATAAGTGCAAATATGTCCAAACAGCTTTAGTAAGCCTTTCTGATAAAAGAAAGACTTAGAGCTTAACAGCATAATCAAAACTTGCACACACAGGAATTTAACTGAGCTTCCTTATATGGTACAAAGCTTCTATCAATACAGACATATTTTTTTTACTTATTTTAGACAAAGTTAAGATGTTTTCAAACAAAACTTTTACAAATCCCCAGATCTGAAGGTTACTTTACATGTTCGCCACTTTATACAATGCAACAAGCTGCGAGTCAAATTTAAGACATCCAGGAAGTGCTTAAATGAAAGATACCATACATGTTACTATTCTTCATGTTAATAACTGACTACATAATACGACGCAACTACTGAATGTCACAGGTATTAGACACATACTCATATATCGCCCTGTTCATATGCGCAAGATTTCTAACACGCAAAAAATTTGCGCCTTCGCAAAGACGTATTTTTCATAACGTGAAGCAAAATTGGCAAACCAGGATACTGGCTGCTCAATTGTAATAATGTAATCAGTCGACGCATAATGTGTATGAACATCTGTTGATGCATATTTACAGGAAATGACCCCCCCCCCACCCCCACCGCCATTTCCATTTCAGTTTTTGCACTGCAAACTAAAGAAACTAGTTTCATTTTCCACTGCAAGTATGCTGTTGTTAAATTCAAACACAGTGATCAGGTGATCAGAAATACCAAAGCATTGGTAAGGTGGATGGACTGTCCTGCAGCATTAACATTTTTGTTTTATCTTTTCTGAAACTACTGGTTTGAATTACACCAAATTTGAGCCCGATTAGCTTGTTTTGAGCGGAAATCTACGGATCACAGGGTTATGTGCTTGATCCCCGGGCGAGGCGTATATTCTCCGTGACGGTTTGATAAGACGTTGTGTCTGAAATCATTAGTCCTCTACCTCTGATTAATGTTTGGAAGTTTGCAGTTATTTGCGGAGAACAGGTTTGTACTGATACAGAAACCAGGAACGCTGGTTTAAGTTACCTGCCTGCCGTTACATAACTGAAATACTGTTGAAAAACGGCGTTAAATCCAAAACACCAAATTTGGTCTTCAAGCGGTTACGCATGACCCCTTTTAGAGGCTACCAGAACTAAATATTAATGCGAATAGTTTAAATGATATCTTCTCACCAACAACTTGATGAATCTTCCCAAAACTTGGGAAAACTTTTATTATGTTTTATTCAATTTAACTGATATTTAAATTGGGATTTTGCGTGCTTTGTTGGCAAATACGGTTTTGAGTTCAGATGCGTAGTAATCTAATCACGAAGGTCTGAGTGATTAATTACGACGCATCTAAACGAAAAAACGTGGTTTATTTGCCATCAAAGCACGCAAAACTAAAATCTATTTCCATTCTAACACGTTCGAATTACACCAGGAAGGGATACTAATCTGGAATCCATTTTAGGCGTAAATGGACAGAGTAAAGCGGAACAGCCAAAAGTATGTCATTTTGCGAAACATGTTTTAATCGACAAGACAATACACGGTAAAATCCTTCTTATACAAAAGAAAATCTTAAAAGCGTTAGAATTATAGTTTGCCCATGTTCAGTACTTGTCAGAAATACAACAAAAGCGAAGTGTGGAGTTGTCGAGTATATAAAATAGAAATGACACAAGTTATCGTATAATGTATACCTATCATAAATAAAAGAAACAAAACAAAGTAATCAATAATTAATTTCATGGGCAACTGAGATTCACTCTAAAATGAACAGATCTCTAAATTGTCAAATATTTTATTACATAAAATCCTGTCGCATAAGTTTTCAAAACGAAAATACAAAAGCGAAACTGAAAACAACAAGGAGAACCTGTCTCACATATGAACCTCAAATGAGGAAAAGATAAGAAAAAATGTATACGTTATGTTTCTGTATACACACTATACAGTCTAATCAATAAGTGAATCATTCAGTTGAACCCAAACATTGGTAAATGTTAAATTATAAAGAAAAGAAAACCTATGCTTCAAAACGAGCCAACGCGTATCTAACATACTGAGTGGAGATATAAGATAAAATTTTGCAAAATAAATGAACATAGATGTAAATATAATAAAGTTCATATCTACTCCCAAGGCTGGCATTCTATTTTTGCAAATATTAGGTCAAATGTTTCTTTGGTTCTGAAGTACTATAGATCTTGCTGTCTAGCCTAACATGTCTGATTAATACAAGGAGATTATTCACAATTTCACTTTGAATTTGAAGTATGGGAATATTTTATAGTATGCCATTTAAAGTAACAAGGGATAGCAATTTACAATGGCTTCAATATAGACTTCTACATCGTATTTTGCCAGTAAGTATTTTTTAAGAATATTAATCTTGAAAGATAATGATCTATGTGACTTTTGCAAGAGTGAATCAGAAACAATAGGACATTTGTTTTGAAAATGTAGACACACAAGTTCATTCCTTAAAGGTCTTAAGAGGCAGATGGAGAGTAAAAATATTTCTTTAATAATTAGACAAAATAAGCTTTTTGTTCGGAGCATAAAGTACCCCTGAATACTTAACATCTCTAACATCTCTATATATTAAAAATTTCATATTCTCAAGCAAAAATCTTGGTAGATTATTATCAGCGAATAATATGAAATATTATCTACAACATGATGTCAATATTAATAAAGAATTGTCCTAACATATTTGAGACAAACTGGAAAATAATAAACAGCCTAATTAATTATCTGTCACTGTTTTGAACATGTTGTTTTATTCAGGCAGAGGAATCATTTTATACTTTAAAAACAATAATCAGTAAAAATTCCAGACTATTGGACAAGAAAATACAGTGCACAATCCCTTTCCTTTCACACACACTTTTATGCTCATCTGATACTTTTACTAATTCAGCGTTATATGTCAAGCGTCATACAGTATTTTCACATCTATATATACTTCATAATGATTCCTTTTGCAAATGCAATGTTTCTAGAAACATATTATATAACATGACAGGTATAATACTTTCATATCTGTATTTACTTCATAATGATACTTTTGCTAACGTAATTTTTCTAGATACACGTTATATAACTTGACAGTATTTTCATATCTGTATATTCGTAATACTTTGCCATAACTCAGACTTGCATAAATTCTGCCTATATATATATATATATGCGTTTTTAGAACGTGACTTTCCCGTTTGGATATTATATATTCATCCTTGTTTTTACCTTGACATGTATACATTAACTACGCTGTAGATAGAAAAACCTTAGGTTTTCCTTATTAATAACCAATAGGTGTTGCGTCAGTAACCATAATCAGGTCTCATGTCAGTAACCGCACATTGTAGGTAATATTGGTAACCAAAGGACTTATGTCAGTTACCACATCTTTTATACTAAGCCTTTTTTTGATTTTTTGGTTACGAATTACCAGAATGACACATAGCCGTAGGAGGAGGGAAAAAAGCAGATTTTATTTTCGTAGGAAAAAGACCTTAGAAAGGAACATAGGTAAATTCTGCATAACTCAAACAGGCTGCAGGTTATAACATTCTTACTGTAGTCAATCCCAGATTTTATTTACGGAACTTAATAAAAGGTTTTGAGATAATATAAAAATTCTAATTGCACAGCATATTTTTCTACTGCATATTTACAGAATGCTAGTGTATTCAGAACGGGGATCCCGTGCGATCGGAAAAGAGATTAATGGCGACATATACCAAACTGTTAGACCATGTCTGAATGTCACAAAAAGACATGTCGCCAGTCCGAGTTCTGCGACTGGACCGATCTATGACGTCATCAAAATGGCGGCCAAATTTTAAAATATCACTTTTCGTAATTCATTATTCATTTCTGTTACACAGCAAAACTTCATCTTATTAGACTTGGTTTTCCACCCTAGAATATTTGTTGTCAATATAAAACAAAATTGAAGTATATAAATAATTAAATAATGTGAAATAATAAAAATGTATCTCACCGCACCCACTTTATTTCAACAGATTATTTTCTTGTTGAATATATTTGTTTGGTATATGCTATACTATCAAAATATACGAATATCATCATATTATAGTACTGCAGCTGTTTATGTGTGCTTTATGTCTCTATTACACATGAACACTGTATCAATTTGCTGGCCCACAATTCGTTTCGCGTTGAACTCCACAATGACTTTAAACAGTCGCAATTAATCAAATGCAATAATTAGAATTCCTTCCTTTCTTCTAACGTTTCTTTCCCGATAGATATGTTTTATTTCGATTGAAGCCTTTCAAAAGTTAGGATTAATAGTTTCCATAGGATCTCAAAACTTTATTGAACAGTAATGGAGTCTTTAAGCAATAGACTTTCCATAGTCCATAATTTGTTTCATTTTAGAATATGTTGGTCATTTTAGCCCAGTTTGTGAGAAGGTAACATTTCATGATGGGTATCACGACTTGGTGATGAAACATTTGCCATCGCCCGGTATTCTGAGAACTCTTGAAGTTCTGTGATAATTTTATCCTTTGTCAAGGGCTGGCACAACATTTATTAACATTTTTGGAGAATTTTCGTAACAGTTCTACGACAGAATTCTTGCTATCAAAAGTGTTTTTCTTGAAATCACAATTGTCAACGGCAAAGCAAAGAACATATGGCGACCATTCACAAAGTTTCTTGGAATATAGACAATGTAATTAGAGAACGTTTGCCGTATATTATTATTATTATTTGCTATCTTATTTTAATTGGTTAAGAGTAGTCTACATAAATATATAACCCGTGTAAGAAGTGTTTTAGTTCTATGCTTCTTGACCTTTAATGTATAATACACCAGATGCAACCTGTAAATGTCACGAATAGTTGCAGTAGGTTTGTGGATGTATGCGTACATGTAAGGGTCGAACACAAGATTCTGTGATGAGTTGGAAACGTGACTGTCCTTGACATGTTCAAATTGTCATTCCTGCTTTCCGCGAAAGGAAGGACCCAAAATCAACCAACGTAGATAACAGGCAATGAAATAGGTATAGACTTCAAAATAAGATCTTGATTATCAGCAGTAACTGTTACTGGTCCTGTGGGATGAGAATCATTTTTCCCTAAATAATTTAGCTGTAGAGGAAAGCTCTTGTGTGATAACCTCTCCGTCCAAACACTGAATTGCTATGAATTCGTTTCATCGACAATAGCTTGGCATATTTTGTGTTTATTGCCGAATTTAGACGTATTTAAAATATTGTAAGACTGTAAGATTGTCGTTTGTACTTTTTCGTCCAAAGAGCATTGGCCTATTTCAACAACTAATATTTGCGATTGCCTGTCTTGACGGAAAACAAACAAGCCTTTTATACCCCCGATGGAGGGGGGGTGGGGCGTATCATTTTACGATGCCGGTGTCCGTCCGTCCGTAAGCAATATCGTGTCCGCTCTGTAACTCTTGAACCCCTTGAAGGATTTCGAAGAAACTTGACACATCGTGACGACGTGCAGAGCGCATGTTTTGGATGACACGCTTCAAGGTCAAGGTCACACGTCATATGACTCTTGTTTCGTGTCTGCTCTGTAACTCTTGAGCTGCTTGAAGGATTTTAAAGACACTTGGCACAAATGTTCATCACATAGAGACGACTTGCAGAACGCATGTTTCGGATGACTAGTTTCAAGGTCAAGGTCACACTTAGGGATGACATGCCATACCTTCGAGCGTATATTGTTCCGCATTGCAGTGCTCTTGTTTCCTACAGGAATCAGTATAACACTTCTAGTTGATACTAGGGGCGTTTGTTTATTTTCAATCACATTTGACTCTATTGCTTTAGCAACAATAATCGTTTCGTATCTGATTTTGGCGTGTCCCTACTGACGCGGCTCTATCACAATCTCTTTACCAAGATGTAAAGGCAGTCTATGTCAGGGAAATCACGATCATCATATTAAATGCATTCTTGAATTGTAGAAAAGACTGTTGCATAAGCGACAGGGCACATTTTACCACCGTATGTTTTATATATCCTACCCGTACATAGTTTCCATATCGTGCAAAGTTGTGCTACTGGAGCTTAGTGATGCTGTGATCAGACATTAACATTTTGATGCATATTTACAGGTATAAAACAATAATATTTAAAACAATACAGAAAAGATATTAACAAACAGATGTTAAAACATTGTCAAAAAAATGTTATAAGCAAATTTATTGATGTGTTTTATACAGCAACATAAACATTTCTGAAATGATTGTAAATGCTCAACAGACATGATATCATGTCAGTTTTCACTGAATGCTGTGTATATTGGGTTTTGAGACGCGACACATCAATCTGAATAAGTCAGTATAGCGAAGATATATGAATGTCACAACAACAGCAACGAAATGTAAAAAGTAACATATAAATGTGAAAGATAAATTAGATATAAGTATACTCTTTCATTCTATAGTTATGTCCAGCTGTGTTAAATAGCAAGACAAGACGTCACTAGAAAGAAAAGAGTTCGCTCATTTTATTACAGTATATTAATTTAAATCTAGAAAATCCTCATTAAACATCTTTACCTTGGCTAAATATATAAACTAACGATGTACGCAGCAATCACAATTAAATGTTCGTAAAGTAACAACCATTTGTTTCAAACAAACTTCCAGAGTTTTAGTAGCGTAATATATTCATACTGTGTTTACTTACACATTAACTAGTATGTAGTATTTAAACTTTACACACTACCTTTCATACTCACAAAAATGGTTATTTTATAATTCTATAAATGATATGCGATAATTGTTCATATATTCAAATATGAAATTTGGACATAATATATCTTTAATATTGTAGGAATGACGTTTCTTTTATTTGAAATAACATAATGCAAAACAATTATGTATATGTACGATGTAAACTAGAACAAACTTCACTTTCAGCAACAAAAAACAAACAACTCTATCATTCATTTGAAGATTATGATATATTTGATTTTTTAAAGATGGCAGCCATTTTTATGACGTCATAACTCGTTCCAGTCGAAGAATTCACACTGGCAACATGGCTTAAAATGAACTTCAGACATTACGGAACAGATTGGTATATGTCGCCATTAATCTTTTTCCCAATCGCACGGTACCAAAAATATGGCTCTAAGCGAATACACTATTATATAATATTATACTCTCTTTTAGTAGTATGTTGCCCTTAACCAATGAGCTCTCTATGCACATGCTAGCCTAAGGTGTCAGAAACATAGGGCTAGGTAAGGTGGTGCTTTAGTCTCTGTTTTTGTATCATTTAACAGAAGTTAGCGTACACTAAAACCTCATTGGCTGAAGAAGACTCAGTATTTAAATATCTGTGTTACAGTGACAAAGTCCGAGCCTTAATACATTACTATCAAATCTGTACTGTAATGATACTTTGAAAAGCTTTGAACAATAATTTTTGTACTGAAGTTATAGATATCAGATATCCTGCGACTTTCCTCTACCCCAGGGTGAGAATGAGCTTCTGTGAAAATAGATGACAATTTGCCGGGAGTCAAGGGGGAGGGCGCTTAGGCTCCCTGTAGGTCAAGGGCAGTGCCCTTGTAAGGGGTCCAGGAGCCAAATAAATTGCAGTCTTTTTATATCCCTTAAGAAGCTATTTCCTGCAAGCTAGGTATCTTGTCAACTTCAGACTGATTTATAGAATATAATAGTACCCTTAACCATATCTTCAGTGAAGCTGTCCATTTCAAAATACCTGTGACCTTCAGCTTGGTTATGTTTAGTTAAAAATGAACCTTGTGGCTTGTTGTAGCTGCTTGAGAAAAATAATTGTCTTTGCGTTTCAGCAAAATTACAGTAATGTATAGCTGGACAGTTAGTTTTAACATTTTTCTCTAAGGGACCAGTATTATGCTCCTGCATTTATTCTAAATATTAAATGATTGAAAATACTTAAAAAGAACTGGCCTACATAGAGGAGTAGACGTCGAAAGTTTTCCATAGAGACATTATGAAATTATTTCAAATCGGAACAAAATCTGAGGAGGAGATGGCGTTTGAAAATCTTTCTGTATTTACTTCTTGCCTCGTATGGAAATCTTTTAGACAAATCGTAATTATAAGGAACACTCTTAGTAGCTTGCTGTCTCATAATCGGACCAATATTTATGAGGAGATGATGTTTAGGGATGTTTTTATTCTAAGCTCCGGCGCCAACGTTTTCGACCATGTCAAATAATTCGAATAAGGTTAGTATACGATTAATAAAAGAAATATTTGTGCAAATTTAGTTTAAAATCGGACGGGAAGTTTCTGAAAAGAATATTGTTAATATTAAACTACACACAGCAGCGTTAATTTATTGATAATACCATTAGTAACACAAGCACCTTGGACATTTTATTATGTAGCTGCATATGCATTTTGTTGGTGAGACTATTTTGAAAAAATAAGAAAACTGCTTTTAATTAGAGAACATATAGATTATAACGAAATAATGTAATGTTGGGAAACAGAAGTCTGCTTTCTATGAGTAATGACACTTTGACAATAGGGGTACATGTACGTCTTGCCCAGATCCCTTTAAAATGTAAGAGGATGTGGTATAATGGTTTAAAGAGTCCATTATACCAAATACATTTTAGGCATTCTTTTCAGTTAGCTTTTCGGTCAAGAATAAGTCATGTACTTGAAGAATATATTTCGCATTCCTTTTCACACTTAGCTTTCCGGTCTAGAAATTAGTCATGTCTTATAACTGACAGATTACATCTCTCGCTTAGGTTATTTATCCTCTGGCCACGTAATGGTCATTGTGTTGCCCAGTTACTAATGATTATGCAATGATTTCTATTTAGTCTGCTTGTCAAAACAATTACTGATGTGGCCACGCCGCGTGTTTCAGGTTTAGTCACCTAATGGATAGATTTCCTTAAATACAGCTAATTTTGAGATAGAACTTCAGTAGTACTCAGTTAGGTTAGATGCGTATGCAAGATACACGCAAATTTTTAGATTAGGACCGAGGCAATTAACGTTGAAGTATTTATGTCGAAGAATAGATAGAAGTTCTGTTAATAAATGAGAATATGTTAGAGAACTGTTAGTGAATTATGAAGAAAGACACTGATGCTTAGTATCGTAGAATATAGTGGAATATTAAATAGTAGTTATTATAGAGAACAGTTGTTGTAGTTGCTGTAGTTTAGAAGAGTGAATCTTAGACACTGTTACACCACAAGGACCATTTTTCTGAACGAGTTTTTCAATAGTGTTTTGCCATACCCAAAAATCTAAGCCAATTTGCTGGCTTATTGGCGAAATTGTCTCCTTTGAAAACAGCTTATCGAGTGTATCGATTAGCCGTTATCAGTCAATTTACGCCTATTGAAATATAGAGGTGTGAAATCTTTAACACCTCAAATGACATCAAAAGCATAATCTGACAATATTTATTAAGTTATAGAAGAATTCTGCAACATTTGCACTTTCTTTCAATATAACTTTTAATAAAACAAGTAAATTCGATGAATTGGTATCTCCCGCCGAAAGGGTTTGTGGTGAGGAATGGCCAAAAAATATATCCGGCAAAAAGTTAAGGATGTTAATAAGAAGCAAATAAATTCATTAGACAAATCAATTTAATAGAAAACAAATGTTTAATAAAAGAGTACATAATAAATGTATGATACTTTGATCCTGACTAAAGAATTTATTTTGAATGGGATATGATTACTGTAGTAAGCTTAGCTTTTAAAATTAAATGCAGTTAATTGAAATGTGAGCTTGAAGTTTAACTGGAAGGAAATATTGTCTTTGAGTGGTTTGGCACCAGGTGTTGCTGTTTAACATGTACATTTGAACTTAAAAGAACAGATGTTCTTAATAGAACACAGGTAAGATATCTTGAACATGGCTGAGGACAAGGTTTGTGCAGTCACAACTTAATATATTTATTTTTTTAGGGGGTTGGGGTGCGGGGGAACGGGAGAGGAAACAAAATTTCAAATTGATTATAAATATTGATGGAAAATTAAAAATGAAAATAAAAAGGTAAAAGGGTGAAGTGGGGGGAGGGGGGAGGGGGGGGGGCTGAGGATGCATGATCAGTGGTGGGCATGACTGGAGGAGTGAGGTGGGGGAATGGTACAACTTGCATGTTGATAAATAATCATGGAAGGTTTGAAAAAAATCTAAAATAAGAAATGAAAGGAGGGGGTGGGTGGGGGGGGGGGGGGGGGGGTTTGAGGGGAGGGGATGTGACCAAGGCAAGTGGGTGACCAGGTGTGGGTGCGCAACTTTACATGTTTATAATAAATGTTCACAGAAAAGAATGAAAAAAATTTAATGAAATTCTGCCAAATTTGTTATGTACAAATGTGTGGAATTTTAGAAAATTAAAGGGCAATAACTCTAAAGTTACAAAAGAAACCCGTTCGAAATTGTGTGTGCACAACCACATTATAGTGCTCTAAATTCTGTTAAAGTTTCATAGTTCAAGGTCAAATATATCAAATGTTATGATGCAGCAATTGCCATTTCTATAGATCTATAGTACCCTATATAGTTACCCTTAGCCAAATGTAATGGTTAGAAAAGCATTGAAACTCCATTAAAACCCTATTGAAATACCATTTTTTCAGAGAAAATTTAAAAACCATTTATCTGGACTGATTTCAATGACCTTTTCTCCATTAGAATAGCATTTTTTTTTTCAAAAAATGGAAAAACAATCGATGAAATCAATGATCAAAGTAACACTTTACCATTTAAACACCATTGTTTTTCATTGCAGAATATACTTATTATTTTATATCAGTTGGTCCATTGTTTTCATTACAGAATTTGCTTAAAGTTTTTTTCAATCAGTTTGCATCATTGTTTTACCATTTTTAAATGTAGTAACTGAATTTCATGATTTGTAAATAAAATAGCACCTGTTTTGGCGGAAAAAATGATGATGTGGAGTTTGAAATTCTGGCCCAGATTTATGTGAATAGCATGGTATATGCTACAGTAAGTGTCTTTATATAATATATCATGTTGAATACACAAGAAATTTAAATGAATAATAAAATGTGACATATTTTTCTGTTTCTTTGATTCTAGTTAGATGCAGTCATATTTTTGTCACTGGTTTTCATGACTATTATTTTTTTATACATGTTTGATCAGTTCTAGATTTCCATGCTTCATGCTTCTTACTTTGTCAAAATATGTATGGTGGGGGCATATGATTTGTCTTTTCCATGTATCTGTACATCCATCCGTATGTGTGTATGTGTGTCCGAAAAAAAATGACACGCCTAGCTCAAAAAGAATTTGATATAAATTGATGAAATCTTGCATAACATGATATGAACTTGTGCACCTCCTATTTATACCCCCACAAAACGGAGTTTTTGGGGTGGTATATAGGAATGAGCTTGGTGGTCGATTGGACCGTTGTTTTTCATGGTTACCGGATGATAACTCATGAAAGGCTTGACCGATTAAAATAATTTTTGGTAAACAGATGTAACATCAGAAAATACTGGTTAGGTTCGACTTTGGGATCAGTAGGTCAAAAGTCAAGGTCACAGTGACCCTGAACTGTTAAACGGTTTCCGGATGATAACTTAGAATACTTTGGCTTAGGATCATAAATTTTGGTACACAGGTGTAACATCAAAAAATACAGGTGAAGTTAAACTTTGAGATCAGAAGGTCAAAGGTCAAGGTCACAGTGATTCAGAACAGATAAACAGTTGATAACTTGAGAACACGGGCCTAGGATCATGAATTTTGGTACACGTATGTAACATCAAGAATACAGGTCAAGTTCGACTCTTACGTCAGTAGGTCAAATGTCAAGGTCACAGTGACCCAGAACAGTTAAACGGTTTCCGGATGATAACTTGAGAACGCTTAGGTCTAGGATCATAAATTTTTGCAAACATGTGCAACATGATAAAATACGGGTCAAGTTTAACTTTGAGGTTAATAGGTCAAAGGTCAAGGTCAGAGTAACACAAAACAATCCAACAGTTTCCAGATGATAACTTGAGAACGCTTGGGCCTAGGATCAGGAAAATTGATAGGTTGGTTGTGACCAGCAGATGACCCCTAATTTGAAGTGTTGATACCACTTTTCTGGGTCCGGTTTATCCGGTACCCATTGTTCTTGTTTATAATCGTATACCTCTATGGAACCCATTTTGGCATGGTGTAATTTTGTCTGAGTCTCTTTCTTAATTGAGGCAATTCGTCATTAGCAGTGCGACGGTAAGCTTCTTCAAAAGAGAGCCCTTGTTCTGTATAGTTGTTAACTTTAGCTCTAAATTATTCTTCAATAGATTGTCTGAGGGGATCCTGAAAACGCTTATCGCAAATCTCACGACGTGATCGCTCTTCTAAAATATCACCTTTTCTACGTTTACCGGGAGGTCCCTTGATCAAAGATCGTTTCTTTACAAAGCTTGCGTCATTATTCCTATTTTCTGTTTCATCATCACTATCATCATCATCATCATGGTCATCATAATCCTCCTCCTCATCTTCATCCTTGTCATCATTTTTGTCAGATAAGTATCCTTCTCCATTGAAATAGTCTTCTTGTTTATATTCATCATCTGTTCGTTTTCTCTTTTATGGATTGTTCGCCTCGAAAATGTTTTTTCACGTAAACGGTGTTGTTCTGGGGTGCTCGATTTTAAGTCTTTTACCAAATAACCGTGCGGTCTTGATGTCGCTCGTTCAAACCGTTTCAAAAAGATGTTACTAGACGAAGGGTAAATTCTTCTTGCCAATGTAGCAACTTCTTGTCTGTCAATAGGATTATTAAATAGCACCAGATACAGCGTATTCAAAGCAATATCTCTACAAGCTTTACCTTGAGGGAACAAATTTTGGGTGAGATATACGACAGATATGTTCCTGTGGTGACTGTCCTTGGTAAAGAGATCAGCAATTCTTTGATCGCATTTAGCTTCAGTCATCAAGTCGTCAAAGACCAGCAGGTTCCTTTGACTAACATTTATATATTGGGAATCATTTAAGTAGTCTGGAATACCGTGTACAAATTCGACCCCGGGGATTTCACGCTGAAGTTCATCATACAATGGTTGCCATTGTCCAAAACACCATATGATACGCTGAGGCTGAGGTCTTACAAGATTTGATGATAACAGTTTTCTTGTCCAATTAGTTTTTCCACAACCACTTGGTCCTGAAACCACCATAGAAAATGGATGTTGAAACGTCGTCTCTCTTGAGATGTCCCATGTTTGTAATGGCGGTGAAAAACTGTCAGAGGCTTCGTCATTTCCGTGGACATAACGTTAATGTCTCCGCATGTTGTCAGACCTGGAGAAAGACTGATCGCAAACGGGACACTGTTGCATTTGTGAAACCAATGTAAGTATCTTTTATCAAAAAGACACTGCTTTATTCTGTTCTGTTAGCAATTCTTTCACTTTCTTGGGGCAGAGGAGAAGGAAGAGGAGGAGGAGTGGAGGAGGAGGAGGAGGAGGAGTGGAGGAGGAGGATGAGGTGTGGAGGAGGAGTTGTTGGTATATACAGTAGCTCGTAACACCTTCAGTCATGGTTAAATTTACTTTTGACCTATACGACTTATATATGACTTGTGCGTGTGATCCCTGAGTGACCAATCAAAGTGCGTCATATCACTAGCCAGTCATAGCATTGCTATAAGTTATACTGACTAATCAGAACGTTGCTTTGACTCTATTAATTATACTTCGCCTCCTTGTAAATTCGTTCACTGCCATTTTGGATATCAAAGTGTAAGGATCTGGAAAGCTTACTCTGACGCATTTTACGCGTGAGTGACCCCATATTCTTTTAGTGCAAACAGTGAAATAGTACTAGTCAAAACCTTTCGTAGGGTACCAAACACGGGTAAATTCGGTTGAGTAATAAAGGAGAAAATCGATATTTATCCGGTTCATCCGGTTGGATGCCTGCCATCGTTAGTTCTCGTCAAGCGTTTAGGTCTGACACCAAGATCATTAAAATCGGTCCACAAATAAAGGATAAATTACATTTTGAAAATTTTGGTTGCGAAATTTGAATTTACCGCCTAAAAACGTTTGCAATGACTTAACAAATCTTCAATCTTTAAACGCCAATATCTTGAGAACGGATTTAGATAGAGGTAAATATCTATACATTTTCTGAACCTATGCGACGATATCTTTCAAATGCTACCTATTTCAAGAGTTTATTGGAAATTAAAAAAAAGAGGGTTTAAAAATCGTTGTTACGTCATAACTCGATAACGGTTGAAAATCGAATCGAGAATGGGGGATGTAAATGAAAGATTTTCATGAATTCTATCACATGAAATTAACATCTCAGAATTGACGAATAGAAAGTGTGTCACGAAATGGGAAAAACTGATTGTTCAATGTTAACTGTATTTCTGTTCATTGAAAGTCTTGACGATTTTCTAGAATGGTCATAATAGGCTTTCTAGAACCGATACGAACTTAAGACAGCATCCTAAATGACTACGAAAGTTTTATAACACAAAATACTCGTTTCTATAAGTTTCACCTAAAAGTAAAAAAATTGACCGAAATTTAATCGCTTTTACAGTTTTCAAAGTATTAGAGTCAACATTGGCCAGCTCCCTTTCATATATTATCTTAAGCTGATCTCAAATCAAAAAAAATATTAATACTTAATGTCCGCTGACATTTAAAAGGTTGAATTTCATGTATGGTCTTGTAAAATCCTGCAAAGACTTAGGTATCAAGAGTGTCACACACATGTTGGTTCATTTTAGCGCGAGATATCGAAGAGTATGTAATATCTTATCTTATAATTTCATTTTACAAAAAGAATATCAATTATTCTCATATCGTTTTAATGCCCTTTATTTTTATGATTGATCAAGCCATAGACAGTATCCTTATTAAACATTTTCTCTCAAATGGTTCTTTTTATATACAAAAAAGAGTTTAAAGCATTCTATTTTACGCATGAGTGGTTTCATTTGAGGTTTAAGTTTATTGCCTTATAGTACTTATCGAGACCATGGGTTAGATACCCTACATGCCTAGCTTTAGTTGAATTATGAAGGAGTTAGCAGGGTTTTAACGCTTGAGTGATTTCGGCTCATTTTTTTTGGTCCCTTTTGGAAATACGATTATCAAAGCATACATTTTCCGAATCTGTTGGACGAGACCTTTCCTACGATATCTCACTTAAGCAGGTTCGAGTCTAGGAACGCGCAGAAATGTGAAATTTACGCATGATTGATTTCATTTCCGGTTTAAGTGTACCAACTTATAGTTCTCGTCGAGACTTTCGGTTAGATACCCAACATGCCTAAGTTATCTTTAATACTAAAGGCGTGAGACCGAGTGTGTCCGGATGAATGATTCCGGTTTTAACCTTAATATCAGGAAAACGGATAGAGATAGACCCATAATAGTACATATTTTCCGAGCCTACTCGAAAGGATCTTTCTAATGGTACCAGTCCCGAGCCTGTACGATGACTTAATTTAATGACTTCATTTCCGGTTGGCACCTAGGTTATGGCAAAGTGTACCCTATAAGCTTTTCAAAAATGTCAGATACTCAAACTGTAAAAATGGACCCAGAAACGTCTTGTTTTTGATGATTTTTAGCAACCTTTTCAAACAGTCCTTTACTGGTTCTAAAACTCTAGATGGTCATTGAAAATGTTGGCATTTTTTTTAGAAAACTGTCAAAATGTTCTTTAACATCATATTATTGATGGTATGAAAGAGGCACTTCGGTCCATATGTGACCCAGACCTGGTGTCGCTTCCCTTCCCGTACTCAATACACGGATTAACTTGGACAGATCAATAGGCCTTTGTCAATGCATCCGCTAGACATTGTGGCCATGATCACGTTTGATGCACTCATGACCTTATCTAAATATAGCTTATGAAGTCATTGTAAAAATAGGTCCGAGCATGCGCATTTAGGGATAGTACGCTTATGATTGGAGTCATTTTGTCAGTGGACGCCAAAGAGGAAACATCGTCGACAAAAAGTAGTCTTTTATTTTCAGTTAACGTTACTTCTAACGTAGCTATCTTAAATAAATCTTAATGTTTTTAATTAAAAATATTGTAATAAATATTTTGCTTTAAATTATTTTTAATAAGTTCTTTGTTTAACATACAATGTATTTATTCATTTATGTTATAGATAAATCTATACGATTATTAATAGAACATAATTTATGTATAGTTTTTTGTTTTCATGTTATCTACCCGTCTAGGGCTGAGCACCTGACCCTCAATGTGCGCGACCACGCCCTAAAGTGTGTATACAAGTCAGCTCTGTATACTTCCGGGAGACATTTCTATCAATAGAACATGAAGTACTTCTCAGTATGAAAGTCTTAAAATAGATTTATTACAATTGTTTCTATTTATAACATTGTGAAGTCATTGTTAAAATAGAAAAATGATGTCATTCTAAAAATAAAATTCAAAATGGCCGCTGCGCATGACGTCATAGATCCAAGATGGCCGCCGCGCATGCGCAGTATTGATGCCAAATAGACTCCTATAATACTGATTTATACGTAGATCAGACAAGGAAAGGGAAATAAACCTTTTGAACTCTTGATGAACGCACGAACGGACAATGCGGCAACTATATGCCCAACGAATTGTGTCGGAGAGTATACACTTTGTAAACAATTTGGGTGCAAGTATAATTAGCAGGACTTAATCATTAGGCAGTTTATGAGGATTAAGATGCGTGATCCGAAGTACTAGTTACTGTTAAACACCTTTTTATATCCACTATAATGATCACTTAGAGTGTGCACTTCAAAGGGGAAAGAAAACAAAGCAGAAGAGATTCAAAATTTATTGTCTGAAAAAGCATTGAAAGAATTACAATACCTACATAAGTACTAACCAATTTAAAGATATGACAAACATCACTTTTTAGTGTATTTTAAGACTTTCCTATTAAAAAGTTTTATGAATAATTACCACGTAATGTTTGTATGTTGTTACATATTCCGTATTCATCTATGATTTATTTTATAATATGAAAACCATGGAATAAATACAAGAAAGAAATGTTACAGGAAACTTTGTATTTTATGAAAAAAATAATAACAGGGAATCATTTGAGTTGTCAGTCTTGAAACCAAACTAAAAAGAAAATCAATACTTCGTCTAAAGTGTTCGATGGTTTGAAACAAGTATTATTCCAGTGGAATCGTAAATGATAAAATAATTTTATTGTAAAAGCAATTTCAGTTAAACCGCTGCAGTTAGACATGTCATTGAAATGTTAGTGCATTTATTGTAATAGATTAACTGAACTAATTAAAATCTGCATTTTTTTTTGTCAAAATGTAAGTAGTTTTTACAGTCGGTTCGCAAGTAATCCGTTATATGTCGCGTTAGTCACTTTCGTTCATTAATGCTGATTTATATACTGAACAGCAAAAGAAACTATCCAGATGTATAACTGGTATATTTTGAAATAAAAAATTAATTTTCAAATTTGAATTGTTTCTTTGTACCAAAAGTACACTTGGAGATCTTCACGTGATAATTTTTTAAAACTCAATCAACCGTGAAGTCAGTAGTCCCACAATAGCCGTTTGAAAGGCTATTTCTTCTGCACGTCATTTGCATTGTAACATCCCAATTAGGCGCTCGCGCTAAATTTGATTCAGTCGTGCGGTGCAACCAACAATATTTTTAAACCTTTATGCTGTTTTTCGAACAATGACAATAAACTTTAACAAAGAAAATTGATAATTAAAGACGCACGTGAATTTCATGCAAAACGGCTATTTTGGGACTACTAACTTCACGGTTGATTGATTTTAAAAAAAATAATCACACGTGGAGTTCTTCAAGTGTAATGTGATATGAAAAACACAAGTGATTTATAAATTAAAGCTTTGAAATAAAAAATACCCAAGTTATGAAACTGGATGGTTTCTTTTGCTGTTCAGTATATATCATATTCAAATTTTCATATCACAGTTTTATTTCATCAACAACTGTATATCAAACATGTGTGTTTATTTTGCTGAATTAAGTCTGATTATGAAATACATTTATTGTACATTTAACATGTTTCTGAATAAATTAAACACGATTTTTTTTATCGTGGAAAATAGAATTATTCGTGAATATATATGTCATGAATATAAATATTACAAATATCACATTATAAAAACCAACATAATTACAAAACATACATTCAATTATATCGCAGAAATAGCTATGTTTTATATCTCAGATATTAAGGACAAAAATGGACTAGCTCTTTTATATAATAAATAAAATAAATTTTGTGACATATATATCACAGGATAAGCCATAAAGTATTTCTACTTATTTCCAATGGGGTCTTTGTGAAAAATTATCAAGGTACAAAATATTGGCTGTTTTAAAAACAACATTGTTCTAAGAAAGACAACTCTTACTATCATAAAAGAAAATCTAAATCTAGAGTTACATGTACATTTGTATTTGTCTATCAAAGAAAACCCTAATTATTACAAGTATCACAGTTATATTCAATTATGACATACATATCAGAGAATAAATCTAGAAATATTGCACACATATTGATAAAATAATATCATACAACTAATAAAAGATAAAATGTAATTTTTCAGCACATTTCATACATTCAATGAGTTCCAGTTTGACTGCTTTTTTAAAGGTATACTTATTTTTTAAACATTTTATGTTATTTGGAAGGCTATTCCAGTCATTTATAGCTTGAAAATAAAAAGTAGTCGATGTAGAACTGTCAACCTGAGGTACATGAAAGCTGTTAACATTATGTCTACAATTCTAAGAATGTTTCTTAGAGACAAGAGAGAAGTTATTGTGCAAATATGCTGGACAACTATTATTAAAAATTTGATTGAGCCTCAGTTGTTTGACTCTGTTTTCAATATTAAGCCATCCAATATTACAAAAATCTGACACTTTCAAAGATCTCTTATAATCATTACCACAGATAAACCTGATAACTTTGTTTTGAGTCACTTGTAATCTATTTTTCAACTATTTTGAAATACCACTATACCAAGATGAAGAGGCATAGTCAAAATGACATTGTATTAAAGAATTACATAAATTCTTTCTCATATTCATGTTTAAACAGTTATTTGCCTATACAAAAATTTCAGTATAGAATTTATTTTTTTAACAATATTGTTAACTGTTGATGTAGCGGAAAGATCATTGTCTAATACACTTAAAAGATATTTAACAGATTTTTGTGATTCTATGGTATGACCATTACAAAATACATTGAATTTGTCAACCTTTGCTAGTTTTCTTTTAGAACCAAACAAGATACATTCAGTTTTGCCAAGATGCAGAGATAATTTGTTGTCAACTAACCATTTACTACAGTTTTCAAGCTCTCTTCCTAGAACATTTTCAATTACCTCTGGATCTTTATGAGAAAATAGGAATGCACTATCATCTGCATATAAAATTAATTTGCATTTATTACTAATACTAATACTCATATCATTGACATATGCAAGTATGCTTCCTTTTGGAACACCGCATGAAATATTCATAAAATCTGACATAGAATTATTCGCATTGACTGTTTGTTTACGACCGGACAGATAAGAATGAAACCAACTCAACTGACTCCACACCCATTTCTTTTAATTTGTCACATAGAATTATATGGTCCACTGTGTCAAAAGCTTCTGGAGATCCAACATGATCATTCCTGTATACAGACCTTTGGAGTTTTGATTTTTGAAATGGTCGGACAAGTGAATAAGGCATGAGTCAGTGGAGTAATTACATCTAAAGCCACTTTGAAATTCATATAAAAGACCTTGTTTAATAGAAGACTCTAGCTGACTATAAATATTATGCAAAAAGGAAAACCTAAACATCGACATTATGAAGGAAAATAATGTTGTATAACAAATAGCAGGTAATCATTAAGTTTATACAGCATAGCTTATAACACAAATAGTTTAATAAAATCAATATTCAGCGCTTATGTAGTATTGTTTAATGTCTTGCCGACTTAAAACTTGTCTGGGTTTACCTGACAGGTTATTCACTATTGGTCAGTTCAACTCTAGCACCAACGAAGGTTTAGACCAGTAATAATTAAGTCGTCGCTAAACCTTGCATTCTAATGGATTTTTACTAAAACTCGGCGAGTATATTTGCAATGTATTGGCTTAGCCTTCGTCACTCACCATAAACCGGTTAATACATTCAGCGAAGCGTCTTACCCCTATTTTACATACAATTTGATATTTGCCTTACGTTGTATCATATATATCTTCCCGTGAAACATTTTATGCCACCCCCACACCATCCACGGAATAAGGCGGAATATAGTGACTGGACTGTCCGTCTCTCCGTCCGTCCCCTTGGATTCCAAATGATAAGTTTAGAATGCTTTGACATAGGAACCTCAAGCGCGATAGGCAGGTTGGTCGTGACCGGCAGACGGCCCTTATTGATTTTGAGGTCGGTTGCTCAAAGGTCAAGGTCGCGTTGGCCTTGAGCTGAAAATCAGTTTTCAATTTTCATAGGTTGATTGTCAGTGGTCAGAAGATAAACTCCATTGTTTTGGGGGTCAGTAGTTCAAAGATTTAGGTCACAGAAAAGTGGAGGTCATTCTTTTCTTTGAGAGTCTGTTCTGTAAGACGTTTCTTAAAAACATTATTTTATATCACAATTGTATTATTGTGCTGATGCTACTTCACTATGTGCATTTTCCTACAAACATTTTAAAGATACGTCAAAAATGAAATGTGAAGAACACGTTGGTGTAGATAAAATTTTAAGCGCTGATCATGACACTTCCGTGGTGTCCACCCGTATATTTTTCCAGCTAATCCAAGCCGACGAAATCTATTTAAATAAGGTTTATTTGTTACATGCGACAGAGGCTGACCCAATCTCTCTATATTCAACATTTTCCCAATGACCTCTTGTTAAAAAATTTTCAACTATATTTAAATATTCCGCCTCAGTTTTTTCTTAAAGATAATTCATTGCTGACACCGCTTAAAGTAGAAAAATCCAAACGAAGGTTTAATTTTTCTCGTGTCCCGATATTCACCTGCTGACTAAGTCGTTGTAAATATATACAGCACGGCTTAATTCGGAGGTTAAGTCACAACTAAACAGTTGAAAAACTATAAATCTATAAAGACAATACAGGTGTATCACTTAATCTAACAAGTATTGCTAAGAACACATGGCAGATAACTCATTAAACCTATAAGGCATAGCTTATAACACATGACAGGTAGCTCATTAAATCTATAAGGCATAGCTAATATCACATGTCAGGTAACTCATTAAATCTATAAGGCATAGCTAATAACACAAGACATGTAACTCATTAAATCTATAAGGCATAGCTAATATCACATGGCAGGTAACTCATTAAATCTATAAGGCATACCTAATAACACATGACAGGTAACTCATTAAATCTATAAGGCATAGCTAATATCACATTAAATCTATAAGGCATACCTAATAACACATTGCAAGTAAATGTCTAATATATACGGTGCAGCTAATAACACATGACAATTAAATAATTATTGTGAAATAGATGACTTTAAATAAATTTCATAGAATTTTCATGGAAACATCTTTTTCTATATTCATCAGGGTACAAAATTAAATAGTAAAAGAAAATGTGTTCTTTAAAACGTGGATAGTCGAAAGTTCCTGCGTTGAATGGATGGAACAAGGTACTGATAAAAAGTTTAAAAAAGATAAAACCCAGATCGCTACGAATGCATCCAAACTTGCTAGCAAGTACGCCTCTGATCCAAATATGAAAATAACATTTATTTTGCCGATTTATCATGTGTTTTCGTTTTTCAAGAAAACGACTTTTTACTGCAAGGGATTGTTTGACACATTTCTAGATACTTTATATAGCTGAGCAATATGGTATTTAAGAAATAATATATTCCAAACAGTGATTTACAGATGTGAAGGAATTATATCATGAGGGTGCAGCCCTCTAAACGACAATGATCTTATTCAAGAGCCAATCACTTTGAAAATTATTATTTTGATTCTAGCACGTTATCAATGATTATTATGATCATTCTTTACGACAACAACCAAATATTTGCCTGTTTCTTGTGTTTTTTTTCCAGCGTGCCGCCATGACATTTGACGTTATAACGTAATAATTGTGACGTACAAACAGCCAATTGTTGCTATGAAAATAGCACACAGTCTTCTTTGTTTAATAGGGAAACAAATCGTGTCGTGTTAGAAATATAAATAACGGATCTTTTCCATGGATAAGTACCTGTCTCTCCCTTTAAATAATTAATATTAGTTAATATTAGTTACAAAACATACCACACACTTTGAACAGTAAACAACAACAACGAGTTTAAAAAAACATGTAAAGAAAGAGAGTGATTAGTATTTCTACACAATTGATGACTTTTTACAGAAAACGTAAACTCCCGTGATTTTGTATCCAAAAGTCAACTTGAATATGATGAAATATGAAATAAAAAAAAACCTGATCAAAACAAGTGTTTTTTTTTACGAATGGAATTTTATGCTACATGTATCACATGATAATTTCTTTGTTATCCATAATACACCAACAAAACTGCTAAGTTCCCTGACTTACAATGACAACTGAATGCAATTCCAAGTGAGGAAAGCTAAAATAATTATTTTAGAGACTGCATTCAAACTAATGAAATAAGAAGTGAGTAAATGATTATTAAAAACATTAAATTTTGCAAAAAGGTCAAAAATATAAACTTTGCACTCATGCACTGAAATCTGGACTAAAAAGTTATTTTTTTATTTATTTATTTGTTTAAATAAAACATGTTTACAGTAAACCTCACTTATAAGGAACTCGGATATAAGGAACACTCGGTTATAAGGAACAGTTTTCAATTCCCCGATCTAATTCCTTCTTTATTCAATGTAAAAATCCTCGGTTATAGGGAACTCGGTTATAAGGAACACTCGGTTATAAGGAACACTTTTTCTAGTCCCAAAGTACGAAATTCAATGGAATACCCTTCGGTTATAGCGAACAGACATAAAGAATAAAAATTATTGAAAACTGAAAATAAACAGGAGAAATGCTTAAAAAATGTGCACATGAATAAACACATATTATTTCATTTCTACGATCTTTAGTTTGTTATTTCACGGATATAATGAAAAGAAAATAAATAATATCATCATTAACTTATATTAACTCGAGATCATGTTTGAGAGCTAAATGCATCAGGTATTTCATGTTAACAATAGTGAACGAAAATCAGTCGTGGACACGGTCATGTCATACTATCCTAAATATATGTGTTAATTACGCGTGATTAACAATGGCAAACAGTCCAGTTTACCAAATTTTCAATTGTAAAATTTATAGCAGGTGCTAAAATGGTCAATAGCAAAACTATAGGTATAATTTACACTTTAGTCCGTATGTATGGCGCCGTTGTCTAGTCGTAATGTACTGTATGTCATAAACACCCTACTTTTAAATTTTAATTGGTAGTCTAATTTAATATTTTTTGTTAATTATTTGAACAATTATTTTATATTAGTATTGATGCCTATTCACATAACATGCTGTCGAGCAAGGTAAGGGCTGCAACATATCTTAAAATCATAATGTATTGCTCTCCTAAAAAAAGAAGATAGAAATAGCCGACAAAAAATAAACACAAATCACGTCATTCTTACCGACGTACATTTTGGATTAGTTTAGGTTTAAACGCCGTGTTTCAACACTATTTCAGTCATATACACGCAGTCAGTTTACCTTACGATCTCTCTAGGAAAGGACCGGTACTAGACTCACAACTTTCTCACATAAAGATTCATGGTCGACCCGGAGCCCTTTTCAAACGTCAGTCAAATAGTGTTCGCTATACAAATTGTGTTCGTTATACAAACCTCGGTTATAAGGAATTAGTTCGCTATACGGATACAAGGAACCTCGGTTATAAGGAACAATTTTTAAAGGTCCCAAGCTGTTCCTTATAAGCGAGGTTTACTGTATTCGGACATACTTCTCAGTCTTAGTAGAATACACTTAAAATATGTTATTTTCACAACTTTCCGATTCCCATTGTTACTCTTTTGTCTTTGAAGATCGTTTTTAAACAAAGTTCTTCTTACAAACATAAACAAGCTTTATAAAAAGTTCACAAATGGTGTTATATACAAGTACTTAATTAGCTCTGTTTTTTATTAACAGACAACAGACATCTTATTGTTACATGTAACAGTAAATTGCTATTTTATCTTTGCTAATGGAGTTTTTTTCTGAAAATAGTTGTTAAAATCTGGCTCTTTGTTCAGTCAGACATTTTTATATTATTCATACCATTGTACTATTTTCATAGCTTGGTGGTTATTTTCTTAGACTAATTACAATGTTTCATTTCATGTAATATTATGTAAATGGACTTTTCTACCGAAAACATTAAAGTTTGATTTCATCATAAGAAACAGCTTAAACATGGCTAAAAGGAAGGGAACAGATACTTATGCCACTTTTACTGGATGTGATATGAAAAAGAAAAACAAAAGATAAAAGACAGACTAATATAAGATCATGCAGGATTAAAGAACGCAGCTTCCCCAAAACGATACAAAACATCAGTGTATGTATGGATGTGTAAATGGTTGAAATTTACACATCTGTACATAGACAAACTTAGATAATCATACCAATAGTACAACATAAACAATAAAGGAACGACATGGAGCATTGCCTTGGGAAGGTCATCGCAAAAACATCACTGATGAGTATAAAGTGGTTCATGTTGCGCACCAAACCCCATTCTTGTCCATCATCTTATTCCAAAGTTACAGGACAGAGTCAATTAAAGTTATCCATGTCAGGTGAATCCCTGATACACACAATAATATCAAAAGGTTGGACAGGTGAAACACAACAATGCTCATGTAATTGATTATACCAATTACCTGACCAACCATATACGCATGCACTCCATGCCTTTTTTGCAAAAGACACAGCAACAAGGGAAACACCATGAAGGGCCCGAACAAACAGGTCAGAAGACAGATATCAAAGCATCAGAGTCCAATTGGGATTTACAAACTGCCTATCATGGAGTGTTCTACCTGGCCCGTCAGATACAGTAAAAGAAAAAAACGTAGCATCCAATAATAAAAAGGACTGACCACCTAAGATGCGTCGTGTCTCAAAATAGTCCTCTTTTAATAAAACGTTTGTAATTTCACTCCTTATAATTGTAAAATTGCCATGGCCAAGAATTTTAGTTATTAAATGCCAATACTTTGAAAGTCAGGCTTTTATATACTATTAGATTTTAAAACTTGAAATGAGTTAGGACAGTAAAATTTAGTAAAATATTTTTACAGTTTATAATAACGGTAGTCCTACAAAAAGGAAAAGTGATAACGTTTATTGACGTATTTCACAATTCAACATCAATGAAATCTTATATAAACGTTTCATTTGGTTCAAGAATACTTCAAAGAATTAAAAAATATTTGTGGTTTCCAGCTTAAAGTTAGATTAAGAACTTGAAACAAGAATTGATCTCAATTACAATTAGTTGCACTTCTGTTTATGACAAAATTAGCATTGACTGATAAATTACAATTTCTTATATGACATTCTTTAAATCTTAGTAATTAATTATACAAATAAAGATTATTCCCGATTCCCTTGTCTGCCTATGTTATGTAATAGTCTGCAGAAGCTTAACGGTTCGGAAGTGTATGCTTATTCGCCTGTTCATTAATAAGGTAACGTTGGCGGCTAGTAAGAAATTTTAGATAACAGACAAATAAGTAGCACAACTTCTTGACACAAATAGTAACTTACATTACTATTTTCAGAGAATCTGTAAATTGATTCACTCACTTCGAACTAAGATACATAAACGATAAGAATCAAAACGTGGCATTATTTTGTAAAGCTATATTGTCTACCAATTCTAATTGCGCTTCACTGTACCAATTCTAATTACGCTCCCTGAACTCAAAACGGCAAATAGATACAGTAGTGTGGCTGGTAACCTTAACGTGTGTTATGTCAGTAAAATGGCCTTCAATCAGACTCCTCTCCGTTATTTGCCTGTCATTTACTTGGATCTGAAATAAGAACAAGATAAATGTGTGAGACAATGTGCTGCCAAAACGAGACTTGAAACTTGAACCTTAGACTAACAGTTACAGTGATTTTGTTCTACAAGTTATTATAAGCTATCGAGCCACCCAAACAATTTTCCAGTCCTATTTTCATGTTATATACCATGACGGAGATATTTCATAGACTAAATATTACATAATGAAGATGTATAAACCATTTCATGAAGTAATATGCATTGTATGTAGCAATAATTTTACACAAATACTTCTTTATAGGCAAGCTCATGAGTAGTGATCTACGCCACGGATACTTGTAAGGCGAATACCACGTGAGAAGATTTTGCACGATTCGAATGACTGTTACCGCATTTTAAACTCCTTTGCAACAAGGTTTGTCAAGTTTATTCACCAGACGTCGCGGAACGACTATACCCTGCCGCATATAAAGCACTTGGTGTCACAAACTGACATACGGGATGTTTTTCTATATTATATAACTTAAATTTCCATGTACATTTTATTAAATTTGGTTAAGTAATAAGAAAGTTGGTATTTTATAAACTTCAGTACTGTAATTCATGATTTTATCCCTAAAACCATTATAACGGGCCTTAAATTGTCAATTTCAATCCGCACCAAAGTAATCAGATTTCCCGGCTATATCGTCCCATGAAATTTAGTATTTGGCGGGACATTACCCTACAAATAGACTGGGCTAGATATGCCTAGCGCACACCACATTTTGACATTAGAAGAATCTACGTCAAATTTATTTTTCTTGATAGAGATTTATGCTCGATCGAGGTAAGAAGTTTATTTGTTAGATTTTTGTATGATTTTTGAATTACGATTTTTATTTGGTAAATTTTTGTTCATTCTACAGAATTTTGTAACGTTTACTTTTCGGCATGTGATTTTGGCTAGTTTCGGTATGTCAGGATAATTTAGTAAATTTTTCAGACTTTTGTAAATTATTTTGAAAGAGGAGTCTAAAATGTTTCGTTTATATAAGCTGAAAGATTTGTACTGAAATTTGTGTAACATGATAATTGTAAAGTACTCTTTGTCAAAAACATATGTCAAACATTTCGTTGTTAATTATGGAACGCCGATAATGCATTGCATTGTAATGTTAAATCTATGTGGCAAGTCTAGTACCATGTATGTAACATGTTATTGTAATTTGAAATTATTGTGTGCTAGTCTATATACATACAATGTCCGTTTTGTTGTACTGCATTTGATATTATATTGATACCAGCTATTGTATAACGTGTGAATTGCATTAAATTTTGTTAATTTGTAGTTGTAAATAATAGCTGCAGTTTGTCATTTCCGTATCTATAATGTTTCATCATAAACTTTTCATATCTTTTCCATACTTTAACTTTAGACTTTTAAGTAATTAATTTTAGAAATAATGGAAGTAAGCAGTGACGTTTTTTAATCACGTGACGTATAAACTTAGTAGCACATATATTTCATATAAGTAGCACGTGTTATTTATGGGAGCCTACGGAGGTATGGTGTACCCAAAGGAGCAGTTTTATGCCCTGACTTATTTGTTTTGCTATGGTGCTTACCATATGTTATATATTTTAGCTTCTTCCGCCAGACGACTTTTACCTTGTGATGCTGTCACGACCCGGAAGTACAATACCCGAGGTTCATTTGTCTTCACTCGCCTGGATGTGATTTTCCCAGCGCAGAGCTTTCGTCCCATGGTTGTGCACTTCGATAAATTCCAAAACAGTTGCAACAAGGTTTTAGAAGAGTTTTCAAAACATTTTAGTAATTTTGACTTTAATATAAGAAAAACCAACGTAAGAAAAACGATTAACAAACGCTTTAGAGCAGTACTGTATTGTCTGTATCTAAACATATTTCAGAATGGTTGCCAGTGGCTTTAAACGCTAATGTTTTATAAAAAGTGATTTTCACGTATTCTTGACAACATTTTCGCAATATATTATAAGCGATTGGAAAACGCTTTAATGCAGTATTGAAAACAATTTTTCAAAACAGCTTTAAAAATGTTTTTTCCAAGCGTCTTGGTAATTACTGTTTTAATGAAGCATTGAAAACATTTTATAAACATATAAAAACGTCTGGCAAATACTTCAGTGCAGTATTAAAAATGTATGTATCTAAACACGTTTTCAAACCGATTGTTAAGTAGTTTCAGAAACGCTTTCAAAACGTCTTTGAAATTAAGATGTTATGCAGTCCTTTTATCAACGTATTAGAACGATTGGCGTAGGTTAAGTGTAGTATTGAAAACGTTTGTAGGGATAATACACGTTTTTTATGTTATAACGTATGCAGAAGCGGGATTGTTTTTGACCGAGACCGAAGGTCGAATTGTCGAGATCACAAACATATCCCAAGGGCTTCTGCAGACGTTAATATAAAACAAACGTGTGTTATCCCTACAAACGTTTTCAATACTACACTTAACCTACGCCAGTCGTTCTTATACGTTGATAAAAGGACTACATAACATCTTAATTTCAAATATTACACGACAACTAAATGCATTGTTTTCATATGTGATGACTTTAGGATTCCGGTATATTTGTATTTACCATTGGGTTGTTCTTGGAAACGGTAAACATGTTAAATATCCATAACCGGGGCCCACATATCAACAACACTAACAAAAGCATGATTTGAAGGTTTTTGAGCATCTTAATATTGTTTTTATTTCTAGTTATTACAATCGTAATTACTTTGAGTAAGAACACATTTAGAATACGGATGAGTACGAAGGTAGTGACTAGCTTTCGAGGTTTATTATATGAATGCTGCGAAAAATCAGGTAAAAACATACCGACTGATACTAACAAAAATCATTAATATGATTCCTAAAAACGAGCAATAGCACAAGTTACACGCGATACTTATTTATTCACAGTTATTTACAATAACTGAACAGACGCTTTGTAAAGGGAGTAAACTCTAAGAGAAGCTAGTGCGTACATTGATGGGGGCAGTACGTTTGGGGTTGAAAACTGATACAGCTAAACATACTACGGATTACATTGTATCTATAATGCTACAAGAAGAGGTTATTATGGAACAAACAAAACGCAGACGCCAAATATCAGTCTGCGCAGAAATACATACATACGTCCCTGGCAAAAATAAAAATCATGTATTAACAACACGTGAATTGCCTTGTTTGTACACGAGTTTTCTCCCGTTTATGCATGGGCAGATCCAGTGAAAAAAGTAGTTTTATGCAAGAATGTATATAAACCCGTTGGTTTTTCAAAACGGTTGCCAAATGACTTTGGAAACGCAAACCAAATATCTTAGAAATTAGTGTTTTCATGCAGCCTTGACTTTATAATTTCTGGTCCTTTGGGATCATGGAGTCCAGTCAACATATGTGTAATAGAGTTCCGCTTAAGCCGGTGCTAGGAGGCGTGAGAGGTGTTGCACATTACCTCTCATGAACAGACTCAATCAAACCGAGTCTGCTATTATTATTCTTGGTTGCATTCTTTGCTTCCAAGGGATCTTTTTACAGATTTTATTAATTATCACAACAGCAATCTTTAAGTGCCGTGTGGCGGCTATAAAAAGTCTCCCCGTACTTGGATTCAGTGTTGTTACATTTTCTGATCCTTTGGGATCATGTAGTCCATTCAACATATGTGTAATAGAGTTCCGCTTAAGCCGGTGCTAGGGAGCGTGAGAGGTGTTGCACATTTCATTACCTCTCATGAACACACTCAGTTCACCCGAGTCTGCTGGTATTATTCGTGGTTGCATTCTTTGCTTCCAAAGGATCTTTATACAGATTTTATTTATATAAAATAATTTATTTCAAATAATTGGAAAACGCTTTAGCGCAGTATTGAAAACGTCTATTAACACGTTTTCTAATATGATTAGCAATGCTTAAATCATCACAACGATATTATGTTGACGTCACGTCGCGCCATGTATACATCGAGAAATAGCAATTTAAAATTTTCATCAAATGTTTTACTTAATAAAATGTTTTCAACTAAATGTCACATTGCATAAATGTATTGATTAATTTACACACATACTGAGTTGGTAATTTGCTTTGCTGAATAATTCGCAATCATTTTTGCCCAAATTGAACTCTTCCGCAAGACGTATTACCATTTCCCGTCCTGATGTGAATAAACAAAGGAGCATGACAACCTACTGTTGGCGCCATGTATACGCGAAGAAACAGTTCTATCATATTTGCTATAAAGTTTACAATAAAAAACATATTAGAAGCAAAATAATTTATAGCAAAACAGTCTTATAACACTATTTATACACTCGGACGGTTATACGTCGTTCGAAACCATTTCACTCGGGCTGTGCCCTCGTGAAATTATTACGCCCCACATATAACCACTCGTCGTGTATAAACACTGTTTTGCTATAAATTATTTCTTAATTAAAACGGTCGCCAAATGGCTTTAAAAAAGATTTTCAAACGTGTTAGAAATTGTAATATTCATGTAGTACTGACTACGTAATAACGACCTAATCAAAAGATTTTCAAATACTTTACTGCAGTATGAACGCTCATTCAAACCGCCTGGTTGTAAACATGTATTCAAAGACGGCTGCTAAATCACTTAACGAGTTAGAAATTGACGTTCCCTTGTGGCCTTGTTAACGCTTTAGTGCGATATCAAAGACGTTTGCCAGTAAAAACGTTTTCTAAATGGTTGCCAAAACGGCATTCAAACATATTCCAAACATTTAAATTATTAATTAAGGTTTTAATGAAGTCTTCAAATCATTTTATCAGCGTATAAGGTTGCCAAACAGCTTTAAATTCTTTTGCAAAACGTCTAAAAAACTTAAGATTGTCTTTTCTTGAAATGTTTACAGCATCTTAACAGCTTATTAAAATAATTAGAAAACGCTTAAAAGTTTCTAAACATGTTTTCAAAACAGCTCAAAACGGTTTCCAAAGAACATTTAAAGCGCTTTCTAAACATCTTTGAAATTAAAATTTTCACGTATGATTGACACTGTTTGCAGTGTGATATCGAAATATATATTCACCAATAAGGGAGGAGCCTGAGTGAAAATATCAGAATTGTCTCCCTTATCGGTGAAGATATATTTTGATATCACACTGCAAACAAACAAATTATCTTTTTATTTTATGCTAATTTGTGAAAAGCTACGAATTTTCTGTTTATTACATGCTTACATGTTCAAATAAGACCAATCCTTCATGACGAAATTCGGATTGGTTTATTTTAACTCGGTTAAAATAATTAATTCAAGCACACCCACTGTAGCCCTATAAACGCACATATTCCGCTGTATTCGACCGGTAACCAGTTTTTATAATATCATTTGTCATTGGTTATCGATTATCGTTAATACAGTTTATTTGATTGGATATTTATAATCCTTTTATTAAAAACCCCGCGATTGTAGCGTCACTTAGTTCTTTGTTTGGGGGCCTCCGTGGCCGAGTGGTTAGAGTCGTTGACTTCAAACCATTTGCCCCTCATCAATGTGGGTTCGAAACCTCATTTGGGGCGTAGAATTCTTCACGTCAGAAAGCCATCCAGCTGGCTTACGGAAGGTCGGTGGTTCTACCCAGGTGCCCGCTCGTGATGAAATTATGCACGGAGGGGAACCTGGGGTCTTCCTCCACCATTAAAGCTGGAAAGTCGCCATATGACCTAAAATTGTGTCGGTGCGACGTTAAACCCAACAAAATAAGTTCTTTGTTTCTTTGTGGTGTCACGTCGTTTTTCAAATTTCAGTAGTAGTGAAAGAACTAATGAAATAATGGATATTGTTGTATTGAAAATTATGGACAAAAATCTATCATAGAGTTATTCTAACAATTTCACACAGACAGTAGACCCTTTCGGGGGTCTAAAAGTTAACATAGTGAATGCATTGACTTTTCAGCATAAATTTATGCTATTGAAAAACAGTGTCATATCCCTGGTGCTATAAACAGTGTAGAAAACTTCAGTTAAGTTAATAAAGTTTCTTTCGGAGACATTACGTGAAGGCTAATGGCTACCGGACTAAGAAAAAATCAAAAGATTAATTACAAAATGATGAGCGAACATGGTTTGATTCAGACAGCAGGTTCTGAAGAAAAAGACAGCGGTAGAACAGTCCATAAAGATAAAGGAGAAAACAAAACTTCGGTTTTCTCTCCGGTGAAAAAAGGATCGAGTGCAGAATCGAGCACAGCTGTTCCGGAAGCGTTAGACTCTGGCGATGAGGAAATTCTGGCATGACAGAAAGAAATGGTAGCTTTGGAGAGAGACGAAGCAAAGTTACGAAAGGTGAAACAAAAAGAAGAGCTGCGACAAAAATTGGTAAAGAAAAGGAAAGAAGTTGAAGCTCTGAAAGGTTTGGACATTTCATCTTTCAACAAATCTAATGCAAGCATGGCTACGGCTAGCAATTCACAAGAATCAGTAGATAGCAAAACTTGTAAAAGCAAAAGCAGTGTTTTAAACTTAGCTTCAGTTACCATAGCTGATTTAAGAAAATCCAAGTCGTTAAGAAAACAGGCAAATAAGCAAATTAAAGAACTGGGTTTAGTAGAGTCAAGTTATTCCAGTTCGGATAGTTCAGAATCGGATAGCAACTCTGAAACAGACAGTTCTGATGAAAGTAGTGATGAGGGCAAAACAAAACAGGAACAGGATGATAAGATCGATAATTCAAAATCAAAAAATAAGAAAAGTAAAATAACATAAACACTCTAAGAAAAAATCTGGTATAACTATGAAATCTTCGGATAGAGTTAAAAATAGATAAAAGTATCCGCAAACACAGCTTAGATATGGATTTGTTAACCAACATGTTACATTGAAAAAAAATATATATTCAATATTCCTTAACTGACAAATATAAAATTTCTCGTTTAATTGCAGAAAATTAGATAGACTCAGGAAAGTTACAGTAAAATTAAATTACTGAAATGTACAGTACAGTAGTTGTTTTACAAGTTTTGTGCATGCCTTTAGCTTTGTTACATATATGCCTGGGCATTTCATCTTAACAGAGAAATGTTCTGTTGTCGGTTAGATGTATTGACTTTCTGGACAGAATTTTACCCGGGTATATATGTGATGGGGTTGGGGTATGAAATTTTTTATTTTATTGTAGAAAATTTGATAGACTCCAGAAAGTTACAGTAAAATTAAGTGACTATTATTTCGCAGTATTTGTTTCACAAATTTTATTCATGCCTTTGGCTTTGTTGCATATATGCCTGGGCATTTCATCTTAACAGAGAAATGTTCTGTTGTCTGTTAGATGTATTGACTTTCCGGACAGAATTTTACCTGGGTGTATATTTGATGGGTTTTGGGTATGAAATGAAATGCGTGTTACATTTTTCATACACTAATTTCTTGCAGAAATTTCGTTCAATTAAAGATGTTTCGTTAGGATAATCTTTTTTTTTAAGAAGCATTTTATTTGCTAAGTTATACAAGACTTAAGGTGCATGTTATAATATAGTAATTTTTGCTTTGATTTAAGTGGGGTTTTCTTATTACATTGTTATTTATTGTTACAGACGTTCGACGTGTATGCATAACAGGAGATCGTTAAGAATCTTTCTTCCATTAAATGTGTAGAAGTTTATGCGTTTCCGGGGGCAACAATCGGGAAATTATCCTTTTTGGTTGGCTCAAAGATAGTTCCGCTGGAATTCTTCAATTTTGTTATTATACATATTGGTACAAATAACATTGCGAATAGTCATTCTTTACAAAACATGGCCTCTGACTTTACTAATCTAATTGCTACCATTCGCAACATTAACAGGGACATTTCAATTATAGTCTCATCCATTTTACCCAGGCCAGTGGATAGTAAGCACATTGATTCAGCAATACGTCAGTTCAATTTTTATCTTCAGGACGTATTGGTTGCTGATTTAAATTTCAAGTTCGTACGTTCGGTTGGCGGGTATTTCAGTTTTCAACTGGAATAATAAGTAGTTTTTATCCCCGTATTTAAATTTGATCTCGTTATCGTTCTTACATGCCTTACGTGACACTAATGCTGACATTAAATCAATTTAATTATTACATTTTTCTGTTCTTTATTCTTTAGACTAAATACTTGGGCTTAAATTGGTTTATTTTAATTCGGTTAAAATATTTAATTCAAGTACACCCACTTTAGCCCTATAAACGCACATATTCCGCTGTAGTCGACCGGTAACCAGTTTTTATAATATCATTTGTCATTGGTTATCAATTATCGTTAATACAGTTTATTTGATTGGATATTTATAATCCATGAGGAAGAATTGACCTCATGACCGATATTGCAGAAAATCGATATCAGAGGAGACAACAGCTATATGGTATTGGTAACAGGTGACCGATATTGCGATGTTGATATTTATTGCCTCCGGGTATTGTCAACTGGATGTTTACTTCAATTTCAAGTGTTATAAAAGAGAAGGTTTTCCATAAGATAATTAAACAAGCTTAATTAAAATGTCACTTTAGTTACAAACTATAGAGAAGGGATTTTTCATTAGAAATAAAACAAGTGAACATTTAATATGTAATTATCTGAATCATAGCATTATAAACATGTTATTTTATAATAATAAAATTAAATCTAAATACTCCATATAACACACCTATCAGCAATATAAACCATATTTTCATATAAAAGTCATATTTTCATACATATTCTTATATAAGAAGAATGTATAATTCAAAACTTACATTGTAGCAAATCTAAAATAGGGCTTTGCTCTATTGCTCATTTTAACATAAAAAGCTGCATACTTAGTATAAAGTTACTGCAAGTCTGCAACTATTCAGATATCTAACATATTTACGTTGTGTAAACTTTGACAAATATCATTGTTAAAAATTGACATTTTCTACCTATGAAACCTCATTGCAATATTGTGCATACACATATTGTGTATTTCTTGACTATTACTGTTTTGACATCTATACTGTTTCAGTAATTCTTACAGTTTTTCCTTTTCTCTAAGTTTTGTTTATATATCTAATTTATCCAATTTCTATTTGATATCATGTCCTGAAAATTCATTAGCATCACACATAAAAATAACCGTTTTCTGGTACGAACAGTCTGCTTCTTTAAAGTCACATCCATTTTTAAGTCACAAAAATACATATTTAAGTGTTGTTTTTTTTAAAACAATTGATCACAATCTATAACACAGGTGTAGTAATTCTTAACATATTGGCAAAATTGGAAATTTAATGAATCAGAAATTATGGTATGTCTGTAAAATAAAAAAAAAAAAAAAAGTGGCAATCAGCGTGGTACAGGTATTTTGCAAAAAAAAAAAAAAAAAAAAATACCCCGTAATTAATAGCGCAATTATAGCCTTATCAGTGTTGTAAACGTCTGTGTTGTTTTAACGCTCCTTATTTAAAGGTGATTCAATTTGGCAAATTTTATTACAGGTCCGATAAAAAAGGATTTACGCGTGTTGTATGTTTTATTACTTCTATAAACTATCATTCATATAGATTACAGTATAGAAATGGTTTCATGTAAATTATCTTGAATTGAACATGTACAATAAATTATGAAAGTAAGTAAATCACGAAGACTTTTATGATAAGTGAAAAGATCATGAAACCAGACAAAATTTTCACGAAAACAAAAATAATTATAAAGTTACTGAAGTAAAAATAAATTCTGTTTTAAATGCAGATACTTTATTTACATTATAAAAACATATTCAATATAAGAATGTGGTCGCAAGAGGACGCCATTTCACATAGGCATGTGGTATTTGATGACAGAACTGAAGGACTTCTGTCTGTTTTACCTTTTTTTTACTGTAACCGAGAAGAAAAATACCGACAGTTTGCATTTGTGATCCAAGGGCCGATAGAAAAGCTTTCTCTTTTAATTCTTCTTCTTCTTCTTTTCGTTCGCGACTTCTCTTTAAATGTTTAAATGGCAAAATTTGCATAATTGACACTGATTTTAAATGTATATGAAATGAGAACAACCACATAAGAAGAAATGGGCATCTCTTTCTTTTCAGAACCGAAATATTCATTGCAATATTTAATTGAATTTCATATGTTGTTAATTTGTGATATTAACACAAAATGAATTACTCGCGAAGAAAAATTACATTAGATAAAACCTACACGAATTAAACATTCAAACACAAATTAACTTAACTGATTAAATCATTACTTTAACCTTTTGATCACAATACCGCATGTTCACGCGGCATAATAATATCGTCTGCATATGACACTACAATAACAACTTCGCGCTGAAGTTAATTTTTCTTCCAAATTAGTGGAAATAAACCGTCTGAGAATGAATCAAATTTTTATTTCACAAAAATGAAATAAATATCATGCAAAAGATAAATTCAATGAGAGTAGGAAATTATTTGCTCCTAAGCTTTCATATCAGTGGTTTTATATAAACAATTGCTTTGAAGAAACGCATGTATGAGATTTTTTTACACATTTTATATGGAAAATAGAATGCAGAAATTGACGAAATGATGGCATTATATATCATGTTGGGAACGAATCAAAAATAAAGATAAAATTTTATTTAAAAATACCACGTGATAAATCAAATGTTGAACTTTGGTACAAATGTTGGTAATATTTTTGTACCTAAGGTTTCTTATTTTTAGAAATTTTGTTATTAAGTAAAATGTGTACATGCCCTTCTTATTTCTATATAGAAAATCTGACCGCTATCGATTATTGGCTGGAGGAATATTCTTCGGTATGCCCTTTATTAAAAAAAAACCGCGATTTTAGCGTCACTTAGTTCTTGTTTCTTTGTGGTGTCACGTCGTTTTTCAAATTCAATTCCCCGCACTCCCTGGGCCAATACCCTTAAATTTTGTTTGCATGTATATTGTATTATGTTATGTATTGTTCCGTCTTTATGTTTCGTTTAAATTTTATTTTGCATAGTTTCTGCTTATTTATGCATGTTTAAGTTGATTATGGCTACTTTTATTTATGTTTCATAATTGTGCTTTAGCAACGTAATTTGGTTGAAATATTACTGTGTGTTAAAGATTTGGTTTAAACATATTTATTTATCAAGATATACATTACATATAACATACATACATATAACATCCAAACAATACAAATATCAAGACAAATGGATGGAATTGAAAGCTGCTAGAGCTTATAGTAATTCTCTCCACTACATAATAAGTATCGGTACAAGGTTATGGCGGTTAAAATTGATTATAATAATAAATCTCGACCAGAGTTGACTATGTCTGTTGATTACTATGATTGTTATCAAGATATACATTGCATATAACATACATACATATAACATCCAAACAATACAAATATCAAGACAAATGGATTGAATTGAAAGCTGCTAGAGCTTATAGTAATTCTCTCCACTACATAATAAGTATCGGTACAAGGTTATGGCGGTTAAAATTGATTATAATAATAAATCTCGACCAAAGTTGACTATGTCTGTTGATTACTATGATTGTTATGATAAAAACGAAGCGTAAGTATTGACATGAAACAGTTTAAGGAAAAGATTAGAACATCAAGAAGTAAGCGAGGTTGTGAGAGGAGCGATATTAAAGGTTGAGGTCGCTGAGATAATTGAGATTTACAAAACTTCAGTCAAAAACGTTTTGATTTCTCTATGTATGTGTGGACAGCGTGGAATATATTTTCATTAGAGTTGTCCGATAAAGATGTATTTCCAAACAGCAAAGTCTTTAGAGAGACAGTACTTTGTACGCTAACGGATTTAATTAGTAGCACTCTGATTGTATCATATTTTCTACAGTGGAAACAGAAATGTGATGTTGTTTCCCGCTCTCCGCAAGTACACAGAGGCGATGGAATCATATCTTTTGATCAGCAAGTGAGCTACAATTTGTACGGAGACGGGCGTGAGAATCTGCATACTCCGCTTACCTGAAAAGAAATACGATGGCACATTGTTGACTGGCATAAAGAGTTGGCGCGTTACGAAGTGATATTGGAAGATCATTAAAGGCTCTAGTAGTTGAAGGAAGAAAAGCGTCATAGTATTGTGAAGTTCGTGCTCTTGGTACTCTAAAATCCTCATTGTTGCGCAGACGGTATGTTTCGTTGTGAACAGAGGGCGGACAAAGTTCAGAAAGATATGATTGAGTTAGATTTGACTTCATCTTGTAGAAGAGTATGAGTTTATGTTGTTGACGCCTGGACTCAAGAGTGTCCCATCCAATCTCGTTTAGAAGTTTTTGTATAGAGACTAGTTTTGTAGCGCCAGTGACAATCCGAACGGCCTCATTTTGGACTTTTTCAAGAGTTGCGTTTTGCTCACGTGTGCAATTTGCAAATACAACATCAAAATACTCTAAGATGGGGCATATATGGTTTCCAGGGAACGCCAATCAAGACAAAATATGAGCTTTTGCATGACGTTAATACGTTGATAGGCCTTTTTCACTATATATTTAATATGGGTATCCCATTTCAAGTTGTTCGAGAAAAAAGACCCAAATGTTTGTGATTAAACAATTCTTGGATTTCTATGTTGTTCATATAAGTAGTAGGGTGTGGTCTGACATTTGGTCTACGAGAAAGAATAAGAGATTCAGTTTGGGAGGGTCAAATTTAACCAGTCATTGGCGACGCCCAAATTGAGATCTTCCGTAGGTCGGAGTTAAGAATTTCTGCAGCAGATGCTGGATCTTCCACTGTGATGTAGAGACTAGTATCGTCAGCGAATAGACGTATGTTGGCATTAATATCAATGACAATGTCATTTATAAAGATGAGAAAGAGCATAGGTCCTAAGATTGACCCTAGGGGTACACCTGCTCGTAAATAGTTACAATGTGACTTCGCTCCAGGAATGACCACTCTTTGTCTCATGTTACTCAGATAAGACGAGAACCAACCAAGAAGACTACCAGTAATGCCAAAGCGTTTCAGTTTGTGTAAAAGCCCAGTATGCCATACTCAGTCTAAAGCCTTACTGATATCACAGAATACGGCTCGAACCTCCTTTCCAGAATCAATTGCTTCGGGGAAGAAGTTATACAGATAAGTAAGTTGGTAAATCTCCTTGCACGAAACCTGATTGAAATAAAGTTACTGTTTGAGGATAGATGGTTGTAGACATGCTTGAAGACAACTCTTTCGAAAACCTTACCTATTGTACATAGAAGAGATATAGGACGATAATTCCCTGGTAGAGATCGGTCACCAGATTTAAAAATTGGCGTCACGAAAGCTTCCTTCCACGGTTCAGGAAATTCATATGTTCGTAGAGACTGATAGAGGTGCGGCTAGCTGTACAGATAATTCTTTAAGAAATTTATTGTTTAGAGTGTCGGGGCCAGATGCTTTACCAAGAGATAATGATGTTAGGATTGATTCCACTTCTGTTGGAGATGTACTAATTGCTTCTAACAAAAAAGGTAACGTTTCATCGTCTACAAGAGTTGGAGCATTGTTTCATCAAGGATAGTCTGGACGCTAAAAATGTTATTAAGAATATTAGCTCTGGTTTGTTCGTCTTCAGCAAGGTCGTCACCATCTGCTAATGGTGGAATGGTAGAGGAGACAGAAGAAGGTTTTATGAAAGATTTTAGGCAGGACCACCATGACTTAGAGGACATAGAATCAATTTGGAGATTGTCTGCAAGATTCTGAACATGGTTGGCCTTGGCAGTTCTGACTTCAGAGACAATCTGGTTACGCAGGGTTCTGAATTTAGACCAATCAGCTTCATTGTTGGTGAGTTTGGCTTTGCTATATGCTCTAGGTCTGCGCCTTATTAGCAGCTTTAAGTGTGTCGAAAACCATTGAGGGTCTGATGGACGAACAGTAATTTGTTTATTTGGAATACTCATTTTGGAGATATTAAGAATAGTTTCAGTAATATTAGAAGCATATGTGTTTGTATCTGTATCTTTAACGTCTTCCCAGTTCACTCCTGCTGCCTCCTCTCGCAGTTGTTGGTAGTTGCCTTTTTCAAAGAGCCAGATATGTCGTTTAAATGTATGATATTTTGGTTTTGTGAGAGTAAGAAGGCCAAAGATAGAACAGTGGTAGCTTGTTGTTTGATCAAGACAAGGGTCACTTACCCCAGACATACTGATAAGTGTTGGGTTAGTTGTTAGAATGATATCGGTCAGGGAAGAAGAATGCTCTGTAAAGTATGTAGGTTCTAATATACATTGAGAAAGAGAAAATTGTTGACAAAGAGTTGTTATTTTTCTAGAAGTAGTAGGATTTTGCATGTTGATATTAAAGTCACCTGTGATAATTATTTCACTAATACCTGTATCAACAGCCAGATGGAGTCTTCTGTTTTGGAGTGTGTGTCAGCAGTTGTATTAGGTGGTCTATAGTAGAATACACCTAAAAGAATATGTTTACTTGCTGTGGTAAGTTCAATCCAGATACATTCTGTTCCTTGAATTTCCAGATCATACCTACGTTTATAGTGAAGTGTATTTGTAACATATAAAAGAACACCCCCATGACTATCGCCGCTTTTGTCCTTCCTCTCTGGTTCGTGGAAAGTATAAAAATTGAGATCATTGGTTTGGATAGATGCGTTCAACCATGTTTCAGAAAAGGAAGGAATGTCAAAATCTAAACTCAGTGTAATGAGTATCAAGTTTGTGTCTAATGCTTTGCACGTTATAATGCATGAAAGACAGGTGCCTAGATAAATCAATAGGGTTGCTAGAGAGGATAGAAGAAGTAGATGTTTGTCTGGATGAAACGGGTCCTGGGTTCGGGTGTACATCTCCACATACGAAGACCAGTAGAAGACGGAAAGCAAGTAGTTTAGTCGTGAAGTAACACAGGGAATACAAGACGATGTAAGAAAAAAATGTTTGATAATTGTTTGTTTGATAATGGGTGTCTACGTCTATAATGCAGTTGTCTGAACGGAATTGCAGCATTGTTAGACTGAATGTATTGCAGAAGTGAGAATACAGACAGTAAGGAAAGGTAGAGATAGAAGGTAAGATTGACCAATATGGTAAGTCGCCATCTAGACTGAAGTTGAACATACCCTACGGTGAATAATTGATAATCACGTAAACTCTTCATGTTATTCCTTGTGCGTATAGCCAAGTGCTAGTAGTGGTCACCATAGGGCTCCAGTAAAGAACATTTGGTAGTCTGCCGGGCCAACAACGTTCGTAATTCGCTCCCAGAGTAGTGTAGAATGATAAGATAATATTCAGAACAGACATGAATGTCTAAGGATAGTAAAGTGAATTATGCGGAAAAGGACTAGCATAATATATTGTCAAACATAACATTGTTGACAAACGGTATGCAATAAGTTTAAAACTGTAAATACGCTTCGCGAATTAAAAAAAGATAATAATATAAAAGAAGAGCGTTTGCCTAGTTAAACGCGCCAGTTTTGTTTCCAAGTAATACTACAAGTCCTTGTACCTTTATTTTGCAATGCAAGTGGCAGATTTACTTCTATTTTCATATTACATACACTATTCCGACAGTAAGGGCATAACGTATAAAACAATCTAACGCATATTCTATGTATATCTAGTCAATACCTTGTGGGCAAGTGATAGATCTACTTGTATTTTCATATTATATACACAAATCCGGCAATAAAAGCATAACGTAAAAAACAATTAAACATATATTCTATGTATGTCTAATTCATTCCTTGTAGGCAAGTGGTAGATCTAATATTATCTTCAAAATGAGTAATCACATGAATCATTTAAGTTATCTGTATTCAGATGTGATGAACCACAGCACAGTGCTGGTTCTTGATTTGCATGTATACATACATGCAAATATAACGAAGTTCAAGCGCTGACAAACCTGATGTGTATGCAAATAGAATGTACAATTTATTAATAACTGTTGATTTAAGACCGTGCAAGAAAAAGTCAGATTGCATGATAGCAATATAATTAAATACTACGACCGACATCTATGCGCACGTAAAGGAGCAAATTACTTTTTAATATCATAATTACCATTGGTCATGGCATGTTGACTAGCGCGGTAGGTTAAACTTGCATGTGATGTGTCGATCACAAATTTAGAAAATTACATTTGTAGTAAATCGTACAATTTTCGTTTTATCAGTACAAACAAAAACAGTTATACTTATCAAGTAATTATGTCACTACCAGTTTTCATCATAGTAGATTGAAAAGCAACTTTCAAGGGGAATAAGACAAGTTTCCCTTAATTATAAGTTGTACAGGAGTTGCTTGATTTGCATATATACATGTAAATATAACGAAATTCAAGTGCTGATAAACCTGATGTGTAGGCAAATACAATGTACAATTTATTAATAACTGTTGATTTAAGACCGTGCAAGAAAAAGTAAGATTTCATGATAGCAATATAATTAAATACTACGACCGACCGACTCCATTTTATAAAGTCCAGCCAGGAAAAATTGCGTCAGGCGAACAGAGTATCAAATGCACAATAGACCAAACAGGTTTATTCATATAGAACACAATGCGATGATATCTATAAGTAAACTAAGTATACTTATCACAAAAAGTTGCAAGATCATGAAAGGTACGGCACTAGTCAGGTTAAGTACAAAATGGGTCATGGCTGACATATCTCAGCTAATTGTTAAATTTTGCTAGCTGATCCATCGAAGCAATGCGCACTGTTTCTGTGATGACGGCATCGTCCTCGTCCATTGGTTCCGATTTCTCGAACTTTACATAGATGGTACCGTTCCAAGACCAGGCCCCGACAAGCTTCTTAGATTTGACGAGTTTTCTGGCTTCACATAGGAGATTTGGACGTTTGAGCGTCAAATGCTTGTTTATATAAAATCAGCGTGACCTTGTCAGTGCGCTGTCCGTATCCAAATGTTGACACTTAGGAAAATCGCGTGAAATTCGTGAAGAACTTAGTCAATATGTGCTGTACTTTATCACATCCATTACGTTTTTAACTTCGCATATTTTCAATACAGTTCGTTCAAAGGCAACAAATTGCCATACCTTCGTGGAAGTCCCAGGTCCACAAATTCACTGAAAAGACACTTATTTCATTATTCTTCGACAGCCGATATTTCACTACGTGGCCGGAAGTGTTGAAGTTTTACGAATTGCGAACTATTATCAATGGTAATTGATAAGTAACTCATGGTGTTCAGGAAGTGTGTAACTATTAAACCTGATGAAATTGATAGAATTAAAAAGAAATTCCAGTATTGGACACAAATGACACTTGTACAGTGTAGTGTTTAAATCATAGAATATGACAGTATATGAAAACTTGGAAGTGCCTTTATAATATAGTTTAAAGAGACACTCATAGACATGTTTAAGTAATGATTCTGAAGTTGTGAAGTATTTTGTGCTGTTTGATATCTGAGTTGATTTATTCAATAGAATGGTTGTATTTATGTTAGTTCATAGTAGTGGTATGTAATAGTTGTGTATAAGAATAGTAGGTTGATATAATGCGGGTATTTCAGTTTTCAACTGGATTAATAAGTAGTTTTTATCCCCGTATTTAAATTTGTTCTCGTTATCGTTCTTACATGCCTTACGTGACACTAATGTTGACATTAAATCAATTTATTTATTACATTTCTGTAGTCTAAATACTTGGGCTTTAATTTATTTAGGTTACCGTGTTACCACTAAATTCTCATGGACACTTAGGCACATTGATATCGAATATTGGTGATTATGTCCGTGAAATCAACACGACGCCATTTTGTTTTTAAAAACAAAAACTGCCCTTAAATATTATGTTAAAAAAATACACAGTTAGTGTCAATTGCGGTAGTTGAGTAAGCATATTTAAAACTTTTCGGGTCAATGCCGTCAGTTCGTTGAATAACCGGAAGCTTGCTTTGTTTACCAAAACACACGCTGAAGATCAGATTAAAAAACAACACGAAAATGTAAACAACTGAGGAATATCCGTCAGTCCTTGGTAAATCAAGCTGCAGAATTAAATATCATTATGGATTCAATAGAAATAGCTAGGACATATTGATCTAGAAGCTGCATAGCATAACAAAAGGGATGGAGGTTGGAACACAACTGGCTGGGAAAGTATACTTCGACGAAAATGCTGGCATATTATGTAAGGTTGAGTTGATGTCTTGTGATAATAAACTAAGACAACAACCAACTAAATGTGATGTCGCCACTAAAAATCTACCACACGAATGTGAACCGATGAAAAGTAGAGAAAGCATACAAATATCTACATTAATGACAAGGCCAAGCAACCAAGCTAACATTTCTAGAGCATTACTATTATTTATTTTGCAAACTTTATTATAGCTAGCTTGTTCTATATAGGATTGTCTAGCTGTACATGACTCGCGTATGGCTTGTGTATTAGTATAATCATAGGGTACCAGTAATTTTAAAGGCAACAAAGGGAGGTAATTAAAATATATTTTAAGGGAGATAATTTGATCTTGAAAAAAGAAGTTCGGCACTGTGAGTGATACAGAGAAATATCTCACTGATATTTTTCAGTATTTCACCAGTTAGCATAAAATAAAACATTTTAACAACGTATCGATTGAGAAAACGATTGACACGCATTAGTTATACTCTTGAAAATGTGTTTAAAAATTACATATAAAACGTTTGTCCAACGGCTTATATAGATATATAAAATATCTATTTATCTGAATAACTTTCCACATAAATTTTAAGTTGTAAACACCGTTAATCAAACGTTTTTAACGTTGCAAAATGTATCGGTTTTCGGGTTTTCAAAACGTTCTCAATGTTGGTCTTCAAAACAGACGTTCGAAATTCAACCATATAAGCAGTTGGACTCTTAAAATCTTATTTTATTCTAGTTTAAATCAAAAGATCCATTTTGCAAATCGACGATCTATAGAAAATCGATTATTTACTTTGTAATTAATTACTTACATATTCTGATAAATATTATGTTCAAAATTAGTTGCAAATACCTACGTGTGCGAATCTGTAAGAAAGCGAAAGTATGAATTAAAGTTTTTGTAGACACAATGTTAAATAACACCTTACCTGCAGAGTGTTGTTCTTGGCCACAAACGAAATGTTAAATCCAGTCGAATCGTAAAATTCGGCTAAAAGACCAATACCGACGCGTGCATCCAGATCTTTTACGTTTTCATTGAAATACATCTTTTTGCGTTCGTCATCCATGCTAAATGAAAGAAACAACAACTTAAACAAAAATTGTTCTTCTGACGCTTTAATATAATAAAATTTATAAAACATATAACACAACCAGTCAAAATAATACCAGACTCGATTTGATTGAGTATATTCATAAGGGATAATGAAATGCGCAGCAGTCCTAACGTCCCCACCCCAACCCCCCGGACCAGTTTAAACGAAATTGAATTGATTCCATGATCCAACAGGAACCTGGTTCTTTTGACAGAGGGGTGACATAGGCAATCAATCAATCACATACAAGTAAAAACTGTTTATCCTAATAGTCAGTGCGCATCATCATTTGAATATGGAGGTGAACAGTGATTAAATGCTACATAGATTAAGTTTATTATCCCCCGCCGATGAAATCGGGAGGTGGGTATTGAAATGGCGTTGTCCGTGCGTGCGTGCGTGCGTGCGTCCGTCCGTCCATCCGCAGCCATTTCTCAGTAACTACCAGGTAGAATTTCATGAAACTTGAAATAAACATGAACCAACATACTGCGATGATGCCCGTCAAGTTTCTTTTTGGATTGGTCAATTTTCCTTAGAGTTATTGCCCTTTATTTACTGAAAAATGCCCAAAAATGTCCGTCCGCAGCCATTTCTCAGTAACTAGCAGGAAGAATTTCATGAAATTTAAAATAAAAATGAACCAACATACTGCGATGATGTCCGTCAAGTTTTATTCTGATTGGTCAATTTTCTTTAGAGTTATTGCCCTTTATTTAATGCAAAAACGCCCAAAAATGTCCATTTGCAGCAATTTCTCAGTAACTGTCAGATAGAATTTCATAAAACTAGAAATAAAAATGAACCAGCATACCACGATGATGCCTGTCAATTTTTTTATTCAGTTTCCCTTAGAGTTATTGCCCATTAATTGTTAAAAAGTTCACAGATTTGTACAAAACAAACCAACAAATTGGTAGAATTTCATTAAACTTCTCTAATTCTTTTCCATGAACATTTATTATAAACATGTAAAGTTGCTGCCTTGGTCACACCCACTGAAAGTCAGTCAGATACCCGTTTATTATCTTACTGCTCAAAATGACCGAGACTAATAGATCTAATTCTGAACAATATCCACATTTCTTTTCAAGACAATAAAGCGGCATATAGTGGTAAAGTGGTATATATCCAGTCATAGAATAGATATATTCCAAGGTCAAACTATGAAAATACTCATTTGTGATAGAAATATTGGTTCATATTTACATATTAACTTTTTTCCACAGGCGCCTTCACAGGTCTTGCCAGATATTTATATAAATTTAACTTTCAGTGACGTGTTACTGTAATTCAAAGTATATATACAGATCCAGTTTAGAGGCAAACAGCTAATAGCAAACAGCAGTTTTAGAAAGGATCGCTCTGGCAAAAATTCGATGGGTTAGCTGGTTCTCAACTTGCCAGCTGCTACTACACAGAAAGCTTCGGTCTGTTTCCTTATTTTCAAAGGAAAGTCCTTACGTCGAGACAATTCGGAACAATGCTATTGGCTGAACCAGTCAGGATTTTATCAAGAGATGAAACGGATTAAAATGTACCAAATGGATATTTCTTAAGAACGAGATTTAGTTTCTGTGCTCTGTACTTCCCCTTAAATTGTGATTTATAATGGCCTCATGTTTCAATGAAATCATTTTAGTACAACTGAATACTAACCTCAGACAAGATTTAATTATGCTTGCAAAGAGGTTATAATAATTAATTTGGGGAAGAATAATGGTTCTTACACTTTTCACTTACCTTCACTGCCATCTATCATTACGTATTATGTAAGCAAACATTTGAAAAAGGGAGATAATTAAAGCATATTTGAGACATAAATCCTTGCGCTGTGCACTTCTTTTCATTGATGCAATGAAAGATCATTCGTATTTAAGGAGTTATTCTCCGGGCAGGGAAAAATTGAGTAAAGGGAGATAATGAAAAAATCATTTCAAATAGATGTATGACGTTTTGCAGGCTGCACTTTCTCACATTGACATCTATCTGTATTTAAAGGTTTATTCAAATATATTTAGCGCTTTTAATCCCCCAACGTGGCGGAGGGATTATAGGAATGGTCTGCGTCCGTCCTTCCGTCCTTCCGTCCGTCCGTCCTTCCGTCCGTCCGTGCCCGCGATGATGGTTAAGTGACTGCATAACGGTACTTTCTCTTTGATGTCATTCATTCCGTTCTGTTTATGTGACCTTTTTCTTTTTATGTGACTGTTAGAACAATAGAGAGAACAATGGGGGTGTCACATAAATACCGTTTCGTTAGAACTTCCGTCCTTCCGTCCGTCCTTCCGTCCGTAACAAAATCGTTTCCGGTCCATATCTCCTTAACCCCTTAAAGGATTTTCATGAAACTTGGGTCAAATGATCACCTCATCAAGACGATGTGCAGAACCCATAAGACAGCCTTGTCGGTTCAAGGTCAAGGCCACAACTCAAGGTCAAAGGTTTGAGCCTGCCATTTTGTGTCCGCTCTATATATCCTAAACCCCTTGAAGGAATTTTATAAAACTTGGGTCAAATGATCACCTCATCAAGACAATGTGCAGAACCCATGAGTCAGCCATGCCGGCTCAAGGTCAAGGTCACAACTCAAGGTCAAAGGTTTGAGCCTGCCATTTTGTGTCCGCTCTATATCTCTTAAACTCCTTAAAGGAATTTTATAAATCTTGGGTCAAATGATCACCTCATCAAGACGATGTGCAGAACCCATGAGTCAGTCATGCTGGCTATGGTCAAGGTCACAACTTACGGTCAAAGGTTTGAGCCTTCCATTTTGTGTCCGCTCTATATCTCCTAAACCCCTTGAAGGATTTTCATCAAACTTGGGTCAAACGATCACCTCATCAAGGCGATGTGCAGAACTTATGAGTCAGCCATGTCGGCTCAAGGTCAAGGTCACACCTGAAGGTCAAAGGTTTGAGCCTTCCATTTCGTGTCCGCTCTATATGTCCTAAACCCCTTGAAGGAATTTTATAAAACTTGGGTCAAATGATTACCTCATCAGAACGATGTGCAGAAATTATGAGTCAACCATGCCAGCTCAAGGTCAAGGTCACAACTAAGGGTCGAAGGTTTGAGCCTTCCATTTGGTGTCCACTCTGTAGATCTCCTAAACCCCTTGAAGGATTTTCATCAAACTTGGGTCAACTGATCACCTCATCAAGAACTCATGAGTCAGCCATGTCAACTCAAGGTCAAGGTCACAACTGAAGGTCAAAGGTTTCAGCTCTGTATCTCCTAAACCCCTTGAAGGATTTTCATGAAACTTGGGTCAAATGATCACCTCATCAAGACGTTGTGCAGAATTCATGAGTCAGCCATGTCAGTTCAAGGTCAAGGTCACAGCTAAAATCAAAGGTTTACCCTTTCACTATCCATAGCAGTGGCGGGAGATTTAGCTGTCTTCAGACTGCCTTGTTAAGTTATAAACAAGACAGGAAAAAAATAAGCATCAAAAGGGTGATAGTTTGAAAAGTATAGAGTTGTGGTTCTTGCGCTCGGTACTACCTCTCAATGCAATCTATATATTTTCCCATTGTTTAAGCAAAACTTTTGGAGTTATGCTGCGGGAAAATATGTGACGGACGGGATGACGGGCAATGAACGGACGGACGAAGCTAGAACTAGTATACTCCTTACCCCGGGAAGTATTAAAAGTTACAAGTTAAAATATTGTCGGGGCAAGCAATTCAGTCAAACGAATGGACGAACATTTTGCTAAGTCTTTTGCGATTGACAAAGTCTTCTTGTATGCCAACATCAGATATCGCATTCTTATTACAAAGGCGAAAGATTTGACTAATTGAAACCAGTTTTTTATTAGCCCTTATTATGCTTGACAGGATTGGTTCTGCCTTTGCGACCTTTGTTTCCTGCACATCAAGATCTGCACTGTTTGCCATCCAGTCAGTATCGTTTTGGAAAGCACATTTAACAGTTAATGGTTCTGTCCAAATTGAAAGATGGACACGTTCATTATAGAAATTTAGCAGGGTAGCGGTTAGACAAATAACACTTATGATGATGATAGGACACTACCCTGCCTATGCGAATATTCAAAAATGATTTACCTCACGGTAAACAGGTAACGTCCGACGTCATTTTGCAACAAGATAGCTAACCTACAGATAAAAAGAAATACTAAATTTATTATGTGCGAGGCATTTTTCAGATTTTACGAAAAGTTATGTATGCGTTGGGCTACTTTGCGTCCGAATAATGCCGAATGGCCAGATGAGAATACGTAGTGACACGGAAATTGCCGAGTGTAATTACGAGTCCACTGCCTTAACTTGCTTTCACTAGGTTTGATCACGAGTACTGGTTTTATAGGGAGCAATAACATAAGTTGTAAGAATATTTCCAACCAATGATACATTATTTATTATTATACCTTGACAAACACATAATGTATCAGACGAAATACTTAGTACTATAAAAGAATAATGTATGTCTGAATGACTACAGAATCTGATGCTAATTGTAAATGGTCCTACCCAAGATAAACCTACAATGTTGTCAGACTGTTTTGTTGCACTTTTCCCTGCGTGGAAATGATGACAGTCACGTGATAAGCTATTTCAATGAAAATATAGTCATTCAGAAATAAGTGCTAAGTTAATATCCGAATTGAGATTTAAAGGTAGATACGGGTTTTCTATACATCTATCGCATTTCAAAGACAGTTTGTCTCCAGAGAACAGAGCCAAGAAAATTTACAATTAAGCGATATTCACAAATAGATTGTTCTTATACATACATTGTATCAGGGGGTCGAACGTAAATGTTGTTGTGGGTGTCTTTATGTAAGGAGTTGTTGTTGTGGGAGTCAAAATGGCTACAAAAAAGTGAGAGAAATCGGCGATAAATGTATTTTTGAGCGTGAAAATTGAATGAGTTTCTTAATTAACAAGTGATTAATCATAGTTAACAACATAAAAGCCTGAGTAGGGTTTAGATATGTTAAAATGGAGAAAAAAGTGAAGGCCTTTCAAAATATTACCCCAATCAGCCAACAGGTACCTTCAATAACTGTTTTCAGAACGGTTCTTAAATCTATTTAGCCAACGATTGGTGCCGATTATTAAAGCCAAAACATAGCTCTCTGGACTGGCCATATTGAAATTAAGTGAATACTGCAAACAAAGTTACACTTACACAGTTTTCAGAAAATTCTCGACGAAAAGCGTCATTTTCCGCCATTTTGACTCCCGCAACAACACTTTACATTCGACCCCCTGAATATGTCATTTTGAATCATTTATTGCGCAGAAAGTGGATCGTTTGGAACAGCAGCTATTGACAAGTTGATATCACGAAAAGGTCTATTAAGTACATTTAGTACGGACCAAGTGATTCAGTTCGAAACATTAATTAAACATTAATTGGTTTCAAACATTTCAAACTATTTTTGTAATTTAGAAGCTAAGTTGCTTGAGAATATTACAATTACAAAATATCTTACAATACCATGCTTTTATGCAGCTTTAATCAATCATTTTTAAAAGATTTTTTTAAAGTTTAAAACAATCAAAAGTTCGAGTAAATAATTTGGTTTTGGTACAATTTATGTTCTATGAAATAATAGCACAAATCTTCATTTTAAACAACATCGATAAGTAATAACGTCATATTTTTACCCTTCACCAGAGTACGCTATTTGCCCTTTGATATACAAATCTACTCTTGCTCCTGTGTTGAAAACACCGGGGATAGTTGTAGTCCATGGAACTACTAATGCAACCTGAAATTAATGACGTTTGATCATAAATCATCAAATTCCTTGATAATCATCAATTGTTTCTAACCGCGTTTTTATGTAATTGTATAACGCGAAATAGAAATGAAAATATGAACAATATTACTGGTAGCTCAAAGTTTCCTAGTACGTAAATTTTCTTCAAATAGTCTGAATGAATCCTACGTTTTTATTTGATTTCGTACCCAATGGAATATATATATATATATATATATTTGTATGACGTGAAATATAAAACGAATACTAAGGATTCTTGTCCTCAATTGAGGACGAAAAATAATACCGGTGGTTCAAATGTCCTTTGCATTTCAATTATCTTCATATATCCATATCCAGTTTCCAGTGTTTGATTCCGGGCCCAAGAATGAGACAAGCCCTCACAGACACCTGACTGACCAGATATACGTCCGCCAACATACTCAATCTGTGAATGAAATTTTGCGAAAATGCATTTTCTTATTACCTATAACTGCGGATACAGCTTCTATTTTATTTTAAGCTAATAAATATTATTGTGTAATGCTATGTAATATAAGGCTGAGTGAAAAATAGTCAATACTACCCACTGCATATCACTCACAGTAAGTGATATAGCATTTCCAGTCTATATTATGTATCATTTAGTTTTTTCACGTAAAACGGAATTAAAATTGTAGCCTCGCTTTGTTTCTCTTTTCAAATAACACTGTTTGTCGAAACTTTTATGGCGTTATGCTGCCAATAACATAATAAAACGAAATTTTGTTTTCAGTGCGTCATATTGGCGTCAAAAAAGGTCTAATGTTATTTTCATTTACACGCGTCTTTTCCGCGATAAGATTAAAATTTGTTGCAAAATGCGTATTTCAACTTAGATAAGTATAGAATAAAGACAGATTTCGTTTTCTTTTTGTTCACTTTTTTGTCTCTACATTCAACATTCGCTCATGACAAACAATAATTTAACTAAATAAGGCTTGAAGTTGTAGCATATATGAGGCATTCAATAAGTATTTTCATGACCAATAGACCATACAGAAATCGGAGATTATAAGAATAATTTACTCGTTGAAGCTGCGGACGGACATATCGGACTCGAGGGTCGCTGTTTAGGCTGTAACGAGGCTCTGTCGAGTAGCAGCAAAACAGTTACCCGAAAGACAGATATGCCCATCCTATCCTTCATCTAATGATATATTCTTATTCCTTGTGAGTAGTTATATATACACCATTTTGGCGTCCCTTCTGCGCATGCGTGAGGATGACGCTAGAGCAGATGCGTGGCGGTTATATCGAATTCTATATTTAGAATGACTGTTTACTTAATTCATCATTCCGACTAATTATGTCTCCCCCCTCTGGGGGAGACATATTGTTTTTGCCCTGTCCGTCCGTCCATTCGTCCTTCCGTCCGCCCGTCCGTCCGTACGTCACACTTCATTTCCGAGCAATAACTGGAGAACCATTTGACCTAGAACCTTCAAACTTCATAGGATTATAGGGCTGCTGGAGTAGACGACCCTTCTTGTTTTTGGGGTCACTCCGTCAAAGGTCAAGGTCATAGGGGCCTGAACATTGAAAACCATTTCCGATCAATAACTAGAGAACCACATAACCCAGAATATTGAAACTTCATAGGATGATTGATCATGAAGAGTAAATGACTCCTATTGATTTTGGGGTCACTCTGTCAAAGGTCAAGGTCACAGGGGCCTGAACATTGAAAACAATTTCCGATCAATAACTAGAGAACCACTTGACACAGAATGTTGAATCTTCATAGGATGATTGGTCATGAAGAGTAAATGACCACTATTGATTTTAGGGTCACTCCGTCAAAGGTCAAGGTCACAGGGGCCTGAACATTGAAAACTATTTCCGATCAATAACTAGAGAACCACTTGACCCAGAATGTTGAACCTTCATAGGATGATTGATCATGAAGAGTAGATGACTCTTTTCGATTTTGGGATCACTTCGTCAAAGGTCAAGGTTACAGGGGCCTGAACATTGAAAACCATTTCCGATCAATAACTAGAGAACCATTTGACCCAGAATGTTGAAACTTAACAGGATGATTGGTCATGCAGAGTAGATGACCCCTAAAGATTTTGGGATCACTCTGTTAAAGGTCAAGGTCACAGGGGCCTGAACATGGAAAATCATTTTCAATCAATAACTTGAGAACCTCTCGACCCAGAATGTTGAAACTTCATAGGATGATTGTTCATGCAGAGTAAATGACCCTATTGTTTTTGGGGTCAATCCGTTAAAGGTCAAGGCCACAGGAGCCTGAACATTGATAACAGGTTCCGATCAATAACTTGAGAACCACTTGTCCAAGAATGTTGAAACTTCATAGGATGATTGAACATGCAGACTAGATGACATTGATTTTGGGGTCAGTCTATTAAAGGTCAAGGTCACAGTGGCCTGTTCATGTAAAATCATTTTTTGGAAATAACTTGAGAACCACTTGACCTAGAATGTTGAATCTTAATAGGATGATTGGACATGAAGAGTAGATGACCCCTATTTATTTTGAGGTCACTTGATCAAAGGTCAAGGTCACAGGAGCCTGAACAGTGACTTGAGAACCACTAGGCCAAGAGTGTTGAAATTTAGTGGGATGACTGGACATGCCAAGTAGATGATCCCTATTGCAGCCAACCATCATTGTCTCTTTGACTTTCACTCCTGACCCCTATTGACTTCTTGCCTATAGGACTTTGCATTGGGGGAGACATGCGCCTTTTTACAAAAGTATTTTCTAGTTTCTTTCTAATTTTCAATTTATTTATAAGCTCATGTGTCAATCTATTTTCGTAATTCATTATTGATTAAAACTATACCAATTACTGATTTCAATAATAATCAGAAGCAAATACTTTATAAGAGATGGTAGTGCATTTTGGGAGATTAATGAATACAGCAAAATACACTATGTTTTAGATTGAATCTTTAATGCTGTTAAAAAGAGGTTGTTTATTGAAGAAACAAGATGCAGATACCAGATGTCCATCTGCGCAAGAATAAATATTTGGCTCTAGTACAGCATGTCAAAAATCAGAATTGTGTATTAATAGCACGTGAACTGCAAATGATTATTCTCCCGTAAATACATGCCCGGATCCAGTAAAAAGAGCAGTTTTGTACAAGAATATATATGAAAAGATATTTAAAAAACATACATTTTAAACATATGAAAAGAAAGGTGTGTGATATATCTTACGTGACGGAAAATCTCATTAGCGCATTTCTTTAACTGGTGGTGTTGACGAAGCACACGGAAGTTTCCAGTTTGTATTATGATACTTGATGTAAATAAAAGCATCTCTGAGAGGAAGATGAAAACAAACACACAACCGAATTCTAAATCCATGAGTTTTTACTAAGTTGACGGTACCATCAGTAGAATAATGCTGCAAGGAATAGCGGGACCAAACAAAATCGATATAGAAACAAGAAATCCCATGTATAATTAATTGCTTACCAAGGAACACTAGGCGACTTCTGACATAATATTCTCTTCGCAAGAAAACATCTCTAAATAATGTATACGCTGGGCCATGTAGAAATGAACATGTAACAAAATATCCTCAATTTATACTTCATCTATTACACCGGTAAAATTGGCTGGAAGATAGGTATAGGGAGATGGATATTAAAATCCTATACGTTCTAACCCCCAGGCAGCTCTAAGTTGGGTATTCAAATTATCTAAGACAAATATCCAGCCAGAGGTGAATACACAGTCAGCTTTGAGTTGGGTATTCACGGCACATCAGAAACTGAATTCCTAGTCGGGTTCAAATACCAAGCCAGCTCTGAGTTGGCTATTCAAATTATCTAAGACGAATATCCTGCCAGAGGTGAATACACCGCTAGCTCTGGGCTGGGTAGTCACGGTACATCAGAAAAATGAATTCCCAGCCGGGTTCGAATCCCCAGCAAGCTCTGAGAAGGGTATTCAAATTATCTAAGACGAATATCCAGGCAGAGGTGAATACACCGTTTGCTCAGAATTCGGTCTTAACGACACATCATAAAAATAAATTCTCAGCCTGGTTGGAATCCTATACATCAGCAAAATGATTTCCTAGCCGGGTTCGAATCCCAACCCAGCTCTGAGTTTGGTTTTCAAATTATCTAAGACGAATCTCCAGCCAGAGGTGAATACACATCTAGCTCTGATTTGGGTATTCGCTGCACATCAAATTAACGAATTCCCAGCGAGTTCGAATACCTAGCCAGCCCTGAGTCATATAAGACAAATATCCAGCCAGAGGTGAATACACTGCTAGCTCTAAATTGGGTATTCACGGTATATAAGAAAAAATAATTTCGAGCCAAGTTCGAATCCCAGGCCATCTTTGAGTTGGGTATTCAAATTATCTGAGACGATTATCAACCAGGAGGTGAATACAAGGCTAGCTCTGAGTTCAATTTTCTCGGCACAACAATAAAATGAATTCCCAGCCGGTTTCAAATCCCATTTGGTATTTGAATTATTCATGGTGAATATCCAGCCAGATGTGAATACACAGCTAGCTCTGTGTTGGGTATTTGCTATACATCAGGCAAATGATTTCCCAGCCGGGTTCGAATCCTAAGCCAGCTCTGGGTTTGGAGTTCAAATTATCTAAGACGAATATCCAGCCAGAGGTGAATACACAACTAGCTTCCAGTTGGGTATTCACGGCATATTAAATTAACGAATACCCAGCCGAGTTCGAATACCAATTCAGCTCTGAGTTGGGTATTCAAATTATATTAGACGAATATCCTGCCAGAGGTGACTACACAGCTAGCTCTAAATTGGGTATTCACGGTATATTAGAAAAATTAATTCCCAGTCATGTTCGAATCCCAGACCAGCTCTGAGTTAGGTATTCAAATTATCTTGGCGGATGTCCTGCCAGAAGTGAATATACAGCCAGATCTGTGTTCGGTATTCACGGCACATCAGAAAGTGAAATCACAGACTGGTTCGAATCTCATTTCAGCTCTGAGTTTTGTATTAACGAATATACTGCCTGAGAGGAATAAACAATTAGCTCTGAGTTGGGTATTCACGGCACATCAGAAAAATTAATTCCCAGCCGGGTTCGATTCCCCAGCCAGCTCTGAGTGTGGTATTCAATTATTTATGGCGGATATCCTGCCACGGGTGAAAACCCAGCTAGCTCCAAGTTGGGTATTCACAGGATATAAATAAAATCCATTCACAGCCATGTTCGAGTCCCCAAGCACCTGAGTATGGCATTAGCTGTTCATTAAAAATGAATTTCCACTCCGGTTGAAATACCAAGTCAGAGGTAAATATCCATCCAAAGTAAAAAGAAAATGTAAAACAAATAGTGAATTTTAAACGCAATTTCTAACGAACGTCTCTTTGGAAGAAAGTCCCGTTTAACGTGACAATCCATAGTTTAATTTTAACATGTGCATGTACATATTATGCAATAAAACAAAATTGAACAATTTATGGTCTCTGAATAAGAGGGTTACGATGTTATTTTAAAATCATGAATTTATGATAAAAATAAAGTAAATCAGGTCCCAATTTGGCAAGAACAATCTAAATGTCTTCGTGATTTAACCAAAGATATTTGTGGTTTTGTAGCATACAATATAGAACATGATATTGATCCAACATTTACAATAACTTACTTACGTAAAATTGTAAGTTAAAAACGCATATCGATATTTTCTATTCAAAGTCGTATTAATTCTATACATGCTTCTTTGACGTTCATTAAATATGAGAAAATTTCACACGGATAAGTGCCTGTGGGGTGGAATTAGAGGAAGAACTATCAGCAACCAAATACATGTGATTCATAGATGGAAGTTGAAATATTACTAACTGTGGGTAAAACATAAGAAAAAATAAAAGATATTTTGTATGGAATAGAATTATGGAAAAAACTGCATTGTACTGTCGTACATCCAATTTTGTGACTTACATGTATGCATTTGTGATTCTCATCTTCACATGCTTTATTCTGACATCCCATTTTGCAATAATTACAACTTCTCAACTTTTTACGCAATAACTTCTTTCTGATTGGTTATTTCTGACTATGTGACACCCTTTCGTTTTACGATAAAACTTAAGGGGACGCATACTTTGAAATTAGAAAAAAGTGGGTGGGGTATTATAAAATTTACCTGCAAAAAAGTACAAGGTTTTGGTAAATGAAAGGAATACTGTTTCAACTGTTATAAGTACACAAAGGATTGCTCACTAAAATAAAAATGAGAAAAACTGAAACAAGAAAGTTATTGTTGAATTACATAAGACTTCTTGTGTACATTCAAAGTCAACAATTAAGACTTTTTGGTGCAAAAATAATAGTGCTTCACTTTGTCCAAACATTTATCAATGTCCTACAGTTTCTAATTTAAAGAAAGAATGTGAAATAAGTTCACTGTCTTGCTTTTCATTTCGCATATGTGAGCTAAAACACATTATTTAGTTTGTTTACAAAGTAGTGCATAAGAAAAGATACGGTGGTCAAGGAATGCCACATTCCAAAAGTAAAAGAGTATATTCCCCTTAATATCGTTACAGAAGTCTAGTGGCTTACAATAAAGGCCTAGAAATGTTGCCATTATTAATTTTTAACTTGGTATTCATGAACTACAATGCACTTTAATATCAAAACACATTCAACAAACTTTTGAAAATGTATTGTCTTAAAAATCCCTAAAATAAGGTATGAAATTTGGTTGAGAGGTCCAATCAATGTGTATATGTGCAAAAGCAACATTCTAATCTTGTTCACAAAAGTTACTAATACACAGCAGGAATGTCAATGATCAAAACTGGACGAATATACAGTTATCCTCACTTTAATGTCATTTATAATTTGTCCTTGAATTCTCCACCATACTTTTCATAACTCTGTTTGCACGAGTTACACGAGAATGCTGTCATTCACGTAAAAAACGGGGTCAAATAAGTTGTAAATGCAATATCATCTAAACGTAATTAATGGATTATGCAGTTCAAGATAAACTTTATCTCATAACGTAACGAACATGTATAATGTTGTAACAGCAACTTTACTTACACTGATTTAAGTAACAGTCGGTTTATAAGTGACTTTATTGATTCATTTTGTGTTTTGTTATTGTTGTCAAAAAGTATAACGGAAGTGCCTCACAACTGAAGCGGAAACCAGTTTGATGCGCAAAGTAGTCCACTGTAAGTAATATTTTTTGACAAATGTCCACAGAAATTAATAATTTTCTAATATTAAAGACGAATATCTGAATAGGATTCATTATTTGATAAGAAATTATAATCATCGACATTTTTTTTTAAAAATCGTACACGTGCTGACATCTAAGTTGTCTCCCGTTGTTTATTAGAGTTACCTTTCGTCCGGCGCAGTAATACATTTGCAGTGAATCGCCGAGAAGTCGTGGAAAAATTAAAAACCATGTAAACAAACGTAAATTAACCACCTTTTCAAGATGAATTTCAAGTGATCGACATTATGCATTTAACCCGCCTGACCTGTGTAGCATCTTAGATATCTGTTCTAAGGTATTCATTGTGTAGAATGTCATGTTATGCCCTTGCAATGCTAATCCCACTCTGATTTTTTTTGTTTACATTTTTTATCAATGAGAAATATGGCGTCCATCCCGAGATGAACAGACGTGGCGTAAAATTTTTACATGTTTAAGCAAACCTGGTGTGTTAGAAAGAAAATCTCATCCCTTCAACATTATTTAGAACACTGTTATTGTAAAAAACCTGTATTTTCCTTATACAAAAGCTTAATATTTTGTGTTGAATGTACTTTCACAAAGACCTCTGTTTTCCTATTACATTCATAGTACCACATCCTTATCCACAAAATACTGAATATTACAGGTGTCCATCAGTATTATATCAGTTTAGGAATATGTTTTTTATTTTCCCACCATCGATTTCTTGAATATGCACCCCTTCCGCATTGCTGTATGAACTGTGAATGTAGCAATATGCGTCCCCTTAAACGTATTCATTAGATTCTCATTAATATTCATGACAGACTATTTTTTCATTCATAAAATAGGTCATGTTTTGTTAACATTGTCAACACTTTTTTCGATACGGCGTGAATGTCAAAATATGTAGATTCCACTTGTCTTTACCGTATGGGCAAAAAATGTGTTAAATAAAGAATTAAAAGCAAAATTTATCCTTGTTATTATTTAATGTTTATTTCATGTAAATACACAATATATGCGGTCTACTGAAAATCTCAATTCGTCTGCTACAGTACAGTAGTGCTACTCAATATGGCCGACATCGGTAGTAACTCAGATTTAGACACTTTCCAGCCACTTTTCGGGTTATTTGAATTAATTTGCCAGCGGAAAATGAACCAGAGCAATTTGAAATTTCACCTGAAATACAGGCCTTGTTGGATTTGCCATTCCCTAATGAACTGGGTGTAAATAACGAAAATGAAAGTGAAACCAAAACTGAAACTGAAACTGAAAATGACAATGCTGTCAAGGATGAACATGTCAGCTTGAGTGAACCAAATCCTGTGGTAAATGATGGCCAAGTATTAAACACAGAGCAGCAGAATGAGCTTGGTACAGATCTCCGGCAGGATCAAACAGTTAAACCTGAAGATTCTAGCAGGTTTAAAACCTTGAATGACCAGGATGCCATCAGACAGAATAAATATGCTTCTAAAACCCAACAAAATACCAAATGGGGTGTAAATTTATTTCAGGGTAAGTGTCTTTACTAAACGAAAACAATATGAATCACTTAACTACAAACTGATATGTTTTAAGCTATGTTGAATGCAAAAATAATGTGAAAATTACATTATACAAATCAATATCTAAAAGTAGATCTACTATAATAAGGACAAGGCAAATATTTTTTTGGTATCCAGAGTCGGTGACAACCAAATGACTATGATTGATCGGTAATATTTTTAAAACATATTTTGAGACACTTGGAGTTTAGTGGTGCCCGGTCGGAAATACGTCATGAAGTCATGTTACTTTGGGGGCTGCCACGCCCCCCATATTCCTGCTTTTTCCATTAGTGCTACTGGCCCCATACCAAAGCTATGTTATCTTAACAAGAATTTAAATACAGCCCCCCTAAAATTAATAGTCAAAGTCAGTGGAGACTGCTAAAATAGGAACTATCCATATTTTTCCTAAATGCCAGTTTTGAACTACGAAAGGCATATAATATCCATGAGTGGCAACAGAAATATGGCTTCTGTAAAATCATATAACAGAGGCGTCCACAACCAAACTATTAAGCAGAAACTCAAATATTCATTTCTGTGAAGTTAAGTGTAAATCTGCTCAGTGGTTTTGAAGAAGAAGATTTTTGAAAATTACGGTATAGCCATATAGGGAACCCCCCCCCTCCGCCCCCTGTGGCCATACTTTTTACCAAAACAAAATGGCTTAGGCAATTTTTGTAGAGGGTCACCTAGAGATCATTTCTACAAAATATTTTTAAAATCCGGTTTCTGACAAGATTTTCAAAGTTTTTTTCTTCTAGTTGACATGGCAACCATAGTTCTAAGTGAAAATAAATTCTTTGAGCAAGTTTGAAAGCAGCCCACCCAATTATCATTCCTCTGAAGTTTGGTGTAAATTTGCCCTGCGGTTCTGAAGATGTTTTTTTTAATTATGACACAAGACGGATTACGGACATGAAGAAGTCACAAAAGCTCACCTTGTCACTACGTGAATGGTGAGCTAAATGAGCCAATCAAACATGTCTGAATTTCATAGAAATAAAGATATTGTTCCTTCTTCTTCAAATCCTACTTATAATTTATTAAAAGGAGATGCTTCATGCCTTTTTTGTTTTAACTATAAAACAGAATGATAGTTTGACTTAGATTTATAAAATTTGTTCACAGAATGGTGAATTGAACGCCTTGGACAAAAAGTTGATTTGGACACCATTTCCAAGCAAGATCTGAATAACTACCTCAAGAAATTCTATGCCGAAGCAGCTCTTTCAGGGACAAGAACTTGAGCATTGACATTGTTAAAGATTCAGCTTTTCAAGAGGCCAATGATATGCTAGATGCCAAAATAAAAACCAATCTTAAAAGTGGATTAAACATGCCAGTTCAGCATAAGCCTATCATTCCACCTGAACACATAATCAAAATCTATAACTATCTCACTACAACTTCTAATCCTATAACATTACGGTATAGAATCTGGTTCATTTTGAGTATTCAGTATGTCAGCAGAGGGCTTGAATTCCATCGGCAGCTACACAAGAACAGCTTTAAAGTTTGTACTGATGAAAATGGGATGGAATTTGTTACACTGTCTCATGAAGTCCAGGAGAAGCAAAAGCAGGGTGGTGTAGAAAACACAAAGTATGCTCTTGGTCCTGATGAAAAGGAGAATTGTCCTGTGCAGGCATTGAAACTGTATCTGAACAAGTGTGATCCAAATGCTGAGAAACTGTTTTGTCAGGTAAGTACTAAGTTGCTCCTGAAATATTGATAATAATAAACTATTAATTCAATTAAGAATCTGATTAAATTAACAAGAGGGCCAAGATGGTCCTAGGACGCTCACCTGAAAAACACACCATAACAGTGTAAACATGTTTGACCTAGTGATTTCATGGAAAAAAATATTCTGACCAATAATCATTAAAATCGGAGCAAAAACCTTGAGTATAAACAAGTATTTTCTTTGATTTGACCTAGTGACCTAGTTTTTGATCCAAGATGATCCATATTGGAACCTAACCTAGATTTCATCAAGGCTATCATTGAAAAAATACAGCCTCTGTCGCATACACAAGGTTTTTCTTTGATTTGACTTAGTGACCTAGTTTTTGACACTAGACAATCCATATTCGAACTTGACCTAGATTTCACCAAGGCAACCATTCTGACTAAATTTCATGAAAAGCCAGTGTAAAATGCAGCCCCTATTGCATACACAAGGTTTTGCCTTGATTTGACCTAGTGGCCTAGTTTTTGAACCCAGATGACCAATATTCAAACTCGGCTTAGATTTCATCAAGGCTATCATTCTGACAAAACTTCATGAAGATCAGTTGAAAAATACAGCCTCTATCACATACACGAGGTTTTTCTTTGATTTGACCTAGTGACCTACTTTTTGACCCCAGATAAAACATAATCAAACTCAAATTTCATAAAGATCAATTGAAAAATACAGCCTCTATCACATACACAAGGTTTTCCTTTGATTTGACCTAGTGACCTAGTTTTTGACCCAAACTGACCCATATTCGAACTTGACCTAGATTTCATCAAGACAATCATTCTGACTTAATTTCATGAAGATCAATTGAAAAATATATTCTCTATCGCATGCACAAAGTTTTTATTTGATTTGACATAATGACCTACTTTTTGACCCCAGATGACCCATATTCGAACTTGACCTAGATTTCTCATCAATGCAATCATTCTGACCAAATTTCATGAAGATCAATTTAAAAAATACAGCTTCTATCGCATACACAAGGTTTTTCTTTGATTTGACCTAGTGACCTAATTTTGACCCAAATAACCCATATTCAAACTTGACCTAGATTTTACCTAGGCAATCATTCTAACCAAAATTTATGAAGATTAATTGAAAAATACAGCCTCTATCGCATACACAAGGTTTTTCTTTGATTTGACTTAGTGATCTAGTTTTTGACTCCAGATGATCCATTTTCAAACTCGGCCTAGATTTCATCAAGATGAGTATTCTGACTAAAATTCATGAAGACTAACTGAAAAATACAGCCTCTATCGCATACACAAGGTTTTTCTTCGATTTGACCTAGTGACCTATTTTTTTGGCCCCAGCTGATCCATTTTCAAACTCGACCTAGATTATATCAAGGTAATTATTCTGACCAAAATTCATGAAGATGAATTGAAAAATACAGCCTCTTTCGCACACACAATGTTTTTCTTTGATTTGACCTAGTGACCTAGTTTTTGACCCTAGATGACCCATTTTCGAACTCGGCCTAGATTTCATCAAGGTGATCATTCTGACAAAATGTCATGAAGATCAGTTGAACAATACAACCTCTATCGCATACACAAGCTAAATGTTGACAGACAGACAGACAGACGACAGAGGCCAGACGACGGACGCCGGACATTGAGCGATCACAAAAACTCACATGAGCAGCATTGCTCAGGTGAGCTAATAAAAATGACATCTGCTATTCAAAATTCTATGATATTTTCATAAGGTCAAAATGTGCGTTTCTCGCCTCCTTGACCAAAAAATTGAGACAGTTGAATACGAAAATTTCAAATCAAAATTACTTTTAAATGTTTTAAAATTGCACTTACAACTAATAACAGTAAATATGGTTGTCGCTCAGATTTTGCATATTATAACCCAGTTCATTTATGTATCGTTGCAGGTAAACAAACTAGCATTGGAGAACCCTGACTTTACAAACACATGGTTCACTAGTAAACCTCTTGGCCTGAGACAATTCAGCAGTTTCATGTCTGATATTTGTAGGAATGCTGGGCTTTCAGGAAAGGTGATAAAAATGAAATTAATGTAAAAATAAATAAAATAAGAAAAATAAACATAACATTGCAACATTTCCTGGTAACATCAAAAGACAAGACTGATCATGATGATTATAATAAATAAGTTTAAGTCTAAAAGCTGCTTTAAGCATAATGGTTGAGATACTTGCCTTCGGTTTCATATACCGAGAGTAAATTGTCTTAGTCAAAACATGGCGTCTCTTGGAACAGCACAATCATAATACCAGTCTAGAATTACCCTGTCATGGTTTCTGTATTCATCAGTACTGTAAAAAAGAAATATTAAAGTTAATAAAAAAATAATTATTACCAATGAAATCTATGAAATAAAGATTATGAGACTGTGATTTTAACAAACATAATCAATAATATACAAATCCCAAGAAGCCTTACAAGTTTAAAACATAATCCCATCAACTCTACAAATATATAACTTATAAATTTCCAGATCCTCAAACTTTTTAGCAATATTTATTTCATGCTTACTGATGAAATACTGGATTCTATCAGTGAGATATAATCCATATTACTCACTGTTATCACTCACTGTTTTATGCCGGTATACTAGTACATTATGTATGAATTTTGAATTATTTGCTTAAAACAGGATGAAAATTGTAGTCGCACTTTGTTCTTCATAGTATATTTCTCGATTCAAATTATTTAACTAAACGAGAATTTCATAACGTTATGCAGCAAGAAATAAAGTAAAATAAAGTAAAATGGAACTTTATGTCACGTGTGTTTTTATAACATCACAACACGTCTGACGTCCGTTTATGCATGTCTGCTTCCCGCGCTGAGATTAAAATCTATTGCAAAATGCACATCTCAACATAATTAAGCATAAAATAAAAAGAGGATTTGTTTTGAGTAAATATGGAATAAATTTCACCTCGGAGTGAGAAAATTTTTACATTTTCACTTGCGCAACACGCTTGTGAAAATATTTGAATTTTTCTCACATATCATTGAGATATATTCCATATTCACTAAAAAGAAACAAATATCCTCCATTCACACACTTCCATTTAGATCTAGTTAAAAGTGTTCAAACTATTTTTACATCAATATTATCATGATTATATTGATAAAGTTTATATAATCAGCAAATGTATATACCCTGTATTTATAAAAGTTGATGAGAAAAAAAACTTTTCGAAGAAAGCTCACTAGATGTTATTAAAATGCGCTCACAGGTGCACGGCGCGTGGCCATGAATTAAATTACTACCCCCTCCCCATCTACATACCCCCCCCCCCCCAAAAAAAAAACCCTTGTACACATCAAATATATTCTAAAATCTATTAAACATCATCCAAACACCATAACTAATGATAAAAGTCAATTATATGGACCAGCAAAAATTTTATACTCTTAAAACACAAGGTATTTGACTCTACATTCATTGTCTATGGGAAAAATACAGTCATCTCATGTTTCATCACATAAAACCATCAATTATTCACCGATCTTAACAATCTTGGTGTCAGTTCTTAGAGAAATAAATACTCTTTAAGGAAAAATTACTGCCAACTCCTATAATTACACGTCGCCAGAAATATTTAACCTCAAACTGTCAAAAATGACACTAGGCAGAGATCTGATTGCACCGGTTGCTAAAACTATCACGTGTATAACATAGTCAAATCGTAATTAATGCACACTTTTCGGCAACAATTATTTCAAGTCCTTCAAATAAAATCACGCTCCACACTAAGAGTCTCTATAAATCTATTAAACACAATAAAACGAACCTGTTTTCTTCGCGATGTGTTTTCAATCGTCCTGCAGCGGCCATGCTAATCCAACGCGCATGTTTCGGGAGTTTTTGTAAGACGACGTCTCATTGGTCAGCGGCGGAGGTGTGTCTGGGCCCGGCGTTCACTGCCTTTAACGTAAGTATATTATGTGCGCCGGTACAAAGATTGGCGGAATATTCAAACACGCTGAATGTAAACAGTAGAATTATTGTTTTCGTAAAACATTGTTTTCTCTGATTTCGACTAAATCTGCTACTCTCAGATTACGTTGTGTGAGATCGTCTAGCCTGAAAATGTCTGTTGTAACTTGGTAATGGCTTTTAATAACTTTTAAAACAGTTTATTTTCATCTTTTTTTTTTCAGATGTCAGTCTTCAATGTTTTCTGATATAGTACTCTTTAGAAAAATGTAGCTGTCTGGATTTATTTTATTTATTCCCATTGTTGACAGAAGAACTGCACATTTTACATTTTCGGTGTAACCAACCATTACAACTGTCACATTTAATCCATTCTGTTTGTGCAGGAGCTTGATTCTGATTTAAATTACAAACTTGACATGATACTTCATCATCTTCATCAGCATCTTCCATTGGTTCAACGTTAAAATCCGGATCTTTTGTCTTTTCAACTTGAATGTCAAGATTTACATTTTCGTCACTACTTTCACTACTTAATGTGTCTAAATTTTCACTCTTTTTAGTACTTTTTCTTTTTCGTTTTGGCTTTGATGAGCTACATGTAGGTTCCTGGATATCACTTGTGACAAAACTTGTGTCTTTTGAAGAAGCCGGCCTTTCACCATCATCTTTTTGAGATCTAACTTTTGCTTTTCCTTTTGATTTTTCAGACACCCTCACCAGTTTCCTATGAGCCATTTTTGTATACTAAATGCTTCCAAAATATCTTTTCTAAACTGATTCACCATCACCATCAAAAACAATTTGATAATTTTTTGAAGATAATTTGAACCACTGTCTGATTGTAATCAGAGTGTTGAGTAGCATGTTTTTCATCAAGCTCTTGATTAGTTACCCTGCACTTGTGTACAACACTGCAAAATAGTTCATACAATTCACAGTTTTCCAAAATTTTAGTCTAAGCTCCTCAAAAAGTCTGCTTCAATATTTATTCATGTTTTCATCAACTGAAAGTTGTAGACATTTTTCAGTCAGTATCTGGAAGAACTGGAAAAGATCATCAGGTATATTGGTAAGTGATCTATTCAGTCCCTGCTTTCTACTAACATCTAACAAGGACTCTAGTTTTGTAATAGTAGCTAATATATAGAGTGACAATTGGCGCCCAACGTGAATTTTGTGATAACGAGCCATTGTTACATAACAGTGATGAACTCAGTCAGCAACCAGGAGATAGGAACTTTTAATCAGTGATTTTGAATTTTACCTTGAATTTTTAAATAAAATTATGGAAATTTGTGGTATTTCCATTAATACGGATATTTTTAATTCACAATGTTTTCTGGATTCACATTTTGACGGAAGTAAACCATCGTTTTACCTAAATAACAGTTTAAAACAGTGGAATAAAAACAGTTACGGAACAGTGGAATAAAAATAGTTACAGAACAGTGGAATAAAAACAGTTAAATTTTAGACAGTGATTTAGATTTATAAATTGTTACGTTTTGGAGTTTGAAAAGTGTTACCACTTTTCATTTCGACAGCCGGAGGAGAGAACAGTGATAGGGATAATTGACAGTGAGATTTATTTGAAAAACAGGGAGAACAGTGACAGTTACAGTGGAATAAATTAAAACTTAAATTTAGAACCTGAAACAAGGAACTAAGTGAAATTTACAATTTAAGACAGTGGATAGTTTTGTGGTGATAGTGGCATAGACATTTTACAGTATTTTACAGTTAAGTCAAGAATTTTACAGTAAAGTACAGTTATCAACTGACTGGTGAGTTATAAATATTTCATATGCAGAAATTGCAGTTAGCCAGTAATTTTTAAAGTCAGTGTTGACATTTCAACACATTTGTAATATATATAGTTTGCACAGATTAATTTTGTGCATTAAATTGGAATAACTGCAGTTTTTGTATATACATGCGGAAGTGCCTATTGTCAGTGAGAGTGCTGTCACATTGCACACTAACAGATCTTTCTTGGTAAAATGCTCTCTATTCATCATCCTTTATTCTAGTCTTCTATAACTAGTGTTTCTACTAATAACAGTCTAACTGATATCTCAATTCTCTTTGAACTGCCATTTAGAGACATTTCTAAAGGATTTGATTTGTAAACATTTTATGAGACTAGGTTGAACTCAATATTGACCCCAGCTGATTTAGTGTACTGGAACTATTTTCATACCCAAATCTGTCAGGATTTTGAAGTTGAACTGTCAAGGTTGAGCAGTTTCTTTAAACTTGGTGTAGAAATTGAACAGAGATCAGTAAAACCTATTTTGTCACAGCTATTGATGTGTTCTGCATAGGATCTACTTCTGTTGACATTACACATTCAGATCATGTGACCATTTTTACCTGTTACATTAGTTTACCTCCAGGTGATCACAATTCTCATTGGCTGATTTGGTTGACATTGCCACTTTACAGACTACAAGACAGGTCATGTGACATGGTTGCCTAGTAACCTAGTACTAGAATGTAGATAGTAGCAGTGAACTGTGAAAGGCTATTTCAGGGTTTAAAATTGATAACTAGCACAGTAAATATAGGTAAGTTTCTATATTGGTATTTGATATTGTTGACATTTGTATTAATCTATAATTAGAATTTTATATATGAATACTGTGTCCAGTGTGGGATAAAGCAAATAAACTGAATTACATAGTACAAATACTTGAAAAAGTTCGAGATTAAATTTAATTTCTTTCTTTTTCAATACAAATTTCTGAAATTGATTTAATAGAAATTAAATTGATGGCAGAAAGTAAAACAAACTTGAGCTCAAGCATTTAAATATCTATATATTGTTGGTATAATCAGACATTTTGTTATATCTATTGTAATATCATATTTGATATAGATTTAAAAGAAAGCCTTATAATTACAAATATTGATTTAATTGAATATTGATAAATGTATTGATGTGCATAAATAGAATTGTGAAAGGTATTAAGGTGCAATAGAGTGGAAAGCAATTATTGATTGAAATATATTGTTGAATTTGACACTTGGAAAAAATTTGATTTTGATGAAAGTTGTTATTGGTTTTTCACAGTTGAATGAACAATAGGTTGAAGGGATTAGTAATTGAATAGAATACTGCTATATATAGACAGAATTAAAGTTGATGAATTATAATTGATGAGTATTGAGGCCAAAGATTAATTGTGATTGTGTTGTGACTTGAAAGTTGAAAGTATGCATACTTATTGAAAGTGGAAATAGACTTGATTGGATAGACTTAAGTACTTGAGTACTTGAATACTTTGAATTTGGTCAGCTGATAGTTAGTGCATAAAGGCATAAGCAAACCCTACAGTCAGTACAAAAGTGAGTGCACTTTAATAAATGATTTAGTGCAGAAAGGCTTGAACTTAAGTAATTGAATAAACTTAAGCAATATCATCCCTGATATTTGACTTCTTGATTTTTTAGTGATACTGAATATTATTTTTTTGAACTTGATGAAGTGATTTGAGTTTCACATGGAGTTGAACTGAGATGTAAGATGTTATGACTTGCGTGTATTACATTTAATACTATACAGAGTTAACTAGTTGTGTTGAAACTTGAACTTGACTTAGCGTTAAAAGAAAGTAATTGAATCAGAAGTTCAAAGGCATATTGAATTAAGTAGCTGAAATTGACATGTGCTACTATCAGTTAGACTAAGCATAATAGTCAAAGATTAGTGAATTAAAGCGAATGAAGCTTAGTAATACAAAGTGAACTATTAAAGTAATATTGTCAAGTGAATGCAAAAGTGAATTAAGTCAATGATATAGAGAATTGAACTGAATTGAACTGTTTTTGCTTGGGATAAGTGAATGCTTTTGTTGAAGTTAAACTTAATTGAATGAATTGATTAGTGAAGAACAGAACTGACTAAATGAAGAGTATAGACAGTATTATATTGAAAGCTGATTGATTGAATAGTTTGGTTATTGGAGACTGAATATATAACACAAACTGATAAACACCTAGTGAAAAAAGGTGTTATCTATTGAAAGGTGGATGCAGAACTGAATTATCTGAAGAAAGTGTACACATTTATGTAAAATAGTCTGAATTTTGACAGATATTATTAAAATTACATAAATACAGTGTTCTATTGATATAAGAAATACATAGTCAAAATGAGTGAGACAGAAGGAGCTGAAGGAGGAAAAGTGGAAGTCTCAGCCGAGGATCTGAAGATACTGGAAGCTTTTCATGGATTAAGGGTAAAGCCGCCAAAAATAGAGAAGCCTGAAGACTTAGTGTCATATATGAAACATATGGGAGATGAGATTAAAAAGGAAACTGAAACTACTTCTGTAGAGAAGAAACCCAGTATTATGGATTTAGGAGCAAGACCAAAAATGACTTCAACGAGTACCAGTCACCATTACCCGAAACTATGAACATTTTATGGTAAGGACAATAAAGGGGAAGTGAACTGGCAAACATTTAAATTTGAAGTAGAATCTTTGTTGGAGGAGAAAGTATTTAGTCATGAACAGATTTTACTAGGACTAAGAAGAGCAGTTAAGGGGGATGCAAGTGATAGAGTGAGACGTTTAGGTACTGGGGTTGATATAACCCAAGTCATGAGAAAACTTGAAGGAACATTCGGGAATAGAGACGCGAGAAAGTATACTTGAGAAATTTTATTCAAGCCATCAGAAATTAAATGAAAGCATTACCAACTATGCTTCTACATTGGAAGAAATATTCACCCAAGCTGTTGCATTAGGTGGAATGAACAAAAGTGATGAATCAAAATTAAAGAGTGTTTTATATAGGGGTTTAAGAATAGAACTTAAACAACAGGCTGGATACAAATATGATACAATCTCAGACTATGATAGATTTAAAATAGAATTAAGAAAGATAGAAGCCAACATGAAAACTGAACAAGCAGAAACTAAAAAGTGCCATGCTGCAGTGAATTTAGAGAAAAGTACAAATGATGAATTACTGAAGAAACTAAACAGGACTGAAGAATTACTTTTAAAACTGAATGATAGGATAGACAAGTTAGAGAAAGAAAAAAGTGAAAAGTCAGATAGTCAGTTCCATCAGTCATATAACAGAGGTTAGAGAGACAGAGGATCATTTAGAGGCAACAGAGGAGGTAGAAGGTACTTTAGAGGAAATATTAATGGCGGAGCTAGAGGCAGAGGAGAATATAAGCCGCAGCGACCTACAGGTACTGGTACATTCCAGCCAACATGCTTCAACTGTAATGAGAAAGGACACATTGCAAGAAATTGCCCAAAAGAATAAGTGCCTCTGTTGTTAGGTCGAACAAAGGCACTCACAGTCAGAAACAAGATCCAAAATTAATAGAAGAAACAAATGAAGTTAACGTCACAGTGGAAAATACAGAAACTACAGCATTATTAGATTGTGGCAGCTGCATCAGTGCTATCTCTCAATCTTTTTGGGAACAGAATTTATCAAATACAGCACCATTTAAACCTCTGCAAGATATAGTACACTTAAGAATAGAATGAGCAGATGGACAGAAGCTTTCATATATTGGCTACATAGAAACAGAACTAAGCATCACACATGGTCTACCCAATGCTTCACCACATCAATGCCTGTTTTTGATTACACCGGATACAAATTACTCATACAGAACTCCAGTCATCATTGGTACCAACATATTAACAGAACTACTTCAAGAATGTAAAGACAATTTGGGTCAACAATTTATACAGAAGGCAGAGTTACATACCCCTTGGTTCTTGGCATTTCGGTGTATCACATACAGAGAAAAAGAATTAAAGCGTAATAAGAATAAGGTTGCAGTAGTAAGATGTGCGGAATCATCAAAGATAATATTGGGTCCAAATGAATCAAAAGACATATAAGCTGAGACAGATAAAGAACTTGAATATGGACAGACTACAGCTATCATACATGAATCAGAAGACAGTTTATTGCCTGATTATATTGAAATTACACCTGGAATTGTGAATTATGAATATAAGGAGAATAGACAGCTTGTTGTGACATTATCAAACTTAACTACAAATAGTGTGGTCATATCTCCCAAAGCAGTCATTTGTGAATTACAGCCAGATAAAATAGAACAAGAACTGATGGACCATATAGACAAATTGAATGCTGAAGAAGAAATTATTAATAAGATAAACATAGATGACAACAATAACCTGACAGAAAAACAAAATGTACAATTTACAGACTTACTACACAAACATATAGATATTTTTTCAAAAGATGTTACTGACATTGGAAATTGTACCAAGATTAAACACCGAATAGACTTAATTGATGACGTCCCATTCAAGCAACGACACAGAAGAATACCACCAAATATGATAGAAGAATTTTGAAAACACATTGAACAGTTATTATCTGCAGGAGTTATTCAGAAATCCAAGTCACCATGGGCATCAAATATCGTACTGGTCAGAAAGAAAAATAATTTTCTTAGAATTTGTGTAGATTATAGGCAGTTGAACCTTAAGTCAGTTAGAGATTCATATGCTCTGCCCAGAATCGAAGAAGTCTTTGACGTATTAAATGGCTCAAGATATTTTTCTACATTAGATATGAAAGCTGGATACCATCAAGTTGAAATTGAAGAGACATATAGAGAGCGGACTGCATTTACATTAGGACCACTTGGATTTTACGAATGGGTCAACATGCCATTTGGTTTAGCAAACTCACCAGCGACATACCAAAGGTTGTTGGAAGAGTGTCTTGGCGACTACAACATGACCATATGCGTTATCTATTTGGATGACCTGATTATTTTCGCCAATACCTTCGAAGAACATCTGGACCGACTCAATAAAGTTCTAACTAGACTTAAAGAATGTCAGCTTAAATTGTCACCAGAAAAGTGTTATTTCATACGAGAGAAAGTGAATTTCCTTGGACATGTCATCAGCAAAGATGGAATAGAAACAGATCCTGTAAAGATAGAAAAGATTAGGAATTGGCCTACACCGAGAAATACTGACGAATTAAAATCCTTCGTTTCTTTCGCGAGCTACTATCGCAGATTCATAAAAGACTTTTCGAAGATTACCAAACCGCTAACTGATATAATTCCTGGAACACCAACAAAGAAACACTCTAAGAAAGAACATAAAGAATGGACTTGGACAGGTGCAGAACAGTACATATTCGAAGAACTGAAAAAGACGTTGACATCACCTCCAATACTTGCCTTCTCAGATTTTTCGAAAGAGTTTCACACGGATGCGTCTACTAAAGCCCTTGGTGCAGTCTTATACCAAGACAAGAGAGTAATAGCATATGCCAGTAGGTCACTTACCAAGTCTGAAAGAAATTACTCTGCATACAAGTTAGAATTTCTAGCTTTAAAATGGGCCGTTACAGAGAAGTTTGCGGATTACCTTGCGCTCAATCATTTTACTGTGTTAACCGACAACAACCTGTTAACTGATATACTAACTTCAGCGAAATTAGACGCAACCGGACAGCGATGGGCTTCCGCGTTAGGTGAATTCAACTTTGACATTTTGTACAGACCAGGTTTACGTAACACAGATGCGGACGCTATGTCCAGATACCCCTATGAAAGACTTCAAGATGGAGGAGAAAATGTAATCAAGATAGAAGACAGTACTGTTAAAGCTATATGTAGCAATATCTCAGTGCCACCATATATAGAGGTAATACCAGCAGCCAACATCAACATAGTAGAGGCAACAGAATCTCCAGGCATTCCTATGGCACAACTCGAAATAAGAGAGATAAGAAGAAGTCAGCGACAAGATAGATTGATCGAAAGATTGCGACGAGCAGTTATCGACAAATACCTTCCAGACAGAAACCAATGTAGAACAAAAGAAGACCTATTTATGAGAAAGAATTTCAACAACTTTAAGTTAGTGAGAGAGATATTATACACTGAGATGAAATGAGAAAATACAATCAACCAGCTTGTCATACCTGAATGTTATAGGGAAATGTTACTTCAAGGATTGCATAACGACATTGGACACCCCAGGCGTGACCGAACATTATCTCTGCTTAGAGAAAGATACTTCTGGCCTGGCATGTCGTCAGATGTGGAAAACTGGGTTTCCAACTGTGAGAGATATATCAGAAGGAAGTCATCCACAAACATAAAAACAGAATTAGTCAACATTGTGACAACATACCCATTGGAATTGGTATCTATGGACTACCTAACTCTTGAACCATCTAGAGGACATGGCAACATTCTAGTCATCATAGACCACTTTACTAAGTATGCTCTTGCAGTACCAACCAGAAATCAGACAGCCAAAACAAACAACAGCAGAGGCTTTTTACAACAACTTTATAGTAAATTATAGGATACCAACAAAGCTACATACAGACCAGGGTACCAACTTTGAATCAGAACTTATCAAAGAACTGTGTAATATAATGGGGATGAAGAAAACAAGGACAGCATCATATCACACCATGGGTAACGGCTGTACTGAAAGATGGAACAGAACATTGTTGAATATGTTAGGTACTTTAGAGCCATCCCAGAAAGCAGACTGGAAGAACTACATACCATCACTAGTGTATGCATATAACTGCACAAGGCATGAGAGCACGAACACATCTCCATTTGAACTCATGTTTGGTAGAAAACCCAAGCTACCAATAGATTCCTTGTTCGAGACATCTGAAATAGAAGAACCAACAAACAAAACAGCAAGAGAGTATATACAAGATTTGAAGAATAGAATGAAAACAACACAAGACATTGCAAAGAAATACACAGATAAGGCCAGAGAAAAGCAAAAGAAACAGTATGATAAGAAAGCAACAGCATCAAGAATAGTAGTAGGCGACAAGGTACTAGTTAAGATACTTGCGTTCGAAGGAAAACATAAAATAGCAGATAAATTTGAAGAGGATGTGTATGAGGTGATTGAACAGCCACGAGATGAAATACCAGTATTCAAACTCAGATCGACATCTTGAGTGGTGAGAACACTACATAGAAACCATCTGTTACCAATAGGGACACTAGAAATTAGAAATGAGACAGATAAGGTCATGATTAAGAGATCAGTAGACAAACAGAGAAAGGATATATCCAGTGAAGCAAAAGGTGAAACTACAGTTATACCTAAAGAGATAAAAGGAATAGAGATAGAAACAGGTGATGTCACAAGTGATTCAGATGATGAGTATATGCCAAGCATATATAAGAGTGGGGACGCCCATATATCTGAAAAGTGTGATGAAATAAAGAAGGTAGATGAAAAGATAGCTAGCAGTGATGGAGATATACTTCATTCTGAAGAGGCAGATGTAAGAGAAAAGATAGAAGAAGATGACCAAGAAGATAAAATACCAACTGTTTAAGAAGAAGATAAAGGAGACAAAGCAAAAGGTGGTCAAACAGACGACCTTGAACTAGCTACAACAGAAGAACCTCCAGAAGAAATCTTAACAGACGTTTCTACACATACTGGTACAGATACAGGGAATACAAAAGAAACAGAGATAGAAGCAGAGGAAGTGGCTGATACTACTGAAAGTATAAATCCTAAAGAGATAAATTCAGAACATACAGAAAGGAGAGAAATTGATAAAGAAGTCGGACTCAGAGAAGGAGCCATTAGAAAGAAATTTACAAAAAAGTCAATACATGTGATTGATTCCAAGGAATCAAACAAATGAAAAAGATACAAATAATGAAACAGAAGAGAATAAACTAGAACAAACTATAGGAAAGTGAAGGGAAAGGTTGAAACAAGTTCAAAAGGAACCTTTATGGAAGTCAGTAAGAGACAAAAAGCTCCCACCAAAATTTAAGGACTATGAAATGAACACAATAGTGACACAGCCTTCAAACTACAGACTGCAATCATTAGATGTTTTAGTAAATTCTGGAGTTTTCAATGACATGAATTCATGAGTTGTGAAAAAGTTAAAAATGCTGAAACGCAATAAGTTTGAATTAACTACAGATTGATCTACTAGTATCTTTAGAATGAAATTTAATGTATAAGGGTACTGAACTACTGATATACAGATTAAAGGTACTGTAAATTTTAAATTTTGAAATGAAAGTATATGCACCTTTATTGTATAATAACATATATCAATTGTAATATTGTGTTTTTATTGTTTTAACAAAGATATTTTGCTATTTTTCACGATCATGTATCTGGACAATTGTGAGGCCACAAAGTTTTGAGAGGGGGAGACGACTCCGTAAATCAAACTAATTTTGCATAATTTTGTTTGAGAAACAAGTATATAATTGCTTTATCATTTAGAAATGGGAAATTTGAGGGTTATTTTGAAGATAGCCTTTGTCAGTTTTGTAGGAGTATGTAGTGTCTCTATATTACAGATAGTAGTACGTTAGTGTAATGATAGCATAAGGTTTGACAGACGAACGACGGGACGTCATTTCTCAGGCAGGGGAAGTGTGTGGCAGTCCTGATTTTAAGGGTTTGGATAGCAGTATTTAAAAATTAGGGTTACCTCCCTTTGTCAGTTTTATTGTGTTTTGTGTGCATCCATGTGCATTGGCCCTAGGCCACTGTTTTCCATCTGAAATGCTTTAATTTCATTGGATTAGCCTCTGATAAGATATCTGGTCATTGTCTAGATTGTCATGTATCTGAAAACATGTACTGAACTTTTATTTTAAGAATAGTTGAATTTATATTGGGTTAATCACAACACGTCTGACGTCAAGTCTGTTTATGCATGTCTGTTTGCCGCGCTGAGATTAAAATCTATTTCAAAATGCACATCTCAACATAATTAAGCATAAAATAAAAGAAAATTTGTTTTGAGTAAATATGGAATAAATTTCACCTCGGGGTGAGAAAATTTTCACATTTTCACTTGCGCAACACGCTTGTGAAAATATTTGAATTTTTCTCACTTATCAGTGAGATATATTCCATATTCACTCAAAACAAACAAATATTCTCCATTCACACACTTCCACTTAGATTTAGTTAAAAGCGTTCAAACTATTTTTACATCAATATTATCATGATTATATTGATAACGTTTATAAAATCAGCAAATGTATATACCGTGTATTTATAAAACTTGATGAAAAAAAAACTTTTCGAAGAAGCTCACTAGATGTTATTAAAATACGCTCACAAGTGCACGGCGCGTGGCCATGAATTAAACTACTACCCCCTCCCCATCTACAACCCCCCCTCCCCCCAAAACCCTTGTACACATCAAATGCATTCTGAAATCTATTAAACATCATCCAAACACCATAACTAATGACAAAAGTCAATTATATGGACCAGCAAAATTTTTATACTCTTAAAACACACTAGGCAGAGATCTGATTGCACCGGTTTGCTAAAACTATCACGTGTATAACACAGTCAAATCGTAATAAATGCACACTTTTCGGCAACAATTATTTCAAGTACATCAAATAAAATCACGCTCCACACTAAAAGCCTCTATAAATCTATTAAACCCAATAAAACGAACCTGTTTTCTTCGCGATGTGTTTTCAATCGTCCTGCAGCAGCCATGCTAATCCAACGCGCATGCTTCGGGAGTTTTTGTAAGACGACGTCTCATTGGTCAGCGGCGGAAGTGTGTCTGGGCCCGGCTTTCACTGCCTTTAACGTAAGTATATTATGTGCGCCGGTACAAAGATTGGCGGAATATTCAAACACGCCGAATGTAAACAGTAGAATTTTTTTTCCGTAAAACATTGTTTTCTCTGATTTCGACTAAATCTGCTACTCTCAGATTACGTTGTGTGAGATCGTCTAGCCTGAAAATGTCTGTTGTAACTTGGTAATGATTTTTAATTTTCATCTTTTTTTTTTCTACAGATTTCAGTCTTCAATGTTTTCTGATATAGTACTCTTTAGAAAAATGTAGCTGTCTGGATTTATTTTATTTATTCACATTGTTGACAGAAGAAATGTACACCCTTCCGGTTAATTTTTTTTTATCTGAGATGATGCTGAGGCCCAGCACATTTTCGGTGTAACCAACCATTACAACTGTCACATTTAATCCATTCTGTTTGTGCAGGAGCTTGATTCTGATTGAAATTACAAACTTGACATGGTACTTCATCATCTTCATCAGCATCTTCCATTGGTTCAACGTTAAAATCCGGATCTTTTGTCTTTTCAACTTGAATGTCAAGATTTACATTTTAGTCACTACTTTCACTACTTAATGTGTCTAAATTTTCACTCTTTTTAGTACTTTTTCTTTTTCGTTTCGTCTTTGATGAGCTACATGTAGGTTCCTGGATATCACTTGTGATAAAACTTGTGTCTTTTGAAGATGTTGGCCTTTCACCATCATCTTTTTGAGATCTAACGTTAGCTTTTCCTTTTGATTTTTAAGACACCCTCACTTGTTTCCTATGAGCCATTTTTTGTATACTAAATGCTTCCAAAATATCTTTTCAAAACTGATTCAACATCACCATCAAAAACAATTTGATAATTTTTTGAAGATAATTTGAACCACTGTTTGATTGTAATCAGAGTGTTGAGTAGCATGTTTTTCATCAAGCTCTTGATTAGTTACCCTGCACTTGTGTACAACACTGCAAAATAGTTCATACAATTCACAATTTTCCAAAATTTTAGTCTAAGCTCCTCAAAAAGGCTGCTTCCATATTTATTCATGTTTTCATCAACTGAAAGTTGTAGACATTTTTCAGTCAGTATCTGGAAGAACTGGAAAAGATCATCAGGTATATTGGTAAGTGATCTATTCAGTCCCTGCTTTCTACTAACATCTAAGAGGGACTCTCGTTTTGTAATAGTAGCTAATATATAGTATTCTTCAACTTTTAGAGAATTTAGTATATTCACTGCTTGCAAAGACTCATTATACGTGGCTTGGCTGCTTTCATCTACTTTGTACATATTGCTCTTTTACTTTTGCATGTACTTAAATCGTACTTTAGCTATACAATAGCCACCTACATATCTCACACGTGCTTCGGAAGCATTTGTAACACTTCTGTCAGAAGTTTTTTCGATTTCCTACAGGAAACAGTTCAGCCTTCTTTTTTAAGAGGACTGCCCTAATCTGATTTGATATATTTAAACAAATGTGTAGGTGGTCTTCAGTAAATTGCATGTTATCAAATAAAGTTAGGCAATTCATTTTGAACTCAGCACTTATTTGATAAGCATGTACTTTAGTATAAAATTCAGTCTGCAACTTACTTGACACAGATTTTGAAGGATCTACATTTAACTCCTCAACAAAAGTTGACAATTTTGCATATTCATTTTTACAGAACTCTGTGTATTTCTCATGATCAATTTCTGATATGATCTTGTTGGTATTGCACTGCATGGGGGTTTTCACAATTTTGCATTTATTGCCACTTAAAATTACTTTTAAATCTGTTGGATGATCTACTGACTCACTTTGTGTTCCAGTTATCAGGGTAATAACTTCATCAAAGTCACTGTCAAATTCCTCAGTATTTTCTTGTTCATCGAGTTCAACAGCTTCATCAATCATTAACAGCTCATCAAAAGTAAAGTAATCTGCAGACATGTCAGCAGGTTCTTCTAGCCTGAAATGTGAAGATATTATTCAACATTTTAATATTGAAGTATTGCTAAGTAATGAAAGTCTATCATTTCTTGTACTTTAGGGTATAATAGATTTTGACACTTATGGGCACATAATTATACACACTTAACAGGACTGCCCCGATAGCCTAACAGTAGGGTGTCCACTTTGAGTGCAGGAGGCCGTGGGTTTGATTCCTGGTGCTACCAAAAATGTGAAAAATGGCAACAGTAGCTTTAAAAAAATGGTAAACTGGCCTCTTCACTAATACCCTCATGGCGATGGAATGGATTCCATCAGGAATGAAGTGTTGAAAGTGATTAACATAAATTTTAGAACTTCCTTCACAATCGACATAATAAACTAAATAAGAAAGCGAGCCATTTCTTAAAAATATCAGAATTTGACTTCAGAGTAATCACCATGATCAGAATTTGTGAAATTTCAATTATTAATATTATATAAAAAATAAAATATTCTTTTCTTTAAGTCAGAACAAAGAATTTTGAATTATGGAGATTAAGAATGCTCTATAAGGTTTGTGAGATGTTTAACATCAAATGCTGTCAGTTAAATAGGATTGATCTATGGAAGGCCGTTGTACCATAATAATAGCCAAATAAGTTATGCCAAATGCTTACTGTCTAATACTGACTGCCAAATGCTTTAAAGTGTGAAGTGCTTATTCAGATACAGGACTGAATATATATCAATAGATGAATGCTTACTTTAAATGAGCCAGGCAATGAGAAAACCAATACAGTGGCTTTGCGACAAGCATGGATCCAGACCAACCTGCGCATCCGCACAGTCTGGTCAGGATCCATGCTGTTTGCTTTCAAAGCCTATTTTAATTACAGAAACTGTAAGTGAACAGCACTGATCATGACCAGACTGCCCAGATGCGCAGGTTGGTCTGGATCAATGCTATGCAAATGCACTATGTAGGTTTTCTCATGGCGCGGCTCAAATAGTTATTTGACTTTACCTAATTCTGTCTGTTAAAATATTTTATTCTAAAAGTATTTGGGATAAGGTCTAAAATAAATGTTTGTTTCTGGCATCCTAACCTTCCCTACATTTCTGGCCTGACCCTAAATGTTTTTACGTCCTTTGAGATTTTACAGAAGTTGCAATCTGACCTTTTTATGCTTTTAACATGCTCAGTGATGTCAGAAATCAACTTACTGATATTTTAAAGGCAGAACCCTCTCATTTGTATTCATTTTCATGACACAAAAATGCTTTCCTTATAGTCCCACTTATAAAAAAACAACTTTTACTTGTATAAATTATCAATTTTTTTTAGCATGTTACCGGAAACAAATAGTTATTTTTTTCAGGCCTTAACAGCTTCAGTTCCATGTTGCAATGACCAGTATTGATTTAAATAAGACTGGCAGAACATTGAACATTTTCAATAAATTATATATTACATTTATTAATTAAAGTAAGGAAGGCCGGTGTACCATCCTATTTGCCAAATTCTAAATGATATATAATTATGGCAAATGGTATTTGACAAAATTCAATGCTGAATGTCAAATATTTACTGTCAAACAATTATTTTCAAACCTTAATTGAGAAATGCAAAACAATAAATGCCATTTATCAAATGTTAGTCATTTAGCATTTGGCAATTAGCATAGCAGAACAACCGTTAATAGCTATTGACTATATACTAAATGTTTTGTCTGAAAATCAGCAAACTGCATCTATCAAAAGCACATGTGACTGTTACCTGCAAATTTGCCATTATCACACAGTTTTCAAGGAATTCTCATTATGACACTTTATATATTATATATAAATTAAAAAATCTAGGTTTTGAAACTTGTGTTTCATACACATGTTTACTAACTAGCACTATGCTCATATATAGTAATTAAACCTTCTAATGCCCATGCCCAACCAAAATCCAATTGGAAAGTTTGGTAATATTTTTCATAATTGTTTCAGTACATTAAATTTTACTTTAATTACATTAAACGTTTTATGTATTTTTTTTTTATTGATGAAGATTCTTTTGAGGTGAATGAGAGCTGTAAAGATATTGACATTGGGCCTATGCGGCTGAGTGGTTAAGGTTGTTGACTTCAAATAAATTGCCCGTCACCCATGTTGGTTCAAGCTGCCCTTTAGGCATAGAATTCTTCATGTAAGGACACATTGTTTTATATAGGTGCACACCTGTGATGAAATACCGGGAGGGGCACCTAGTGTCTTCCACCATCATAAAAAGCTAGCGGGTAGTCATATGACCTGCACTGTGTCATTGTGATGTTAAACATAACACAAAAAGAGAATGCATGTCATTAAGTTTCAGCAGAAGTTATTTTCCTTGACTATCTGTGTATGGAAAAACATGTTAAAATGTTGTTTGAAATGTTTGCACTTAGCATTTTCTCTTAGAATTGTTTGTATGTGTCACATTTGCACCCCCACCCCGCCCCCTCAGTTTTTGTGCACAAGACATGACCCATAGATATTGTATACATGGCAAACTTTATTTGCTTCACCAACTTGTTTTAGTGTTCTGCAAGAATCTTAATAATTCACAATTGTTCTAAACAACATGCCTATATACAGTCATCAGTGTATGGGAAATAACTTTATTTAAGCACTGCAAACATTTTGTTAATAAAGCCAGCCGAGTACTGTCCCTTGAATAGTTTACTTATATGTGTAAATTACTATTTTTAATTTTATTTATTGCTGGAATCCAGACATGTACCATATACCCTCATATAAATGTTCTGATTCTTATAAATGTGTTTAGTACCAATCTTCACTTAATAATAAAGCCAAAAGTGAGAGTCATAATTATACCAGATTTTATATTTTGTATTCTGACACTAAACTATATCAATTTCATACATTTACAGATCAATATATATAGAAAAACAAAGTTTTTATTTGTGGCTGGTATGCAGTAAATTACCATTTTTTATATAATAAAATTGAAGCCCTTATAAATATTGGAAAGCAAGAAAATTGGGACTTTAATGAGGGTATATAGTAAAAAACTACAGAATGTTAATATATTTATAAAAAATGAATATCCTTCATTTCAGGCTTTTGACCAGAGTCAAAGAAGACACAAGTGGAAGTGTGGAGGTCAATAAACTCTTCAATGCGTAAAAACATTGCCTCAAAACGTGTGTTTGTCGACCACATTACTAAAGTCTACCCGACTGCTGAAAAGAAAAGAGTCCAGAAATTACGGAAATCAACTTTGACACTGTACACGGGAATAAGTACAGTACCTGCTGATATGAATATACCTGTGAATGGGAATTTGATTTCAGTAAAGGACGTTCTTACGAAATGTGTAAGTGATATTAAAATTGTGGAAGAAATCTCAAATACGTTAATGTGCAGCCTAGAAACATCATGCGAAAGTAATGGTAATTCTATAATGAAAGTAATAACTTTTACAGATTCCGGTGAGTGGAAATTAGTAATCAGTGACCAAAATGTTGATCTGGACCAGGTTCAGATATCAAATACATATCAGTCAAACACAGAAGGAGTAAAAAAAAGTAATAACTGCTGCCAGAAAAGTACAATTATGTGAAGGAGTGCCAGTGACGAAAAATATGATAATGACAAGATTTCATATTCTTGAAAACTGGACATCAGCTGGAACTAACAGCAGAATTTTAAGATCAAAACTGTGTAATAGAGTGACACCATTCAATGCACTTAACAATACTTGTATTAAGTGCCAGAAGATGACAAAAATAAATAAAGAGAATGAAAATAAAGACACAGATCACAAGGAAAACAACAAAAGTTTCAATACTCAGACATTAGGACAATAATTATGAAAAGCAAGACATGTCAAAAACGTTACCCAACAAATGTGAAAAAGAAGATATCTAACAATTAATTTCTTTTAGCTATGAGAATGAGTTAAAATGAAAGGGAATTTCACATGTAAGGAATCCATGTATTTCATCTTCACAGAGGTATATATTGTTACAAATAAAGTCATTCTGATGATAATTGCATTTTCACAGAGGTATGTTTATTGTTACAAATAAAACCATTCTGCTGTATCAGTTTACTGTAAATATACCCGAGATAATTTGGACACTATAATAATTCTTCCAATACATATTCATAACACGGTGCAAACCATAAAAAAAAACTTTTCTAAAAAATAAATATTAGAGACTACTTAGTAAAACGGCTGACAAACTGTAAACGTAGACCTTAATAGCAAGGCGTTATATACAAGGGAAGGTAAACAAACATATTTAATACCAAAATATGTATCACAGTAGCCTCTCTTGAATATAATTATAGAAGAAATAATACAGAATAAAAGTTAAAACTACGCCGCCTCATGACCACATGATTGCAGAAAATGGCTGTTTTGTGTGAACCTAACAAATGTGAAAACGTATCAGTTTTATCTAATCATAAACGTTTGATCCTCGTTACATACTGTAATAAACAACTTCTCTCAGATTATATAAAGGGCATTTTAATATTGCATGAGATTTCTGTTTCTTTACTCTAGGTCTAATTGTTCAGATCGGCCCGTTTCATATCTTAAGGAGCTGTATTACATCTAAACTTAGCATAATCACTACGATTTCCTCTTGGTATAGCTATTAAAACGCATGGCACAGTAATGTATTATAATTTCAACGTAATATTTGTCCGTTATTCGTTCCCTCCTTGGCTATTTGTAGGAGCGATAGTTGTATGATTGCAATGTTGCCGTTTACGCAATTCAGACTCCTGTAATATGTTTGCGGTTTATCTTTCACAAGGTCATTATCAACATTTTCTCACAGTCTTTATACATATTTTCAGTACCAGCTAGAGTATTCTCTAACCTGATAATATGAATAATAGACGGTACTAAATTACGATACTAAAAAAACGATTCCCAGAAATTATTTACGTTTCAGTCCTAAAGATTGCAAAAAAAAAGTCATCTTACAAACTTATGTTTTGTGAAAGTGTCGTTTATATCTTTAATTAAGTCTTTTTCTCAGGAGTAGTGTTATTTTAACGGCGCCGCAGTTACATCTTGGATAGCTTCTTCGCCTGAAAGATTTCTACACTCCAAGCGAGTATTATCAAGTAGCATTCATCTAAAACGACCAGCAATAAAAACAACACCGAGTTTTGTTAGCCGACACAGAATTAAATATACGTAAAGAAATATCTATATCATATCGAAGCAGAAAATATTAGCAAAACGTAATATTTCTTTATTAATCGAATTGCTGACAATTACTTTGTTTAAAACGACATTTTTTATTCACAATTTTCACGGAAGGTTCTATTTATACTGATGTTACTCTTTCAGGAATGATTTATATACTGGTGAAAACAATTGAAGACGTGGTTGTTTTACTAAGTAGTCTCTAATATTTATTTTTTAGAAAAATTGTTTATGGTTTGCACCGTGTTACGAATATGTATTGGAAGAATTATTATAGTGTCCAAATTATCTCGGGTATATTTACGGTAAACTGATACAGCAGAATGGTTTTATTTGTAACAATAAATATACCTCTGTGAAAATGCAATTATCATCAGAATGACTTTATTTGTAACAATATATACCTCTATGAAGATGAAATACATGGATTCCTTACATGTGAAATTCCCTTTCATTTTAACTCATTCTCATAGCTAACAGCTGGTGATTGTTATATAATAATAATTCTAGTATTAGCTGTTGGTTTCGTGTATTGCTCCGTCAGGACAAACTCGTGCTCACTATTAAAAACGTGAAGTGCAAAGCTACGATAGCAAAGCGCGAGTCTACGATGGCGAAGTGCGAAGTTTCGATGGTAAAAGCTTAGCGACCGTTCCTCTGTTCTTCTCGTAAATATAGGGAGTGTAACAGGAGAATAGATTGTTTGGTTACAAACACAACAGATAGGAAGCAACAATAGAATGTCTGAGGTTTGAAATAGTAAGAGTTCTTTCCCTTGTACAAAGATATTTCGAAGAAAAATGTTTTTACAAGTAATGAAGTATATTTCGTCAAAACGTTCATTTTATCAATATAACAAAATTATATTAATACTGTTTTATAGAAGTTACTTTTAACTTTATTTGGTAGCACAAGTAATACACCTGATTGAAATATACATTTGTTTGGTATAGGTAACGGTTTGCATGCCTTATTTAGATTAGATACATGTAATTGGTATTTGTAAAGTTTAAAATAGGTTGAATGACTACGAAAAACATGACGAGGCAACAGTACAACTCCTATCTAGTAACTTTAAGTTCAACATCTGTCGCCTTTTTGTTTGTCTCTAAAGGAATTTGTAACCCTTTCGTCGTGTTTATTAAAAGTCATTTGTTAACAACAGTTAGGGAAAACATGTATAGCATAAAACGTTGCTACGTCGTTGACATGCGATTCGGAACCCCTCTAAATAGTTACTATGCATTTGGATACATTTTTTCTTTTACCTTGCCCGAGATTGGTCCCAATCAAGCAAGCCGTATATATTCATTTAGTTCGATTAAGCCAGGGAACAACTCTATTGCGGGTAACGGTATTTAAGCCTGAAAACCGCGTGCAAATCTCTCATTCTGCTTTCAACCGATACACAGCTACATTTATTGGCATACAAACCCGTGTAACTCTGACTAGATCACCCGAGTTAACCTGAGTGACACGAGTAACAATTGTAGTCCGAACGCTTATCGAGTAACTAAAAATGATGGAGAACGTTACCTATATGCTAACAGTTCAATTGCTTCTGAGCTGTAACAATAATAAAGAATGGTTGCTACTTTTGACACATAATGACTTCATTTTCCAAAATAAACAGCTGATCAGACGGGACAGTATCCCGCGTATCAGAAATTGAATTAGTGGACTACATGTATATGTTTTATGTATGCGGTATAGTGCCGTTAGTTGATTGCATTGCCGCTGCGTGTATCTTACCTAATGTTTGCATTTTCAATGAAAATGAAATAAATGATTTTTGTGAAGAACCTAATATAGATATGTTTGATTACAATAGTAAGGACAGACAGTCTGGTATCGTTGATAGAGATGAATTGGTACGACTTCTGTCAGAGTGAAAAATCAGACTGGATTATTATCAATCGACTATCAAGTAACACGTAGAAAAAAAATGTTCAGCCCATAATGTATGATAGACTAGAAATTTCTATTTTATGTTAGTTTATACTTTAAATCATTTCTGAAGCAAGAACTACAACTTATATTAATCCTCTTATGTCTACACATGACTCTATTACCCAGAACCATTTAAATTAAAGGGTGTTTGGTATAATTATTTCTTCTTTTTTCCAAAGAACTGTAAAATACACAGAATTTATTTTTATAGCTCTTTGAGTTTTCATTGTTGTGACTGAAATTAATTTAAGAAAACAGTGTAAACCCTGATCATATGCTCTGTTTTGCGGTGTTTAATCTGCACTGTTTGCCAAGATCAATTTATAGGACATTGGGCATAATAATCAATCTGGACGGTAACCATTGCCACGCAGGTGTGAGCGAATCCATTTTCCACATTTGAGCTGAATGTCAGGGACAGTTGCTGATACATTTACCATTTTCAACTACTTTTGTATATCTTAACAGGTGATCGAATCCACACCCTTTAGCCAGAGACGTTGATATCCTTTAGCCATGTCCATTGAAGAAATATGTTACGAACATGAATAAGCTCAAGTCTGCTGTCTCTATTCCCCCATGCTAATGAATTTCTTTTCTTTTTTTAATAAAAATGTCTTTCTTTAAAATGACATAACTGAATTCACCATGCTCACAAATAGCACATAACAAACAGTATGTTTTTTTCAAACTTTGTATGTAGTACAGCTGTGAAATGTACTAAATGCTAGTTGGACTTTTAAAAGACCAAGTATCAGTTATTTATGTTGCTCAATTGGGTCCAACACCATTTCCAACAATCTTATTGCCATATTTGACTGACAGTCACTAATGGTAACAACTGTTCACACTCTCTGGCAAGCTTAGCAACCTAAGTGTCTTACCAGAACACTTTCATAAGGAACTGACAATTCTACATTCGTATGAACTGAGGTAGATTGCAAATGACTATGGAAGGAATTTCTTCACTAACTAAATCAAACCCGCGGCCTTTGGACTAGCAGTACAGTGCATCAACTACTGAGCTAACTATGTATCTGTGGAAAGTCGGCAAGTAGGGAGGTTGATTTTTCTGGCTTCTTTTGTGGATTACTAGTATTTGTCCTTATCACTCATTATGTGTTCTTAATCCCAGATGTTTTTCCCTTGTGAACCTAGAAAGAAAACTTACAAGCTTTAAGAATCAGATCGAGATCCCTCGAAATATGCTTGACATGGATGGTGCTGTAAGAAGCAGATTTCTCAACCTCTGTCCTATTCAGCAGTATTTACAGATGGGGGCATGAATGCCAAAAGAGCATTTCAAAGTCACTCTGCCTTTAGAAGAAAATAAAAGGTTTTATAAGAACAATGACAGCACGCTCCACTATTCGATGGCAATTGTCAATATGAATGATTTCCGGTTCTAGAACTGAAATAATGATTCAATGATTTTTTGACTTTATTCTAAAACCCTGAATAGATATAAGAAGTTTTCAACCCAGTACCGCCCTTAGTTTTGACAAGAGCAACTTGATGTTAAAATTTTAACCGTCATTTTCTTACTACAAAAAAGGGAAATAACTTTGCCAAAATTAAAGTAAGTGCTATGGGACTTGATGCTTTTACCTCGCTTTACAACCCTGAAGACATATGGGAAATGTCAACCCAATGCACCCATTAGATATGGAGATAGCAACTTGCATGCAAACACAACAATATTTATGCACAAGAAAGAGGGCATAACTTGTCCAAATTTAAGGTTATGGGAATTGATGCTTTGACCTTTCTTTGCGTCACTGAAGACATGTATGTAAGTTTCAATCCAATATACTGGTATGCATTAGTTTCCGAGATAGTAACTTGCATGCAAAACTTTAACCAGCTTTTTCTAGGTTTAAACAGTGGGACGTAACTTGGCTAGAGTTCAAGTAAGAGTTATGGAAGTTGATGCCATGTCCTTTACAACATGGGACACTTGTGTGAAATTTAAATCCAGTATCTGCATGAGTTTAAAAAAAGATAACTTGCTTGCAAAACTTTAACCCAAAAAAGTACTAACTTTCATGTAAAACTTAAAACTGCATTTTCTAAGTCCAAACGGGGCATGATTTTGTCAAAATACATATTAGAGTAATGGGACTTGATCATCTGCTGTTAGTTAATGACCTTCAAAAGTAAAAATTGGTTTCAAAGCAAATGTCTATACATGAGACCCATACTTTACATAAGATTCGTTCAAGAGCTATCTAAATAGATTATTTTGGTAGGTCTGATGAATGGAAAGACTTGTTTGAAGTTTCATTTCAATATCATCTGTGGGTATTGAGATAAAACCTTGATAGTAATTGCACCCAAAAGTTTACCAGTCTACCAACGACGGCATGTTTAAAGTGTTAAATATATTCGGATACGATCACCCGCCTTTTCCAGCTTCAGGAGGTGGGTAGAATTCGGGTGACACAACTACTATCGCCCGGGTTACACGAGTTATACTCGAGTAATACCCAGGGTGACTCGGGTTAGCTCGAGTATGTATGCCGAACGCGCCCACAGTGTTCAGCAACGATATAAACCTTACCCATCCGTCCGCCCGAGTTTTCATTTTTTCATTGTAACTGTTAGCAACTTCGTTAGTCGTAATTGTCTAATTAGCATCTTAGCTATAAAATGAGCGTCATTTCAATTGTGCAGCTGCTGTGCTCTTTTGTGTTTTTCAGTATTGTTATCGCTGTTGCCACTGTGGACTTGGCAAAACGCTTTGAGACAGAGCATGGCTAGTTCAGCGCGCACTGGTGTTGGGTACAGTCGTTACATGAACTCGTTCAGTTAACATTTGGTGCTCCTTGGAGCTGTTTTGATGTAGACTCTATATTAGTTGTGCTGGCTAGTTTATAGGCTTTATTGTCATAACAGGACATTCAAAGTAAATTACTAAATCTCTCAGTATGGTTTTATATCTCAGTTTTGTCTTTTTCCTGGATACTTTTGCATAATTATGTTAGCTGAAAGAATAGTTTAAATGTCACTTAACCAGCGAAAAGATTCTGACAGCTGAGAGTAGATCATCAAACTTACTAAATTATCAGTCGGTTATATTATTTTCTCGAGACCGATTTCATTCTCGTGGGTTAAGGGGCATATATGACCGTTTATTTCTTTACAAATAATTCCAGATTTTAGTAGTATACCTAGTATTATTTTGGCGTTACTGATGCGCTTGCCAAGTTTTCCATGTTGCGTTTCTAGGTTTTGCCCATGAGGTTCTTTCTTATTACTGTTACGCTTGCCAAACTGCTCGACGTGTTACGATTCAAGTCAAAATAGCCTTTCTCGTAACAGTGTTGCCGTTTGCTTTCATTATTCACAACAGTGTCTCCTATTCGCTTAATTTTATAGCTTTGGAATGTTTGTACTTCGATCGTCACTTAAAGTTTATAGCTTTGGTCTACTCTCGGCTGATAGGATTTTAATACTTAGTTTCAAGACAGTTGCTTCGGCATACCCTGTCAAAGTTTTAACATTAAGTGGCCTAAAATTCCCACACTTAAATGTTCTATTCATTTCATGATTTATAAACATTATGTCTGTAAAGCTTACTTAAAAATAAACATGTTTAGTATTTTTTGTGTTGTGTTTTTCGAATGATAAAATAATGGATATAATAAAATATATAACAAACGGTCGTATCAAACAAAAAAAAAAACGAAACAGTTATTTTAGAATCCACAAGGAACTGAATATATAACATTCCCCAATATCTGGACGCTGCACGCCTCCAGATTTATACCAGTTGTTTCGAAATATAGAAAATGCTATCCTTATATAGTTACTTTTTCAAATAAGGTGTATATTCTATTACTGGAAAGGGTGAAACGTTCCTTCCTTTAGCAACTCTTTATGCCTAAGTAATATTCATTCCAGAACTATTTCAAACCTCCCTTTCTGACTTATACTTGCTTTCTAAACAAATGGATATACTGTACTAATGAAAAGGGTGTAACGTTCCTCCCTTTCGTGAAACTTTCAACAATACATTAATTTACAAATAAGGCGTATATTCTACTGGCGAAAACGGTTGAACGTTTTTCCTTTTTTCCGAAACTAGAGAATTATTTTAAAAGGGAGGACTTTCCATCCCATTCTGAAATTATACATGGTTTCCAAATAATTCGTATACTGTACTAATGAAAAGGGTGGAACGGTCCTCCTTATTGTGAATATTTCAACAGTATATATTTTTAGAAATAAGGCGTATTCTGTACTAACGAAACGTTCCTCCCTTTTGGAAAACTTCAGAATTCATGTGTAAACAGTTTTAAATTCAAATTTTTCGAAAGGGATGAATATTCTTAGACGGTACATGCTTTTACAAATCAGGCACATATTGTACTAACGGAAAGGATGGAACGTTCCTCCCTTTGTGAAACTTGAAAATTCATGTCGTCACAATTTCTTTTCGAGAGGAATATTCCTCCCCTTAGACAATACATGTTTTTACAAAACAGGCATATATTGTACTAATGAAAAGGCTGGAACGTTCCTCGCTTTGGTGAAACTTTCACCAATACATACGTATTTTTACAGGTGTATACTATACTTACAAAAAAGATGGTACGTTCCTCCCTTTTGCAAAACTTGGGAAATCATGTCTAAACATCTTTTTATTACACATTTTTTCGAAAGAGAGGAATATTCCTCCCTTTAGACGGCACATGGTTTTACGAATCTGGCATATATTATACTAACGAGAGGATGGAACGTTCCTCCCTTTTATGAAACTTTTAGCAATACATATTTTCTACAAATAAGGCGAAGACTGTACTAAAAAGGGTGGAACGTTCCTCCCTTTTGCAAAACTTGAGAATTCATGTCTTCACAATTCTTTCGAAAGGGAGATGACAGGATAAGAGTTATATGATCCAAGGAAGAGCCTACGCCTTTAGTATCTTGAGCAATGAAATGGGTCCAATGTTACTATGTCTTAGACTAGCTGTCCTTTGTTAAAACGTATAGCTGATGAGACCATATATCGCATATATAAAATTTTGGCTACCTTGCCTTAATGATTCGTGTACCAATGATTCGTAAATGCTTTCTATTAGGATTAAATAATTTCAGGGATCAGGCAAATTGCTAAATGTTTCAAGCTAACAATCTTCAATTAACGATAATCAGCTCAAACTCTTATAGGCTGGAGATACTATACTTGACAGTATATTTTTGTTGAAGTTCCCGTCAGACAATGTCTTTGAATCAACAACATATGTGTCCTATCGCATAGATGCTCAGCCTATGTCCTTTTAATTGAAGCTGTAATTCACTAAGATTGCCCTGACTCCTGGATGCTCAGCGCCTATATGCTATCACATATAGAATTCAACTACCATACAAGTATAACCCCAATGCCTTGGCTGTACTTCGCCAAGAACGCTGAACCTCGTCTATAAACTGATACTCTCCTACTGTCTTGGTAGATCACTAAAACCTATGTCTCTGCCTCAGCTTTCCGATGCTCAGCCTACATTTGCTATCGTCTATAGCATCCAACTACCGTTAAGGTAAAATCCCTATGCACTGGCCCTATAGCTCGAAACCTTGTTGAAATTCTGCAACTCTAATTTAGTCGACCTTCAAACGTTTTCTTTTCAATAATTTATCCGCCCTGACAGTGTAGTTGCAATAACTTCCTTACAAAGGTACTGGGATATATTATTAGTTGAATCTTCGATGTGTCTTCTTCGGTCGCTGGATACAGAATGAATTCTCTGTCACCCATCCACCTATTTATACCTTAACAGACGTGAACTTTGACTGGTGCTATTTATAGTACTTGTTTCTGATTTGTCCAAATCTGTACATAGTTTTTCACAATGGGTACTTGCTTTAATATAGCAATGATAGCATGAAAAGAGAGTCAAGCACTATCTGTGCTTATGTGTTACGTTATCAATGTATCAGATAAACAAATTATTCTGACAGGAGAAATATTCCTTCCTTAGACATTGCAACATGTTTTTTTTTACAAACAGGCATATATTGTACTAATGAAAAGGGTGGAACATTCCTCCCTTCTGTGAAACTTTCAACAATACATATTTATTTTTACAAATAGGGCGTATACTGTACTTACGAAAATGGTGGAACGTTCCTCCTTTTGCAAAAGATGAGAATTCATGTCTAAACAGTTTTTATTTCAAATTTTTATCTGAATGGAGGAATATTCCTACCTTTAGACAGTCATATATTGTAGTGATGAAAATGGTGGAACGTTCCTCCAGTTTGCAAAACTTGATAACTACCCCCAAGGCGTATTTTCCATACTTGAAATGTTGGAAGGTTCCTCCCTATTGCGAAACCTGTACATTCATGTCTACATAATTGACCAAAATAAGACGTATATCGTACTATTAATAGGAAGGAATGTTCCTCCCTTTTGTAAATCTGAAGAATTTGTATTCTACTAATGTAAAGGGTGTAACTTTTCTCCCTATCGCACAGCTTGTTTATTGTTAAGGATTCTTCAATTTAGGCGTATATTCTACTAAATGAAAGTGTGAAACGTCCAACATTTTAGTTAAGTTTATACTAATTTGTGTTAGCTCGACTGTGATGAAGGCTTCAAGCTTATTGGAACCACTCTCGAGTCCGCTTCCTTGAAAAACTAGTACATGTGTCATCTGAGAAGTCATGGTCCCTAGGGAGGCTCGAACCCACGACCCCTGGATTGAGCGGCCGACACCTTATCCACTAGACCACCGCTTCCCTCAGATTATGTTAAAATTATTTTTATCCATAATAATGACTATTGTATATGCAATATGATTATGAATAAAGCTCCACAAACAGTTCGTTAATACATTTAGTAAAGTTAGATATATTTTACATTTAAAGTTAGTGTTTGAAAATAAACCATTTTAATTAAAGATGTGAACTAGGTAACTGTCACTTAAAAATTGTTTTGCATTGAACTTGACAAAACTGCATCCCATAACTGGATCTTATAAGACAAAACTAAATATCAAGCTGATGTATATTTGCTGTTTAAACTGACACTTTTTCAAATACGTTTGAAGCAATGTGACAGTGTCAGAACGTTGACCACTGTTTGATAAATGATTTCGACGGTAGCTGAAGTACAAGACGAAAGTTGCTAATTTAAAAAATTACGTACGTTTAAGTTACCTTGGTAATATCAAATTTATTTCATTAACACATAAGTAGATGGGTTTGAAAGTATTCCTATTATGCGTTTCGGCACGTAGTCAGATCGTATCAGTATACGTAGTATAAAATATGTTTTTTTCCTGACCATGCTACTGTGTTATTACATTGTACTTTACATTCTATTATAATTATTCGAAATATGAAATAACAATTAGTTGTTAGAAAATATAGAGTACGCTATAATAGTTTTGCACATGTTTATAGTGTATAAGAACTGCTTAAGGTTTTTTAATGATTGTGTTTGTTGAAAAGGTCATTAGGTTATACCACATTGGATCCATGTTAAGTGTATTTCGGCTGTCTGAAAAAATATCATCAGTGGTTCAGAGAGTGACCAATTCTAAGACTATTTCATAAAAAAATCATACCTATATTTTAAGTAATTTCTATATATTTTTATAGTATATATATAGAATTGTTAAAACATTTGTATTACTTTCATCGGTATAAGAGATATTAGTAAGACAATGTTAAGAGAATGGCAATGTTGAAATCAAATATAAGCTGATCTGTAAATCGATGTGGTAGTATGAATGTTATGTCTCGTTGTCTATTGCATACATTTGCTTAACAGATAAGATGTCGTGCGCTCGAAAAAATATGTTATGCGCACGAGATAAAATGTTATTCGCTCGAGATAAGATGTCGTGCGAACGAGATAAGATTTCGAGCGCTCGAAATAAGATGTCTTGGATACGAGATATGATGTCAAACGTTCGAGATAAGATGTCGTGCGCAAGAGATAAGATGTCGAGCGCTCAAAATATGATGTCGTTCGCGCGAAATAAATAAATCTTAAAAAAAATAACTGCATGTCCTAAACATACCACTGTACTAAATAAGTTTTTCGCAAATTTGTAGATTATGGACATTTTAGTGTATTTTTATGACATTTCAAAAATAGTAGTAAAGATAAGTGGATAAATGTCAAAAATAGTAGAAAAGATAAATGGATAAATTGAAATTTGAGTTTCAAAGAAGTACTATTAATTATGCTTAAAATATTGACAAAGTAACGGGTTAGCTGTTTTGTTAAGTATACTGTAAATAATTTAAAAAATCTAATAACAAACAAAATATAAAATTCTATTGATTTTTTTCGTATTTTACGCGACAGCTTCTGTTGGACATGGATTCACAACTTAATGCCTCGCCCCACGGTAAAATCATTTAGAACTTAGAGATGTACTCCTCTGTTATATGGACACCGCACTTTTTTTTCTCATACAAAATTGTTCATTTTGTAAATGTGGCAGACATCTGCAATTGCCGTGGCGTATTGAAGGCGGATGATGCTAAGAACAATCTTATTTTACATTCTGAAGTTTTGAACAAGATTGGGATTACGTGGATTAGGTGCAAGTTAATAATTGACAACTCTGTACGTGGGACTGATTATGTTCTTACCAGATAGGCCAGTTATAATATGATGCATGACTTACACGAGAAAGTACACTTGGCACTTTAGCACTGATTGGAGGAATATGCCATGAGAACGTGGCTTTTCCTGTTTGAAATTTTATCTTAGTTTCTAGTCAAAATCTACATTAATTTGTAGTAATAATTTGTTCAAAACATGCAGACGTACCGCAACAGTGAAAGAAAGTGTGTTTACATTAAATAACATAGAAACATGTACAAACCATATATACAAAGGGTTTATATTATATCACTGATTCATGCATTTTAATTAGAATGACCCTAAATCTTAGATTTTTTTTCTCATCTTTTATTTCAAAAAGGCAATTTCCTGTCCTTCCTCTCAAAGGTACTTTAAAATACCGCCATCACTGGCATTGCGATTTTTTTTTCATGAGTTTGCTTGGTTTATTTGTTCATTTTGCTGAAACGTTTGCATTCATTATAACATTATCTTATAACATTTATTATTATCTTTGGCGTTAGCGTCGTCGTCCGCGTCAAAAATGTTTATAATTAATGCAGGTTTTCTGCTCTTTAGTTCTAGTCATTATCTTAAAAGTACTGAAACTACTATGTCTTTAGAACATGTTATTAAAACATAAGTAAACTACAAAAATATCGAAACACGCAATAATTTAACGTTTATACATAAACCCACTCACCCCATTCATAAAAAAGTACAGTAATGAATATAAAAGTTTTGAAAAAAGAGTGATTATTATTTATAAGAATACAGATGTTAGGGGAACAGAATAAAGAAAAACAAATACCACAACAATATGGAACTTCAAAAAAAAATGCAAGACAACGACACTCTTTATAATTGTTTTTGTACTTATTTTCTTTCCTCAAATCATTTTTCGCTTTTTTTTTTGTAAAATCTTGACATAGCCGATGTTTGTGGCTTTTCCAAAATATGTTAAGTCGGAATATGAATCAATTTATACGATTGGGTATAGGGATCTTTTCTTAGAATTTTGAAATGCCATTTACAACATTTCGTTAGCTTACGATAACGTCTTAAGATGAGCGCACAGGAAAGGTTACATTATTTTGGTTTTCCATGTCAATAGATTTCTGGCTTATATATGTTTTTAAACAGCATACGTCTTGCAAACAGAGGCATCTAATAACATCTTGTATGTAAGCAAATTTCTTATAAACCGCTTCACAAAATATTCTAACTATACGCAAGTGTCCAAGTGTCATATTGTTTGCAAATACTTTGGCAACATTATACCCCTATGATGTATAAGACCCATAAACATTTATGAAAGCAACAATAATTCCTTTATAATATTTGTGTATACCTAAAATTAATATGAGTATAAACAACACTGTGTGTCAGATTTAAGATATTACATACCTTGTATGTATTAGGCACAGTTAAAATATAAACTATCACTAAAATTTGATTTTTATTAATAATAATGACTATTGTACATGCAATATGACTGTGAATAAAGCTCTACAAACACAGTTCGTTGTTAGATACATTTTACATTTAAAGTTAGTGTTTAAAAATAAACCATTTTAATTAAAAATGTGAACTGTGTAACTGCCACTTAGAAATTGATTCGTTTTGAACTTATGAACAAAACTACAACCCACAACTAGATCTTATATAAGACACATGGTAGTCGTTAACGCAAATATAAAAATCAAGCTGAGTTTTGCATTAGCACAGATTTCAGACAAGTTCTAAGCAATGTGACAGAGTCAGAACGTTGCCCACTCTTTGGTACATGTTAATATATAAATCATTTCGACAGTAGCTGACGAACAAGAAGAAATGTGCTAATTTAAAGAATTGCCTACGTCTAAGTTACCTTGGAAATATCATTTGTTTCATTAACACATAGGTAGGTATGGGTTTGAAAGTATTCCTATCGTGCGTTTCGGCACGTATCAATATGCTTTGTATAAAATATATTTTTTTCTGACAATGCTACTGTTATTATCGTACATTATTATAATTATGTCAAATATAAAATAGCAATAAGGCACTCGTGAACGTACACTCGGTGAAAGATACAGAAACAAACAAATATTCTCTATTTCATTTTACCAAATTCTGACGATTCGTAACAAGACTGCTGTCAAAAACATCAAACTTCTAAACAGCTGTAATTGATCTATCGTTTAGCGGTGTTTATAATGGCCATAACATCTAATTACATGAAGCACTCTTTGCATCATAAAATTAATGCAGCGCCTAATGAATCTTTGGTCAATGCTTGTCAATTCAAATACACAGTCAGACTGCCTTACAGAAACGTAGTGGTGATGTGGTGGCAAGACATTTGTGCAAAAGGGAACTGTTTTAAATTACTATTCAAGAAACAAATAAGCAAAAGCTAAGATAAAACATGAGACTTAGTGATTTAAAAGTCTATTATTTACGTCAAAAACCCTTCTGTGTGGCAATCCGGCCTGGTTGCTTTTGCTTTTGAAGCAGCATTGTAATATTTTAAATTCAAAGAGTTTCATCACTCACAAATCAGCACTGTATCAATTAAAACTTGTTTTGGTGTAACAATTTCACTATATAACTATTTGACCACATCGAGGGCTTAAAGCGGAACTGGTCTATCTGTATATAGAAATAGAAACAGATAGACCAGTTTCGCTCTAAGCCCTCGACATGCAATTAACTAATTTTTTGCGTGCGATCTGTGGTTTAGTAGTTGTGCCATATCATATGTGTGTAAATAATTTATAATTCCAAGCAGATTGTGTACTTATCTGACTAACAACCTTCAAAAGTTTTGCTATTTTGTAAAATTGTCAGACTTAAATGTTGTTAACACGGATTAAATTATTGGCTGTTTATAGTGCATATCGCTTAATAACCAGTTGTTGAAAGATGATCGGTTTCTTCACTTCTCAGTACTGTATCAGGTGAGCTTGCATATGTCTTCACAGATAATAGTTACTATTTTCAATGATTTACAGTAATTTCTGTATAGAGAAACCTATTATGTTCATGAATATATTTTTCTCTCGAGAAATATTGTATTTCATGTGGTCTGATTTTCATTTTTCTGTTCTCTTGGATAATGTTACCTTGTCTGATGATGAGGTCAGGTGTCTACAGTATAGCTTAATCAATTGTAATACAAAGATAATTAGTTTTCAAATCTATTAATACCGTTGTTGCATTTTGGTAAGAATGATATCTTCCAGATTGTGTTCCCAGGTCTGGCTGTTAGGTCAACAGCATTTCACCTGCATATATTATCTAGATGTAATATTATTTATTATCATTATTATAATTATTATTATAATGATTATTATTATATATGGATGATTTTTCTCTTTTGTCAGTGTAGAAGAGAATATCCTTCACTGAGTGAAACCTGAATACAATATTTTAAAAGTGGCTCAGCCACATGCAAAAATGTAACATATTGTGGACACGAATGGTCATATGGGAAAATCAGACCCATCGTGAATAAACACAAATGCCAATAATAATTCTGGCCAGGTAAATCGGATATCAAGACAGTTCGGTAGTTATTTGCGGCTGATGTTAAATACGTAATCCCTTCTTCCCCAATGTAGTATGATCAAAGAAATGCTATAAAGTCTACTTTACAGTGGCTGCAAAGATAAATGAGAACATAAATTGGTCTCCCAATCGGAACCTAAATGTTATTTTGTAGAATAATCAGAACACTTTTATAATGGTATTCTCAACAAACATAATCACTACTAGTCACTTTGCAAAAATAATTTCTACAATCTTTAAATCAGATAGAAGCTCGCAATTATAATACTTTGTTTGATAATCATGATTATGAAATAAAGCTTTTAAATTGTTTTGTGTGTATTCAAATAACTTCACAATTACTTTTATGTGGTGAGCCGTGACACTATTTTCGATTTCTTACTAGTTTAGAATCTTTTGCAAGCTCGAAGATCAAAATTCAACTTTATAACTTGTCGAAGTTTGATCCCAAGCTACCCCTGAAGATCGAAATTCATATTTTAAAACGTCTAATTTCAAACAGCATTTAAATTCGAGTCAGCTAGCTAAATGATCGAAATTCATAATATTCCAAAAGCCGAATTTCGACCTTGTATTGACTTCACAACCTGTTCAGAGATTGATACTGAATTTTTAAAGCTGAATATCACGCTAGCAATGAGTGTCGAGCCAGCTCGAAAAAAGTACTTGAAAAGCTGAATTTCAATTTAATGCTGAAACTGGGATTTGTTCAACATCATAATTCAAAGTTTTAATTCCCGTATTATATTTCAAGCATACTCGAAATACAAAACAATCGGATTTAAATCTAGGATTGAATGTGAAACTAATTTTGAAACAGCTGAATTTCGATCTTGAGTTGAATTTATTTTCGAGCCCGCTCGACGTTTCGAAAGTTTTGCACTACATGTCAAACCAGCTCAAAAATAAAAAGTCAAATTTTCACTTTGAATAAGCAAGAAAGCAGGTATTGAAATTTGAGCCAGCTTGAAGATCGCTTTCAAATTTTCAAAATGTCTATTGACTGGAAATTCATGCTAGCTATATTTTTCAAATATTTGAATTTCGATTTTCCAGCTGGCTCTATTATCAATTCTACCTCCAAATTCGGTGCTTTTTTCACATTTTTATTTCGATTTCCGAGTTTGTTCGAAATTCAATGTCAGCGAAATTCAACGTCATCTTTTCAAAAATTTGAATTTTGATATTTTAACATGCCCAAAATATTTTTGAAACTTATAAGGTTTTTCTTCTTACACCATGAAATTTAATTCAAGCTCAAAATCAGTTCCTTAGATTTCCATTTTTCGACAGACGCGCTGAAACACTTCAGTTTTGAGCTTCGAGTCAAATCAAAATTCGAAAATCTTCTTTATAAAATTTTGAATTTCGATCCTCAAGCTGTTTAAAATTGAATATTGACTGTAAACAAAATCAGATTATGGAGCGTCCACTAATTTCTAAAGCCGTACATGTGTACAGTTAGGCCGGTGAGAAGAATTCAGTCTTAACCGTTAGGGTACTTACATTCCGTAAGAACTGACAGACATATACGAGAATGTTCGAGTCTTTTCGATAACGAAAAAAAACCTAAACTTACCCACAAAACGCTAAAAAAAGACAATCTTCTTCTTCACCTAGAAAACTGAAATTAATAAGAAACAACTGCTGACTAGATACAGATTACTAAGCTTTTAAAGAATTCATCAACGTATTGGAGAATTAGAACCATAGATTTTTCGCACGAGTGAAAATATTTCATATAGCGCAAAGAAGGACTGCTGAATTTTATTTAAACTTACAGAAAAAAGCATTGTAGGTATTTTAGCTTGCAAACGATGTGATGATATTCAATATATTGTCTTTCTTATGAATATTTATTTTATTTCAATTGCACTACATTGATCTTTTGCTATGGAAATGTAATAGTAGGACCATCTTTGACTAAAAAGGTAATTCATAGTTGAATACAGTACTGTCTAAATAAAAAATGAGTAAAATATTCAAGATTTCTCTTTACGTTTACTTTTCTTTTACCGAACCTTCGTGTTACATTTACTATAACAAAAACGGAAAAAAAAATGCATGAATAAAGGAACGGGAAATGACAATAGATCAGTGATAGATAAATAGCTAAATGAAAACAGAAGTAAAACATTTTTTTTAAAGTATTTTACAGCAATTTCTTGTGAAGAATGACATTTTCCTGTTTTATAAGAGAAAATCTTGTGGGCTTAAACATAAGCAAAACGCCAGAAAAATTGTTTAATCTTACTTTTTACAGATATTTTCCATAGTGGGGTACATATCACATGTAACAAAACTAATTTTATACCTCGGTTTTGTTATGGAGTGCACTATCTACATAAATGCCTAATATTTTGAACTTTAATTTTCTGTTGCTCTGTGTCATTTATTGTAATTTTAGAGTATCGCATTTCTTTACCTTCCTTGAAGAACCGATTATCATACATTTCGATTTCTTTTGGTGTAAGAACATGCTTTTGTTGGGCTAAATCCGAAGACAATCGATGAAAACCCTTAGATTTGAACCGCCAAATTCGCATGAAGATATTAGTCCTTGCTTAACAAAAAGAAAGCAGCGGTAAGCATTATGATATTAGCTAAAAATGGATTTGAAGTAATATTACTTATACAACAGAATTCACCCAAGAGAAATTCGCTGTTAAAATATTGTAATTACAGAATTTAAAAAATGTCTTCCTACGCGAAAGCGACCATCAACAAATGGAATCATGCCTATCACGCGTAAACTGTACGGGACAATGCTTATTGATTAATCAAATGGAGTAAGACGCTTCCAATGGAATCATCTGCTCTTATCAGTTGTGTATTGTTTAAACCTTCATAGTTGTAGGTTTTACATGTTATGTTTGTTAATTGACGATACGCAAGTCAAGTTCTTTGCTTTTGAGGATTAAGACAATTGTCTATGACCATTCAATACCTAGGTTTATATTGTTCTACATTTCTCTTAGATAAAGCCTGGCTTTTTTTAGATTAGCATTCTAATCGGTGGATCATGGTATTGATATGATTCAGAAGACTGTGTTACTTCCCTTGCCTTACAGACTTAATTTATTTACTTCTGAAATAGGAGTCTAAGAAATATGTACGCTTAATTGTAATTGGTTTGTTAAGTGGCAGGGGACAGTTTCGCATTTGGCCCGGGTACGTTTTTTAAATAAAATAGGTAGATGTACTTTAAAGGCCTTTATATTCAACTGGTTATTTATGGTATTTATATAACTAAGGATTCCTGCGTACGAGTAATTATTGTGTAAAATAAATGAATAAATGGCTTGAATCGAATTTCCTGTAGGCGTCTAAAAACTTACCTGAAGTAACGGAAGTCAGAAAAAGAAAAGAAACGGTCATCCATCCATCCAGATTCAGCTCAAATTTGCGGAAACAGTAAACGGTAACGAGACACTTTTTTCCACCATTATTTTCATCTGGTCACATGCTTTAAAAATATACACATGATTTAGGTCAGTCACAGGTCGCGCAAAGTGTGCATTTTGGGTCATTTTTGCCTCAAAATGTATTGTCCTGAAACCGGAGTTTTACTCGGTTTTATCATAGAAACAACGGAATCGGCAGGCTGAAAATTTCACATTATGAAGTGTTAAATATATGCAACACCTTCCGGGAATTTCTCAAAATTATACTTTTAATGATTTTTTCGCACTGGTATCAACGCAGATCCGTGGAATTGTCAAATATACTGTCCCTTGACTGTATTGCTAAGACAGATCAGTGGAACAGACTACAAATGAAATCAGTTTCAATTCCGACTTTGAAAAAAATATCTATAATCTTTCCCCTAGTGATAAAAGAGTTAATTATTGTTTTGAAATGATTTATATACAATTAGCCAATATTATTACAATATATATAACAAAAAAGCCAATATGGGCCATTTGTGTTTCTGTGCAAGTTTCGGATTTGTAAAAAAAATCCTTTCGAAAACAATATTCCGGGGTTCCTCTTCAGAAGTGTCTCAAAGATTATGACAAAGCACTGGAAGCAAGTTGTCGAGATTTTAATTATTTAGTAGTCATCTCCTCGTTGTTATTATTGTACAGTTAGTATAATAGTTGATTTTGTCGGATAGCTTTTATGTTAATCTGATTTTTCTGTAAGTTTGTAATTACAAGTGATCATGTCTTAGTCATGGTCTTGCGCATCAGTGGTAATAATTATCAACATTCAACAGTTAGACATCATGGACTAAAGTAAGATATTGATATCTCCTTCTACTGCGTTCAGCTCTGCGGAGCCTATCTCTGTTACTCACGCTAATGAAGTACGCTTGGCCATTGACCTGTTTATGTGAGAAAGATACAAGAGTCGTGACTCACCCTACTGGTTCTTACTGAAGGTGTGTTGAAATCTGGCACCAACAAAACCAACAAAACAGTGAGGGATTTATAATGTATCTGACTTTAATGGTGGTACTTAATAGGCTGGTACTACTGAGTGTATACATTTGCCCAACTGACATCCATGATCGGCAATGAGCCCCTTGCTGTCAACACTTTCAATGCGATGATTAGAATGCACCATTTTATTGACTTAGTTAAAGATTTGTTGTAAAGTGTCTTGAATTTCAGACAGCTGATAAAAATTAAAGTCATCGGCATATAACGCTTTATTAAGGTCATGCCGCCATTGATAAAGTGTAATAAACTAATGTACCTAAACAGACCCTTGAGGAAGGCCCGAATAACTGTTAGACGTAAAAAAAAAATTGTTTGTTCCCGGTATCCCGACCTACCCTAAATTTTTGGCCCGACCCTAAATGTTTTTATGGCCTTGGAGAATATTTTTTTCAACTTTTTAACAAAAAGATGCAAAACTGCACTTTTTATGCATTAAACATGGCCAGTGATGTTAGAAATCAACTTACTGATGCTCTAAAGGCATAACCCCCTTATTTGTAATCATTTTTGACAAAAAAAATTTCCGAAAAGTCTGCCTTAATAAAAAAAAATTCCAAAAAAAAAAAAAAATTCCGACCTACCTACCCTAATTTTTTTGAGCATGTTACCGGAAACAAAGAATTTTTTTTTAGGCCTTAGTGTAGTTAATTGGTATTTAGTATTGTAAATTACCCACTTGGACTCTCTCCTATTAGCAATATTGGCGGAGTAGGCCGCATGTACAGAGCATCATAGTGATAATTATAACCCTTCCTCTTGATATACAAGACAACAAGCATGCGTGCAAGAATGTTGACGTATATCAACGTTGTAGGCACACTATAAATTACTTACCTCGGCGACGATAAGTTGTATAACACTGTAAGGCTAATATTAAAAAGGCGGTTTAAAATTCTGTTTTACGTAAGTACATTTGCGATGGATACCTTTGGTGGAAAGGTACGAAAAAGGGCTGAAAGTGCGTATGAAATATTTGAACAAATCAAGTCGCCAAATATCATACGAACAAATATATGTCGAAGGAAATCAGACAGATCTTTGGGAGATCGAAGAAGTAGTATGGCAAGTTCTATGGATAGCTTTATATCGGGAGCCAGGACTTCAGTGTCGGAATTTCTAAACGATCTTGTTGAAAGAAAAGAAGACGCCATAAGTGACATCAAGAGAAAACTACACTCTAGTTCTAATAACAGGGATGTAAGAAGAAGAAGTATGAGAAGGAGATATCGTGAATTATATTCAAACAACTTAAAGTCTACATTCGAAAGGTCTGCGGTTTGCTCCGAGAATGACGAAGACACGTCGAAAGATGAAAACCTTTTTCAAGAAAGTGTTGTTAAACAAAACACACAAATCTGTTTAAATCAAGATTCAGCTTTAGAAATTAAATCAATACCAAATGGCCAAATGAACAGACCATGTTCTTTAATGAATCTTAACGGTGTTGCAAGTAAAGATCTTTCATTTGATAGCATCGGTGACAAAACAAAACGTTGGGTATCTTCAAGCGGGCAATTATCGCCTAAAGGTACACCAGGACTATATCAACAAAGGAAACAAAAAATAAAATTCCTGAAATCGAACTCCGATCTTATAAGCCGAAAAAACATGTTGCCGACATTGGATGGAGCGCAAATAAGAACTTCAGATTCAAGGCTGTTTCAGACCTTACATCGTGAAGACTTGGAGCATACGTTCAATTTTCACTCAACAAGAAATCAGGATGTTAGCTTATCTACTCTAGGCTCTTTTGACAATACATTTCCCCAACTACCCACAATTGATAGTAAATTGAATGAAGAGCTTGACGTTAAACAGGAACAGAAGGAAAGAGAAGACTTCAATTCTGCCATTGATCCGAACCACACCCCACGGGTAACAAGAGAAAGTGATACAAAAGAACTCGCAGGCAAATATTCAAATGCTAGGTCTAAACCCTGTTTAAATGGCGTTAAAAAAACCACAAATGGGTCTCGAATTGTTGGTAGTATGAATGCCTCAATAGAGTTCCTAGATTTGTCAAAACAACTAAAGGTAACTATTGAAGGGATAAATATATTAGACAAAGAACCATGCTACCAAAAAGATATGCACATATTCGTGAAAGTATATATGACGCTTTCAAATAAAGTTGTTAAGATGTCTTCAGAAACTGTAAAGGGTAAGAACATAATGTTTTTCAATCAAGATGTTTTGCTGAAAATCAAAGATCCTGAATCAGCGACAAGACCCTTACTTCGATTGAAAGTTTGCAGAAAAAATTCACTGTTTGCCAGAAAACGCCATGAGCCAATAGCCGAAACCTCATTTTATGTAACTAAAGCTGAAATTGATGGGAGATTCGAGCTTTCAAAATTGCTGACAACTTGTATATAACATCATGCTGGATTTGAACAACACACGTTTGTATGCTACTTATAACCAAATGAAAAGTCAGACCAAAGTTTCGATTGTCAAACTCACCAAAACACTAAATGTTGTTACTATTGAGTCTTTGTTAAAACGTTTTATGTATAAAACGTCAAAAAATATAGTGCCTTATTTTATTTTTATGTACAAACACATAGTAATGGACAGAAGTAAATCCTAATAATTATACTAATAAAATAGGGTTTTTCACTAGGATATTTGGATCGACTGGATTTTGTCAGACCTGGATAACCCGAGACGCGCAAAATATTGTTGTAAAATTCCTTTTGTAATATACCTGCGTATTAAAAGAATATATAGAAAAGAACACTGCAACGTAACAGATGATGGTTTAAATATAAATACTTTCATTTAGTCACGTTTGAAACATCATGGCATAATCCTTGGACTCCCCGTTTAGCGCTTTGTTTTTTCATATGATATTTACTTCCCGAAACGTGTAATAAAATGTTTAAAATAAGTAAAATAATAATGTCATTAACGGTAGTTTGCGATATTATTTTTAAAGGGTCGTGATCTTCTAGTTTTTTTTATACAAAACCAGGTCATGGTTAGTAATGCAAAAAGCCCGGATACACAAATGATATGGGATTGGATTCCAATATAGTACAAAACGAAATGTGTGTTCCATTTCTTCGTATTGTTTTGTGAAATACAACTCGTCGTATACAGAATTTCTACAGATATATAATACAACAGTGTTATTATACTAGTAGCTCACGGTGTTCCGTTAGGGCCATCGTAGTTTCGCCCTGTCGTCCTAAAGGCGAAATCGCGAAAACACGATGCATTGACGCGAAAACACGATGCGATGGGGCGAAAACACGATGCTAAAAATATCGCGTTTTCGCGCTACTAATATCGTGTTTTTACGTTTTCGCCCTCGATCTCATATCGTGTTTTCGTGTTTTCGCCTTCGAGGTTAGTAGGCCGAAAACGAGAATACACGATATCCATAGCGCGAAAACGCGATATTTTTCGGATCGTGTTTTCGCGATCTTGTATCGTGGTTTCGCATTCTCGCCCTACTGACCGAGAAGTCGAAAACACGAAAAGACGATGGTAGATCGAGGGCGAAAACGCGAAAACACGATATTTTAATATCGCACTTTCGCCTTCTAGTTGGAAATGCGTAAACATGGAAGACAAATTAGACAGGCGTATCAGGGAGTATTTTTCAGCCGTTTTTTCGTGTTCTCTTCCAGAGATCTTGAGATATTTTGCCTAACTTCCGCGGTTTATATACTGTGTAAAGACGTTTAAATAACATATAAATCAGTACTGTACAGTCAAACCTGTCTATAAAGACCGCCCTTGGGAAAGCCAAATGCGTTCTTTTTTGGGAGTTGGTCTTTATTCACAGGTTAAAATACACTGTAAATGTTAAAATGGGAAACTAAACATGTGGTCTTTAGAGCCAGGTGGTCTCTGTTCAGAGGTGGTCGTTAACACAGGTTTGACTGTATATGCATACGTTAAAACACTGACGCAAATGTATGGATTTAGCAGAGCAATGATAAATTTTAATTAGAAAATTTTAGTTCATTAAATCTGCAAACCGGATCCCGTTTGTCTTCTGTCTAGGAATATCAGCTGATTAAGATCAAACAACAAATATTCTCCTCTTGTATTTGACTGGACATGGGATCACGTGATTAAGATTCACAGATACAGAAACCGAAATACACAGAGGTAAAAGCAGTATTTTTGTTTCTTGGCGTTTTTTTTAAATTTCTTTCAGACATGTCCTATTCTTGAGCTATTTCATGCTGTTTCTGATGATATGTCTCTTTTTGACTTCCTACTTCGTCCAAACACTTCAAAAATGAACATTATAGTCATCACCTCTACATTATTTGAGGTGTTTAGACTATATAGGACGTTTAAGCTAAAAAGCGATATACCTTAAAAACAGCATAAAACAGCTCCAGACTCCGGTTTATCTGAAAGAATAAACGCCAGGCAATAAATAAAAAAGAGGCCCAACTGTTCCTGCGCTCAACTGAGCAAATGCAGCTTACTGCATTTAAACAATAAGGAGACAAGTGTTTTCTCATATAAGCCTATGTAGCACTAAGTTACTCCTGAGGTGGGGACAATTTGACCTTGGGGCCACTGATCGAGAAGGCGAAAACACGAAAACACGATGGCAGATGGAGGGCGAAAACGCGAAAACACGATATTAATAGCGCCGCGAAAACGTGATATTTTTGGCATCGTGTTTTCGCTTTATCACATTCTGTCAATGCATCGTGTTTTCGCGATTTCGTCCTTAGGATCACGATGGCCCTAACGGAATACCGTAGTAGCTCGATCTAGAATGCTGTATTCGGCTCGAGTGGATTATGCCAGATTGGATCTCACGAGGCGTTCAAGCGCCGAGTGTGCTGCGTCCTTGCAAAATCCACGAGAGCCTTATACTATTCCAGATCGAGCTATTGCTGTTATGACCCTTTTATTATAAACCTCCATCTTTTTGTTTGTTGTTTTGTTATCGAACGAAATCTTTTGAAGTTTGAGTTTTAAAGCTTTTGTGTGCGCGACGAAAATCGGATCGAATCCCACTACGGTAATATACGAGGTAATCCAAACAACACATACTTTCCAAATAAAAAAATATGGAGTTCCGGTTTAGACCATGGGCGTGCGACGACCCCAATGAAATTCGGGATATCACGTTCTTCGTTAATGTTAATAAGCGTCCGTCGGATCAGTTGGCCAAACGCAATATCCGCACAATAAGATGTCTGCGACACGAAAGAATATTCAGTAAGCTGTTAAGTTTGTTGTGTCATAAGTTAATCAGCCGCTAACATGACTAAATGGTATTGTAATACAAACATGTTCTATTCATTACTGAGTAGCATTTTTAAACGCCGCCTATGTCTTGAACATGTTTATCTTTACATTGATTTACAGTAGAGACTGATTTACTGCCGCCGACATTTTGAAAATTTGAATAAACAAAATCTCCAACGAGTTCTTCTGTTCGGGCAATGACAGAATAGATTCACCTTTGTGTCGCTTTTCAATTTGTATTTTAATTCCTTTCCGGTACTTTAATTTCGTGGAACTTGTCTGTTACTCACAGTCACAAATATTGAATTTTAAGAAGTACGTGATTTTTACTTGCATGCATGACTCATTGACTGATTGATGGAATTATTCTACTTTTATATAGAATATGGACGGCACTCAAGTACAGCATGTGCATGTGGTTGTACCTGTTGACATTTTTAGAAACGTGAGTAATTAATTTTCCTATGGAAACAAATACCCCACCCGTAAAAGGATAGAAATTCTGTATTATACATTTTTATTTATTTATAAATTCGAGATGGGCTCTTTAGATTACTATTTCTTATGGCTCACTGCATACACAGTAATTAAGTTGCCCATGAGCTGTACTGTGTGAATGTATATAGGAATCGACGTCTTGCAGATTTTGGTGTACTTAGGCCTAAAAAAAATTCTTTGTTTCCTGTAACATGCAAAAAAAATATTATGGTAGTGTTGTATGGTTTATTTTATGTCGGATCAAAGAAAAATGGACAAGAAATATTTTTAAGTAAAAGGCGAGTCGATGGCATTTAGTTTTCAATAATTTAACATGACCGACTAAATCTGCAACGATTTTTGGTTAAGTTTCAATACGGGATTCGTTTCAGCTCAGAGATCGGTCCTTGACAGCTGTAATATTTTAGCTCTAATTTTGGACTGATGAGGAAATATACAAAAAAAAAAAAAAAAAGAAACTGATCCTGTTACTAACGGTTGCGGGTGGGGCAGCACGTGTGACACTTCATTGTTTTGCAGTGCACTTCAATGTTTTGCTGTGTTCCCATTTATGTATATTTGTAAGCAAAACATGCACATAACATAGAAAAAAATACAGATTTTAAAAGGTGTTCTTCATGTTCTCAGAATTTTGCATGTACTGCATTATTTTTCATGACTGGACACAGACTTGACCTCGTTAATGAGCTTTTCTATAAGAAATAATTTAAACCAGTAATTTTGCACATCTGATTAAAAATAGGTCCGTGAGTCCCAGGCATATACATGCTTTTACGAGAATGCACAGTGTTCGAAATTAGAGGTAATTCAATAGCCAATGACTACAGAATTTCAGCTCGTGCTACTGATTTGCCGCAGATACAACCTCGACCAAGCTACCATTTTTTTCCTAATGTGATTTAAAAAAGCATGCTAGTAAAATGCGTAATTCATGGTGATTTAATATGATCTCCATTTATAAAACTTATTTATTTATTTAATTATTTTTCCAAGAATGCATCGCACAATGTACAGGTTGAGGAACACTTATTGATTTATTGAAACTGTATGAGCATGCTCGATTAGTTGGTCAGAATTATGAGGGAATTGAATTCAAACTGTTCCATAAATGCTTTTAACAAGAGTTAAAGAGTTAATCAGATTCGAACCACAGTCATGCAGAAGATGTAAATACTTTCACAAATCACAGGGCTCAAATTTTGCACTCGCTAAATGCGAGTCGATTTCATGTAATGCGAGTAGACAGAAATTTCACACGATTTATTTTTGCAAATACAAATAATAGTCAAAATTGTTGCAGTTTTTGTTAATGTTTGTAGATTCGCTTTCATTGAGGACAAGGCAGTGACAGTGTTTTCCCCACTTGCAGATAACAGAAAACACGACATCTTTTGTTGGTTAGTCATTTTTATATGCCCGAAGGGAGGTATATGTTATGGTCCCGGTGTCCGTCTGTCCGTCCGTCCGTTAGCAATTTCGTGTCCGCTTGTAACTCTTAAACCCCTTGAAGGATTTCAAAGAAACTTGACACAAATGTTCACTACACCAAGAGGACATGCAGAGCGCATGTTTTGGATGTGTCCTTTCAAGGTCAAGGTCACACTTAGGGTCAAAGCTTATATGAGTGTGTTTCGCGTCCGCTCTGTAACTCTTGAAGGATTTCAAAGAAACTTGGCACAAATGTTCACAACACTGAGACGACATGCAGAACACTTGTTTCGGATGACTAGCTTCAAGGTTAAGGTCACACTTAGGATTGAAAGGTCATATGAGTGTTTTTCATGTCCGCTCTGTAACTCTTGAACTGCTTGAATAATTTCAAAGAAACCTGGCACAAATGTTTACCAGACTGAGGCGACGTGCAGAGCGCATGTTTTGGATGACTCGCTTCAACGCCAAGGTCACACTTAGGGTCAAAGGTCATATATGACTTTGCTTTGTGTATATTGCTCTGCATTGCAGTGCTCTTTGTATTTATTTGGCAGATCCCTTTTTGTTCTTTTACAATATTGTTTTTTTTGAATTACTTCCCTATTTAGCTCGACTTTTCGAAGAAAATGTAGAGCTATTGCACTCGCCCCGGCGTCGGCGTCGCCGTTGGTTAAAGTTTTTGATAAAGTCAAATAACTCTGTTACTATCAAAGCTATTGACTTGAAACTTAAAATACTTATTAACTATCAAAGTCTACACCAGGAGAAACAATCCCCATAACTCTGATTTGAATTTTGACAGAATTATGTCCCTTTTTAACTTAGAATTTTTGGTTAAAGTTTTTGATAAAGTCAAATATCTCTGTTACTATCAAAGCTATTGACTTGAAACTTTAAATACTTATTTACTATCAAAGTCTACACCAGGAGAAACAATTCCCATAACTCTGTTTGAATTTTGACAGAATTATGCCCCTTTTTAACTTAGAATTTTCGTTATTTTTTTTGATAAAGTCAAATATCTCTGTTACTATTAAAGCTTTTGACTTGAAACTCAAAATAGTTATTTACTATCAAAGTCTACACACGGAGACACAATTCTCATAACTATAATTTGAATTCAGTTATGCCCCTTTTTAACTTGGATTTTTTTTTACTGGCAAAGCTCAAATTCAGAGTCAAGCACTGAGAAAAGTCGAGCGCACTGTCTTACGGACAGCTCTTGTTTTGTTACTATAATTAGCTTATTTTGAAACTTTAGGAAAATAGTAGGAAAAAACCGAGACCACTTTTCTGTCGTACAACATGGACATGATGGATGGTACATCCAATTTTTAGATATATTTTGACATAACTTTACCTGGTAAAAATTTTTGTGGACTTAGAAATTTCAACACTAAAGTTCCTTAAATTTTGCTCCCATTGTCTGATGTAACCCTTCGGGCGTATATTGCCCGCTTGGCGGTGCTTTTGTTTGTTGAATGGTTTACTGAATAAAGAGATGTAGAGGTCTATCTGATAATTAAATCTAGAATGCACTTCCTTACTACTTCGTACATACGGTTGAATCGGTACTTACTTATAATATTGGGTACGAAAATTTGTGTTGCCGTAGTTTCAGCCAGTAGTTAAGTTACGTCATCAATGATGCGTTCCGAATTACTTTGAGGGTCATTTTGAGCTATAACGCACAAAACTGTACGTCAAGGAAAACCATGCAAGCAATATTGATGTTCTAGCATGATTTTTTAGGATATTCTAACATTTTTAATTGAAAGTCTAAATTTGCAAGTAGATTTTCAGATTTAGCAACAAGAAAAAAAGCTACGTGCTAAAATTTGCAATTGGTCAAAAAAGTTAAATTTGAGCTCTGCAAATGCAAACCGAAGCCGCTCACATTACTTGGAAGACTGTTCCGATGCATTCAGTTCCTGTTCTCCTAGGAATTCCCAATCGAGCATGCCCTAAACAATATGATGAATTTCTTGAAATATTTTGAGGGTATGAAACCGGTTGTTTTATGGTGAAAAATTTAGATATTTTATGGTGCTTAAGTTTAGGCATGTGAAATTGGTGTCACACTTGGAAAATTTTCTATCTGGTTGCCAGAACGGTCTAGTTGAAATCGGAATTTCGTACACTGCACGCATACTCAAAAACCTTTAAAGTTATACGTTTATGAATTATGGCTCCTATGTTCATACTAAACTGAGGAAGGCAGAACAAATTCTTCTAGCTACTTTACCAGTCTGTTTTTGCCTTTTAATGATATTCAAATTGAGCATTAACTGAAGGTCACAGACCACCAAGTCAAAACGGTGCATGGAATTCACTGGGATAAAGTAATGTTTGGCCGTTCTGGCTGGCCATTCGTGTAAACAAACCCTTACAGTGATTTTTTTCAAAACTGAAATTTTTTAACGCATTTACATTGTTTCATTATATATTTTGACAAAATTTGCTACTGTTTTATTTTCATTGAAAAAAAAAAATTATTTAACGAATTTCTTCGCCATGCCATCGTTATAATTGGGTTCATCTTATTGGCATGAAAATTGAAAAAAAAAACAGCTTTTGCCAAAAAGATGTTAGCCCTTAGACCTTAGAAATTTCAAAACAGTTGGTTGTCCATGTTTTCTTAATTTGCTCACTTTTCACTATTTTCAGGCATCTCGGTCACAGAATGCTTTTTCCCTAAAATGAACACTGGGGTAATAGATATGGTCTATTATACAGAGTATTGTTGTACTGCTGAGAGTGCTCCAATGTGCTTGTTGACAGACGGAAACCACTTACTTGCAGTTCATAAGGAATTATTTATTTCTATCTTTCTTTTTTTTATAGTTGCAGCTGTAGGAAGCAGTTTCAATCATTCAAAAAGCATGGTATACTGTAAAATCATTAGTATTTGTGTGGATAGATTTTTGTGGTTGCGTCAGTGCACAGAATCAAATATCAACATGATCAAGGAAAAAGTAAAGACTCCATTTCATTTTCTTGATGTGAAAATCCATGATATGATATCTGAATGAAAAAGCATTTCTGGACAAAACCATAAAATTTTATACATGTATGCAAATTTAAACAATTATTAGCTCACCTGTCACAGTGACAATTTAAGGTGAGCTTTTGTGAAAATCTTTTTCTTCAGAACCACTGGGCAGATTTACACCAAACCTCACAGGAATGATCATTGGGTGGTCCTCTTTCAAAATTGCCCAAAGAATTTGATTCCATATAGAACTCTGGTTGCCATGGCAACCAAAAAGAAAAACTTTGAAAATGATTTCTTGTCAGAAATTGTTAGCCGGATTTCAAAAATATTTTATGGAAATGCCTTAGCCATTCTGTTTCGGTTAAAAGCAAGTTCCTCTACCAAGTTAGTTCAGATTATCCCCCTTGGGTCAAGTATGGCCCTGCCCTTTGGTCATATGGTTTACATAGACTTATTTAGGAAAAACTTTGGCCAACTCTGTATTGAAACAGCTGAAAATATTTCAAATTGTTCAGAATAATGTCCAATTTGTAATAGGAATTTTATATATATTTGTTTTAGTTTGCCTGCTTTCTGAAAGCTTTGAGTATGAAAACATGTCTTTTGGTTGGGGTCTCTTTTTATCAATTTACAATGTTTGATTTGTGTTATACAGGCTTAATTCTTGAGAGCAGGCAGCTACAAAATGGAAGGTCAACAAAACCAGTGTTCTTGAAAAGCAAGAAAGAAACACCAGGAAATATGAAAAGACAGAAGAACAAGGGAACTTGAATAAAAAAAAAAACTTTTAAAGATAGGAATTCAGGATATACTTGGAAACTAAATTTATTTTGAGAACAGCAGTGTTACTTTAAGAGATAAAGTACTATTATCACATTGGTTTTGTTATGCTCATAAAACATACTAAAGTTTCATTAATCTTATTTTAGATAATTGTTTTCTGGTTTATTTTACAAAGGTTGTCTATTAATTAACATAATTATATTTAAGTAATATTTTCCATGAAATTTTAAAGAGAATGTTTTGTTATACCCTCACAAAACAAAGTTTAAGGGGTAGTAAGTTTGTCTGTCTTTCAGTCCCTTGGATTTCATGGTTTCCGGATGATAACTCATGAAAAGCTTGACCGATTTAAATATTGTTTGGTACACAGGTGTAACATCAGAAAATACAGGTCAAGTTCGATTTTGGGGTCAAAGGTCGAGGTCACAGTGACCCTGAACAGTTAAATGGTTTCCAAATGATAACTTGAGAACGCTTTGACCTAGGATCATAGGTTTTGTAACACAGGTGTATCATGACACAGGTGTATCATGATAGAATACAGGTCGTTTGACTTTGAGGTCAGTAGATCAAAGGTCAAGGTAACAGTGACCCTGAACAGTTGAACCGTTTCCGTATAACTTGAGACCTTGAGCCTAGGATAATACAGTTTGGTACACAGGTGTAATATCATGAAATACAGCTCAAGTTCGACTTTTAGGTCCGTAGGTCAAAGGTCAAGGTCACAATAACCCTGCACAGTTAAACGGTTTCCGGATGATAACTTGTGAACGCTTTGGCCTAGGATGATAAATTTTGGTACACAGGTGTGACATCATGAAATACAGATCAAGTTCGACTTTGAGGTTAGACAGTCAAAGGTCAAGGTCACAGTAACGCAAAACAGTGAAACGGTTTTCGGATAATCGATTATAATTTGAAAATGCTTGAGCCTAGGATTATGAAAATTGTTAGGGAGGTTGATTATGACCAGCAGGTGACCCCTTTTGATTTTGAGGTCAGTAGGTCACAGGTCTTTAAAACGGTTTTCGGACAATAACTTCAGAATGCTTGGGACGAGGATCACAAAATTTGGTACAAGGTTGGTCTTGACCAGCAGATGACCCGTATTGATTTTGAGTGCCAAAGGTCAGTATGACCTGGAACATTTAAACCTTTTCCATACAACAACTTGAGAACACTTGGGCAGAGGATCATGAAACTTCATATGGAGATTGATCTGGACCAGCAGATGATCTGTATTGAATTTGAGGTCAGTAGGTCAAAGCTCAAGAAAGTGCTGCTTTGACATTGGCTTAGTTCTGTGAAAAGGCCATATTGTGGAGGTATAATTCGTTACTCCTGTGACAACTCTAGTTTTTAGCTCACCTGAGCACGAAGTGCTCAAGGTGCGCTTTTGTGATCGCCCTGTGTCCGTCGTCCGTCCGTCCGTCCGTCCGTCGTCAATAATTTGACTGTTAACACTCTAGAGGTCACAATTTTGGCCCAATCTTAATCAATCTAGGTCAGAATGTTACCCTCAATAAAATCTTGGACGATATTGGGTCATCTGGGATCAAAAACTAGGTCACCAGGTCAAATCAAAGGAAAAGCTTGTTAACACTCTAGAGGTCACAATTTTGGCCCAATCTTAATGAAACTTAGTCAGAATGTTACCCGCGATGAAATCTTGGATGATTTTGATACTGGGTCATCTGGGTTCAAAAACTAGGTCACCAGGTCAAACCAAAGGAAAGCTTGTTAACATTCTAGAGGTCACAGTTTTGGCCCAACCTTAATGAAACACCAGGTCAAATCAGAGGAAAAGCTTGTTAACATTGTAGAGGCCACATTTATGACTGTATCTTCATGAAACTTCGTCAGAATGTTAACCTTGATGATCTTCAGGTCCAGTTTGAACCTGGGTCATGTAGGATCAAAAACTAGGTCACCAGGTCAAATCAAAGGAACAGCTAGTTAACTCTCTAGAGGTCACATTTATGACCATATCTTAATGAAACTTGGCCAGAATGTTAATCTTGATGATTTATAGGTCAAGTTCAAATCTAAGTCAGGTGGGATCAAAAACTAGGTCACTTGGTCAAATCAAATGAAAAGCTTGTTAACACTCTAGAGACAACATTTATGACTTTTTTTCATGAATCTTAGTCAGAATGTTAATCTTGATGATTTTTAGGTCAAGTTCGAATCTGGGTCATGTGGGGTCAAAAACTATGTCACCGGGTCATATCAAAGGAAAAATTAGTTAGCACTTTAGAGGCCACATTTAAGACCATATCTTAATGAAACTTGGTCAGAATGTTAATCTTGATGATCTTTAGGTCAGATTTAAATCTGGGTCAGATGGGGCCAAAAGCTAGGTCACCAGGTCAAATCAAAGGAAAAGCTAGTTAACATTGTATAAGCCACATTTATGGCCGTATCTTAATGAAACTTGGTCAGAATGTTAATGTTGATGATCTTTAGGTCAAGTTTAAATCTGGGTCAGGTGGGGTCAAAAACTAGGTCACCAAGTCAAATCAAAGGAAAAGATTGTTAACACTCTAGAGGCCATATTTATGACCATATCTTAATGAAACTTGGTCAGAATGTTAATCTTGATGATCTTTAGGTCAAAAGGTCAGGTGAGCGATACAGGGCCTTCATGGCCCTTTTGTTTATTTGTTTTTTTTGCAAGAGAAATGGTACATTGTACAATTCAGATTAAAGCAAGTCACATTTTCTTTATTTTGATAATACTTATTTCAAGCCTGACAAAAGCATCCAGTACTGTTAGTAAAAGTTGTTATTCACAGTCCAGCTTTATTTCATGTATGGATAAAACAAATTATGTGAGCTGTGATCATTATAAATGTGTATATAGATAAAACTTAAACATGTGGACAGTTTATTCAATAAATAAAGTGTGATGCAAGTCTTTGTAATGTGTATATTAAAGCAAAATTAGGATTTGTTTTACAAAGCATGGTACTAAGAGCGAGTAATTTCAGAATTACAATAAACACAAACAGAAAAAAATCAAGCCTGCACAAGAAGGCTAATATGTCTGCCTAGTCTGAGCTCTTAACCTGCCGTGATGCAAATAGATTTGCACATGTGTGTCTGTCTGTTACAATCTTGTTAACAGGGAGTTGCAGTCTAGGAACTTTTCAGTTTGTATGACTTTTAGCTCACCTGAGCACAATGTGAGCTGTTGTGATCGCCCTAAGTCTGTCATTGTGCTTCTTAACAATTTGCCTGTTAACACCCTAGTAGACAGTTTTTTTATGTCCCCGAAGGGAGGCATATTAGTTTTCAACTGTCCGTCCATTCGTCACAATGTTAACTTTTTGCATGAACGCAACGTTAACTTTTTGCATGAAGGCACTTTACTCGTGAACCACTGCACCCAGGACCTTCAATCTTCACATGCTAATAGAACTTATTGAGTTCACGACCCCTATTGACTTTGGGGTCACCAGGTCAAAGGTCAAGGTCACTAGGTCAAAGGTAAGGCTCTGCGGGGGCATTTGTCACCATTAGTGACAGCTCTTGTTTTTTAAATGTTATAGGGACGAGTTGAAGTCTGATCGATTCCCGATTGAGGCAGTGCCTTATTTCATATTAGAACTGATATTAAATGAAAATAGTCCGGCAACATACAATACAAAATGTGTAATACGGATTTTTTCTGCCTGTTCCTATTTACAAGCAGTATTTTCGACAGAATGTATATAGGTATATAATAAATGTTGTTTCTAGCTCAATTGTCGTTATTATACATTTTTGTAAAATGGTTATTGAATAAAGTATAATGAATAATTAAGTCATGCTATTCTTAAATGTTAACAGTCCGATCGGTATTCAAAACCATCTCCGAATAAAGGCCACAACTGTATAACCGTCATATAAAGACCGTTATTTTCTCTCCCATTTATCCATAATAGTGTCGACTAAGCTGCTTAGGGAAACCACTTGTCAACAATACCACTTTCTTTATTCACAAGGGTGGTCGTTACAAACAAGTTTTACCGTAGCTTAAGTGAGAAATTTGTTGAGATCGAACTCGCTCCACTACCATTAAAGTAAGTAGATTGATTGATCTATGCACGGAAGTGAATATCCATGCTACCGCCACCCAGCCCCGGGTTGAGGAGGATCTGAAACCGGCACATATTACAAGTACTAATTTTAAAAATAAACTTAAGAGACTTGCACAGATGTCAACATACAACGGTGTACATGGAACCTTCAATAATACATTGATATACTGGCTTTTTCTGTCTTAATGATTAAATAAGATCTACAATACCACATCAAGCTTAAACACAGGAAATAAATGAGGTATATCTAGAATTACAATTATAATACAAAACGGCTTGTGTTTCCTTACACGAACGCAAATTCAATTTGGCACCGAGAATGGCTTAAATTCCAGTTTTTTATTTGGGTTCTGCCCATTGTTTTTAACGTTTAGAGCAAACCCATTATTTTATCTTGGGACGAAACGACGCGTTTCATGGAATTGATGGTTCCATGTGCACCGCCGTATGAATACATCTGCGGATGTCTCTAAATTATATTCTAGTACTTATAACATGTGTAAATGTGGTCTGTTCCACCCGGGAATAGATGGCGTGGACGGTACCTTGCATTTCCACTGCGGTCCATAAACAGGCTCAACCAAACCGAGCCTGCAGCATTTTCGTTTATGTCGTGTTTTGCGACCTGTGGTTTTCCATTTTTATAAAAAAAACTTTCAGTGCTGTGCGGAAGGTAACTCAAAGTCGACTATGTAGGGCTGCTATTTCAAGACCACTTCTGAAGCTGAATAAACGGTAGGTAAACAGGAAACATTAAACATAACCAAAAGCTCACACATTTACACTTCATAAATAAATGTATAAAAAGATTCTTTGAAAGCATAAAACACAACCAAACCAAATACTATCTGACTCATGAAGGACAATGTTAAGTGCAATATCTGTCATTAAAGCATATATTTACATATATTTTATTATACAAACCGTTCACATTGGGGTTTAATACATACACGCATAAAACAGACTAAACCGAGAGCAAACGCTCATAAAATTCATGTTCCCTTTCGGCAGGTTTAGTGATTGACATAAGACGGATATAAAAACGAACATTAATCATCAGAAAGAAGTACGCATTAAAACATCACACCACTCTGGGGACTCTAATATTTATCGAATATTTCCCGTTATTTTATCAACAACGTTAGTTGTATCATATTTGAAATTATCACCGTTTCAAACCAAACAAAAATTCTGAGAAGTGACCTTGACCTTTCACCGACCAGCAAAGATCATACGTTGACACATTGTCTCATCATGGGGAACGTTTGTGTGTAGCACCAAGATAATCCATCAATGCATATAAAAGTTATTGAGGAGAAGCAATTTTCACTTGACCATCAATAGTGACATTGACGTTTGACATACAAACATAAGTCATGTACGTGCATAATCTACATATTGCCTTCATACCAAGTTTTATGAACCTAGCTTGAATACCATTTGAATTATCGCAGGATCCAGATTTGCATTCATTTGTTGAAATATTTGTAATTATGTCGATTATATACATTAAAACGTTACAAGTATTTGGTCAGAAACATGAAACGTTTATGTAATACATAGACTTTAAACGGTTCTTCTATCACGTTAGCATATGTATTGATGTAATACCGTTGTCACATTTTACAGCTACAGGTACCCAACAATATTTTAAGCTTCTATCTTTAATATCCTGCGTCAACTGACATGCAAACTGTTATATATATACATATAAACATAAGGCAATATATTCTAAATAATTGATAACATGACAAACTTTTGAGCCCTTAATAATAACATATACTGAATAAAACAGCTAACGCGTCATTTATTAGTTTGCTTATGTGTTACAAACAATTCAAAGTAGTTTTATTTAAATTGAGCGTACGCTTAGAGCAATATGTTGTTGATTACATGAAAAAATCTATGCCATCATATAAATTTATTCATTTCAATACTTCAACCAATAGAAATTGTCTTGAATAAACATTACATATTAGCCTTTAAAAACAACATTAATGTATAATGGATTTCAGTAATAGGGGTACGCGGCACACTGAGGCTTGTTTATTAATACAATCTATCATCCCCGTTCCAATAGAATCCACAAAAATGATCTCATTTACACATAGTACATAGAGCTAGACATGAAATCATATTTCAGTACAAATATAAATTATGTATATTAAATGTAAAATCTAATGTAAGTGAATTACAAGAATGTATCGTCTGAATTAAAACAACCATATTTTTAAACCTGCATATAAATAAAGGGTTATGAAAGTTTGATAAGCGTATAGTAAAGCAACCAATAAACATTATATATTATAAACAAACCAATAGCAATTAAGTAACTTTCTTTACTATATTAACAAATACATGGCCAATATGCATGCGAACATTTGTAACTAATTTTGTGATAGAAACAAGAAAAAAAATGCGGTATAATGACTGTCGCAATCCAGTTTTAATTTTTGGAAAGACACTGCATTCATCCGACGATTTTTGAAAGCAAAATAACTGTAGTTTCACAGAATATGTGAGATAATATGTAAAGCGCCTTTGAACATATTTCTCATTGAAAGGGCGCTATACAAATCTGGTAAAATAAATAATACTAACGGGACTCATGAATCTGTATTTACGTATACATACAGAATTTGCAAAACGTGACTATTTTATGCCGAGTATTGACTTTTTTTGTTCCAACGATTTTAAAGCCCGTCGCAAAATAACTGTATTTTTGTGTTTTCCGGATGGTAATTATACAGCTGAAGGATTTAAAATTACCAAGACAACACATTCTTAATAGTTTCGAATTTTAGCGAAAACAAAAACTGAGAAATACAAATATCGACTTTGTACAGCTACAAATTATCATACATTTAGGGGGCCAAGATAAAGTGTTTATTATTCCAACATTTTATTGATTTACTGTAGCAGTATGCAGAATACTTGATGTATTTAATTTAGGTTAGGCCACATTTTATTTCTATAGAGTAAGGAATAAATATATTAAAAACAAAAATGGTATTAGAAATTTAGTTGTAAAAACACAATATTTCGGGAAGGGGCACTTAAATGTCTACCTGTCATTTTGCAAAATAGCTGTAATACAACATTATGTGGGAGTAAAATAATTCAATGACATTATGTTGTGGATGGTCTTAAGGTTTGCATGCATAAATATAAGTATTTTAAATAAGTATATATCCAGATGTACATAACAATACGAATTTTCTACAACAAAACCTGTAAGATATCACATATCATAGCTTGACGTTATTTGTGTACAGTACCACGTGATGTAAAGGTAGGATAATTATTTTAAATTCAAAACCAGTATTATTGCATGACTAAACCAATATAATTGGAATAAAATTACTTTCTAATTCAAATATAAAACTTTATACAGGGACGTTATTTGTGTACAGTACCACGTGCTGTAAAGGTAGGATAATTATTTTAAATTCAAAACCAGTATTATTGCATGACTAAACCAATATAATTGGAATAAAATTACTTTCTAATTCAAAAATAAAACTTTATACAGGCGAGCTGAACTGACAATACTTCGACGAATAAAGACGCACCACGAGATAAATAAGTCAAGGCCATCATTGCATTCACGGATGGCCGCAATATGTATCAATCAATTTATAATTTTACTAAACTCAGGTGACTGCATTATTCTTATTCATTATCATGCCATTGAATGACGAAGGAGGGGAAATAATTATATTGTGATATTTAATTGTGTTTTCTATTCACTATCATGTTTTACAACTGCAAATTATTCATATTCCTGCAGAAATCACTAGAATCAGTAAAAGCTGTGTACATGCCAAAATTGTGATCTTTATTAAATATAAAGGATATGCAAAAAGTCCGTTTCTACAGTTTTGTTTTCAGGTACATATGATGTTTAGGTAATTATACTTTGAAATGAATTTATAACATCCTATATCATAATGTATAATTGTGCAATATTGTTCAATTTTGTCATCCGGTGTCAATCATGTCATCTGAACAATATACGCATTTCGAACACCGTCATTTTGGACAAAATCATATATGATTGCATCGCTTCTGAAATCATAAAGTTGATGCTTCAAAAATATACCTTAAAATACATATACACATATAATAAAAAAACAGGCTCGTACAGAAATGTTGGCATACTTCACTGTTAAGTTTACACAACAGTCAAATTTTCACAAGCCCAGACCTGCAAAAGCACTTTATTTTAAAACGGTTGAACGTATGAAAGTATAAACCTTCAAACAGTATTTAATATTTGATTTCATATCGTTGATATGTCTCATCTACTTAATCTCAAAATGTAGCACTGCATACCTATTACATTAAAATAAGCTTAAGGACGCTCGCTACAGTTTCGTATTTTTTTTTCTCAATGATAGATTTTGATGAAATGTTTTGTATTAAAAGATCATGTTATGATGTATTGAAAAATGAAATAAAAATACTAGGTCACCAGCTTTGTTTCAATTTAATTTGCCCCTAGATATGGTGCTATTTTAAACATTTTTCAAAATTTCTGTAATCCTAAAATATATTTCAGTAAAGTACAATAATCAGCATGAATTTGATTATCTAAGCATTTTTATAATGGAAAACATTATATCTATTTGAAACATGCTCAGAGAAATCAAAAGAACATGATTTTGTAAAGAAAGGAATACTTGTTCAGCAGACCCAAGGGCTATGTTTGCATATTTTTGTCAGTTTTAAGTTGGTGCTTCTGCTATTTTATCTAGTTTCACATAATAGAATTTAATCAAACTCTGCACATACCTTTGGTTATGTCTACCTAATCTAAAACAAAAAGAAAATTGATAGGTCACCATATTAGATTTCGCTTAAATCAAATTACAACGAGGTGGGGTGTTGCGGGCATTTATACAACGCAGGTTGGCACGAAATACTCTTTCAGTGTTAGAGCAAATGACTTAGAAATGTATATATAAAATTATCAAACGGCAGATTTCTTAATAATCGGATTTTAAGGTGTTTCTGAAGCATTTTGATGGCATAGAACGGTGAAAGTTTCCGCCATTTTTTTAACAAAACCTATAGTTTACGAATGTACGGTACGGGATTAGAAACAGCTGTGACTCACTGTTGGAGCGTTGGTATAAATAACAGACTCCAGTATATCGAGGGCTGACCGGGAAACTATTGTATCTGCATTTTTGTAAATTTTACAGGAGAAAGAAAAAACTGAATATTTTCTTAAAAAACACAGCTTAGTATTACCATTCTTAGTAAATCAATATCAATTGAAATAAGAAATAATATGTTGGCTTTTAAAATGTACTCAAATAATTTATTTTTAAGATTTAGCAAAAAGTGTCAGATACAATAGTTTCACGTTCAAAATGACGTTATTGAATTTAAAAAATTACCGTGAAACTATTGTATCTGCATTATTCATTAAATATTATTTATAAAATTCATATTGCTTTAAGCATAGAATTATTGTTTTACTTATAAATAACATAAATTACAAATATACAATGAAAATAGTGTTAGATATAGTATTTTCTTTCTGATGACCGGGAAACTATTGTATCTGCACTTGAATTATTTTTTCATTTTTTATTATTATTTCATTGAATTATCGCTTATCTGTATTTATATTTTTGTATTTCCATTGATAAATTGGTAAATGAATTAAACTGAACAATACCTTAAGCCAGTAATAATGGTCAAATAAAATAAAAATATGTTTATCATTACCTTAAATTATTTTGATTATTATTATTATTTTTTTTTTTTTTTGCAAGCGTATGCATTAATACTTGACTGTACACATTTCATTACATCCGGATATAAATTTCATACAAGAAATCAAGAAATTAATTTATGTTAAAATGAAGCTATACAAGGGGGAAATGAGCTGCAGCATGAGAAAACCAACATAGAGCATTTATGACCAGTGAATGTGGATCCAGACCAGCCTGTGCATCTGTGCAGTCTGGTCAGAATCTTTACTGCTTGCTAACTGTTGTAAGTTTCTCTAATTGCAATAGGGTTTGAAAGTAAACAGTATGGATCCTGACCAGACTGTGCAGATGCACAGCTATGTTTGTTTAATTTGGACCGTTTTCACCCCTCCCAAATATTCAACAAGAACTTAATTTTTCAGGACAGTCCGTGAATTCCACTGTCATTATTTCAGTAATGGTACAGCACTTTTGTGTTTTAACTTATAGCCAACATTGATGTGCAGTGGCATGTTTACAGAGTTCTGTTGCTTTTGAAGTGACTGGGTAAGGCATAAAAAAATTGTTTGTTTCCATTGTTTGTTTACAGTATTCCGACCTACCCAAAATGGTTGGTCCGACCCTAAAATTTTAATGTTTTTATGGCCTTAACGAATTTTTTTTTCAAATATTTAATAAAAAATGCAGAACTGCACTTTTTATGCTTTAAACATTGTCATTGATGTTAGAAAGGAACTTATTGGTGCTCTAAAGACATAACCTCCTTATTTGTATTCATTTCTTGACATAAAAATAATTTCCGAAAAGTCTCAATAATTTTAAACAAACAAAAAACATTTTCCAACCTACCTACCCTAATTTATTTTGTGCATGCTACCGAAAACAAAAAAAAATTAAGGCCTAATTTACCTTTATGTGAACAATTTAATATGTGATTTTGTTCTCTGTATCACCTGTGTTCCAGCTACAGTAGTATAGTGAAACTTTGGTAAAGACAGAATATTATCAAGAATCATTTTAAAAAATTGCTGAAAACAGAGATTTCTACATGACACTGTCTCTTTTTCTTTTTTGGACAAAGGTATTCATATACACTCAAAAATTTAAATCGTTATAGTACAAATAAAAAAGGACAAAATCGACAAGATGTTTTTAACAGAACTTCAGTTTATTACAATAACTTAATCACCTTTATCAATATTTGAGGCTAAAATTTCAAAAATGACAGACAGCAAAATGAAAAGCCAGAAAGCAAGCACATGACCACACGCATGTGCAATAAATAAATAAAAACTTAGGCATTTTGTCATGTCCTTACCCTCTCCGAAGCATACAACCCTCCCATGTGACAGAACAGCATAATCCGAGAGGAGTCACAAAGGAAACTAAGGTAATGCATCATTGACCTAATTTGGTCATGCTGCCATTTTCAAAAGTAAAGGACAAGAAAAAGCAACAAGATAAGCCATTATGTCACATAACAGAATGACATATGGCTAACTCCGTCTTCTATATTTTCATAAAAGTATGTACAAAATTAAGTCCATAGCCATTAAAGTGTAAGCCATGACTGTATGAATTAACATGGTTATAATAGAGCCACGTCACACTAACAACTGCCTTTGGTAATCTTTAGGACTTTGCAAACACTGTGGGCCCAGATCAGTCTGATCAGGGCCCACACTGTTTGCTAAGTAACAAAAGACCTATTAAACTTTTTCAAGAAGCAATTTTCTGATCCTATTTCAACAAACTAAAAGCACAGAAAAGTCTTGACAGAAATTTACTCAGTCATGAAGACACTTTTTTGCATGACATGGCTCAATTATGTAATAGTATTCAGCATTAATTTTTTTGGGGGAAATTGGCTTTGAAGCTTACAAGCCGAGTTCTTTCTGAAAAAATTGTAACAATTTTCCAACAATAAAAATAACATGAGGATCTACAGAGTCGTGAAACTCTCACCTCAGTGATACCAATTTACCAAATGTATATTAAAGCTCTTGGCTTCTTGATTTTAGACTAGATAATATTTTCAAATCTTTTCCTACATAAGTGTATGTAAAAGAAGTGATTTTAAGAACAGCTTGAAATATCTTGGTAGAAGCATCTTGGTAGAGGGTCACCTCACAAACATTTCTGGACAGGTTTTGTTTAAACAATTCATGCCTAGCAATCTGCGAGTGAGGACTTTGGCAAACGCTGAAGACCAACCTCAGACGCAACAGAATGTGACGTATGATTAGGGACTTCACTGTTTGCATGAAGGATTCACTTGTTCTAAGTAAATCAAGACCTGACACCACCATACAAGTTTGCACATACAACATTTTATTTCATAACCAGTGTGTTTGCAGTTACCGTGAAACTATTGTATCTGTATCACATTATGTGAAAATGTTAATGTAAACTATTATTTATTTTAGTTCTTTAATATTCACATAAAACCTGAACAACAGTAACAAGTTTTCTCCTTGTTTGGTGTTTAAATTACAGACCATAATGTCACAAATAATGTTTTTTCAAATTGAGACTGTAACAGGAAAAGTTACCGGGAAACTATTGCATGTGCTTAGGAGGCAGATACAATAGTTTCCCGGTCAAAGAACTTTTAAGAAGTTGATGGTTGCAGATACAATATTTTCACATTATTAAAAAAAGAACAAGAAATTATTGGAAAGTTTTTATAATATTTTTGCAGTAGATGTATGACAATAAAAGGCTTAAGAAAATGCAATAAAACCATTTTTGGTCAAAATGTCAGATACAATAGTTTCCCGGTCAGCCCTCGATATGTCGGATTGAAGCAATCTGAACTAAAAGTACTTTAAATGTATATATTTTGTAACCATGGTGATACTTACCCTAACCTTTACTCAGCATATTATACATTTTGTACATTAAATGCATGCGAACATACAATAATTTGCGATTTTTTGCCGTACGCGACATTAGATAATCACTTCCGGGCATGCGCAGAAGACCGCACCAACACTGCAGTGAGCTACATCGAAACCAAATTGGCACGGTGTTGGGGTAAATATCAACCCGTCCGGAAAAACTGTAGCGAGTGCCTTTAAGAGTTAAAATAGGAACAAACCTTTTACACAACTTTAATATTGAAAATGACATTATATAATATGCGACACTTGATATATTCCTGTATCTTCTTTGCTTTAAAATACTAATTTGTATGCATTACATAATTTTGTATAGACTATATCAATATATACCTAATTCCTTCTTTACTTTGTTTAAATGTGTATGTATTATTTTGTTTAGAATATATAGTTTTGAACTTGAATTTTTTTAAGTGTATAAATAAGGAGCACACTACTAAAGTCGATCAAACATTTTTCTTTTCTTTTCTGTTATGATGTGTTTAGATTCGAGTTCTATTGTTAATTTGTTGATAAGAATTGATCCGGGTCATAGTATTTGTATCTCTTTAAAATGTGACTTATTCCAAACTAAAATTAATTCCCGAGAAATGTGATAAACCTTTCCTAAAAATATATTCATAAGCAGATTGTATACAATTATGTACAATGTATTGCTATATTTCATCAAAAAGTTGACATTGCAAGGTACATGTTCAGAAACATTTGCGATTTCATACTTGAACGCGCACGTGTACTCTATTTGTAACGAACAAATCAGTTAACTCACAGGCGCACGGGTATTCAACACATACGTGTACAAGTACTTGTATCGAAATCTAAGTATTCGGCCGACAGCCATGGACACCATCAATGTAAGTGCTCATATCAGTTTTGTTTTGCGATTCGCAGTTCATTGTAAGTTCATGCAATCGTGTAAATGTATTACACATTCGCATATGTGGCGTTGCTTTCCAGGTGACAGCACAACACGTCATAACAGAACTTGTATTGTTTCTGAAATAAAAATATTGTTCTTTCACATCTAAAATGTTATCCCACAAACAACATGAGGCCATGTTGACACTATACCATTTGTCACAGGTTCACAACTGAAATAGGTATAAGAAGAAACATGTATTTCAAATTACTTTGAACACTGGCCTGTAGATTGAGAGAAGAACATTTACAAAGTTTTGTTATATAGCCATAAAGTACAAATTAAATCATCACTGGCATTCTTGTTTTTGTCTGACAAATCAGGATGACTTTTGACATTTAGCACCTAATGCTAATGACCATTTCTGTTTTACTGTTTAAAAATCGAACCACTGGTTAAGGAGAGGTTTCAACAACGTCTTCTAGCGGTCATGTTTCTTTGACAAAACGGAATCATGAATCTAAACGTCTTGGTAGAGGCTCGTTTATGAAAAGTTATCCCAATGTGCCAGAAGTTTCTGACAAGAAGACTTTTAACGTATCCACTATAAACATACTATAAGGAGAAAATAAATCAATAATCAATAATGTGTACACTCTGGAAGTCGGCCGTCCAGTAAACATTTCTGGTAATTTATTTTATGAAAGGACCAGTAGTTAAGGAGAAGAAGCGACACTGCACCTGACCGTTGATGTATGAAATCGTTGACTAGCGTATATGATAAATGGCCGTCACTGATATTCACATACATAGCACCTTTTTCATCTTATACTTACAAAATTTGGTATAATTTCTCTTCTGTTGTGCCTTAATCTTTGTATGACCTGTGGGATCGACACTTCATTATCGAAACGTGTTCGATTCAACACATTCAATAACACAGCCACCAACCCTGATCTGTCAACGCCGTTCCTAGTTTACAACATTGAATACATACAAACTATTAGGGGTAAAGTCACTAATTAACTATTATATATAGTAAGTTTATTCTTGTTTTACAATATTGATAAATCTTCACTAAACAATCACTATCTAAACGATTGCTATTTTAAAAAGATCAAACTCAAACAAAATCGAACTCTAAGCTGGGGCGATCAACCAAATCGCTTTGTATAAACGGCAAACCTTTGCTTACTTACTAAACTTTCATTTATTCATTGTTTCTAAGTACATTCATTTCAATACGCTTACGTGAGAAACTTCTTATATCTCTACACCATTGCTAAGATTAAGCAATGATATCAATTAACGTATTTTTAAAATACGTTTACTTCGTGAAAGCATCAACTGAAAATTTCTATAAACCGCTTGGTAAAAGCACTACGTTGGTATGAAAATACAACTTAAAATTACAATCGTCAGTATGAATCTAAAAGAGAAAAATAACACTAAACATCACTAAAAGCAAAAATAGTAATAATTAAACACAGAATCTATCTTATATACATTCATAAAAGAAATTTGAAGAAATTTTGAAACCTCTGCGAATCAAGATATGGCATCAAACTAAGTTCATTCTCTCTAGTAACTAATCATTTTTTTTTTCATATAACTGACAATTAGAAGTATTATGGCACTGAGGATATTCAAACAGATTTTCGAATTTTAAACAACTATGCAAATAAACTTTGAATGCTGTCATATAGTTAGTGTTATTTTTTTATCTCTTTTTTGTATGCACATACATTCAAAATTCACACGTCATAATCTATCTAGAAAACAATGTATAATAAAATTACGTTCAGCAAAGTTGAATTAAATATATTCACGTAATTATTAAAAGAAATAAGGAATACTCACGAGCATTGGAAAAGAATATACTTTCTTCCGTGAGGTAAGTCCGATACTTGTTGCCCTTGAAGGTTTATTTCTGTGGCTAAATTTAGCATTGATTGAGGGCTGTCTGGTACAATACTCTTTGACGACCAACATTCGAAAACAATTTCTTTGAAACAATGTTTCTGAAATGATGGACGAAAGAAGGATCTTTCAAATAAAGATTCAAGTTATCAGAGCCAGTAATTTATTTGTTTTAGGTTTAACGCCGTTTTTCAACAGTATTTCAGTTATGTAACGACGGGCAGTTAACCTAACCGGTGTTTCTGGATTCTGTACCAGTAGAAACCTGTTCAACTTCCCCATATGAATCCGAGATGTAGGACGAATTATGTCAGATACAATGTCTTTTATCAAATCGTCACGGAGAACGTACGCCCTGTCCGGTGATTGAACTCGCGACCCCGAGATCCGTAGATCTGCGCTCTCCCTATTGAGCTAAGCGGGCGGGTTTTTCATTTCGTATAAACGGTTTACGCACACTGACATCAATTATTTTCTGTACTATATAGCATTTAATCAGGCAGGCTTGGGGTAATCGAATACAGTAAGTGTAATCACCGGTAATTGATTACTTAAATACAAGTTTTCAAATGTATTTGATTACTCAAATCAACCTGATTACATGTAACGAAATTTAATCAATTACAGTGAATGTTCTACTGAAATTATAATTACTTTTGATTACTCTGTGATTACTGGAGGAATGGTATAACACCAGTTTTTTTTATTTTTACAATGTAAGTGATTATCTAATATGTTTGTTTCACTTTATAAGCGGGCGGGTTCAGAGCCAGTAGTATAATAAAATATGCTGATTTTAAATTAAAACATTCATCAGCTGTGTCATTCAGGAAGCTTTTCAAGACTTGCAATCATACTAAAGGAATCTATACTATTGAAGCATACTAATATCAATGTAGCAAGTCAAATCTGAATCAACTTATTCGGAAGCATAGTCTGCAGCAAAGAAAAGAAAAGCTGAGACAGTTTGATTGAATCTGCTCATGAACAGTAGTAAAATGTGTAACACCCATCCCGCGTGTTTTACCACTAGCTAAAGCTGAATTCTATGATTAAAAGTATACTAGACCCAAATAAATAAATTAGTTCTAAGAATAGAAACAATTACTACATACAGTTTATTTAAACTTAAAATTAATAAGTTCATGTATACTAACAGTACTTTCCATTATGATTAAAATAGTACAAACTGTGTTCATGTGTAGTAACACCCAGCATAATTTGTTTTTACGTAATAAACCAGTTTTCTTACTAAACGGCATTTCGATATCAATGTTATTCTACATACATAATTAATTTACATATTTAGTAAAGTTAAATACACTTGATGAGGTTTTCTACATCTGAATCAATATTTAAAGGTAAAATATGTTAGTACAAGATGGGGATGGGATACCTTTAAGAGAAAATGTGTGACTTTTTATCTATATATTGTACCTTGTTTGGACTCTGTAAAACATGGTCTTTAATTGTGTATTCTCCTGTTTGTATCTGTGACTGGCAGAGCACAACAAACGGGTCGTTTTCCGAAGCAGAAAGCTCGAAGAAAGCCTTTAATGAAATCAGTTTATATGAACAAAATGATCTAATATTTTTTAACATACCAGCTAATATGTTTACTAGTTATCATGTTTATAGATACATATGATAAAAAGGAACACAATAAATATAGCAAGGGTCACACACCGTGACGAAACAGAAAAAGTGAGAAAAAACACAGATTACCCAACACGACGGTGATAGAAATGTCACTCTCCACGCCCTCTTGGGGAGCAACAAAAAAGAAACTGTACTGGCCAGCACCTTCAACAAACACATGCTACATACTTCGTATATAAAAGATACAGGAATGGGAACAAAAAACTTTTTATACATTGTGTTTAAAAGTCCAGAACTGCTAAACTGTTCCCATAAAGAACTGCAATTGTAGAAATGACACACAGCAAATATTGCTCTTTTGTTTGTGTGCTTCTTATATCTTGCATTTTTACAATCTATTGTCATTTAATTGTACATAGCTCAGACATAATTCAAAGCGTTCATCTGCAGTTTTACAGATTTACTTTACAAAATACAAAAAAAGGTACGGGTATCATCTTCTTTTGAAGAACTCAGTATAGCAAACGCAACCTAATTTAACCACAGGAAAGCAGGTCATCTTGTAAATTGACACCATGACTGAAAAACATAGCCGCCAACGAGTTCTATTGCCTATCAACAAGGTGTCTTTTATCTTTAATATAAACAATTTAACATATAGGTGCAGGTAGGGGATGCGTAAAACATAAAACGAAAACTCACGGTAGTTTTTATGTCTGTGGGAAATGTAACAACAAGACCTACGTCCTTCTCGATAATCAGGCGACATGTTTCCATTTTATATTGAGGATGACACTGTACGATGATATACTCATGTAGGTCGAAATAGCTCTATAAGTAGAAATGAAATTATCAGTTGTTTGCAATTTTAGATTTTGATCCCTATTTAGACCTTTTGTTGTCCAGTTTTTGTGTTTTAATCAAGTTTGACATCAATTAACACTTTCCAATACACAATTTATAAGTTAACACCTGTAAACGTATTTACCAAAGTTACTGATCATCATCACTTAGAGAACGCTTCGGTGCAAAAATATTGTGCAAAAAACAGACGCCGTGATGGTGTTCAGCGATTGCCTAAAAGATATTTTATATCAATATGGTATTAAATCGGTACAAAGGATATGAATTACATTGACTTTTATCAAAAACGCACTGTTGTGCGCTTTAACAAAAATACATAATTTATGACCGAATAAAATCTTCCAAAACCTCTAAAAGTTTAAAATTGTCTTAGATTTGATTTCTGTTTCAGAGTTGTTTTAAATCTAATATAACAGGAAGAACTCGTCTGGTAACAATAGCTATTGCAACAGCTATATCGTTACGCCACCGACAATATGACGATGTGACGTCTATAAACAAATGCTTTCAGAAGGTCGGTGGTACTATCCTGTACATGAAATAATACACAACATTTGAAAACTGGGGGCCAAGAAATTCTCTTTCTCCGAAATATTAAGAATCAGGAAATCTAAAGCATAAATCATTGTGTGATATACTTGCGTAAAAGATTGAACAGTTTAAAACGACTATGGCGTATCTGCAGAGACAACCTACCGGTACATAGACAGCTTTTATAGAGTTTGTACAGCCAGGCACATACGTTGATAAAATGGGCCTAAATTCACCACCTGCAATGTATTTAAAAATAAAGTCCTTACAACGAGTATTGTATTAATAAGCTTTAACCGCGGCTTTGTGTGACACTATTGGGTTATATTGCGAGTATACTAAGATGTGTAAAAAGAACGCAGGCCAATGTAGAATGCATTAAAAAATATATTAACACTTTCGTTCATGTAGCTATTCAATTTCTGAATAAAAGACTTTCCACCACCTGGACAGGTACTAGGTGATATGAAGGGCTTTGCACATTATATTACCTCTCATGAATAGACTTAGTCCAACTGAGTCTGCTATTGTTTTGTTGCTTGGTTACGTTTTAGCTTCCGATGGATTGTCATATAGATTCGGTTAGAGTTTATCAAATTGACTATATACCAAAGGTCAATATCAACAACAAAGACAGAATTAAAAAGTAAAAGGCTAGAAAGTATTACTTTCAATATTGTCGATATATCCGAACGTGTTCTTTTTGGTCAGTTTGTCCGTCGGTTCTTCTCTGCTTTCGCGTCTTCTGTTATTTGCTTTCAGCCATATCTTGGCATTTTCTAATGACTGTAAAATATGTTTTGAATGATCAGATTTTATCACTACGTAACTATTTACCAATATATTAAATGTAATTTAAAAATCTTAAATATTAAATAATAAAATGTAATATTAAAGTGTATTAAAGGTTTTGAATATATAAGCGAAATGTATCTAGTATTGTCACCGGTAAGAAACAACAAAATGGGTAGAATTTAGTTGAAACATTAGATAAAAAGAAAGATTGTTTGATTAAAATATCATTCAGGCGTGAACATATTTGTCACTCGTACAAATAATGAATATAGTGTTCAGAGGACGAAATAAATTTTGATATTACACTAAAAGAAATCAATTATCTTCAATGAAATTGAATGGCTTGGGTAAATCGCTATTCCGTGACAAGCAGCATTATATACCTGAGAAAATACTAGACTAACAAATTTTACACAGTTTTACCTGCGTGTTGATGTATTTAAACACTTGCTTCAATGGACTGTACAGAAAGGGTTATACAAGTAATTTACCTCGTACTCCAATAGTAATTTTAACTTTTTTGACTTGTTGTCTTTCTCTAATAGCTGATGGTACTTTGTCATGAATACATCTACATTTACCGGCTTGAAAGGTAGGCAGAATAGTTCTAGCATTACCTTGTAGAGGCATACATACTGTTCCTAATAAGTAATTAAAAAAGGCAATAGGTTTCCAATACACCCCTACAACAATCTTCGTAATAAACGATGAAGGGTTTTAATAGAAAGAAAAAACACTTTTTGATACAACGTCAGTTGTTTGTAAAATCTCTTGACATCAGTGATGTTTTTATAGCAACTGAACTATTGAAAAATATTATCTCCACTCCATTTCATATTTATCAGGAACAAATTTGTTTCTTTTTTATCATATTCATTACATTACACTCTTTTATACAACAACAAAGGGTTACAATTCACTTGAAAAGATTGATTTTTGTTTCAAAAATGAAACACCTCGAGCTTTGTCTTTAAACAGATCATACAAATATGTTAATGCTTTAAATTTGTAAGTTTTATTTAAAAACAATTTATGTTTACATGTGTTTGGACTAGATTAACTCGTTGTTCTCGCAAATCTTTGACGCACTGGTACACATCAATGAATCCCATCTGTTCTGCTTGTTCAAACAATATATCCAGGGCAATAAATGTACCAGTACGGCCAACTCCAGCACTAAAAATATTGAATATCATAATGATGTATACTAGTAAGGTGTTTAATAATTAATAAACAAACAACGGAGTTGGATCAAGAAATATTGGTACGAACTGACCAGTAGATGATATCGACAACAGTTTACGATGATAAAAGATGCATTATTAAACAGCATTAGATATGGTAGTTTTAATTCTCTTTACTTATTAGACAAAGACGTCTAGGGTTCTTACCGATGTGTAAAACATAATATCGGTTGTGATTGGATCCAAACGCGTTTGTAACAGGACATTGTTTAAGCTATTTTTCTAGAAATATGCTCACAAAGCCACAATATGTCCACTGCTAATATCATGCAAACTTCTAGGTAAAAATATATAAAGCTAAAACTTTTTCAAGTTAATTCTGCTGTTTCAGAATTACTTCAATTTTACATATATTATACATGGAAGTAGAACGATACTATATATGTCACTTGATAATATTGACATAAAATTACCTGCAATGAATGAGCCATGTACGTGCTTTATTTTCATCATTTTGTCTCACTTTTCGCCAAAAATGCAACAAACTTGGAATTGTTTTTGGAACACTTTTGTCTGGCCAAGCTGTGAAATGGAACTGAGTAATATCTCGTTTCATCAGCACGTCTTCCTTCATAGAAAAACACAAAAATCTAAATGTATCGCTATTGCATGAAACAAATGCCACAACAATTTCAGGTATGATTAGTCTAATACACATATTTACTATATGCATTCCACGATCCAAAAATACCTAAAAAGTATAACAACATGATGTTCAAAAAATAAAAGTTGATGTAAAACAAAGAATAATGATCATTTATTTTCATCAAAGTCGAACTAAATATATAACATTTTTAAGAAACTTCTTTGACAACAAGTGAATGAAGTATTGCCATGCAATACAAAGTCCCCTACTGGAAGGCACCTAATTTTCTCTACTGCAGTATAACATAATGAACTGATATCTGTCAATGATGTATAAACAATATTGTACTATATATACAATATAATATAACAAAGCACTTGGATTAAAATTTGCATATATAGAAACGTACAGTTGTTTTCATTTGGAATTTTTCTGGCCAATTATACAAAAAGTAATCATAAAAGTTATTTATAGTAACAACAAAGTGAAATTAATCCTAAAAAAAAAATCTATATAATGTAAGTCCAAAAGAAAATCTTTACCAAGTAGAGATAGATCAAAATACACCTAAATATTGGATGTAACATGCATGTTGTACCACAGAAAAGTGGTCTCGAATTTTCCCTACGGCCAGTAATAAAGAAGTTACAATATAATCTATTTATAGTAACATCAAATGGACGTAATTCTAAAAAAGTGTGCGTCATGGTGGTGAACATTTGTGCCAAGTTACATCAAAATCTCTCCATGCATGAAGAAGAAATGGTCCGGACAAAGTCATCTTTAAATTTAACTTTTGACCTCTAAGTATGACCTTGAGCTTAGACCTAGGGACCTGGTTCTGGCGCAAGACAATTCGTCTCATGGTGGTAAACATTTGTGCCAAGTTACATTAAAATCCCTCCATGCATAAAGAAGAAATGCTCCAGACAAAGTCATTCTAGAATTTGACCTTTGACCTCTAAGTATGACCTTGACCTTAGACCTAGGGCCCGGGCTTTGCGCACAACATGTTGTCTCATCCAGGGTAATGTGCCAACTGGTATTTAAATCCTGTTTTGCATCATGAAGTTACAGACCCGACAGGAAAAAAATCCGATTGACCTTTGATCTCAAATTGTGACCTTGACCTTTAAGCTAGGGTTCTGGGTGTTAAGCATGACACGTCGTCTCATCATGGGGAACATTTATGCCAAGTTATACTGTAAGTATATTGATGGATGACAGAGTTCTGGACCGGACAGGAAAAAAACCCTATTGACTTTTGGCCTCCAATTGTGACCTTGACCTTTGAGCTAGGGGTCCCGGTTTAGCGCACGACACGTTGTCTCATCATTGGGAACATTTGTGCCAAGTAATATCAAAATCCCTTCATTGATGGCAGAGTTATGGACCGGACAGGAAAAAAGCCCTATTGCCCTTTGACCCCTAATTGTGACCTTAACCTTTGAGCAAGGGCTCCGGGATTTGCGCATGACACGTTGTCTCATCATGGAGAAAATCTGTGCCAAGTTACATTGAAATCCCTTAATGAATGACAGAGTTATGGACCGGACACGAAACAGACCCTGTTCATGCCATGTTAATATCTGACTACTAAGTGTGACCTTGACCTTTGAGCTAGGGGTTGTGAAAGATGTGCATGACACATCGTCTTATTATGACGTACAACTGTGCAAATTGATATTAAAATCCCTTCATGGATGAGAGAGTTATGGACCGGACAGGAAAAAAGCCCTGTTGACCTTTGACCTCCAATTGTGACCTTGACCTTTGTGTCAGGGGTGAGGGTTTTGCGCAAGACACGTCGTCTCATCATGGGGAACATTTGTGTCGAGTGATATTAAAATCCCTTTATGGATGAAAGAGTTATGGACCGGACACGAAACAGACCCTGTTCATGCCATGTTAACATTTGACTACTAAGTGTGACCTTGACCTTTGAGCTAGGGGTCTGAAAGTTGTGCATGACACATCATCTTATTATGAGGTACAATTGTGCCAAGTGATATTAAAATCCCTTCATGGATGGGAGAGCTATGGACCGGACAGGAAAAAAGCCCTGTTGACCTTTGACCTCCAATTGTGACCTTGACCTTTAAGCTAGGGGTCCGGGTTTTGCGCATGACACGTCATCTCATCATGGGGAACATTTGTACCAAGTAATGATAAAATCCCTTCATGGATAAAAGAGTTATGGACCGGACACGAAATTGCGGACGGACGGAATGACGGAATGACAGAATGACGGAAAGACGGAATGACGGAAAAGCGCATTCCTATAGGCCCCGAAACTGGTTTTCAACCAGTAGGGGACTAATAAGAAAAGGAACCATGATATATTTTTAGTCATATGACAGTGAATAGATACTGTACCACTGAAAAGAATACACTTATTACAGGCATAAACTACTTATAAAATAAAGTCTGAATACTCTCAAAAAACATCATAGCAACAAACCTGGTGGAAGACACTGAATTCTCTGATGGTAAATTCAGCAAATATCTTTTCAGTTTTCAATGTTACATTTATCTGACCATATATCACGGCCTCATCCTTATTTTCCCAATATTGAATGCATTTCATCTGCAATTGTTTAAACATGTTAAAACGGGAACTCGTATATTACGTAGTTAAATTGACGTTAATTTAATAATCAAATATAATTCGAAATTTGAGGTAGGGTTTCAATCAATCATGTACACAGGGTTAATATGTTTGTTTTGTTGTCTTTGAAATTGTATTGACACAACAGGTGACTTTACAGATAACACAAGACCCTTTTCAGCTCCACCGGAAATTATTCAGGCAGACACACACCCTTCCTCAATTTAGCTGGTACATGTATAATACTTCAAGAAAATGGATTAAGTGTTATAAATCTTATGAAAACCTTAGCATTCGCCATTGTTGAATAAGTTAAGAGTTATAATAAATCAGACAAATCAGCAAAATTTCTTAACTTATACATATCATTTTCTTGATTCAGTTTGTGTTCAGATTAAATTGTACCTTTCCATTCTCTGCAAAGTTAGTTACAATAATCACAGTCCTAACGTCAATCTCCCATATCATTCTCCAAAATTCATTGACGTTTTCACTCACAGGGCCTAATTATTAAAACAACAACAAAACAAATAAGTATTATTACTATGAAAGTTAATACAAAATTCGTTTAACAAGTTGATATAACATTCAAACAGAGTACATGTAATTGATTGCTTTACTGCTTCGTTTATTAAAAGTGTTATAATTACCTTGTGCAGCAATGTATGCCTGGTCTTTCCTTTGACCCTGAAACGACAAATATTTTACATCGTTTAACACATGCATATGCAGATAGTATAAAAATGAAAAGAAACTTCTGTTAAATGATTTAAAAATCTAAATCTCCAACCGCCATTGGAATATAATGTATACACATAAAACTTTACTTACAGACTCCTTAAAGGAAAACAAAATAGTTTAGTAAATAGATTTTCTATTTATGCCGTAGCTATGCTTATACCGGAGCCGATGTCAAATCTATCTCATTTCGTTGGACAGAAAGAGACACGTGAGCAATAATTAGGCATATAACCTTAAGCTAAAATCTCATTCAAGCGCCACTTGACAAGATTTAAAGCCAAACGTGTCACCATTTCGGTTAAATAAACAAACTCTTTGCAAGTTTTTTCTTATGGTACATAGATTAAATTCAGTAAACAAGAACAGTCATAGAGCGTTAGAGCAATTATTACAATATAGACAGAAAAAACAAAGGAATTTTAACAACACCTTACAAGAATGGTGGTATTATTCCATCTGTACCAAGTACAAAATCATACAAAAATAAATAATGCATACCTTTATGAAGCTGGCATTTATATAGTCGGAGTCAGGTTGTCCTGGTAGTACTTTCAGCTTTACGCGAGAGTGATCATCTACGGTCATAAAAGTTATAAAGCAATCAAAAGGGTTTCGACTGTGGGGAGGTTGCATCCCCACAATGTTATCTGTGTACAACAATATCAATATGAATTAAAAAATCTAGAACACTTGTATATAGTTTTAAAGGGTGAATGTGTAATGTAAAACCAGAATATTACTGCATCGAAAAAGTTTTAAAATTTTGCTGGGGAGTGATTTTAAGTACCTAAAGTCGAACCCTTGCTGGATGTTGATACACATATAATATATCATATCTGCTTATATCTATATTTGATACAAGTATAAACAGTATATCGCATATTCTATTTGCAAATACTTTTCTACAATTCCTTTCAATGGCAAACCTGATAGAAATGGTATTGATATTTCATCCACAGTAAGGTACTGATCTGAATCAGATGTATTTGACATATGTACAGAATTTAAAAAAAAAAATCAGCTTTTTGAAATAATTCATATGCCATTGATTAACTAAAATTACGTTTAAATGTCTTATTACAAATAAAACTGACTTACATGGATACATCTTCTTGAATCTGTTTTTATGTAAGTTCCTTTGCTTTAAAGCAACAGTTGTTGGATAAAGAAATCCCGTAGCTATAGTCTGTTAAAAAACAGATGATCAAAGTTATTTAAAAAGCTGAGGACTAAAGGTATTACAAAGACTGACACAAGATCATGTAAAAGTATGTCAGTTATCTGGGACCATCATCTGGGGCCCAGTGGTATGGACAATTTTCATAAATAATGTATACACATTACAAGCAATTCTTATTTAATATATTCCGTATTACATAAGAATTCAATTATATTTACCTCAAATTGAGATTGAAAATATCCTTCGATCAGACACTTTTCCTTCATAAACTGTTCCAGGTCTGATAAATAAATTGTATTCGCCGTCCGCCTCATAGGCGTGATATTGTAATATTCCATGTCATTTTGACCTGTAAACCACTTTGTTTGTTTGGCACTGCACGAATTACCTCCCGGATGTCTGCTCGAAGAAATGGTGTCTTTACCTTTTGAAAAACAATCTTAGAATTCTTAATATGTTTGGTCGTCTATTTAGTACAGTTATAGATGTAATAATGGATATGTATCCAAAATAGGGACTTTTAGGTATCTAATACGTGCGTATTTATATATTTTATATTACATAATTCTACAACAGCTATTTACGTGATATTGCGCATGGGCTGATCAAAATACCTTTCACTCTTTTCAGCTGACTGTCTGCATCTGCCAATGATGTATTAGCATACGTTGGGTCAGTGTTTTGAGCAGTCATCAGTTCACCATAGCCGGAAGCAAAGCCTTCTATTTCAGCATGTTCGTGCATGAACATCTCATTATGAAAGGAGTTTTCATCTCGTTTTTGTTGACTGTGATACAAGACTTGAAGTGAATGGAATCTAAGATGAAAAAGAAATATTAGAACGCTTATTTCAATGAAATACTCTGAATGCCTAGATATTATGTATATATTTATGGACCAATCTGTAAATACCGTTTGTATTTCTTAGAATAAATACATAATACCTAATTTACATGTACTACATAATTCACAATCTAACTATGTTTCCTAAGTCTTCATATATAACATTGTCTTCAAAGGCGGATGCCTGGTTAATATTGCTTATTTACCATATTTTACATGTACACAGTTCAATCAGATTAGTGCGATAATATATTCTTGTACAGAGTTCAATTAAAAACACTGTGATGTATTGATATCTTGTGGAACTAAATTTTGTTGAAATCCCAAAGAACATGTACGTGTGCAATTAATATTCGTTTTTTTTTGTTTGAGGGTTGAAATCCATGAATTCATATCCCTATATAATGGCCAAACCACAAACTGTGATGTCCCCTAATTTAATAATATATTGAAATTTGTGCAAATGTAGCAAATGAGACGCAAAAGTAGTTTGATATAAATGTAAAGGCTTGTTAAATACACCAAATGGAAATGATATTGAGACATGAAATTCTAAATCAAGGTTCAACCTGTAAAATATAAAAAAGAACACAACTATAAACTGAAATACAACCACACAAGTTCATAGTTTTGCAATTGTTAAGATCAGAGTACAATTTATACTTGCTTTTCAACTAATGTATTCCTCTTCATGTAAAATACTGCAAGTATCACAGTTACTATCACAATAACCACAACCGCAATAATAGCTGCAGAAACTCCTTCTGTGACACCTTCCACTACAACTTGTTTCTCAACTTTAAATAAAACGAGGTTTTTAAATGAGTATTTACAATCTTATTACTTTATACTTAAAAAGATGTATTTTTACATTAACATGTATTTTCTGTATGAACCTACATGTAGAGACCGTACCATAGCTCTTCGCATACTTTGATTTTTCAAACTAAAGTGATTTTTACAAGTGCACCGGTTACGATAAAAAAGTAAACAACGGACTCTGTCTATGAAACTTTGAAATGAATGAATGACAGTCGATCTTAGTCATAATACTGATTGACAATGAATGCTAATGACTCCATGTGTTGCAGAAAGGTATTTAGTTTGTAACTGTAATTTCCCATTAACTGAAATTCTCTCAAAACTGGTAAAATAATTACTTATATTTGGACAAATCTTATCGTCTTTGCCGTTCGGCAGCTGCAAAAAGGGCAAATATAAAATATTCAGCGTAAGTAATATTTCACTGGTACTGCCAGTTAGTAAGTTCATACTCTGAACAACCCGTCAGAGAAATTTGGGCAGATTTGACCAATTATGACGTTGGCAGCATTAGATTATATTTTTCTTTACACAAAAAATGCCGTTAGGTAACAAAGCGAACACGCCGATAATCCGGAGTTCACCGATTATTGTTCCAGTCCACGCAATGTAATCCAGCAATTAAACTGCATAGCTATTAGCTACTGCTGTTATAGGGAAGTGGTAGAGTGTCTGCCTTAGGTGTGAGAGGTCCTGGGTTCGAGTCCCAGTTAGAGCTTAACTATTTAGATTCTGCTAAAGTATAGTTTTTCTGTTAATAGACTGTTCCAGGTGTTCTAAATTTTTAGCACACAGTATCATGGATCAGTATTTAGCAATCCAGATCAAAGTTGAATGTTAAATCAAATGCACCCCATTAGAAAATATTGACTATATTATGTCCCTTTGATGTTTATGCTCTCCATGTTCAAGAAGAGTTACATGTCCTTGATCACAAAATTTTCGTTATCATGAAAATATTAAATGCTCATAACTCCGCACTTCTGGTTAAAATATTGTCTATATTTCTGTTTTTGAGAAATATATGGACATTTGTCTTCATTTCAAAGCTTTTTAACTTCAAACCTATGATTTGAAAAACTTAGGTACTATCTCTACTACATGTACAAAAGTACAACAGAAATATCTTAATAACAGCATGTGTGTCATTCAGCCTAAGCTTAGTGTTCTATTTAGGCGTTTGTCGTAGAATTTTTTGTTCAATATTAAAATATTCAGTACGTAAATCAGCATCTTCAGAGTGAATACCAACAAATACACGTCTTTAAATCTGATATATAGTTTTACTATTTCAATAAATAATTTACCTTGTTGACAGGTTTCTCCTACCCAACCTGGAGCGCATCCAGATTCACAGGAACCATTTGTATGTAAGCATACTGACCCTTTCAAACAATTTGTGCTGCAGTTGGAGGAACATTCTTTACCGTACGTTCCATTTGGGCACGCTTAAAATAGTATGCATAGTTTTACCTTTAATAAAACAGTACAAATGGAGCTTGCGAGAAAAGAGAACAAAAAGTCTAATTATACATGCATATCTTTTGCTATCAAATTTGGAAACGAAGTATTAATATACATTAACCAAATAGTTATGTATCTACTTATACGATGCCTACATAACTCAGTTGAGAACTGAAGTATTAAGAACAGGTTTAAGTTTAAAGTAAAATGTACGCAAAACATGAATTGTAAATTAAGATATATAAAAAAAATGTTCCAAAACATACATTTGACTGCAATCTACTAGCAAATTATAATAAAAGTTACTGCTATCACATGTTTTTCCTATCCAGCCTTGCTCACATCCCAACGAACAATATCCGTTTACAGAGTTACATAAAGAGGTGTTCAAGCAATGGTCACTACAGTTTAAACTACAGTCAAGTCCGTATGTTCCAGCCGGGCACTCTATGAATTAAATACAATAAAATAGAAAAAGTGGAAACTCCACAGGCCGCTCAACAAAACAAAAACGAAAATGTTGAAGGCTCGGTTTGTTGCGAATAATCTATATTTACTTCCATTATAATAATTAGAGCTGCTTTTGAGAAAAGCGCATGTCTCCCACAACTGCCTAATCATCTGAATAGTAGTACATGAGTCAACCATGCACCAAGACCTCAACTGCCTTATCAGACTTTGAGTGCTTTGATTATCAAAAACAAGTTTCAAGGGCCATAATTCCGAAGTGCCTGGTGACTTATTGGCAAACACATTTTGTTTAAGTTTGTTGGTGAGATCGGATGAGAAATGTTTGACTTAGAGTGCGGACTAGCTTTGTGACAGACAGACACACATACACACACACAGACACGAGTAAATCAATACGTCTCCCACACCACTGTGGGGTGGGAGACATAATAATACTATTATGACATCATAACATGTTCAGAGATGGTTGCAGTTCATCGCAAATGGCGTTCTATTTATTGCATATTTTAATACAGGAACTCTTGTGATGGCGTTTTAAACAATCGACAATCGATAAACTGGTTTCATTGATTCCCTTTAAGGCATAATTCAGCCTCTTGCAAGTCCCAAAAACATTGGGAACAAGTGTAAGCGCTTTTCATTATTTATTATTATTATACCAGATTTATACAGCGCCCTTTTCATGATAAACACGTTCAAAAGCGCTTTACATTATTATAGCAAACGCAGCCACACAGGGCGCAAAAATTCATCCTCTACTTGTACAGACACAGAGCGTTCTGACCAGAGGGACAAAGTGAGATAAAGCCCCCAGAACAGATAGAGATAAATATTTTTTAAATACAGGCTTGTCCGGCTAACTTAGCTTAGCTATTTGCCAATAGACAGTCTGGTTCTATTTGTGTATAGCACCGATACACGCGAGGCCGTCTTTCCTGGGAAGAACCAGTTCAGGCCTCTTATGGAGGTGGGAGACACCCAAGAGCATCTCAGAAACCGTGCCTGGATCATGATTCAAACCACGGACCTCTGGATTGACTGTCAAGCGTGTTACCACTAGACCACAAGACCATCGATGATCATAACAGCTCGGTTCCGAAGGACACTTCATTTTATCTTACGTTGCAAATTACGCTATATATTTGAAAAGTCATTTTACTGGATCTACTATGCCCCAACGATAACTTGATATTTACAAACAAATCTATAAATAGATTAAAATGGATCATAGGGATTCAACATTTTTCTAACATGTTAAAATATTTCTAGTTTCAGTACCAATTACAAATTAGCTCAGACGTAAAGTATACTCTTCCATGTAAAACAGATCTTTTTGCCATGTGGGTTCGAAACTCAGCATCGTTTAATTTTCATTCCTTTTTGCATGAAAAATTTAGATCCTTCATGTGCTCTGTGACAACACGACAGAGAAATATCTATTGCCGATATTACAGATCAGAAAGGTTTAACATCATATCAAAGATGACATTAATTAAATACATGTACTTAAGCGAATAATGAACATAATATAATTATGTTATATAAAATACAAAACATCAAAGAAAGAAACGAAAAAATGGGAACAAAAATGAAAACGAATAGGAAAAAACAACAAAAACAAAATCTGGAAAAAATTCCTCATAAGGATTCGAACTCACAAAACGATATGCTTCTATCCAATTGTTATCTGCATTTTACCGATCTGAGCTAAATTGTTGCCGTATACTTTGCGGATAGCTAAAATGAAACAAATACTAATATTTACTTATCAAGTCATGTGCAAGCATTGTGCATGAATTGTTACTATATCAGTTATCATGAAATGGACTCGTCCTCGCGTTTTGGCGGGAATCACGTTATCATTGGGGATTAGTATTTACCTTTCATACAGTTCTTTCCAGTCCATCCTGGATGGCATCCATTTATACAGGAACCGTTTGTGTGCATACATACTGAACCATTGAAACAATTTGAACTGCAGTTGGATGCACATTCCTTCCCATACATTCCATGTTCACATTCTAAAAAGACAACTTTTGGTTTTTCATGGATGACACCAGTTTTTGCACAACAGTTTCATCATATTCTCATTTGTGTTACTAGAGTCACACGGACACAATTTAGGTCACATGGCGACATTTTCAGCTTTCGATTGTTGGAAGGTCTGTTCTATGCCCCTATGATCTGTTCAGGCATCGGCAAGTACCTATGTAGAACCACATGTCACACGTAAGCTAGCTGTACATGAAGAATGAGTGTGAGTGTTTATTTTACAAAATCCAATCGAGGTTTCGAACCCACACCGGTGACTGGGCAAGTGATTCAAAGTCAGTGACCTTAATATCTCGGCTATGGGGGACCATACTTAGTTTTGAGACCTGGGGCCGTATTCATAAAGCATCTTAAGTATAAGTATAAGATACTGATTATTTACCTAAGTATTACTTAGGTAGGAAATTTATTTTACTTAAGTATATTTGTTTTATTCATAAAACAACTTAATAAGTAATTCTTGGCTTTTATTGTGGACGAAAACGTTAAAAACACAACATTAATTTCAGACAGATACAACATGCACAATTATGTTTAAAGTGCTTTTATCTGAAAAACAACACTTTAATCGTACTCACGACGCCATTTTGTTTTCTGACTTAAGTCATTTCTTACGTATCTTAAGTTTAAGCTTTTGTATGAATAGTACATTTGTACTTAAGTTTTTTACTTAGGCTTAAGCTGAAATCACCACAAACTTAAGTAAAATCTTCAACTTAAGTCAAAACTTATACTTAAGATGCTTTTAATGAATACGGCCCCTTAAATTATAATTTAAGGATTTGAGACGATCTGCCTCTCTTCGGTTCTCACCAATTTTCTATACATTTGTGTGGCTGCAGGCATGTTATATGTTTGACGTAAGCAATTTTTATTTAATATAAGACTCCATGATAGATATTTTGTAATGAAATTTAAGTCATGTGATTGTTTTATTAGTACAACTTCGGTTCAAAGAAAAACCGAGCTTTAATGACACATTGCTGAGTAGAAAAGTTTTGTTTGTAACATGTGCGATTGCATTTATTGCATGCGCGCCCATGTGTTTACTTAAGGTAGTCCGAAATTGCTCAATTTGTGTTTGCTCTATCAAGTTCAAAATCTTATTTTTGAGTGGTTCTGATATGACTTTCTGATAGTCATTAATAAATAGCTGTGAAATGGTTGCATTAACGAGTATCCATTTGTAAAACAAAACACATTTATTTACTATTACATGTAGCATGTAGCAGAAATACGAAATTTTGTAGTCTTATACCGAGAGAAAAAATGCCATCTTGGGCAGTTGCTTATAGTGTTTGAAATGTTCGGACAAAAACGGTTTGTAATTCGACCGAAGACGCTGAAATACTGAATCTATTTAGGTAATCAATACAATTCTGGATAAAAGGTAACATACTATATTTCAAATATGAGTACAAAAGTTTGCATTTTTGGTGTGAGTGTTTATTAAATGTACACAGGTGTTTAGGCATTGTGAACTGAACTTTGGTATTATCATCTTTCACTGTCAAGGCCCAAATCCTTCTTGCAGTCTTTTGTTTAGAGGTTTTATAGCTGTTAATAAACATAAATGAAATATTTGCCTTGATGACTTTGCATATTTGACAAATATCCATAGGGATTGTTTTTGATAGATTTTATTATCACTCTTTGGTCAACTAAGAATCTTGAACACCTTAAAGACATTAAACTGCATATAGTGTTGTAGCAGAAACAAAATGCTCAGAGATTTAGTGTGGCAATAGATGCTGTGGACAAAGAATATATACCATCCTTGCAGATGTAACCGATCCATCCAGGATCACATCCGTTGATACAGGTACCATTCGTATGTAAACAGACTGTGTTATTTAAGCAATGTGTGCTGCAGTTGGAAGTACAGTTTGCTCCATAAAATCCATCCGGACATTCTAAAGATAAACATACCGAATTATTAGTGATTTTGTTAATTTCAAATCATGGCTATTTTTACTCTTTTAATTAAGGATAATTATACTTAAAGAACAACCAATTGAAGTAAAGCAATAACATCTCAATCTTACTGTTATTTTGATATTGATCATCGGAAGTTTTAATTTCTATTTGCAGTCAATTATCGAAGTTGAAAGCGGAACAGTGTCTTCCACGATACATTATTTACTATAATGTAAATTCTGTTTTACGTTAACCATTGCAAAAGTATATGTATCATATTATGTCATAACTGACTACTAAATTTTGCACAACAATGTTTCATTATGGTTGAGATTGTAAATATTTAATAGGTGGGAAAAATAAACATTCCATATACTTTCGTTGCAGTTATTCCCTATGTAACCCTTTTTGCATCCCTTGGCACAGGAACCATCTAGTTTATTGCATACTGAATTATTTCTGCAGTTACCACTACAATTAAAGCCACAGTTTCTACCATACTTGCCGTCAACACATTATGGAAAGAGATTTTCCACCGCAGTAAGTGATACGCAGTATTCCCAAAATAAACACGACATTTCTGTATCAAAGAGAGCCTAACTCGGATCACCTTTGGCTTTAAAAATTCAAACAAATGCTGTACATGACATTCTTGCATATGGCAATATAAAGAATATTACGTCTGTCTCCTTGGATACAACTTAATCGTTGATGAAAACTCAAAGCCTTCGTACGAGGGGCGTTCAATAAATACCCGGAAAAGTGCTCTCAATTCTTCATGTATCATCAAAAATAAATGAAAATGCTACAAAATGTAGACTAGGGAATACTGAGTTGATATGTCAAAATTAGATTGTCTTTGGGTAAATAATAAGTAAATGCGAGTCCCCATGGCAACGTCATGTGACGTCATCCGGCCCAATTTTGTCTCTTTTTCTATTTTACATGCGCTAAAACATTACTTGCCACTTGCCTATTTTTTCAAGTTACCTTTTCTTAAGTTGGGTGAATATTGATATGAAAAGTAAGCGTTACGCCAATAACGTCAAATTATAAATGTGACATCATTAAAATATTTGACAGGCATACTGAGTTGGTCGTCGCTTGAAAATCAGTGTTGAACGGAGATGTGAGATAACATTTTGTGTTCTGAATCGAAAATCAAGGAAAGAGACAAATGCTATGCTGAAAAAGGTTTAAGGGACAATGCCCTGAAGAAAACAAAATTTTATTAGTGGGACTTGACGTTTAAAAGTGGTCAGGAGAATATTGCTGACGACTTGTGTTACAGACATGAAAAATAACGCGCTCAGTCACATTTAATAAATTAAAGAGCTCCTTGATAGTATATCAGTTCAGTGTCCAATTTCTTCAATACAACAGTAACATCATATGAACAGTATTTATTTATTTTTAGGAAGGTGTACAAATGCATTTAATGATGATAAACATTGAATCAATGGCAATCACGAGTTGTATTGATTAATTGAGTGTGATATGACAGCATCATAATGACGTTGGGCCGCTTTTGAGGTAATGGCGTTGCCTAGGAGACGACAAATAAATATTGTGCATGTTCTGAAATCTGTAATTTAGGTATTTGCTTTCAGTATGTTCATATCCGTCATATTTTCAAATTTTAGCAAAATGAAACCAGAAATAAAGAAATGAGAGCACTTTTCCGGGTATTTATTGAACACCCCTCATATTCAGTCTGTGTATTAAAATTGTCAAGAACATTTTCTTTACTTGTATAATACACGTTACACCAAAGAAGTAATTCGGGGGAAAATTGTACTAATTAAATAAATCACAATAAACGTCCAAGTAACGCATGTGAAGCATGTAAACTTTAACACACGAAGGAAACTCGAGCCTTACGCATAACCTTTAAAGAATACAATGGATTTAAAAATCATTACCGGTTCCAAGCTAAGTCTTATTTAAGATGCAATTGCTAGATGTTCTATTCGCACAGAATATACTGAAAATTAACCTTATGATGAGTTATACTAGGTAGACTCATTTGATGAACTAACTACTTTTATCGCAGTGTAATCCTTGCCACCCAGCCTGACATCCATGTAAACAACTACCATTTACATTATTGCAGTACCCTGACCTCTTTTGGAAACAAAACGCACTATAATTCAGCTTATATTTCATGCTGTAGAAACCAGACGGACATGTTGTTGAAAAATAAAGTAATTGCATGCTTGATAGCAATCGAAACATTCGAATGATAACATAATTTTACATAACATTAATAAAACAATGAAGGACATCAAGCGTAAAGGTTGATATAAATATTCTAAAAACACATACAAACTGCATCCATATCCATGACTTACCAATATAATGTATAATTTACTAATCTATATAGCACACGCAAAATTTGTAAATGATGCTCACTTTGGTCGCATTTGTCTGCTCTATATCCTGGACTACATCCATCAACACAAATTCCATCTGTCTTTCTACAGTCAGTGCTATTTATGCAGTATCCACTGCAGCTCTGTGTACAATTGTCTCCATATTTTCCATCCTTACACACTGCAGTTAAAATTTCTTTCTTTAATGCCGACTAAATTCCGATATACGTTATTATTACGATTTGAAAAGGTCCTATTACATAGACTGAATTCGGAATAATTATTAAATACATTTTAATACAAAGTTATAATTTATGTATGCAACTAACGTAATGACGAAACTACAAACATGTCAATAAAAGGTTCTTAACATTGTGTGCAATATTCTCACTTTGATCGCATTTTGCTCCTTTAAACCCAGGACTACATCCTCCCGCACAAACACCATCGGTCTTTCTACATACTTCATTATTTCTGCAGTTTCCGCTGCAATTAAACTTGCAGCTGTCACCATATGTTCCAGTTTTACACGCTAAAATGAATCAATTGTTCCGTTAGGTAAGCAGAGATTATAACATATATATTTGGATGTTTATTTTAAATCTTCTTTTCTGAAATCATTGTGGCAAAATATGCTCATGATGTTCGCAGTTTACTACTTTTCATCTACGTAGACGTAATCGCATGCTTTAAAATTAGTTAATTCATATACATAAGTATAAAATGAAGGTAATAACTCAGATTTAGAAGCGTCATTTTTGGACTTACATTTAACATTTAGAAATATAGTAATTTAGAAACAAAAATCATGAAAGAGACTATATCAATTTTGAAATTGTCAACATTCCCCACCTTGATGGTGATGTCCCAGGAGCGACATCATACGATGTCTATATTTCACAACTTATTCGTTTTGCAAACGCTTGATCAAAGTTAATGGATTTAATGATAGACATCTTTATTTATGTTATCAAAAAGTATTTACAACAGGGTTACCGATATCATAAGCTACGGATGGGTTTCTCTGAATTTTACTACTTTTACTTTTAACTTTTATAGAAATATAGCAAAAACCTTAAAACACTTCTAAAACTTGGTCTTACACACCCCGCATACTATGGGAAGTAGTTTATAAAATTCGGAAAATTAAATATAATGCTAATTTCAATCAAATACTTGCAAAATGTGTGAAAAAGTTCGTCAAAAGAGGATACAATGCGAAAATCGTTAAGCACAGTGCATGTTTAGTGATTGACACCTCTGCAGTTAGTCGCTATGCTTTCCTGTTTGATAGTGTGACGACTAATAAAGAGAAGACTCCGTGATGCTTTTTTGCAAAATCCTACGGTCGGAGGGTGTGGAACTTTGTCTTGTAGCTTGCTTAGTCATGCCCTTTAATGTAAGACTCTCGGCGCTCTGATTTGGGACGAGTTTATTGAGTACACTGGTGTAATTATACCAAAGACTGATCCTACTTATATGTTTTACTTTCTATAATCTGGTATTTTGTCAAAAATGTTAGAGCCTTTCTCAGTCGGGAGTTATGTTATTTACACTGTCTTGTCTAACTTGTTACAAAGGGTAAGTGCGAGGTAGGCTAGCATGCCTTCAACGCGTTTAACCCGCATTTCCCTTAATATAGGTTACTGACCGTTTCAAGGCGGTGCCTTTATTTTTAACTTGTTTTTGTCTGTTTTGTATTTCATGTTACATATACTGTCTTGTTTTGTTGTTAGTTTTTCTTTCTTCATCCCCATCGCCCCCTTGCATTTACCTCCCCTCTCCTTTTACTTTGAATGAGGTTAGATGCCCACCAGCCGTCCCTGTGTAGTGCCCCACTTTGTTTTATTTCTTGCCTGTTTGCTCTCTCTTTAATGTAATGTCTCATAATGTATGAAAGTGAGATGGATGTTTTCTTTCGTTTTTCATCATATGCATCCTAAACGCAATTACTTACAATGTAAATAAATGGCGGATATAGTTGTTAATATTTTACACTCAAAAGTATTAAGAAATATTTAAGTGTTTGATTTTTAAGTGGATGTTATTTACTACATTCGTAAGTGTTTTGGGACAATTATTTAAAGTTTGATTAAAAGAAGTCATGATGAAACTATTTTGAAACACGCCGTATGTTAAGGGTTGAGCCCTTTTACACCTGGATTTTGTCTAACGGGACTTTAGAAGACAGATCTGAAAATCCACTGCAACTAAGCTATTTTAATACTCGTCTTCATGCTTGTTTCGTCGGGTCCTAAATTACATTTTTCTGTTGCTCTGCTTTCCGCAATGGCATTGAATACTAGTACGTGCGTATTTGGGTCTTTAGGTTTTCGTTCATTATCATTAACGAGTATTGTGAGTTTTACATATTGTGGCTTTTTTTTTACCATACAGGGATTTATCTGATGGCCCAGGGGATAATTTTGCTTTTCACTGTCCTGTAACTTTAGGGCATTGTTAGGATTGCGCTCAATTAACCAGTTTAAGCTTCCCAATTTTTGCCACATACGGTTCAAACGTAGTGATTCACATTGCTTCGTAACGTACTTTTGTCGTTATTATATATATGTTTTACTTTGTCTATATTTATTGTGCATATGTTTATCGTCTATTGTGTTTATGTCTGTCGTTTATTGTGTATATGTTTATCATTTACAAAAACATGCATACGTTGATGTGAGGTTTTTATTTTGGAGACTGCGTTCTGGAAACGTTGCTACTGCTATTGGATCCGTGTCATTGTTTTTCAATATGTGTGTTAATCTGGACATACATCGCTATGTTTTAAAATTTATACACTATATCAATATGTCAATATTAATTAAACCCTCTTAGGAAATCAACTTGATTGGTAGTTTTTCTGTTTGTCAATAAATATGTACAGTTACCGTAAAACCTGTTTTTTTTGTGCTTGGTTAATCTATAGTTTGTATTATTGTCTTCAAATGCTATTTATCAATAAATTCCATCCATTTTATTAATTTCTGTTTGCGATGTAAGATTAGTAATTTAGTGTGTTCGATGCAATTTGTTGTTTGTGTTTATGTACATTGTAGTGGACCTGTAATAGTAATGTTTAGAAAATGCATTAAGATGATAAGTCTTAAAGTTGTTAACCTTGTTTTGCACTGTGTTGCAATTTTAACTGTGACGTTTCTTTTTCAAAATTTTATATATTTACGATATTTTCTCAAGCTCAAATAGAGAAAGTGATAACCACTATACAAAATGATTACAGATTATCCATTTTACCAATAATTTTGATAAAAGAAACATAAAAGTATTGGTTATCAATTATAAAACACAAAATAAAACTGCCGATAACATTTTTTTTCTAGGGAGCCTCAAGTAAAAGGATTTAATCGGACAGAAATTTAGCTCCAACACTGACAAATTATGGCCGAGTCCTGTGAGACTTCCAAATTTTGCTCTCTACATGTAAAATGTAACCTTGGGCAGAAGTAAAACCTACCTACATTTCTTCAACGATATGTAAACTAAAGAGGAAAGGCAAAATAAAGAACTTCTATCGCATGTAACTCAATATTTTCAAAGATGTCTCACCCTGCACCCTTCTGATTTAGAGGTAAAATCACTTTAAACAGCAAAAAATGACTTATCAAATGAAACAAAAAGGTTTTTGTACATTAAATCAATAATAAGTCTTGCAAAACCAGTTTAACAAAAAAAATAAAGAAAACAGTATGGTACCAGTGGTGCTTGAACCTATGCCCTCCTGAAAAATTAAAGTAGATTTATGTTAGGATTTGAATACTTTTCAAAAAGGAGGTACACTTTTATGGGTCCATTACCTTAAATCTTCACAAAGGCATAATTAATCATTTTAGTTTTTGAAACTTCTAAGTTTACAATTAATTTGAATTTTATTATTTATAACTTTTATAAAACTATGTATTAAGAAGTTTACACTTACAGGTATTACAATGACGTCCTTTGTAACCCGGTATACAGCCCTCATTGCAAACACCATTCAATTTGCTACATACTGAATCCTTGCACTGTCTACTACATGTCCTTGTACATTCATCACCAAATGTTCCAGCGTTACATTCTTTAAGAAGGATAATTACACCTACTTTATTGCCGTAATGGTTGAACACACCGGAGAGCACACTTAAGATGAGTCCGTAAAGCCTATCTTTAAATATTTTATTTAATATCAAATAAAACACTGTCTAGATTCAGCTTGTATAAAATCTTCCAGACTGACTGTCTTTGATTTCGCTCCAATCCAAATATATGTTTTCCACTTACCGGCATAAATCTTCGGAGAACAAATGAAACCAGATTTACTTCTGTCTGAATTTAATACACATGGCAAACTGTATTGTGTCAATTTGACACAATATAGTTTGCCATATGTATTAAGTTCAGAGCTGAAACATCCTAAATAACAGTTTTGTATTCTACCTATGGGTCCTACACATAGGGCATTAAATAGCTTGCAGTATTTGCGCGAAAGCATGATGAGTGTTCTGTTAAAACTGCATGTTTATTTTTTAACAGTTGTGTAAAGTAACACGTTTCAAGTCTCATTGTTATATTCCACGAACGGAATATATAAAACAGGTGCTAGGGAGCGTGAGAATATGTTGCACATATCATTTCTGTCTTACCGAGTCTGCTGTTATTTCGATTGGTTGCGTTCTATAATTCTCAATAATAATATTGATTTGGCACGTTAGCAAAAATATGCACTGCTCAACAATTCCAACTCTAGGTTTAAGGTGGGTCGATACCTTATTCGTCAAATACGACATTCCCTCCGATTTTGATGAAACTTTGTCCAACTGTAGCACAAGGGTTCTAAACTATTTTTCCGTCGTCTTGGCAACAATGCGTTATCAGTGATGACGTCACTAACGTCACAACATAGGGCGCTAAAATGTCGAAATACTGCCGTTTTGAGTCCTCTAAAATGCCTAATTATGATTTAAAATCAGCGGAACTGTACACTTTGAAACTTTATTTAATTTATATTAGGACTAGCGTGTTTGTAAGTGGTATCGCACCATATTACAACGGAAATTTATCATTTGATCAAGCAAACCATTTTCCTTCTGATAAAAAATTTTGACAAAAAATCGGCAAATATACGCGAAAATGACACCTTTAAAAATCTACAGACCCATTAAAAGTCTGAATTTCGGCACAAGTGATCAATTTGCAAATGAAATGTCAAATAAAAAAGGGAACTTTATGTTTTCAGTTTTTCACAATATTGTGTTGAAGACAAACTGTCCTTCTGATTTTTGGACGTACAACTCAACGTTTTGACGTTAGATGCCATGTACGTACATCGCGCCATAGCAATTTGCTATCTATACATGTGTTTGTTCTTCGTTCTACGAGAAGATCACATAATAAACATAATAAGCAAATATAACTAGAGGTAAATCAATTGTAAACTTTGATATCGTATCGTGCATAGTTGATAAAAGTAGGTGAATGTTATAAGGACAGTTCTGGAATTAATTGTATGGGTGGGTCGGAAGGCAATTTTTGAAAAAAAATAAAATAAAAAATATAAAAAAACACCACCCATACCTTTTTTTATTTTCCTCCAACCCCACTTCCCATGATTTTTTATTTTCCTCCACCCCACTACCTATAATTATGAACTTTCTACTAACTCCCACCACGTACAATTAGTCAATGTACAAAATCGAAACATATAGAGAGTCTGTGGAATTTACCGTTTTCCCTTTCTCAAAAACGTCTAAGAGTCACCAAATGATAACGCCAAAACGTAATTGTCTATAAGCATTCGGTCATTACCGAAGGGACATTATGGAAGGCACATGCTGTTTTCCCGCCAAAATACAAAGAAGAAACGTCTGCTTCCCTTCCTGTCAAGAAGACCCGATATTTACGCATATTCAAGCCGAATTTCAATTACGTTTCCAGCTTGACGTTTAAATCTTCCGAACAGTGACCGAAAATCTATATAGTGATTTAGCACAGTTTCTACTGAAATATGGTACATGTATTGGAAGAATCATGTTGTGTCATTAAAACATGCATGTATCATGCCTTCTTGCCCTGACGCCGACAAGACTTGTGATTTATTGAACAGTCATGATTTATGGAAATTCAGTCATCCGTTTTTTAAAAAAATGATTTCACACTGTACATGTTTTAGTAAACTTCTTTTAAAGGCATTGGCCTCTAGATCCTACGACAACAAAAAAGATAGAAGATAGATATAAAAATTTATTGCTCTATTTCTTAAGGGCTTAAAACTTCTCTCCTGATTTGGTAGTTTAAGGCAGATTAGGAATAAACAATCGTGTTCTAATGGTCAAAACATGACTGAACTTCAAGCGAAAATCTGGAGGCAAGTGCCTTTAAATGTCTAAACGTGAAAGTATCTTGTGATTTTTTTGTCTACATACTGTTTAATCTATAATGGAAATAATGTAAGACTGGTTATATTTAGGAAAAGGTGTGAAATATTTTGCATGTCACATTTTTTTTTACTTCAGCGTAATACAGGTTTTTTAAAGGTTTTCTTTTACGATGCTGGCTTTGTTATTAACACTTTTAACTGCAAAAATGCACTTATTTATGATAGGTCTGTCTATTATTTACATTAATCTGGGGGCAAAATATGATTGGAACCTAACAGAAGGTAAGTTCATATTGCAAATCAGATAATCATGCAGGTAATTTTAAGAAACCGATGTTCGCGATTTTTTACAGTTTAACTTTGCAGTAATGCATAAGCGATTTAACTGAAAAAAATATAGTTCAAATACATGTTAAGCCACGTATTAGAAGAGAAAACATTTGCGTAACTCTGTAGTAAATGTAATTGTAGGCAACATTAGTGACTTTACATAATTATAAACGGGAATAATTGCTGGGAATATTATACTGTCGGTTTTCTTAGAGATTTACACATTTTGCTTTAGAAAAAAAGGTTTCCGAATCGGCTAGTGCTTCACAAATATATCAAAATACCTGAGGCAGATATGATCTTAATATCGATGATGACGATATAACAATTCTGTCGGCACTGGATAATGAAATCATTAGCATTGTTTATCAACATACGATTTTGTGTGGAATTGCACGATGAATCTGTACGCCTGTTTTAAGTAGTCGTGCAGCATGTAAAAATTCGACTAATATTAGGAAAAAGTGATTTACATGCAAGAAAAAAAATGCTCAATTCACGAATGTTTTCGTTTTGGCCTGCCTCTATGTCATTTAGCTACATTCTATTTCTTTTTTCCCCGGTTCAGTTTTTGGTGCGTATGCGAAACAGCCATTACTAAGATACTCATACGCGCAACGTGCCAGACAGTTTACACGTGCGAATGAAGGGCGGGATTAAAGTCGCTGACTGCAAATTCAGCGGGAACGAGACAAAAAAAACAACAACAAAAAAAAAAAAAACAACAAAAAAACAAAAAAAAAAAACAACAAAGAAAAAAAACAAACTTAATGTTAAATGAAAATAAATAAAAGGAAAGATCGTATTTCTTAGATCGGTGATGTCAAAATTACGTTCCGTGTATCGCGGTCAGTTAAGTAGCGACTTGTAGTTAAAAAGGAAGGAAAATGTCCTTGCGTGAAATCCAGATAGCTGGTAGTTCGTCAATATTAGAAAGACTGATGCATAATAATTTCCCAAAGTTGTTGGCTCATGAATACAGATGAAATGGACCTAAGATATAATGCAAACGTCCAAAGCGCAACGATGCAAACAATTAGCAACGTCGATAAAACGTTGCGTTTTACGACCAAAACTCGGAAGGACAGTTTGTCTTCAACACAATATTGTGAAAAACTGAAAACGTAAAGTTCCCTTTTTTATTTGACATTTCATTTGCAAATTGATCACTTGTGCTGAAAATCAGACTTTTAATGGGCTTGTAGTTTTTTAAAGATGTCATTTTTGCGTATATTTGCCGATTTATTTTGTCAAAATTTTATATCAGAAGGAAGAGGGTTGCTCAATAAAATTATAAATGTCCGTTGTAATGTGATGCGATACCACTTAAAACACACTAGTCCGTATGTAAATTAGTTAAAGTATGATATTGTGAAATTTCGCTTATTTTAAATCTTGATTAAATATTTTAGAAGACCTATTACGGCGGGTTTTTGGCATTTTGGCGCCCTACGTTGCGACGTTCGTGACATCATCACTGATTATTTATTGTTGCCAAGACGACTGAAAAACAAAAAAGGAACATTAGCGCTATAGTTGGACCAAGTTTCATCAAAATCGGAAGAAATGTCATATTTGACGAATAAGGTATCGACCCACCTTAATTAATGTGTTAAACAAATGTTCTGCTTTAAGATTGCATATAACTGCTATTGTATTGCTGTTTTGTGGTTCTGAAACTATGTTATGTAGATTTTTGAAACACTGTTATTTTCTTTTGTACAATTTTAGCATAGAAGTTTGAGAAATAATCAGTTTTAACTGCAATTGTTTTGAAAGTCGAGGAAGAAGTTTCATGTAGCAACTGAATCTTGAATCTTTGAGAAGTTTCCATTCAAATATTTAGATGTTCTCACTGCTAAACCAGGATATATATATATTTTGATACCAGGCCGTTTGCTTTAAACATATTAGTAGTTTGCAAAAGAAAAACTACACATACAGGTGTTATAAAAACTAACAATATGGAAAAAAGGATAAATACCACTATGGCATGTGTCAATTCCACAAAACTGCCACCTGATATTAGGGTCTGTTGTATAACACCATGGTGATCCTTCACCATCCGGATCGCGGCAGTAGTTTGAAGCTTCGGTAGCGGATACATCTGGAAATATTCCAGTTCTGTCTAAGATATGTGTATGAGGAACATGAGCATCCCATCGCTGGCATTTAGTACCATCCACAGTTGTATTTCGAGATCCGTTGTAGTTAGCGGCAGTCGTTTCGTAACATTCTAGAAGTACAATAACACACTTTAAGAATGTATCTTTTATTCTAATGAAAAGGTAACGTAAAATGGCAATGCAGTACATGCAATTGTTACAAACTAGCGTATTCAGAAAGACATGTCAGTGGTGGTCATTTACACGAAAATATGTTTTCCCTTTATTTCAACACGGACAACCTCCCTTCAAAGAATTGGAGATCATAAATAACGGGTTTTCTTTAAAGTATTAAAATCCTTATAGTAATGTTTACAAAATGGCATTTGCTTGGTATATTCTTAAAGGTGACCGTGTTTCGCACTGTTTTGCAATTTTTAAACAACTTTTACCGTGCCGTTTTTTTTTTTTTTTTATAAATTTTGTATAACTTACTCAGCTCAGTAGAGACAAATTTCAAAGTGATGGCCACTATCCAAAACGTTTGCAGAGAACTCATTTTACCATTAATTATAATAAAAGGAACATCAAACTATTGGTAAACAATTATAAATTCCAAAATAAAAATGTCAATATCATTTTTTGTAGGGTGCCTCAAGTAAACGGATTTAATGAGACAGAATTCTTACTCCAACATTTAAAAACTAAGGCCGAATCCTGTGTTTCTGTTTTGCATACTTCATAAAAAAAAATTGGGGCAGACGTAAAACCTACCTAAATTTATGTCACGATATATAATCTAAAGAGTGAGGGCAAAATAGAGAACTTTTACTGCAGGTCACTCAATATTTTTAAAGATGAGTAACAGTTACTGTACCCCTTCTGTTTAAGTAGCAAATTCACTTTGATGAACAGCAAGAAATCGCTTATCATTTTTTTTCCCATTTTTGTACAATAAATCAATTATAAGTCTTAAAAGAAGTAAAAACTTACTAGAAAAAAGGAAAATAAGAAGAAAAAGTTGGTCCTAGTTGGGCTTGAACCTACGCCCCCCTGAGAATTGCAGTAAAAATAGGTTTATCGTAGGAATTGAATACTATTCAAAAAGGAGGCACTCTATTACGCTTGGACCAATACCTTAATTGACGATGTATATTGATGCTTCAGAGCACGACAGACCGTGAAAGACAAATATGTAAGTATTCATATGTAATAGATTTCCGACGAAGACGGTACTAGGGGATATGAAAGGTGATCGTTTCGTTATCCTCAAATGTATGTGACAGCCGTAAAATATATCCCCGTAGTTAAAATGAGTGTTATTATGGAGTTCATTTAATATTATATGTCCGCCTTAACCGGTGTTAGGGGCCAGATAAGTTTTAGGCATTTCATTACCTCTAATGAACGGTCTCAATCAAACCGAACCTGATATTGTTTCTTTGTTTTGTTGCATTTCATGCAATGCCATCCAATGGACCTTCTTCCATACCGTTGGATTTGCCCGAGAAAGCACGTCTATCAAGAGACGATATTCAGTTCCTTTTATGTTGTTAAGGAACAAATTGTGTTGTATTAACAAGCCATTTGCCTTATTTTATCACACACAAGCGGGTACGTGGGTACTACCATCCCAGATGTATGGCTTTCTTTCATGTCAACATATCAAACGAAATGTCGAACCCACAGCGATGAGGGGCAAGTGATTCGAAGTCAGTGATTTTAATCGTGTGTTTGAGTATACTATACCAGTATATAAGGCATAGCGATTTCAAATGACTTATATTATTATTATTAACAAAGAAATGATATTGCTAACTGAAGTTCCTATTTGCTATTTAATGATAATCAATATTTCAGTAAAAGAAAGATCACACAGTCAAGTGATACCTTTTGTGCAACGACTTTCCGTCCATCCAGGCTCACATGATTCGCAGGTTCCATTATCTTTATCACATATACCTTTGCAGTGAGTACCACATTTATTTGTACAACTTGCACCAAATGTTCCATCATCACATTCTACGGCAAGCAAAACTCAGGTTTATAAACATGACAAAATTGGTGAATTGTGATTGGGTTGTACGAAAAGTAACGTTTGCACAATCGATATAACATGGTTTTGTTATCTTAATTCTGTTAGGGGACAGGAGAGGTGTTGTACATTTTATTGCCTCTCATGAACAGACTGAATCAACCGAATCTGCTACTATTCTTTGTTGGTTGCATTCTATGCTTCCAAGGGATCCTTTTACAGATTTCGTTGGCAATATGATTATTGTATGAGCATATACTAGTACTAAGAAATATATAATGCCTTAAATGTATTTATAAAAGATCAATAAATTACCTCCATAAATTCTGACATCACACAAAACAAGTTGTGCGGAATTGGTTGTGAGCAGAATTCTGACCTGATTGCCGAACAAAGTTTTGTTGCATGTTATATTAAAGCTCGTTGACACTGGTGCAGCGTTATTGTGTTTATAACATATATCTCTGTCCGAATAATTGTAGTTACTCCAACTTTTTGTATTATTTTCAATCATCACTTGAAATTCCTTGAAATCATCTGAAAATTGTGTAAATAATTTAGTAATAAAAAGCCTATATACATTTCGTTATATATTTCTTTTCAGACACAAACCTTAAAAAGTCAGGTTGAGCGTAAGTTAAAATTTAAGATATGTAAAATAAATATTATGTTAACTTATATTTTCCATTTAATGTCTAGAAATATATACATCCATATTCACTTATCGACCAATCACTCAAAAATGGTTTTTAGTCCATATTTGCTACCGCTCATGATTACATAAAATCGAGAAATGAAAAAAAAAAAAAAAAAAAAAAATAAAATAAATAAAAAAAAAAAAAAAAAAAACGAACAGAAACAACAACAAAATTTTGAAAACTTTTTATAACAAATGTTCAACTATTTTGCTAAATGTAAAAAGTAATCTTGTTTATTAAAAGCTAAAAAGCTTATTAAAAGCTTCAAACGGAATTATGTTCACGATATACGTTTGAAAGTCAATACTAAAACATATTACTATTTGTTTATGTTTTACAAAATTTGTTACCATTTGAACGCTATTGATAATATACATTTGCCATTAGGTCCACTTTCAAAATTATGAAAGTAAAGCAAAAGTGTTCTTAATGGTCGTATTTTTGTTAGATGAACGTATTATATATACAATATATCAGATTATGGTTGTTGATATTGTAAATAAGACATATAACAGACAGAAGATAAAAATATTTTATGAAGTAACAAGGCCCGTCTCTCTTACCTACGTAAGTTCTTTCGGTAGCAATAGAAATATTCAAGATATTGTATTTCGAAGGGAGCCATAGTCTCCACCAAGGCTTTCTGGTATTTTGGGTCATACTACATGTTGATAAGCTCTTGTCAACTGCCAGATAAGCAAATTGATTTGGACTAATATTGTTTTTGTGTTTAGCTATTACACCAGTTTCATTTAGCACTATGTTTTCTGAAATAAAAAGTAGAATTTCTATTCCATGAATAAAGTTAAAACCCTTTCCTTGATAAACGTAGTAATACTAACCGATAAAGCGAAACTTCATTTAATCGTTGGATCGCTTCAAACTTATTACAAAGAAAATACAAATGCAGTATAAATTACACAACACACATTACCAGCACCTCAAAGTATATCTGTCTACTTTAGAAATTGTCGTTATAGTTGTAATTATGTCTCGCACCACAAAGCTGTGTGGGAGACATATTGATTTACGCCTGTCTGTGTGTCCGTGTGTGTGTGTGCGTGCGCGTTTTTGTGTATATCTGTCTGTCACAAATTTCATGCGCGCTCTAAGTCGAACAGTTCTCATCCGATCTTCACCAATCTTGATCAAAATGTGTTTGACAATAAGTCCTCGGTCAAGTTAGATAACTGGCCAAATCGGCACAGGCACGTCGGAATTATGGCCATTGAATTACCAAAAATCGCTATGTACACTGATGTCCGCGCTCTAAGTCGAACAGTTCTCATCCGATCTCCACCAATATTGAACAAAATGTGTTAGTGCATGGTTGACGCAGATAGAAAATAGAGAAGAAATGCCAATCATATCGTTTATTGTCACGCCACTCCTGGACATGAATGCTTGTCATGGTTAGAGAAGGGAAATATTAAAACCGTACTAGAAATATTTTTGTGAGAATTTGAAATAAAACACGTAACATGTTAGCTGTAAAGTAAGATAAAAATAAGAGAAAGTTAAAACTGTTAAAAGCATCCGTTGTTAACCTAATAGTTTAATCTTGAGACAACCTGCTTGAAGGATTCCATGCTAGGCATGACCGCAATATGATGAGGTACACCATTCCAGAGTGTTGGGAAAAAAAATTAATTTGTGTCAACATGAACCTGGCAGAGACAATAAGGGTGCATAAGGCGGGTACCGGAGGCTGGAGATAAGGGGGAACGTTGTTCAGCAACCAAGGCGTTGTAAATCTTCTAAAATGTAATAAACATAGCATCATTTCTACAGTGTTCAAAGGACCTCAAACCTAAACATTATTGCACTTGGGAAATACTGGAATAAGTTGAGTAATCATTTTTACTCATCGTATTGCATGTGTTTTAGTGGGACGGTTGATGCCTACACAATTTGAGGACGAATAAGGATTTTATAAGCATGAGATCGGACATTTCATTTTAGTAACAATGTTTCTGCGGATGAACCACAATGTTTTGTTGCCTGTTGTGCTGAGTGTATTGATGTGTGTGTTCCAAGAAAAGTCTTTAGAAGTATATAGATATTTTGCATTTGGTACTGGTTTTAAGGTTTCTCCATGAAGTGTATATTTAAAGGTTACAGGTGTACGGTTTCTAGGAATATGTAATTATAAAGTATGAATTTTCCATGAGGTCGTAGTGTTTAAGTACAAAATGTCCAGCTGGAAATTTTTCTATATAACAGATATCTCAAAAGTCCGCACGGAATTTAGTCTGTCCACCTGGAATCTTTGAAAAGTCCGCCTGGACAAATACAAATGTCCGTACGGAATTTTACTGAGATTCCATGTCCGCCTCTTGTCCGTCTGGAATTTAGTCATTCCACCCGGATTCCGCCAGGATTCCTGGTGGAATCCGGGTGGATTCCGGGTGAAAACTTCGTACAGGGTGTGCGACCAGCATGGATCCAGACCAGCCTGCGCATCCACGCAGTCTGGTCAGGCTCCATGCTGTTCGCTTTTAAAGCCTATTGGAATTGGAGAAACTGTTAGCGAACAGCATGGATCCTGACCAGACTGCGCGGATGCGCAGGCTGGTCTGGATCCATGCTGGTCGCACACCCACTATGTTGGTTTTCCCATGGCACGGCTCAACTATCTTTTCCACAGAGACTAGTCTAAGACTTAAGAAACCAGGCCTCGTGTTCACATAACACTTTCTGTCTCAGCTGAGTCTGATAATGAAATTTTAGCTGTCATTTATATCTAAATTGCATGTTTAAAATTAAATTTTAAGTTAATTACTATTCAGTACTGGTGGCCAGTCTCCACTGAAATTTAATCTTGAACTTCTAGTAAAATCTGCTATCAGAATTTCAATCTCGAACTCAGCCAAGTCTGGAAAATGTTCTGCGAACATGGGACCAGACTGGTTGTTTCAAACCATAATTTTGAAACTCTTACTCGTCTCCAACTTCAATTTCATACCATAAAACCTATTTTGAAGATGACTTTCGTAATGGCTTTTTACAGATGTCTAACAAACTGTAGATTTTCTTAATAATATGTCTGGATGTTTTAGCTCAAAGTGGTGTAAGAATAATCTTCATAGACTGAAAAGCTTAAAAAAACATGTTTCCGAGAAGTTTTTACTTGAAGTGGCATAACAATAAACTATACACTGAATGGTGAAAGCAAGAATTTACAATTATATACAGACATATTCAGTGCTTCCTAATGTAAAGATGCCAACTACTTTACTGCAATTTTCCCTCTACTTCTGACTATGCCCTGCAGACCCATATCTTAACGTAAGTGATGAAAAGATATAAAAGAAGACATGAAGGATTTTTCATATAGCTTATGCATTGAAAAAAAAAAAAAAAATATATATATATATGTGTATATATATATATATATATATATATATATATATATATATATAAATCACCAAGCCCGTAAATCTGGGCAGATTCTTTTCAATTCCAGTACCGTTAGTCTGCCCACTTTTACGGGTACATCTGCCCACTTCTACGGTCCTTTACGGATTGAATCTAATGATGAAACGTATATCTGCCCACTTCTACGGTATAGTAAAGTTATATATATATATATATATATATATATATATATATATATATATATATATATATATATATATATATATATATATATATATATATATATCAAAATAACAGCACTAAGAGTATGTAGAAATGTAGGACAAAAATATGTGAACAAGTAAACAGCAGAAAGCAGAAGTTGCAATTTCTTTGCAATCAGCAACTGTATGCTGACAGTAACACAATTCTTGCCTTTCTAACTCAAATTCTCTACATACCAGGTTTTTGACAAGAAGACAAAAGTCTGTTCATTAGTAGCTTTAGCAATCCAATTTGGAGAGGACACTAACCATACATGAAAGCACTAAAAGCACAAACTCTTTAAAGGACTTACCTTCTGTACAATATGGTCAAAATTGATGCCAAGTTCTGAAAAAAAATAAAATAAAAAGGATCCAGTGCTGTATCCCACATACATGAGTATTGGATATAATAGGGTATTCATAACAGTACTTGACCTGGAATGTTTTATTCAGCTTGAATGTAGTTTGCAAGGCCTAGATCATACAAAGCAAAAAGGCACCTGGTTTGATCCTACCTCACAAAAACCATGGAAACAGAACATAACCCAGATCAAGCTACTGTTATAATGACCTTTTATGATACACCTCCGCCTATTTTTTGTTTTAATCATCAACAAATATAATTATAAAGTCGTTTTGTGTAACAAAGAATATTCTTTGTACTGGGTCATGAATATAAATGAAAGATACAGGCATGATACAGAATGAGTTTCCACCAAGTGCAATATGGATTTTGATTTCCGTAAGTTCATTTTTTACTGAAAATATCTCGGTATGTAAATGAATCTTAATTAAAGGGAGTTAATCTAAACCAAGCCATTGTAAACAAGGACAAGAGCTGCTTCCCTTTATAATCTCAGGCCAGCTGCCTGTGATGAAATAATATACAGAGGGGCCACTCAGGGGTCTCCCTCTACCATAAAAAGGTGGAAAGTCACCATATGACCTTTAATTGTGTCGATTTGACATTAAACCCAACACATAACAAAACATCTCGTTGCAGCTTGAAAATCAAGAATACTTTTGTCATTTTGTTTTCTACTATCATGGCTTATCATCTACATTAGCCTTATCACTCAGATATCATAAGCTACTGACTTCTACAATCAAAGGAGAAAGACTTCATGCAAATAGAAATTTCGGTTAGTTGGCACAAGTGAGACAACTACTACATCAGTAACATTCTCCTATAGTTTAAGTGGTCTCCCCTTAAAAATTCGCAACAAGTACGGCTCATACTTTTGGTATCTAAAAAAAAAAAGAAAATGAAAATTTAAAAGTAACGTTTGAGTTTCTTTGCAACAGCCACACAATTTTAATTGTCAATTGATATTTGTGATGACAGTAATCTTACCTTCCATCAAAGGTGGCTCATCATCATAGTTATCTCCCCCTGGTGGTGCTGAGAAAGCTTGTGAAGTGTCTGGCGTGAGAATGGACGGGTTATAACCGGGAGTTTGATGGCCTGCGTAACTGGTATCCATTCCATAGTTACTGCTCTGGCTACTGTAATCAAACTGACCAAACTGCCTGAAATCATAATCATAAATTGTTTCGGGTTTGCATATACCTAACATTTCTCTCTATTAGTACGGGAACACATCCAGATGTACATAACACAATATAACAACATCAAAAAGCTAATGTTACATTTTAATGCACAGTAAAGCAGTAGAGACAAATTTGTCTATAAAGACCATCTTTGAAAAACAGTTAAAAAAGGGTCTTTATCCAGAGGTAAAATTATACTGAACAATGCCTTTCTAGACATCTGTCTCCACTTCCATTCACACAAGATTTGTAGCAACAGAAGTGTGTGTGAAGTCATACTTGTGCACTGGCTCAAGGTGCAGCCTGATCGGTGTCTCACTACTACCTAAATCTTCAGGTCACAGTGCAAAAAGCAGAATGGGAACCAGTAATATGTATCAATGGATTTCATTGGCTGACATGTTGTGCATGGGAGCGCCATCAAATTCATCAGAAGCAACCACGAAACTGATTACCAGACAATGGAAGTTGGTCCTGGGGTCTTACATCATCTTTAAAGGCTAAATATTTGTTTAAAAAGTTTCTTTTTTTGGCATACTGGGATGCTTTCTCATTTACAAAAAAAAGAAACTTAAAATGTCTGGGGTGGCATGAGTTATGATGTCTTCAAAATTTTGGATGAAGAAACATCCAAAAAGGATACAAGAACACTACTGCCGGATATCATCAAAATATTATCAAGGACAAAGGTTCAATAGTAATGTTCTAATAATATATCATCCTCTAAATTGTGTGCATGTGTGTCCTTGGGTTAGCGTCTTTTTCATTAACAATTTTCAGCCATACTGACCATGTCTACTTGCAGCAGTGAGCAAAATGCCCTATTTTACAGTGCTGCCTCACTGGAAACCACTCCATATAGACACATGACAGGATACCTCACTCATTCACATTATACTCACACCGGGCTAAACAGTCCTAGCACTATCATCTTAATGCTGAGCACCAAGTGAGGAAGCTGCTAGTACCCATTTTCAAATCTTAGGTATGACACGCTCAGGGAGCGAATCCACAACCTCCCCCATTCAAAGCACGCACTCAACCACTAGGCTACTGAGGCAGCCCCTCTAGATTAGTAAGCATATACTGTTACACAGAGAGATTAAGACTGTGAATAACAAAGTTGTCTATCTATCATTATAAATACCAGTAAGTTATGAGTGACCATTATTATTACTGATTTTGTTAATGAACAGTATCCTGTGAAATCATCTAATTTCCTATGCATAAAATTTCATGGTTTTGCCCTTAACAGCTATTTTGTGCATTTCCCCCTATCAAGATAAAATGAACATTAATAAGGAATTTTTCTTGTTCTTTTGGATTAAATTTTGTGGAGTGAAACAACTACTATTATGAATATGAATGATTTCACAGTGCTTAGAATGTGCTTATTTTAAAGGGACTAACCCACACATTTTATGTGAAAAATAAATAATTTTTTCTCTAAAAAGCATAAAAAGTCAGTACTCTGAAAGTGACAAGTGGAACAAACTTATTGATATAAGATTTTTGCAACGTATCCTTATAAATAACCAAAAATATTGTACAGAAGGTAGTAAACCATTGTAACGTTTTTGAAACAATGCATAAAATTTACATTCTTCTTGCATTTTTTCCAATATCTAACTTTTATTTTCACCCAGTTTATCATTTTTCAGTGTCATACTGTGAAATCATTTAAATTCGCTGGCATGAAATTTCGCGCAAACGACAAAAAAGACAGTTTCATGTGGGCTTTAATTGGCGCATTTTCAATTTAAGAAAGATTTTTTAAAAAATAAATGTCTTTTTTAGAAATTGCCAGCATTGCACGTGTCACTATCATGTACCACCTGTTACTTAACCTTTAGCCTGCTAAATTTCTAAAATGGTCTATCATTCAATTTGGGCAGTACCACTTATTAATCAAAGGAGTGTTCACCGAAAATTTACAGACTGAATAGCGAAGAGTGCAGACCATGATCTGCCTGCATGGCTTATGATCTTGTTAAATAAACAATATGACAGACCAACTGATAATTGTTGTTAATTGACACTATGGTAAGGTAAAGTGTGAAGTCTTATTATGAATTTCGCTCGTCCAATTACTCTTAAACATCAATGGCAGGTGTGAATAATTTACTAAGTGGCGCCATTACCTTCAACAACGCAATATCCGTGGCTGAGTGGTTAAGGTCGCTGACTTCAGCTCTAGCCTCACTTGGGGCGTTGAATTCTTCATGTAAGGAAGTCATCCGGTCTGATAACTATATATTAAATGGTTAAATAATGACACAGTCTTAAATTTGCGCATCGTTTGTAGTGTAAACAAGAAGACCATGATGGTCCTGAATCGCTCACCTCTTCCCACATGACCCAGTTTTGAGTATGACGTCGTTTTTTCTATTATTTGACAGAGTGACCTAGTTTTTGAGCTCATGTGACCCAGTTTTGAAGTTGACCTAGATATTATCAAGATAAAAATTCTGACCAATTTTCATGAAGATCCATTGAAAAATATGGTTTTTCTATTATTTGACCTATTGACCTAGTTTTCGAAGGTACGTGACCCTGTTTTGAACTTTACCTAGATATCATCAAGGTGAACATTCTCACTATTTTTCACGAAGATCTCATGAAAAATATGGCCTCTAGAGAGGTCACAAGGTTTTTCTATTTTCATACTTACTGGCCTAGTTTTTTCCAGCACGTGACCCAGTTTCGACACTGACCTAGATATCATCAAGGTGAACATTCAGATAAATTTTCATGAAGATCCATTGAAAAATATGGCCTCTAGAGAGGCCAAAAGATTTTTCTAATTTTAGACCTACTGACCTAGTTTTTGACCGCATGTGACCCACTTTCAAACTTGACCTAGATATCATCAAGATGAACATTCAGACCAATTTTCATACCGATCCCATGAAAAGTATGGCCTCTAGAGAGGTCACAAGTTTTTTTTATTATTTGACCTACTGACCTAGTTTTTTAAGGCACGTGACCCAGTTTCATTTTTGACCTAGATATCATCAAGGTGAACATTCTGACCAATTTTCATGAAGATCCATTCAAGGGTATGGCCTCTTGAGAGGTCACAAGGTTTTTCTATTTCAAGATCTACTGACCTAGTTTTTGATCGCAGTTGACCCAGTTTCAAACTTGACCTATATATCATCAAGATAAACAATCAGACCAACTTTCATACAGATCCCATGAAAAATATGGCCTCTAGAGAGGTCACAAGGTTTTTCTATTATTTGACCTACTGACCTAGTTTTTGAAGGCACGTGACCCACTTTCGATCTTGACCTAGATATCATCAAGATGAACATTCAGACCAATTTTCATACAGATCCCATGAAAAACATGGCCTCTAGAGAGGTCACAAGGTTTTTCTATTATTTGACCTACTCACCTAGTTTTTGAGGGCACGTGACCCACTTTCGAACATGACCTAGATATCATCAAGGTGAACATTCTGACCAATTTTCATGAAGGTCTTATGAAATATATGGCCTCTAGAGAGGTCACAAGGTTTTTCTATTTTTAGACCTACTGACCTAATTTTTGACCGCACGTGACCCAGTTTCGAACTTGACCTAGATATCATCAAAATGAACATTCAGACCAACTTTCATACAGATCCCATGAAAAATATGGCCTTTAGAGAGGTCACAAGGTTTTTCTTTCATTTGACCTACTGACCTAGTTTTTTAAGGCACGTGAACCAGTTTCAAACTTGACCTAGATATCATCAAGGTAAACGTTCTGACCAATTTTCATGAAGATCTTATGAAATATATGGCCTCTAGAGAGGTCACAAGGTTTTTCTATTTTTAGACCTACTGACCTAGTTTTTGAAAGCACGTGACCCAGTTTCAAACTTGACCTAGATATCATCAAGGTGAAAATTCTGACCAATTTTCATGAAGATCTTATGAAATATATGGCCTCTAGAGAGGTCACAAGGTTTTTCTATTTTTAGACCTACTGACCTAGTTTTTGAGGGCACGTGACCCAGTTTCGAACTTGACCTAGATATCATCAAGATGAACATTCTGACCAACTTTCATGGAGATCCCACAAAAAATGTGACCTCTAGAGTGGTCACAAGCAAAAGTTTACGGATGCACGCACGCACGGACGCACGTACGCATGGACACCGCGCGCACACTTTTGCCTGCTTCTGGCCAATACTGTATGCACTTCATCTGAAAGTTTACATCATTTATTTTGGTACTTGTATCCGTATAGATGTAATAGAGTTATTATAACTGTAACACAACATTCTTCTAATATTTATGTGAATTAAAACTGTTGCTAACATTATTTTCTTTTATCACAGTATCATTTAAACTGATCTGTCTGAAAAGTTGTTGGCCTTAGAATTTAATAATATTGTTAGGACAGTTGAGATAAATTTAATGTACAGCTTTTTGTTCCTTGACTGCCACATTACCATTATGAAGAGTAATTCCCTAATTTACATATTTCGTCTAGATTTAGATATTGCATTTTTTATCCAAATGATTGGCCCTACATTGCTTGTAAATAATCTACGAGGGGCGTTCAATAAATACCCGGAAAAGTGCTCTCAATTCTTCATGTATCATCGAAAATAAATGAAAATGCTACAAAATGTAGACTAGGGAATACTGAGTTGATATGTCAAAATTAGATTGTCTTTGGATAAATAATAAGTAAATGTGAGTCCCCATGGCAACGTCATGTGATGTGAAAAGTAAGCGTTACGCCAATAACGTCATATTATGAATGTGACATCTTTAAAACTTTTGGCAGGCATATTGAGTTGGTCGTCGCTTGAAAATCAGTGTTGAATGGAGATGTGAGATAACATTTTGTGTTTTGAATCGAAAATCAAGGAAAGAGACAAATGCTATGCTGAAAAAGGTTTAAGAAAACAAATTTTTATTAGTGGGACGTGACGTTTAAAAGTGGCCAGGAGAATATTGCTGACGACTTGTGTTACAGACATGAAAAATAACATTCAGTCACATTTAATAAATTAAAGAGCTCCTTGATAGGGCCATCAGTTAAGTGTCCAATTTCTTCATAACGACAGGAACATCATATGAAGCTGAGTATTTATTTATTCTTAGGAAGGTGTAAAATGCATTTGATGGTGATAAACATTGAATCAATGGTAATCACGAGTAGTATTGATTAATTGAGTGTGATATGACAGCATGATAATGACGTTGGGCCGCTTTTGAGGTGATGGCGTTGCCTAGGAGACGACAAATAAATATTGTGCATGTTCTGAAATCTGTGATTTAGGTATTTAAATTCAGTGTGTTCATATCCGTCGTATTTTCAAATTTTAGCAAAATGAGACTAGAAATAAAGAAATGAGAGCACCACTTTTCCGGGTATTTATTGAACACCCCTCGTACTATACATTTTCCTGAGCCTTGAAAGTGTGCATCCTATTAAACAGATGTAAATGCATTCAACTTTCTAAAGGTTAACATAATAAAAAGTCATACGATTTCATAGACAAGTTCTTACGTTTTACAGGAATAAATGTAAGACATTCTCAAAAATTCCTGGTCGTACGAACCTTGCCTTCTTCAGAGAGGTTTGTAGCCATTACAACTGTTTTGATGTTCTGTTCCCATATCATTCTCCAAAAGTCTTCGAGCGTGTTTGAAATAGGCCCTATCGCATAACAATACGTTTGTGGAAGAACAAAATAATGAACATGCATAACCAATTAGAGTCTTAAAAGGTGTGTAATCATCTGTTAATGTTAAAGAATTAACAGCAATCAATTAGGCATAAAATGACAAAGACGGCATATAGTCAAAAGGGTGCAATTTTACTTGCCCCATTTGTATAGAAATGATTCGTACATACACACATTCCGATAAGTTTGTGTAAATAGTGATTTCAATATTGAATTTGCCTGTTATATAGTGCACTACATAGTTAAGGGTTGTGCTTATCAAATTTATGTATCATAAATAACGGATAGTGTTTTAATAAAATAATACCTTGAGCTGCGATATAGTCATTACCGCCAGAACATCCCTGAAAAACGAAATTTTGACATAAACTTTCTAAAAAAAGGAACGTTAAAAGGCGTATCAAATTAATTTTGAGTGCAACGTGTGCAGTAAGATTATTTTTTTTTTGAAAATCATAACAATTTTTAAACAAAACTGCGGCTTTGTATTGTATGTACCAATTTTATGATAAATTATCATATGTCTGACGTCATAAATTAAAGTCACCTTATACTTTTAGTACTACAGCAGTGTAATAACTCTTTAGTGCTGACGTCAATTTTTCTATGCGGCTTAAAAAAGAAAATTCAAAGAAAAGGCTAAAAAGCAATTAAAGGATCATTACACGTTTATCTTTTCATTTTATCTAAAAAAATATTTTTTCTTATCATGTTATTTATCAAACTGTTTAGATAAAAGTATTACAAATGCACAACCTATCCTTTTATTAAAGGCAACTTTTAAGATACTTTATAAATCATGATATACATGTGGTGTGGCAGGGTATCTATTGTACAGCATAAGTGTCATGTGTATGTTATTTATCGAAATTGTGTGATAATTAGTAATCTCTAAATTTAGATATACAAATCGAAATTTCGACTCATCCATCTCGCAATTTCGAAATAAAAGTAGAATTTTGAGTAATATTCTCGAAAGAAGATTAAATAAGTCATACCTAGCACTGATGCACTTTCGTTGTCATCGCTATCAAAGCGACAAATTCTGAATTTGCAACAGTAAATATAAGAACTGAAAGTTTTAAACATTAAATTTATGTTTTAATTTTGACAGTTTACTTCATATATGTTTAAATATTTGTAGTTTATCTTTCAGACAGGAACTGCGAAATCATTTCTTCTAAATAAATATATATTCATGTCAAATATCTGAAAATAATGCTTTACTATTCATGGCAAAAGATCTCAAAATGAAGATTAGATATGTATAACATATGTTGTATAATTACCATTATATAAGTAGCATTTATGTAGTCCGAGTCAGGAAGATCTGGCAAAGCTTTCAATATAACTCTGGAATGGTCATCTGAAAGTTAAAAGTAAAAGATGTCCCAATATAAATAAAACACGTACCAGATTGTTGCATAAAAATGCACAGGATAAATAAATATAGAACACGTAAAATACATCATATGGTAAGATTATATGGTAAAAAAACTATTCTCTATATGTCAGTTTACTGTGAAAAATACAATGAACGTATTCAGTTTGGCATGAAGTCCTACAGAACTTACATGCATACATGGATTTGTATCTATTCTTGCCATAATGTCCTGGCTTGGTTGCAACATTGGCTGGATACTGCATACCGTACGGTATTTGCTGAAAATACAAAAAGGTAAACACTTAGATTCTTCTACGGTCCGTACTGTACAAAAAGCAGCAAGCAGTTTTATACAACTAGTTTTCAAATTGTTGAAGTAATAATTGCATGAAACTTATAATTAAGGTTATCACGAATAAAGAACTAACTTAATTGATATTCTTTTAAACTTAAATAGATAATGAATTAACAATAAATCAATTAAGATTATTTTCTTATTAAGATGACAGGGTAAACTGTTGTGCTGAAAAATAGTCATGATTTCATTAAGTGTGTGTCAACAATTAAATGCATGTAACATGTAAAATCCTATTTCTCATTATATATTTATGTTTCGCAAGATGATATTGTACATACTTATAAGTAATATTGCACTATAGTTATTGTTACATTTATATACATATACCTATAACTTTGAAATTACAAAGCAAAAAGAATCATGATAGTCATAGTCAGTTATTGAACTTGGTGAATATTCTTGGCGACATAAAATGTTATTGTCACGACAATTAAGGACTGGTGAATTTTAACTTGTCAATTTCAGTCATTATTTAATGAACATTTTATATGTAAAATATAACTCATTTTATATCCACTTTTATGATAAACGGTGAATAATATGTTTCAATTTGTTGTTCTTATTATGGAAATCTGTTTAAATGTATATTAACTGAAATAATAGTTTTGGGTTGGCCTGGGTTCTAGGTTATTTTAAGATAAAGTTGTTAATCTTTAAGATTGACAGTTTCATGCATAGAACACGTTTTTTAACAAAATACATACTTTATTTGCACAAATGTATGAACGTTATGAATAAGGTTATGTAAGTGTATGAAAAACGTGATATTTACTTTAAACTGGGTGATGAAATATTCTTTGTTTGCTAACCCTGTTTTGACGTATGATTCGAGTTCGGACAGAAGGACTTCGTGTCGAGATTGTGCGTTATAGTAGTCTGACTCTTGCTCCTGGTCGTCTGAAGATAGGCCTAGATAAAAACAGGTTGGTTTTATACTAATGTAAAGGTTAGCGCATATGTGTTTTAAACAACATAACTATCTAAGAATAAAGCATTTCAGCTTCTGATATACTACCTACGAGAATGTACTTAGGCCACACCAAATTGATTACTTGGTCAACGGATTTCCCGCTCCATTTTTTTCCAAAATCAAAAACAAATATTTTTTTTTGAAAATCAGCTTCCGCTCGCTTCAGTTTTTGCAGACCGATTTCAAAATTTCAGAGCGGGCGTTTTTCGCTGTTTAGGGGCCTTATTATCACTGTGAAGCAACAGTAATTCATAATATTTAATACTTTTAATCATAATTGTCCATTAAAACACCAGAAGAACATATTTGAGGCTCTATGTTGCCCCAGTTTACAAAACTGACAGCCGAAATGACAGATTGTGAAAATAAATCCTTGAAAGATCATTGGAAAGAGTTTCCGCAGAACATTTTTTTTCTCAAGATGAACATCAATATCTCATTATTTAAAACAGTGTCATTTAATAATGGCTGGTGATTAAAACAACGTTTTGCTGCAATCCTTAAAGTTATACACATATATCAGCAGTAATTTGTTAGTACTTAAATGATGAACAGGCGGTATAATTCAGTTTGGACTTCACATACAGTGTTACATCATAAATAAAGTATTATTGAAATAACTTTGATTTTAAGGACTGGAACATTGCTTCTATCAGCTATGTAAAATGAACACAATTTTCTTGCGGAGAAGGGGTACGCACATGGAACTTTATTAGGGCAAAGGAATCCTAAAGAGCTTACAAACTCACAATCCAAGGAAACATGCATTAAAGGCTTTCTTTTTTATTTTTCAAGTAGAGTTGAAAAACAAGAATATTATATAACTGTTTATAGATCCTTATTCAGATTAGTTTAATGAGTGCCATCAGATCTATTTATCAAACAGAAACTGAAGATGATAATGCAGTTATTGTTAAGACTTGCATCACCTTTCCTTATCTGCCAAAGTTAAGTGTGAAATCAAAGAACAACAGAAAGATCAAAATTTGTTATTTAAGTGAATTTGGCCATCAGTTGATGATGGATGTCCTGGTATCTTGTGAAATTGCATTGAAAGTTTACAGGCACTATGATATATAGGTCATGAGTATACCTAATGTACTGGTGAGGTGATTGCAGTATTTTCCATATATATAATGATTTCTGCTATACACTACATGAGAGTAACAGCTTATTCTTATGTAGTGACATAGAATCTAAGGCAAAACCCTTTATGTGGCCAGGGTACTGGCTTGCCTAGGATAAAACTTAGCAAACACATTAGTTCTATACACTAGAAATACGGTCAAATTGCCAGATTTTCTTGTATCCGCCTGTTGTCCCTCCAGTTTGTTTAAATGTCTAAATATTTGTAATGTATTTTGGGAACAGTTTGTAATTAAACCTTCTACATTTAAAGATCTTTGGTCCTTTTATGTATTTTCAAGCCATTTTGATATGTTTTTGTAGTGCTTGTTGACTTTTGTGACAAGGTGTTTTATTTTTTTTTCTTCAAATCGCTCCTCGCCCGCTCCAAAAGTAGGTGAAATCTAAAAACAAATATTTTTATTTTTATTTCGCTCGCTCGCTCCTAAATTTTTTGGAAAAAATCCGATGACCAAGAAATTAATTTGGTGTGGCCTTAGAGAAAAATTGCATTGTTTAAATTCAACCTCATTCTGGCAAAGTCGAGCTATTAAGATTTGAATAAAGACAAATACCTACGATTACGATCACTATTGCGTAACGGCTACACAATCAGAAAGGGTAATAAAAGAGTAATTGGACTCGATTTACTAACAGTTAAAGAACTGACCTTGTGATTTATTTGGAGTCTCTTTTACGTTGTGTAAGTTTGAAGAATTTACATAGATATTGCCGGAATCTGGCTGCTCATTAATAAGTTCGGGATTTTCATCATTCAAAGCATGGCTGAATTCAGCGTCGTTGTTCACTAGTGGTTTTCTGGATTAAAATGATTATTGCAATTTTAAGAGGTAAATGGATAAAATTTCATTACGTAAAACTTATATTTATATTTTGGTAAGCCTTTCAGTGGATACATTGTCGTCATCTGATTAACAAAAGGCACTCTAAATGTTTGTTTATCATTCCCAAATCAAACCTTTTACTTCTGTTTCTATCGGAATCATTTGGTACTAAATTAGCCAATTGAATCATTTCTTCAGCGCATTTAAAAGTTGAAAAAAAAAAACAACAGTAAAATGTCCATTACCCGCCTTCTTTCTAATCACATGTGAGTAATAACTTATTTGGCCACAAGAAAGTATTAAGAGAGAAAGTTAAATTTTCCGCTTTTGACAACGTATGATTTCCATTCCTACGCTAAAATTTCCAAAAAAAGAGATTAACAATCATGTTCAAAAATGTAAACTTGAAAACATACTATTGTTTTTTTATAATTATTACTGGAAATTTCTTCCATAGGCATTCGTCTAATATTCATAATTAAAGTTCAGACATACACCATTAAAGCAAACGATTACAAATAAGTTTTGATTACCAACTTTTGCACATTCTGTAAACATTTGTCCTCAAGACAATTATAGATTAATAAACAAATTGTCCGTAAACACTGAATCTTTCTTTTTAATATAGATGTAATATTAATAATTAATTTTTCCACAAAAAAACCCCAGATTATTAACGTAAAATTTAATATTAGCAAATACGATTGAACATATGTTTACTTCCATACCTGAAGCACTGGGAAAATCAATTCACATTGAACAAAAGGTTAAGCTTACTGTTGTTTTCGTCTCAATTTAACAAATAATACGAGACCAACAGCAATAATGGCTACTACGACAGCTCCGGATATACCACCAGCAACTGAAGCGACGGGACTCGAATCATCTGGGGGTTTTGTAACTTCTGCAATCATGATAACAGTTTGATATTTACCATCACAGATAAACACAGGTTGACATTGCTATTTCTATCACATAACGAATGTACTTGCATTTAAAGACACATCTGACAGTTTTCTATATGTATATAGGCAAAAATGTTCCTACAGACAAAATTTATTGATACTTTGTGTACTGACTGCGAATCAAGTATAAAACGGAAATATGTATTAAAATATTAAATATCGTAGGTACCGTTTCCTGATCTTGAATTATCTGCCCTTGAAAATAGATTTTTTCAGTATTTTCCGACTTTCAGGGGCAAACAATTCACGACAAAGGCTGGGTACCTATGATTCGCTTTATTTTATATTTCTGTTTTTTTAGTTTATTCTCTGTCAGTAAACACACTTTAAAGAAGAAATTCTGTCACTGTTACGCTGTGGCAAATGTCCTTGACTGTGAACATAACAAAATGATACCTCTAAAAAGTCCTGGTCTTTCCCGAATTTCTTTAAACTTTGTATACTGAATGCAAATGATGACTAAAACATAAAAATAACCTAAAATGCACAGTTCCCTTGCCTTAATCTTGAATTATCTGCCCTTGAAAATTTGACTTTTTAGTATTTTCTGATTTTCAAGGGCAGATAATTCAAGATCAAGCACCGGTACCTATGATTTTTGATACGTACTTGATTCTCAGTCAGTACACATAGTTTTTAGAAATTCTGTCTTAATAAAATTTTTGCCTATATACATATAGAAAACTGTCAGATTTGTCTTTAACTACGAATGTATTGTAATTTACAAACAAAATATTAAATACACTTATTCTTGACTATCAATGGGTAAAAGTTGAAATAATTGCAAATATTAAATTTTAAAACAAATATTTAGCCCGATGATACAAATAAAATATGCATTAAATGCCAATTTAACCCAGTCACATTATTCCAATAATTCCTGAATATCAACAAGATAATATAAATTCTACTGTTTTTCTAGGTTAATGACTCGCAGAATATGTTTAATAGCTTCGTAATGTAAGTAATAATTGATTGGTCAGGATCCTATGCATTCAATAAACCCATAAAAGAATTCATTTTGCTGACGCGCTTGGCTTACGTAGGGCACATAGATCTCCTGTCCATCCTGTATGGCAACGACCACACTTCCCATCGAAAATGCTGCATATCTCTGCACAACTTTCACTGCAGTTTTGTTTACAGGCAACACCATATGTCCCAACATCACATTCTGTATTGACACCAAATTAAACCAGTATTTTATGTCCACAGCCCTATCACTCCTTTTCAGTCGTACGAGTAAAAATAACTAAGGACGGTTGGACAATATGTTTAGTTTAGCTGAAAATGCCTTTCATAAAAGTACTTCAATCCTTTATGTCCAGACTAACGAGTAAACTAGTTTATTCTAGTCAGAAGTCGAAATGTACTAATGTAAATGCAAACATGAAAGAAGATCTGAACATAATACTCCTGCGATATCAACAAATGGTTCTGGCCCAGGGGAGCTTATATCAATACAGTTGTATGTTAAATAAATAAATATCATATTTTACCTTCATCACACCTCTCTGTAAGTTTATAACCCGGCATGCACCCTCCTCCAAAGCAGGTTCCATTAGACCTGTTACATGCACTTTCATTTTTGCACTTGCCGCAATCCTCAGCACAGCTAATACCCCATTTACCAGGTTCACATTCTGTGTAATATGAACTTAATTGAACTTAACAAACATATCAACAGGTATGTTATGAAAACCAAGATTAATATTTTAGTCACTACTTTGTTTATAAATACAGTATAACCTCTGCAGAGCAACATCTGATGGAGTCATAAGATCTGGTTGCTCTAGAGAGGTGTTGTTGTTCGTAGGTTGTTGGTCAGAGGTGATAAGTCAGTTCTAGCCGTTTTGGTATCTATTGTAATATATGTGTAACAAATGGAAATAAACAATAGGTGAACATTTATAAGCTTTTATTAAGTAATCTATAATTACTGGGCTGAAAATGCTTTACTTATTCTATTTTATTTTTTATTTTTTACATGTAAAATGTCATACTCTTCAATAAATATTTATCACAAATAAAGTTTTACTGAACATTACATTTACAAACATCACTGGTATGCTACTGTATAACAGTGTTCATGACTTTTTTTTTTATCTTTTTACGTGTAAAATGTCATACTCTTCAATACATGTAATTCTTTATCATAAATAAAGTTCATGTCTTTGACTAGTGGAATACATGTTATCTAAGAATATTAATGTAAACTATACTGAACATTACATTTTTACATTTACACACATCACTGGTATGCTACTGTATAACAGTGTTCATGACTTAAAAAAGTCACTAATTTTAGGTTGCACAGTCATTGTCTTAAAGTTCATGTCTGACACAATTGATGATACTTCCATCACACAACTGAGAAGTTTTGCATTACACTTGTCACATATGAAGTTCCTTAATTTTTCAACGCATTCCCTAGCTTCAAGGATTGAACAAACTTTCTGTTTTGAGTCATTTTCAGGTTCATTTTCCTCATGTTCTGAATCACTATCACTGTCTATATTGACATTTAACAGTTCTGTTGTAGGTAGATACCAATCTATTTCACTGTTGTCAAAAGTCGGAATATCATCATTGATAATTTCACGGATGTCTGTACCATATATACTCTGACTACGTGCAAGCTCTATGAGCGGAATATCATCATCCGAATCACAGTCACCATGACTCCCAATCTCAATCGGTGTCTGTCGTACTTTTTCGAACCCACACTTGTCAAAACACTTCATTATTGTGGTTGCGACAACAGCTTTCCAAGCTCGATTAATCCAGAAGATAGTGTCCAACACAGATATCTGTTTCAGCAGTTCACTACCACTTTGAGTAGATTTCTCCATCTCATTAATTATATTCTGACTCTGTTGCTGATAGAATTTAAGTTTCATGGTTTGAATGATATCCTAATCCATAGGCTGTGCTACTGATGTCGTGTTTGAAGGGAGGAACACAACTTTCAAATTGCTCAACTGAATGTTTGGATGAGAAGGCGCGTTGTCTACGAAAAACAGAATATTCCTTGTTTTACGTTTCATCTGATTAACACTACTAAACCATTCCTCGAACAATCCACTGTTCATCCAACATTTCTTGTTGAAGCAGTAAGTTACCGGCAGAGAATCAACATTTACCCTACTGAAACACCACGGCTTTCGCGACTTCCCAATCACCAATGGCTTAAGTTTTTCACCAGTCATAGATGCACACAACGCAACAGTAATCCTGTCTTTGGCTCTTTTACCACCAGCCAGATCTGAGCCAGCAACACAGAATGTTGTAGATTTCCTCTGTTTGTAAAATAAACCAGTCTCATCCATATTGAAAATGTCTTTAGGTTCATAATCCTGGCACACTGTCGGTAAACGTTCCTTCCAATTCTCAACAACACTAAGATTAACGTCCCCTCTTTCACCACTGACAGTTTTAAACACAGTATTACTTCTCTTCCTGAATTTCTCCAGCCAACCGTTTGAGGCCTTGAAGTCATCCATGCCCAAGTCTGTGGCCAGATTACGCGCTTTCTCTTGGATCAGAGTATCCAGAAAGTGAACCATGCCTCTTTCTAAGTATCGGAATTATTAGTTCTCTGTGTAACCGCACTTATATTATTAGGAGGGTTATTTGCTTTGGAATGATTACTTTCTTCGTGAATTAGTAAGCCACATTTTAGAGCACGGTTGACAAAACAAATCTGTGCATGCACTGATAACGATTCAAAACAGTACGATCATTGCATGCATACACATGTTAAATGCCTCATGTACATCTCTGTAAACATTGAGCTAGAGTAGTCCAGGAAGCATTCAGGCCAACATTATAAACTTTATATTTCATAAGTTGGTGAACATCTAGACCTGATTATTAGAAGCATCAAGCTATTGTTAATTCTTTTCTTTTTACTTAAAACGCTTATTATCAAAGAAAGTTTGATACCAGTCCGCCTTATAAACGTGGGTAATTTTGTCTTTTCAAGAGGGAAAAAGATTAAATCTACCCGAGACTGCTATTATTTTTACTTGGTTGCGTTCTGTGCATTCAACTAATTTTCTTGAAGATTTTATCAAATTATTATAAAACAACAACAAGAGAACCTGTTATGCAATTTGTTCCCTTCCAGCCAGCTTTACATGGCGAACATGTTCCTTTGACCTTATCGCAAACACTGTTACAATTAGCACTGCAAATGCTGGAACAGTTTACTCCATAAGTTCCACTGTCACATTCTGTAAAAATATACAACACAATTGTTTCAACAAAACTAGGAAATACCTACACAATTTTACAGATGTTCATAACGATATCATTTACACGCCATTTATTCATATAAAGCAGAACGCTTTTAAATCAAAAACGAATCTCATCAATTTTTGTAGAATGTCATAATTTGTAAATGGATATTCGGTAATTATGTTTACCTTTATCACAAAATTTTGTTGATTTGAATCCCCAGGCACATCCGTTTGGACATTCACCATTTTCATTGTTGCATGTTGTAAAGGAGCAGTTACCACACTTGTTTGCACAGCCATTGCCCCATTTGCCCTCTTCACATTCTAAGTAATGAAACGGTATTTAAGCAGCATGAATGTAAGCCAACAGACTTAAAAACACTGTCAACAACAAGAACTTCAATATCCATCAACAACATTTATTCATATATATGTTCAGTATCCTTTAACTACGCAAAGCAAGGATTTATCTGTGGATAATTCAGGTTAAGAATAATTGAAAGCCATCGACAAAAATTCTTTTATATGATCTAATGAACAATAATAAAATTGAAATAGTATCCTCTGAAGAAGACCGGTATAAAATAATTGTAAACTGCATTCCAGGTCGTCTTATAGAACGTGTGTGTGATCTTCTCAGATCGTTCGGCACGACTTTTATGTCGTGTTTTTGGTACTGTTTAGTTTCTCAACATGACCATTTCGGCCTGGGTGGTTCCAATACTCCCGCTTTCATAGCCTTGGGTATTGTTTAATCACCCCTTTGGATATGGTGCCTGCTTTTTAATTTTGTCTTTTGACAGTTCCTGTGATACGCAGGCTCCATAACCTCAGATCCCCTTCTTAAATTCCAGTTTGTTTAGTTCTGCCCATTGTTTTCTCGTTTGGGGCAAACCCTTTATTTTATCTGGGGACCAAACGCCGCTCTTCATGGAATTACACGCCTCAACACGTGTATCATTGAAGGTTCCATGTTCACCGCCGTTTGAATACATCTGCGGATGTCTCTAAATTGCTTTTTGTACCTTTAACATGTGTAAATGTTGAGTTCTGCTCAACCCGGGGCTAGAGGGCGTGGACGGTAGCATGCATTTCCACTACCGTCCATGAACAGGCTCAATCAAACCGAGCCTGCAACATTTTCGTTTTTATTGTGTTGAGCGATCTGTGGAGTTTCCACTTTTTCTATTTTATAGTACGTGTGAAAACGACTTTCCATAAATTACGGAGTGCACTAAACTACGAAAATAGCATAGTACAAATAGAATTACAGTGAATCATTTTAACTTATTTCCCTACGTTATGTGACTTTTAAAGTGTCTTACTACTTTTACATTGGAGACCTTACCAACCAGCATTTAAACAATACATTTTACACCGATGACTGATATACGGTATATCGATATAGTTAGATATTGTTTAAAGTAAGTAGCGACGTTACATTTGTTTTCTTAACATTGTAACTATGTCACAATATTAAGCAAATGTCCTAAAATCCTTTATAAAAGTAAATCAACAAGTATGAATAGCTTCATAGAAATATACATTGTAGAACCTTTTCAGCATGTGAAAATTCACATCAACAAATGCGATGTTCCAATAGAAGCCCATTGTGGTCAATTAACCAGTGTTTTTAAATCTCTCTAACAAGACATAAAGCACACGATCCATTTACAATTGCTGAATTTCCTTCGGATACAAACATGTTTTGAAACTTAACAGTTTGTAAATTGTAGAGTAATATTTATTTAAGACTTAAAAGATGGATGCCTTAGATTTCTAATACAATGCTCTAATCAATGTCTATGACTTTGAAAAATGCTTACTTTTTTCGCACTGGATACCTTCCCATCCGTCCTTGCAACCATTTGAACAACTTCCATCTATATTATCACAGATGACTGATCCCGAAAGAGAACACGTGCGGCTGCAGTTGTGTTTACAGTCTTTCCCGTAGAACCCATTATTGCACACTATAAAACACAGTAAAGTCCTGTTATATGTTATTAATACCAAATGCGTAGTGGTGCGTCATACATGATATTGACGTTTACATTGAAAACATGTAAGCTAGCAAAGTTAATGTGAGACTACATTAGTAACAATTTCACATACATGTACCTGCAAATGTCTGAAATGTATTTATAACCTGGAATCGACATTCTTACTGTAATGTTTTGTAAACATTTAAACAACCGATAAATCTGCAAACTTATATGTCAAATATAAATACATCAAATTTTAAACAACTCAAATTGTAACTTTCAACAATCGTATTATCCTCACTTTCGGTACATAACGTTGTTGGTTTGAATCCAGCAGCACATCCATCTGGACATTCGCCATTTACATGGTTACATGTTGCTGAATAGCAGTTACCACAATTTGCTGCACAGCCAGGGCCCCATTTACCATCTTCACATTCTATATGATTAAGATATAATTGAGCATTAACCAAACGAAACATAGCAAATAGCTAGTAAATTGAGTAACTTCAAATAACAATAGGGTGTTTTAAAACAGCTGTTTGAAAACTATGTATATCGAACTTAAAAGTGAAGAACTTTAAAAAAATTTAAAAGTGTACCTACACCTGTTTGTCCTGTATAAGATTATGTCTTTCAATAAAGCACTAATGAATAAAGAACATACTAGAATTTGAATTTTTATCCTCTTAACCAAATCAGGATAAACAGTCTATAGATTGCATTCTGATCTACAGAACTTGCAAAGTAAAGACGTTTTATAAAATTAAACAGTTTTACTAAACTATAAATTTAGCACAGCGCTTATTGAATTACAATGAAATCTTCTTTACTTTTCAATCTACATTATGTGACTTTTAACGTGTCTTACCGCTTTCACACTTGAGACCTTTCCAACCAACTTTGCAGCCATTTAAACAAGTTCCATTTATATAATCACAGATGACTGATCCCGAGGAAAGGGAACAAGTGCTGCTGCATTGGTGCTTACAATTTTTCCCATAATAACCATTACTGCATTCTGTGAAGCAAGATAACTTCTTTAAGTTTATTTCAGAAATAGATAAAATAAGAAAAAGAAATGTCTTGGGATCACATATTTTATCTTTATACTCCAGCCGGAGCTATCTTTTAAAATGACATCATAAAGGCACGTGTCACACTGTATTTATGAATAATTACATGCATTGCGGACATTTATAACAAAGAAATGCACCATAAATGTATCCGAATTCATATCGTATATGTCTTATAGCGTTCATCCCGCCTTTACATAATTGAAATACTGTTGACAAACGGCGTTAAAGCTAAAGCAAACAAACAAATAAAGAGATTCACAATATTTAAAGTCACAAATTTCGAAGACAAAAGACAGTATCATATCGTAAAAGAAACATTTTACCTTCAAAGAATGAAAGGGAAAAACTAAGACATCAAAGTAACATTTTATTCGCTAAGATCTTGAGTAATTATTATGAATATTTGCGGAGAACTATAACCATTGCTTAAGACGACAGATATGCAAATATATTTAATTTTCAAATACATGTTAACAACCTTCAAAAACTGAGCAGTTTGCAACAAAATATGATTCTCACTTTCAGTGCATAGGTCTGTCAATTTAAATCCAGCATCACACCCGTTAGGACAGTGACCATTTGTTTTGTTACATGTTGCAGAAAAACAGTTGCCACATGTTTCTGCACAGTCTCTGCCCCATTTACCATGCTCACATTCTGTAAAATAATGTATTGTTAAAGTATATACGATAGCTTAACGTCACACTTACAAAATTATATTATGGCGATGTTCTACATTTTGATGATAGAGGAAACCCCCAGATACGCCTATATGCACTATCTAACCGGGTAGAATCATTGACCTTCTATAAGCCTGCTGGAGAAGCCTCACTTGAAAAATCTAACTAACCGAGCGAGGGTCAAACCTACATCGGTGAGGGACACATTAAATCAGCATAAAACGAACTATACATTTAAATATCGAATACAAATCTGTTTCTACAATATATGACAAAACAAATTAACATTTGCAGTAGAATGGTTATTCCTGACTACAAAACGATGATCCTTGTAGTGTAAGGCACACTGGTAAATTAAAATAAAAATATATTCTACAAAAGCACAGCGTTTCTAAGCTGGGGTCGTGTTCGTCTGATTGTTTTCAAATGAGAAAAATAAGCATAGAATAAAAAGGTATATATATTTGTCGAATGTGAATGGAGACACTAAATATATAGTCGTATTGTTCAGAACAACGTTAAATAACCTATCACAAAAGGTAGGCAATGATTTAGCGCATGTGAGTGAGTTAACATTCATCACTAAATTGTATAAAATTCTCAAAAAGCAAATTTACAGACATGTGATCGTTTACTTGTTTTGTTTTATGCCATACTTACATATAAGTTATAGAAACAAGCCATTGGTATCTGTACGGGAATTGTATTATTTTGATTAATCTTTCTATTTCCACATTCTTCTGCAATTCCTACTGTTTCAAGTTCCTTTACTGGTCCGGATTCTAGGTTTTTAGTAGCATTATCTGGTATGGTCCATTAAACAGGGGCCTCCGTGGCCGAGTGGTTAAGGTCACTGACTTCAAATCACTTGCCCCTCACCGATGTGGGTTTGAGCCTCACTCGGGGTGTCGAATTGTTATGTGTGGAAGTCATCCAGCTGGCTTACGGAAGGTTAGTGGTTCTACCAAGGTGCTCGCCCGTGATGAAATGAGCCGCGCCATGAGAAAACCAACATAGTGGGTTTGGACCAGCATGGATCCAGACCAGCCTGCGCATCCACGCAGTCTGGCCAGGATCCATGCTGTTCGCTAACAGTTTCTCTAATTGCAATAGGCTTTGAAAGCGGACAGCATGGATCCTGACCAGACTGCGCGGATGCGTAGGCTGGTCTGGATCCATGCTGGTCGCAAAACCACTATGATGGTTTTCTCATGGCACGGCTCAAATAATGAACAGAGGAGCAACTGGGCCGTCCTCCACCATTAAAGCTTGAACGTCGCCACAAGGCCTATAACTGTTACGGTGCGACGTTATACCCATATACCCAACAAAGCCAAGAAACAAACAAACCAATAAACAGAGAAGCAACAACAAGGGTTGAGTTTTAATCCGAACATCCTAACACACAAAAATACATTGTTATACAAAATGATGTTACACATAGCTACTGCTATTGCAAGCGATGGATGGGCATCGCTTATTTTTTATTAGATACAAAAATCTATTACAATTAACAAAATACTATTTTTATCAGTTAAAGAAATTCAATGCTATTAACAAAATAGCATTTTTCTTTGCAATAATACAAAGTAACATAGCAAAGCGATAACAGACCAAGTTTTATCAGATCGTTCAGGATAGATATAACGAAAATGTCAACAACTTGTATGCCTATACCTTACCTCTGGCACAGCCTTTGGGTGAAGTCATATATAAGAGATTATGATATGCGTTACAGTTACTGTAAATAATAACGCCCTTGTGTCACTGTGAATTTAGTAGTACCAGGAACAACTAGTTTAATGAGTGTATTGAACAGCAGTGTCTTTCTTTATCATTACTACACTTAAACTTGCTGCTACCACCGTGGCGATGTAATATACATGTGATACAGGAGGTGAAAACATCATTCAAATATTCAAATATAACAAAATACAAAAAGAAAATATTTTTCAGACAACGTTAATACAATATGGTTATTATAATAGTAGATCCGAGATGTGATTCGTCTTTGCAAAATCCACGAGAGCCGAATACAAAATCCCAGATCGAGCTACTGTTGTAATGACCCTTTTATTATATACCTCCACCTTTTTGTTTATTGTTTTGTTATCGAACGAAATCTTCATTGTTTGTCGATGTTAAAATAGAAATGAGTGAAGTTTTTGTGTGCGCTATTTATAGAACTGTCAGGTCATGCATATTAAATGAAAATAGTCCGGCAACACACAATACAAAAGGTACAATACGGATTTTTTCTGCCTTTCATATTTACTTGTGAATGTAAGCAGTACTTTCAACAGAATTTATATAGGTATATAATAAACAAGAGCTGTCGGAGGACAGCAACGCTCGACTATCAACAGCCTTGTCAATTGAATTAATACAGAAGTCGAAAAAGGGGCATGATTTTGTAAAAAAGATGGGGAAAAGGGTTATGGAACCTTCACAGTGCTTATCAGATCATGACAGTGAACAAGTGTGCGAAGTTTCAATCCATTCCCATTAGTGGGTACTGGGATACCAGCTTACGTACAAAACCTTAACCAAAAATTTCTAAGTCGAAAAAGGGGCATAATTTTGTAAAAAGCAAAATAGAGTTATGAAACCTGTGCAATGTAGGTCAGTTTATCACAGTGAATAAGTGTGTGAAGTTTCAATCCAATCACACAAGTGGTTACTGAGATACCAGCTTACATACAAAACCTTAACCAACATTTTCTAAGTCGAAAAGGGGGCACAATTTTGTAAAAAAGCAAAATAGAGTTGTGGAACCTGTGCAATTTAGGTAAGTTTATCACAGTGAATAAGTGTGTGAAGTTTCAATCCATTCCCACAAGTGGTTACTGAGATACCAGCTTACATACAAAACCTTAACCAAGAATTTCTAAGTCGAAAAAGGTGCATAATTTTGTAAAAAAGCAAAATAGAGTTATGGAACCTGTGCAATGTAGGTCAGTTTATCACAGTGAATAAGTGTGTGAAGTTCCAATCCATTCCCACAAGTGGTTACTGAGATACCAGCTTACATACAAAACCTTAACCAAATCGGGACGCCGACGCCGACGCCGACGCATGGGTGAGTCCAATAGCTCTACTATTCTTTGAATAGTCGAGCTAAAAATAATATTTGGTCATTGATCCATATACAAATAAACTTTAGGCTTTCCTATTTAGTAGTGCAATATATGTTAAGGAGCTTTTTCTTTGTTTGTCCTACAATTCTTTAAAAGGATTGGTTCTTTGTCGTCTAACTAAACAAAATTAGTACACCGTTGTACCTCGAATTAAATATATCTGTTTTTTGAAACTCCAACGTACTAGATCAGTTACGTAACAGCTCTGGTAAGGGTTTTCAACTTACACTGTCTGGACAATCATGTTGAAATTGATGGTAAATGTAAGTGCGACGTCGACATGTCACAAACGCGTATTTAACTCATGTTTCCAACCGTTTTAAGGCCGTTTCCGTATTCTTAACCTGTATTTTTCCCGAACAGCTTGTGTTGCTTTAATGCTTGTAGTTTTACCTGGATTTCATTACAATTCCCATTTATCTTTTTCATACGTTTATAAAGTACGCCGTCATATTTATCTGATACAATGTCACTCATGAACAGCCTGGTTTACTATGATAGGGATGTACTCAGTACTTCAAGGGATGCTTCTATCAGTTATTCCATTGTTTATTGAGGCACATATCTCACATATCGTTATATGGTACGATTACTAATATTTTATCTCACATATCATATCAATGTTTTGTTATTTTGAAAAAAATCTCACCGTTCCCACACTGAGTGCCTTTCCATCCAGCAACGCAGCCATTTAAACATGCTCCTTCAATATTATCGCAAGTAAACTGTCCTGAAGGGTAACACGTACTACTGCAATGTTCTCTACAGTCTGAGCCAAAGAAACCACTCTCACATCCTGTAAATCGCACTATAAATCAATTATAACAGTATAATATATAGAGAGGTGTTTTGGTCAGTTTCTCCGAATTTCAAAGTGTAATTCTGTTATTGTAAATGAAACTTCGTGTTTGTTGCACATATGCTTCACAAGTTAAGATATAGCATTACAATATGCCAGGCATGTATTTTGTTTTGTGATGATCCATTTCTGACATTTACAAAGCAATTCAAATAATTTAAAATTCACAGTTGATAATAGCTTGACGTATACTTCAAGAGCATTTGAGCTTGATTTCCTTTGCAAAAGGTTTCAAGTTCTGTAGATTTACATTTTAGTAAATTTAATTGTTTAACTTGTACATTTTTTGAACAATAACATAACGATTTTTTTAAAAAAAGAGTGTATTAATAGTAACTAGTAGATCTCAACTATTGTTGAATAATTTATTGATATATTGTAATATCATCTATATGCCTGAGTGACCTTATTTCCTGGTTGGATCAATTCACGAAATTTAATCCCATTAAACAAAATTAACTTTCCTTTCGTTTTATGATGAAATGTCAGAATCCACGAATTTAGCTGCACTAGGCAAAACTAAAACATTTCGTGTCCAAGAAATTAAATAATTTCACAGCACTCATATGCTATGTCAGTACTTAAACAGCCTACCTTTATATACTCTAAAATCACAGATTACGAGCTGTGTAGACGTATTAGCAAGTTGTAGTCGTATAAGATTCCCGACAGGTACACTGGTACATGTGACTTGCACAGTTGTCTCTTTTGTAATGGAGGCGTCATGCTGATAACACAACACTCCGTCGGTACTATATACTTTGCTTTTGAAGTCCGAGTTTGAGACGTTCTGAACAATTAGTTTGAAATTCGAAAAATATGCTGAAATTCAAATGTTTCGCATTTATGTGCAAACACATGTATAGGAGCTTTTCAAATCGTAATGCTGTTTAGTTGTGAACACTTCATATATAAGTAATAAATATCTAAATATCATCACGGCGATGCGGATATAGTCCGTATATATTGAAATATATATTGTCTATATAAAAATGCATCATAATTTATTAGACTTGAAATCATGTTTAATACTACTTTCACTTTTTTAGATATACACATAACCAAAAAAAAAAAAAAATAGTTCTCATGACAATACAAACACGGTCTTTTCGTCAATGTGCTTGATACATTATCAATTCGTTACTCTTGAATAGTAATTTTACATTATCTTACGTAAATACTTCTCTTTTGTGACAAACACGAGTTTTCTAAATGTTGCGGAGTAAGGCAACCAAAGTGTCCACCAAGGTGCAACCGTTCTCGTCGTACCAGCAGTACCAGTAAAGCTACATGTAGATGTATGATTATCATTAGCCAGATCTGAATACATTGGAGGATGTATGTTATCAGTATGGCGAGAGTCTTCTTTAAATGCAATATTTTCTGAAATAGAAACGTTCATACTTTTCACCACTGTGCAAATTGAAACATAGGTAAAATTAATATAAAAGAATAAACGGAGATACCTTTCAACACATTATTATTTCTAATACAAATGTATTACAAAAATCGTAAAAGAGTTACAAATGTTCCGCGCCTATGGACATTTTTCACAAAATATATTGAATTTCCTCTTCAAAGTAAGATGGTAACATATTAAAAACGTCCGTCAATCATAATAATATTCTGAGGGTGTAAGGAAAGTTCGTTCCAAATGGAGAAGTAAATAGGCGCAGTAAAAACAGTCATTTTAAATACTGATATGTTGACGTATTGCTGCTACAGAAATTTGGTTGATTTCATATTTTCTTCTTGGAAAAATACAATTTATTCTAGATACTAATTTCTTAAATATTCAACATTTGAAAATAAATAAGTATTTCTTCTTTCTTTGATTCTGACAGCAACATTTTATGTGAGTTTGTAAATTCTTATTTATACAATATAAATTCAACTACTACAATGTAAAATAAAACAAAAAACTTCTAAATGCATGTATATTGCAACATACGTGTGCTGTAAAGTATAGAAGTGGCCTACCTCCATAAAATATAGTGAAAGATGCCAAATGTTCCAAAAATGTATAAATAAGGGCAAACTTTCACTGAATGTCATACATTCATCTCAACTAATCCTGACCAAGAGTAAAATCTAAAAATGGTCATTGATAGTCTTTCAATGAATGCCATTATGGTATGACCATGCCTGTTGCCTTTTACATGCCATTAAAATGATATATCTGAAGAGGATGAAGAGGTATGTAGTTTGATGATGTCTGGAAATCTGTAACTGGTGAATGATTTCAACTATTAATATCTAAGTTTTAAAGATTTATTGTGATTTTATCTTTAAATAGATAACACAAAAATGAAAATATGATGAAATATTTTATCATTATTAGGGAACATTATTAACAAATAAAAAATGAATTGCATGGCTTTGGGAGGCACTTTGTTTTTTATTTTGCATTTATCAATAATAATGCACGTAAAGTGACTTCGTAATGACGTAACTTGCAACTGCCATAGACTACTATGGCACGCCAATTGTCCAATTATTACGTGAACCCTAGTTCACGGCCGAAAAACTAGGATTAACGATCGATAAACCAGGTTTTTCGAACGTAAAACCAGGTTTTTCGAATACTAACCTATATTTTCGAGCGAAAACATAGGATAACGCAGTGAACCATAGTTCACGCTGGTAAATGTAGTTTCACGATTGTAAACCCAAGTTCATGGTCGTAAACGTAAGTTCACGTTCGTAAACTATGGTTTACGAGCGTGAACCGGGGTTTACGAGCGTAAACATAGGATAACGATCGTAAAGATAGGATAACGACCGAAATTCGTAGGTCAATCGAGAAACCTAGTTTATCAAACGTAAACCATGGTTTACGGTCAATATATTAGGATTATAAAATCAACTATGAATTTCGGGCGTGAACATGGGTTTACGGTCGTGAACCATAGTTTACGAACGTGAACCTATGTTTACGACCGTGAACCATAGTTTACGGACGTGAACCTATGTTTTCGAACGTGAACCTATGTTTGCGAACGTGAACCTATGTTTACGACAAACAAAACTATGATTTTCGGTCGTAAACATAGATTCACATTCGTAAAGTATGGTTCACGCTCGTGAACCCAGGTTCACGATCGTAAACATAGGTTCTTGCTCCATCGAAAAACCTAGTTTATCGAACGTAAACTTGGGTTCAAGAGCGTAAACTAAGGTTTACGCCCGTTATCCTATGTTTTCGCTCGAAAATATAGGTTAGTATTCGATAATCCTAGTTCTTTGACCAAGAACGTAATTATTGGATAATTGGCTTGCAGTGAACCATAGTTTACGAATATGAACCTATATTTACGAGCGAGAACCTATGTTTACGACCGTGAACTTGGGTTTACGAGCGTGAACTATAGTTTACGAACGTGAACCCAGGTTTACATTCGATAAACTAGGTTTTTCGTTTGAACTATGAATTTCGGTCGTTATCCTATGTTCACGAGCGTGAACCTATATTTACGGTCGTAAACCCATGTTCATGGTCATAAACCCAAGTTCACGGTCGTTAACATAGGTTCACGTTCGTAAATCATGGTTCACGAACGTGAACCTAGGTTTACGCTCGTAAATATAGGTTCACGCTCGTAAAATTAGGATAACGACCGAAATTCATAGTTCAATCGAGAAACCTAGTTTATCGAATGTATACCTGGGTTCACGAGCGTAAACTATGGTTTACGCCCGGTATCATGTTTTCGCTCGAAAATATTGGTTAGAATTTGAAAAACCTAGTTTTAAGTTCGAAAAAACTAGTTTATCGATCGTTAATCCTAGTTTTTCGACCGTGAACTGGAGTTCACGTAATTATTGGACAATTGGCTTGCCATAGACATCACTATGTGTAATTATGATATTAGTATTTCATGTGTTATTTTGTATTCAGGCTTTGAAAAAAAAAAGCTAAGCCTGGTTCCATTGCTAAACATTGATTTTTAATTAATATTGCAAGCAATTATAAAGTAACAGATTTTCAGTTATAAAAACACATATTGGAATAAAGACTTAATAACACACTATTTTTGGAGCAAAGGGCAATGAATACTCAGTATAAACATATCCTATTTAGATTATTTTAAAGTAAATGCAAAGAATATTCGAGCCATAGGCTGTCTCGACCACGGAAATTACTTGTTCTCTTCTTACTTTTCCAATGTAATCGTTTTAAACGTTATGACCATTTTGTTCCATAAATAATAATTTGTAATTCACAAATCATGCCCAGTCGTAAGAACAGCTTTAGACATAAACGTTATGTCTGCTTCAAATGCTTTGCAATGAAACAACAAAATGTTATAGTTTATCAAAAGGACATGAAAATAAGCAGATAAACAGCAATAGCGTATGACATATATAGTTGTAACTTTACAAAACACCAAAGATGATAAATACGCCAAAACATAATAGACAGTTCGTCTGCATATTAACAAAAACCGTGAAATGTAGCGTTTTACATTTGTAGATATTTTGATGAAAATAACAGAAATCTAAACGACATACAAATAACAAATAACTTTTTTATGCCGTCACTTATAAAAGTAGACTTTACTTTTGAGAGACGCGTACGTTGTACTTCCCGTTAGTTTAAACAAAGAAATGTGAAGAGCAAAACGATACTCTGTTCTCTCAAATAAAAAGTCGCAAACTGTATAGAGCATTATTGATTGGTACATGAAAATCGGTTAGTACTAAAAAAAGTCATGATGGAAAATCAATCTTATCAATCTTAATATTTTTAAAAGTATAGCTCAATAAAAAGATACTAATATTGAATGACGATGCTAGAGTAAAAATGGCATTTGACAAAAGAGTAGACAAATGTTAAGAAGTAAGGAAAAATTAGCCAACTTTAGGAAACTAACGTTATTAATAAGGTAAATGTTTAGTGGCACTAGCGCTTCACTGTTTAACCTTGAATATATGTCTTGACGAAAACAGATTAACAATATATTCACACAGATGACCAAGTTTCAACGAACTTCGCCTACATGAAAGACAAACAAATGAGTATTTGTTATTAGACTCAATGATCTAGTTTATGACCTCCTATGACGTGAGTTTATAGTCGACACCTAGATTATAGAAAGACAGACATTCTGACCAAACCAAGATTCTGATACATCAGGTAGATTATATAGCCTCTTGAATTTTTACAAGGTTTTCATATCATTTGACACAATTTTTGACCAAGGATAATCCAGTTTCACATTAAGCCTAGTTTTCATAAAGACAAAAAATCCGTCTACCAGTAGTAAATATGGCTTCAAGAATGTTAACAATGCTTTTTCATGATCTTGCAAAGTTCAATTTACTTAAGATGATTTAGTTTCAACCTTGAATTATCAAAGACAACGATTCTCATCTTTATACAGATCAATTGGAAAGTACGATTTCTAGAGTATTAACACTATTTTTTTTATGACTTGACCCACTGACCTAGATTTTGACCTGAGATAACCCAGTCTCAAATTTGGCCTAGATTCCATAAACCGACCATGTTTCAAGTATTTTTCCGCGATTGTTATTAAGATACAAAATCTAACTAAGTTGCATTACGATTGACCCAAACTGTGACATCTTCATTATAATTAAACCAACTGTGGATGCTGGACAACAGATTATCTACCTGCATTTATATTTCATCCTAAAGCTTCGGTTCGTGTGTGAGCTAAAATTGATAGAAAAACACCTTTGGAAACGCAAATAAAACCCTGGTGTGAAATGCAAAATATAATGTAAGGAAGAAAATGCTCTCATGAACATGAGAGACTTCTTTAAGAAACGTACAATTTACATAAATTGTTCATATACTTGCTCATCATATGAATTGTAGGCAATAAAATAAAATAGGAAGTCAAGCATACATTTGATCGAGGCGACAATACCGGTGATCAATACATCCGTCCGAGAGACGAACTTATTTATTTTATTTCATTGGTTTGTGATAGTTTGTACCTTTCAGTTTTGTTTCTTATTTATTTTCTAATTGTATGGGAACAAAATCAGATCTGTGAATTTAGATCATGATTACAGACATAATTTGAAAGAACCCAAATCGGAGTGATACATAAAAGGGCAGAAACACTAAGTCTTGAATAGTTCGTGATTCCAAGGACTACATTTCTCTTTCCGTCGCAGAAAGCTTAACTTTATCATAAGTTAATTATAATGATATAATTGCATCAAGTCTTATCATACTTACTGAACTGGCAACCAGGTCCTACCCATTCAAAGTCACACCCTGATGAACAGTCTCCAGTTACAGCGTCACATTGTTCATTGTTAATGCAGTGACAGTTATATTTGCAGTCTGTTCCGTAACGCTTGGTGCCATTTGAAGTTGTACTACATAGAGCATCTAGAAAAAGAGTATTGCAATAATTAAAGACTTTTCAGTCACCAAAGCATTTACCGAAATTTGTTATTATCATAAAGAAGGAGCAAACATTTTTGAATTGAAAAGTACTCATCTGGCATTGATTTAAACTCGGAATTATTCACATTCTGTCCTATGAACTAATTTTGTCTCGACATGAAAAAAAACCCCAATAAAACCAAAAAGACATTAAACGGGAAAACGACAGTCAAAGAAAGCAACAGGGAAACAGTATAGTTTGGATGCATGTACAACGTGACTAAGCGCATGTTTAAATAAACACATATGACTACAAAAATAAAATCGCAGGAGTAGCAAACAGATGCCAAGCCTAACTCAATCTATGATGGCTGTTTAGTGCCATTTCATTCTGTCGCAGCGAAACAACAATGAACATTGGTATGGCGCCCGGCCAAACGTCGACCCGCCGAACATCGCTTCGCCAAACATCGGTATGGTAGCCCGCTAAAATCGCCTCGCCGAACGTCGCCCCGCTAACTGTCGCTCCAGGACAACGCTTGGTGACTTTCGGCGGGGCGCCATAACTACTTTTAGCAGGGAGTCATTTGTCGAAGCGACGTTCGGCGGGCGAAATTGTACATTTGTTCATGATAACAAAATACCTATGAAATAACAAAAATATGTAAGACAACTTAAATTTCCCGACCTAGTGACTACATGATACCCATGAAACGTAACTTAAATGATATCTGTTCAATTTAAGAATTAACATTATCCTTTCGTCAACATTTGCAATCTCCATCATTGAATATGAAAATATTCACAGGTCCAAGAATCTAACTTACATATTAATTGACCATCCTCGTCAATAATAATATTCACTTTAGGTGCGGAAAAAAGAGTTACAAACTGGAATTTGTAAGCAGCTGATTAAACTAAGGCGTTATTTTTATGAATTGCAAGGGTGACTTTCAACAAATTTATCATCAGTAAAAGCAGACTTCACTTATTGATCTATGTAACTATTCTATTTTTATGTTTTAAGTTAGCATGGTTCAAAAATAAGCGCTATCTCATTATTTGTTTAAATTCAAATTAAAGTCAGCCTTACAACACTGTGTCACTGTGCCAATACATTTTCTTTCGAACCTGGGACAAAAGTTTTTACTACTGACTGACAAGACAAGTGTATATTATTACATGATTTCTTATTTAAATGGCCAGCCCATAGTTTGTCGTGTTGACTTGTCTATAGTTCAACACTCAATTTTGCTAACTTAAAGCTAAAGTCAAAACATGAAGAAAAATATGAAACTTATTTATGGTATTACATGTATGTAATAAAATATTCTTGAAGGACTTGTCGGTTATTAGTTAACAGTATACCTAGGCAATAGTTTGACTATTGACCGGCATGTCATGTAATAAACATAAGCTACGGGACAATGTAATCAAATAAAGCATACATCACGAACATGTAGTATCACCCAAAGTTAAATCGCATATTATAAACCCCGCCATGTTTGCGCAGAAAGGTACAAACAATAATTAGATTACTAATCCCCAATGATAACGTGACTCCCGCCGAAACGCGAGGACGAGTCTAATTCATGATAACTGATGAAATAACAATTCATAATGCTTTCACATTACTTGACAAGCAAATATATTAGTATTTCTTCCATTTTAAATATCCACTTAGTATATGGCAACATAGCTCAGTTGGGTAAAATGCAGACAAGAATTGGATATAAGCGAATCGTTGTGTGGGTTCGAATCCTCATGAGTTTTTTTTTCCAGATTTTTTGTTTGTTTTCCTATTCGTTTTTATTTTTGATTTTTCCTATTCGTTTTCATTTTTGCTTCCGTATTTTTGTTTCTTTCTTTGATGGTTTGTTTTTGTATATATGTCTTTATATAACACATTAAGTATGTTCATATTTTGCATGGCTAAAGTGCATGCATTTAATTTTTAATTTTGGTACAAAATCTAGAAATATTTAGATTGTAACATGTTAGAAAAAATGTTGAATTCCCTATGTTCCATTTTAACCTATTTATAGTCATGTTTGTAAATATCAAATTATCGTTGGGACATAGTACATTCTTTTTTTTACAGCTGGAGCATTCCAATATATATGCACCCACGATTTAGTAGTATCTAAAAGGGCATAAACAAGAGAATCGGTACAAAAGAAATCAGCTGTCAAAATTCGTTTGACAGCGGAGAATCCTTTTATTACAAAGCTATAAAAGAAACGTATGTACTTTCCCTTACAATGCTATAGAGCAAATCCTTCAATTTTCACATTTTGGTATATTTCCATGTAAAACATCCAGGAAGCTTTAAAAATATACAAAATGAATAAACATTTTACCGCTGTTTGCTTTTTGTTTGTTAGCTTTACATTTTTTTTTATCACCTGTGAAAATGAACAGACAAGAATGTGTCTGCCAAAATATGAGCGTGAAATAAACATTTTCCGTGTTTATTGATTTGTTTTTATCTATTTACAAATAATTAGAAAGCACATACCCGATTTTGAAATAAAACTACAAGAATATATAGTATTACATAAAATCAATCCATATAATATCAATTTCAATTTAAAGCAATGTTGTGCCATCTCCATATAACTTGTCAAGTGATATTTGTTGTATATTGAACGAGGAAGTAACTTTTAAGTTATTAACTTTACCAAGTATTATTGGACAAAATTAAAGCTTTTTACCGCATGCGTCATTTAGATGGCATCATATGGTTTACATTAAGTTAAGACATGATCCATGCATAAAAATAACTCTTTCCTGATTTAAAATTGAATAATATACAGATGTTGTGATGATACTTACACAGTTATCATGAATCTACTTCTTTTCATTTCCCTAACAGAAATGCGATCTGTAATTGTTTCTGTGAAGGTCAGCTAATACGTGTAAAATATAGTCGCAAATGAAGTACATTTTAATTGTATCGAGAAGATAATAATTTGACACTCTACTTTGTAATCACAGCGAGTGATACGTCTTTTTACGATTTACTAGCAGAATAAATTCCCCTTTGCAATTAAAATTATTAGTAAGACCTAATAACATTCGAATGACAAAAAAGTTTTCTTTCAGCAATAGTTAGTCATACTTGTTTCGTGCATTACTGGTTTTTACAAATATGTATGATATTATGAAGGGGGTGGGGAAGGGAGGGGGACATTTTGACCAGTATATTAAGAGCTTTCAGAAAATTATAATGCTTTTACAGCCACTCTCAATTTGACACTTAAACAACTATGAAGTTACGATAACAATGATTTAGGTCCATTTTAACGAATATCACAATAATTTTAGTATTTTAAACGTATATATCTCGTCAATTTATTTCAAGATACATTGTGATACAAGCTAACAATAAACCCTTATCATATTATATAATGATACTTTAACTATTTGATGAATTATTCCATTGGTAGCATGTTAAGATTTAAAGTGACAATTTCTGTCTGTTAATGATTTCTGTCAGAGTGATGGACATTCTATTTATTAGTGTTTGGTTGTGGATTAGACGTGGGGTGGGAGTGGGATGGGTGGGGTTATCGCAGCGTTTTAAGTCATATGGCAACTTTCTCATGGTGAAGGAAACCCTCAGGTGCTCCTTTGCGCATTATTTCCGAAAATGGCTGGGACTGGAGTGGAACCACCGACCAGCCGTAAGCAAGCTTCATCCTAATGCATATTGATATTCTGATTTAACTAAATCACACTGATATTTCACCAACCACAACTGAGTGTGTATATTTTAGTATACTTAAGAAACTATCTACGAAACTACACATTTGACAGGACTGTGAAGAAGTGCGAAGAAATCCACATGTTTCGTCAGAAATCCGGTATTTTTATTCGCAAGGTAGTACCGATTGATGTTAGGTATTATGTTAGTTTAAATCATATCGATTAATGTTTAGTGCAAAGAAAGGTGTTTGCATAATTATACAGAAGAAAGTCGGTGGGCAAATATAAAGTTAAAAGTTCGTAAACATACGTATAGCTTACGTATTTAACGCAAAAGGTACGTGAAAATTTCACGTTTCTGTATATAAGGTTCGACAACCACTGATTTTAATGTCCGAACAGCTATGTTTCTGTTGTGCACATGGATCGGAAATAAGTAACTACACGATAGCCATGCGAATATAATTATCAAGCGTACGTCATTTTTAGTATGGTTTAACTTAATTAATAAACATTTCAAAAAGGTTTGAGAGAAGTACCTCTACATAAGACGCCTATCATTGATCGATTTCTTTCAGCATATTTTCCAGTTATACGGATAGTTTATATTATTGAATTATATTATGTTTGCCCTTAACGAGGTATTAAAGTGACAGGAGCAGCGAAAAATGAGTTACGCCCATTTGATATAATTCATGTGAATGGAATAGCAGTACCTTTCTTTCCAGCTGTGAAATTCTTCAATAATCCACGTTTGATGTTTTTAACATTTTGTTATTAATTAAACGTATACATACTCGATTTAAAAATGAAACTACATATATTTAAACAAATGATAAATCCATACATCTTTTTTATTTCAAACAAAAGCACATTCTTTTCATAGAGTCATGTGCAGATTTTCCTTATTTGAAAGAGGAAGTAAAAGAATGCATTTAATGAACAAGTTTGTCATGTATAGTCGATAACTTACTGATGCATTGAACGTGAGAACATTTCACTGTATTGGTTATTTTATACAATAAACATCTTTATTATGGTGCACAAGTGAAGATTTGATATTCTCAAAGCTCTTCCTTTCAACAATTTTACTATTATTATGTGATACAATGAATTTAGTTACTATTATCAGATATTACCAGTTTAAGAACGAAAAGAAAAAAAGTTACATTCTGTCCTTACTTTCTTTTAAAATTTGTTTAGATCTTAAACCGAACCTTTATACATCAATGCACGCACTGATGTTGGTTTTCATATCGGGAAGGCTGCGTTGAAACGTTTTAGATCCGAACCTTTATACATCCCTGTATACACTTTTGCAGGATTTTGGGATAGGAATGGTTGAGTCCTTGGCAGATGGCTTGTGCTATTAAATCTTGTCCTCGTTTCATTCATTTTACCAAGTGTATAAAGTTATAAATAGAACTTTTACTACACTTTCGCAACAAAAACTAAAGATGTATCAGTATCATTTGTATCATTTTATAAATGTAGAATGCGGTCTGTATTATTTTGCAGCTTATATTTTCACTAAACTGTTTTCTTTTCATCAAAGTGTAATCAGACTAAATGCTGACATTTGATAATAATACCAGAAATGATATGACATAATAAACGTTATTATTCTTATGTCTTTTATATAACACTTTTATTCATGATATGGAGATAATTTTTGTGCGGACATGTGGCATTGCATTGACACCACTGCATTTCAAATAGCGATGCCATTTAATTGAATTCACAAAATAAAAATCATGTATTTAATTTTGAAACCTTATATCAATCGTATAAAACGTTTTATCTAGCTCTTATTTAGCACTTATTTCAAAATTTTAAGACATTTCAATTTTATTCGGCGGAAATAATGACACTCACATCAATATTAAAACTAGAAAATATCGGTAAAATCGATGCTCCCCGAAATGTGATTATTGCATATCAAAAAAACAAAAATGGAATTCCACTCCGAGACGAATAAATAATTACCTATACAAATTTTAATGGGCCTTCGAGTAACTTCGAGGACAGATTTCAGATTACTCGGACCAGGGTGATTATATTTTACATTATGATAGTGATACGCGAAATAACACAGTATTTGTAAATAAAAATAATACTGTAGTATTTTTATCTTACTTTAAAATAAACTAAATTTTTTTGTTTACTTATGATATTTTATCACTTTATACGGCAGTAGTATTTCTTATCCCATTTATAATTCCTTCAAAATGAATAAAATAGATCATTTCTCCTATAATTTTTATTAATTTATAAAAGTAACTTTTCTTCAACGGCCATTATCTTAACGTTTATCTAGTTTTATATAGTTTATAATTTTGTCCATTTTACATCAGTTTATTTCTAAATTTAATTTGCACTGTCAGAAACTATTTCAACATAATATTTAACAAATCACTATTCTTTAACGGCAGTTATTTGAAAGTTTGTTTAGTTTTATATAATTCTTAATACTTTCTAGCGGGTGTATTTTTAAAGTTTATCTAGTTATAAAATATTCATAATTAAGTAATTTAGTGCATTTTTTATGAGTTTATTTCTAAATTAAATTCGCGAAATCAGAAATTAATCCTATATCAAAATTTAACGAAGCAGTTTCCTTTAACGGCGGTCATTTGGAAGTTTGTTTAATCATATATGATTAATAATTAGTCCGTTCTACATAAATTTACTTCTAAATCTAATTCGCATATATTTCAATATCATACTAAACAATTTACTTTTAGCGAGTGTTATTTCAAAGTTTATCTAGTTATGAATTATTCTTAATTTAGTGCATAAATTATTACACGACTTTTTTCCTAAATTTAATTCGCAAAGTCAGAAATTATTTAAATATCAAAATTTAACAAATCACTTTCCTTTAACGGCGGTGATATGAAAGTTTGTTTAATTTCGTATGATTAATAATTTAGTTTATTATACATAAATGTACTTCTTAATCTAATTCGCATGATCAGAAACTATTTCAATATCAAAATTCACACCAATTTCATACAATTAAAAGAACAAGCTAATTATATATAAAAAAAAATCCGTCCAAGTCAGGAAATACTGCCTCGAAGTTTCGTCAAATCATCTCGCGGCACTCGAAATGACAGAATTATTGTTTATTACAGACTCGGAGTCGCGCGGAGTGGCCATAAAATACCGGAAATCATTATAGTGTTATCTGTATAATTTCGACTCGGAGTTCCGTCAAGTAATTTCTCGGAGTGACTCGACGAAATTCCGCTAAAGTAATAAAACTATAACAGTCGGTACTCCGAGTCAGAATTAGGCAGTACTCGGAGGAATTCCTCGCTATACAAGATTTTTCCTTCGAGGAAAAACGGAAAGTGGGGTTTCCGCGTGAGCTGATCTGTATATATATTTTCAACATGTTTATAGAGTACATGATTTGAAGTGCAATTCTGCAGTAATATATGTATAGTTTAGGAGTTAAACATTCCGAATTATGTAAGGTATGATACAATTAGGGATGACAGAATACAAAATAATGCTGACTATCTAAATGTGTCTTAAATGTATGCACAACCTGAAATGTTCGGACGAGCAGACAAAATCGTTGTAGAACTAGGTTTCCATTCTGATAAGATAAATACATTGACATAACATTACAAATGAACGTCTGAAAAGAGCCTTTTGTAGTTGTGAAGTATTTTACAATTTTCTATTAAGAATTAATTAATACCTACACTTTTGTTCGTTTTCCAAAGACATAATTATTATGCGTATTTTTGTGACTTACTTAGATGAATAAAAGTTATATTTTCGTGTTTTGCTATTTTGAAAGTTTCATACACTATTTACAATGTGACTAATATTAAGCTAAATTTAAAGAAAACTCATTTACTATTTTAAAGGTATTTTTCTTAAGGCGATGAGAGGGGTCATGGGGGCTGCACTTACGATTTCCTCTCATGAACATGCTCGGTTAAACAGAGTCTGCTTTCATTTTATGTTGTTGTATTCTATGCCCCCAATGGATATTTTTATAGATTTTATTGATAGATATATAGATAAATGTGATACATAACATGAGACGTGAAATTTCCATGAAAACCGCTAACTATTTTCAAAACATTTAAGCGCAAAATTCTTACAAGGGACATGAACGGACTATGGGTCTTGATCAGTCTTACTCACTTGCTGATAATAAACACTTTTGTAAAATTTCAAAGCGTAAGCTGTTAAAGTAATAACTTAAAAGAAAAATTGTTCTAAAAATGTAAGAACCATGAAATACTTACTTTCTAAGCACTAAAAGGGTCATAATTCTGACAAAAACATCACCATCGCACAGTTATCGTTCCTGGCAAGCATATAATTCGTTTAGTAGTCAAAAAACATAAGCCTAAAAAGAATCACCCCATTTGGTGTTTGAACAGCTGCCCTTTAGAATTTTTACAATTATCAGTTACATATATGGACAACTCCGTCATGATTGAAAGTTTCAAACTGAGGCACTTAAACCTGAAAGCTGCATATCGTATTTTAATTAGGGAAGCACTTTCCAATTGCAACAGATGTTGAAGCTATTTGTCTCGACGCATACGTCAGTCCATGGCCATAATATATTTTATGAAACATTTTAGGTGGCATCATGTATTTTCCCTTCGTGGAAACAGAACAATGTGCCGTCTACCTATAGCCGGCCTGGTTCCAGATTTTACACTCCTAGGCATAATTCCTTGTTGTAAATTGTCACTGACTGTACATGGACCGTCTGCCTTCATACGTTATTCAGATTTTCAATTATTTCTAACACAACCACCACCACTTACAACTAGAAAATAGTTTGTTTCTTTTACTTTCACAGTCTTTTATACAGATATAGAGGTACATGGTGTATGTACATTTGTATAAACTAGAGTTGACATAATCAAATGAGTCAGTTACTTCAACTGTCACCAGCAACAGCTGAATGCCTTTTAGAGGCTGGGACAGAACTAAGAAGCTGGTTTCTTCCCTCTTCACTCTCCTTAATTCAGATTTGTAAATATGTATATATACAAGTGAGTGAATCATAGACTCTTTCTTTTTCCTTTCTACTATCAGTTTTGTAGATATATAGATACTAGGGGAACTTATTAAATTTCCATTTTATTTTTTAAGCTATGTTGATACATACAACTGGATTAAGTTGCTACCCCACTAATCAGTAACATGTAAGTAGAAATGTGCATATTTTGAGATATAGAAGCTACTTTCTCTCTCCACTGTCTACTATTCAGGTATGCATTTATAAATATACTCAACGGGAAGAAATGCATTATTATTCAGGTATATAAATAGTGAAGAAAGAACAAACAACTAGTCAGTACCATAAAATTACCCATTCACCACCTATTTAACAAGTATGTAGATGTATAAAAAGGGGAAGGATAACCACCTATTTAACTGATTCACCGTACACATCTATCATTCAAGTAAGTGTAAGTGGAGGATATTAAGTAAATAGTCGATTATAGTGATGTAGATATAGGAAACACTTGCCCATGGACTACATGTGACGCGGAAAGTGCTTAGCGCTCGAGGTGGGGGCACGTGTTTTTACACAGAAAAGTCGATACACTTTATTTTAAGAAAAACGTTTAATCGGAAGGGACACTACTGTACCTAAACTTATGTTGTACATTAATTTAGTAAGAGTTGTCGAGCCTTTATTGTCCCAAACTCTATAAGTACATATACTTTCTTCTCTAATCTACATGTTTGTCTGTGGTAATTTAAATGAAAGAGACGTTACTGGATGATTGTCTATGTTTTGTTTAATCTTGATGTAATTAATGTACTCAATTTTTTTATTAACAAATTAGTTAAACTGTACAAGAAATATGTGTTCTGAACATGCACATATATTAGATAGTATCCGCACACATGTTTAGGTCTAGTCAGAGTAATAGCAGAGCCGTTTAGGTGCATAGATATACCTTGCCACAAAATTTGTGTGCAAACAGGAATTTTTTAAAAATATATAGACCATATAGACCTGATACAAATAAAAGAGTAGGTGCATATTAAGGTGATATATACAATTAGGGAGAAAGGACAAATTAGTTTAGTGTTTCCGCTTTACTGTCTATCATGCAGATATGTAATTAATATCGGGTATCAATATACTACTAAATTTTGTTTCCCTCCGCCGTTTATTATTCTCGTATGTAGATATAACATACAACCTAGTTCTCCCCTTCTCGCCATTTATTATTCAATGGGGACTATGACTCAACTACTCAATTTCTCGCCCCTCTCCAATGTATATCATTCAGGTATGTAGATATACGTCAGTCTAATGTTCTAAGCACACCGTGTATTACCTAAATGCAATTTCAAAGGTCAGTTAAGACTTGCTTAAGGTAAATAACGACTTCAGTATTTTCTCAATTTTTGGTATTTCAGTTCTATATGAAACAATCTGAGCAGGGGTCTCGGTGTTCGAGTGGTTAAAGTCGCTGACTTCGAATCGCTGGCCCCTCACCGATGTAGGTTTGTGCCTCATTCGGGACGTTGAATTATTCATTTTAGGAAGCCATCCAGCTGGCTTATGGATAGTCGGCGGCACTATCTAGGTGCGCTCCCGTGATGAAGTACCCGGGGTCCTCTTCCACAATCAAAGCTGGAAAGTCACCATATGACCTATTATTGCAAAATTAAATCCTACAAAACAGAACAACTTGAGCAATGTTTGCACGCGTCAGATTTAACTAGCAAATGTGAAAATCGATTGATTCGTACTTAACCTTACGTATCAATAATTGTGAGAACAGTTCTACTCTTCAGTAATGAGTATAATGAGATTTTGATGTGAAATATGCTTCACATAGTAATTATTCGATTTATTCATATTCTTATAATGTGTACTTAGAACAATAAAGTGTTTACAGAGTACTGGAGGGGGGAAACCAACTAGTCAGATTTTTCTAATCACCCCCACACTAGATTCCATATTGCAAGAATATTAATCATTTTATATTACATTTTCAAGTATAAATAGAGTTCTATTCATACGAATATATAAGTAGGCAAAGAACAAACAATTTTGTTTCCTGTTTAGATATGTATAGATACTAGGGGTAAATCTTGCTGATCTGATTTTACCTTTTACGTCATCAAACTAAGGTAGGTTACAGATTGACTTAAGGAATAAAATGCCTACTGTGTGAGGTATCGAAATATGTAACGCCATTCATACCCCCATTAATGATCTCCATTATCCAGAAGGACCAGAAAATATCTCAACAGTGAGTCCAAGTACGGGGGTACTATCTACAGCCCCATATGGCACTTATAAGGTATTGTTGTGCTACTTAGAAAACTTTGAAAAAATTCTTTGGAAAACAGCGTAGGACACAATCAAGCAGTACAGTAGTAGACTCGGATAGATTGAGCATATCATGACAGGTAACAAAAAATGTGAGACACCTCTGAGATATATAAGAAGAAGTCCCCATACCAGTGCCGGGTATACTAGCCGAAGTTTGTTTTGTTTTTTAATTTCCTATTTTGCACTGACTGAAACATTACTTTCAAGCGATTTGTCCCAAGCCGGTGATTTCATTAAGCTGCCAGTAATGTACACGAAACGCTTGTGTACGCCATTTGCGTCAAATGATAAATGTATCACCATCAGATGTTTTGCGGGTCATTTATTTTTACTATGATTGGAAATTTAACATTAAACAGTGAAGGGCAATGGTTTCTGTTTTGGATAAACATTACGAAAATACAACTCCTATGCAGTATCAGAAATTAATAAACAGGAAAATTCAACAATAACACGTGTAGCGTTTGTTCATAGATAATTATTAACTTCCAACGTTTCGGCGTTAAGCCTTCATCAGGGAAGAATAACGATAAAAACAACGGACGTGACGTCGTTAAAGTTTAGGTCTACAATATTTACAATGTTAAATGAATTCAAAATACGTTTCTATAGTCGAATTTAACAAACTTAGCGAGTAAATCGTCGGATAGTGTTTATACATAATTACCTATACTTATTTTTTTGTATCAGGGATTAAATAATAAAAATGCTGCAATAAACACAAATGTCAGTGGTATGGACCACTTAAAATGACTGTTAGAATATTGAAGACATTGATAGTAAATTATGCCGTAGGAACGAAAAATAAATACTATAAATATTTTAAAATTAATAATGTAATAGTTCACGCTCTTAGTGTTCAGGTCTATGATATTTTGAAATGCCAGGAACATAGATTCAGACAAAAAGATCCAAGAGCAATGTCTCGCCTTTCTCTTCCATTGGTAAACTAAAATAAAGTTCTGAACAATCTACACTAAAAATATCAAAAATACTTAACGTACATGACACAGAACGTTCGTTCGTTCAAAATTTATCTTACTGCTCACAAGATGGATATATAATGGCTTGTTGAAACGAATTGACCCGTTATTAAAAACAATGCTTTTTTTTGTTTTACGATCAGTAATATGGTCAAAACTATGCACTTACTAAAGTTCCAGTCAGTCAGTCGAGTCGACGGGTTACGGTTCTATGCAAGTAGACATTTCGACGCAGTATCTTGCCTTTTTATGTAAAAAAAATGGAATGTCTGTCTTTTTGTCAAAAACAAAACAGAATTACTGACAGATCAAGTGCATGCGATTTATTTACTAGAAATGTCTAGATACTGACTTGAAATGTCGACTTATGTAACACGTGGTAAGAGCTCAAACTAGGTCGAAAATCTTCGTAACGGTCGCTTACACATAGCTTGTCAGTTCAAAACCAATCTCTGACAACTGCGTCAGGGAGTTGTTCCTTTGGTTGTTGTTCATATAATAAACATGGTTTATACAAAAATGAAATAAATGGTCATCTGCTTTCACTTCGATTCCTTAGGTCTACCTCTAGTAAATATAGAACTGAGTCATGTGACATATAGCTTAATATTCATTGGAAGCGGCACGCATATCATTACACGCGGTTTAACAATTTTGTCAGTTGCATTTCGAACTCCAGAGGCTTGTAATATTAAATTTGCACTTTTCTCATCGTCAATCGTAAAGTACAATGTGTTTACTGGATATCTAAACAGTGTTCACTTTAATGAATAGTCAATTGTATATCTATATACATAATTTCGGAATATTTGTGATTCACTATAAACGATACCCAAGTCAAAGGAATGTGTCTCGTAGCAGAAACAAAACAATAAAGGAACTTAGTAAATGAAAAACAAGAAGAAAATTCTATGTATTCACATGTGCACATTGTCTTCACCAAAATATTCGCACGGAATGTTGGATAGCGGAGTAGAAATATTTTCATCTGCTTGATAATTTGCTTACTGTGCAAAGCCCGGAATGTAATGGCTACAGCTGGCATACGACAGGTTAGGGACTGAAGCTTATATTCAATAAACTAAAAGTACTTCTTTCAAAATTGAAAAACTGTGGGCCAACTGCAGTATTAGGATATATACTATTACTTGATTCAGTTACACAGAAAGCAAGAATTTTGAGGGGTGAATTGAGTGAATCATTCAGTTCATAGATGGATTATTAAAAGAAAGAAAAATCTTAGAATTATACCATCACGTGCATTTGAGTAAAGAATGTCCAGAAGACCTTTCTTATCTGTGTCTATTTCTATACAAGCGGAATGGTGTGTCTATGTTCTATGAACACAAGTTCTCAACGTCTGATGATAGGGAACTTTATCTTCCTGTGATAATGACGCTTAACATTTTGAACAAAGGTCAATCCAAGTGTCTCAAAATCATGCAGCTTGTGAGAAAATTAACTTGGCTAGCTGTCAAAAATAATTGAATGGAAGGTCATTTGATAAACACTTGGCACAGATGGTCTTCAGATTATATACGCGTTACGTAAGTACTGACTAAAAACAACTCGGGACTCTAATCTCTCAATGTCAGAATTCATGTGAAATTTCGGTTAATTAATTGAGGGGACTGAATTTCCTGACATTTATGTATTTGTTTTGTTTGATTAACCACAATCGCGTACTGTTCAGCATAGAGCTGACACTATTATAAACAATGACATTCACACTCCGCTTAAGTTATGTAAATATTTGTTTAATCGGCGCCGCGTTTGTGCTCACATTACAGGCAGGGAATCGTTATAGACACGAATTATAGCATGTTGTTCCAATACCGTATTTCCTATACTATAAAGATGAAAATTAGGTATTGATACTTAAGTAAACATTTTTAATCCCTGTATTTGAAACTCAATGGCAATTGGCAATATTAATGCAAACAACGCATTACACTAGTAAGTAATGCTTTCCCGTTACCAAAGGTCCTTTACTTATTTACAGTATTTGATGCAGCTGAGACAAAGCACCGGCCCACCTGTTAAACGTTGACATGAGAACGTTTATCTTTCAGGATGACCGTAAAGTTAATCATTCTTCGTTTCTTCTCTGTTAGCTGTTTCTATGATTAATTACCATTGTCATACATTGCATTTTTCTTTCACTAAAGTTAACAATTGTTCCCAATTTCATGAAGATATACCTGTATCTTATATTTGTATATATTGGAATGTAGCGTATATTACTATTTCAGTTATCCCAGCAATCAGATATTTAGTTTATTTATTTATTTATCTATTTACTTATCTTAGTTGACTTATGCGTCCGTTGGCTCTCACTGTTCCCGCTAATATAGTTATTTCTACCAAATCAGTTGTCTGCTGTAAAATCAATACCACTTTAGAGTGTTCCCTATGCAACTGCTTACTCAAAGCCTGGAATTATATGATTATGCATATACACATCAGTCTGTCGCTGTCCGCTAGCCGTTGTCGGTCCTTGTCGGCTTTACAATCAAGTCTTCCGCTGTGGACTTCTACATCTACTGCCAGCAGCCTACCCAAGCTGACTTTCTAATCAGGTCTGCCTCCGCAGCCTGGCATCGTCTGCAATGAAGTCTCAGCAGTACCTTTTGCATCCGTTGCTCGCAGCCTGTCACATTAGGCTTAACATGGAAGTCTGCCATACTTTGTCACCGTTGATTGTATTGTCTGTATAATTGGCCAGCAGCCTGCCATCGTCCGCTTCTTCAATGGTGTTTGTCTGTCATAAACATCATAGATAGTCCGCTACTTTATGCATATTTTTGGGAGTCTTAATATGCCACCGTAGACTGTAGACTTTACCATCAATTGGACGAAGCTTGCAATCATAAGCTATTTCGGTAGGTCTGCCATTGTAGACCTCTGCATCCCTTGTCCTTAGCCTGCCATCGTAGGCTATTCCAACCATGTCTGCCATCGTAAACTTGCATCCGTTGCCCGCAGCCTGTCTTCGTAGGCTTGTACAACCAGGTCTGTGATCGTAGACTAGACTATGCATCCGTTGCCCGCAGTCTACTACCGTAGGTTTTTGAAATCTGTAATAGTCTGTCACCGGAGACTGTAGACTTCAACATCATTTGCCCGCAACTGCCGTGGTAGACTTTTAATAAGGTTTGCCGCTGTAGACGTTTGCATCTGTTGCCCGCAGCCTGTCATTGTAGGCTAATACAATCTAGTCTGCCATATTAGACATGCATTCGTTGCCCGCAGCCTGACATCTTAGGCTATAACGACCTCGTCTGCCATTGTAGACTTTGCATCTGTTGTCCACAGCCAGCAACCGCATGCTTTTGAAGTATGACATAGGCTGCCACCTTGAACTGTAGACTTCAACTTCATTTGCCTGTAGCCTGCCATCGTAGGCTTTTTCAGTATGGTCTGCTATCGTAGATCTATGCATCCGTTGCCTGGAGACTGTCATCGTAGGGTATAACAACTAAGTCTGCTATCGTAGACTTTTGCATCCATTGCCCGCAGCATGTCACCGTCGGCTTTTTAAAGTCTGCCATAGTCTGGCACCGTGGACCGCGGACTATAGACTTCAACATCATTTGCCCGCAACCTGCCATGCTATAACAACCAAGTCTGTCAGTGTAGACATTTACTTCCGTTGCCCGCAGCCTGCTAGCAAAGGCTATTACTACCAAGTCTGCTATCAGAGACTTTTACATCAGTTGTCCGCAGTCTGCCATAGTCTGCCTCCGTGGAATGTAGACTTCAACATCATTTGCCCGAGGCCTGCCATCGTATGCTTGTTCGATAAGGTCTGCCTTTGTAAATCTCTGCATCCGTTGTCCGAAGCCTGCCATCGTAGGCTATAACAACCAAGTCTGCCAAAGTAGACTTTTGCATCCGTTGCCCGTAGCCTGTCATCAAAGGCTATTACTATCAAGTCTGCCACCAGAGACTTTTGCATCCGTTTCCCGCAGCCTGCTACCGTAGGCTTTTTGAAGTCTGTCATAGTCTGCCATCGTAGACTTCTACATCATTTGCCCGCAGCTTTCAATCGTGGGCTTTTTCAGTAAGGTTTGCTATCGTATACCTATGCATCCGTTGCCCACTGCCTCCCATCGTAGGCTATAACAACTAAGTCTGCTATCGTTGACTTTGCATCCGTTGCCGCAGCCTGTCATCGTCATTCTTTTTAAGTCTGCCATAGTCTGGCACCGTGGACCGTGGACTGTAGACTTTAACATCATTTGCCCGAAGCCTCCCATCGTAGGCTAGTTCGATAAGGTCTGCCATCCTAGACCTCTGCATCCGTTGCCCGTAGCCTGCCATTCTTAGCTATCACAGCCAAGTCTGCCATCGTAGACTTTTGCATCGTTGCCCGCAGCCTGCCATCGTAGGGTATTACTACCAAGTCTGACATCGTAGACTTTTGCATCCGTTGCCCCCAGCCTGCCACCGTAGGCTTTTTGAAGTTTGCCGTAGTCTGCCATCGTAGACTGTAGACTTCAACATCATTTGCCCACAGCCTCCCATCGTAGGCTTTTTCAGTAAGGTCTGCTATCGTAGACCTATGCATCTGGTGCCCGCAGCATGCCATCGTAAGCTGTTACCACTTAGTCTGCCCTCGTAGACTTTTTCATCCGTTGCCCGCAGCCTGACACCGTAGGCTTTAAGCATGCCATAGTCTGACACCGTGGAATGTAGATTCAACATGATTTGCCCGCAGCCTGCCATCGTAGGCTTATTCGATAAGGTCTGCCATCGTAGACCTCTGCATCCGTTGCCCGCAGCCTGCCATCGTAGGCTATAACAACCAAGTCTGCCATCGTAGACTTTTGCATCCGTTGTCCGCAGCCTGACATCGTAGGCTTTTGGAAGTCAGCCATAGTCTGCCGTTGTAGACTGTAGACTTCGACATCATTTGCCCGCAGCCTGCCATCGTAGGCTTTTTCAGTAAGGTCTGCCATGGTAGACCTCTGCATCCGTTGCCCGCAGCCTGCCATCGTAGGCTTTAACAACCAAGTCTGCCATCATAGACTTTTGCATCCGTTGCCCGCAGCCTTCCACCGTAGGTTATAACAACCAAGTCTGTCTTCGTAGACTTCTGCATCCGATGTTCGCAGCCTGCCGTCGTAGGATTTTTTGATGTCTGCCATAGTTTGCCATCGTAGACTGTAGACTTCAACATCATTTGCCCGCAGCCTGCCATCGTAGGCTTTTTCAGTAAGGTCTGCCATCATAGACCTATGCATCCGTTGCCCGTAGCCTGCCATCGTAGGCTATAACAACCAAGTCTGCCCTCGTAGACTTTTGCATCCGTTGCCCGCAGCCTGCCACCGTAGGCTTGTTTATTTCTGCCATAGTCTGCCATCGTAGACTGTAGACTTCAACATCAGGTCTGCCATCGTAGACCTATGCAACCGTTGCCCGCAACCTGCCATCGTAGGCTATAACAACCAAGTCTTCCATCGTCGATTTTTGCATCCGTTGCCCGCAGCCTGCCATCGTAGGCTGGTTGATTTCTGCCATTGTCTGCCATCGTAAACTGTAGACTTCAACATCAGGTATGCCATCGTAGACCTATGCATCCGTTGCCCGCAGCCTGCCATCGTAGGCTATAACAACCAAGTCTGCCATCGTAGACGTTTGCGTCCGTTGCCCGGAGCCTGCCACCGTAGGCTTGTTGATTTCTTCCATAGACTGCTATCGTAGACTGTAGACTTCAACATCAGGTCTGCCATCGTAGACCTATGCATCGGGATCCGTTGCCCGCAGCCTGGCATCGTAGGCTGTAACAACCAAGTCTGCCATCGTAGATTTTTGCATCCGTTGCCCGCAGCCTGCCACCGTAGGCTTTTTGATGTCTGCCATAGTCTGCCATCGTAGACTGTAGACTTCAACTTCATTTGCCCGCAGCCTGCCACCCTAGGCTTTGTGATGTATGCCATAGTCTGCCATCGTAGACTATAGACTTCAACATCATTTGCTCGCACAGAGTCTGGCTTATCAATGTCGACTTTTTGCATTATTAGCACTATTTATATTGTTACATCTGCTTTGTTATGTTATTCTCCTTTTGTATTGCTCAATGGGGTCTTAGCAACCTTTCTAGGGGCTGAACCTTCCTGCCGCTTCCAATTGCAGTTAGATGCGGCCACGGAGGTCTTTTTGGGCATTCGGCTATTCATAAATCCAAGAAAGATTGCAGCAGACTGGTTCGATTACACCAGACTTATACGTTCAATTATCTAAATTTATGTTACCTGCAATGAAATTTAGCGTATTGTTTTAGTCATGATGTATAAAGCCAGTTTTGCCAAATAAATAAGTTAGAATTACTCGTGTTTTTGGTTATTCTTCGCCTGCTTATGTAGTTTGAGCATAAATTGTTGTTTATATAATAAACATGGTTTATATAAAAATGAAATAAATGGTCATCTGCTTTCATTTCGATTCCTTAGGTCTACCTCTAGTAAATATAGAACTGAGTCATGTGACATATAGCTTAATATTCATTGGAAGCGGCACGCATATCATTTCACGCGGTTTAACGATTTTGTCAGTTGCATTTCGAACTCCAGAGGCTTGCAACCTCCATTCATCCCCACCACCTTACCTCATTGAGCAATGCCATACAGGCTGTCTCGGGTTGGTCTGCACTTTCTGCGGGCATTCGGCTATTCATAAATAGCCTCGTCCCCAAGAAAGATTGCAGCAGACTGGCTCGATTACACCAGACTTATACTTTCAATTGCCTTAATTTATGTTACCTGCAATTAAATTTAGCATATTGTTTTAGTCATGGTGTATCAAGCCAGTTTTGCCAAATAAATAAGTTAGAATTACTCGTGTTTTTTTGTTATTCTTCGCCTGCTTATGTAGTTTGAGTATAAATACAGTGGTTAGAGCATTTGACTTCCACTCGTGCGACCCGGATTCTAATCCCGCTTCAAGCACTTGGGATCTTTCTCCTTCAAAGTCATAAGTCGTAAGGTGGGACTTGACCGCAAAATGGAAATTATGTATACAAGGGGTGTTCGAAAAGTATTGTGTATTGTTGTATGTTAAACACGTTCAATGGCGCTTTTCATATAGCAAACGCAGCAAAACACGAAATTTATCCTCTACTAGTACAGACACAGAACGATCTGACGAGCGGGGCATAGTGAGATAAAAAATCAACAGAACAGATATAGAGAAATCATTTTTAGGTACAGGCTTGTCCGGCTAATTTCGCCTAGCTCGTTGCAAAAAGTCTGGGTCTTTAATGTGCCCGGTGTATAGCACCGATACACGTAAAGCCGTCTTTCCTGGGAAGAACCAGTACAGGCCTCGTAGAAAATGGTACGTCCTAAGCAAAAATGGCTTACACATCATCATAAATGATGATTCATTTGAAGAGGGGAAGTGTTACGGTCGCTTACGTAGAGCTTTTAGGTTTAAAACCAATTCTTGACAACTGCGTCGGGGAGTCGACACTTTGGCTCAGTGGTTGGAGCATAGTACTCCCACCCGTACGAATTCCGCCTCAGGCACCTGGGATTTTATTTTAAAACTCTATCCTATTTAATTTTCTGTTACGTCGTGAGACTTTCAAGATATCAAGAGTATGGTTGAACTAGTCGAAAACTTCCCGGTCATTCGGTCAAGGTATACCGTCTTGGTCGCACTCTTTACTATACGTTCATGTAGAATTTGCCTATATTTCCTTGCCAAATAAGCTCAAGTTAAGTCGAAAACTTTAAAAGTTAAATATGGTTAAACTGGTGAATTTCGACTTAGTGCATGTTTTCATTAAGGAATGACTTAATAATAGTCTATTTTGAAAATTCGACTGAGTGATTCGAAATCTCAAAATAAAACATAATAAAATAAATAACATACACCTGGTAGTTATGCTCTGTCGTATATAAAGACATCACTGTTGTTTGTTTTCATGCATGTATGATGAATCTTTATATTCATGTCATTCCGCTGAAATTTAATCAACGTAAATTGAAATGGAAACAAAAGCAAATGTAAATCATCCATTTTACTATTGTGTTTTTATTTTTGAAGTTTGTAAATGTGTAATTGTGAAATGTTTGAATGCGGAAGAAAACCGAATAAACAATTTTGTATAACTAATGTTAAAAGGTTTCAGTAAGATATAGCACATCAGGAAGTAGGAATGGCGACGTGTTTCTTTTTCAAATACGGATTAAGTTTTGCTTTACTCTGTTTTTGTTTTAAAGGTTCAGGTAATTATTTTCTTTCTTCTACTGCTTAAGACATTACAAATGAATTTGATGACAGTTATACTGAAAAAGAGAAACATTGGTAAGTTTGAAAACTAAATACAATGGCAATCTTCTAAGGGTACATAAAGCAGGGGCGAGGCCTGGCTTAAGAAATGTTATGAAGACGCATCCTGAACTTTTAGTATAAAAGGTTATTTACTGACTTGTTATCTTTCTACCTCTGTGACGTCATGTTATAATTATACTTACATGTACATAAAATAATATGCTGACCAAACGTTTTAATTTGAGTTTTTTATTTCATTAAATAATTATAACATTTGTTTGTTTCCTGTTAAAACATACTTTAAAATATCTTTAGAGTTTTTCTATATATTGTTTAGGACAGAAGCATATTTCCAGCTTATAATTTAAATATCTAAAGTTCAATTTTGCATTCGTATAAAGATAAATTATGTACCATTTTTTTCTGGTTTCATAAGAACATAAGAATAAAGAGCGTTTTATTGAGATGACAGAAGTCTAAGTGCATGGATGTACTTGAAAATAAACAATTTTTGTTACTATAAATAAAAGAAAATAAACAGAAAACACTTAAACCCCCCAAAAAATCCTATTTTAATTTAAAACTGAACGAAAAATGGCAATTTCAAAAATGAGTTTTCGGAGGTGTGTGCCTCTGACAGAAGGAGGTGCGAAAAGCAAGTGTCTCATATTGAGATTTATATTCGACATAACCTCCAATGATTCTATATTTATGGTTTGTCTGTACTAAAAAGTGCAAAATCGAAGGTCTTATAATCGTAGATAAAATAACTGAAAATCTGTCTCTCTTTAATTGTTGCCATGGTTATGTTTCTGAACTTAAATAAAGAGGTAAGAATGAAGAATTATTTTGGTAGCGTCTATATCCAAATATTGCAGCCCTGTTCATAACGTTAACAGCCAGTCCCTTAGCAATTACGCTTGAATGTACATCAATATTATTTCAGACACACAGTGTAGTTCTAGCAACCATTTTGGACCAAACTGTGACTTCGAGTGCCATTGTATGAATAATGAACAATGTAACAGCAGCACAGGAAACTGTCCCTCAGGTTGTGACTTTGACTGGGTAGGGCCTGGATGTCAAAGAAGTGAGTATTTATTACATGTTCATTTATTACACATATACAAAGGTAACAAATTATATGAAGAGGTAGCAATCAGTCTAATTAAAATCATCTCCTATTAACGCTGCGTAATGGATCTGAAGATACAGAAGGTCACGTTCAGGCGACCTTTCCGCTAGCAAATCAGAGCAATGCGTTGATTTCGCATTTTGTAAGAAACAAATGCTCATGTTTTATGTTCATAATACTATGAAACTTCTAAAGATATTTTACCTAAATCTGGAGTCAAGTCCCTTTAAGCCAAACGTTTGTTGAGACAAGTCGTTGGCTTCTGATTGGTTCAAATATAAATAGATCCGATATTTGAAATCCGATTATACAGAAAGACGAATTTGAATTGGTCGCAATCAGATCTAACATTTAGGAAGATCAGGTACTTTAGTCAGATTGGGGTAGTGTCTCAGAAAAATGTGCAGCCAGACCGGGACTCGAACCCGGGGCCTCGGAATAGCGTTCCGATGCTCTACCGATTGAGCTACCAGGCCGCCTTGACATTTCCTCCTCATTTTAATGTTCAAATTCTTTACCGTGAAATATTTTCCCACCATTTTTGAAATTCGTCCTCGACTTTTAGCGGGTACTTTATGTATAAACAATCACAGGCGTCGGAGACTAACCAGTGTAATGCCGTCACGGCCCAACAGTTGGCGCCACTGTCGCCGGGCTGCCCATCGGTAATGTTAACATCACGGGTGGAAAGGTTTTCAGTATATTTTCATGGACAGATACGCACCTGTAGATATATTTATATATATAACCTTAAAAAATGGATGTTAATAGTTTTCAGCACAAAATGGGCTTGTTTATGTTTCAAAACATGGCGGATATCAATCAGACAAATGTGACTGGTTGATAATCTCATGCGGGGAAAACCAGTATGTAAGATGAATTAAAAGATGTAAGGGAAGCAAATGTTGGTGAACAACTGGGTAGCCCGGCGACAGTAGCAATACAAGAGCCATTCTAAAAATGATAAAATAAAGCTCGAATATGGTTTACCGTCTATATAAAGAATTAAAATTAAAATTATCCATTCAAAGAATTCGCCCTTCACTTCCAGTCGAAAAACTCTAGAGGTGAACGCAGCAGAGTAGTCTCCCATTGGAACAGTCTTTAGTAACGGAAAATGTTACTTCAAAGCGCTTTATTCGATAAATATTTGTGTCAAACCAGCATCTTTTCCACCTTTGGAAAGAGGAATTTTTCATCTCTCAAAAACTATTTAAAGATGGCATTTTTGTGAGTCGCAGCATCGTCATGGATCAAATGAAGACGACAAAGACCAGTCTTTGGACTCAATTTTTATATATATTTTCATTTAACAACTACAACTTTCAGTTGTTTGTCTTTATAAAACTCTCCAGTGACTGACTTTCCTGACAGTATAGGAATTTTTACAGTGCCCGCTGAGTTCTGTTTGTAAATACTGGTATGTGGTCACCTTGTATATTGTCAGCGCGACGCTATGACGTAAAAGTATATCCAGGTCTCATCTCCTGTTAAGAGCCATGACTATGACGATCATCTAAATTTGAGAACCTTTTCAGCGTTTCTTTCGCACATTTGACTATATTGGCCTTTTGCTCCTTTTATTACACGTGAGGCACCAGTGGGGCACAAACCTTCCTTAAACCTGAGTGCTCGGTGAGAATCTCATGAGTTCTCTCGTTGAAATATGATACAACAGACGCTTTCTCTGACACCGAGAACCTTTTGTCTTCATCAATCAGACGTCTTACAGCAGCAATGTTCTTTAACGTCACTGCTTCTCTTGGCCTGCCAGGGCGAGTCCTGTCTTTAAGAAATGACTGATTATCTTTAAATTTACGTACCTTCCTGAAAACAGTGTTCTCTTATGCTGGAGACTTTCCACTCTCAATGGCAAATATTGCATCTTGCTATCTTGTGTGTTTATATCTGTAGCCGACAAGTTGACATAATAATTTCGACAATAAAGAAACAGGTTGCATTCAGGCTTTTCCTAGATTTAAACAATATTCATTTTCAAAAATGCGTTACATATTTATATATAATAATGTCATAGGATTGAAAAGTAAGCTATAAAGTTGCATTTAATCATCTTTCCTTGACCTTACCACTATATGATATCCATTTTGTTACCTCGTGCATTCTCCGTTAATTTTATTATTTCACAACAGCAGTCTTTAAGTGCCGTGTGGCGGCTGTAAAAAGTCTCCCCGTATTTGGACTCAGTATTGCTATATTTTCTGGTACTTTGGGATCATAGTATTTATTCGATTTTACTGTAATAGATTCCGCTGAAGCCGTCGATTGGGGAACGTGAGGGATGTTACATATTTCATTACCCCTCATGAACAGACTCAATCAAACGGAGTCTGCTATTAATAATATTATTATCATATTTTATTTGTCTCGCTTTCAAGCGGTACACTACATTCGCTGTATTAGCTGGTGGTTTGGTGAATTGGTAAAACATCGGGTTTAAATGATTTGAATAGTGCAACAATTGCAAATCTTACTAAGTGTAAATTTTGTTATGGTATACATGACCAGCTTACAGAAACACAATTATATATAAAATGTCCTCGTAAGATTCTAATATGAAATAAGGCACTGCCTCATCGGGAACTGACCCGACTTCTGCCCATTGTATTCTCGTTTGGGGCAAACACTTTAGTTTATCTGGGGGACCAAACGCCGCTCTTCATGGAATTACACGCCTCAACACGTGTGTCATTGAAGGTTATATGTTCACCGCCGTTTGAATACATCTTCGGATGTCTCTAAATTGTTTTTTGTACTTTTAGCATGTGTAAATGTTGGATTCTGCTCAACCCGGGGCTAGAGGGCGTGGACGGTGGCATGCATTTCCACTACCGTCCATGAACAGGCTCAATCAAACCGAGTCGGCAACATTTTCGTTTTTTTTCGTGTTGAGCGACATGTGAAGTTTCCACTTTTCTCTATTTTATTATCACAGCAGCGTTGTTTGTGCCGTGTGGCGGCCGTAAAAAGTGTCCCCGTACATCTAATCAGGGCTGTTATATTTCGATCTTCTCAGATCGTTCAGCACGACTTGTATGTCGTGTTATTGGTACTGTTAAGTTTCTCAACATGACAGTTTCGGCCTGGGTGGTTCCAATACTCCCGCTTTCATAGCCTTGGGTATTGTTTTATCACCCCTTGGATAAGGTGCCTGCTTTTTAATTTTGTCTTTTGACAGTTCCTGTGATACGCAGGCTCCATAACCTCAGATCCCCTTCCTAAATTCCAGTTTGTTTAGTTCTACCCATTGTTTTCGCGTTTGGGGCAAACCCTTTAGTTTATCTGGGGACCAAACGCCGCTCTTCATGGAATTACACGCCTCAACACGTGTATCATTGAAGGTTCCATGTTCACCGCCGTTTGAATACACCTGCGGATGTCTTTAAATTGTTTTTTTGTACTTTTAGCATGTGTAAATGTTGAGTTCTGCTCAACCCGGGGCTAGAGGGCGTGGACGGTGGCATGCATTTCTACTACCGTCCATAAACAGGCTCAATCAATCTGAGCCTGCAAAATTTTCGTTTTTGTCGTGTTGAGCGACATGTGAAGTTTCCACTTTTCTCTATTTCAACTCATTCCATAACATTTGAAAAGAACTGTCTAATGACGGCACGGACCGAAGTACACAATTTGCAAGTCGATAGTAAATATCTCATACGGTATATCGCATGTTATTATTATTATTATTATACCAGATTTATATAGCGCCCTTTCATGATAAACACGTTCAAAGGCGCTTTACATATAGCAAACGCAGCAACACAGGGCGCTAAATTCATCCTCTACTAGTACAGACACAGAGCGATCTGACCAGAGGGACAGAGTGAGATAAAGCCCCCAGAACAGATGGAGAGAAATCCATTTTAGATACAGACTTGTCCGGCTAACTTAGCCTAGCTCTTTCGAATAGGCAGTCTGGTTCTTTAAAGTGCCCAGTGTATAGCACTGATACACGCAAAGCCGTCTTTCATGGAAAGAACCAGTACAGGCCTCTAAGTTAGGTGGGAGACACTCAAGAGCATCTCAGAAATTTCCAGTGCCTGGACCGGGATTCGAACCCCGGACCTCTGAATTGACAGACAAGCGTGTTACCACTAGACCCACCTTATTTTACCGTAGACAGATCGATCCTGAGTTTCGGCGCTTCGCGCAGGATCGATTCCTATCAATTTAAAGGCAGATTTTGGAATAAAAACAACACTGCCCATATTTGTACTGATGTGCAAGACGTTGCGGTTCGGACAAGTTATGTAGACGCTTATTAGGCACAAGAAAAAAGCGTATTCTTCCAAAATAAATCCGAAGTCACACGCTCTGTGCACGTGCCGGAAGTACACATTTTTTAATTTGATAGTATCTCATTCGTTATATCGCATGTTACCGTAGAGGGATCGATCCCGATTTTCGTCGCTTTGCGCAGGATCGATTACCTATCAAGGTTGTAAGTATATTTGTTTTTGTTTAAGTTCATTTAAGTTTTATTTGTTGGCCCTTTTGTTTTATAAGTCACAGACAGCTTTTATTGTAAGATGTCTTAGCGTAGTAAACACTTAACGGTATCACAGGCTTGCGGATTATTTAAAATAAAGGAGCTCATAAGAAAAGGCAAGTCGTTTAAGGTTTCGGGACATTACATTACAACATCGAAAAATAGTGAATGATACTGGGGCTAGAATTGCATTTTATATCTAAAATATAGCTGCACACACAATAAGCAAAGCAAATAATAGAAACATGTTCTAATGAAAAACTTAAAGGATAAAGCTCACAGCCTGCTCTCTCCTGATTTGTTTACGTTTAAACTATTTATGTTTTGCTGGCACTTTTTTTATTAAGTTTTCCTGATAATTGTTTTACATGTATATAGAAATATCTCGTCTCAACATAATATATAGGTTATATTGGAATGTAATTTTCCATTTGAAATTTGAGATTTATCTGGTGACAGTTGTTTATTGTCTGAACGACCTTTTCTATATAACAGTATTCGTTTTAAAGTAATCTTAAACTACACAAATTAGGACATACTTTTTACCGTTTATAGTAAATGTTTTACCAAAGGTGCACCCGGAATGTATTTCCGTAACATGTGGGTACTTAGTTCTGTCTTAGTTCCTTAAGAAAGTTTTATAGCTTCCTTACAAGAAGGAATTCTCTATCCCTTATGGACTTTCGAACAGAGAACATTGAATTTGAAACACACGGCAGTGAGTCCTTTTTAACAAGAAGGGTTCTCCAGCTGTATTGTTCAAATCGATAATAAGGCCGCTATGATACTAAAACAAAGTTTTTTTAAAGTTTCATAATGACTTTGATTAAAATGTGGCTGCCAAATATTTTGAAATTATGAACATAAAATATATTATTTTCTTTTAAAACCCAATGTTTGATCATTGTTTATCATGTATTTGTTAAAGGTTTGACTATTTGATTTACGTGATAGAAATAACTATAGAGTGCACTATTTTGATTATCTCCCTTTGTGACATTGACTTCATAATTTCATGTGTAATATTGAAAGTAGCATTTTTCTAACATTGTCTATTTGGACAGCAACATTATCTGTTTTTAACATAATATTAAGAGCATTATGAAACTTTAACATATTGTCTCATAAGGACCAGTCTACTTTAGATCACTGCTCGACGATTCTACCCTTGTTGCCCAACTAAGATAAAGTTATTCTAGCATCATTATAAATTTGATAAACGTTACTTTTGCCTAAGAAATGATATAAATATGTGACTTATCATATTTAATTCCTAACAGTTTGCATTACAAAAATATAATTAGCTGAAATTCATTAGGAATACTTGTTAGAAAAAATATTATTACCTCCCTTTGCCTGTCCTGCGCAACCAAGATATAAGAGAACATACGTTTTATTTTGACTTGTACATAGTACATCATCATGTACATATATATAATATACAATTAGACGTGTAATGACTTGTAAAAGTGTAAGTTAACACAATGTTGAGGATGAAGAATACATGAGATTTTATACAGTTATCGTAGCCTGCACCGAAACATATAAGATAGGGTAAGAAATTATTTACTATAAGTGACACGTGCATTACAATATAACATAAGTACAAAATGCACCCACCTAAATGCGCCTATAAGTCATATTACCTTATTAACAAAATAAACTGCATTTTAATAAAACAGATAAAAATATGTATGACAGACATGCAATGTATGTATAAATGTATGTTTAGATTAGAGACAAATCAGTAAGTGTAATTTCTAGAAGTATGAACAACAATTCATTATCTATCTAAATATATACTGATTCTTATAGTATTTGGCTACAAATTGATCTGTCAAGTAAGCAGTAACATCTGTAATATATTTGTACATTCAAGTATATTAGGCACAAAGCTACAATCAACCATTAACGTTAACAATAGTAATTTTTATTTCAATGGATTTTTTAATTTATTTAGCTAGATTAATAAAAACATTTCTTGTGTTTGTGGTGGAGAGATAATCGGTATTGAAGTTAACATTGATGCCTATGGGAAATATATAATTTCTTTGATTATGAGAATGTGAACTTGAGTTTCGAGAAAAAATTGCGGTAGAAAGCTGCATTATATGATTCTGATAAAAATATCAAAAAGAAATTAAATTTCCCCGTAGGGAAAAAGAGAAAATCATGATTTTTCGATTTTTCAGGGGGAGAAAACTCATGAAAAAATATCAGGGGAGGTAATCTGCACCTCATTTCTATTGTCTGACATTTTTAAAGCTTACATTATTAAGATGTATGCACGCATTTGGTGAAATTGAGGCCTATTACACCATGTTATCCTTAAAGTACTGAGTTACATGCGGTGAAAGTTCTCTATTTTGCATTTACTCTTTAGATTACATATTGTGGAAGGTAGGTTTTACTTCTGCCCTAAAGTTATTTTTGAATGAAGTGAGCAAAATTTTAAACAGTCCAACAGGACTCGACCTTAATTTTTCAATGTTGGAGTTAAAATTCTGCCACATTAAATCCGTTTACTTTAGGCACCCTAGAAAAAAAATGCTATTGACAGTTTTATTTTGTGTTTTACAATTGTTTACCAATAGTTTAATGTTTCTTTTATCAAAATGAGTGGAATAATGATTTCCATGCAAACGTTTTGGACAGTGGCCATCACTTAGAAATTTGCATTTACTTAAGCTTGAGGAATTACCATAAGTTATACAAAATTTATAGAAAAAGGCACGGTAAAAGTTGTTTAAAACTTGCAACACAGAGCGAAACACGGTCAACTTTAAGAATATACCAAGCAAATGCCATTTTTAAACATTACTATTAGGGGTCCAATACCTTAAGATATTTCTTTCTTATATTTATGTAACACTGGCATATTAAGATGAAATGGCATTCGCAACATATACAGCATCTTTCGTCGCGTGGCTTTCTGCTTTGACCATTGCTACCAGTTTGGATTCCAAGAGCGTGTGCAGATAATGTTGAATCAAAGATTTTTAGGCAATACGTCAAAATACTTCCATTACATGCACTGGTCTAACATTTAAAATTCGTTTGCAAAATTCATGTGAATACTCTTAAGAGTATGACAAAATAGAGCCTACCAATGGGTCAAACAGCTGACGCAATAACATTGGATTCAGATCAGTTTGTTTTACTTTTAGACATCAACAAATACAGAGCATTTGAAGCTTCAAATTGCCGATCAAATGCTCTACATTTAATGCAAAGTTACCAGTATAGTTAAAAAAAAACAGTACCAAGACCTTCACTTTAATAGGATTGCCATTATATAGCCACCACTTTCTTTCAAACGTTCTGCCCCTTTTCCTAAAGACAACTTTTTTTTAAAGTGTTTACTTCAAGACCCCAGTTATCACAATATGTATAAAGTAAATCGAGGCTATTCTGAAAATCATCAGCAGCAAAAAGCAACAAAATCAACACAATCTCATCTGTCAATAAACCAGAATTAAAGTTATTTTGTAAATGCAAAAAAGTACGATTTTGATTTATACTTTACCCGAATACATAAACAAATTGTTTCGCCATATATCTAATAACTTTGAAATATATTATATTAACAAACATTGTCTTTGCAATGTTAACAAGGTTTTTTTCTATAAATCTTTGGTGATATAGATTTAGACCCAATATGATCTGTCTAGTTTCAATCTTCACATTGATTTAATGTAGACATATATTCTATCCTGGTTTCACGTATATCAAGTAACACAGTCACCAAGTGTATGAAGTCAGATAAATACGCTATAGTTTTCATAGAATCAAATATCTTGATCATGTTCCGACGATTGTATTATTATTTTGAGCACATATTATTTTAACAGTTACAGTTAAACTATTGCCGATGCACGAAAGACTACTGACGACGACAGACTGCAAGCACATTAGCTCCCCTTGAGCACTTTGTCCCAAGCTGCGATAAACACAAACCTAGCAGATATAAGAAAGTGTGTTAAAATTGGTTATTACTTAATTTTTGCACCATTTTTTGTTACAGATTGATTTGTTTTTCAGACAATATAATACCTGCAGGGGAGAAGGATCAAAGCGAAATGGTGACACGTCACCTAAGTAATATACCACAGAGACGACTTGCTCTGCTGGCTGTTGATAGAGATTTATTGACATGTAGTCAAACAAACTTTGCAAATATGTCAAGGCACATTCCTTGGTGGAGACTCTGGCTTAAAGATAAATACAAAATCAGGAATATCTCTTTTATTACAAGCAAAGAGTCCTTAGGTAGGTAAAGTAGCATCGCATTAACATATTATACACTTCAAAGTTATTTCACTCTAAATTTGGTTGAACATATATTAAACACATTCAAAGATAGCGTTTTCTTCTCACATATTTTTCTTATGAAATTGTCTCAAACATGACAGTAGTCAGTTGTATATTTACTCGTTCTACCTAATATCTGTTTGTTTGGAGAGGTTAATAAAAACATATTATGCTCGATATTTAATCATATATTAACTACGTCTTAATCAGATTAATAAGTTAAAAGAATCCTTTACATACCAGAATTTAATATGCAATGCCTCACCATCATGTGTTTCGCGTGGTAGTTTGCATATTATTACGACATTCAAGTACACATGCTTTGCTAATGAATATCTAAATACTAGTGAAGTTTCGAGATATTTATCAATAGCATTTGGACTTATTATTTAAAAGTAGTATAGCTTACGGTAAACACCCTATTGACTGTAAAAGTTCGTTTGAGAACAATAAGGCTTGTGATAAAGACGTTTTAAATTAAACTAGATTTGTGTCTTATGACACACGCAGTGTTACGTTTTACTTACTCTTTGATAAAATCCACAAATCGTTGAAAAGTTATTCTCCAATTTCAATATGTAACAATAAAATATGTAACAATAAAACAACTCTGCGCAAGGCTGTAAAAGGAATAGGTCACATAATACCAGAAAAGCAGTGAATTTCCTTGTCAATTTCCTTGCTACCTCACTGTAACCCCTGCTTGAGTAGAAAACATAAAACGACATTGTAGAAACTGAACATGTCCAGAACTTATCAGCTCTCGCTTATTACTAAGAGGTCCCAGCCGTTTTTAAGGAGCCACGTCAGCTCCACATGTGCAACAGGGTAAGGTACAGTACATTCCTCTGCAAGATCAATTCCAAATTTACATCAGTGATATGATAAAAGTGAACAGGGCGGTCAGAAACCTAGCTAGGACCAGAAGATATTATGTTATTAGTTCTACCAAAGACTAGAAGCGAACGGAACATTTCCAGAACTACACGGGACTTTGGAACTCTTTTTTTCCGTAAAGACCAGAAAAACTGTTACGCTGGTTGTTTTAATAAAACTATACGAACCCATTTTATGCAACACTTTCCAAAGATTTATCAGTTTATGTCTTCATATAAAGTTTGTAACAATATTTGATCCCATATTGTTGGAAAGGGTTTTTTGTTTGTTTTATTTACAACAATGCTTGCACTTTTGGAATGTATTCTGTAACTATAAAACACTTTTAAACGTGTGCAAATACACAAAAAAAGTTAGCTGAAATTGAAACAGTAATATAATTTTAATTGCACAGTAACAGCAAAGTTCAACATTCGTATTTGATATATATATTTTTTTTGCTTTCCTATCAAATTTCGTACGAGGAGTTGTTTAAAAAAGATAGCATCTTCGCTATATGGAACGTAATGTTGCGTTAGCAATTGTTTTGTCACGTGATCATCACAAGCTGTGAGTGTTTTATTTACGAGATTTTCTTAGTTTGATTTAGATTTTTTTCAAATTGCATTAAGATATATCTTACAAACTCTATTGTAGATTATTTCAAGAATTTTGAGGTAATGGTTGAAAATCAAGCATTCCATAGCAGATATGGAAATGGCTTTGCTAGTCAAGAAGTGTGTTATAAACATGCAAATTCCTCACCGAGAACAACAAATATTGATGTAACATGTAACAAACCAATTGTTGGAAATCAGCTCAGAATACGACTAGCAACTAATGGTACACAACTTGTCTTGTGCGATGTCAGAATATATGGAGGTAACTGCACCATTTCATGGGTTTACTTGCAGATTAATAATTCATGTTTTCTTTGATCTTGTCACGTAAAAACAGTCTTCTAGATATGGGAATGTTTTCGTTCAAAATATATTAATAGTTCACTGAAACATGTAGAAATTGTAAAGAATTTTCTAAAACATATTGGACGTTTTCAATTACATTCTGTCAATTGTTAAAAATGCACAATATTCAAGATTATATCATCAGAAAATAAAAAGTCAAGTCGACAGTCTATAAAACATAATTATAAATAAAGTTTCCTTTTAAAAGGAAAGGCTTGACCGGTTTTGCAATCTAGGAACTATATCAAAGACTGCAACTATAGCAGCTTATTATCAAAACAAACAGTTCGCATCAAACCGAAAACATTCTGTATCAACTTGATGGGTTTTCCTTTGTTACTATTTAAATCTGACGAAACCGGAAGTAGTCGACTTCTCTGTCTTTTGTCGCAAACATGACTAAGCAGTGTAAACATACACAGAAGCAGTCTAAAGCCAGATACTCCTTTAAACACTTCTACTTCCCGACTTCTTATAGTAGACCGGACTACATTTGGGGAGGTAAAATAACCAAAAACAATATATAGGTTTGCAGCCGCAGCTCCAAGTCAACAACTCAACGACGAAGGATCCTTACGACAGCTCAAACGACACTGGTTTCAAACTTGCTAATGCAATTGCAATTGTTCGCACAGAAAACAAGGTAAAACAGTCTCAATGCAATTCGAGGGCTTCGGTCTTTTTCGTTTTCGTTAAACAAAAACCCTACCGTTATACCTTCCCGTCAAGATGGACCGGAATTGATATAACGTTTTGTTTATCCATTCTTATCATCTATCTATTTATTATGAATTTATTTATTAAATATCAAACATTTTAGAACCTTCAAGCAGTGTAGACTTGCCCTTATGAGGCTATAAGGTTAATAAAATTCGCTTTAGTAGCAGAGTGACCTTACTGTTAAACTGTTGAATAAGATATTTAGAGAGTCCGTCTTGTTCAAAAGGACAAACTGCCAAGTGCTTAAGGTGAAATTCACTGTTCTTTGCTTGAATGCCTATCAGGGTTTTTGAATTTAAGGAAGTCATCCAACTGATTTTAGTATAATCGGTGATTTTTACTAACATTCCGGGTGCACCTTGTTCATACTATGTAAGAGCATGCAATAATATTTGTACTGTAAAGATATTCTTGAAAATGACATTGACTTACTGTTATATGTGAAAGATAATTCAGAAGAAATAGGAATGTCACCAGATACACTTTGGTTTCTTAAGTAAAATTAATTTCAACGGACTTTGGAAACAAGCAAGAATGTTTGCTCTAAACGTTTATTTGCCGTTTAATAAGAAACAGTTGAAACCGGTTATTTTACCGGTTTATCTTGTACATATAATAAAGTAAAAACAAAAATTGCATTCTAAGATACATACATGATATTATTTTGTGAATCATGAGGAGATATTTCTAAATCAATGTAAAAAGGAAATCATTTATTACGAAAAACAAATAATTTATTTATTTATTTATTTATTTGGGTTTTACGGCGCAACAACACAGTAAAGGTTATATGGCGATAAACAGGACTACAAAGTTTGGTTTCACATAGACAGTCAGCAAAATATACAGTTTAAAACGTAAACCAATTCAGAGGCATACAGGTTGGACACTCAAATCTATCTAGGATAAAATATACGAGATTTATCCTTGAATATTGGCTGAAGATTATAAAAATGCAAAATAGCCGATTGGTCAAGAAATCTTACAACACGATGTTAAATGATGACACAAATGGTCATAACAACTGAGTATCTTCCATTAGGCACTGTTTAAAAGTCATGGTTTTGGTTACATATGAGCTTATCTTTGTTCAATCTGAAAACGTTTGAAAATAGATTGAAAAACATATTTATACAGGAATGGTGTAGCAGTACATAAAAATGTTAAAAATTTCAAATTGTGTTGTTTAAGAACAAATTCAATTATGAAATGTAGCTTGATGTTCTCGTTGTTAAAAATAGATGCAGATTTGTTAAAAATAGATGCAGATTTGTTAAATTTAGATTACGTTTGCATGATTTAGAAATTGAAAGAGGTAGATATATTAATGTGCCAAGACCAAACAGAGAAATTCAATGTTAAATGTGCAATTCCAACTCTGTAGAAGATGATTACCATTTTCTGATAATTTTTTATTCAGAACTACGTATGCTACATATATCAAAACAAGAGGGTCTTGATGCCCCTGAATCGCTCACCTGAGTAATATGAGCTACAAAGACAAGTGTAAAAGATCAGGTAAGAAAGTCAAATATCAGTAAGCATTGAATCCTTTTCCAGTTGTGTGAACTAATTCAAATGTCAAACTGATGCCAAATTATTAAGAAAGTAGGTCAGTAGGTCACATTCATGTTCATTAAAAGTCAGGTTTAAGAATGGTGTGCAAAACTGATGTGGATTTCAAGAAGAAGATTTTATTTAGAAAATGTTGACGGACGGACGACGGACGACGCATGACGGTCGACGAACATCAAGCGGCCACAAAAGCTCACCATGAGCCAAAGCTAAAAAATATATATCATAACTAACTAAAAAAACACTTACTGTTCTAATGTCTATCAACAATGAAGAAATAATAAAATCAAGAGCAGCATATTTACTACGCTTTGATGAAAAAGACAAAGCAGTTATTTGCAAATAACAACATTTAAGTAAAGAAGTAGCCATTTTATTACCATACCGAATTGTTTTATGTAAAGGTAAAGATATGCCGTAACTAAATATGTTTTTTTCATGGGCCAGTGGCCGTAGAGCAAATAAACATTTGTTATTGTATTGTACTGGTTAGACCACAGATACTAATAAACTTTGATTATGTGGCAGTTGACCTAAATCCAAATCGACACTGTTTATTTTCCAATACAGATAAATACAATATTTGCTTAACAATAGATCTATGACGGATTATCTTTGAACACCCCTGGACTTATTGGACTCAACTGCCACATTATCAAAGTTTATTAGTAGTAAACGATGTGCCTATTTTAAAATATGGTGAAATTGAAACAAATACATGTATGCTCATTCCGTTTTAAAGTGCTAGTAGGTTTAGGCTGTCAGTTGGGGTCCTGACACCAAGTGCCCGTGGGTATTGCTAGTCTTCTTATAGTTTTTTATCTGTGGTATTTCTGGACGTTTGATAAACCGGAAGTAATGACGTTGCTATATTGTAGAATAAAACCTGGGCTTGGAATACGGAAATGAAATCATTTTATGGATTAATGTCAACTCCTAAATTTATTTAAACGGCAACGTTAATACCTTTCTAAAGATTAGATGTGATATTAGACAGTGTGACACGTTTGATAAATGCAATTTATACCTTACAATCAGCTTGTAAAGTGTGGATCTCCTTAATCATGGGTAAATATTTTAAAACAAGCACGGAGACATATAGGTTTATTTCATCATTTTATAGAATGTCAACTCATAAAATTATTTAAACGGCAACGTTAATACCTTTCTAAAGATTAGATATGATATTAGACAGTGTAACACGTTTGATAATTGCAATTTATACCTTACAATCAGCTTGTAAAGTGTGGATCTCCTTAATCATGGGTAAATATTTTAAAACAAGCATATGGACATATAGGTTTATTTTATCATTTTATAGATCATATGTATATGTATGTCTTAGAAAAGTTTCATTAAGATCTACATTGTGAAAACATTTTATTCGCAAAAATGCTATCGGAAATGTGATTTTTTTTCACGGAATTCCATCATTAAATCCTGTGTTAGATCTAAATGTTTCATATCAGGCTAGCAAAATCATCAAGTGCACAACCCCATCTTTTATTTTGCTGAAATTTCTATGTACATTCTGAAGTTTTTAAAAATCAGGGTTTAATCAAATTCTACAACTTAAACACTTTTAACCTCAAAATAAGTGGACATGTATATAATACTTACTACGTTGACATCCAGGTCCTACCCAATCAAAGTCACAACCTGACGGGCAGTTTCCTGTGCTGCTGTTACATTGTTCATTATTGATACAATGGCAAACGAAATCACAGTTTGGTCCAAAACGGTTTGCAGAAATGCACTGTGTGTCTGAAATAATATCGATGTGTATTAAGGGATTAAAGTAAATAAAATTTGAGATAGGGCTACAATATCAATTCGTTGTGATTTTGGAACGGACACTTCTTAACTTATTCTACTTAAATTCAAATTAGAAGACAAACCAATGCTTGATTCGCACCTCTGTTTTCAAGATATATAGAATTTTATATCAGGAACATCTAACATATTGACATTAACTATGGCAACAAATGTCAGTTAAAGCAATTCAAAGTGCATTATGCATACATAGATGATTAAAATGATATTTCATACTTGCAACTTGTTAGCATATAAATAATATATTTGAACATAATACAGTTATTAATTTAAATATGTGCAAATATTGTTGTTTCGTTTCTGCTACCTAAAGCATGGCTGTTTTCACAAGCTGGCCTGTGAGGACATTTGCAAGCGAGCGTAGCGAACGAGGATATTAGGTATACTCACATAATCTAAAACGGCATCCGAGAATGACTAAGCTACCAGCTCCTCGTTTTACACAGTCCCTTATGGTTTTGTGTTATACAATATAAAAGGATAAATCGCCTATTTGATCGGGCGTTTTTAACTTGGTCGGGGTAGAAAATAAATATGCAAGGCAACATGAAATCAAGCTTAGATTTGCTTTATTAGTATGATCATAAGTTGGAAAAATGTACTGCACTAACCATTATATAGGAAAGATTGATTTCTTGTATGTCTTAACAGGAAACAGATAATTGCTCTTACAATTTTATGAAATAATATACGTACTTAAAACAGATAGTTTTGTCTATCGTTTTCATGTAAGTATAACTGCACGGTGGAATGTTATGGACATGCATTTACTTTTTTAATGTTAAATTATCTCGTGCGCACGACATCTTTTCTCAAGCGCACGGCATCTTACCCCGTGCACACGACATCTTATTTCGAGCGATCTTCATCTATCTCGTGAGCACGAAATCATATATCGAGCGGACGACATCTTATTTCGAGCGCATCACATCTTATCTCGTGAGCATGACATCTTATCTCGAGCGCACGTCATCTTATCTCGAGCGCTCGACATATTATCTCGTGAGCATGACATCTTATCACGAGCGCACGACATCTTATTTCGAGCTCTCGACATTTTATCACGTGCGCACGACAATTGTCCAACAATTACGCGAACCCAGGTTCGCGGTCAAAAACCTAGGATTAACGTTCGATAAACTAGGTTTTTCTAACGTTAAACCAGGTTTTTCGAATACTAACCTATACTTTCGAGCGAAAACATAAGATAACGGGCGTAAACCATACTTCACGCTCGTGAACCCAGGTTTACGTCCGATAAACTAGATTTCTCGATTGAGGTGTCAATTTCGGTTGTTATTCTAAGTTCACAAACGTAAACCTTCGTTTACTGGCGTAAACCAGGGTCCGGTCGACGAGCGTAAACCATAGTTTGCGAACGTAAACCTATGTTAACGACCGTGAACTTAGGTTTACGACCGTGAACATAGGTTAACGACCTTAAACTTAGGTTCACGAGCGTGAACCTAGGATAACGACCGAAAATCATAGTTTTGTTCGAGAAACCTAGTTTATCGAACGTAAACCTGGTTACGCTCGTATACCTAAGTTCACATTCGTAAACATAGGTTCACGTCCGTAAACTATGGTTCACGATCGTAAACATAGGTTCACGTCCGCTCGTAAACCTAGGTTCACGCCCGAAATAGATAGTTGATTTGATAATACAATTATATCAATCGTAAACCATGGTTTACGGTCGATAAATTAGGTTTCTCGATTGAACTGTAAATTTCGGTCGTTATCTTATGTTTACGAGCGTGAACCTGGGTTGACGAGCGTAATTTGTAGTTTATGAACGTGAACCTATGTTTACGACCGTGCACTTGGGTTACGAACGTGAACCTATGTTTACGAGCGTGAACTTTGGTTTACGACGTTATCCTATGTTTTCGCTCGAAATAATTAGGTTAACATGATTTTATGTTCGAAAAAGCTAGTTTATCGATCATTAATCCTAGTTTTTCGACCGTAAACCTGGGTTCACGTATTAATTGGACAATTGCCATACATGTCACTTCCGTAAACTATGGTTCACGATCATAAACCTAAGCTCACGGTCGTAAACATGGGTTCACGTTCGGAAACGTAGGTTGATTTTATAATCCTAATATATCGACCGTAAACCATGGTTTACGTTTGATAAACTAGGTTTCTCGATAACTACGAATTTTGGTCGACATCCTATGTTTACAGTCGTTATCCTATTTTTACGCTCGTGAACCTATGTTCATGGCCGTGAACTTGGGTTTACAAGCGTGAACCTACGTTTACGGCGATATCCTATGTTTTCGGTCAAAAAAAATAGGTTAGTATTCGAAAAACCTGGCTTATCTATCGTCAATCCTAGTTTTTCGAATGTGAATCTGGGTTCACGTAATTATTGGACAATTGGCGTGCCATATGCACTTTGGTTTTCGCACGAATAATAGGTTAACATGTTTTTATGTTCGAAAAACCTAGTTTGTCGATCGTTAATCATAGTTTTTTTTACTGTGAACTTGGGTTCACGTAATAATTAGACAATTGTCATACATATCACGTCCGTAAATTATGGTTCACGGTCATAAACTTAAGCTTACGGTCGTAAACATGGGTTCACGTTCGTAAACGTAGGTTCACACTCGTAAACATAGGTTCACGGCCGTAAACCCATGTTCACCCCCGAAATTTATAGTTGAATTTACAATCCTAATATATCGACCGTAAACCATGGTTTATATTTGATAAATTAGGTTTCTCGATTGCACTACGAATTTTGGCCGTCATCCTATGTTTAGGTCGTTATCCTATGTTTCTGCTCATGAACCCCGCTTTACGCTCGTAAACCATAGTTTACGAATGCGAACCTATGTTTACGGCCGTGAACTTGGGTTTACAAGCGTGAACCTATGCTTACGAGCGTGCACTATGGTTTACGGCGTTATCCTATGTTTTCCCTCGAAAATATAGGTTAGTATTCGAAGAACCTGGTTTTACGTTCGAAAAACCTGGTTTATCGATAGTTAATCCTAGTTTTTCGACCGTGAACCCTGGTTCACGTAATTATTTGACAACTGACGTGCCATACACGTCAAAATATTACCTCAGTTTACACTGGAAATTTCAGGATGCATCTTCAGAATTACATTTCTACATCTAGGCACAAATCCGGCTGTAAACGTACCATATAGAATTGCCAATGTATTTTGAATATTAGTAACTTATTGTGTTTCTTTTCAGTATATAATATATTTGGTGTGTCCCTAACGGAAGCAAGGCTTGCCCGTAGCGCAACAGAGAGAGCTCAGATCTACGGATCACGGGGCGGTGAGTTCAATCCCTGGGTAAGGCGTATATTCTCCGTTACGAGTTGATAAAAACATTGTGCAACAAATCTTTCGCCCTACATCTCTGATTCGTGTGGGAAACTTGGCAGTCACTTGCTGAAAACAGGTTTATACTGGTACAGCATCTAGGAACAATGTTATGGGTAACTGCCCGTCGTTACATAACTGAAATTCTATTGCAAAACGGCGTTAAACCCAAAACAAACACAATCGACGGAAGAAAAACGATATTTACCTGAACCTTTAAAACAAAAACATACTAAGGCAAATATTAATCCATATTTAATTTTAAAACACGTCGCCATTTCCAACTTCCTCTTGTGCTACATCTCACTGAAAATCTTCCACATTAGATGTGCAAAATTGTTAATTCTTCCGTATTCACACAGATCTCAATTACACTTTGAAAAAAAAAAAAGAAATATAAATGCAATAGGAAATGTATAATTTACATTTGTCTTTGTATTATAACTATAGACTTTTCAATTTACGTTGGTTAAATTTCAGCGGAATGGTGGGAAAATAAAGATTCATCGTGCATGCTTGAAAACAAATACAAATATATCTATAAATTCGACAGAGCATTAGTGTCAGGTATAATGTTATTTTTTTACTCCAAATTTCGAGATACTAACTCGAAGTTTTGATATAGTAGCTCGAAATCTCGTGATACCAGTTACTTAGTCGTGAAGTCGTGATGAGTTACACATCTCAAATTTGGACCTTATGCAGCTCGAAATAACAAACTTCCAAAGTATACGTAGATGTACCAGTCAATGTCACAGTAAAGCACCTTGGGTAACCCTCGAGGGCCATAGATTACTGGACAACGTTACCCTTCACAATATCACTAGGTAAACCATGTTTAAACTGGAAGTATTTTTGACCCGGTTTGGCAAGGAAATATATACAAACCCTAGGTAAACGTTTATTTATGAGACAGCCCAAAATCCGTGTATTTGATAGACGGACATGTGTTCAAATATTGCTGACAAAAAAGCAAGATCCTATGTCGAAATTTCGACTTGCGTCGGCCTGTAACACGTCTACTAAAGACTCGAAGTTTCAATAAGTAAATATTATAATAGCGCACCTGGCACTAATGCTCTTCCGTGTGGATGTAAGATATAGTATACTCTTTATCATATCATGTAGTACAAATGTATAAGGTATATGAAAGTATCTATAACTTAGACATGATTATATTTTGTCAGACTCATTTAATACATGCATATATAATCTTTTAGGTTTCAAACACGTTAACTTAGGGATGTGTTTTCAGCACAGTTGTTTATTTTTGACCGTATTACTGACAGGCCAACCGGGATTATGTATGTCACGTGAGCAGCAACATAAAATTTTCACGCCGTATTGTTCCGTGTCAAGTGATTGTGGACAAGGTCAAATTTGGATTATTCGAACCTTCATTTTGGTGTACATGTACCAGGGATTAAAACACGATAAATTATATTGCTTTTAAATCTTTGTTTCGTAATCTTTTTAGCAAGCAATTCAAAATATCAAAGATTTGAACACATTTAGCATTAACTGGTAGCATGAGATTACAAATTTCAAAACATTGTTTTTATTTATCAATTATTTCTATTGCAACGTTAGTATCACTTTTCAGGCTAAACGTAACGATTGCACCGAAGAATCTTGAAAAGTCACTGATACAGTTAAAAATAAACAGCCCCTACCTGTTATCATTTTTCTACTTTCTTATCTATTCAATAAACAATATCATTAAAAAAAATACCCCTTAATTGAATGAAATAATAACCGCCATAGATGCAAATATATTATTATTATTTTCATTATTTACGGAGAGGAATTGTATAAATGTCCTTTCGTTCTAGTCCGTTTCGTATTTCTGTAATATATGTATACTTGCAAAATTCTGATTTGATGTTGATTTCGAAATAAATGTATTTAGTCTTAATAAACAGTGATGTAAACTTATGTACTTTTAAATGGATTTTCATATTTATTTACCTTCTACCATTCTTGTATGTATTGATGAAATGGAACACTGAACAGTTATGCACTGCTTGTTATCACTGGCCTTCGGGTTTTCTGATAAGCGGGACTATATCTATGCAATATTCTATCAGTCATTTTTAAATATTTTTTTTTTATCTTCATCACCATATTATTTCTTAATTCCTTATAAGCATAGAAGTTGTCTATTTTTCTTTTGATCTTTCATTTACTACACAATTCTTTATCGCTGATCTCTGTTTGAAGTTCTTTTTCAGGTGATGGCAAAAACGAATTGCCCGCAAAATACTCTAATGGGGATACTTTAAGTAGCTGACACCATTGGCATACGGAAATATTAATGTAGTTAGTAGTCAGCTAAAGGAAAACGTCGACTGGAAATCAAATAACTGGCAAGTAATGCTTCAATCAATTAAAATAAGAAAAGAGACAAAATTTGGCCAGGAAAGGTGACATGACGTTACCAAGGGGACTTTTTCATATATAACTAAGAGGTTTCGCACATATGCATAACCTCTCATGAACAGACTCAGTCAAACCGTGTCAGCTCTGCTATTATATTGCTTGTTGTGTTCTATGCTTCTTTTTACAAATTTTACTCTTCATGGAGGTAATATTTCATAGCATTTGAATGTGCACATGCCCAACTGGAACCTAAAGTGAGAAATTACGACAACGTTTACGACAAGCTGAATGTGTTTGTATATTCGTTTCTATGAACAATTAGATTTGCTTATCTAAAATCTGATGCTTAATGATTTGGTAATGCTGAAATAGTGAAAACATTTCCAAAGAAACGCTACTAAACATTATTTGTTGAAATGCCGTCGTCCACGTCATGTGTTACCTGTTGGTTACCGCTCAAATTTATAGCTTTATAGTTTTAACTGAGCTATTTTAAATAGCAATTATTTGCCGAAATATTATTATCAGTTTTCCGCACTAAAATGTGATCAATGATTTTTTTTATGTGTTATGTATTTATACTGCGAATGTCACGGGGAATGTTATAAAATGGATTTTGGTAACTGATGTTATTGTGAATATTAATGGGTGCAAGGCTACTTATCACGGACGATTTCAAATAAAAGATGGACAGTTTGATTTGGAATATCCGTTTCTGTTTTCGTTTCAATTCATAGTTTGGTACTTAAATACTAAATAAATGCTTTATTTGTTCATATTTCAGTAAAATTAGTGATTTCTTGATTTTTTTTTATGTTACCATGGAGACGACCCCTTTTTGAGATTTAAAATTAAATTTAAAGGCTTTGGCACTGGGGTGTTAAAAGAACATAGAGTCAGCTTTTAACCTGTATTTCAATGTGGTTCATGAGAATAATAATTGCAAGCACAAAGATATTTCCACGAAAAAGTCAGATGTGGAGTACCCCTGTAAGTATTTTAAGCTTTGACGTTTGTTTAAATAAATGAAACTAAAAGGAACATAAACGCTACTTTGAAAATAAATGTTTTGAAGTTACTTACTTGATAAGAAAAGGATAAGTTTATTCAATATCTTTCAAACAATTTTTGATAAAGAGCAAGATATAAGATATTTCAAACATCTCTGTTGCCATGGTTACTTTAAACGTTAAGATATAATAGCATGTCACGTAATGTGTTTGATATTCTGCTCATAAATTTGCCCATATATTCCATTAAGATCATTAAGAGAATGACACTGAAACCGTTTTCATACGTAGTTGCTTAGAAATGAGAGAAAATGCTCAACCATGGAAACACGAGTACATTTTAAGTTCATATTTGAGATCTGTTTATAGATGACTTTGACCATAATATGATCTTCACCTTAGACTTATAATCTCTAAAAACAGCAGTTGTGTCGTACACCCGGGGGCATGGTTTTGCGTTTAATTAACGCAGTTCCTTGTTGGTTCTCCGCGCTCCTCCTCAAACGGTTAGGTTTCTCCTACCTGCAAGGTTCACTACCTAGTGCCTGCTTAAGAAATAATATATCCTAAACAGTGATTTGTCTTTGAATACAATAATTGCTTGGAGTTTAGATGCGAAGGAATTATGATATAATAATACGCATCTAAACGACATACACTAATTATATTCATGAGAAAAGTGTTCGAGATATCACGTTATCAATGATTACTATGTACGTCCGTGACAATATCTATTAAATATATGCCTAATTTCTGTTGATTTCTATGCTGTCTAACGCTCTGACGTAATTACTGTGACGTCAGAAAAATGAATTGTTGAATAATAACACAAAGTTTTCACCCTTTTTTGTTTAATAGGAAAACAAATTGGGTCGTGTTAGAATTTTTATTTTCTCCTCCAAAGTGTAAGTTTATGTTTAATACCTCATACTTTGGTGGATATTGTTTGTCTTATGAATATGATTAAACAATGAAAATGGTAATTTGTCATACTTATTTTTACAAACGCATACATGACATAAAAAGATAAAAAAACACGAGCAAATCTTTAATTTTATCATAATAATACCATCTTATCCTTTATCAATCAATTTGTAACCTACATGAATTGGATAATTTTAAGAGTAAGAAACAGATCTGTTAGAATTACCTCTAGTATCTGTAGGTACCAGAGAAAAGGTAACATACATGTACTAGGTTCTTCTTTCTCTGTTAATAAAATAACTCTAAGCATACTTGAAATTAAAATGACTATGAAGAGAGAAGGATCAGAATAGATTTTTCCCTGCAGTATGTTATAATTATACATATCTTAACAACAGACAGTGTATGAGAAAAGCACACCAGTACGTGCTGTTTCTTCCCATTTATTCTACTGTGTTTAAATTTGCAAAATGTTCTAAGTTACACTTATAGACATTAGATTAACCGACGAATAGTTTAAATTAAACATCAATATACTTAATGGGAGAAAGCTGAAGTTCACGTTTGGAATTTCATTTATATTAAGTTATAATGTGTTAACTTAGAATATCCCGGTAGTGACTTCATATTTCAGTATTCCCATTTCCTATTTCTCATTTCTCAATTTACACAATAAAACATATAGAAACTACGAAATGAGAAGTATGAAATGTGAAATTCACATTCTCACTTCACACTTCTCAACTTCGGTATCGAAATCGTGAAATGGGAAATGTTAAATTCACATTTCTCATTTCTAACTTCACACTTCTCAACTTTGGTATCGAATTTCACACACTTCTCATTTCATAGTTTCTATTGTTCTATTGAGAAATGAGAAATGGGAATACTGAAATATGAAGTCACCCCGGGCTTTCGTATTGTCTTCTTGAACTTAAGTTTATCCGGCAAGTTGGAGAAAAGTTTGTCATCCCCAAGGCTCTGTCAAGGGGAATAACTTTTCAGTGACGAGGCGGTTAAACTGAAGTTCAGAAGGACAGTAAACTAATATTCTATTTATCAGGCATTAAATTAAACCTGCGTAGAAAATATATTTGTTTGAAAAATGTTTTTCGATGCAAAAATAATCCATACAGATTTTAACTCATTTGTAAATTCCTCCATCTTTGTTGATTCAGTTTCACACGATTCCTTACAATAAAACATTATTTCTCTCCTTTATTAGTCTCCAGTTTGCCTTCTGTGTATTATAAATCATAGGTGCTATTAGGGCACTCGTGTACAAAACAAGAAAAGTTGTTTTGACTCGGATAAAATACAGCCTAAAACCACGCTTGAGATGAATTTAAATGCCCGCAGTCTCTGCCTTAAATCTACCCCATTTCCGATCAATACCATGCGAGTTAAATGAAATTGCTTCCACCACGAATGGTTTAGATCAACAACTGCTTAAAACTGCTTATATGCCTAAATTTCTAACAAGGAATGTAAAAAAGCCACAATACACAAAGTCAATGTCGATTCACTCAGACTTTAAAGCCGTCACCTTACATTTTTCCGTATTAAGGTATACTAGGCTAGAGCTGAAGATTTTTTAACTGTTCTCATAAAACGAGAAAATGTTTGAGCTTCGAATTCTTGACCTAGTTTACACTGCCTATTGTACAAATACTTGAAAAGGTATTCAGTCATTTGTATTGACCGTATAAACCTCTGTTGAATGTATGAACGTCAATTAAACACGGCAAGCTGATATAGGTCTGATAAATGCATAGTGGTAGGATAAAGTAGATCAAACTAGGTGTTAAAAGGTGAAAGAGGAAGAAAACGGTGTGTTGTTGATTCAACCATAATAAGCATTTATCTACAAAACTGAAAAAACGAATAGTAAATGGGGAAAGGTAGTGGCGAGTTGGCTCTTCCTGCCTCCCATTTCCCACGCCCCCAAAAGTATAAACATATCAACCTACCTGCAAGACAGATCAGAGGCTTCTGTCTCCCCTAGTATTTATATTATATCTGCTTGCCTGAATAATGAATTGCGGAATGGGATCGGTTAATTTACCCTCTTACTTACATATCTATATACTGGTAAAGGGGACGGAGATAAACTGAATCTGAATTAGTTTGTTATATAAGCCTAGTATATGTTAATATAAAACTACTTGCATATTTCCTCTTGAATTTTTTGACTGAGATAATTATATATATTTCAGAAAGACCTGTTTGAACAATAAACCTGTATTGGAAGGTCATTTTGTGCAAATAACCGTGACTGTCTGCTTTTATCTAGCAATACCAGATAGATTTGCATTAATGCAGTGCAAATATTTCTGAAACAAATAGGTCATTTGTTAGTAAGTATTTGAATTCTGTAGAAAATAAACAAACATAGCCAAACGATCCAGTAACAGTTGTTTCATTGTAATTACCACAGACAAAATGTTTCATTTTAATTACCATAGACAAAATGTTCTTTAGAGTAGAATGAACATAACTATATTTATGAAGTTTGTGAATCAAAGTTTTGACATTTTCAGTTAATATATAATGTAAGACATTCTTAGAATTTAATGTCCGTAAGTGTCTCTTGTGATTTGCGAGTTAATTTGTTAACACCTTTTCTTACAACAAATTACACAGGCCTGCCCTTGAGCTTCTTAAAACGTGCTTTCGGTGTAACATTTAGTCTATGGGCAGGTCGTTCTAAATCTGTATAACTGAATAATTTATTAATGGTTATTTCTTCCACACTTTTATGTATAACGTGCATACCTGAATGACAAACAGCTTAGTTCTTCTTTCCCCACTGCCCACTGTTTATTAATCTTCATCACTAAATGGGTAAGACACGGACTATTTTTATTTTCTGATCAGTTAGTTCATTCCCAATTTGTATTTATAAATCCACATACCATAACCATAGGCACTCAAAAGGAAGAAACTGAATAAGATTGTTCATTCCCCAAGTATGTACTTGAGGGCATAGCATAAACAACAGACAATGTGACGACTTTTTTCTTTCTCCTCTATTTATAACTACATAAACAGAATCATTTTAGTTTGTGTAGTGAACATCTTTAGTGAGACATTTAAACACTTAAATCTGTTTTATCTTTTATTTCTTTCGGTGACCAGTCTGTACAAGAACTTTGCCGTCCTGTGATACATGTATGTACTTAGTATCGTAGTGTTTTGTCTAACTACTTTTTGTCGCTTGTCGAAATGTCATACTTGTTTCAAACTAATTTTCAATAAAAGAAGAAACACCATTTCTCTAATATAGCAATTTATTTACTAAATCTTCACAAGCAAATGACAAGTTCAGATCACTATCACATACACATAATAGTATTTATCTACTAAGTAAAAATTCCTTCAGAGGATAAGTTAAAATGAACTATTGTTTTCTACCTTGAAAATGCTTTAAAATAGGAGAGGGGAACTTAGGGATAGGGCATGTGTGTGTGGGCAGCTGGTTGCTGTCCCAAGAAAAAATCTGACCGTGGAAGATTTGGACTGTTACAGCGGAAATCGGAGGCCAAACAAATGCCTTGCTGGATGACTGTTGGAAGACGGCAAAGAAGCTGAAACTAACTTGACAGTTAAGGAAATATTCCACTTACTTATGGTAACCGATATCGGATTGAGATTTGCCTTCAATATAAACTGAACAAAACAATTCACCCGCTATTTGCTACTTTGCAAATACTCTAAGAAATAAAGAATCATTTCTTGTTCAATTTAGCATACCCTTAGACAAGCATATCTTCTTATTAATTATTAGTGTCTCAAACTTTTTAACAAATCGAATTACGTAAATAAATATTTCTATTCTCTTTGCTTTAAAAGTCACAAATGTACGTATAAAATTGTTTCTAGAAAACGAGAGAATACCATTAATAAGAATACAAAGGAAGTTATTGACTTTTAGATAGTAAATTTTTATATATCTCACAAATATTAAATACTCTCTTAGACAACTATTCTAGCCAAGACACTTATACATAATTTATGGTGTTTCAACTTTTACGGTCTAACCATTTGCAGTTTATACCCAATTCCACAATAGCAAAAGATCAGTTGGTGGTTATTTTATACAGGTCATGGCGTTTCAACTTATACAGTCTACACTTATATTTATCAATGTAATATGTTTAATATATGTACTGTTACTTTTATTTATTGTTTTATAATAAACGTATATTCTATAGTTTGGTATCAGATCCTTTTTAAACAGTTAAACAACCCGTATTACCTTTAAAATGAGAAATAAAAAGAATTAATATGAAGGTAAATACTATTTTTGCAGAAATATTATTAAAAACAAATAGTTCAATGTGTAATGTTTCTTGTTTGCCCAAAATAGATTATTACAATAACAGTTATATCTTATTACTGATTAGAATTTGGTGTCTTACAGCAAAAGTAAAGCTTACAATGTACTAACTTTATTGTATCTATTGGTGTGATTTGAATAAAAAATAACATACAAACCGTATATAGAATAGAGTCAAAGAAACGATATCTTATCCAAATGGTTAAAAGTCAAGAACCTTAACTTAAATGTGAACCATTGAATACTTCAAGCCTTAGCGTTAATCTGTCAAATATCTTTCATTTTCTCTGGGTGTACATTAGCGGCGTGGAACATCAGTTACATGTAGGGCACGAACATAAGCTAAGTATAAAACAATGCATTAGACAAGGCAGGATTTGTTCTAAAGCTCAAAGCAAACTGTTGCTTAGATTTCCTAAAGAATTGGCATTATTTCCTTTTGCTGTATGCCGTTGTATTAATTTACACATTTATATTATATCAAATGCACAACTTACAGCTTGATAAAAGTGTTATCACTAACAGCTATATAAACGGTGCCTTTATCTCCGTACCTTCACCACACAAAAAAAGATGTGTGATGCTAAATACGTTTACAATACAGTGCAATACCAAGGTTTGTAGTTAACCAACATTTTTTTCTGCTTGTACACAACAGTATCATACTATGAGATTTAGATATTAGCGATAACAAAACATCTCCTAGCATTCTGTCTGGCATAAACAGTTCAGAATATAAGCGGCCACAAGAACATGCGTTATTAACGTTTTTTTTTCAAACTTGTTTTATTCATCGTAGATATGTTCAACGCCTGCAATGAAAGTGTAATATTTATTCTACAAAATATGATTAAACAGATCTGTACAATTCTTGTCAAAATAATCATTTTACATTTATAATTACCGCAGAACAAAACAAACTGGCCGTTGTTGTATTTGCGCACGATCTGTACACAAAGTAGAACAAATACGGTTATACAAAAACGCCATATGGAAGATTCTGTCTTACCACAATGCATATTTATAAGTAACACAACTAGATATTATATATTTAAGTTGAACTAAATGAAAGGCAACGATATTTTTTTCTCAAATTGAATTGTGATATAACAGTTTTCGCAAACGAAGTATCAAGAAAAGAAATATTAACATTGTTAATTTTAATAGGACATTAAATGTTAGGTACCGCTTTTCCTTTTTATGATGTCGTAATCATTTTCCGTTTCCACATTCAGGTTCGATTCTGAAAGATAATAAGGTATTTGAAAGAAAAAATCTAATTCAAACAGCGAACATTATGGTAAACTACTCGAAAGAGGAAATGATAATACAAATGACAGACTATAGATTAATAAATTAAGGGCAGTCATTTTAGGTGCAAACAGTTTTTGATAATTTTGTCAACACTGTGTTCAGAATCCTACGTCAAAATGTTCAAAAACGTGCAACTATGTCAATAACTATTAAAAGAAATAATTCGTTATATCAATACAAGATGAAAGATCAAATACTAGAAGTTGTAAAAGATCATTCGTATCTTGGCGTCGAAATATCAGACAGTTTGAAATACAACCATCACATTGATTCGATAACATCAAGAGCTTCAAGAACACTTGGATTTATAAAAAGAAACATAAAACACTGTCCTATCAAAGTAAAAGAAAAAGCATATCAGTCACTAGTTAGATCAAAATTTGAATACTCGTCATCAATATGGAACCCCCAACAAATAACGAACATAAAAAAGATTGAACAAATACAAAGGAACGCAGCACGTCGTGTAATGAACCGGCTTTTTAACTATAATAACCCGGGAAGTGTAATATCTCTACTACAACATCTGAAATGGCCAACACTTGAAAATGTGCTGACGTAATCCTCATGAAAGTCTGTGGATGTCTCTAAATTGTTTTTGGTACTTATAACATGTGAAAATATTGAGTTCTGCTCAACCCAGGGCTAGAGGGCGCGGACGGAACATGTTTTTTCACTACCGTCAATGTACAGGCTCAATGAAACCGAGCCTGCAACATTTTCATTTTGTCGTGATGAGCGACCTGTGGTGTTTCCACTGTTACTGTTTCATTAGAATCAACGAATAAAGCAGAGAACGTACCTGTTGAATTAGTATCTGCAGCTAAAACATTTGAATAGGAGACTGTTTCATTTTCCAATTTAGTGCGATTTCTGAAATATAACGAAATTTTAACCCCTAGCATGAAAACAAATATTTAAATATTGTCAACTATTTTCAAGTCCTTTTAATAGATCGTGAAAAAGAAACTGAATACGGAATTTCAGTGTGTCGAGAACATCATATTAATGTTTTATTCATCATTTTATACTTACTGCTTTGTTAGTAACATTTAACCTTTTATATTGTTGTAAAGATGAACAATCGAGTTACGTGGTAACGTTGTCAATATGTAATGTGTCTCCGGCTACTACAAATGTAGTGTATAAGGCAAATGGAAAGTGTATCAAACTTATCAATTTATTCACTTTTCACTTTCATTAATCTATTCCCCAATTACCTAAATGTGTCTCTATGTAGCCTTCTTCTCGTGATCAATACTGAAACAACTACGCTGAAGAAAATCAGAACAATAACAGTTACAACTATTCCTGCTACACCTCCTCCAGAAATATGCATCATCCTTTCCGTCTCTGTCTGCTTTACAGCTGAAAAATATCAACATATACAAATTTTTCAGAAGAAGGCTTATATGTCACTTTGACGGAAATTGTAATTTTCATTCATATTGATGTATATTCTTTCATATTTGTGGCATACAAGTCATACTATATTCTGATAAAAAGTAGTTTAATTCAGAAATTAGTTCTGAAATTGCAGGTAGATCGAATAACAAAACACAGATAACACCCTGCTCTAGGGCTCTTAAAAAGAACGACAAAGCAGGGTGAAGGTTTGTAAGACTGTTATTTTAGCCCACCTTATTTTCAAATCTCAAACTACACGTACGATTTATTAAATTCGAAATGAAATAATGTTTTCCGGGCACCTTACATCAATGTGTAGCAGAGGCAAACGCATAACACCACTTTCACAATTTTCTCCCTCTATTCCAAGTAAACATTCCAAACATCTGTTTTGGTGTATAATACAACATCTTTGCAAGTACGGTTACATTCTTCGTCTCTTATTTGCATTTTTGCAGATGAGAAAGGCTTCGACAATGACTAAGTTTTATATCTTGGTAAACAGATTGAGTTGATAATTGGTGTGCACTTAGAAGTAAATTGTAAAAATAATATCTAAAAAACGTATAAAGAAATAAAACAATCGTTTTAAACAATTTTCAAGAAGTCATTCGCCTTGATCACAGTACTCAGTCTGTTTGAAGCCTGGCTTACATTGTACATTACAAGATCCGTTGAATCTATTACAGGTTTGATTATGGCATGTAGTGCATATTTGTTGACAATTCTCACCCCATCTTCCATAAGCGCATTCTGTAGAATAGATTTAGAAATATTTAGATGTACAGTCCAAAATATCAGATTAATCAAGAACTAACTTAAGCGATACGCTTTTATTATTACATTCCGAAGTTTGTGTTTAGCATTTTTATTACAGTTTAGAATCATTCTGCATTTTTTTCACCAGTTTGGAATATTTCATATACAAAATTGAAATAATATCTATACAAAAAAGTACCATGTGTGCATCTTTCACCATGCCAACCGCTTCTGCAAGAGGTACAATATCCACTCCGCCTGTCACATACATCTTTACAGTTTGTGCTACACATTTTGGAGCAGTTGAGGCCATAGCTTCCATTTTCACACACTATTAAATACACCTTATATATTTATTTTTATATAATATTAACGTCTGTCAAAAAATCAGTTCTGATCTGTCTCTTTTATCATAGCTCATTTTTGTCTCTCATTTAACCATTGATTTACGCAATTCATTTTTATTGGAGTCTTATAATTATTAATACATTTCAAACACTGTTTATGTATTTTCTATCGTAGTTCTTAATTTATAACGTTATTCAAAAACATACATAAATATTGTTGTGACACAAAGTCTACATTGCTGTTCATTTTACTTCATGTGAAGAAAGCTGTTTCTTTTGTTGTAATAATGTGTGGTCCAATCCATTTGTATATGTTAAAGTTCTTATTTATGTTTATATATGTGTTAATGATAAAATGCAAATATTTTCCAAACAACAGCTTAAACAATAACAGTTACTGAAAAACTGAATGATGTCTGAACCACTTGCATTCGTACAAGTTGGTTTTAAATCATATAATAATGAATATTAAGAAATATTTCACTTAAACATAGCTCTAAAAGTGTGCCGTACAAGTTGGTTTTAAATCATATAATAAGGAATATAAGGTAGTTCTGCACGTTTGATAAACCGGAAGTGATGGCGTAACAACATTTATCCGGAAAACGTAGAATAAAGCCTGGATTCGGCGTACGGAAATGAAAATCATTTTATGAATTAATGACAACCTGTGAGTACATTTATTAAAATGGCACAGTTACTATATTTCTAAAGTGAAAATATGATGTTAAAACATATGACACATTAAATAATTCAAAATAATGTCTCAAAATTAGCGTGAAATATTCTGTTCACTTAAATCATGGTCAAATATCTCAAAAATAAGCACACGGACCTATGCATTTTATTTCACCACATTATAGGTCATATATTTATTTACAACTGTTAGAAGTTTCATCAAAATCTACATAGAAGAAAAAATTCTATTCGCGAAAATGTTATGAAAGTTATGATTTTCCTATAGACTCCCATTATGAAAAATTGCGTGAGGTCCAAATTTTTCAATTCAGTCTAGCAAATAATTAAGCACACGACCCTATCCTTTTTTTTTGCTGAATTTTCTAGGTATATTATGAAGTTTTGAAATATCGAAGTTTAATCAAATTCTACATTGTACAAAAAATTTCGATCCAAACGTGCAGAGCTACCATAAAGAAATATTCAACTTTAACATAGCTCTTAAAGTGTGTTAACAAAGTTTTCTGTTACCTTGATCACAGTATTCTGTTTGTTTGAAACCCGGCTTACACTGTCTATAACAAGCCCCATTTATTTGGTTGCATGTTTCATTAATGCATGTAAAGCATCTTCGTTTACAGCTTTCACCCCATCTTCCACCTTCGCATTCTCAAAAGAAAACATGAATAATCAGAGACATTGATCAAATACGATAACAAAAACTGATACCAAATTAATCAAAAATGATAATACTGGTCTGAACGGCAGGGCAATTAACTTCATACATTACAGTTGGAATACCTTTATTGACATACACTGAAGAGACCTTACCTAGAGTGCAATTTGCACCATGCCAACCGCTTTTACAGAACTGACACTCCCCACTTTGTTTCCTACATATGTCCTTGCAATTCTTGCTACATATTTGGGAACAGTTGATACCATAGCTTCCATTGTCGCATTCTAATTGAAAATATGCATCCATCAGAAAGCAATTCTAATTAAAAATAAAATGTACAAAGAACGAGTCTGTTCGTATTCCATAAACAAGTTATGATTTAACAATATACAGTATATTTCTACATAAACTAAAAAAGCTGAAATCTTATGACACTACCTTCGTCACAGTGTGGAGTTTGTTTAAATCCTGCAGCACAGTCCCCATTACAAATACCATCTGTATGTCGACACACTCCAGACACACAATATCCGCAGGAGTTTGCACAATTAAGTCCCCAGCTTCCTGTTGGACATTCTGCAAAATGAAAGTGAAAATTTCGAACAAAATTTTTTATAGGCGCCCAATGTTTTCATTTGTAATAATAAATTAAAAAATATCGTTTCCTCTGATTTCAGCTTGAGTATAGTGAGTCCATAAAGTTTAGACGCCTAAATTGGAAATTATATAACATACAGAGTGCATACTTGTAAAGCAGTTGAGACGCTATGAAGATTTATTCTATGATTGCATATTATTACTGAGCTATCATTCTACATCTTTTCATCATATGCGTATGCGCACTCAGACTTTTCTGTCATGTATATAATTTCATGAATTGTATATTTGTAAACTAAAACGTCACGGAGTAATTTGTTCTTGACAACCTTCGTCACATTTGCGTCCCCTCCAACCAGCTTTACACCCAGACATACAAGATCCATAGACGTTGTCGCAGTTTGAATAGCCCCCGGCACAGTTTGCACTACATTTCTGCAGACACATATGCCCATAATATCCATCAGTACATACTGAAAGCAAAACATAGACATGATATGAAATGAGGCATAATACTTGATTTATAAAACTCATTTAAAGTACCAAATTTATCTTTTCCAAAACCTGAATGTTGATCGTCGAGAGGGTCCGAAATTTAATGCCAGATCGAAATTCACCTTTCTTCAAAATTTGATATTCAAGCTAAGTCAACAGTCATTTTTTAACATTTGAATTGAATACTTGAAGCCGGCTTTTATGTCAATACAAGCACGATATTAGCTTGCTCGAATATCGACAGTCCACTTCTTGAAAACTTGAATTTCGATATTCGGGCAGGCTATTCTGCTGAGTCCATCAAAAATCGGTTAGGTTCAAACGTTGCTTGAAGACTATTTTTTTCTTAATGATCCTTCATACTTATCTTTAAAAGCACTGTACACGAGCCTTGATATGTGTTCACATCTCAGAGCATGTGATTAAATACTTATATAACAATATCAGTAAACTCGGCGGAAGGGCAACTTGTTTAACACCCGCCTCTAACAACTGAATATACTGAAACTTCAGATTAGTCTCGGAAGCCGCTTATCCCGGGTCTGATCTTCCCACACGACATTTCTCTATGGGTTTGTTATTATAACCGATGTGGATGTATGTTATGCAGGCAAATTCTTGTTAATTCTATTGGTGTACTTTGCAAATAGAAAAATAGTCGGGAAAGCATTTAGACACGTTGTCGGTATGTTATAAAAATTCAAGCATCACAGCCGTGAGAAGCGAGATATCTATGGCTTGTCCGATAATACCACAATGTCCTTAATACCCCAGTCACACATACGGCGCGGATAGCTACGTCTAGCTATAGTAATCCGTATCGATCCGTACCTGAGCCGTACCTCAGAGTAGTCATTCGTATTAATCCGTACCAAAACGTGGTCAAGACGTATTCAAAACTTATTCCAAACTTGCAAGTTTCTCCAACTTTTGAACATGCGCAAAAGTTTGAGCGAACCGTAGCCATTTGAGCGTGACTTTAGTCCAACTTGGCTGAAACTTATTCACCCGTATTTAAACGTAGTTATCCATGCTGTTAGGTACCTCGCCGTAGCCGAACGTAGTTATCCGAGGCTGCTCGTACTTAAGCATAGTTCAACGTAGTTTACCGCAGACCCGTCCGTGCGTTGGGCAAGTTGCAAGGCGCAGTAAAACGTAATTCAACGTAGTACCTCGTACCTATCCGTACTTATTCGCGTCCTGTATTGTTTTGTTTGTTTCCTGTTTCTCACCATTTTTCCCGTACTAAGACGTACTGCTCCGTAGTTATACACCCACAGACTAATCCTATCCCCACCGTACCTCAACGCACGGACATATCCGTATGTGTGACTGTAGCTTAAGGTAGAACACGACATTTTGCGAACTATGGAGTAGCGTCTTAAAATTTTGCATGTGTAAAGTTGACCATATTTCAAACAAAATGCAGTTTATTTTATACTAATAGAGCCAACCAGTTTTTGTACACGAGACGTCAGACTTGACCACCAAAGCCCGTTTTTCAAACTGACGTTGCCGCGTATCCTTGGCAACTGTTACGGGTACTGCAACGGCAGTAGCCAACCAATTTTCTTACATTATACACTATTCGACGAGAATTATTATTTCCTTTATGGTGATGTAAAAATCATTGTTTTAACACCGACAAATATTTGAAAAATGGAAAGAAAATCGCCGTTTTTGACTAAAAATTGACGTTCAGTTTCGCAGCATCTTTCGTCTTTAAATCAGCATATTAAAAAAATCCATGAATTAAATTTTTGAATTTTTTCAATAAACGGTGTTTAAAATGTGTACCGAGTCCAAATGACAAACAAAACTGGGGGGTCACCGACTTAGTTTTTTCTGTACATGTGATTTTATTTCCCCCACCCCCATGCGTAAATTTTGTACCGTAATTCGACGTCTGCAGATACGTCCGAGACATCATAATTTGGCCATTGTGTTTAGCTTACCAGCTGTACCATTTAGTGTTTTACTAGTTCTTAAAGACCTTTATACAAAACAAGAACAAACATTTTGTTCCATGGCAAGACGTTTATAAATCAACAATGATGAAAGCGTATTAATAAGTGAAATCTTAGTACATTTCAATATATTATATAACGTGCCACTGGTGCAAAAAAAAATAAATAAATAATCCGAAGCGGTTGGTATCTTTAAATGCGTCAAGTGGACACAATTTGCTATAATTAAGGTGGAATGCGCCTAAATTCAGAAGTTATTGGGTTTCGTTTCGACATTTTGTTTAGTTCAAAATCCAGCATATTCCTCATATAATACGTATTTTACATTTTTGATATTTCCGTAACTTTTTTTCTTCGCAAACCTTAGACGTCCATTTTTGATGAACCGTGATTTCACGTCCGTCGGACTGTTTTCGTAAATCGTTCTGTTCAGTCACCAAATATCTGCATTTAAAATGGTATATAGTGGTGATCACTTAACCTTAGACTCGATATTTACGTTAAAGTTAGGTAGAGCGGCAAATATGACGTTGAGTTTTGAATAAAAAATATGCTTTAATCTTGTCTTATGTAAAACCCAAACAATATAATTTGACTAAAAAGTAATATGATGACGAAAATTTTATTTAATCGCAATGAGTATTTGTTTCTGTAAATCTTCATTTTTAGATAAACTCTACTTTTAGATCAAAATAGCCTTTAAAACTCTGTTACCGTGGGCGAAATTATTACGCTGAATTACATTACTCTACCCCTACCCCAGATAAAAATACGTAATTAAACGGGTTCTCGTAATATATGTAAATCCACAATCGTAGAATATATAATCAAATGTGACATATTCTACAGTTCTGAAAAACACTCCGTAACTCTAAACACACATGTAAATTACACACCTTGACCTGAATCAACCACGTGACCTATGTTTACTCATACGTCAGCTTTAATCATGTTTTCCTCCCACGTACAGTCTATAGTCTATTTCAATTACTTAGCACATCTGCCCCTAATTGATTAGTTCAGGATTAAAATTTGATAATGAAGGTTAATAGGTCATCTGGCTTCACGTCATAAGTGAATAAGTCAATTACGTCGCGTCCCCGGTTATAGTTTAATTGAAGAATGTTAATATGGTCATCTGGGCATTCACCGCCCCCACCCCCACCTCCCCCACCCCGCTCCACGCGCACACCACCCCCCTCCCCCCTCCTATCCTTTGTTGTATGACCATCAACTCTTATTTCTGTTTTTATAGTCACTGTTTATAATGTTATAATGAAATAGAAATAATGTTTGCTTGCTTACCTTCTTAGAAACACCATGTCATGTGAAATTTTGTAATAATTTACTTACTAGTATGTCTGTATACTCACATGTTGCATATGTAACTTGAGTTAATAAAGTCATGTTCTGTTCTGTTCTGTTCTGTTCGTATGTCTTGTGATCAATTTTTAACCTATTTTAAGAAGAATTTAGTCAAAAGAGTTCTTTACAACTTTGCAAGGATTTCCTGAATTACCTCTTAAGTGCGTAGTGCATTCATTTTTTAATATTTTCGCTTCAATTTTTCAACACCCCTTGAAAAATAATACAATTTGAATTCTATAATGATTTTGATAAGATACCGACAGAAATGCAGGCAAAATTCTTTAAAAACGGTCGAATTTATATATAATCATTTGTAAAATTTCAAACAGCGCGATCTTAGTTACATATTTCTTTCTAAAAGTAAATAAATGATGAATACTCTGGGCATAAAATTCAGACTTTTGACCAGAAAGTACAAAAAACAGAATAAAAAAAATCTTGAATAATGAAAAAGCGGCAGCAATTGTAATACATGGAGTAAAACGATTTTTGGCAAACAGATTTCTGTTAGTGCGGCAGAATAGGTTACGTGAACTCGTGAACGTAAATAGAAATGCGATTTTAAAATAAGGCAATGTGATGTCATTGCGGTTTTTAATAAGCTTTAAATGAATCTTTGTACATGTATTTTTTTGACACGACAATTTAAAAGTTTTTCTTGTCGAACAATAATGTAAATTCCTTCAGTGCAAATAGGTCACAGAGGTAGGATATCCACTACTATCGTTTGAGACATTTACCTTTTATACGGGATATAGCACATTCGCTTTTGATAACAAATTAAAGAAGAAACTTTTAATTGATTTCTATTTCTCAGCAATTTTAAGAACCGAGGCGGTACGATCAGACAGTGATGTGTCACATGGCGCGAAAACATGACGTAATGCCATGACAATCTCAGCAAAAATACCGTACATAATACTCCTTTCATAAAAGTGACAGTATTAAAAGTGTCAATTATTAGGGCGAGTGGCTGTTCACTAAGGGCGGTTAGATATTACTGGCTACTAGTCCTGCAGGGCGAGTGGTGTGAACAATTTTTTTACACCCCTGGGACAGATACCTTCTACTAAATTGTCACGCCCTACCCAGGGATAGAAAAAGCGATTCATAGAACTGAGCTAAGGGGATGGGGTAAAAGAAAGAAACACAGAAAACAGTGGTTGTGGTGGAAACTCGCTGTAACTCATCAGCGGTTAAACATGTATGATTCTATGTTGTAATTATCTATAATCGTAACTTCGTACGTAGGACCGACGGCTCAGACTTGCTAGTCCTGGTTTCGTATTTACGAGATATTAGGTTTTGTATGAGTATATGTATATGTATAAGATTTTATTTCTTATTTGTTTTTATTTTAATTAGCGTCTGAGATGTCAATATTCAGAATGTAACAATTTTCAAACAATTTAGCAGTTTACTCATCAGAATTTTATAAAGCTACGCCTATACGTTAATGTAACTTTAGGATAGTTTTCAAAGCGAAACCTCTTACTGAGCCGTGTCATGGAAAACCAACATAGTGCATTTGCGACCAGCATGGATCCAGACCAGTCTGGTCAAGATCCATGCTGTTCGCTAAAGGTTTCTTTAATTACAATAGGCTTTGAAAGCGAACAGCATGGATCCTGTCCAGACTGCGCAGGCTGGTTTTCGCATGGCGCGGCTCATATCATGATTGTCCTGGAACTCAAACCTCAAATAGTGCCCTTCGCTATAAAATTTCAAAATACTCTGACTAGTAAAACCAAATCCCGCCGTCAAAGTAAATGAACATTTGCGTGGAGCGGATAATTAACCGGACGAAACCATGGAAACTAATCTTATTGTCATATGTTACTAGGCTGGAGAAATAAGAAACGAAATAGTGAAAATGTATGACATTGGGTTGTGCGGGCGTGCTTGCGTGTGTGCTTATGGAGGAATAGGGATAATATCAAGAAAAACACGAAACTATTAAGCTTTACTCTCGTGCAGGGCAAACTTAAAAATATATGAAACTGCTGTATAATACTTATCTATGATATTTTACAAAACGGGCTTCGGTGGTCAAGTTTAACGTCTCGTGTACAAGAACTGGTTGGCTCTATTAGTATAAAATAAACTGCATCTTGTTTGACATATGGTCAACTTTACACATACAAAATTTCAAGACCTACTCGAAAGTTCGCAAAATGTCGTGTTCTACCTTAAATCACCACTAGTAAGTAAAACCATAAATATCATGTAATACCTTTACATGTTAAATGAAACATTTAGTGTTTTTTTTTTTTATTTTATAGGTAGATGAAGAGGAAGGGTGAAATGCAATAAAACAACATTTAGACCTAGTTCTATCATGAGATGTCATAAAATCTACAATATCCCTCAGGTTCCCTAACACAGGCTTTAGTCCAATTCTAATAAACAAATACAAAGTCTAACAAGAAAAGCATTGATGTAAACATCAAAGGGCGCCATGTAATTAAAGGAGAAACAAGTTAAGTTTCATCTTTTAATAACAACAGTAAGTAATTCACAACATGTGTATTAATTCAACGCAATCAATACAGGAAAACAATATTTATGCTGACAGTCTAGTTTTAACATTTATCCAAGTTACTACCTTCTCCTGAGAAATAGGCCTTCCTTTTGAAGGGACGATTTGTTTATTGTTTCTAAATATTGCATAACATCAACAAAACTGCGACACTGAAATATACTTTAGCATCTATAATGAACACGTAAATGATCATATCTTAAAGAGCCTTTCGAATGAGCTTTTATTAGTACGTACTAATGAAATAGGTTCGACAACCAGCATATGTAAAATGACCGCTCACTCCCTATAGCAAAACAATTCCCACCTCCATTAGAGACGCCGGCCTCAAGGTACCAATAAACAAATACATAGGATTAACGAAATTGTTAAAAAAGACAACAAGGTAACAATACTGAGTCTAAGATTAAGTAATTCAAACCAGTATCTAAATAATTGAAATGTAGGTTATGTATCAAGCTATACATCTTACAAGCAATCACATTAGTGACATGGTACATGTCATAAATGAGTTCAGTCCTTCGTGTAGTAAAGAATTTACAAAGACTTATTCTAGATCTAGAAATTGTCTGACGAGGAAAAATTGGTCCACCTTTCATACTAAATTATATAATCACGGCAAGTTCCGTGATAGTTGAGACGCCGTTGTTTTTTTTAACTGAGTACATGACACAGCACAATTGTTGCTCAATTTTCCTTCAACAGAAAAAGTGAACGTGAATAAAACAACAATTCATCATTACTTTTCTTATTTCGGTGAATCTGATATATTAAGTTAAAAAACAGCCAGTAGATTACTCCTTTTGTAATCTGGCCAGCATCAGAAAAACTAAACAAACAAATCAAATGAACTAAGATGTACGTTTTGTCTGTCTACATACAAACGCATCGTACAGTGTAACGATTTAGTTTTTAACTTTAAAATGTCTTTATTTGCCTCACTTCGACTGAACTATTTACCTTCCTTGCAAGTGTCCCCAGACCATCCTGGATCACAACCTTGCATACAAGAACCATTTTTGTGTATGCACATCGAACCATTAGAACAACGTTTGCTGCAGCTAAAAGCGCATCCCTCTCCATACGTTTCATTTTGACATTCTGAAAATTATAAAATGGAGTCATGCAGAACTGAGTAGTTACGATATAAATACAGAAATATTTACTTTCTCTGCTTCTTCCTGAAGATGCATTTGAAGCATAGAATACAACCAAGAGAATTAGCTTGACTTATAGTTTGTGCATGAGAAGTAATGAAATGTGCAATACACCTTACGCCCAATCCTAGCACTAACTTTAATAAATGATTTTCACCATATTCTTCAAAGTCTGCCAACTTATAAACCTTGGTTTGTTTGAAGGGTAATTGCAAATTTTACTTATTAGACTCAAAGAAGGGAAAATACAACACAAAGGCCAGGGTGGCTTCATATTGCGCACCTGTATTTTACTCTTATCGGCAAGCTCAATGTCAATATCACAGAACACAAAATTAAGTCTACCACACTCAATCTTACAGATATGCTTTCACATGAATAAAATACCAAATTTTGTATATGTGTTTTTTTGGAATGTGTAAAAGTAACAGTTCAAATATACTTAGAAATGTCAAATTATTTCGTTATTGGGAACCTGTGGTGAGGACCTGGCTAAACCAAAGACCTGTGTAACACATTTCAGGACAGTAATTATTGATTTAACGTTCAATGATCTTTATAAACATTTTTCATTATGTACCCGTTCGTGTTAAGGCAAATATCTATTTGTACTGAAACAAGCAATGAACAAATGGAATGTGAGAATTGTTTTAAAGATAACAATTGATGCATATTGAATGACGAGCGAGTACTACGCTTTGCAAAATTGGTTAGAGTTTAGAAGTTTCCGCCGCAGTCAAAACTCTGATCCATAAATAGATAATATGACAGTTTGACACTTCACCACGCCTATCGTGTAATGTAAAACCCTGGAATCAAATACACACATTAGTCCAACTAATCTTTGAAATACTGATATTTTAGCCTTTCGCGCAAGGGTGAAGACGTCTATAAAATGTCACAGTATGTTAAATGGGTCTGTCCTGCACACAGGTGTTCATCATAGACGGCTAGACGAAACCTCAAAGTTTGAAAACCATCCGAATATACGAGAAAAACAATGTTTTGAGAAAGTTTGCTCAATGTTTTTGCTTTTTCCGGAGCCGTCAAAAGGTCGAGTAGATAAAAATTATTATGTAGTCCCGCACACAGCATAGATCTATTTACTGGAATGCTTATATGCTGTAATGTGATTAAATTTGATTGTCAGCTCATTGACAATACCGTGGGAAAATGGGGCTAAATACAAGATTTTGAGGGGGTGTGAAGCATTTATACTTTAATTGAAAAGAACAACTTCACATAGATTCAACAAGGATGAACAACGGTAATATTCTGAATATGTACATGGAAACAAATGTTTCTTTTAAAATGATGTCTTACTCTCCATTAATTACGATCTTTGTAATAAGCACAAAGAAAAACAACCCCTTTCAAACATGGTCGAATCCGATAGGACAAAGCCGACGCTTTATTTGTATACGGACGATCCCAATGGACAAAAAGCAGGGACAGTTACAAATTTTGGAATTGGGCAGTTTTTTATAGTGTTTAAGAAATTTTATATGAATCTCCTAACTTTAAATATATCGTATACATTAAGTAAAGTATTATATAAAGCATTATAACATTGCATACAAGTTTAATGTGTTTATATTTCTTTAGTCAATCAAAGATTGACCTGTCGCCCCCATGCCCGTTTTGTATTACTCCATTTTTCCACAGTATGTTAAGTCAAGATGCAGTGATTATATTCTGAGAGGCAGTAACACAAATATTTTGTTTTATCATTTATGTGTTTCTAGCCGTAAACATATTTAACACAGACATGTAACTGGAGTTATGTTAATGTATATCTAGACTCCGCACACGTCGCTTGTCATTGTACTTTGGACGCTACAGATAAACTATTTTTAGATCACGTTATCTCGATTGCGAGTGCATGAAACTTCCCAAACTCTTACCAATTTTGAAAAGCATAGTATCTAAACTGTGACAGCCATTGCTTCCTCAGAAAAACAAAACACAAAAAAAACACAATATTTTACGCTTATATTAAGAATTCAGCGGGTTTATATGCGTTGCTGTTCAGAGAAAGAGAAAAGACAACATACCATCCTTGCATGTGTCACCAATCCATCCTGGATCGCATCCATTCATACAGGTACCATTTGTATGTAAACATATCGTGCCATTTAGACAGTGCGTGCAACAGTGTAGCTTGCAGTTTACTCCATATAATCCATCTTGACATTCTAATTTAAAATAATTAAATGATCATTTTTACGACATGAGACAAAAGCATACAGTATAACTTTAAATACCTTCTAAAGGTAATACCTGCCCCCATATTTCGTGTAACCAGTTGATAATGACATAAAAATACATAAATAGAAGGCAGTCATAAATAATATGTACTCGTATATTTCTAAATGTAATAGGGTATTTAATAGAATCATCGTCAATGTAAAACCTTGGTGGTGACTCCTCACTTTCCCCTTATCAATTCCTGTACAGTAAATCACCACTTCTGTCGGAGAAACGTTACTTTTGATAAACTAAATAACTTCAAATTTAAGTGAAAACATGTTTTAAAACTAATATGTGAAAAATTGTTACTTTTTGTATGCTTGACTATAACACTAAATTGTCTTTCCTTTAATGAAATCTATGAGCACGTCCTTTGGAATCATAGAACGTAACCAATCAAAGTAATAGCAGACTCAGTAAAAGTCTTTTTGCCAAGGAATAAGATATTTCACCCATCATTATTTTTACTAAGGCTTACAAAAGGGATGACAGCCATGAACAAAAAGTTACTACAGCATTATATACACATTATTTCTTGATTTAGGGAACTATAACATATAAGTTGATATCTGCCTTCAAATCAATTGAATATCAAATTACGAAATGCACAATGAAGAAAACGTTTGTTTATCGGTAAGCTATCAAATTCACATGGTGAATTATTTTTTCTACATTTCTTTAGGCTACTTTTTTCAGAAAATAGATAACAAGAAAAAGTTTTCATTTCTAACGAATATGGAATATATATCGTCTGGAGATATATTCAATATCCACAGGAAATGCAAACAAATATTGTATATATACGGTTACAGCAACCCCTTAACCACACAAACAGACTAAAACGCTCAATCATGCAAAAATGTCATCAGATGGATACTAAACTTAAAAACGGTTCCCTAATTCAGTAAAAGTCTGTTTATGAGAGGTAATTACATATGCAACACCTCTCACGCCCCCTAGTACCAGCTTTAGCGAAATTCTGTTATAGTAAAATAAGAGTGCTCACCTCGATACCAAAGGACCAGAAAATACAACACAACCGCGCCCTAGAAACTACTCATACAACACTAAATGATATGTTAAGCTGCACCTATTATTACGATGTCAATAAACTATTTCCGTCCAGCAGCTTCAGCATTTCTGTATGCATAATTTGTAAACTTACTATCATCACAAGTGTCCCCGGTCCAGCCTTGTTTGCAACCTGACAAGCAATAACCGTCCGTACGTCTGCATGTTGAATCATTCAAACAATGTCCACTACAATTATAGCTACAGTTCCGTCCATATGTTCCATTCTTACATTCTGTGAATATTCGGCATATATTTCTCACTCACAGAATTTAGTATAGTTTCATTTGCGATGCTTTGTATCAAAATTAAATGCAGGAAATCATGTGTTTTACTGTCTTACGTTGACTATTTTAACGTCAACAAACCATTTATTTTAGCATTTAAAAAAGACGTTAATAGAAAATAATTTATCTTATATAACCAACTAGATAAATGTGAAATATCTTTCTTTTATCAGCTGATTAATCGTACCTTTATCACAATGTAATCCTTCCCAACCTGCTTGACATCCCTGGAAGCAGTTGCCATTTACTCCATTACATGCGTTTTTGAAACAATTAGCACTACAACGTTGCGCACATTTATTACCATAATAACCACCACTGCAGCCTATTTTATGACGATAAAATTTAGAAAATTATATGTTAGTTCATTAAAAGTGTTGTACTTTCACATTCGTTTGATACCTGCCGTTAAGTTTGAAACAACATAGCCTCATGTCCCTTGCCTATTGCACCTTAGTGCTCTGTCTTTCTTTTGATTCGAAACAAAAATTATCATCGTTTTTGACATACACTGGAGTAGTACTGTTTGCATTGTTTCAAATAATACTGTTATATCGCATCAGTACCTATTGGTATTAAACCTCTCTACGCCGGAGGTGTTGGGTAAGATCACTGGCTGCATTACAGAAAAGGTGTGACAATCAGGTATGACGACTTCCAACTAATTTATCTAAGTTAAGAAACTTCTCTTACAGTTGCCCTTAGACAAACTTGTATAAACTTTAAACCTTTTGAACGTTTGAAAGGTCTTTTGTACATTTTAACAAATACAAATAAGCTGATAACAGTCTTTATGCCAAGGAATAAGATATTTCACCCATCATTATTTTTACTAGGGCTTACAAACGGGATGACAGTCATGTACAAATAGTTACTACTGCACATTATATACACATTATTCCCTGATATAGGGAACTATAACATATAAGTTGATATCTACTTTCAAATCAGCTGAATATCCAATTACGTAATGCATAATGAAGAAAAAGTTTGTTTATCGGTAAGCTATCAAAATCACATGGTGAATTATTTTTTCTACATTTCTTAAGGCTACTTTTTTCAGAAAATAGAAAAATGTTTTCAATTTTAACGCATATGGAATATATCCCGTCTGGAGATATATTCAATATTCACAGGAAACGCAAACAATAATTGTATATATACGGTTACAGCAACCCCTTAACCACACAAACAGACTGAAACGCTTAATCATGCAAAAATGTCATCAGATAGATACTAAACTTAAAAACGGTTCCATTATTCAGATAAAATAAATCGAGGAAGAATTAATAAAACACCATTTATACTAACTTTGATCGCATTTGTCACCTTCATAGCCTGGACTGCAACCACCAACACAAAAATCATCTGTTTTTCTACATATTGCGTTATTTTTACAGTTCCCGCTACAATTGAACTTACATTTTTCACTATATTTTCCATCCTCACATACTAAAACGGAAAAAAGTCTCACTTCTACATTGTATCAAAAGGATTATCCTGTCAAATGGTCTTTTTTATAATCTATACAACATATACTCTGGCATACCTTAAAATGTTAGCACATTTTTACATTCCTCTGAAAGCTTTATGTATACATACTAGTATTTGTCCAAACCGATGTATTATGTTTAATGCATCACTGCAAATATGCCTAATTATAAAATAGTTTTCTCAGACTGTTTCTTGTCAAAAGCGACATGACTTTAACGTTCAAAACTGATGAGCCTAAAAAATGAGATAAAATAATGTAAGATATTGGGTGTTTTATATCAAATTAACTACCATAATATGCTGAAAACTAAAACGAGTTTTTCATGGTGATCCTCCTGCTTTTAATATTTGCTTTGAAATTATTGTAGACATCAACATTCAAAAGGGATACGCTTAACAGCATTATGTGACACTCAGTTTTTCTGTTTAGCACGTTCTAATTGGTCTTTTCAAACGCGAACTATCAACTGGGTTTTGTCATTCAGTTTGTTCTGACGGGTATTATATTCGTCTTTTGTGCATCTGCTTTTTTGACTTGAGCTTCAGCTCTAAGCCTATATATTGTTTTCGGTTATTTTGCCTCCCAAAATGTAGTCGAGTCTGCTACAAGAAGCTGGGAAGCAAAATATATCCAAGCGGCAGGATGTAAAGAGTCTACCGATTGGTCACACCTGCATGCTTCGGTTCAATGTGCGTTTGCGGTTTGCTACTTCCGGTTTCGTTGTCGGATTTAAATAGTTACAAAGGAAAACCCTCACTTGGACTATAAATAGAACAAGTGGACGATACACAATGTTTTCGGTTAGTTTTGATCATAAGCTGCTATACTTGCAGTCCTTGATATAGTTCCTAGATTGCAAAACTAGGCAAGCCTTTCCTATTAAAAGGAAACGTTATCATGATTCAGTGCACCACATTCACTTTGCTAAAGCTGAGTTTTAAATACCAATTCATCTGGTTATGGAGATTGCATATTCGTTTTATCCCCTCGAAATATTCAGTATACAATAAGATAAAACGTTTGGCATATTTTCTTAATTAATATATTACTGAGAAATATTGATGAAATATAACTCATAATTTCACTGTGTTTATTTTCGTTGCAGTGAGACATATTTTCTACATTTTCACCGGTTTTCCGGAACAATATAATTATTCTTCGGCAGTGACTCTGGTATCATTTAAAGTGAAAATATGTATATGGATAGTGAATCAGACTATTTCAAGTCAAAATATAGAATATATAATAATCGCAACCCGCCTTAGGTACATTTTAACCGGTATATGTACGAGTACACGGTATTTAACCTTCCACAAAGGGACACCACTCGGAAGACCGTATCACGTTAGATTTGAAACGCCAGAAAATAAACCTGCAACAAGATGGCGAACTTATCGGGAACTGCGAGTTGTACCAAATCCTACAACAACACTTTGATATCCAATAGCTTGAAAGTTTGCGGATGCTGTAAATGTAACTTTTTCCGTTCATTCCTAAAATAAAACTAAATTTCGGCTGTACAGAAAATACATTAATCTGGTCGCTCGTTCTACATGTAAACAAAAGACGTTTAAAATCATTTGTGTATAATTATAATAAACAGATAATTCAATGTTTCATCATGACTAGGTTTTAATTTTCATCTCGTGGTATGAAAAAAAAACATATTTCACGAGTGACGATCGTGAAATATTTTATTTTCAAAACAATCATATTCATGCAAAAAACGTGTATAGCCTCTACCGATTTATCAAAATTAACATGCATATATAATACAGCTCCACTAAAGCCATATAATCACAACCTTTGAATGGTTTCTATCCCGCATTTGACATTGAGTACTAGGTAATATACTAAGCTTTCAAAATGTCGATGTTCCACACAGGTTCGCTCCCGAATCTGAAGTAATACCCGTACGGAGCATCTGTTACATGTCTTTCCACTACTACAGATGGAATATCAACCTAAAGAAAGATCCTTCAGAAGCTTAGGAAGAACTATGGCCAAACGATAGCAAACTCGAAATCACTGGATCTGATTCGTAAGCTGTAATAAAATGTGAAACAATTCTCACATCCTTTAGCATCAGCTTAAAGGGGATTAAATATTATTAAATGGATTTGAGGAACGATAGGTCCCACTTGCCTATAATTGAAAACAACAATAACGGATACCTTGTTGGTTGCAACTAATTCCCGTCCATCCGAGCGAACACGAAGTACAAGTTCCATCATCTTTATTACAGATATCATTACAATGAGTACTGCAATAATCTGTACAACTTGCACCGAATGTTCCATCAGAACATTCTGTAAAACAAAAAGGTATTTGAAACATTTACAGCATCATTTTGTGTAAATATTTGTCTAGCAAAATACAAAGAGTGAATAAATATAGATAATATATCTAACGAAATAATATCAATTTACACGTAATGTCATGAAATAGCGCAATTACCTCCATATATTCTGACATCACACAATACAAGTTGTGTACCATTTGTTGCAAGTCGTATTCTGAACTGATTTCCGTAAATCTCTTGGTCACATGTTACATCAAAAGTCGTTGTTTTCAGTGAGGAGTTATCGTGTTTGTAACACATTTTTCGACCCGTATAGGTATTCCCAAATCTGTCGCCGAATGTACTATTTTCAACCGTAACTTCAAAATTCTTGAAATAATCTAAAAAAAGTTATTAGATTTGAGGTAATGCAATTCGAAAAATCTTTGAATAAAACCTAGAAAAATTGGGAAAACAAATATCTAACAGTTTGAGAGGATCGCGCCACATAAATGTTCCATACGCCAGAGATGTAACATTGCTAAAAATTGTTCAATAGAAATACAATCAAAATTCAAAAGAACTGTCGGATGTTGAACATGTATTTTACAATAACTCTGTTTTAGTGTTTACATTATTATCATATCTGTTCACATTTATAACACATTCCTTTAGGGTATATATACCTACCTATTCAAAAGTGTTTTAAGTTAAATAATACATCCAAAAATGCAAGCAATTATAAATCTAGAAAATCAATGATTAAAATCAGAATTCTAACAACTTTGAAGATAAAATATATTATACCGTTTAACAATTTCATATGAGGGGTATTCATTTCGAATGATTGTGAATGTAATAATTTGCAAATCAACTGCCAAATAAATAAAAAAACACCATCACAAGATTATCAAACACAGCTTGGGCCGTCTATGGTATGTAAATGATTCCTGAAAGATATAACTTTTATTTATACGTAACTATGAAATGTAAGCAAGCTTATGAGCTATAACAGGTATCGCGAAATATTTCTTTCAAACAAACACATATTAAACAGATGGAGTAACAATATATTTGACTGTTGTATCTTTTCCTTGTGAATGGGGCTGACACATTGTTAAATTAAAACTTGAATGCCTGTAAGCTTCACAAGAATCTAGTAAAAATCTACTCTGATATGGTTTCATTAGAAAATATTTGAAAACAAGTCGCTATATCTAAATGTTCAAAGCATATTTTGCCACAACTGTTGAATTGTGCAATATGTTAGTACAGTACGAATTTTCTTACTTAAGTACTCTTTGACAGTAACAATGGAAATATTCCTAATTTTGTTTTTATCTTTAAGCCAGAGTCTCCACCATGGGATGTCCGTTGACATATTTGCATAGTTTGTATGACTACATGTCGATAAATCTCTATCGACAGCCAGCGCAGCAATTTGTCTCACAGGTATATTACTTCCATGGCGGGTCACCATTACATTGTAACTGGTATGCCCAACTGGAACTAGATTTTCTGAAAAACAAATGAACATTTAAATGTAATTAAAGTATTCTTAAATTAAGTAATATACGCTTTTACTACCTTTTGCATGAATCTGCCAGGAGTGTGTTTAGTGCACCTGGGAACAACGTGCTTATATAAAGTGAGCTATTATGATCTATCTACGTCCGAAGACTCTCATGCGCATATACAAATTTTATGATTATACTACTTCCTTAAATAGCTAGTCCCATTATGTGTAGCAAAGTACGAACACATATTAGCACTATCCCAGTGACAGTCACCCCCCTCGGGTGTGAGAGGCCTCAGGTTTGAGTCTGAAACATTTTCACAAGTACTATGATTTTAATTTTGTATCACTGATGTATATATAATCAAATCTGTAGCCCAAACCACATGTAAACGGAATTTACTTGGCATTTAGATTTATTTGCAAGACCTTCTAAGTTCAGAATAAAGACTCCATGCAAACAAACCATGTTTTCACCTACCACATGTGTCCTGTTGTTTAGATTGTATTGACGCTACGCAGATTAATGCCATCATTTCTGATAACGTTACGTTGAACTGTTAGGGCGGTTTAAGATTTGTTGAATTTTTTATTCAATATTTTTAAAAGAAGTTTTAAATTAGATATCTTTATTTATATTTACGTTTATCTATACAAATCTGTATATCCACAATAGTAAAGTCGTTGAAAAGTATGACCTAAATTATGTAGATATCTGTAACTGACAATCAAATAATACAAGCAAATTAACCAATTCTTTTGTCCATCATAGGATGAATATTACACTGATCCATTAATATACAAAATCGTGTTTCTGTAAATTGATGCTGTACAACGAAACATAATTTAGACTTGATAAAACTTGAAAAAATATTCAAGCCATTCGAAATCGATGTTGTACCAATTTAGTCTTAGTTTTTTAGTTTTACAGTCACCGTGACAGAAAAAACTCAAAACCGGTTATTTATATGGTCTGTTGGTATTTATGCATGCCCTCTCAGGTGGTGTAACTTACTGTTGCTATCAAAATATAGCTATAGCGGGATGGTCGATTTATAGATTAAAGTTATTCGTTGAAATATGAACAAAATTTGTCCCGGAAAAACCGGCGTTATCTACGAGTTTTGATATTATCTTTTATGTTTTATATGCGGTACGTCTTCTACTATTTCTTGTAGTACTGGCGTCATTTTTACGCTATTCTTTGTCAATGAATATTATGGTTGAAAAATAAGTAATTCATTTGTGGACTGAAAGTAATAATTCATACACGTGTAGAAATACTTTCTAATGCGTTCGACAATATAGAGTTTCATATCATTTATATATCATAACCAAACTCTTTCTATACGATATATAAAACGGACTTTGACGATTGTTTCTCCTATGTTACAAAAATAGAACATGGCTACACTATTTAAGGTGCATTCATTACATTCGAAATAAAATATAAGTATCGTATAATAAACATTTTTCCTGACTTATTTGATTGAGAGTATACATAATTAGATATTTCGTCGTCATAACAGTTGGCAAACTACGGCAACAGGCTCCGGACGGAGCTTTGTTTCGCTCCGACGTCACATGGACGTGACGTAACATTGTTGTTTTCCGCATATTCTGTGGACGCAGATGATGACGAAACGTCCGGTGAACACAAATAAAATGAGACTGTCCGCCAGCTTCATGGTGAAATGTTATGAGCACAAATTGATACGTCAACAAATTACATAACTTTTAGTTCAACTAGATGAAAATTGTTACTTCGGGACATGGTTTTTTTCCTATGTGTTCCTTAAATGAAGTTACAATAATACGATATGACATGGTGCGGCACAACTATTGGTCATATATAATTAGATCTGGTTAATAAAAGTATTATGTCAACAAGCGGAACGTATATGTATACAAACTTTATCCAATGAAATGTTACAGTCAGAAGAACGATACTAACAGAGAGAGAGAGAGAGAGAGAGAGAGAGAGGAGAGAGAGAGAGAGTATGTGATTGTCTTCCTCAGCAAGTTTATACACAGACATATGCTTGTCATTTGTACCGTTTTATATCCTCGATACAAGTCTGAACGATTGCTAATATTAAGTTGTATTACAGTCTGTTAGCTAAAAACATATATTTTAAATTATTCTCTTGAAGATCCAACAAAACGTGCGGAAAAAATAAGACTTCCCTGCATAAATGCATTTCCACCGTTTCTTTTTTTTTTTTTTTTTTTTTTTCTTTTTTTTTGATGCTGCTGTGAAAACTTGGCGGCGAAAAGCACTACTCAGAATAGGCACTGCGTGTTTGTCATATTATTAAGATTATATATATATATATATTTTTTTTTTTTTTTTTTTTTTTTTTTGTAATGTTTAAAGTATGTCTCCTAAACAATGAGCATTTTATTATTTGATATGACCGTAAATGTATCATCAAAGACAAAATGATCTCTAGGGACCTGGTTTATTTGGAGTCCATTTAGCAGATGCTTAGACCATTATATTATATGTGTCCTGCCATAGGACTCATAGCCACGATTTTGTGGAGAGTTCGTATGTTTCTATTTTACAGTGAAACAGGGTTATTTTCCTTGAATAAAGATCTGACAAGCTATTTTGAAAGAACTAAGTATAGTTGTATAAATGTCTATTGTCCCCATGTAAAGTTACTGTTTAAAATCCATTAGACGTATGCATACAAGTTCATGTCATTTTCTGGTATCAGCAAAACTCTTCTGTTCATATCGTCAATCAAAATACCATAGAGACGCATGGGGAAGACACGATTATAATTTGCTATCAACTTATACCAAGTGTCTGCGCATACTGATTGCGCTTCGTATAGTTTAAAATAAACTGACATACATATTATGATACTTACTACGTTGACATCCTGGCCCTACCCAGTCAAAGTCACAACCTGAGGGACAGTTTCCTGTGCTGCTGTTACATTGTTCATTGTTCATGCAATGGCATTCGAAATCACAGTTTGGTCCGAAACGGTTGCTAGAACTACACTGTGTGTCTGAAACAATATTGATAAGCATTAAAACGTAATAAATAAGGAACTGGTTTTTAACGTTGTGTGTAGGACTGCAAAAGTTTGGTTTATATATTACTAATGCGTCTCAAACATTTATTAATTTCATACATAGTACACTGCATGATGTTGAAGTTGAAACCAGTACAGCAATATCCACTTCTTACTGTTCAAACAATAGGTCTGTTTTAGTGTTGATAGATGTGTGAGGATATTTGCGAGCTAGTATATTGAATATACTCGCATATCTGTATACGGCATACATTCCTATTCAGAGAGAAAACCAGTCTGGTTTCGTGTTTTACCATATGAAACCGCATTCGGACTAATTCAATTTGACCCGGAAGTTATAACTTGATCGAGATATAAGGTAAATATGTAATTCAACATGACATCACATTGTCTGCATTCTAAACTTATCTTTACACTTGAGTTTCAGGTTGCCTTTTAAAAATAACAGTTCTACACCCGGTCACAAATCTGGTTTAACATGTACCATATGGCACATTTCATGCATTTGAACTTTTTGCAGTATATCACATATTTGGTGCCTCTTAAATAAGTAAAAATGTATATTTACCTGAACATTTAAAACAAACACACATTAAAGCAAAAAGTAATCCATATTCAATTTTAAAATAAGTCGCCATTCCCTTCTTCCTGATGCTATATCTTACAATTAAACCTTTAACATGTTTTTGCACAAAATTGTTTATGCAGTTTTCTTCCGTTTTAAAACTTATCACAACTACATACACACATCAGAAATAGATAACAAAAGGAAAAATGATTATCTACATTTGTATTTGTATCCATTCCTTTGTATCGTAACTATAGGTTATTCAACCTACGTCGGTTAAATTTCAGCGGTATAATAGCAAAAATAAAGATTTTCATACATCAACTAAAATGAACTAACCAAGTCCATTTTAAAAAGGGATTGTCCCATCAATCCCATTTAAAGTAGCCATTTTGGGGAATTTACACGGATAAAAAGAAGGCTATTTTTCAAACTGGTCAGAACAAAATAAGACAAAACACAAAATACTCTTTGAAATACACGTACTTTATTTACATTTTGTTCTGCTCGGCAGAACTTTTATGTTCATTATGCATTATACACAAGCAAAAGATATTTCAAGATTATAAAAAGTCTATAACTGAAATATGAAGTTCTGTCTGGCAGAACTTTATCTAAATCAACTCAAGTCTTTTAAAATAATATTAAGGATACAATGGATATATCAATGAGTTTTAAAAAGTTCTGCCTGGCAGAACTTTTTCAGGTCAATTATCAAAATCATTAAAAGTCTATAACTGAAATATGAATAAGGCTCAAAAAGTTCTGCTTGGCAGAACTTTATCTTACTTAACTAGAATGTTTTAAAGTAAGATTAATGATATAATGGATATATCAATGAGTTTTAGAAAGTTCTGCCCGGCAGAACTTTTTCAGGTTCTTTATGCACGGGTCTGTTATCAAAATTATCAAAAGACTTTAACTGAAATATGAATAAGGTTCAAAAAGTTCTGCCTGGCAGAACTTTATCTTACTCAACTAGAGTGTTTTAAAATAAAATATATAATGGATCTATCAATTAGTTGCATAACGTTCTGCCCGGCAGAAATTTATCTGACTCAACTAGAGTGTTTTAAAATAAGATATAATGGATCTATCAAGGAGTTGTAAAAAGTTCTGCCAGGCAGAACTTTATCTGACCCAACTAGAGTGTTTTAAAATGAGATATAATGGATATATCAATGACTTTTAAAAAGTTCTGCCCAGCAGAACTTTTTCAGGTCTATTATCAAAATCATTAAAAGCCTGTAACTGAAATATGAATAAGGTTCAAAAAGTTCTGCCTGGCAGAACTTTATCTTACTCAACTAGAGTGTTTTAAAGAAAGATTAAGGATATAATGGATATATCAATGAGTTGTAAAAAGTTCTGCCCGGCAGAACTTTATCTGACTCAACTAGAGTGTTTTAAAATGAGATATAACGGATCTATCAATGAGTTGTAAAAAGGCAGAACTTTATCTGACTCAACTAGAGTTTTTTAAAATGAGATATAATGGATCTATCAATGAGTTGTAAAAAGTTCTGCCAGGCAGAACTTTATCTGACTCAACTAGAGTGTTTCAAAATGAGACACAATGGATCTATCAATGAGTTGTAAAACGTTCTGCCTGGCAGAACTTTTTCAGGTCTATTATCAAAATTATAAAAATCCTATAACTGAAATATAAAACAGTTTCAAAAAGTTCTGCCAGACAGAACTTTATCTGATTCAACTAAAGTCTTTTGAAATAAGATTAAGGATATAATGGGTATGTCTATGAGTTTTAAAAAGGTCTGCCTGACAAAACTTTTTAAAATACATTATACACTACATGCCAGTAGTTTGTGATAATGTAAAGCCTATAAATGTTGAAAAGTTCTCTATAATGAATATAGAAATAAGATTTTATAAGTTCTGCCGGGCAGAACTTTTTTCAGATTCGTTATGTGCTACAGTCTAAAAGATTATCATTTCGTGATACATTTTGCAAGGTAATAGACGATAATATTACAAAAAATTTTGCCCGGCAGAACTAGATTCAATTCCAGCAGAACTTGATTCAAATCCACTAGTCAGTTATCAAAATGATATAAGGCCTATTAAGGTTTAAAAAAGTTCTGCCTAGCAGAACTGGATTCAAATCTACTAGTCAGTTATCAAAATGATATAAGGCCTATTAAGGTTAAAAAAAGTTCTGCCTGGCAGAACTTGATTCAAATCCACTAGTCAGTTACCAAAATGATATAAAGCCTATTAAGGTTAAAAAGTTCTGCCTGGCAGAACTTTATTTGACTCAACATTATATAAAGAATAGCAATGTGTTTATAAAGTTCTGCCCAGCAGAACTTTTTAAAGTATATTATATTCTAAGTTCTGCCTGGTTTTATATATTCATTATTATACAACAGGCTATATATACTTTTACCACATGCTTGGAAAAATCTGTACAACAACGATTCTCGGTACAAAAAGTTCTGTCTGACAGAACCTTTTACAAGAAGCCTCGAGTCTACTATAAAAATTGTATAAAAACTATACATGTTTAAACAGTTCTGCCTGACAGAATACATCCATCTCAACTCCCATCTTTTAAAATTATAAACAATATCAACGAGTCTAAAAATGTTCTGCTTGCCTCATTATATATAACAGACTCTATATAAGTTTACCACATAAATTACCTAGTGATTTCATGGAAACAAATATTCTGACAAATTTTCACTATTAAAGATTGAACCAAAAAACATGGCCTCTTGAGTGTAAACAAGCATTTTCTTTGATTTAACCTAGCTATAAAGTGACCTAGACTAGTTTTTTAACCCCAAATAAACAAAATTCACACAAATGACACAGTCTGTGTCAAAGTTCTGACCTGCAGAACAGTTATATTTTCAATATCAATTCAGCTCTTTACAGCTTTTGATAAAAAAGAGCATTTGTTGAACATTTCTTCAACTTCTTTGTAAATATTATTTACAAAACTGAAAACAGGTACCTCAACTTCTCATTGCATTTTTCAGTTAATGAAAAGAATCAATGAACATTTATTACATTTATAAATTTTTTATAAATATAAAAATTGTTACACCAATGAGTATCAATACATATTTGTTTACAGCTTTTACTAGAAACTGATCATTCTCTCAAACATCACTTTTCACACTTTAAAATCACATCAAGAAATAAATAAACATATATACATTTCAACATAAACAATAAATAAATAAATAAATAAACAAAATTTGGTGCAATATTATTTGATCGAATGCAAATTTGATTGTTCACTACATAAAATACAAAATACTACGGAATGCCATTTTACTCTTTATTCACTATTTAAGTGTAATATCCTAAATTCAGTTATAAGTAATCTATTCTTAATTCATTCATGGATGTCACAAATTCATTTAACAATAGCATTTATTATTTTTGTATATCATTAAATGCATATAGATATATCACAAAATGTTTTATACATATCTGTAATTCATTTATTGGATATTCTAAAATCAGATTTTTATGATATCCTGAATTCCATTTAATCATATCTTTAATTCTATTTTATGATATCCATTATTGGTTTTTGGATATCATAAAATGAATAACTATATCATCAAATTAAGGATCTCACATAATGCATCGACTTTGAGATATCACTCGATCAGTTTTAGGATATCATTTAATGAATTACAGAAACTTGTTTTGGTGGTAACAAGGCTTGTCTGACTTACCAATATAATTAATTCCCCAAGTGCCCCAGATATTTAAGTCTGCATCTACAACTAGTGGTAGATAATTTTTCATGCATCATTTAAATAAAGTCTAAAAGAAATACTTTCCTCATAGCACGTTTTCTTATGCTAGCGCATTAAATAAAAAACACAGAAAATTAACATAACAAAAATGACATCATTTTAGCCTGCAAGTCATTCAGCATAGGGGATACTGTCAAATGAGTTATGTTGGAATGGGCAAAATCATCTGAAACACTGGTGTACACTGGTGTGAAAGTCCACTTTAAATCTTTCTTATCCAGGATCTGGCCAACTTTGAAATACCATTGTCGACATGATACTTCACTTTGCAGGTCTTGCCTGAAATTATCAGAAAAATATTTATGAGGCCAAAATGTTATTTCAACAAGAGCTGTCTGTTGACAGCACGCTCGACTATTCGAAGAACTGATGAAAGTATGGGGTCAAAGTATTACCAGAGATTTTCAGACAAAAGAAGAAAAATAGATAAGACAAACAATGTGCCTGTATTTGTGGATTTAGACAAATCTTGCACTATATGGCAATGTGTAACTATCATGGTAAGCAAGTGTTCAAAGTTTCAAAGCCATATATCAAGCAGTTTAGACAAGATATGGAATGGTATGCGAAACTTAACTTATTTCTATGTAAAAAAAAAGGGTCATAAGCTAATGTCCTTGTCCTAGTTATATACTCTAGCCTACATAATTTATTATATACTTTATTATGTAGATTCTGATGGTAAACAAGTGGTCAAAGTTTCAAAGCCATATGGCAAAATATAGAATGGTATGCGGAATTTAACTTATTTCTATGTAAAACAAGAGTGCCAGAATGTCACAATATACGCCCGTCAAATTTCTTTACTCTAGCACCTGTATTTGCAAATGGAATTTTAATTTTGTGGTTGTTTACTAATAATTGTATGTCTTTTGTTTTTCTAAGTCCACAAAAAAACTCCTTACCAGGTAGAGATACCTTAAACTACACCTAAAATTGGAAAGTAACATCTATGTTGTACCAAAGAAAAGTGGTCTTGGTTTTTCCCTACGGTCAATTATAAAAAAGTTACAATATAAGTTATTTATAGTAACAACTAAGGGAAGTTAATCTTAAAAAAAAAAATAAATAAATAAATCCAAAAAAAAAATTTCAAGTCCACACAAAAATCTTTTCCAGGTAGAGATTGGTGAAAAGACACTTCAAAATTGGATGTAGCATGCATGTTGTACTACAGAAAAGTGGTCTCGATTTTTCCCTATGACTAGTAATGAAAAAGTTACAATATAAGCTATTTATAGTAACACAAAGGGAAGTAATTCTAAAGAAGGGAACTGTGCATGACACTTCATCTCATGATGGTGTATAATTGTGCCAAGTTACATCAAAATCCCTCCATGCATGAAGAAGAAATGCTTCGGACAAAGTCATTCTTGTATCTGACCTTTGGCCTCTAAGTGTGACCGTGACCTTAGACCTAGGGACCTGGTTCTTGCGCATGACACTCCGTCTCGTGGTGGTGAACATTTGTGCCAAGTTATATCAAAATCCCTCTATGCATGAAGAAGAAATGCTCCGGACAAAGTTTTCATTCTTGTATCCTTTGACCTCTAAGTGTGACCTTGACCTTAGATCTAGGGACCTGGTTCTTACGCATGACACTCCGCCTCATGGTGGTAAACATTTGTGCCAAGTTATATCAAAATCCCTCCATGCATGAAGAAGAAATGTTCCGGACAAAGTTTTCATTCTTGTATCCTTTGACCTCATAGTGTGACCTTGACCTTAGACCTAGGGACCTGGTTCTTGTGCAAGACACTCCGTCTCATGATGATGAACAATTGTGCCAATTTTCATCAAAATCCCTCCATGCATGAAGAAGATATGCTCCAGACAAAGTCATTCTTGAATTTGACCTTTGAAATCTAAGTGTGACCTTGAACTTAGACCTAGGGACCTGGTTCTTGCGCATGACACTCCGTCTCATGATGATGAACAACTGTGCCAAGTTTCATCAAAATCCCTCCATGCATGTAGAAGATATGCTCCGGACAAAGTCTGTTGTACGCCGCCCGCCCACCCGCCCGCCCGCCAAGGGCGTTCCCATAATACATCCCGTTTTTCAAACGGGCGTATAAAAAGGGTCATAACTAAAGTTTAAGTCCTTGTCCTAGTTTAATCATACTTTTGCCTTCACAATTTATTATGTAGATTATGATCATGGTAAACAAGTGGTATGTGACTAAAGCCATATGACTTATAGGTTAGGCTAAATATGGACTGGTATGAAACATTTAACTGATTCCAAAGTTTTAAAAGGGCCATAATTCAACCAAAATAGTTGACAGAGTTATGTTTTCTTGCCTACAGATGAAGAACATGATGATAAACAGGTTTTCAAAGTTTCAAAGACATATGTCAAATAGTTTTGACAAAACGTTGACTGGTACGAAAACTGAACCAATTTCCAAGTCCAAAAAGGGCCATAATTCAACCAAAATAGTTGACAGAGATATGTACTCTTACCTACAGAAAGAGACTGTTATGATAAACGAGTGAATTTTTTTTTCAAAACCACATGTCAAACAGTTTACACAAACAATGAAAATCTTAAAGATTTAAAGGTTAAAAGGGGCCATAATTTAGCCAATATCCTTGACAGAGTTGTGTGCTCTTGCCTAAAACTGGACATGGTGATCATGGTGCAGGCGTTGAAAATTTCAAAGCTTTATTTTGAAAGTTTTTGTCAAAATGTGGACTGGTATGAAAACCTTAACCAAGATGTGACACCGACTCCATGGTGAGTAGGATAGCTCTACTTATTCTTCGAGTAACTGAGCTAAAAAGGCATTCAGTTGCACAATATGTGATACTTATCTTGATTCTGGTGATATCTATTAAGCTTAATTCAAATAATACCATCAAGAAGTGAAAATATGCACCAACAAATTTTTTATACAAAATGATCATAAACTAACAAACATTTTTATGACAGACGGACAGACATCACATAAAGAAAGAAATAGTTGTCTGAACTGTTGTTCAACATTTAAGACGTGAATTAACATCAAAATAAAATTTATAATAGATACATAACAGTGACAGTGATAATGTCTACCAATAAGGTTTCATTTGTTTGCCTTACATGGAACAAATTATCTGTGATACTGAATATTGTATTGTTGACTGAATGAAAAGTCTTTGTCCATTCTTATTAAACAGCCAATTCAACTGTACTACATACCATCAGCATAAACTGTCAAGATTGTTGCGTCTAACCAACTTTCCCCATCCTCATCACGCCAAAATGCCTTTACTGTTTCCCCAGCACAGTACTCATCATCCTAAAAGAAAAAAGTGTGTGTTAAGTAGTTAGATAACAGGAGCTAATACCTTAAAACAGCCACGAATATTTTTGCTTACTTTAAGTAAATATTTAATTACTTAATATTTTATAAGTTCGGATATTGATGTAAATATATTACATCAGCAATATATCGACAATATGGTAAATGTCTTTAAGACTTATATGTATGCTAGTGGGCTCAGTTTATGTTAGAACACAAGTGCAAGAAAACTCGAGTCTAGCTTTTAGTAAGCCTTATATTTTTTGCCACTAGCCAACTTACAGAATAATGCCAGCTTCTATATCTATGATTCTTTTATTATGCACTTATCATATATGTTAAATAACACATTTTACATCCTATTAAACATATGCTAAATGATGTGCAGGAGATTAACTCTCATTAATCGATATAAAATTACAGCATATCACTTTTTGTACATGGTTAAAGCAAGTTTTGTACCACTTATGACAAATTTCAGCTGTTAATTTATTATAAACAGATTTGGTGTGTTCTTAATATAATCTTAATGTTGACCTAATTCATGTATTTTGTAAACAAAATCCGATATAATTTATATCCTCCTTTACTTACTGTTACGACTCTTTGTCTTTTAGTTTCTCTCTGGGATTCTACAAAACAGTAAAGCAACATATTTAAAACATCAAATGAAGTTGAAGGAAATTCAAAGTATTTTTCTGTGAGAGTACCTGACAACTTCTTAACAAATGAATATGTGTTAAAAATAGTGGACAATGGTCTTCAACAATTCTGACTTTTGTCATTTTTATTGTTCCTGAGAATATCTGGTTTATATTAAAGAATATACCCTGCAACATTGATATTCAGTATATTCTTCTACTGACTGATCTGACCTGATGGTCTCATCTAAATTATAACACAGATCATTTACAGTGCAATAGTAAGGCCTTTTTCCTTTTGACTGACTTTCTTTAAAACTTTGTGTCCATTATTATGAATCTTAACTGTAGGCTCATATACCAAGGTAACACACTGGGTGTTTCAAATGTTAAAAACCTGTTATTTATCACATCTGTACCATTATGTAGCATCCTAGAATACAGGTACACCCATATCAGGTAATATCTCACACAGCCTTTTGACTACCCAAGGAAGTAACTTCATCAACTGCAAAAATTTGAAAATGTCAAAATCAACAAACCATTTTGATTTCTTCTCAACTTCTCTATCTCTTCTTTCAAGCTCTCATTTTCTTGCTGCAGGGTGCTGAACTTTGTCTAAAACAAAACATTTAATTACATTCCAAGTATATCTATTTTGAATGTGATAATAAAGTTTATTAGCCAACAAAATTAATTAGCAATTTGATATAAGAGAATACTTCAGTCATGAAATGAAAGAGTAAATTTTGTGAAAGAAAGATAGCATATGATGTTTTATGCACACAAAAAACTGTTTAAAAATGCAAAATATACACACAACTATACCTGTGTGTAATTCAGAGTGTGATGTTAAATCCAGTCAAGAACACCTTTTGGCCTATGTGTAACGTAAATAATATTTGTCTATTCCAAGTAAAATAAATCTGATTACATTCTTCAGAACATATTCAGTACTAAATATATATTATTAAACAGACTGCAAACCGATGAAACTGCTTTGGTTATTTTCTGAGTAACTGGACAGTCCATATATTTTAAAATTTCTGTCAGCTGGAAATAGAATGTTACCTTAAGGTCTGTATATTTGGCTGTCATTGTGTCTAACTGTGCCTGTATGGTATCATCCTAGGATAGAACAAAACAAAAAGATTTAAGTATAGTGATAACCATAATTTTCATTTAGAAAAAAGAACATGCTAAACAAGTTAGACAATGGTTTCAAAATGCTTTTTACCACCGACAAGATCTTGTTATTTAATGCTTATATGTAAAAGTTTCATCTAGATTCTAACTCTCTTTAAAAATGGAAAAGTTGTTTCGTTTTGTTGCATTTGAAAACCATAATTGCAAAATTGTGTTCATATAACAACATTTCTCTTTAATGTTTACATATTCAATAAGAAAGTGTGCAATAAAATCTCTAAAAAAACCTTAGAAGCATAGACCGCAATTAAGCAAAATAATAGCAGACTCAGTTTGACTGTCTGTTCATGAGAAGTAATAACATTTGCAGACACTTGTCACAATGCCTAGCACTGGCTTAATGGAATGCTGCAGTAGTATAACTGAATCAACTCAAACACTCCCAAAAGACAAAAAAATGAGTCTTAGTACATAGGGACTATTTACAGCTACCACATGGCATGCAATGTTTCATTGCTTGATTTTGTAATGACTTACCATATCTGTAGGATTTGAATCAACTTCCATTTCTGTGACAAAGTTGTCATCTGATAGAGTCGGAGTGTTAGGAGTGCTACTAGACACCTGAAAGTATAAGATTCAATTATTAGTCCAAGTGATAATGCTTGAAAGGAATTATCTGAACAATAAAATACAGATGTTTATTTTTTACACAAAAAAGGTTAGTAAGGCCTATTCATTTTGAATCCAAAAGCTATAGTTGACACCCTATAAGAATTGAATGCGGTAAACACAACAAAAGCCACATATTGTAAAACACATGCCCACAACTTGTCGAAAAAGCAGGTAATGGGCATCAATAAACTTTCATTTTGTTTGGTTGATTTTGTCACAAAGTTTTAAGAAGGCAATATTCTTAGTCTGGGTAAGGCTTGCTCTTTCTGGTGAACTCTGAAATAGTTTTATTTATTCAACATACTAAAGACAAAAATTTCAAATCATATACCTTTTTTGTTTTCCTCTTGGACCTGGTGTGTCCCATATCAATATATTCTTTCCTGTAAGAGAAAATATATTCATCTGTTATAAACAAAACAACTTGTTGGGTTCATGTTTTAATATTATTTATTATTATACCAGATTTATATAGCGCCCTTTTCATGATAAACACGTTCAATGGCGCTTTACATAAAGCTAACGCAATCACACAGGGCACAAAATTCATCCTCTACCAGTACAGACACAGAGCGTTCTGACCAGAGGGACAGAGTGAGATAAAGCCCCTATAAGAGATAGAGAGAAATCCTTTTCAGATACAGGCCTGTCCGGCTAACTTAGCCTAGCTCTTTCTTAATAGACAGTCTGGTTCATTAATGTGCCCGGTGTGTAGCAACGATACACGTGAAGCCATATTTGCTGGGAATAACCAGTACAGGCCTCTTACTTAGGTGGATGACACTCGAGAGCATCTCAAAAATTTCCAGTGTCTGGACCTGGATTCGAACCCCTGACCTCTGGATTGACAGTCAAGCATGTTACCACTAGACCACCGGCCCACCTAATGCTACAGTCTACTGTCAAAATACATTGTATACATTGTAATACCATACTATCTTTCAAAAGTATTTCATTCAGATTGTCATTGTTAAAACAAGTCAATCCATTTTATTGGGCTTTAAGTCACACCAATTTAAGTCATTTGGCAATGTTACAGATTTTGATGGTACAGAAAAAAACAAGGTAAACTCCGACAATATTTCAGTCACTGGCTTGCACCTAGCAAGAACCACTGACTTTCAACAAGCCACATCACAAAACCAGGGTTTTTACCCTATCACATGGAAGTCATGGAGAGTTATCTAGGAACCAGATCCAAAATCAGTATTTAAAAAACATGATTATCTAATTTGTTACACAATTGAAAAAAATATAGCTGATTTTCAAACTGAAATGCAAAACATAATCCAGTCACTTACACTTTCAACCTAAATTTCCCTGGCCCTTCAGTGAGTAATACCTCAAGGCAGGTCTCCAGCAGGCTTTCGTCATCTAACCTCATTAGATTTCTATAGAATTTTTCTGGGACATCACCAAATTTCATAATCATGGTCCAAATCTCTATTGGCAGCTTGGCCATCAACAAATGGTGTGTCATCTGCTGTTGAAGAGTTCTTCTATCCTGAAATAAGTACAAATTCTGTGGCGTCATCTCATGAAATATGAAATTTGAAAATATTAGGCTTAGCAGTTTTAGAGAAGAGTACTTACATGCACAACTTGAGACTAGTAAGAACGCTGGCTAAAGCTCTACAATATATGTAATTGTCAAGCTAAAAAAATTATAAAAATGACCAGACATTGTAAAGTATTTATTTTATGGAAACATGTTCATGACTAAAATCTGATTAAACTAGAAATGTCACATGAGTGACGAATACTCCCACAATACGGTCTTGTTACAGAAGAATGGCAACCATAAGAAAGACATGGCCGCAAGAAGGTGTAATTTAAATTATACGTCATTCGGCTGGCCATATGCTATTATAAAATCCTCCTCACAAATGGAAAGCTTTGCATAACGGAGTGTTGTGATATTCAGTAAATTTTTATAAAAGTATTAAGTAGTTACCTGTGTGAAAATGTTATTTTAAAGATTTTCTACGCAGTTTCTAAAAATAGTACACGTTACCTATGATGACAATGCAACATACACACCAGAACATTGCGGCATATAAACGTGTAAACACTTTAGTCTGGAAGATAGGAGCATGAATTATTATTTATTTTAACTGTCAAAGTAGAATCTAGTTGACATTTGTGATGCCTACAATGCAGAATTTGTAAACAGGTACATGATCAGATATATATTCAATGATTTTAAGGTACTGTCTAGACAGGCTGAAACATTTTCTTACAGTAAAAATATAAACAAATAAATGCATCAGTTAGAAATTGTTTGTTTCTGAAAATTTGATATAGATTTATACTAATTTTAATTACTACTACTTAGCACTCTCACAGTCAGGTTGTAATTGTAGGGTGGAATTGAACAGCTATATTTTATCTATTAGTAAGATTCATGTATAGGCGATTTCGCTATATGTTTATATAGCAATTGCTGCAGATCATGTTAGAATACTAGTTTATAAAATTATAGTTCTGAAATTTCTGATGAAAAACAAAAAAAAACCAAAAATCTAAAGTTCCCATTGGCTATGCAGCACTTTATAAACATGGGGGTAAATTGTAACAGCATATGACCTGAATGACGTATTACGCTGAAATTTTTTTTACTGTAAAATAAGAATTATTTGCACTGTTAGAATCGAAATAATAAACATGTTCCAATAATTTTATCAGTTCAGTAAAATATGGGCAGTCATTTCGATGCAAATAATTATATCACTTGTGCTGCACATCAAATACTTGGACAAACAAATGAGTGTTCAATGTATGTCAGTTAGCTAGTGTGTTTTTGTGTCCATCCGTCCAGATTTTTGGATCCAGACATTAACTTTGACATGCATGGAACAATCTTGTTTAGATTTGGCATGAATGTTTACCTCAATGAAGATGGAGTATCACACACAAAGCCCAGGTTACTATCTCAAAGTTCAAGGTCACACATGGAGGTCAAAGATCATTTCAGATCTTGTTTGGCCCATAACTTTTTTGTGCATACAGGAATATTGTTTATATTTTGCATGAATGTTTACCTTGATGAGATGGAGTGTTACACAAAACCCCAGGTTCCTATCACAAAAGTCAAGGTCAGTTACGGGTCATACCTCAGGTTTTTATTTCGATGTAAATGAGATGTGACACCAAAATTTGTGGTCCTGTTTGGCGCCATATAACCTATATTGTGTTTGGTGCGCCGTAAAACCCAATTAAATAAATAGGGGTCAACGGTCATTTTAGATATTGTCTGAGCCATACCTTTGATAAGTAAAGTATGGAGTAGTTTTGTCAGATAAAATTCTGCCAGTCAGAACTTTTTCAACTGAGAATGTAAAGATTTTGCCAAATATGTGAATATCTTTATAATATGAACAAATATATAAAGTTCTGCTAGGCAGAACATCTTTAAGCTGTATAGTGATTTTGATAATAGACTCAAGTAAGTTCACATAAAGTTCTTCCGTGCAGAAATTTATACAGCATATACTCTTTCACCTGGCAAAACTTATTGTGAACCTAGGAAAGGTCTGCCAGGCAGAAAAGTTTTAGACTCCCGGATATTCTTTTATATTATTCTGAATGGCCTGAGTTGAGTCAGATAATGTTCTACAAGGCAGAACTTTTTAAACCTTATTCATACATGTGTATTTATTATAGGGAGAACATTTCAATATTTATAGGCTTTACGTTATCATAATCTATTGACCGGTGGTGCATATTGGCCTTTAAAGTTCTGCCAGACAGACCTAAAAACACTAAGTCTATATAGCATTGATGGTAGACTTGTGGATTTGTATCACTTTTTATACAACATATCATCATCTGCTACCTTTCAAAATGTATTTTAAAATTATAATCTTTTCACCTGAAGAGCATAATGAACCTAAAAAAGTTCTACCAAGCAGAACTGATCTCAATTTAGTAATATATATTCATTATATTTATTATCTCGATTTATTTATTCGTTTTTTATTTATTTCAAAAGATGCTAGTTGAGTCACATAAAGTTCTGCTAGGTAGACTGTTTAAACCTTTTTCATATATTTAACATTTTCACAAACTATTGCATGTAGTGCAAAATGTATTTTGTGATAAAAAGTTCTGCCAGGCAGAACGTTTTAGACAGATTGGTATTTGTCCTATAATTTATTATGACTAGTTGAGTAAAATAAAAGTTCTGCCAGGCAGAACATTTTTAACCTTAATAGGCTTTGTATTATTTTGACAACTGACTAGTGGACTTGAATCAAGTTCTGCCAGGCAGAACATTTTTAACCTTAATAGGCTTTGTATTATTTTGACAACTGACTAGTGGACTTGAATCAAGTTCTGCCAGGCAGAACATTTTTAACCTTAATAGGCTTTGTATTATTTTGACAACAGACTAGTGGACTTGAATCAAGTTCTGCCAGGCAGAACATTTGTAACCTTAATAGGCTTTGTATTATTTTGACAACTAACTAGTGGATTTGAATCAAGTTCTGCCAGGCAGAACATTTTTAACCTTAATAGGCTTTGTATTATTTTGACAACTGACTAGTGGACTTGAATCAAGTTCTGCCAGGCAGAACATTTTTAACCTTAATAGGCTTTATATTATTTTGACAACTGACTAGTGGATTTGAATCAAGTTCTGCCAGGCAGAACATTTTGCACAAATAATGGTCTGTTACTTTGCAAAATGTATTGTAAAACGAAAATCTTTTAGCCTGTAGTGCATAATGAATATGAAAAAGTTCTGCCGAGCAGAACTTTTTAAAACCCATTGATACAGCCATTGTATCTTAAAAAATCTCTGGTTGAGTAAAATAAAGTTCTAACCATGTTCGTATTTCAGTTATAGGCTTTTAATGATTTTGATAATAGACCTGAAAAAGTTCTGCCGGGCAGAACTTTTAAAACTCATTGATATATCCATTATATCCTTAATCTTACTTTTAAACACTCTAGTTGAGTAAGTTAAAGTTCTGCCAGGCAGAACTTTTGAACCTTATTCGTATTTCAGTTATAGGCTTTTAATGATTTTGATAATAAACCAGAAAAAGTTCTGCCAAGCAGAACTTTTTAAAACTCATTGATATATCCATTATATCCTTAATCTTACTTTTAAACACTCTGGTTGAGTAAGATAAAGTTCTGCCAGGCAGAACTTTTGAACCTTATTCGTATTTCATTTATAGGTTTTTAATGATTTTGATAATAAACCTGAAAAAGTTCTGCCGGGCAGAACTTTTTAAAACTCATTGATATATCCATTGTATCCTTAATCTTACTAAAATTTACTAAAATCTTTAAAACTCTTTGATAGATCCTTTATATCTTATTTTAAAACACTCTAGTTGTGTCAGATAAAGTTCTTTTTGAACTTTATTCGTATTTCAGTTATAGGCTTTATATAATTTTGGTATTAGACCTGAAAAAGTTCTGCCAGGCAGAACTGTTTACAACTCGTTAATAGATCCATTATATCTTATTTTGAAACACTCTCGTTAGATCAGATAAGGTTCTGCCCGGCAGAACTTTTTAAACCTTACTCATATTTCAGTTATAGGCTTTTTATAATTTTGAGTATAGATCTGAAAACGTTCTGCAGGACAGAACTTTTTACAACTCATTGATAGATCCATTGTATCCGTAACCTTATTTTAAAACACTCTATTTGAGTCAGATAAAGTTCTGCCAGGCAGAACTTTTTTAACCTTACTCATAGTTCAGTTAAAGCCTTTTTATCATTTTGATAACACACCGGTGCATAAAGAACCTGAAAAGTTCTGCCAGGCAGAACTTTTTAAAACTCATTGATATGTTCATTGTATCCTTAATCTTATTTTAAAAGACTTGAGTTGATTTAGATAAAGTTCTGCCAGGCAGAACTTCATATTTCAGTTATAGACTTTTTATAATCTTGAAATATCTTTTGCTTGTGTATAATGTATAATGAACATAAAAGTTCTGCCGAGCAGAACAAAATGTAAATAAAGTACGTGTATTTCAAAGAGTATTTTGTGTTTTGTCTTATTTTGTTCTGACCAGTTTGAAAAATAGCCTTCTTTTTATCCGTGTAAATTCCCCAAAATGGCTACTTTAAATGGGATTGATAGGACAATCCCTTTTTAAAATGGACTTGGTTAACTGCAGAAATACCTAAAATGCATGCTACAAACAAAATCATGATTCAAACAAAATAAGTATGGTTTATTATATCAAATTGACATTATGATTGGTTGAAAACTGAACAAAGATGTCCAACATTATGTGCCAAAGACTTTAAAAGGTGTGTGGGACAACGATTTATCTCGTTTACCATTTTTCAGGGCGCAGGCTTTGTATAATTACCTGGTTTTGAATAATGCAAGACCTTTTGACTCTGAAAACATGAATGCTAAAGGCAGTTGAAAGCGAAAGTATTCTACAAAGATGGTCATCTACACACAGTCAGATATTACAAAATGACAGATAATTGTTCCCATTGCTATGTCAAAGCAAATATTATGCCATCGCTGCCAAATGATTCAAAGGAGAAAACGTATTTTAGCAGCTTCTTCATCCTAAAATGGAACTTACCTACATACTGATCAGGAAGAGCTATTCCGCCTCTTAAATAGTTAAAATATTTCGCCGAACAAATTATGACATTATTTTCCGTATATTTTTTCACAACTAGCTGACTTTTTTTTCGTGAATTTGAGAGAATTCTTGAAATAATTTTTAACATTTTAAAACAAAACCCAAAAATTGTCAGATGGAAGTAATTTCAATATCATTGAGATGGCATAATGACTGGAGGGTTAGCTCATGATCAGTATATAAGCTTTCCGGCTTCGACTGTCAAATAATGGCCTGAAAAGGAGTATAAATTCACCGATTTTTTTGTCACTTTGGGAAAAGGTCCGGTACCGACTGAATTGATCGCGGCATATAAAGAAGGAAAAAAATCGCTGAAATTAATGTTTCACTATGAAATAAAACTTTGTTTCCCCTCCTGCTACCTACCAGTTAAAATGCTACCAGTACAGTCTAAACTGTTCTGGCCAGCAGGACTAAATCCTACAGGTTCTAAACTGCAAGTTAAATATTTAATAGAGGTTCAATGTTCAAAGGTTTAGACTGTTTTAATATATAACTACAATCGGATAACTGCCTCATAATCAAATGTAACTGAAACATGGAAACTTCATAACATCGTTTGGCAAAGTAATCGTGATGTCACAACATTGTGATGTCGTGACACAATGCACATAACATTGCACGGGTAAATAGATATCTGATTTAATTAAGACCATTAACATTATATACAATAAAAAGAAAACTTGTTTGTTTCAGTATAATATATGTAAATATTTCACTTGTGGACACCATAATTTACATGCTCTCTTGTGGCTGCCCACTCGTAGAAATATTACATATGGTGTTCCAATCTGTGAAATATATTGCAATCTTAAACTGAAATAATCAAGTAGCCTCTCTGTAAGTCTGGAATAGCTTTAAACTATTTAAGAGGAAATTAACACTGTGACAAAGAAACCTCCTCGGTGAAAAAATTTTAATAGTACAAGATAACTCTATTTAGCAATTTTGTTACGACCATTTTTATTATCTCCCCTCTTCAAGGTTGTTATTGAGGACAAAATAATTCGTTTCATCTATGAGGACTCTTTCCCGCCCGATGTGTCTCTATATAAGTTAATGGCCGAGTGTCTGTTGTGATCGTAGCACTGGTAAAGCTTAAATTTCGACGAAATCTGCATTATGGTTTTCATAATGTACAAATGCACACCTTTAAAAGTAAATAAAGATATTTCCATAAACAGATATGCGAATGTTAAATATTTGTTTTATTTTGATTGTTAGACTTATATCTATTTTACTTCACATATACGTTTTTGAATGACACAGTTGTTATGATGTATAACACCGCTGTTATTGGTGCGTTTTATATATGTAACTTAATAAATCAAATTTACCACCATACGATGTCTATATTCAAATTTAAATTTGCAAATAATACTTTAGGCGCAAATTTGGAGGACTGGTGTATAATTTGATGGGGAACAAATCGGTGTTATCGACTTTAATTCGCCCATTTGGATGGGCTGCGCAGTTGTCGACAAGTAGTAAAATCTGTCAAAATACAAATGCTTAAGGAGGTAGGTTACCTTTATATTTGTATGTGCGCATGTCCAACCGGAAGCTAACGTGACGATTTACGACGACGTTTACGACAAACTAAATGTGTTTGTATAGCCTATTCATTCTTCTGAAAACAAATCATAGACCTGTCTTCGATCTGACGCTTTATGGTTTAATAATGCAGAAATAATGAATAAATTGCCGCAGAAACGCTTAAAAACAATGTTGCCTTAAAATGACGTCATTGACGTCATGACGTTACGTGTCAGTTACCGCGCAAAATTAATAGCTTTTATCTTGAAAGAAGGTAATTCTGTGCATTTTCTTTATTCAAACTAATTTTAAGTAACCATTATTTGCTGAAATATTTTTTTATGAATCTTTTGCTCTGAATAATAATCAATATTTTGCTTCTTTTATCTAATTATATTGAAATGTTATGCGGAATGTAAGAAAATGGATGGTGGTAACCAATGTTATTTGGAATATAGCTGGGTGAGAGGTTACTTGTTACGGCCATTTTCAAATAAAAAATCTAGCAGTTTGATTTGTAATACCTATTTTACAGGTTCCGTGGATAATTTGTTACTTATATACTAAAACTAAGATCTAAAATTGTTCAAATTTCAGTAGAAAATTGTGGTTTCTTGAATTGAATTGATGTTACCATGGAAACGAAGCCCGTGACCTATGTATCTAAATGTAAAATTCAAAAGCGTTGACACTAGTGTATTTCAGAAACACAGCTTCGGCTTTTTATTTTCATTTCAACAATATCCATGAGAATAAAAGTAGCATGCTGAACGATTTTTCCATGAAAAATGCCAGACGAGGGGTACTGTTGTAAGTATTCTAAGCTTAGAAATTTGTTTGAATAAATGCAGATAACACGAAAATATAATTTACGTTAGAAATAATATGTTTTAAAGCTACATCATCTAGAAAGATAATCTTATTCAATATTATTTTATAAGAAATTACGACAAAAAGCAAGATATAAGCCATTCTAAACATCTCGGTTGCCATGGTTACTTTAAACTTTAAGAAAAATAGGGTACCATGTATAGTGCTTGGTATTTTGCTAATAATATTACCCAAATATTCCATGTTGGTCATTAACAGAATGGCACTGAAGCCGTCGAAAACCCCTATTTTTATACATAGTTGTTTAAAAATGAGAGAAAATGTGTTACCATGGAAACACGAGCCCCGCGACATATACAATATAAGCTTATATTAGAAAGTTAACGTACATACTAGTAAAATTATAGATTATGCCGATATCAATGAAACTAAAATACCTGAAAAGTGTTAAATATCCGTATTTTCCTTCTTCTTTCAATATGAAATACCTTTGGAGGGTCATGTTCTTCAAACCTGGATAAAAAATGAACTTGAAGGGACAGAGACAAATGAAACTGAGATTTTAGCAGTTAAAACTTCATATTACACGAAATACAAAAAGATGCTGCGGTTCAACTAATTTGAATTCACCTTTGTAACAAGGTAACCTACCTCCTTAATAAAGGTTTTAATGATAAATACTGATGCATTTTTGAAACACAAGTTTGTTCTAGTCTTCTTAATAATCATTTAATGCTTATAACAACCTTACTACGTTACTAAAAGACGTCTGAAAAAAAATATATATAAAGCAAAAACGTATTCATGAATGATATGCAACTGAATTAGAAATACTAACATTTTTGTTGAGCCGTTAGACCAAGTTTATAATAGTCGCCTGTCAATCATTAAATGTAAGGCCGGTATACCTCTAAAACATCGGGGATTCGCAAACATTCCTATAATAACTAGTTTTTCTGTACCGTCAATATTAAAAACAACCAGACAACCTACATGTATCACCGCACATAATGAATGATTAAGAAGGTAGCAGTTTGTAACGGAGAGTAATACTTCAGCAATGCTGATATTTTTTCTCTCATCTGTAACATAGTGTTTCTCCACTAATGGGTCTGGAGCCGATCGTCATCGCAAGATCTTCATCTTCCGGTTTTGAAAATTAACCCCCTGATCGGCATGCTACTTAACCGCACGTTGCTAAAGCACTGGAGTAGGGCATCGAACTACATATTTTCCAGGCTTTGGAGACGTGGTCGGATATTCTCGTTGTATTGATTCTTTTTTTAAAACTTTAGATAACCTTCTTCAGGAATTTCGAAGACTGTCTATTTCAGATTGAGCTTTTCCCCTTTCCTACTTTTATATGATAAAAATCTTGGAATTAATTAGTCACAAGCATTACTGCGTTACGTTTTCTTTCCATGATAAAAGCTTGAAGATGCACCTCAAAATAACTGTATTCTTTTGTATTTCCATGATGGTAATTATACATGATTTGCATGAAAAAGATGAGATATACAAGAAATTAGTTTCACACCGACAGTGATATTTTAATAGGCCAAGACAATGTGTTTAATGTGTTAACATTTTTATGAATTAATGTAGCAATATGTACAATAAATCAGTGTATTTAGTTAAATTTCAATCACATTTTGTTTCTACAGTGTAAGACAGTTATAAATCTATTCTTAAAGCTATGCTGAAAAGAGATTGAATAAGTTTGCAGATAAAGTTGTGAAAACACATTTATTCAGGAAGGGTCTAAATTGTCCACCTGAAAACTTGCAGTAGAGCTGTATTTTACCTGTATTATAAGTCTAGAATGATTTTCATGACGTTTTTGTGGACGAAAAAAGTAGGTCACTTGGTCGTAGTGGGTCTTTAAGACGGTATCCAATGTATTTTTCAATATAAAACCGATTCATATAAAACTCGTTTGTTATTACATACAGATCTCATATCTCATCTGATGTCATGCAATACATAACACAGCTATGTCTTTTGTGGGTATTTCATAAAAAAGTAATGTAAATATCCATCAATAGCACACAACAGAAACACAAAGACAACTAGTCCCTATTGACAAATCATGGGTACAACGATGGCTCATTACCTATTCAACAATAACAAAATGATTTCTGGTAAAATAGGAAAGCAGAATCTATGCAAACAGTAGTTTACAAATGTTGATTATTGTTCGGGGATATTGTTCGGTCATTAATGCAATGCACGTATTACCATTGGGACATGAAAATTAGTTCTTTATATACAATTATTCGCAATAACCGTGTTCGCTAAACCCACTTTATTTTACATAGAACAAAACAGTACTTGAACTTGCTCCGTATAACTGGAAGTTCGTTACATCCCTGTTCGTAATAAGTATTATTATACATCTTAGACACGCACTTTAGAAGCAGTAATTGTGCCAAAATATAATTGCCGTCATTTAATTCAATATAGTGAGTATATATTTTATACTGAAATAACAAAATAAGCACTCAACTTTGCTCAAGTCACATGTGTAACGGCTTGATATTATATTGAATTTTAGCATGACGGTAAAAGTAACTATGGCAACGTTTTATTTTATCTAAGAGTGACCGGTCTTTTACCATTGACTTTATATTTGTGCACGTTTTTCCGTCATGTAAATTAATTTCGTCTTTGATTCGCACTTCGTGTAGAAAAGCAATTACTATATTTGTAAATTTTATTATTATCTTCTTAATTTGGTAATTACAGACCTTTGGATATTTCTTTCATTTATCCATAAGACGAAAATACAACGCGGGTGTCTTAAGAAAGGGATAATTTCATTTTTCATTAATGGAAATGCAAGGCTTTACAAAACGATGTTTGAGAACTGTAATACGTATTTCATTTTTTAGCTTTACAGTGTTATCGCGTGCTAAAGGTTCATGTCTTTGAAATGTGGCTGCCACATTTTCCACCATGAATACAGAAACTATCAATATGTTGTTAAATCCTATTTGTCAAAGTTAAATATTTATTTGAATTTAATGGTTTTGGTTACCTCCCTTTATGGCTCTAACGGTAAACACTCATGTACAGTATTAAAAGTAGAAATTTTTGACTATGTAAATGTGCATATCATCTATTTGGACAGCTATTTCATTTCTTTTTAACATATGAATTAAAGACTTATAAATGGGACCAGACTGGGACTGGTATATCTGACAGAAGCAAACATGCTAAAACAAGAGTAAATGTTAATGCTTTCAACAGAGTGAGTTACTCTGACAGCCTACTTTATACATATCTTGAATATTGCGACAAATATCCATAAAATAAGATAATCAAATATGAGGCTAATTCAAACAAATTCCAAAGTAAAAAATCATTGTTTGCGTTGCCAACGAAGCGCGTGCAAAACATATCATCCTTCTCAAGATATTAGAGTAATTTAGTTCAGAATTTTGTGAAATGTCATTTCCCAGACGAGTATTGCCTCAGTTTATTTCTTTTAATTGAACAGTGTTCCTCTCTCTTTCAAAATAAAAAAAGAATGTGTTCCATGTCTGTATTATTTTGCCCTAGTAAAGTCACATAGCAAGCTGTTTTCACCGTAATTGTAATTAAATCAGTCAAACAAAATTTGTTTCTTAGACTACATTTACTGATAAATCATTTAATGTTTTGTGTAACATTTTTCCGCCTAAAACGCATAATTCATTTGGAGATGAATTTATTGATTTCCATTTATCAGCGTAAAATGAATGTGAGTTTTCGAAATCGATGAAATTCTATATGTCCATGATGTCCATATATAGCTCTTTGTTATGAAAAAAAATGTGTTTTTAAACCAAGGTTTGATATGTCATCATGTTACCAGACAGCATGGATCCTGACCAGACTGTGCGGATGCGCAGGCTGGTCTGGATCCATGCTGGTCGCATATGCACTATGTTGGTTTCCTCATGGTGCGGCTCATTACTGATTAAACATTATTTACACCATCATGACTATACCAATGTACCTGCAGCAGAATGGAGATCAGACAAGAAGCCACTCAGAACCTTCCAGCTCAGTGTCCAGCCTAAAGCAACTGGAGTTAAGAAACTGTATTCTAATAGGATTTTCTTCGTTAAAACACATTTACGCTAGGATGACGTCACGTTAACGTGATGTGACGTCAAGGTTGTTTTTTTTTTGCGACCAAGAAAGAGCGTTACTATATTTTATCTACTGTTTTAGATTAAGGGCATATTAGAATCGAACTAATTTATACCAAAACCGTGTTTTAACATTATTTATACACGCGGGCGGTAATACGTCGTACAAATAATTTCACGAGGGCTGCGCCCTCGTGAAATTATTACGCCCGACGTATAACCGCCCATCGTGAATAAAAAGTGTTAAAACCCTCGTTTGCTATAAATTATTTCTTAAATAACGGCTGCTGTGAAGTACTGTGAAGTTATTAATATTCCTTTTTTTAGCTTTAGTAGTTAAAGTCGGTATTTAGGTTGAAATTAAATCGTCCTGAATTCATTTTTTGTTTAAAATAAATACGTTACTAAATTTCTGTATATCTCAAAGTTTTAATAATATGAACATATATATATGTCTAATTTAGCATGTGGCTTACATTTTCACAACTATTCTGTGTTTAAAATTTAAAGAATTGCAAAATCGATGAACTAATGTACATTTTCGGAGATATCTCTTCAGTATCTATTAGTATACCAAATAATGTTTAAGTTTTATTTTATACTAATCAGTGCCGTCTATGTTGTTTCAATATATACAAATGAAAGCTGTAATACTCAACGATAGAACCGACGTATTATGTCTAAATGCCTACATAATTTAGCCTGCATGAATATTGTATTTCTGCCTTCCTGATTTCAAGACGCATAATCAAACTCTGTACATAGAGCGCCTACGTCACCCGATTTACATTCGGAACATTTTCATGCGTTTCGGGCTTTAACATGTATGTTTAACATGGAACTATTTGAACCGTCCATATACGGAAAAATACAGGTTTTATGTACGCACGTGCGTCCAATAAGGTAATATATTGTACTTTCACGTGTTGCAAATGAACATTCACGATTGGATAGATAAAATAGATATAGAATAAACAACTTATAGATTAAAGCATATTATAAAAGCTCATTAGGTTCCTATATGTGGTCTATCTGGTGTTCAAGGGACAACACATTTTAACACTAAAACAGTTTTTTTGTCAAACATAAGGGTAAAGTGATATTATACCGATACAAATGTACGCATCCGAGTGGAGGACAATGCAAAATCGTCCATATGAAGCACGTTAGGAGGATGTAATTTGCTCACATGTGTCAAGCACATAATATACTAATCTAAGCCCACTCTCTGTACGATGGTTTGAGATATATAAAAGGTTCACTATACTTTGTTACAGTTGTATTAGCAAATATACACATGAGACTGGATTTTCACTGAACTGCATGTTTAGCGGAGAACCAATATGATATATTTTCCCAAAAGTTAATCTCTAATTCTGCCTGGCATTTCATGGCCTTTATTCACTAATCAGTACGTGTATGGTAATACGGTAAGGATGGTAATATATTCATATAATTTAACAATCAAAGCGAGGCATTTAATTGGAAAGAAGTAATAAGTAGTTATTGAGAATATACTGTGTTTATGGTTAAATTTATTGCAATATCAGTATCTATATCAAACTCCACAGAGGTGTCCATTGATTATTGACTGTTCCTATATAAAACATGATTAAATATGACGTCCATCTGTTTGATTTCCTTGAGACATTGAAAGAATAAATATTCGTATCATATTATAATCTAACGGATCTCAAGACCAAACCAGAACCCCCTCCCAGGAATTTAGATTAAAGGACACTCCTAAAACTATCACACCTGGTCTCCATAATCAGTTCTGATAATGCCTACAATGGTCATTGCTAAAAACTTTCCCTTCTTTCTAAGAAATATCAGTGTTGAACTATAATGTAAGTTATTTTAATGATGGTCTCTTGGAATAGACTTGGCTACAATATTAAAGTAATTTACTTTTCTTCGAAATTCAATTGTCCATGCTAAGTCATGAAAAGAGGTCTTTTAGTTCTTGTGAAGATAAGAGGAATTTTCCTAGAGGCCTTGTAAGGTAAATAGTGATCAGATGATTATTCGATACCTTATGTTTTTATGAAACATCTTATATGCACTAATCAATGCTAAAACTATTTTTAATTCCCGTTACTTGTTAAAATCATATCAAACGTTAAAAAGTTCGTACCAAGACATTAAACTTTTTCATTTTCTTTTGGTTTCGTGCTTTTCTTTAAAAAAAACACACAACATGCACACAACTGTCAAGAACTTACAAAGGAGCCAATTCCATTATTTTATTTCTTTTCGGAACGTTGACATTTGTACATAAATATAAGTCAATAAACAAGAGTTATTTTTACGTTTTCATGCAAGTTATGTAGAATGACAATAAAAATCTTGCATAAAAATATGTAAGATGTAGAGAAATACAAATATATATGTGATAGAAAATAAATTTTTTTAAACGTTTTTGTACATATAATTTATCCTTTTGGCGCGTATATCCACTTTACATACATGTATGAAATGTCAGATCTTTGAATATACATGTCAATACAATGATGTCCTTGTCTCGGCATACTTTACCTTTTGCCGTGCTTTGTGAAATTCATTATCTTAACTTCTTCTTCCAGATAAATGACGTTCATGCAGATCATATTTGGATGAGCTAAGTTTGTTTGTTTGTTTGTTACGAGTAAAGCGCCGTTTTTAACTAGATTTCAGTTAATATGTAACCTTCCAGTACCAATCCGTAACTGCCAACTTTTCCGCATGAACCAGAGGTGAAGGACGAATGATTTCAGACACAATGTCTTCCATCAAATCGTCAAGGATAACACATGCCTTGCCTGGAAATCGAACTCAAGACCCTGCGATCCGTAGATCTGCGCTCTCCATATTGAGCTAATAGGACAGGCTTCAGGCACAATGATAATAAACAGTAAGCATCTTTTAAAAATAGAGGCTGGCGTATTCGAACTACTGATGATTAAATAACATTCAAGCTGGAAAAAGGTTTTAGCAAACCACTTTACTTCAGTACATTACAGTCCGTAGATATGACCGTTCCAGTCATTGCTGACAAATCGTAGGTACAGCGAATTTCGACTGCGAGTCAAGTCGGCGTTCGAATATAATCCATATATATATCAGAGAGAGAAAATATAGCTTCACTGGTCCCCATCAGTAAAACAGTTCAGAGTTAGTGGACTTACTGTGAAATGTGCACGCTCAATTGCACTGCTAGGCGTTTTTCGTAATTAGTTTGGTATGTTGTGGCGGTGATTAGTTTGTATAAAATCTTTCAACTTATATATTATATATTATAGTTTAAACTCAAGAGTGGATTTAGAATGTAGACATGTCAGGGTATTGGCATGGATGTTATAAAGTTTTCTGAATATTCAGTGTTTTATATTTTCTCGTCCTTTGGGCTCATGGAGTTCATTCAATATCTATGTAATAGAATTCCGCTTAAGCCAGTGCTGCTGTGTGTGTGTGTGTGGGGGGGGGGGGGGGCCCGGGTGCAATGGGTGTTGCGCTATTCCATTACCTCTCATGAACAGACTCAATCCCTTTATTAACTTACCCACAATACACTCGGAGGACAACAGCAACCGCCATATCATTTTATAAAGTAAAGCATTATACTTTAGTATGATTCATCATATCTAGTACTTCGACTGATTATCAAAAATGACTACCAGCGCTGATAACGCTAGTGATTAGAACGCTAGTAAATAATTAATATCATTTATCACTGTTATCGTGATATAAAAGTATATAATAAATGAAATACTGATTTTTTTACAAACATTAAATGTCTATTCATGTATGACAATCGAATTAATACAGTGCTTGAGGCGGTCCCTGTGTGCACGAGAGGTCCGCTTATTTGCATAAAATTAATCCAAACTAAAACTGAACATCATGGCGAAATAAACTTTGATCAATAAAAGTGTTAATTGAGTTATATCATATGAAAATATAGTGTAAATACTTATTTGAAGGAGGAATATGTTTGTAACATACTTTACACATGTCACGTTACCATTTCAGTAATCTTGTTTTATTATATCGTTATCTTCTCAGAAAATAGTAGAGGAATATTTAATTATCAAGTTATTAAATACTCTTACTTAATAGTTAGGTTCCATACTTCTCAAGCAATTTTTTTTTGTCCATAACGGCGCTTTAAAATACGTTACCACTGTATTTTTTTGTATTTAGAAATATGTAGGAAGAAATTTGAACCATTGTTATAAATATTATGATATCATCGATTTGTTAAAACTTTAAAGTATTAATTTTAACATTTAATTTTAACATTCTTTCTTTACTTTTGTCAACCAAGAAATCATCTGAAACATTCATTACAAATTCAATGTTACTTTTTCATCTTGAATTGATGCATCTGTCAGCTTAATTAAACTAATATATGTTTCTTAATTATGTTGATCGTTTCAATATTGTAGTTACATTTTACATTGATTGTGTATTTTATGTATATATTCTGTATATATTAATTATAAATATATCCCTGATAACATCCATACACTGATAATAGGGTTACAATTTGGGGCTGTCTTTCATGGAAAATGTTTAATGGAATATTTATCTTCTTGTGTGATTGTGAAGTGTATCTATGCAGTTATTTATAATTACGTGAGAAATAAAGCATTTTATTTTTGAGTACAGAAACACATGCATTGTACTGAGATATTTATGGGCTTACTAATATAATATTCACTGTTGAAAAGCTACACTGAACAAAAAACTAAAAAACAAAATGTAATATTCAGGTACTTTAAGTAATCTTTAGATTTAAACTTGTGAAATTGCAAAAAGCTGTCAAGAATGTGAACAATATTAAGTGTTTGAAAACCAAAATTGTTTCTAAGAAGATACTAAGTGCCTTCTGAACGACACTTCAGAGTTACTGAAAACATTTTGCTAAAGAAAATCTTTTAGAAGCAAAGAACGCAACCAAGTAAATAAATAGCAAACTCATTTGTATCAAGTCTGTTTATGAGAGGTAATGAAGTGTGATACACCCTTACGCTCCTAGCACTGGCTTAAAAGGAATTCTATTTTAGTAAACATGGTCCAAAAGGACCAGAAAATCTAACAACACTGAAAGCGAGTACCTGGAGACTTCTTACAACCATCAAATGACACTTAAACACGTTTTGTGATAGCAAATATTTCTTTTAAGATGATCCTTTAGAAGCATATCAACACAACCAAGCAATTTAATTGGGTTTAATGTCGCTCCGACACAATGTTAGGTCATACGGCGACTTTCCAGCCTTGATGGTGGAGGAAAACCCCTGGTGCCCTTCCGTGCATTATTTCATCACGAGCGGGCACCTGGGTAGAACCACCGACCTTCCGTAAGCCGGCTGGATGGCTTCCTCACATGAAGAATTCAACGCCCCGAGTGAGGCTCGAACCTACATCGATGAGGGATTTGATTGTGTCTGTTCATTAGATGTAGTGAAATGTGAAACTGCCCACTCACCACTAGCACTAGCTTAAACAGTGTTCTGTAATAGTAAAAATTTATGGATTAGTTAAAATCTGAATCTAAAATCAGATAAAATGTCTGAAAAGTATGAACTGCACACAATTTGAGACAGCAGTGTTACAAGAATCACATTCTACACGTCTTTAGATGTGACTTACGATATTTCACTCTAATGTTACCTAATATAGCATATTTGCACTTTTGCTGGTTAGCTGTTATGAATAATATGTTGCTTTACTGTATATTATTTATAAAATAGAAAACAACTGACAGATGAAGATCATAGATTCTCAAAAATCACTTTATTTTTTATGAATGACATTTTATTACACTTTTATTCTGAAGCAATTTGTATCGTGCTTTCGAGTTTCTTGCTACAGTTTGAACTTTTGATGAAGACAGGTCATGCCTTTGTCTTAACCTTTGGTACGTTACTTAATTGATAATTAAACTTTATTGTCATGATTGATGCATAGTTTCTCTAAGAAGTGTTTCTCTTAATGTTCCAGTATATCCAGGAATATTGCACCACATAATACAATTTAGTCCTTGTCTGTAGAATTTAAAATATTTAAAAAAAAGTTTGTGTACATTCTGTCATTCTTGTAAATGTTTCAAAATGACAACACTGGTATTCTTTATTTTAAATCTATAATGTTATATGTATTTCTTATTTCTTGATTTTGTATCACTAAAACAGTTTTGTCAACCTGGTAAAAGTTTTAAATCTAAAGATTTTACTTTATATACCTGCATATTTTCTTTTGTTTGTTAGTTTTGTTTTAGCACCGCTTTGCGACAGAAATTCAGTCATGTAATGTCAAGCAGTTAACCTAACAAGTCTCCCTGGGTTCTGTACCGGAACTTCTAAGTTGTCGACAGGCAAGTGCCAAGTTCTCCGCATTGTACAGGTGTAATTCTTCTTCTACTAAGTTGACTTCAGGCACGAGTTCTTTATTGAATCTTCATGGTGATCAAAGGCCTCATTCAGATATCTGACTCAAGACCTTATGATTCGTCGTATCGAGCTAGGGTTGGTTTTGTATACGTTCTTATAATGCTACTTTTTCAAAAATTCAAAAACACTTTTTATGAAACTTGATTTTTACTCCCAGGAAGACTACACACATCAGCTGTATGATCATAATATTATGAATGCACAGATGAATATTATTGTATGTTTTATTGATATTCCATCTAAAATTATACTTATATGGATGTTACAATATATATTTTAGACAATTCCTGAAATAACGGAAGAAAACCTTCTTAAAATGTACCGCTAACAGTTTAAATAAATCAATATGTGAAAATTTGGGCTTCAGTTTCTTCTTAAATACTTTTTTTAAAAGCAATGGTAGTGGTAACGTATTTTAAAATGTGTTACGGAAAAAAATCACACAGTCTGATAAGTAAAGAAGAACACTGTATTATTTTAGTATAAAATAAGTAATATTAATTATGTTTCTGAAATATTTTCTAAAGAACTGATGCAATACAACAAGGTTGTTAAAATGGTAACGTCACATGTGTAATGTATGTTACATTTTTACTTCCCTTCAATAAAGTGTTAACTCTATGTCTACGAACATTGGTTTTTTTCATTGATAACTATTAATTATATCATTTTATTCAGTTTTAGTGGTCTCAGAATTTTATTCGTTGTTTGTGATACTGGTTCATTTTATGCAAATAAGCTAAGCACATCCAGTTTTGAGTAAAAAAAAACAAACAAACAAAAGAGTAAAAATATAATATATTTAAAAACACTGATAGACACTAAGGCTTTGGTATATTTAAATTGATTTGAAAATTGGAAATGTTATTTTTTGACGACAAAATTGTGTCATTTTGTAACATTCTCATTAATATTCATGAATATTCAAATAAGTTAATTAAAATAAAAGTGCTCGTTTCTAAAGGCCAATGTCTTAGCTACATTTTGACACCATTTTTTCTGTTTAATCCAAGAACCGACCAAGATATAACTGATTACCATCTATATGGTTGTCATTTTCAAAAATGAACGGTTGCCATGGAAACAGTGAAGTCATATATTAGTTCAAAAGAGCTTTTTCATGGGAACATTTTTTATTTTGAAAGAGTTGGTCCCTCGAACAATTCGGTACCTATGAAAAAAGTCGAGGGGGGGGGGGGGGGGGGGGGGGGGGAGTCCATGGCAGACCTTATTGGCCCCCGTACTAAATAGCCTTGCAAAAAAGAGCTTAAGATTACATATCAGACTTAAAATGTTTACATTTTTGTTACTTTCAACGGATATTGTAGGCTGTTGTTAAGATTCAATTTTAATCCAGTGTTCGATGTTTTTACCTTTCCCCTTTTACTCTTTTCATACTTATTTATTCAACATTCTAACAACTGACTTGAATGAATATTGTCAGGTTCTTTTCATTTCTCTCACTTTTATACTAACATTTCAGTTGCGCACTTATTCCTTCATGTAACATTTGAGGGTAGGGTAAGCAGTATGCAGATATTGGCAGACATGCAGGAAGATAGAACGATAGATAGACTTCGAGTTATTCGGAGATCTAAGATGTGTATATACAGCTTGTTTTATCAATCAGTTTGTTTTGTAGTAAATAATATCTTATCATGAAAAAGAAGAATTAATGAAAAAAACAAAAACGTTTTGTATGTTGACGAGAAGTAAATTGAGATATGCCAAAGTACATTCTATTTTTTTCAGACAAAATTATTAAAACGATAATCTCTCAGGAATATAATCCTTTAAATTTCCCTCAAAAAGGAAGTTCTTGTGATTCATAACTCTGTGTTTTGAATTTTAAACCACATGACCGTTGTTTACATATGAAGTAACACTCACTGTTTGTATGTTATGTGCAGAGTTAACATGCCCTATTTAGAGATGTTACCTACACAAGAAAATCTAAGGTAAACAACTCTGAATTGACCAATAAACTGAGGCTAACATAAAACATTGATCAAATAAAAAGGTCGATTTCCGAACAACTGATCAGGCAGACAAAACATGACCTACATTCGTTTAAATTTCTTTGTATTCAATGTACAGTCTAGTTTGTTTTAAGAGAGCGACTTTGGGAAGCTGCAAAAAGGGAGTCTCTTAAAACATTCTCACTCAACAGGCTGACACTGGTTTCATATACACATAATATTATATCTGCTTGTTTTTTTTTTCAGATTAAGTACATATATATCGGATACTTAGATAAAGGCCTTTTTTTAAAGTAAGAGTGTAAAATGTTAAAATCCTATTTCTTTAATTACATTTTGATAAAATAAAACATAAAATAGTTTGCACTATTCATATGATGTTGATAAAAAATAAAATTTAAGCCCATGATCTGGCAAGAAAAGGCGAGCAGTATTTGGGATTTTAAAATATTAAGGTTCCATTAGATATTATTAGGTTATTTAACATTGTTCTGTAGCGGCTCGTCCAATATGGTTTTCTCAGCTAGGTACGAGTCCAAAACTATCTCGTATTGTACAGTACAATGTTAAATAACCTTTTTATTTTATATCTATTTTATCTTACTATAGTAATAGTTTAAATTAAAAATGTTTCAATGAATATTGTATTCCTGCCTTTTCTAGTTTTTCCAGTGCAAATATATATAAATATATATACAGAACAATGTTAGACCTAAAATAACCTTTTTATTCTATATTTATTTCACTTCATAAGTAATATACTTAATTCATTGAATGTTGTTTTTTCTGCATATCATCATTAAAAGAGTATATGGTGCAACCTCCCTACAACAGTCATTTGGCGATTTGGGTGGCAATAATACTTGGCTGAGATATTATGCCCACAAACATTGTCAGCAAGTTTGGTGAAGATCGGATGAAAGCTGTTCGATTTAAAAGAGCAGACAAGGCTAAATTCCCCGTTTTTTTCGAGTAATTCAAGGACTATAATCAAAGAGTGCCTGGTACAATTTGGCTGGTTATCGAAATTGGCCGAGATGTAATGCCCACTAACGTCAGCAAGTTTGGTGAAGATCCGGCGAAAACGGAATTATAGAGCAGACATGTTTTGGATGCTGACCGCCCGTCCGCTGCCATTCATAATCTTCTCCATTTTGTTTCTTAACCGTTAAATAAAAACTGCTGAGGTAGCTATTCAGACACTCGGTGCTGAAACCAATTTCTAGGTTTCGTCCGGAACGGCTTCTTTTAGCGACTTTTCAAATATTCCAACATCTGATGATCCTTTTTACAGTATTTTTAAGTTTTCGATTATTAAAGAACGTTTTAATATCTAAATCAAATAGCTTTGTTATCCCTTGAATCGTTTTTGTGTGTCGTTAACAAAAAAGAAAAACAACAAAAAAAACTCAAAGTAAATCCAGATTTCAAGACGCATACTCAAACTCTGTACATAGAGCGCCTACTTCATCCGATTTACGTTCGGAACATTTTCACGCGTTTCGGGCTTTATCGTATGTTTAACATGGGACTGTTGAACCGTCCAAATACAGAAAATACAGGATTTTTTGTACGCGCATGCGTCCAAATACAGAAAATACAGGATTTTTGTACGCACGTGCATCCAAATACCGTAATATATTGTACGGTCACGTGTTGCAAATGAACGTTCGCGATTGGATAGATAAAATAGGTGTAGAATAAAGATTAATAATTATATCTGTCATGTGTTTACGAATCGGATAGAAATATCCATCCCAAGGGCACCTGCGCTTTGGGCGGTACCGAGGCTACCCGATATTTCTATCTGATTCGTAAACGCATGATTAATATTTTTTCTTGCATATCGTATACATATAAGCTTTTTATTCAGATTTATTTTTTTCGCATTCCGTATTTTACAAAAAAAAAATAAATAAAATAAATAAAGCAAATAGAAATGCACTCTTTCAAGTAGTAGAGTATGTACACAAAGCGCGGGAAATTACCGTCTGTAAGCAGAAGTGACGTCATGACGTTTCAGTGAATCACAATAACAAATTTCCCCTTTAGTTTTGTCGTTTGTAGCGTAACGGTATGTTCTTACCGTAAAATAACATATTTTTGAATCGAGAAATATAGTAAAAGGAAAGTGTAAATTAACCAAGATTAAAGTAGCCATTGAAATGACTATTGTTCATCTCTTGTAAAGTATATTGGCAGAGAGGAATACTATATCGAGCCGCTTTAAAATCCAACACTGACATAGCTCTACATTACTCCAATTTCCTGATTTAGATTTGATCTGATTTAGATTTGATTAATGGTTTCTATGAATGTTGAAGTAAAATTTAATCAAGGGCGGATTAAGTGAGGAATTGTATCTCTGTAACAAAAATGAAAATTTAAACAGAAAATGCACATGGCAGAGATATTTTTGACTGGTAAGTGGGTTTATGCTTTACATTTAACAAAATAAATATGCCAGTGCTGTGGCGCAAGGCCTATTCTTTAGCTACATTGTCCTTACAGTCGGATAAAGACAAAAAGGTTTTATGCAAGGTTTTACACTCGGGGGAAATGTTTACAAATAAATGTCTTGATTTTTGACGTAATTTTGCACTCCCTGTAAATATGACACTTTTCTGCATGTTATACATGTCCGTTCATATAGTTGTGCATAATTACCAAAATTGATGGTTCTACTTCAACTACCTACATTTTCTGGCCATTTTCTTTTACTGTAAGCCCTGTTTTGGTAGAGTGAAAATACTTTAAGCACGTTTAGTCTGACTGTTAACATATGTTTGACAAAGCGGTTTGCTTTTCGGAAGCACGCCCCCTCCCAATCCCTTCCTCGGCCCGGCCCTGGATTCGGGCCGGCGTTTCAGAATTGAAATATTAAAACCATAACAACAATATCTGTTGCAAGGACAAATATCACATTGGAACAGCCACTTTCAAAGAACGCTGAATCTTAAAACAAAACCTAACAGCAGTGTTTTGTAAAGAAATCCTAACCTTTTCCGATGCAATATTGGATGTACAATTTTGGAACTCAAATTTGGTGTTCCCTCTAAAACATTTTGTAATAAATGTTAGGAAGAGCTAAAACATGTTGTGAAAGATGAGCTTTTTTATCACAAATTATTCACTTATCATAAAGAAAATGGGAATGCTCGTTATGTGTCGTTAACAATATGACAAAATAACTACTTACCTGAGCTATTCGAATATAAACTCATTGAGATTAAAAGTATTCCATATCTACTTTTTATAAACGTCGCCATTCCCTGTTTTCTTATGTGTATAAATAAAAAAACATTTATCAGCAGTCATAAAAATAGTTTTAAATTCTTCTTCCTTTTACAGTTGTACACAAACATCGCAAATAAACATTAGGAAAATCTATCATTTACATTTGCTTTTGTTTCCGTTCTTTTGTATAGTAAATGGTAGTTATTCAAACTACGACAATAAATTTCAGCTGACATGAAAGGAAAACACAATATTTATCATACACACACGAAAACAAACTTCCTGTATGTACAATATATACTATAATCTGTATAACATCATATAGTGCGAGGTATATGGATGTATATATTTAAGACTTATGTCGTATTGTATCACCGTGTTCAAAACTATACAAACAGATACACATTCAAAAGTAAATTTTGCTCACAACATTATGTTATATTAAAAGTTTACATGTTTACAAATACTTGGTTTATCTCATCTTGACAAGAAAATAATATTTTCATGCCGGCTTTCTATGAGCGCGGGCCGTTTAAGAAAAAGATCTAATTTCTAATTGTTATATCTTTCTGGTGAGGCTTGTCAAAACTGTATCAAAATCAATTTGAGAAGATATATAATTTTTCCATTTTGCGAAATCGGCGTACGTCCGTTATATATCAGTAATGTCATTTTCTTGTCCCATTTCGTTTTAAAACAACCTGAAATAAATAGAAATTGTAGTTCGCAGTTTTAGGTTTATGAAAATGACAAAATCAAATTTTTCGAATTATGAAGAATTATCAACTACATACCTATAAACCTCAAAAGAAAAAAACGATTGGCTCTTTTCCCACTAGAACATTTTATGCAAAATCTTTACTTGAATCAAAATAGAGGAAAACTGACTATTTTGTCCTTCTCCTCTCGTTCTATGTAAAACATCTACATACCTGGATGAGGGATGAAACTGAATAGTTAGTTCTGTGCCCCTCTCCCCTTTTAGTTTTATATTAACATACCTAAATAATAGAAGGTGCAAAGACATAATTCTGACTTGCTACTTTTTTTCTCCAAATGGTAATAGTATGTTTACATACCTGACCAAATACATTGAATGGGGAGATATTGAATTCCCTACTATATGTTTTACCCTGCATAATGAAAAGATAGGTAGTCTAATCAGTAAGATACGACATGTTAATGCTCAAAAATGTAATGTATATTTCTTCCATAAGTCAATCAAATAATTGTATAAGAGCTTCCTTAAGTCTTGGTGGGGTGAAAGTATTGACATTCATTAACTAGTAACAACTCAATTATCAGTCTGCTATTATTCTTCTGGTATGCGTTACTTGTTACCATATTTACTGAATCGCCGTTGTTTTCATTCTAAACATTTCAAGCACAGTAAATTCTAATACAAAATCATGTTACTTCCTAAATCGAACGTTTTAACACAAGTAAGACAATATGCACACTACCAAAACACACACTCACATACAAAGCAAACGTTTTATCAAATATGCTTTATTATTTATTCTGTTAGCAACATACAGAAAGGTAAGAAAAAATGAACGAGATTAAACTGAGTATGGCATGTTTCATATTTTGGTGGTTGTGCACTTATAAAAACATGGTACATGCTATCAAAATTGAAAACAAATGCCTCAAACTATTCTTTTACTCGATATTTTATTTAGTTACAGAGGTCAGTATTAAGAAAACATTTAGAAAAATCTTACAATATAAAGGAAACTGTAAAAGATTTTTTTCTTGAAGAATTTATGTGGGAATTAAATCATATAAAATGCCATTCTTTTGCAAAAATAGAATAACAATGATATCATATCACTGATCAGGGCTTAAAGTTGAATTTAGATTCTTATAGCCACAAACAAAAGTTCAATGTGTCAAAACTATTGAATCTTTCAGTGTGATTTGAACCAAACAAACCATGCAAAGCAAGTCAATGACACGAACGTTTATCCAAATATAAAAGAAAATAAAAAAAGAAACAAACAAACAAAAAAAAAAAAAACAGATACACAAACATATTTCTCTCAATATAACTTCATAATAAATCAGTCTTGAATTAAAGGCATTGTATCAAGTACTTTGTTAGATTTCTTTCAGTATTTCGTTTTGCAGTATGCCTTTCTGGGAAATAGTTTTACAAATATGCATCTTTATCATGTTAAAATTACAAAACTACATTATAATAATGTTAGCAATACCAATTACATGCACAGTGTCATTTACAACTAATTCGTTTTTCAATTCATACCCTTTACTTTCAAGCACAAATTGCCTTTGTACAATAAGAACCCGGTGGCTAGATAAATTGTGATGTTTGGCGCCAATAAAATAATTGAATTTTCCCAGATATATTTGAGCTACTGTTCCAAATCAGTGTCCTGCTGTTTTCCTTCTTCATAATTATATGCATGTGTCTGTGTGTTACTCTAAAGTTATTGCTCTTTCGTTCGTTTGATTAAATGTGTACATGTGCTCAGCCGCTGTACTCATTTACTCAATATCCTATTTACTTATGGTGTGCTGTATGATTGGCCGAGTTGTTTGGTGGGCCGATGGTCTAGTGGTAACATGCTCGACTGTCAATCCAGAAGTCCGGGGTTAAAATTGATTATGAATTAATATAAGTTTTCGCTGAAAACTTGTTTCAGATCCTTTACATCATTTTGATTGTAAATTTTATTGTATATATTTATGTACATGATATATCTAATAAATAATGTTTAAAACAAATCCCAGTCAAGGGACTGGATTTTCCTGAGATGCTCTTAAATGTCTCCCACCTAACTAAGAGGCATGTATTGCTTCTTCCTAGGAAAGACAGCTTCGCGATAGTAAGTGCTATACGATTAAGATCTATTGGCAAAGAGCTAGCCTAATTCAGCTGGACAGGTCTGTATCTTAAAAAGGATTTATTTCCATTTGTTGTTGGGGATTTATCTAACTCTGTCACTATAAACAAATATAATAAATGAATAAAAATATGGGCATTCCTATTGGACATTTTCCATTGTTTTAAGAAGCTTTATACGTTCGAAAGAAGATCTGCAGCCTTTTTGCTAGATCGTGAAAACTAGAAACCGACTTAGGAATTTCCAAGTGTTGTGAACATGTATTATTTGGTACTTATTCCTTTATTTAACCTGGTGCAATTGTGCAATAGTTTAACATAATATATACATACATCTGAAAACAATGCCACTGACGTACTTTTCACATATCATATGTATGTTTCAGTAATAACTGACTCAGTAAATTAAAATCTTATAATGCTGTCAACTTAAACCAAACTGGTCGAACTCTAACAAGAACTTGGAATTGACATGTCGTAAATATTATCTAAACATAAAGGTTCAACAAATGGAAATTTTATAACACTAACCAATTCATTCGCTATTTATTTCTTTTTATGCATTCTAGTGGCAAATACTGTAGCAATATTAATGATACGATGAGAATCAGATTAATAACAGTTACAACCGAATACAGTGCATAAATTCTTGCAATAATTGTAAATTTAGTGAAAAAAGCTATACATATTACTTATGACATTTTCAGACAGTGATGTCAGTCAGCTAATAAATCTAGATAAACAATACTTTTGAATGATGTTTAACAAGTTCATCATGGAATGTGCTGTTAAGTTGTGTGTTGTATTAACAATATGGACTTTTTGTGATCAATTCATCGTCTTGCGCCAGCCATTGTACTGTTTCTTCAGGATACTGAAAACCTATTTCGATCTATTTCTCACTTGTCTGGCTATTTGTGATCATAGAATTCAACCAAGTTATATGAATAACAAAGTTTCTTTTATCCACTCCAGGATGACGTGATAGGTGTTGCATATCTTTTTCCACTTGGTTGCGTTCTATTCCTCCACATAGTCTCTTTGTACACTGTATTCATAGTGATCAAAAGCCATGCACAATCTAGTTCCAATATACATAAAGGGCATTTCTTACTGGAAAGTAAGTCTACCTTATAACTCTTATAATAAGTGAGAAGAGCACTGTCTTTTATTGTCACACTTTTATTTGATAAATATTTGATAACTGTCAAAGTATATCTATTTCGGGAATTTTTATAATAAGGAAAGGGTTTGTTGTTCAAGCATAATAATAACATAATAACATATCTATTCAAGAAATTCATATGTTACATATTTCACCAGGTATTTAGCAGGAAGGTCTAATATAGTTCCAGTTTTTATGAATAAAAAGATGTTTGTACTTTTTTCGAGCGTGCAAACATTCATATTTGATATAAACATGTGACATCCTTGGAAGTTTTATTTTGCTGCTTTCTGAATATTGTGTTAAATAAAGGTATACATTATACGACTGAACTTATTTTTGACACCGAAAAGTAAGTGTAAATGAAACACGATACAAAATGAACTTTGATTTCATCCTGTCAAATAATATATCGTACACATTACAGAAAATGAATCATTTTCCCCATTCTTTAGTATTGTGTAAAAGTATTATGGTATCCTCATTTGTACCAGCATGTCCTTTTTCATTATTATGCTATTGGTAGATTCTTTCTCTCAATACAAAGAAGTTTCTAAATTTGAACTAACCCGTGTTTTTAAGAATTATATCAAATATAATATTATTACTACTACTACTACAGGATTGGGAGGGAAACTTATATTGTAGTGGATAAAAGCCTTTCAGGCAAAATGTTAGGTAAATCCTTTTACTTATTGTAAAATAAATGAACCATTTTGAAGCAGAAAACAATCAAAAAATACCACTTGAAATATAGCAAAACATATGATGGCATTTTCTCCATTTTGCAAAGTCCTGAAATCTTCAGAAATATTACAAAACACATAGCATACTCGGAGATGCAAAATCAAGACTTATTTTAAGCAATAAAGTATAAATAGATTTTATATATTGACATATTAAATGTTTATAGGTAGCTCATGATCATGATGTACAAACTAAAGCAATATAACGATAATATTCAAGCAGATTTAGACAATACTTACTTACTAAATCAATAAGGTAACGTATTTCGAGCAACATACATACGGATTAAAATACAGACATTTATAATGTAGGCTTAAACAGTATATCGTTTTTTCTTTGTTATGTAAAGTATTCCCCAAGTGAAGGAAGAGTGTAAAGGTTATATAAATATTTTTTAGGGTAAAATTCCCACTTTTCACGAAACAAACGCTTTCTAAAAGGCGTAGGTATTATAACAGTTTTCCGAATTGCAATACTTTTACCAGCATTGAAAATTCTTATTTATAGGATAGGGCAACCAATTTTGGACAATAAATAAAGGACATTTTTGAAGTTCTTTCCTTGATAACAGATTGTAAATGAATTTGTCAGCTGCTGACCTAATACAATGAATTTGTCAGCTACTGACCTAATACAATGAATTTGTCAGCTACTGACCTAATACAAAATAGTTGGCATCCATATTAATCATTAGTCATGACATATACTAAACCTTTCTTTTCCTTTACCTACTGTTTTCAGCAAAGTTATATTTATTCCCAAAATTGTATGAAAACCTCTGGTCCATAGAATATCTGTTTATTCTGGAGAAACGATTATACAGCAAAATATTTTACGTCTTCCGTACTTTGTGTTTCAAACCTTTACATTTACGGGTATAGTTATCATTTCATTTTATCTAAGTTCGAGTTTTAGAACTGGCATTTGGAGGGGAGGGGGAGGACTTATACAGGAGATTTTCTTTGCCTTTAAGAACATTGTTATTTGAGCTGGACGACAATATATAAACAGGTGAATAAAATGGTTATATTTTCTTGATTAATACATACAGCAATGCGTTCGATTAATCACACAACTTTAAAAGCATATCATTACTTCATATACAGACAAGTTACCCATATGCGTATAACCTATCAGATATTAACCCATAACCTCCTTATGCATCAGTTCAGAAATATTAGTCAGAAATATTAGTCATTACATAATTATTGTAACACATGTTTTTGTTTCTTGTCACAAGTGTGTATATATTCATTGTTTTTATTACACATTTGCATATGTCGCATTACTCTCAAGACGACAGTACAACACGTCATAACAGAATTTATACTGCTCCTGAAAAAGAGATATTCTTGGTTTGCATTAAAAATTTACACAGTTATAATAGGATATTCTGAGGCATTGTTAGAAAAATCCGACGTCGCATTGACGTCAAGTGGCAATAACAATTTAAATCTCGGAAGCACATAGCGTCCCAAACACAGCAAACACAGCAAAAAAAGTCATGCATAGCATAGTAGGCTCGCAGCCAAAAGAAAATGTAGTGGAAAGATACAGCAGACGAATTTCTACGAAAATCATACAACAGATACAATCTAATGACCTGTCAAATACAAAATGAGTAATGAATAGGTAAAGAGATGGGTATGTTGGGGGAAGTGAAAACATGCAATAATGAATATACAACAGGAAATATTCACTCCAAAACCACTAAATAAAAAATGAAAGCGCAAAACAAGGACGTGTCTTCCGCTTTTACAATTGTGTTACCACCTCAAACTGTCAAATATATCCTTTACACACTGTTATTGTATACTAGAAACGACATCAATACTTATTACATATCTTAGAGAAAATACACTATTATTATAACAACCAACAGCGTGCATGTTTATTAAAGAGAAAATTATACTTTTAATTAGTAACTTGTACTTACAAAACTGGTAATGAGTTCCTTCTTATTGTATCTTAACTGACGTATAACCTGTGGGATTGACACTTCTTTATCAACTCTTGCTCGATCCAACACATTCATTAACACAGCAACTAACCCAGATCTATCGACACCATTCCTTTATAATAAAGCAGACAAAATTCAATACAAATTAGTTTTATTCAATAAAATCCGTATTCAAACCGAAAATACTTCCTCGAACTTCTTCGAGTCTAGGTAAATACCATAAAATCCATTTATTATGATAATATACTTAAAATAATGATACAATTCCAATTAGAAAGCGATCTATATGTTTATAATGTCTCTTTACGTAATAGTTCGCCTGTATTAACATTCTAAGCTTGTTTTATCTCTCATTTTACAACAGAAATAGTCCCATTCACCAAACAAATTCTGTCGACAGGTTTTAGGGTAACTTCCAGCTCTATTTTTTTACGTGATATCTGATGAATAGGAACTAATCAATTATTTCTTGTCATTGTATTTGATTCAGTGTACACACCAGTCAGAATATACAAATTTGTGACGTTGTATGTTATGTTAAATGTTTTCAGAGGTTTAAGTGAGAGAACTAACATTTACTTACCAGCACTGAAATAGGACAGACTTTCTCCAATCCGCGGACGAGTGATTTCGCTGAGCATCAACCTCTGTCACTAAATCCAATACAGCCTGTGGGTCCTCTGGTACAAGACTCTCAGACGACCAACATTTGAAAATAACTTCTTTGAAATGATGTTTCTGGAATGCCATAAAAGTGTATTTGAGTATTCAAATGTAAATAAAGGAACAAAAATACATATACAGATTATGAAAAGAACGAAGAATTGAAATTCATTCCTCCTAATGAAATGGATGAATAATAAATGATTAATGTTTATCGACAAAATAAATGTTATCTTGCTTTTAACACATAATATCATGATTATACGTTGTGTACTCCAAATTACATAGTCCTTACTAGTTTCGTGTATTAAAAGGAAAAAAAGGCAAGACATTACATTTTAAATGTTTTCACAGTTTCTGTTTAATGGTAGGAAACATGAAATAAAGTCTCTTTTTAATAAGTAGTAAAACACTTGGTAAAATATAAGTTCCATGTAATATTATATAATACGAAACATACATTCTATACATGTAATGATATATCCGATATACGCAGTTTCTCTTTATGGTCCATGTAGTTTTGAGATCAGAAAGAAACACACTTTCGTACAATATTTTCATGAATATGATAAAATCTAACACCTCTGTATACAATGCTTGTGTAATGGTCAAACATTAGATTAACATATACCTTTCGTGTAAAGATGGTACTGATATATCACAGATATAAACATAGCTATTGACAGTAAAGTATATTTGCTTCTACATTATATCATACCCCGTTCCTAGTCTGTAAGACATGGTCTTTTACAATGTAATGTTTCTTCTGTATCTTTGACTGGCAAATCACAACAAAAGGGTCGCTTTCCGACACTGCCTCCTCAAAGAAAATCTCCTGCAAAATAATTTAAATATCATCAATATCCATAATGTTTAAACTTTTACGGGACATAATTTTGTACTCCTTTATAGTTTATACTAATGTGGGCTAATAGCGAAGCAAATTCAACAATTTATATCTAACTCTCTCGACAGCTTATTTCAGATAGAGTCCGTCGCCGAGCAAAGCCTGTTTGCGTTTGCATGCTTTGCGCCACGAAAATATGCTACTGGTACCATTTTCAAGTTTGGTATGGCGCGGCCAGGGATCGAGTCTTGTACCTTATCTTATTGAAGAAGACGCTCTGCCCCTAAGCTATTGATTTCCTTATTAGATGTAATATATCAATGATTAGTATTTAACGATAGAAAACTTTTGTACAATTACAATCAAACAGCCGTCGTTTATATGACTGAAAAATTGTTGGAAAAAAAAAACGTTAAACCCGAACACACACACACACTCACAATCAAACAGTCTTATTTTGATAATTTCTTATTATTTTCGACACATATTCTTGAAGGGTTCGTACTGACCGTGCAATATAGTCTTTTAATGCTCAAGCTACAGGCAAACATATGGATATGTGCGTGCGTTGAGGTACGCTGCGGATAAGATTGGTCTGTGCGGGATAAGTACGGAACAGTACGTTTTAGTACGGGGAAAAATGGCGAGAAACGGGGAACAAACGAAACAATACATGACGCAAATAAGTACAGATAGGTTGAATTACGTTTACTGCGCCTGGCAACTTTCTCAGAGCTTCGATGGGTCTACGGTGAACTACGTTATACTACACTTAAGTACGGGCAGCCTCGGAGAACTACGATCAGCTACAGCAAGGTACATTTCAGTACGGATAGCTACGGTTTAGTACGTTTAACTAAGTTTCAACCAAGTTGGACTAAAGTCACGCTCAAATCGCTACGGATCGCTCAAACTTTTGTGCATTCTCAAAAGTTGGAAAAACTTGCAGTTTGAGATAAGTCTTGGATACGTTTACCAAGTGTTGGTACGGATTGATATGGATTACTACTTTGAGGTACGACTCAGGTACGGATCGATACGGATTACTACGTTTCTATCCGTGGCTAGATGTAGCTATCCGTGCTGTAAGTGCGACTGGGGTATTACGTTGCTTAGTGTTTTACTATTGCCAGTTGAATCATTTTATTGATATGCAATAAGGTAGATGAAAACATTTATAATTGACCATGTAATATAATCGTCAGGACTCACATCATCTCGTTGGTCAGTTGGAAACGTGACGACAGTCCCAATTTGTTTCTCAAAAACTAGACGACAAGTCTGCATTTTGAATTGAGGACGCCATTGTGCAGTGATATACCCATACATGTCGTAGTAGCTCTAAAAGTAGGAAAACAGACAGGAACCTTCAGAGAAATAGATAACTTTATTCTTGTCGAATTTGCCTGTTCGTAATAGTTATACAGTATTGAAAATAAAAAAGGGCGCGTTTCGTAAAAACTATTTATTGAAGATACTACATTTAGACATTTTGTATCACGGTACTTCATGTTAGTATATATTTTGATATTTATGAAAAATGTCAATAGAAAATTTTCACAGTATCCTCCTTAATTACAAACATTTACCAAAAAAAAAGAAAAAAAGAAAAAAAAAGCAACAAAAAAAAAGCAATCTCGAATATTTTTATATGTGCATTGCATCATAAAATATGATCAACAGTAAAGACTTCAAAGAAAACACGTATTGAAATACATTGTATCAAAAATAATTATACACTGGTATTGAAAATGTTTCAGACTACTCACTGGAACATAGGTGGCTTTTATCATGTTTGAACTGCCAGGAACAAAGTTCGATAAAATAGGCCTGAAGGCGTCAGCTACAATACAACAAAATGACAATTGGTACTTTTGGCCTTGAACGGTATTTTTCAATATTAAATTCCGAGAAAATATCATCTCATTACAATATTATTCGACCTGTCTTATGTAGATAATGTTCAGTTATAATATTACAGAGGAAAGAGTATTGAAGTTTGTCTATTTTACAAATCCTATCACCAAGATACCATTTTAGACAGCAATTAAAGCAAGTAGAAAGTTTAAACCTATCTCATGCCTTTAATTTCAATACTGTTTGCATATTCAGTAGGCTTGTCACCTGGTATATCCAAAGTTGATTCGCTGTTTTCAGCCTCCTGCTCATCGTTTACTGCTGTTGGCCAAGTTACCCCACTTTCCATTGACTGCAAATAATTAAATAGTTGTAATGTTACACGGTTGTACATTTAACCATTAAGTTTGTTTTCTAAATATCGAATTTGTGAAAAAAAGAGAAAACTATATGGTTTACATTTCTGCAACTTGAAATGTACAAACAAAACAAAAAGAAATAGAGCTACATATAATTGAAGTTACATTGCATGTTGTGCTACCAAAGATCAATTTATTACTTGAGTAGTTCAATGGAATGAATTAAAACTACATGTACCATATATTCGATCCATAATTTCATTTTTCCTGACTTTTTGTCTTTTTTCTGCAGCTGATGATATGACGTCATAAATTCATCCGAATTGACCGGCTTGGAAGGAAAGCTGAATACTTCCAGCATAAGTTTGTGAAGGTACATATATTGTTCCTACCCAATGAAAAAATAATAAAGCATTTTATTTACTCAAACCTACAATGAAAGTTTTAAAGGAGAAATAGGTATATATATTTGGTTAAACCGTTCTTTATAGTTTTTTATCTTCGACCAATTACATGTACATTAGGTTAGAAGCCCGCATGCTTAGCTCAGTAGGTAGAGCGTTGGTCGTGAGTTTGATCCCCGCTCGGGGCGTATGTTCTCCGAAACTATTTGATAAAAGACATTGTGTCGGAAATTATTAGTCCTCCAGCACTGATTCATGTGGGGACGTTGGCAGTTACTTGCTGAGAACAGGTTTGTACTGGCACAGAATCAAACAAACAAACATTAGGTCAGATTAAGGATAATCTAGAGTTATAGCCATATTTCATATCTTGTAACTGGATGGTATTATTTAAATGAAATTTGGTACATTCAAAATTAAAAACTTTTCACCATGAGATTTTTCAAATTGCATTATATAATTCTGATACAAATATTAAAAATAAATCTAAAATTCTCCGTAGGGAAAAGGAGAAAATCATATTTTCTAGCTTTCAGGGGAGATTACTCATGAAAGAAACCATAATTATCAAGGGTGATAATCTAAAGGAATTGTTTGAGAACTTCTGTCACTATGTAACTTATCAATATGCACATTATTTCTATCGTTTGACATTTTTACAGCTTACATTATCAAGCTTATGTACGCTTTTGGTGAAATTGAGGCCTATTACACCATGTTATCCTTAAATGTATCATATTTATCATTGATAAAGTTTCAAAGTCCACATTAACTGAAAACCTGTTTGTATTTGATCATTGGCATATCTATATAATTATGTCTTACATGCAACTGCTTAATAAATACAACAATTATATGAATGCTAATCTTCATGCTAATGTCAAAAGCATGTTTACGTGTGTTTGAACCAGATTGACTCGTTGTTCTCTCAGATCTTTCACACATTTGTACACATCAACGAATCCCATCTTTTCTCCTTGATCAAACAATATATCCGTGGCAAGAAATGTACCAGTTCTACCAACACCAGCACTATAAACATATTCATTTAAGATACATTTCTTGTTGAATTATCAGTCAACATACAACAGGATATAGTCGAGAAAGACTGTTATGATCTTACTAGAAAATAAATCTATCTCAACGTACGGAACTGATATTGGAGAGAAAATAATATGTAATGGAAGTCACAGAGGAAAACGTTTATTACACAAACGGCGAAAATTATTATTCGTTTGCTACGTATTTTAAATATAGGTTTACTTTTTTTGCATAACGACGTAAACTTAATATCATTTGCCTACAAACACATATGCATGTGTAATTATATTGTGACAAGCAATTAGCTCCCAAAACTCGTTGAACTTGTTGACATTTTTAAATTTAATAGCCTAGATCTATTATTCCTCTGCCGTGTCGTTAATTTTGCTGTTTCAACGCCATTTATACTTACCGCAAATGAGCAAAGTCGTTTTTTGTTTTGTTGGAATTTACGTCGCCCCGACACAATCATAGATGAGCAAAGTCATTTTGAATTACTTTGAAATGAAAGAATATTACCTGCAGTGAACTAGCCATATATGATCCTTATTTTCATCATTATGCCTCACTTTTCTCCAAAACTGCAACAAGCTTGAACTTGATCTTGGAACGCCCTTGTCTGGCCAAGCTGTGAAATGAAACTGTGTAATGTTCTTTTCCGTGACCTCGTCTTCCTTTAATGACAAACCAGAGGTACCGCTAATGTATGAATGAAATACAGGTAAATGGATATATCGAAGATACAGAGAGAAGTAGAACTAAAGTACGTCATCATGTGAGCTGAGCTGTCATACTATATCGTAAATTAAGAACCGTTAAAAATGCTATATTTTTCCCATTAGCAGATTCAATAACTGAAGATACTGAGCCTCTGAAAAGCAAAGACCATCTACTAATTGAATGACATTTAATTTGTTTTATTAACTCATATATAAACAAATAAGAAAAAACTATGAATTTATAAAAGTTTTGTCTACATAACGTATAAACTAATAAACATGTTGTCAAACCTGATGAAACAACATCAAATCTCTGACAATAAACTCCGCATATATATTTTCAGACTCCATTTTTACATTTATGTTTCCATATGGTACGACTACATCCTTATCACCCCAATACCGAATGCATTTCATCTGCAAAAGATTGATCAAATTGTAAAATGCTGAGGAAACTGAGCAGCTGAAAATGTTATCTTTGGAGTCAGTGAAATTTATTATCGATATAATATTTGAAAGTCTAAATGGAATTTTATATTCTATGCAATGTAATTGTATTCACTATCAAATTATACAAAAATATGTTGACCAAACTTTGTTTACTTTTAAATATGTAAGGCGTAACAAATATTCAACATTTAAAGCGTAATAGCGAGAAGAATTGATGTAACAAAAATCACATAATTCAAACAAACATGTCAACATTCTTTATTTTAAGTTATAATTTAATAAAGTATTGATAAAGCTAGACTTATTACATTGTACAGATTTGTACCTTTCCATTCTCTACAGGGTTAGTTACCATGACTACCGTCCTCACATCCATTTCCCATATCATTCTCCAAAAGTCATTGACGTTTTCTTTAACAGGGCCTACATATTTGAAATACCACGATAGCACATCGTTATATTTATCGCCATATCATTACTTACAAATCTGTGAGCATACAACATAACCAATCAACATAAAGTAAATTGAGTCTGTCTGTCTAGAGAGGTAATGGAGTGTGAAATAAAGGATATTTGTTTGCTTCGTGTGTAAGATCAAAATATATTTCCCCGAGTGAACACTATAATGCAATATTTTTACGAGTGGCGCAGCCACGAGTGAAAATGTAAAATATTGTGTTCACGAGTGAAATATATTTCGATATTACACTGAAACAAACAAATTTTCTGTTTATTTTATGCATATTAAATGGTTTTAACCAAATAATATTCAGTTTGTTCGCGCAACGTCACGTGCATTGCATCATAACGTCATAATGTCGTGACGTCAGGATGTCTTTGTAGAAAAATTATAAATAGCTCTATTACGTTTCCTTATTTCTTTTACATTTTATTATGATAAAATGTAAACTTTTATAATTCCTATACATCGTTACCTTTATTGAAGAATGTTTTGCAAGGAGTTTCCTATCATGTATAATTCATATCAACGTAGTTCTTTACCAGTAAAAACAAAAATGATATTTTCACTGTTTGAAACAGTGAAAATATCAGTTTTATTTCACTGATAAATTTTAGTATTTCACAGAAGAGCATAAAATAAACACCTTTCATCCCCAACCTCAGCATCGGCTCAAGTGGAACTTAAGTATTACAGTAAGTATAATTGCATGTGCAATGGTAACACAAATTTAAACATTGATATTTTGATTGCTTTTTAACCAGTTTGGTAATTTATTTATTGAAAGTTATTTATACCTTGTGAGGCAATATAGGTCATGTCTTTGTCTTGACCCTGAAACGACAGACAGTTTGAATTCATGTTGCAACGTGTAGATATAGAAAACAATTTAAATGAGATTCTTTTCAATATACCTACCTTTCCTTCCGCTTTTATAAAATAAAATGTTTACATAAAAAGCTTGGTATACATTTGAAATTTTAAATAAGAACGCTTTTAATTCTTATTAATTAGTTATTTCCATTATTATGAAATCGGTATTTCTGTTAGTTTGGACAAATATTCATATTTCTGACCAAAACCAAACACTGAGCTCTTGCTAAGCTGTGAAAAAGATGTTTCCACATTTTCACTTGTAAGATATTATTTTAAGCAATAGGGTTTGAATACAGGAAACGTGTAACATTTAGCATATGGAGAGTTAAAAACATCATAAGTTATTCTACGTTACTCCGTTGGACATATTCAGTACTTTGTAACAGAAGCCCGGTAAAAGGTTTCAAGTAAACATAATGTTATAGAAATAGTAATAATATATACGAAATAAATGTTCGTATTTCAAAGATAAAACTAAAACTATTAAAGCAAATTGATAGACTTAAACACAAAATTACACCAAAATATATTGAATACCTTTATAAAGCTGGCATTTATGTAGTCGGAATCGGGTTGCCCTGGCAGTTCATTCAGCTTAACACGAGAGTGATCATCTAACGTATAAAAGACAAAATACAATAGTATAACTTCTACTGTATTTTAGATAATAATAACAATAATAATAGTACATGTAATAATAATAATAATGATAATAATGGTAATACTGATAACAATTACAGTTATAATTAAATAATGACGATATTTATAATTTATTTAAAGAGGATAACATATTTGGCTACAACATATAACATATGGTACTCTAATATAATAATGTAAAAAAATCATCCTAAGCATGAAACTTAGACAGTGAAAGGAAACACATCAATTAAAAATCCAGATTATGAGCAAATCAGTCCTTTGTGGCATAAGCAGTATACAATAGAATAAAAAAAGTTTAAAATCTAGGCAATATCAGAAAATTAAAATTTATGTAAGTTATTATTTGTAATCCGCTCACCAAGACCCCAAAACTCTTATGTGCTTATGTGAGAAAAGTACGGGAAAGCGTTTGATTTAATTTGTAAATCTGATAGTTATTATGTCTGTTTGAGTACATGTAATAACCGAAATAGACTTAAGAAAACATAACAACATATATAAAATGTGAACACTGCAAGACCCTTAAACTTTGTGAAAAGACAAAAAGAGAGAAAAAGGATAAATAAGAAAGACATATGTTGTAACAGATTTCACATACGACCTATACACAAGTAAATAGGTAAGAAGAGAATTAAACCAAAGCAATGTCACGCAGTGCCGTTGTTAAGTGAGAAACAACCAAAACGATCGTGTAGGAAATAATGAATATATTTTTAATAAATCTAGATAATAATGTCTTTTCATGAAACACAAAGTATCTGAGAATGTTTTTGGGAAGAATGGCCGATATACACCAATGAATGATAATAAGGACAGTGATGGTCAGAGAAATACAATGCACAAATCAGGAAATAAGGAAACAAACAGAAATAACAGCATCTTTGCCGTATCTTACCCCTATTACTGGATACCAGTTCTTAAAGTCTATTATGGAACGCCCAGAGGGGCGGCATATAGTCGTTCAAACATCCTAGTTAATGGTAACATCACTTATTATTTTAAAACAGATAAATTGGTTTGATAAGGGAACTAGAGTATATCAGTAGAATAAAAGAGAGATTGCCAACACAGTCTCATTCAAAATATACAGTTTAAGAAGATTTTTAACTTGACTTAGAGTTTCGCGATCTCTGATATTGTAGGGAAGTTCTGTCCTCGTTTTCGGACCACAAATCAAGAATGACCTGTCATATAATTATGTTTTCGCTCAAGGAATTTTGAGATGTTCATTTTTAATCTAAGCCTTCTATTGTTAAGGGAAACATTTATGATCAATGAATTAATGTAATGCGATGGCATATTATCAAGTTGTTTATAAGTTAGAAGAACATCAAAAAATCATTAGAAGTCCCAAAAAATGTCCACCGGGAGTGTAAAATATCAGCTTTCATGATAATCTTAGCAGCATTTATGAAAGGGGGTTTATTTTGTTGAGTTATGTCTGGCCGCAAAGATATAATTATAGGCTAAACGGCGCTATGATGGTAGAATAAGACTCCAAGTGTCTCTCTGTGCATTATTTCATCATGGCCTGGCACCTGAGTAGAACCAACGACCTTCCGTAACCCTGCTGGATGGCTTCTTCACGTGAAGAATTCAACGGCCAAAGTAAGATTGAACCGACATCTTGGAGTTGCAAATTACTCAAAGTTCATGACCTTGTCTTCTCGACCGCCGAGGCCATAATTCGAAGTTTAGAATCTGTCTATGTTGTATGCAGATGTGCCACCCTCCCTAAACGTCAGTTTTGACGAGTTGATGTGTAAAAGTTTATATCAAGTTAGTCGTTTATTGGGTGTAGAGTTACACAGGTAAGGTCCTATTGTGACATTTTCCCAACCTTACTTGATAGCTGAAGAATCGGACTTTTTTGGGCGTGCACCGGAGTAAAACCATCGGTAAGCCAGCTTGATAGTTTATTTACATGAAGAATTTTGCATCCAGCGTAATGGTTGGAACAATAATAGTTGAAGGGCATGTGAAGTCAGCAGCCCCAACCACTCTTCAACTTACCCAAACCGCCTCTTAAATCTGTGTCCTCGTGTTAAAACGTTAATTTTACTTCGAACATAGAACAAAAATACAACTCTTTAAAATGTAAGAGCATATGACTTTGTAAAAATGGAAATATAGGAGTTTGGCAGCGGACTGATAACATGTACAAAACGTCACTTCAAAATTATATTTCTCTATACATATCTGCTATCCTATGATATTGTATTTGCGTTTGATACTAATGTACAGCATACAACATTTAAAAAGTATGGAAAAATACGAACAATGTATAAGTAATGGCTATTGTCTGTTCGTTGATATCATCTTGACAATATACTACAAGAGATACAAGGGTAGAGGCATTTGATGTATGTATCGAATGATTTAATTCAGGTATTACGCTAACTCAGTTTTCTGCTAACATATCTTATAACAATTCATTTAAAATATTTAAGATCAATCTAACTTACATGGATACATCTTCTTATATCTGTTTTTATGTATGTTCCTTGGCCTTTCTGCCACCGTTGTTGGATGGAGTAATCCCGTAGATATAGTCTACAGGAAGATGTAAATCATTCATAATGCTAGAAGCATTTTTCAAACGAAAGCTAACATCAGCAAAATTATACATATCATCTGGTAACTAAAACGTATGCTAAACTATACATATCAACTGGTAACTAAAACGTATGCTAAACTATACGTATTATCTAGTACCAAAAACATCCATATTAGTACGTTGCAAGACTTTCGTTTTTATGTTATTCATTGTTTACAAACAAAATAAAATGTGCTTACCTCAAACTGAGATTTGAAATATCCTTCAATCAGACATTTTTCCTTCATAACATTTTCCAGTTCTGATATAGAAACTGCATGGGGAGTCCGTTTGGTAGGCATGAAATTGTAATATTCCACATCATTTGGAGCTGTAAATACATTTTCTACACTATTGATATTACTCGAATGTTCGCTCGCTTAAATGGCTTCAATACCTTTGGTATTTATACCTATATCTTGCTAATATCATGTCATCGATGTGTGTGGGTTTCTTTTAATTACTAGTACATTTTTTTACTCTTAAATAACAGTTATTACTCGAGTTGGAAACTTTCAGGTTTTAATATCTGAATATATTTCAATTGAACAACATCTATACATCATATTGTATATGGGCTAATTAGGATACCTTTGACTCCATTAAGGCGAGTGTCTAGCAATGATGTATTAGCATAAACTGGGTCAGTGTTTTGAGTAGACATTGCCTGATCAGCATTAACATTTGAAATATCTTCTGTGGCCACGTGTTCGTTTATGTATAGTTCGTTGTGAAAGGTATTGTCATCGCGTTTTTGATGTCGGCAATACCGTGCTTGGAAAGAGCCAAATCTTAAATACAAAAGAAATACTACATTAGTAAGCGGAACTGGAAATTGATATTATTATTGTCTATTAAACGTTACATTTACATATAACTATTCCTCGTAATACTTTGAAATGTATCGGCGCCTCAGCAACTTTCTAAGAGTAATTCACTCAATTTTGAAATATAGTAAACCTTTAAATGAGTTATTTATACAAAAGTGATACAAATGTATATCGTAGTACTACTACAGATTAATAGAAACAAGATAATGTAGATGTATTATACACTGATTGACATATCTTTCATTACATAACTTGGACTACATAAACCATGGAATTACTCATTTTTGTATATAAAAGTTTATAAAACAATGTTTCCCATTGATCTTGATTTTATTGTCTACAAAGTTGGACACCAGGATGGTCCTTCTTTTTTGCAAACGTCATGGTGTAATATCAAATTAGTGAACGTAAGGCCAGAGCTCGTTGATTATTCGTTACTTAGACCCGTCGACTCTATGGTCAGCGATAAAAAAATGAGATTTCAAAAATTTCAAAATCATTTTCGGGCGACGATCGGTGTTTTGCTTAGTTCTGACGACGACAACGTTAATATTCATCAGTGCATTAGACATCAGTGTCATATAGGCGCGTCACCGGAGATGTTTTGACCGACGGCAAATCGTAAAGCTTTCCTAAATAAATCCAGCCCCAGCTATGTTATTGTGAACTAGTCATCTGTCTAATAATCCTACAATGTTTTACCCAAAAGAAAATTTGAGGGCTATTCACTGGCAACCAATCTATAGACCAGCTACAAAGCTATACACTGGCTACCAAGCTGTAGACCGGTCATATAACGAAAACTAACAGCCGACTAGTTTTTTAAATCAATTTTATGTTAAGATAATCACTCTTCTGTATCATTTAAATACTGATGAAACACGAGCTGATAACACGAATCTAGTAAACGAATTAAATGTTAAGTGATTAAATTGCTATACACAGTATGACTTACATTAGGTACGGTTGAAATATACGACCAATTTATTTATTGACATTCACATTAATTTATCTAAAATGTTTTCATTTGACGAACATAGCGTTCTTTTCAAAGCATACATTTATAAAGAAAAATATATTATCAAATTATGCAATGCATTAGGTCTGGGTTTTCTTATTTTTGATTAGGCAAGCTGCATATAGAGGTTCCTCCTCCCCTCTCCCCCTCCCTCGGTTAATGGTGCCATTATATACTGTTTAAGAAAGAAATACTACACACTACCCTATAGAGCCTTTCCAACAGGTGCGTTTAATTATGTGTGTGTTCGGGTTTAACGTCTTTTTCAACAATTTTTCAGTCATATAAACGATGGTGTCTACTTGTAGCAGTGAGCACAATGCCCAACTTTATAGTGCTGCCTCACTGGAATATCACGCCGTAGACACGTGGCATGATACCCCACCCAGTCACATTATACTGACACCGGGCTGACCAGTCCTAGCACTATCCCCTTAATGCTGAGCGCCAAGCGAAGAAGCTGCCAGTACCATTTTTTTACGTCCTTGGTATGACGCGACCGGGGATCGAACCCACGACCTCTCGCACTCGAAGCGGACGCTCTACCACAGATTTAAATAAAAATAAAGAGATAAACAAACCTTGGAAATATTAATGTTGAAATGTAAAACCTTTAACAAAAATTTAAGAACTATAATCAGCTGTTTTCGCAAAATAATTAAAAACAGATATCAAAAACAATTCCGCGAAATCTGTGAAATACAGTGTCTTAAGATTTTTTTAAATGCGTCAAGTGATTTACTTTTGCGTAGTTCTAACGGCAGTTCAAACTTCTATCATTGAATATTTTGCACTTGTTGTGTGGAACAACATAACGATATTCAGAATTTTCAGACGATCTCAAACCTTGTGTACTAGGAATACACTCTGTAAGCAATTCTGTTAAATATGCTCTGCCAGTGTGACAGCTATACATGAAAGAAAGTAACTTGAACTCAATTCTTGCTTTCACCGGCAACCAATGTAAGTAATACAATGCTTGTTTAGAACTGTCAAATTTCCTCCTGTTAAGGACACGTTTTGTGCACATATTTTACAACATATCTCTATTCACAACCAAATGCTATAAAATTTTATTTTTAACAATTTTCCATACCAGGGACTTTACATTTTATGTAAATGGTGTTAAATAATATGAAAGAAATAGAAAAATATATATGCAGATGCTACAACTATTTACGTATCCAATTCAAGTGTTTCAAGAAAGACTACAATGAGACTTTTGAATACTATAAAACAAAAAAAAACAACAGGTATGCGGATAGGATCACATAGGAAATCCCAAATTATACATTTTTAGGATATTGAAATATAAAATAAAGAAAATCGCTAGAATTATTAGACATCTTTAGTGACGAAAATCTAACGTGGAATGTACATGTACAAAAAGACTATTCTGGAACGCTTCTCTATCTTCAATGTAAAAGAAATGAAATTATTGTTTTATTATTCATACAATTTATTATGTTTTAATTAAGGATGAAATAAATACTCTAAGCGATTACTTGTAACAAAAACTGATTTTTGATTTCAAAAACGATACGCTAAATTTATGAACCATTAACACTACTGCTTTACTGATGTTGAAAGAAATATCATAAAAACAGACTAGAGTCTACATAATACTACTGATAAATTAGTTAAAATCAGTAACTCCGAAATATATTGTAATAATTCATTATTATAAGTACTATTATTATTACTATTACTATTATTATCATTGTGATTTAAACAATCAAGTAATACTTGCTTTTCAATCAATGTTTTCCTCTTCCAGTACGATAGTACGAACACCACAACAAGTAGCACAATGACAGCAATAGTTGCAATGATAGGTACTGCAACATTTTCTGAGACATCATTCACGCGGACATGTTTCTCAGCTTCAGTTATATATTCTTGAAATATAAAGTTGCATTACACTTATTGAATGTGTCAACCGTACAACTTTTAGGTCATTGTATATTTCACATTTACACAATAAATTGCACACTTTAGTCTCCAAAAATAAGCATGTTAGAAAGCAACACAAAATGTAACTAAATTTGCTACATTACCAACCATTGTAATTTTAATTTAGATATGCATTTCACAACGTGCTTGACATGCATTCGTGGCCCATTTGTCACTTGGAAATTACTATAAATGGGTAAAATGTAGTAGAAATATACAGTAACAATCAAACGCGTTTATTTTACATGCACGATTAAAATATCTTTTACTCATGTACACTAAGTGAAAGTTTTGTTTAATCGTTGCTACGCCAGCGAAATATTGCTTTTGTATACTAGATGAATTCTTTTTTTTTAATCTTATGTTACAACAAAATAGTCCAGTAAAATCGTGTAAAAATACTTCAGAAAATGGGAAAAGCACAAAACTTGGTATATAACTACTTTAGGGCAATACATAAAAATGAGCATGAGACCCACTCCAAAAATCCAATATGGCTGAAAAATCCAAGATGGCCGCCATACATGTATATATTTTCAGAAATACCTAATATTATCTACAAAACTTATATAGATACTTACAGTCATCAGTATAATTAGCTAAAATCACCTCTCTGAATAAAATCAAACATATTATATTAACAAAAATACCGCCTTTCCGCCAAAAATGAAAACAGTTGTCTCTCTTGGATAAAATTTGCTATTAAGCCGAAGAAAAGTCATAAAGCATTTATGTGAGTCAAAATTAAGTATATAATGGTATCTGGCAAATCAAGAATGTTTAAAATGTCAACAGTCCTGTGTAGAACTTTACAACAATTGTAAATTATTATAAATACAGTCGAATTTCGTTAACTAAAACCCATCGGGACCGACAAAATGTTATCGGTAGTTTGAGTGATCAAACAATATATTATAAATAATTTGGTCGGGACCTGACGATAGGTTCAATTGGAGGATGGTGATAGGAATCCCCTTGAAGTGTTGAAATGTTACAAATGATTGCGTTTTCATGTTCAGTAACTGACATGGGTAATAAAAGATATTCTTGTAAAAAATATCAAGGCGTCAAAACAATATGCCTTTCAGAGTGGCGCGAGGCGTGGAGTTTTCGTCAACAAAAAAAACCTACAGGCAAAAAATTTCTCCAGGAATAACAGTAAATTAATACGCTGACAGATTCTGTCATTTGCTCCCTATTCCCTCATTAGCAGAAAATTTCACAAGTAAAAACAACAAAGATTTATTATGTAAGTTTTTGTAGATAATGTATGAAAACACAAATTTCACAAACAGTCTCCATTCTCTCCATATATAATTTGTTAACTATGTTAGTGCGATAGACCATGTGAGCATCCCTGGCCTGTCAGACTATCATGATTTCTTTGGGAATATTACATTTGAAAGTTCCTGTAATGTTCTGTTTTTGTCAAATTGTGGCTTATTTTTCTATAACAATGGTTTTATAGTTTAATGTCATAGGCATATAATGTACAGTCACTAATGCCCTGATTACTCTCAGACGAAGACCATGGTGACCACACTGCGTCCTGAAAATTTTGACGTGGTGGGGACAGAGGTCAAATTCGAAAAATGTGCAGTTCTCAAGTTCATACTGTGCCGTTTCATCATCCTTGCCGGGTTCTCACTGCGTCCAACACGTTCGCACTAATTGTCTTATCACGCATATCTTCAGGTCCAATGCGTTCTTATTACATTTTTAGTATGACCAGTCAGATTGCACCTCTTGCTTACCATGGGCTTATCATGTTCTCACTGCGTTCGTCGGCTCCTCATAAATACTACACCACACGCCTCTTTTTCATTCCTTCTGCAAGTTATATTGTGTCCCCATCTACACTCAACAACAATCAAATACAATATACAACAAGCACCCCCCCCCCCCCCCCCCCCCCCCCCCCCGAAGAAATCAGAGCACTCTTATAGAGGTCGTGGTGGAAAAAGGAAAGGAAGCGTGAAGGGTATACGAAGGTCCAGACGTCCACTACAAGCTGCCAATGCTGCTGAGTCTGTGATTGTGTGGTAATTCCTGATTATGTGCGATCATACCCACTGGTGGTTGAAAATGAAGTGATAGGGAATTGGATCCAGTATTCAAGCTGAATTCTCAAAATCTGTAACAGACACAGTGAGAACCTGCTGCAAACGTGACATAGACATGTTAAGCACCGAAAGAAAGTATTGATAACCCAATGCGGTATTCTACAACGTGGCATTGACATAGCATGGTCATAGCATGGTCATTGCACACAAATGTAGATAGGTTGTAGTGAGAACTCCATTGAAGTAGCAAGAACACAATGACAACCCAGCGGCAGCGCAATGAGAACGCCTTTCCCGTCTGCCCCACGCTTGTACTATGTCCTACTAGGTTTTAGTTACGCCATTACTATGTTCTTATTAAGTTCTTACTGCTTCCTGATTCGACCACGTCCTCACTACTTTTGTTTTGAACATGTCCAAAATTTGGCCGCGTCCCCCACGCTCATGGAGAGCATATCATGTTCTTATCGGTGTTCTTCTACATTGTACAAGTTCTTTATTGCGTCATGCCATTTTTAGGACATAGTGGGAACATGGCTGAGTGTGATGGGGTGGGAGGGGGGGGTATGAATTAGGAGCAAAATCCTTCATTTATACAAAAAAGGTGCTCTAATACCTATTTCTGGACATTAATACTGATATTAAAATATATTTAATAAGGACATATTATTAAAATATGATTACTTGAGGATTTATCTAATGACCACGTGTATTTGAAACACAATTTTAATACTATGCCCCAAAGATAACTCGATAGTTACAAACATGACTATAAATAGATTAAAATGGAACATAGGGAATTCAACATTTTTCTAACATGTTACCATCTAGATATTTCCAGATTTTGTACCAATTGCAAATTAGCTCAATGGTAAAGTATACAGTCCATGTTCAACAGATCTTTTGCCGTGTGGGTTCGAAACTCAGCATCGACATTAATTTTTTATTTCACGTTCGCATAAACATTTAGATTCCTTCATGAACTCTGTGACAACACAATAGAGAAGTGTCTTAAACCGATATGGCAGATCAGAAAAGTTTAGCATTATATCAAAGATGATACTGATTAAATGCATGCATTTAAGTCATGCAAATAATAAATATACTGTTGTGTTATATAAGACATACATACAAACACAAACCATCAAAGAAAGAAACAAAATACGGGAACAAAATTGAAAACGAATAGAAAAAAAAAATATATATATATAGATAAGGCCTCACCAAATTAAAAAGTTGTTCATCGGATTTGCCGCTCGTATATTTTCAGAAACACAAAAAAATATTATTATTTTTTTTTGTTTTTGGCTTGCGCTCGCCCCATTGAAAAAAAATTAATCCAAAATTTTTTGGTGCGCTACTTTTTACGGACGTAATAGTGAATAAATGCTTATAATTCCAGTCCCAGATTGTTCTCAAATGGATTTTACTCAAAATAAATACATACTACGCACACATCGTCTATAATAAATCATAACACTTATATTTAGTTGCATTAAAGTTATTTCCCCTTTATGCAGTTACGCCATTTTCTTCAAATGTTTACCAAATTACATGCTACAAAAATCGATTTATTTAATTGAAAACTGGATGAAGAAAAACGTACTAATTTATTTGATAACATCAATCTACATTATTTTTGTAAGGGTAAGTATTTATTGATGCATGTCACTTATCTGTTTTCTGTTGTTTTGTCCTGTCCAAATGATCAGCATTTGCATACGAAAGTTGGCGGGGTTAGGAATTTACATTACGAGTTGTATTCATAATAGTTCTTTGTTTCAATAAATTTAATATGTTATGAAAGTTAGTATATAGTCAGTATATAGAAAGCAAACTTACTCTCATCACATTTTGCAGATGTCCAGCCATGTTCGCAACCAAGCTCACAATAGCCATCAGTAATTCTACACATGGAACCATTCGCGCAGTGTTCGCTACAATTATAACTACAGTCACTCCCGTACGATAATATATTGTGGCGCCCGTTAACGAACGATTTGCTGCTACTTTTAGTATGAAGGGGAAAACGCCCGTTCCGGCTTGCGCCTTTCTAATTTAAAGTTTTAAACTGAAGTTAAAGAAAGTAACTTGTATATGCGAGATTCATTTACCATTCAAACAGGTGTCTCCAGTCCACCCTGGGTCACATCCATCTCTACAGGAGCCGTTTGTATTCAGGCACACTGTGTCATTTAGACAATGTGTACTACAGTTGAAGATGCATCCCTCGCCATATTTTCCGTTCAGACATTCTAAAATGAGAACAAGAATAAAATAGAACATTTTCATCATAAGCATAATACTTTAATTTGTTATTTATACTGCAATATTCTTATTGAAGAACCACCGAATTCAAAATTAGGTCCACTCAACTCAAATGTCAAGATATGCTTTCATATGAATAAATTACCGAGTTTTTTTAATGTGTGTCTATCAATATCAAGGAGGAGTAACAGTCTAATAAGTCAGATTGCAATAACAGCTATATTGTATATGCAAAACATGAGCAACAATTTTGAAGGAATGAAGTCTTTATAGTGGGTGTATGATCAAAGAGAAGAGATTTATTAAACCGAAAGACACCTAATTAATCGGTACTATCTGCCTCCCTACACAAACTTATAAATGTCATGACAATACACATTGTTTACACATAAGGATAATGATTGGTGAAAGAATGAAATTGCTAATGTGTAACAATATGAAATAAAAAATTTAATAAATGATACATATCTGGTCCATTTCACCTCCTTATAAAGTCTGACCGGTACGTTTTATTAGATATCATTACGATAACTGAGCAATAATTCAAAATACAGAAATGTATTATTTCGTGATGAAACAACGCTACTGGAGCATTACTAAGGTAGTACCGCATGTTTATTTCTGTATCTCTTGTTCATCATATAAAAAGTAACAGGAAGACAAAAAGCATGATAATTTAGAATAAAGCATGGATTTCGCGTACGGAAATAAAAGTAATCACTTTATGAATTATGAGTAACCGCTGAGTAAATTTATTACAACGGCATCGTTTATATCTTCTTGATTTTAAGATATGATATTAAACATCTGACACGTTACATACCTCAAACAAATGTTTTAGAATTAACTTGAAATGAGCTGATCTCTTTCATCATGAGCAAATATCTCAAAAACAAGCACACGGAACTATGCATTAATTTCATCATATTATAAGCAATCCGTTTATTTAAGACTCTGAGTAGTTTCATCAAAATCTCAATCGCAGAAAAAGTTCTATTTGTGAAAAAAATATCATGAAAAATGATTTTTGATAGAATGTTTGAAGTCAAAATGTTTCAAATCAGACAATCGATTACACGACTCTATCTTTTCATTTGCCGATTTTGAAGTTTTAAAAATCAGGGTTTATCCAAATTCTACATTTATTTATAGAAAAATATGGTTGGAACATACAGAACTATCTAAAACTTACACCAGTTTATAATTATTCAACAGCAGTCTGAAGACACTTTCGAGACAAGGGTTATCAAACTCTGAATTTTATGGGAATGTTGTATACATATTTCGTTAGATTCTATGTCATGGCATTCTCCATGATATGGAGTCTTATAGCAACTGGCACAAGAACAAAAAGTAAAAGCCATTGTACATGTTATACCTTACCCCCTAGGTATACTATAAGAACCTATTTCGATCGTACTGTTCTCACATAAAACGCGCATTTCAATGAATGAGTACCAAGCATACTGAACAAGCGGTGATTTATCTTCCGTCGTGCACCAGTCAAATTGTCTCAATATTTCATATTGCAGAGATACTCCACATATTTTATGCTTTTGTCAACATTACAGAAAACAACTTGCCTGAACTTCCCTATTTTAAACATCCGGTCTGGAGATCACAGCAGTGTGCACATGTTAGGCGAAATGTTAAAAAACAAACACAGATTGCATTTATATATTCGCAGTTATACAATAAAACTCGAAATAATGAATGAATTCATCTTAGAAATGATTTTGAATTTTGAATTTAAGGTATTAGATCACTAATAGTAATTTTTACAAAATGGCCTTTGCTTGGTATATTTTGAAAGGTAACCGTGTTTTGCACTATTTTGCAATTTTTAAACAACTTTTACCGTGCCGTTTTTTATAAATTTTGTATAACTTATATTATCTCCTCAAGCTCAAGTAGAGACAAGTTTCAAAGTGATAGCCACTATCCAAAACGTTTCATTTTACCATTGATTTTAATAAAAGAAACATCAAACTATTGGTAAACAATTATAAAACATAAAATAAAAATGTCAGTATCATTTTTTCTATGGTGCCTCAAGTAAACAGATTTAATGGGACAGAATTCATACTTCAACATTGAAAAAATAAGGTCGAATGCCGTGTTTCAGTTTTGAATTTTGCTTACTCCATTTGAAAATAAACTTAGGGCAGACGTAAAACCTACCTAAATTTCTTCCACAATATATAATCTAAGAGTGAAAGCAAAATAGAGAACTTTCACCGCGTGTAACTCAATATTTTTAAAGATGTGTAACCCTACCCCTTCTGTTTAAGTAGTAATTTCACTTTGAACACCAAGAAATCGCTTATAAGATTAATCTTTTTCCATTTTTGTACAAGAAATCAATAATAAGTCTTGAAAGAAGTAAAAACTTACTCGAAAAAAGGAAAGTAAGCGGAAAAAGATTTGGTCCCAGTAGGGCTTGAACCTACGCCCCACTAAGAATTGCAGTAAAGAGTAGGTTTATGGTAGGAATTGAATACTCTTCAAAAAGGAGGTTCTCTATTTGTGATCTAATACCTTAAAGTCATACAGTGGTACATATCTGTATTGTTTCTCTAATTCACATTGCAGATTTATGCAGTGTATGCACATTTAAGCGTACACGTGTAGTTAAACGTCGATTAACACACATTTTCACATCAGCCAATCAGAATAATTATGTAATCTAGTCCGGAACTTCATATGGGAAGTTCATCCAAGTTGATGAAACTATAAACTACGTGTTGTTTCTCTGAGATGTGAAGTATCGAAGGAATATGGCCGGTACACAATGGAAGATAAATTACCACTTGTTCAATATCCATAGTACACATTTACCGGGCTGCGCGTTTTGGGTGAGAAATGCGCGATTGAAATGGGTTGGTATATTTCCCCGTTCATGACCACGGTTCTTATAGAATACCTAGGGGTAGGGTAAAACATGTAAAGTTGCATTTTCTTTCTGGTCTGGTGCCAGTGCTTATATCCTACTAAGACTGGTCTGCTTTTATACTTGTATTTGGGCCCTTAGTGGCGTTCCTCACTGGTTCTTTAGCTTTATTTATATTTCGGTGGGCCAGTGGTCTAGTAGTAACACGATTGACTGTCAATCCAGAGGTCCGGGGTTAGAATACCGGTCCAGGAACTGGAAATTTCTGAGATACTCTTGAGTGTCTCCCACCTGACTTAGAGGCCTGTACTGGTTCTTCTCAGGAAAGACGACTTGCGTGTATCGGTGCTATACACCGGGCACGTTAAAGAACCAGACTGTCTTTTCGCAAAGAGCTAGGCTAAGTTAGCCGAACAGGCCTGTATCTAAAAAGGATTTCTATCTGTTCTGGGGGCTTTATCTCACTCTGACCCTCTCGTCAGATCGCTGTGTCTGTACTAGTAGAGGATGAATTTCGCGCCCTGTGTGGCTGCGTTTGTGCTATATAAAGCGCCTTTGAATGTGTTATCATGAAAAGAGCGCTATATAAATCTGGTATAATGATGATAATAATAATAATAATGATGATAATAATAATAATTTCTAAAAGAAATTGTTTGTCTTTTAAATATTTGGCTTTTTTGTTACCTCTACGTTTGATAGAGATTCACCTGCGGGTATAATTTGTATTTAAATTCTATTCTGTATTTTTAATCCCCCGCCGTGGCGGAGGGATTATAGGAATGGTCTGCGTCCGTCCTTCCGTCCGTCTGTCCGTCCTTCCGTCCTTCCGTCCGTAACAAAATCGTGTCCGGTCCATATCTCCTAAACCCCTTGAAGGATTTTCATGAAACTTGGGTCAAATGATCACCTCATCAAGACGATGTGCAGAACCCATGAGTCAGCCTTGTCGGTTCAAGGTCAAGGTCACAACTCAAGGTCAAAGGTTTGAGCCTGCAATTTTGTGTCCGCTCTATATCTCCTAAACCCCTTGAAGGAATTTTATAAAACTTGGGTCAAATGATCACCTGATCAAGACGATGTGCAGAACCCATGAGTCAGCCATGCCGGCTCAAGGTCAAGGTCACAACTCCAGGTCAAAGGTTTGAGCCTTCCATTTTGTGTCCGCTCTATATCTCTTAAACCCCTTGAAGGAATTTTATAAAACTTGGGTCAAATGATCACCTCATCAAGACGAAGTGCAGAACCCATGAGTCAGTCATGCCGGCTCAAGGTCAAGGTCACAACTTAGGGTCAAAGGTTTGTGCCTTCCATTTTGTGTCCGCTGTATATCTCCTAAACCCCTTGAAGGATTTTCATCAAACTTGGGTCAAACGATCACCTCATCAAGGCGATGTGCAGAACTTATGAGTCAGCCATGTTGGCTAAAGGTCAAGGTCACAACTGAAGGTCAAATGTTTGAGCCTTCCATTTCGTGTCCGCTCTGTATCTCCTAAACCCCTTGAAGGAATTTTATAAAACTTGGGTCAAATGATTACCTCATCAGAACGATGTGCAGAAATTATGAGTCAACCATGCCAGCTCAAGGTCAAGGTCACAACTAAGGGTCGAAGGTTTGAGCCTTCCATTTGGTGTCCACTCTGTATCTCCTTAACCCCTTGAAGGATTTTCATCAAACTTGGGTCAAATGATCACCTCATCAAGAACTCATGAGTCAGCCAAGTCAACTCAAGGTCAAGGTCACAACTGAAGGTCAAAGGTTTCAGCTCTGTATCTCCTAAACCCCTTGAAGGATTTTCATGAAACTTTGGTCAAATGATCACCTCATCAAGACGTTGTGCAGAATTCATGAGTCAGCCATGTCAGTTCAAGGTCAAGGTCACAGCTAAAATCAAAGGTTTACCCTTTCACTATCCATAGCAGTGGCGGGGGATTTAGCTGTCTTTCAGACTGCCTTGTTTATAAATATTGTTGAACTAGAGAGCGAGTACTTTCGTGCAATTAACAGGTTTATGCTCCCTGGTGGTGTTTTTGCCACTAACCGTTCGAATACGATGTCTAATATGTTCCTTAAATTAAATGTGTTTGTTTAGTTTTTGTTTGTCTATTTGTTTTACGTGGTCTTTGTTTTATATGTATATGTCTATCGATTACACATACATACACACATACATATATACATACATACGCTGCTGCTAGTTGGTTTTGTTTTAGGAGGTAACGTTCTGAGAACCATGACTATTCCTGTTGGATCCTTGTAATTTTTAAGCAAATTGTTTGTTAGAAATGCTCATATGCAGAACTCGCATATGAATGTATAAGCGTTATGGGTCGTTTAAAAGAAATATACCATCCTTGCATATGTCACCAGTCCATCCAGGATCACATCCATTCGTACAGGTACCATTTGTATGTATACAAACTGTGCCATTCAAGCAATGTGTGCTACAGTTAAGCGTGCAATTTGCTCCATAAAATCCATCTTGACATTCTACAGAAATAGATACTCGTATGTGGTGTGACACCCTTACAGCTAGTTAACCCTTAAAATTACTTAAGGTAATGCCTGTCCACCTGGCTTCTTCTTAAGTGACCATTTAATGATTATATCAAAATAATGCACAAATAAAAATCTCTAAATAATATTCAAAATGTTCTTTAGTATCAGCGTGCTACACTAATATTCACAAAATAATGTACTGTAGACGATCTGTCATTTAAATCTCTGTATATAACATTAAATGCTGGTCATGTTTATCATATCATTATGAAATAAGCTGAAACTGGGAATATAGTTTTCGCTGACATCGCTTTATTGATTAAATAATCAGAATTAAGAACCTCTTTTATAAGTTAACTTACTATTATGACAAGTGTCTCCAGTCCATCCTGGTTTGCAACCTAATAAACAATACCCGTCTGTGTGTCTACATGTTGAATCATTCATACAATGTCCACTACAATTAAAGTTACAGTTCCGTCCATATGTTCCATTCGTACACCCTGTAAAGTTTTGGAATTCATTTTACAATTATAATTAAAGTAAATACAATTAGATCAAAATTAAAAATCAGCAGCAGTCTTCGTCGTGTATGTCTAACGATTTGTCTTCTTGCATTGAAGACATTTTCTGTAGCCTTTAGCGAAACACTAAAGTTACGTGCACTTTAGTTGTCGTAACTGCAGTTCTGTAACACATTTCACCTGAAATTTGAATTTAAATACCTACTTCTATCACAATGCAGCCCCTGCCAACTAGCCTGACATCCATGTAAACAATTGCCATTAACAGGACTACAGTAACGTGACCCCGTTTGGAAACAATACACACTACAGTTCTTCTTGCATTCCATGCCATAGTAACCAGACATACATTCTTTCAAAATATAAGAAAATACGTTATGCCTAATAAACATGTAAGTTGTGCTAAAAGAACTCATTTTTAACCTGTTATGAATTACTACTAGACAAATGAATTATTACTAGAAAAATAAACGGATAAGTTTTTATTTTCTTTAATTTATAATTGAGCTACAAACAAACGTCGGCGTTACTTATTACAATGAATTACCAATATACTTTTTCATATATAATGGGCATAGTATGCTCACTTTGGTCGCATTTTCCTCCTCTATATCCCGGACTACATCCACCAATACAAATACCATCTGTCTTGCTACATGCTATTCCATTTCTGCAGAATCCGCTACAGTCATAGGCACAGTTTTCCCCATATTTTCCATCATTACACACTAAAATTTAACTAAAGTTTACTAACTGAGTTCATACTAAAGGGGCATATCACGCTTTTTTAAATTTTAGTATAGGTTTGCATCTAAGTTTTATTCCAGGTCCCTTCTTGGGCGGCATATAACGCTTTTTGAATTTTTATTATCGATACTCGCCAAAGGTTTGAATCTTTTTTCATCTTTATGGTTAGAAAGTATCTAAGCGCATACTTTTTGAAATAGTCGATTAAACATCTAAACAGATTATTCATATAAATAAAAGGTATCTTCCACTAGATGGAATGTAATAATTTATCTATCATCAATTTTTGACAAAGACTTACACGTACAACAAACGATGACAACCTGTACCAAGAGTTCATACAGTATCATACTTTACAAAAGAGGTTGATATCTGTCTTCAAAACAATTGAATACCCTTTCATTTAATGCAAATTGAAAATTATTGTGTTTTATACGTAAAATATAAAAAGTCATTTCACTCACACAAGGTGTACGATATAGTTTTTGTATATATTTGCTTATTTCTCAGAATTAGAATAAGATACATATAACAAGACAATGTGTATAATTTTTGTGAACAGGGAACATATTTCGCCTCGAGATACATTCGATATTCACCAAAATGTCTGATAGTGTACAAGTTCAGTTAAAGTAATTTCTTAACCATGCAAAATGATTGTGACCCCTAAACTAAGCGACGTACAGTCCCTGGCTCGCGGAATTTTCTTTTTCCGCGTTCCCATCGGAAATTTGCGATGACTTTTTGACACTGAATTACTATTGAAGAGGGCAAAAATTCATTACAATAATTATCAATAAAATACCCGCGAACAGTTGCAAGGAAATATCTCAGCTGGTTTCGGTTAATTTCAGTCAATGAATAAAATATACATGGATTATTTCTTTTATAGGATCAATGTTTGTATTCATTTGTGGATATAAACAGAAATGGGGGCCTCCGTGGCCGAGTGGTTAAGGTCGCTGACTTCAAATCACTTGCTCCTCACCGATGTGAGTATGATGGGGCGTTGAATTCTTCATGTGAGGACGCCAGTTGGCTTACGGAAGGTCTGTGATTCTACCCGGATGCCCGCTCGTGATGAAATAATGCACGGAGGGGTACCTGGGGTCTTCCCCAGCCGTCAAAGCTGGAAAGTCGCCTTATGACTTATAATTGTGTCGGTGCGACGTTTAACCCAACAAAAACATAACAAACACACATAAATGTAAATTCCGTAGAGAATTTCACATAAAATGTAAGTTGTCAGTTTGGAATACCGAGGGAAAAACTGGAAAACATAAACTGACCCGTTTCGCGCTTGTTAAAAGTGTCACTTTTAATACTATATATTGCCAATATTTTTTTAATTTAAAGTCAAATAAGATACAAGCACTTGACATTTTTCAATTTCTATATTGACACAGATACACAGTGTTTTACATTTTATGTGTCCACGTATATTGAGTAATAATTTTCAACAGTATAAAAAAAAGCAAAATGGCTTCTTTATTCTGCCATATCTCTGGCGTGATATTTGATAATATATCAGAAATAATTTAATATCAACAATGTCAACTGGTACTTGAACGTTTATTAAAGCAAATATTCCTATTTATTTTTGTGACTTATTAAATATTATAAACGAAAAAATATAATTGAAGCAAAATAGAGAATAAAACAACAAACACTTGAATGACAATAAATTACTTTTTACAATCTATATTTTTTTCTCTACATCACGGTGTAGATATACTCCAATCTATTTGGTATCTGAACAGCATATAACAGGCCGCTATATTTAGTTGTAAATCGCGGCGATTCATCGCAATTCACCGCGAACCATCGGCAATTCATCGCGATGCGATGCGATGCGATGCGATGCGATGCGGCCTGTCCTCGCGGCACACCGCAATCGATTTGGTCGCGGTGGAAGCTGTATAATAGATTTCAGAGATGCATGCATGAAAAAGAACGCACATTCTCGCAGTTAAAAAACATGTCCGCGCTAGGGTCCAATTGTCGGGAAACGTGCACTTGTAAAATATTAGAAAGTAGGTCAGTAGGTCACATTCATGGTAACTGAAAGTCAGTTTTAAGATCGGTATGCAAAACTGTACATGTCATCCAAATTTCAAGTCTGTATCTCAAAAAACAAGAAAGTAGGTCAGTAGGTCATGGTCACAGTAAGACGTAATCACTTGGGTACATCAGGTAAATATAATTAAATAGTCTAGGAAATATGATCTGATAAGTTTTGAAGTATTTTTCCTATATAACTCATATAACAAATGACCACCAGGGTGGGGCCTCTTTTCACCCCAGGGGCATAATTTGAACAATCCTGTTAGAGGTCCACTAGGCAATGATATATACCAAATATCAAAAGCCTAGGCCTTGAACTTTCAGACAAGAAGATTTTATTTTTTTCTCTATATAAGTCTATATAAGTCTATGTTAAACTTGGGACCCCTGGGGCAGGGCCTCTTTTCAACCCAGGGTAATAATTTGAACAATTTTGTAGAGGACCACAAGGCAATGCGACATACCAAATATCAAAAGCCTAGGCCTTGTAGTTTCAGACAAGAAGATTTTTTAAATCTTCTCCTATATAAGTCTATGTAAAACTTGGGACCCCCGATGCGGGGCATCTTTTCACCCCAGGGGCATAATTTGAACAACCTTCATAGAGGACCAAAAGGCACTGCTACATACAAAATATCAAAGGCCTAGGTCTTGTAGTTTCAGACAAGAAAATTTATTACAAGTCTATGTAAAATCATGCCACATATCAAGGCTCTACGTCTTGCGGTTTTGGACAAGAAGATTTTTAAAGTTTTTCCTTTCGGTTGCCATGGCAACCAGAGTTCTGCATGGAATTTAATTCTTTGAACAATTTTGAACAGGGGACCACCCAAGGATCATTTCCGTGAAGTTTGGTGTAGTTCTGCCCAGTGGTTTTCAAGAAGAAGACTTTTTTAGAAAATGTAGACGGACGCACGACGCACGATGGACGACTGACGACGGACATTGAGCGGTCACAAAAGTTCACCATGAGCCTTTGGCTCAAGTGAGCTTAAAACGGGTACACTCACTTCGATCACATTTTCTGCCTTTGTAGCCCGCACTGCAACCATCAACACAAACTCCATCGGTTGTTCTACATAAAACTTTATTTTTACAGTTCCCGCTGCAATTGAACTTGCAACTTTCGCCATATTTTCCATCCGCACATACTGAAACGGAAATAAAAATCTCACTTCTTCTATGTGACAAATGGATTCATATATTATACCGGCTCGCCTCGGTTAGACAGTATTACTATAGTGAAACTATCTTTAAACTCCGAACATTTCCAAAAACAGGAAGTGCATGGCTACCAGCTTATCCTTTCATGAAAAGTATTAAGCCAGTGACAAACATAAAACGCATTTGGCATATTGAAAAGAAACGGGTCTTTCAAAGCAGATATTTTTAACCAATATTCACCATTTTGAATAGGAACCAATAACTATCATTAATAAACGAAATATTTTCAATAACGGGGAAAGAAACAAAAATATAAAGTGTTCACTGACGCTGACAGAAACAAAGTTGCGCCCATTTTCTTCGATTTTGACTGAAGTACGTGATATCTGAAGACAACTGTTTAAGTTCTTCTTATTGAAAGGAACGGTTTTTTCAATATTGCTGTTTTTATTTCAGCCAGTCAGAGTACGTACTTGTTTCAGTAGCCAGTAACATCTATACGATGATCCTTTGGAAACAGAGAATGCAATCAAGCACATTGATAGTAAACACGTACCAGGAAATATAACAACACCGAATCCAAATACAGGAAGACTCCTTACGGCCGCCACACGGCACTTAAGGTAGAACAATTTTTTTCAACGAACTGTTATGTAATTTTCAGGAATTAAAGTTGACGACATTTCCAACAGACTTGTATTTCTTTCAGTTCTCTATTGCTCCCCATTTCGCTACTGTAAATATTAAAAAATGATCATAAACGTGTTTTCCCGTAGAGGTCAAAATGACGTATTTGATGGATTTTAAAGAAAAAGCACGGCAAAAAACTTTATTTTCAAGTTTTTGTTAAAATATCTCTCCACAGATACATTATCTGGCATTTGTTTTCAACGTCAAATTGGGGGCAAACGATTTATGAACGCAAAACATGTGAAACCGACTTCGAATTTCACCCAAATTTTGCGTAAAGACGCCTATAGTTAAGAAACTACCAGACAGTTTTTTAAATAAATCAGAACAAGCCAACAACATATCGCTCTATTTACCGTGGCGCTTCCCTTACGTCTAGTACAAATAATAACATTTTCTTCCTATTTCGTAAATTTCCATTAATTCAAATTCAGTTTCTTTTTCTATTGCAGGAAATACGATCTCAATAATGATGAAATAAAGATGTTATTTCGTGAAATTCTATAAGTAGATGAATGATTTCGAGAAAATGCTCTCCTATACATGACACAAAAATACAAACATGCCCGTTATTGACAACAAGAAATGCGCATAGGTAAAGTTTATTCTTTCCCAAATTTGTATTCACCGGGTTTTCACTTCTTTATTTGCAATACAAGATTTCAACTTTTAAGGCCTACTGTAGGCTTACTTATTTTAACGGTGTACTTATAACAGCGCTTTTAGCGCTATCGCACGTGCGCTAATTCATGTCCGCGCATTAATTTGTCCAAGCATTTTAATGTACATTTTCATTTGATGATGTTGTCTTCGAATTTTTACAAATAAATACTCTTGAGAGTATGCACTAGTTTCACTGCTTGCTAATATTTTATGGTTCGTACGATATTCCTGTTTATTGTTCAAATTTATTATTTTAGACATATGATCATGCAAAATAAAATATTTAAGCTTGTAGTTTGTGTTTTTTCTCATTTGATTAAATTGTTATCGATTTCCGTATCACCTTGTTGCAGTCGCTCGTTTAAGGAAAGGTGTGAACGTTTGTATTAAGACACAATGCATATTGGACAAAGGGGATTCAATGATTAAAATGTGTGACAATCTCGTTTCATTTCAGCAATTATAACTAGTATACAGAATATAAAACACGCAGATTATTATAATTAAATACAAGAAGACAATACAGTTACGTAGGCAATATTATACTTTATATATTGTACGTAAACATAAAGCTACATCATGGTTGAAAGTATCATTGAAAAAATACAGGTATCATCACGGCACACTATCTCAAAGTCATACTTGGTACCTGTTTTAAAGTTTTTAGCTAACGGAGTTTTTCGATTGCGTCCATTAGACATGTAAGGCGCCACCCTGTCATGACTGATTCTTTTTCCACATTTCTGTGTGGATCGATCAGCCAGGCAGCATGGATAGGTTTTATTCTACTCAAATTTTTACTCAAATATTTACTAGTAGTAACTAGTATTCACAATACGTTCCTGACCAATTATTTCATTTTCAAGAGATTTACAGTATAACACTTAAGTAAATAATTTCAAATAAATCTTTCTTTCTTTAGCCCGCTAACAGTGAAACAAGTTGATTTCATAATCAGTACGACGTACAATTACAGCAGAAACACATTACATAAAAATTGCCGACGGTTAAGTTTATTTCCGAAAATCTTCGTGAATCTCCGTAAACCTCCGAGAGCCTCATCTAGGACAGCGCTAATATTAGAAATTAGCGGTCTCGCGAGAGCGCTAATTCACGTCCACGCATTAATTAGATATTTCAACAAAAATTGCGTTTGCGCTAAATTTTTGCCGCGCTAATAAATGTACGCCTAGAGTATGCTATTTCGAATATGCAAAATTCCGTTGTAAAACTGAGATTGTCGTAACAACACGAGAAATGCCCGGGTATCAAAAAGAAACTTATAATAATAAAAAAAATGTATCTCCGAATAATTATAAAGTATCAATGACACTCAAAAGCATGTCCCAACAGTGCACTAGAAGAAAATGCATAGAAATTTTCGGGGTAAGTATTTGGTACCGTAAGTCTCTTATATATATACAATATATATATTCTTCAATCAAGGATATGTCAGTGTAAATGAGCTGAGCGCTAGATTTTTTTTTAAGAAAACGTCGTAAAACTGTGTTACACGAATCACACGTGCACCGCTCTTTTACAAAAACATGTCTGCCATGTTTTCTTCAGTGGACGAAATAAAAAGAGTATTTTATCTTAGATTTCCTTATTGTAGGGTATGATTGACTTTCTAATCTAAATAAAGCATAACTTTTTTATAACATCCCACTGTCCGATCTTTCTGATCACCTAACGATCACTTACAATTACAAAATAAAACCAACGCGTCATCAAAATTATCACTTTACGCGGCTTCATGGACATCATGGCCTGCTAACATATTATTTGTAATCATGCGCCAACCAAACATTTGATAAAAGATCGGGACTTTTTCAAAGATATGTTTTATTTCCTGTAATTTTCTGATATTCTAACCTTTAAACAACCGAATTGTATGCATAGAAATAAAGTATAGCTTTTAGTTTAAATTTCCAGCCCAACAACAGACATGTATATGTCACAAACCCAGCCTGTCCTCGAAATCAGTGTCAAAGGTTAGTAGAACATAAATACAATAAATAAACAACCGCTTACTATGTTCTTGTAAGTCCTGTAGGATGAAACTGCTCGTGTTTATACATTCATATATATTCCGTATCGGGAACATTGACAATCACAAGTCGATCCTTACCACGAACATGAAAACAGTTACTTTTATGACCTTGTTTACATTTCAAACATGACGATTCACATTTACGTCCAAGAACGTAAATTTCGTGCTTTCCGACCCACATGGTGTGTAAACTTCGGCAAACCATTTGTAATTTCCGACGTGGTAAATGTCATTGAGAGTATCAGTTATGTTCACGAAATTTAATTGAAGGGTCGCTGGCTTCGAATTCCTCGCCCATCACAGACGCGGGATCAAAAACTCACTTGAGGTGTAAAACTTTTCACGCAAGGAAGCCATCAAACCGAGGTTAGTGTCTCGATCTAGGTACTAGTTTGAGCCCCTAAAAATGAAAAATGTCTGGAGGGGCACGTGGAGCAGTCTGTTATAAAATAGAGAAAAGTGGAAACTTCACAGGTCGCCCAACACGACAAAAATGAAAATGTTGCAGGCTCGGTTTGATTGAGCCTGTTCATGGACAGTAGTGGAAATGCATGCTACCGTCCACGCCCTCTAGCCCCGGGTTGAGTAGAACTCAACATTTACACATGCTAAAAGTACAAAAAGCAATTTAGAGGCATCCGCAGATGTATTCAAACGGCAATGAACATGGAACCTTCAGTGATACACGCGTTGAGGCGTGTAATTACATGAAGAGCGGCGTTTTGTCCCCAGATAAAATAATGGGTTTGCCCCAAACGAGAAAGCAATGGGCAGAACTAAACAAACTGGAATTTAGGAAGGGGATCTGAGGTTATGGAGCCTGCGTATCACAGAAACTGTCAAAAGACAAAATTAAAAAGCAGACACCATATCCAAGGGGTGAGCTCTTCTCGAGCTTATGTTTTCTGTTATGATGTCTTGCCGACTTTAAATAAAATTTATTGTATTGTACTGTATTGTAGCCTTTCCCCACCAACAAAGCCTGGGAAAAGTTCATCGTGTCGTTTCGGTGTTACTCTCAAGCAAACAAAATAAACATTGTTCCCGTTTTTGTTTGTTTGTTTGTTTATATTTTTATATAAATGTATATGCAAAAAGGGTTTGTTTGTTTCAGTGTAACGTCAAAATATAATATTACAATTATATATCAACAGTGAACGCCGCATGCATTATATTTTGACGAGGGGTTAATGCTTTCATCTTACATGTAAAACAAACATATTCCTAATGTATAAAAGGTAAAGGTAAATATATATGTATATGTGTGTGTACTCGTGTAATTAAATATCAAGTGTAAAAGGTATATATTCACAGTGCAAATCATCCTTACGATATATGTCCAATTTTATGTGGACGCATTGGTCGAGAGGGCTAAGACGTTTTCCTACGGAGGTGAAGGCCCCCGGTTCGGATCCTGGCTACTCCCATTGCGGTGTGTCCTTGGGCAAGGCACTTTATCACGATTGCATCAGTCGACCCAGCTGTAAATGGGTACCAGCAAATTGCTGGGGTGATTTAACTGTTTTTAATATAGGGTCTTAGGAAAGCTCTATAGAGCTTATGTTAATTGTTTCACCAAGCGACGGTAAAGCCGTAGCATTCTTAAGGTCAAGGGTAGTTTTATTACCTTCTGTAGTCAGTCATTATCTATTTTAAAAAAAAAAAACTTTTTTAACCAAAGTGGAAAATTTCAGGTACTTGAAAATGTAGCTTTCTAAAAGGTCAGTTAGAATTCTCGATGCCATTTGTCAGACATACCTTGTAAATAAATAATATTATTACAAAATTAATACTGCTATTTCTTTTGTTGCAGTTTGCGGACTTATGATAAAGTTATATATATATTTATCTGAGAAGTGCAATCCCTGTAAATGAGCACTACGTAAGCGCCCAGGCCCTTCTTGCACACCATACCTATAGTTCGGACTTCTTTCATGTGTAAAGGCATGTGCACAAAAAATGACAAATTTTGCCAACACCTGGTAAATTGTAATGTGTTTTTTAGAAAAGTAATAAACGGAAATAGAAAAATAGCTCTCAGCTCACTTACACGGATAGTTTAGCTTTATTATGTATATTATAGTTTTTCGCAGTTATGCACGATGACATAGAATACTTACCCCGAAAATTGTGACACGAACATACTGATAACTTTTCCCACTTTACTTTTCTAATTAAAGTAAGAGTTCAGCACTTCATGGTTTTGATGTATTGTCACATTGGAATAACGTTTGTTTTACAGTAACTTCGAAATTCCTCTGAAATAATAACATGTACCCCACCCACCTAATTCATAATTTCAAAATAGCATAGGCCTTAAATATACTTCATTTAAATAAAGGACATTTTTACCATATTGTTACTATTTATCGAAATTATGTGCCTGCCCGCTTAGGTTAATAAGGGGTGCGCAGTTCTACGTACCGCGGGGTAATGAGTTCGTTCCTCGGGCGAGGCATATGTTCTCCTATGACAATTTGATAAAAGACATTGTGTCTGAAATCCTTTGTCCTCCAGCTCTAATTCATGTTTACTTGCGGAGAACAAATTTGTACTGGTACAGAATCCAGGAACAATGGTTAGGTTAACTGCCCACCGTTACATAACTTTTAAATTTATGATTGCGGAACTAATTATTACCAAGTATGATTTATGCTGGTACTGGATATTCCCATGTCAGTATTTTTCTGTCTTTCGTACGTGTGATGGGGACGATAGGAAACGTTATAGAACAAACTGCAAGTGACTTGTGTGTACAAGCCGTGAAGCTGGAGAGGAAACAGACAGAAGTTCCTACTTCCTTACCCGAAGTGCAGATGACCAGGTGGTGTGACGTAGACCAGATGCAATGGATTTTCAGTAAAAATGCAGTCATTTCGATAAATACTGCAGTTTTTATATAGTTCCTATTTGAATTAATAATCATTAATAATTATGATAATCAGGGTTAACAGTCCAATTTGGTAATATGCAAATGATTCTTCATGCTTTCAAACATTAATTTTCGGTTCCGTTTATATATTATTTCCTTATGTCATTCATTCTAATTCTGTTTTTCAATATTTGCCAATATCTGTCACATAAATCTATCAAAACATAAAAGTTCAAACTGAATCAAAATGATAAACTTCTGAATTGTTACAGACTACCCCGCTGACACGTTGCGACGTAGGTTCGAACCATACAAACCACAGTTATGAATTCTAAGTTTGAAGGTGTTGAAAGCATGTGTATATGAGATAGTTTTAGTTCATATACACTTAACAACTTTTCTAACGCTGCCAGTAGCCTTTTCGCTATAACTTTAAAACTACACAAGATAATTAGAGGAACTTCAGGGTAATTAAATTAATATGAAGGACATAAATAGATACAAAATTAAAAACAAAATTTTTCTACAGGTTGTAGATTTTGTAATTTATGTGATGCATCCCGCGTTTTACAAATTCGCAAAGTTCGCAAATATATTCTATTGATAAAAACAAGAAAGTTAACGTCCACTCATTTGAGATTTCAGACTTCGCCTTCCCCTTCAACGTCTCTCATATATATTTTGGGTAAGACGTCATCGATATGCGTGTTTTTTATTTATATCACACGTTGCTACTAAAGTTTTCCATGTAATATCACGTAAGCCCAAGACTTCTCTTTATTACTATGCGAAATAAAAAGCTTAGTTTCAGGATTTCTGCTTATTAAGTTATTTGATTATCCATATATATAATTAGACTACATTTGATAAAAAACACTATCAATAGGTATAAGAATAATGAAGTTTTGTATGGCTAATGATTTTAACTAAATACATTGAATTGAACCTGGAAGTATGAAGTTACAACTGATTTTGAGATTTTGTTCAAACTTTAACTTCTACGGCATATTTGTGTCCCCAGGCGGTATCGATTATAACAGATGGGCCTTTTTATCGTATGAAGTGAAGTTTTGAACGTCCGAAGATGTGATATCACGAAAGACGAAACTTCATTCTTTTATATACTCTGTCCACATACTCGGCATCAAAGACTGAAATCTGTATGGAGGCACATGGCATGACAGTCATTTTACTTGAAAAATATATAATTACGCGCGATTATCATTTGGTGGAACATTTTATTTTCACATCCAAATAAAATCAATCTGTTTCTGTCGGACACTTAATACGACAATTGCGTTTTAATTATAAACATAAAATGGCACTAGTAAGACGGAAAATTCTTCTGAAGTATCAGACAATTTCAGATCTATGATATCATGATGAGAGACGTTTCCTGTTAGCCGTATGGGATAACTCCATTCTTTAAATGCACGGAACCAGAGCCTGGAAGAGGGACATTGTAGGTTACTTCCCCCTTTGATTCTTACATTTTACAAAGAAAGTCGGTCTTGGAACTCGGTGTGACCCTACCCTACCCCTACCCCACTACCCCCCTCCCACTCCCAAATGGGTGACCTCCTCTTTAATGTTGGTGTCCCTCTAAATTCATATTGTGCTGTCTGAGAGTTTGGCATTATACAGAGTCATACAGAGTTGATATGATCATTATAGGTTATTAACTTTGTATGTGGATATATGCACGAGTTCTGCAGTGGTAATATTGCGCGACTTTAGGAGCGCAATATTGTCCGCGAAAGAACGAGTGCATATATCCACATAAAAAGTTGATAACCTTTTTATTACATATCAACTATCAAATGATTAATTTATATCTAAATTATCGTTCTGTCACGAAAGACAGGAAAAAATACGGAAAAAAGATCTCCGAAAACGCAATAAACAAATCAAACTGACGCGCATTAATTTTTTCCGCAAAAATGACATCAACTTGTTGTCGCAACGTGCGCGTGGACGCCATGGACGTCCCGCGATTCTTTCCATTACAACGTTAAGAAAATATTCCACGTCCTATATTGTCAAAAATGTTGCATAAATTACAAATTAAACAAACACACAATAGCAACAAAAATCTAAAGAAACGAGATCCGCAATTGACGGACCGTCAAGGGAGGTAACTAGAGTCACGGATTGGGACTAGTCCGATATGAAAGTGTTCAACGTCATGGTATGGAAAAATATTGCACGATCGCGGTCCATTGAAACCCAATGGAAAATAATTTTAGGTATGTAATAATCATTTTTATTCCCTCTCATGTATGATTTACAATCGTGCATTGTGTACTGACTATACAGACATAATTTTATATAAAACCTAAATGTTTGGAGCAACACTAACGAGTTATTACATTGTTCACATTGTTTTATTGTTTTATATATATATATATTTCTTTTTTTGGTAAACGCTCTTATATCCATGCGATGATTATATTAATTGAAATGTTTTTTCGTTTAATTTTCATATTTTTCATTTTTAAAACCTCTTGTAAAATTCCTGCCCTTTCGGACAATTGGTATCAAAATGCACGAAAAAAAAAACGATCATAATTATGGATAAATTGAATGAGCGGATTAAAAGAATTAAGGTTCATTCTAATGTTTGAAATCTCAAGGAATTTTAATCGAACTTCAACTTCATACGTTAACTTCGCAAGAGACGTTGAAGGGGAAGGCGAAGGTTGAAATCTCAAACTCTCTATTTACATAAAGTTGCTTCGAGTGTAATCGATATAAAATGCATCAGATTTAAAAATGGGTATATTTTTATCGTCGTTTCAATAATTAACATTTTTTTTTAGGTTTAGGTCCCCTGCACGAGTTGGTATTGGTACAATGTTCACAATGTTTGCAGCTAGAGTGGCAGTAGCCTCAATAGTTCGACAGCAAGACCGACCCAATTTACAAACTGATATTACATAGATGTAAGTTGTGCGACATGCAGTTTCGCATAGCACCTCATCCTGACTCAAACACATGTCCCTTTTATTCCGTAAATGAGGAATGCACATACGATTAAAATGATTTCACGTAACTTTCAATATTAAGATTTTTCATGAATTTTGACACCAGCAGTTTTTGTTTTCGCCTATGTCCCCCAACTTAATTCTGAAAGAATCCCAACCAAATGAAGTATCACCAATTGGTGTGCCATGAAGTTTGCAAACAAGGTGAAAATATTAAATATGCCTTTTCTGTTTATTGCAAAAAAGATAACTGTTTTAGTTCATTGGTATTCAAAATAGTTGTTTTAATAATTTGAAAAAAATATTACAAATAAAGAAAAATATTTCCGCGTTGTTAATTTATAATTTATAAGATCTTTAACTTGCAATATTTTTTTTGCTATATGTCTTATATATTACTCTAATTGCCCTGAAAATTAAACCTAATTAACTTGTGCAGTTTTAAAATTATTACGAAAAGGCTAGTGGTAGCGTTAGAAATGTTGTTAAGTGTATGTGGTCAGAAAATAAAAGAGAACTTGGAAAAACAGGACTTCAGTAATACGTAATGCAGACGCCTATCGTTTTCAATGTTCAATGATTAAATATGCATGTCTAGAGTGTGACATCTCAAAAATAAGATATACATTATTTCCAAACAATTTGTAAGGTAATCTACCATTAAAACGCTTGAAAAACCGCAAAGAAAAACCGCGATCATTGTTTATAGGTATTGACTTTTCATTTACAGCAATTCTGTGTCATTTATAACAAATAACACTAAACAATGTTTCCTCAAGTTCGATTCACTGAAACCATAACATCATTTTTCTCGATTTTTTTTCCTGCAGTAATTGTGTAAACCGAAAAATGATCTTTAAAGTTGTTTTATTTTTTTCTGAAGGTCTAGTAACTTCTTAAATTTTAACAGGATTTTAATAGAAGAAGTTTTACATAGAAGTTTATTCAGTATACAATTATGATACTACACATCACATAATATAATTGATGTAGGTCAACATGATCAATGATCAAAACTTGACAATTAATACACATTCTGAAAAGGATTGTCGATGGTGGAAATATGCTTAAAGAGTTTAAGTACACGCATACAAAATACACCTCGCTGTGACAAATAATAAAGTTTTCCTAAAAAACAAAGACAAATATCAAACAGGGAATGCCACGTACCAAAAACCTAACAACTGCAAAGTTGTGACAGGATAGTATGTATTTTAGTTCCAGTACGGTAGAAGTACAGTCAGAAAGAAAAAAAAAGAGAAGAAAAAATATATAATTTAAATACTGTTTGTGCATTTATAGTAACACACTGTGGATTACACAATTACACACAAGATTTTCTGTTTTCAAAGGCGCTATATATGCAAGTAGCTAAATTTCTTATGACTAATGTTTTCAGATTATAACAATTTGATTACTTTGTGCATGCTCGGTCTTTTATAAAAATATGGCCTAATATATTTCATTCTTAATTCATTATACAAAACACATTCTAGCAAAAATATGGTATTCGTCTTCTAGTTTGTTACATATTAGACATATTCTATTTTCAAATGATGTATTATTCCACCTTCCCGTTTCTACTTTAAGCCTTTGGAGTGAAACTCTAAATCTAGTAAGCGCAATCCTATATTTCTTAATATTTACTTGATTTAACTATATATTTGATAATTAAAAGTTGAAAAAGATCTATAAGATAATGCTCTGCTTGATTCTCCGATCCTATTAGTCCACTCTTGTAACTGTATGTCTTTTATTCTTTGTTTAAAAATTGATAAAAAGATAGTTACATCACCAACATTTTGTGCGAGCCACACTTCGAAGTAAAAGCCCAAAATTGAAAGAGTATCTCTAACCGGTGAAGCCCACTTTGTCATATGCGGATGAACATCAAGATCCCTTAACATTAGTTTGTGTATCATTGAAATATATTTTCTTTCAGATGTATTTACAACTTTTAGCCAATAGTTTATCATTTTAAATAATGGTAATGATTGAATGATCAACCTTTCAAGTTCCCCGTAAATGAAGTCGTTCTGTGTAGTAGTTGTTACCCCCAAAGAGACTTACAAAATTGTAAATGAACTAGCCCTATTTGATTAGCCTGACAGGATCGCCACGTTTCGCTCCAATAGTTCAGAATTGGTGAAATCAGTTTATCAAATTGTTCTAGAGAATGCAAAAACACTAATATTAGCAAATTTATAAAGATATTTTCTTAGTTTAAAATCGCCTTTTTGCGCTTGACCGGTTAGCGTTTGTTGTGCTTCGCAGAAAGAGCCACCTGGGGTGAAAACAATACCTAAATATGAAAATTAATTAACTACTTCTAGCTGAGTATTGTCAAAATAGAAGCTTAAATTTCGTGGTAACATACACCCTTTTCTGAAAACTATAACTTTTGGTTTTTCTTTATTTATTTTCAGTTTCCACTTTGAACAATACGAATGCAGATTATTCAAAGCTTTTTGAAATTCTTCCGGTGATTGCGAAAGTATAACGATATCATCGGCATACAGTAAAAAAAGTAGTTTGATAAAACGAATATCTACACCCTCAAAAACGTTAAGCAATAATTCATCTTCTAGGTCATTTGAGAATAAAGAAGGGGATAGGCTCTCCCCTTGACGAACCCCTAAATAGCATTCAAAACTTTCACTTAATACATTGTCACACTTAATTTTTGATTTACACTTTCACACTTAACATACTTTTAATAATATCAAATATGTTACCTCTAATATCCAAGTGTATCAATTTGTACCACATATTTTCTGTTACTAAGTAATCAAATGCTTTAGAATAGTCCATAAAACAACAATACAGTTTAGAGTTATTATAATGTTTTCTGACAATGTTTCAGATGCTTGGACCAAAGTCATATTTATGTCTGTTATTAACAATATTGCATCTATAAAAGAGTGTCGAATTAAACAGTACTTTAAGAACAGGCTCCAGACTACCCAAAATAAGCTTGTCAGATTCGTTCTGAAATTAGACACCAGGTCGCATGTTAGGCAAGAACATTTTATTTGCTTAAACTGGTTACCAGTCCACAGAAGGGTCGAACAGATTATGTTGTGTCATGTTCATAAGATCAGGTTTGGTTCCGCCCCGGATTATCTTGGGGAACATTTTTTCCCATTAAACACAGTGCATAATCGCAATACCAGGTCATGTGTTACAGACTATTACAACCCTGAACTAGGTGATGATAGTTTTATTTTTATGGACACGGGTCGTTTTGCTAAGCCAAAAGTACGCAGTTTTGGGGAGAAGTTATTTGCATGTAAAGGGGTACAGGGATGGAACAGCTTACCACAGTCCTTGAGAGTTCTACCCAGACTCCATCAGTTTAAGCCTGCTGTAAAAGAGCATCTGTTGTCCTTATAGTACTGTAATTTTAATATTTAGTATTCCATTTACAGCTACTTTAAGTCAATTATAGTCTTATTCTGTGAAGTTACATTTGCTAATTTAAAATACTTAGTCCAATATATCAGTTAGTCATTTTTAGTACAATTGAAAGCTTTTTATCTTTTAGTACTTATTTTTTTTTTTACTGTTATTAATGTATCATTTGTGATTGTATTGATAGTATAAACATGGCAGTGCAATTTTACAAATAATTTTGCTCAATATTTATTCTATTTATCTGCATTTAAGGTCATATCAGTACATTTGTAGCTAAATAACTTGCTATCTTTGATCTCATAAGATGAGTTATTAGACAATACATGACTTTCCCATGGTTATGCCACTAATATTAAGGACCGCAATGGAAATAACAGAAAATCGTTTTTCTCTTTATTGTGATATCCTTGGTATTGGTGTGCATGACTTGGTGTTTAACAGTAATGCATATTTATTGCTTTTTATTATTGCTGATATGCATTTTGTTATTGCCATGCTGTGTTCAACATTTGATACCAAATAAATCTATCTATCTATAAATTCTACGTTATCTTGATAAATGACCTTAAGCCACCACTTCCAGTTTAAAAGTCGTGCAGAACTACCTGGAAGCTGCTGACTTCGAACGAATCGTTTATCCATTAATACCATGACGTTTTTTATACCGCACTAGACATTGGATCATTCATACAGCTAGCTTTCAAAGGTTCGATGTTTTACCCACGTTGGCTGATTTTGAAATAATGTTCGGATGGAGTATCTGCGATGAAAGCTATAAGAAGATTATTTGGAAACTTTGATTGCACTCAGGGAAAACAATTGCAGACTTACAAAATAAAATAGAATGTTAAACATCCGTCACACCCCATAGCACCGGCTAAAGAAGAACTTGAAGGTACTTGGATTGAACTACATCCAAACCTATTCTATGTGATGCAATCTATAGACCTATAACACAGCAAAATGTTTACTCTATTTTAGATTAATTTTGTTCCAGTAACAGTATTTCTTTTAGAATATGAGACTCGCTTGGAGATTTTAATACAGATGTATCTAGTTCCATATCTTATCCTGTTTTACAGTGTTTAAGTCATTTATTGATAAGTTTCATTTTAGTCAGTTGATCAGGGAACCTACTAGAATGTGTTCTACTGGTTCAACCACTATTGATTTAATTTTTCTATCGGACTGTGAAAAAAAAGTTCGTAGTCCGGTGTTATACACACATCTTTAAGTGACCACAGCATGATTTACTGCAGCAGGAAAAAGACTAAATATTTTATTGATTACACTAAGATCTTTGAAAAATTATAACAAGGAAGACCTTAAAACTAGTCTTTTATCAACAGACTGGAATCCAGTGTTATTGAGTGGTAATGTGAATGAAGCAGGGAGCATGTTCAAGCACTTATTTATAGCTATGATAAACAATATTGCACCTGTAAAACAAACAAGAATTAAGTTGAGATCAGAAACATGGATGCACTCAGACATTCTTCAGGCCTACAATGATAGAGACAAAGCTTTTAAGTTATATACACGTGACAGAAGTATGGGAAATTTTAGTTCATTTAAGTCTCTTATAATTAAAGTGCAGTATCTAGTTCACAATACAAAGCAACATATTTATCAAATGCTCTTAAACAGAATGAAAAGGATTAAACATCTTTGTGGAAAACTCTGTAGTCTACCTTCTAAGAAAGGATCTACTGTGTCAAGTTCAAATATCCGTCTTAACATTGAAGATAAAATTTGTTTTGCTAAGAAACTTATTTCTGAAACTTTCAACAATGTTCATACAACTGTTGCATGTAAACTTGTTGAAAAACTCCCTAAAAGTGTAAACAAATTGGGTAAATATTTTGTCATTACGTTGTATGCAGACGTGTTTTTTTTTCAAATAGTTTTTCTTTTTCACTCATGTCTGAAAGTAAAGTTCTTAAATATTTAACTTCATTCAGTGCAAACAAAGCCACTGGCTAGGATAGTATACCTTCCCGTTTCATTAAGGATGGGTCACCAATCATTGTAAGTCCCTTAAACCACATAGTTAACTTGTGCCTTATACAATGTGCTGTACCTGATTATCTTAAGTCTGCTAGAGTTGTTCCCCTTTTTCAGAAAAAATGATAAACTGTCTCAATTTTAAATATAGGTTCTAAAATCCTTGAAAAGGTGGATTTCTGTCGATGTTGAATCTTAATTTAAGGATAAAGACTTGTTACTTGAATTCCAGTCTTGCTTTAGGACTGGTGTCTCAACTGATACCTGTCTGATCTACTTATCAGACTATCAGGCATGAAAATGTCAAGGGTAATGTTGTAGGTATGCTTCTGTTAGGTTTACAAAAAGCCTTTGACACTGTTCATCATTCTATCTTTTTGATGAAGCTTCAAGCTACTGGTCTTGATATCGACATTTTAATGTGGTTCAAGTCATATCACTTTGAGAGACAGCAACTTCTTGATGTTTCAAGTGTCTTTTCATCTAATTCAAATATTACATGTGTTTTCCCCAGAGCTCAATATTAGGTCGTCTTCTTTGTTTAATTTATTTTAACGGCATGTCAGCAGATGTGAAAAAAAAACTTTTGTCATATGCTGACAATTATGGAATACTTGTATCTGGTAAACATTTATCTGATGTAGAAAATACCGTATCTGAAAATATATTCTTATTAAGTCAATGGCTTATTGACAAAAGGTTATCCTTGCATTTAGGTAAGTCTATTGTGTTTGGCTCTAAACACAAACTAAGGTCGGAATCAAAATTAAATGTAACTTGTAATGGTACAGCTATTGGAGCAACCAAAATTGTGAAGTATCTTGGGGTTACTATAGATCAGCAATTGTCCTTTGGTGCCTTGACCGACTCATTTATTAAAAACGTCAACGCTAGGTTAAAATTTCTATATCATAAGAAAGATTTTCGTACTCAACATACAAAAAACTGCTTGTTGTGTCCTACATTCAGTGTCATTTTGATTACGCTTGTTCTGTCTGGTATAATTGTTTAACTCAAGTCTTAAATAACAAGTTACAAATGACTCAAAATAAGTTATTGAGATTTGTGCTAATCTTGATTCAAGAGCCCATGCAGATCGTGAACATTTTAAATCCATAAATTGGCTGCCATTTGGTAAGAGAGTTGCACAAATCATGCTGTGTCATATTTGTAAGGTTAAAAACAAACTAACCCAAGATTATCTGGATGAATATTTTGTTACTCAAGACTCTATACATACACACAGTACAGGACTTATTCAAAAAGGTGGCTATTGTCTTCCAAAGATCAAAGGTCCAGGTTCAAAATCTTCGATCTAGTTTCATTGGTTCTAATCTTTGGAACAGTGTTCCAGTGGATATCACTAAAATCAATATTTTTTAATCATTTAAGGTAGACATCAAAAATCACTTAATGCAAAGTATTCAATAATTTTTTAATGTTATATTTTTAATGGTTTTTAATGCATCTTTTATAGTTTAATGCATAAGCTTCAACTCAGCATTTTCTCCTTTTTCATCTTATTTAGTCATTTTGTCATGACATGCTCTTACATTTACACATTTATCAGAACAGTTTCGTTTTGTTTGACGGATTATCAAATATCTATGATCAGATATCTTAATAATATTACTATAGGAACGGTGTGATAATATTTGTAATAGTCTGACAGTGATAATTCCTATTTGTGATATCGATTTAATATTTCATTTAAATAATGTTTTAATAGTTGCCTCTCTATGTCATGCCACTAATGCTAAGGACTTGTTCTTTATTGTTTTTTTATCCTTGGTATTGAGAGCATGCCATGGTTTTCTATTGCAAAATATAGTGTTTAATAATGTTTATTGTTTTATTCTTTATTGTGGTTGTTAATCATGTAAATTCTTTGCCGAAATATATCTATCTATCTATCTACTTATCTATTAACCTACCTATCTCTCTCTCTCTCTCTCTCTCTCTCTCTCTCTCTCTCTCTCTATTATTAAGTATCATTAAATGTACTCAAAGAAAGATGGGTTGTACTTGACTGTTATTGTGTCATCAAACAAAACAAAAATAAAACAACAACAACAGACCTTGTTGGTTGCAGCTTATTCCCGTCCAGCCTAGTGAACACGGAGCACAAGTTCCATAATCCTTATCACAGACATCTTCACAATGCGTACTGCATTTTTCTGTACAACTGACACCGAACGTTCCATTCGCACAATCTGTAAAATAAACAATTGCCTGAAATATGTACAGCATCTTTGAAGGCACATACATGTACCTGTCTATATCAAAGTACAATAAGCTAATAAGTACAAGTATAAATACAAGTGATGGTAGCTAATGAAGTACGTCAATTTTATAAATAATGTCATGATATAGAGCAATTACCTCCAGATATTCTGACATCACACAAAACGAGTTGTGAACCATTTGTTGCAAGTCGTATTCTGAGCTGATTCCCGTAAAGTTCTTGGTTGCATGTTACATCAATAGTCGTTGATTTCGGTGACGAATTATTATGTTTGTAACACAGGTTTTGACTCGAATATGTATTCTTATATCTGCTGTCGAATGCATTATTTTCAACCATAACTTCAAAATTCTTGAAATAATCTAAAATACAGTTTGTAAGATTTTCTGCAAAGCAATTCGAAATATTTCTGAATCAAGCATAAAAGTCCTAGAATATTCCAACAGTTTTGGAGGATCGCGCAACATCATACCTTATACATGGAAGGACACGTTCAATACACCGCAGCTGTTGCATTGCTTAAACAATGCCTCATTAGAAGTACGATCGCATGCACAAGAACAGTCGGGTATTGAACATATGTAAGTACTTTACAATTACTCTATAATTACCTTGTTATCACACTTATATAACATTCTTTTCGTGTATATACACAAAATGTACAAAAAAAAACGCCTTTTAGTTACAGAATACACCGCATAAGTGCAAGCAATTATAAATTCAAAAATAAGAACTTGTAAATAAAAAATTCACTATTAGGATAATGCAAATAACAATCCCACAAACAAACTTATGAAGCATTGTATATTCAACCGTCGTATATGAATGGTTTTAAACTTAATTCTTATTGAGACGTAGTAATTAAGCACAATATTAATTTTCTTACCCAAGTACTCTTTGCCAGTAAGAATAGTGATATTCCTGATTTTGTGTCTATTTTTAAGCCAAAGTCTCCACCAAGGGTTGTCCGTTGACATGTTTGCATAGGCTGTATGACTACATGTCGATAAATTCCTATCGACAGCCAGCGCAGCAATTCGTCTCTGAGGAGTGTTACTTGCGTGGCGTGTCACCACTACAAATCCTCCAGTATTTTTCTCTCCTACAGGCACTAAATTGTCTGAAAAATAATTGGACGTTCACCTGTCTTTGACAATTGGATCGTTTTTTTATTAGGTAATATCCTGTTTTCTACACTTTCTTATAATAACTATAAGATATATCTGTAAGGTTATGTTGAGCTGTATTTGCCTACCTCTTCCCGACGTCTATCGTCGTCAGTAGACAGTCGTGTATCGTGCATTGTCAACAGTCTTACTGTTAACACTATAAAGATACCAGTAATAAACTTAATCATCATAAAACTTGCTCAAAGTATTTGTGTATGAGGTAAACTAGGTTAAAGTATAGGAACACCTTCTTAACACGCCAAAAGCAATTTATTTGAAATGATATACAGGAAACCGGATAAGAATATCAAAAGAGATGATTGAAACGAGATCATGTAGGGTCAAAGAATATAATTATCCACATGTCAAATTATAAAAAACACCTTGATAAGACAGAATTTGCCACAATTGTCAGTTTATATAGTTCAATGTAATAAGAGATATGAAACATCTGTTTTTGTAATTGAGAAGTTTTATTTATTACTAAAATGTTTTAGAATTTCACTTTTATCTTTAAAATAATATGATTATAATATTGTACTATTTATTTGAACTGTCAAAACATGTTTCTGGCTTTCATGTTAATCTTATATATGTATGAACAGAATATAATGAAAGCCGTGAACATGTTTTGACAGATCAAATAAATAGTACAATACTATGCCCCAACGATAACGTGCTGTTTACAAACATGACTATAAACATATTTAAATGAAGCATAGGGAATTCAACATTTTTGTAACTTATCAAAAATTTCTAACATTTAAGCATTTCTAGTTTACATTAGCGTAGAGGTAAAGCATATACTGTTTATGCTCAACAGATCTTTTGACATTTGAGTTCGAATCTCAGCGACGACAGTTAATTTTCTTTTCAGATTTGTAACTTTTCTTTACATTCCTTCATTTTCTCTATGACACAACAGAGAAATATCTGAAGCCGATATGGCAGATGGGTAAATTGTTAAATGCATGTACTAAAACGAATAATGAACATTAATATCATGTTATATATTGACATATTTGCAAATAAAAACCATCAAACAAAGAAACAAGGAATACTGGAATAGGAATAGAAAACGAATACGAATAACAAAAAAAAACAAAAACAAACCCCTCCCAAAAAAAAAAAAAACGAAAAAAAAACAACAAGAGGATCATGATGACCCTGGATCGCTCACCTGAGTAATATGAGCTACATGTTTCAAATGTCAAACTGATGCCTACATATTAAGAAAGTAGGTCAGTAGGTCACATTCATGGTCACTGAAATTCAGTTTTAAGATCGGTGTGCAAAACTGTATATGTCGTCCAAATTTCAAGGCTGTATCTTAAAAAACAAGAAAGTAGGTCAGTAGGTCAAGGTCACAGTCAAGTTACCCCTAATTACTTGGGGTCATCAGGTAATTATAATTAAACAGTCTAGAAAATATGATCAGATAATGTCTCAAGTATTGTTTCCTATATAACTCATATAAAAAATAAGTGACCCCGGGGCGGGGCTTTAGATGGACCCTGGGTCATGATTTGAACAATCTTAGTAAAGGACCACTAGACAATGCCACATGTAAAATATCTAAGCTCTGTGCCTCTCGGTTTCAGAGAAGAACTTTTTTATGTTTTTCCTATAGAACTCTATGTAAATGCATGGGACCACGGGGCGGGACAACTATTGACACTGGGATCATTACTTGAACAATATTGGTAAAAGTCCACTAGACAATGTCACATACCAAATATCTAAGCTCTAGGTCTTCAGGTTGCAGAGAAGAAGATTTTTGAAATAAACAATTAGTCATATAGGGAAAATAAGCCCCGCGCCCTGGCGGCCATGTTTTTTAACGAAATAGAATGGCTTAAGCAATTTTGGTAGAAAGTCACCTAGAGATAATTTCTACAAAATATTTTTGAAATCCGGCTTTCTGAGAAGAAGATTGTTAAAGATTTTCCTTTCGGTTGCCACGGCAACAACAGTCCTGTATGGATTTTAATTCTTTGGAAGATTTTGAAAGGGGGCCAACCAAAAATAATTTCTGTGAAGTTTGGTTTAAATCTGTCCAGTGGTTTTTAAGAAGAAGATTTTTTTTAATTTACAATATAGCCATATAGGGAAAAAAAGCCCCGCCCCGTTGCGGCCATGTTTTTTACCGAAATAGAATGGCTTCAGCAGTTTGGTAGAAGTTCATCTAGAGATCATTTCTACAAAATATTTTTAAAATCCGACAAACAGTTTCTTAGAAGAATTTCTTTTAAAGATTTTCCTATCGGTTGCCATGGCAACCACAGTTCTGAATGGATTTTAATTATTTGGACAATTTTGAAAGGCAGCCATCCAATGATCATTTCTGTGAAGTTTGGTGTAAATCTGCCGAGTGGTTTTGAAGAAAAAGATTTTTGAAATTTACAATATAGCCATATAGGGAAAATAAGCTCCACCCCCTGGCGGAAAATGGCTTAAGCAATTTTGGTAGAGGGTGTCCTAGAGATCATTTCTACAAAATAATTTTGAAATCCAGCTAACAGTTTCTGAGAAGAAGATTTTTAAAGATTTTCCTTTCGGTTGCCATGGCAACCACAGTTCTGAATGGATTTTAATTCTTTGGGCAATTTTGAAAGGGGGCCACCCAAGGATCATTGATGTGAAGTTTAATGTAAATCTGCCCAGTAGTCTTGAAGAAGAATATCTTTTTATAAATTGTTGACGGACGGACGACAGACATCAAGCGATCACAAAAGCTCACCGTGAGCCTTTGGCTCAGGTGAGCTAACAATATATACATATAAAACTTTATAACGATTCGAACTTATTTCGTGTTTTCCTACTGTTATCTGCATTTTACCAGACTGAGCTATTTTGCCGAATAATCATTGGACAGTTAAAATAAAGCAAATACTGATATTTACTTGTCAACTAATGTTATGTTATTTTATCGTTATCGTGAAATGGAAGCGTCCTCGCGTTTGCACGGGAATCACGTTTTCATTGGGGATTAGTATTCATGTTGTAGAATACATTTGTAAACAGAAACCACCTGGCTTAAATTCATTTGCAGTGTATTTTAATGTATGAATAAAGTCTGCATGCACAAAAATACCATTTTTGGTCGACTAAAGCTGTCCTTTATAGGCAGGTAAGAAGTTACGCATACTATTGTGTACATGTTTTTTAAAACGTCGTTGACTTTGTTTTGGGCGTAATTGCGGTTTCAACTCCTTTGATCCCGGGGATTCTTTGGCTGATTAATTTAAAACCAATTAAAGTTTTGAATTATTGTTTGAATTTTTATGTATCTATTTTCATATGCTTTTTTGCTTGATATAAATCTATTCATGAGTTTATCTATTAAATATCAAACATTTTAGAATCGATGAGCATTGCTCTAAAGTAACTTTGTTGTATTGAGATCACTTTCAGTAAATAAAAAGGGATTTGAATAGTAGAATGGTGTTATAATCAAAATGAACAACGCATTCAGAGAGCCCCTTTTTCTAAAATGCCTCATTGTCACGTGCTTACGATTAAGGTTTCCGTAAATTGTCTGTTTGAAAGCTCATCAGTTAGAGATGATGAAGTTCTTCATGTAAGACAGCCATCAAACTGACTCAAGCAAAACTAACTTAACAAAATACACCCCTCTCCATCCGGGATGAAATAAAGCCCGCGTGCACCTTGGGTTAAACTCCATTATAAAGGATTAAACATTTGTATCATAATTTGTTTAGGTGTTAGCTACGCAAACATATAAAACAATTCTTATGTCTTGACAGACTTTAACATTGATACTTTTTTACACATATTCGTGTTTCTTTAAGTTGGTCATTTACACACAAAAATAAACTTGTTATAGCTTGCAATTGTTAATTGCATTAGTTAATTCTGTTCAATCTAGTTGAAACTGATGTTTACCAATACATTTTTTCGAAGAACTGCGCCTTTGCTTTGCTCCGAACGTCAATTGTCGTTAAAAGTGTAATTTTTCTCATATTCGGTTTACGCCGATAACGACAGAACTTCCGCTTACCATAGATGATGTTTTATCAACGTAAGTTGATAAGTCACAAAATAAGATAACGTTCAGTTCACAAGCTAGAAGAAAAAAGGTTGGAGACGCTATTTCGTACTGTGTTTCTTAAACGAACTTCCGCTGAAGCCGGTGCTAGGGGGCGTGAGAGGTGTTGCACATTTCATTACTTCTCATTAACAGACGCAATAAAACCGAGTCTGCTATTATTCTTCTTGGTTGCATTCTATGCTTTTGAAGGATCTTTTTACAGATTTTATTAACTACCACAACAGCAATATTTAAGTGCCGTGTGGCGGCTGTAAATTATTCACAAAAGTATTATTCAAACAACATATATTTACAGAAATGAAATTTACTGTCTATATAATACGCATTTGTTAAACCTAAATTTACAATAAGAGAGAGAGAGAGAGAGAGAGAGAGAGAGAGAGAGAGACAGAGAGAGAGAGAGATGTTAGGCTAATTGATGAAATACTGTGTTATATCTCAGTGATGTAGAATCAATATCACTCACTACATACTACTCACGTTGAGTGATATAACTTTGCTGATATACTTGTTCATTGTTCATTGTTTCTATGTGTTCGCGTAAAACGTAATGAAAACTGTAGCCGCGCTTTGTTTTTTATATATAGTATATTCCTCGTATCAAATAACTTTTCTTCAATGGAATTTCATAACATTATGCTGCAACAAATAATATGAAATGCCATGTGTACGTTGTTCCGTTAGGACCAGCGCCTGCTCACTGTGAACGCGAAGCTCGAAGGTACGACGGTACGATGGCGAAGCGTGACAGTACGATGGTGACAATACAACAGTGCGATGGCGAAGCGCGACAGTACGATGGTGACGGACTGTCACCATCGTACTGTCGCGCTTCGCCATGGGTAAATTTTATGCAAAAGTGTTAATTAGGTCTAGAATACAGTTGTTTGTTTCCGCTAACCCGACCGACCCTGTCTTTTTACCACTGACCCTAAGTTTTAATTGAAGAAACGTATTGGATCAAAATGTAGATTAAAAAGAAGATTATTAGTAAGTAAATCCAAAGCACGTCCCTCCGTCTGACCGTACAATTCTATACATTAAAGTCGGCCCTTAAGTAAGCAAAGAAAAGTTGGTGAAGCGCGACAGTGCGATGGCGAACGCGACAGTACGATGGTGAAGAACGACAGTGCGATGGCAAAGCGCGACAGTACGATGGTGAAGCGCAACAGTACGATGGTGACACTACGATGGTGAAGAACGACAGTGCGATGGTGAAGCGCTACAGTACGATGGCGAAGCGCGACAGTACGATGGTGATACTACGATGGTGAAGCGCGACAGTGCGATGGTGAAGCGCGACAGTACGATGGTGACACTATGATGGTGAAGCGCGACAGTGCGATGGTAAAGCGCGACACTATGATGGTGAAGTGCGACAGTACGATGGCGAAGCGCGACAGTACAACGGACTATCACCATCGTACTGTCGTGCTTCGCCATCGTACAGCCGCGCTTCGCCATCGCACTGTTGTGTTGTCACCATCGTACTGTCACGCTTCGCCATCGTACCGTCGTTCCTTCGTGCTTTGCATTCAAAGGGAGCAAGCGCTGGCCCTATCGGGACATCGTACGTGTGCGACTTTGTAACGTCGCAAGACGTCTGAAGTAATGTCTGTTTATGCGCATCTTTTTCCAGAGTTGAAATGAACGTGTATTGCATAATGATTCTTCCAACGTTATCAAGCATCAAATAAAAATAAATATTTTGTAAATATAGAATGAAGAGAAAATATGCGATCGTGAAAATATTTGAATTCTTCTCACTTCTCAAAACAATTAAAAAATGCAGACATGTGCTTTTATTTTATGCTAATGGACGTAATGCTATGTTTTGTCAGTAAGATATAATCCATATCACTCATAGCATATCACTTACTTTGAGTTACAAAAACGTATATAGCTTTGCTAATCTCTTGTGCCTTATGCATGAAGTTCGAATATCATGTGTAAAATAAGGATAAACATTGTTGTCGCAATTTGATCTTTATATATATATCTCGATAACGATAATTTTATAACGTCATGCTGCAAATAATAAATTGAAATGGAGCTTTATGTTGTGTGCGCCTATGTAACGTCACATGACGTCTAATATCATTTTTGTTTACGTGCGTCTGTTTGCGTGCGTCTGTTTGCCGTGCTGAAATTAAAAAGTGTTGCAAAATGTGTAATTCAAGGTAAATCAGCATAAAATAAAACGAACATTCATTTGTCTGTATTGAGTGAATATGGAATACTTCTCAACTCGAAATTAGACAATTCTTGGTGAAATACATTCCATATTCACTATAAACACACAGTTATTCTCTATGTGTTCGTCAGCATCTTTATACTCGACTCGAAAGTCTGAGCGATATTACATTTATAGCTAGCTATTAGAATATATTAGTTTTACAGTCTGTCCACACACTAACGAAAACCAAAACATTAACTATTATAACTTATACTAATTTATTTTAGATCGATTTCGGTAGTTTGAAGTTTGAAAGTTTATATCATTTACTCTCAACACCTCATCCCTGATGGAATTCATCGTCACGAGTGTATGAGAGAATAAATGCAAGTGCCCCTTTTAATGCTAAGCGCAAAGCAAGAGAGCTTCTGGTACCATTTTTCACGTCTTTTGGTATGACGCGGCCGGGGATCTAACACACAACCTCCGTCACTCAAAGCGAACGCTCTACCACAAGACTATAATTATTTTTATACAACGATTGAAAATCCAACAAATCGAGAACAAAAGAAGACTTCTCTATCTTGATTCGCTGTCTCCATTCACCTGTTTAAGTTTCGGTGCTAGCGTGAAATTTAAAACCAATGTGGTGATGGCCAGCAAAAATCCAAATGAGCATTGCGTGTTGTTCAAAGTTTAGAGTTTAGAAATGCTTTTGGTTATGTAAGTTTCTTATATAATATAAAAAGCTGTTTATTGAAAAATATCTGTTAGTTGAAAGATTAGAATACCAGTCGATTAATACCGGGGATAAATAGTAATATTTGAAACAAAGCATATGGTTTATGCATTTCACATATGATTATCTTGTTTTGATAAAACACTGATAGTTAAAAAGTACAAAAAGTACAATATATGATGAAAATGTGACAAAAGTGTTTAATGATAGCGAGCTATGTTCAGTTTGTTAAAAATTATTTGTGTCTATGAATATTGCTAGCACTTCTTATTCTCATCATTGTAACATAAATGGATGATATGTATGTAATACTTACTACGTTGGCATCCAGGTCCGACCCAATTAAAGTCACAACCTGAGGGACAGTTTCCTGTACTGCTGTTACACTGTTCATCATTGATACAATGGCACAGGAAATCACAGTTTGGTCCAAAGTGGTTTCCAGAACTACACTGTGTGCCTGAAATAGAATTAATCTGCATTCAGGGATTATAATGATTAAGGCTGAAATATCATTTGGTTGTGATTCGGGTATAGACACAACTAAAATAATTCTACTAACTTTCGAATTAGAAGACATACCAATTCTTGATTCGTACCTCTGTACTCCAGTCTATAGAATTGTAGATCAGGAACATCTAACATACAATGTATGTTCCTTAAGCATGGCAGCAATTTGTCAGTAAAGACAATTCAAAGTGCCAAGTGCATACAGAAATGATAGTAAATATTTTATTCTTGCGACTTGTATACACACGTTACACATATTCAAATGTTCAATTATATGGTTATTATCTAAATCTGATCAAATAACATTGTTTTCGTTCAAAGCATGGCTGTTTTCACACGCAGACCTGTGAAGATATTTGCGAGCTAGCGAGGATATTGGATATACTCACATATCTATATATGGCATCCGAGAATGATAACTGACTAGGCTACAAGCTTCTTCGTTTCAAGCAGTCAAGTATAGTTTTGTGTTACAATATAAAAAGATAAATGATATATATCGCGATGAGGCTAATTCAATTTGATCTGGTGGTTTTAGCTTGATCGTTGGGGTGTAGAAAAATATGAAATTTAACATGAAATCAAGCTTAAAATTGTTTCATAAGTATGATTATAAGCGAGAAAAATGTTCCTGCACTAACATTTATTTAGAAAAGATTGTATTCTTTGTCTGTAAAGGAAACAAATAAATGCTCTTACAATTCTAAGAAATAATACTTAAAACAAAAAGTCTTGTCATCGCTTTCATGTAAGTATAACTGTAATTCAACATACGAATTAAATTTTTCATTGATTTAGCTATATTTGTCGGGGCCCGTAGTGAAACAACAGATGTTTGAATTCATTCTGCTGTCTGACTGAAAGATTATTACCATTTTACGTAAATCGTCAAATAAAATCACCATCTGTGTAGTCAAAAAACTAATACTTTGAGTATGATAAAAGAATACACCACAAACATATGCCATAACAGTGCCTGCATTCTAACATTAAAGTTTAAACGTCAATATGTTACCTGCATTTACACTGGAAATCTCAGGATGCGTCCTCGAAATTACATTTCTACATCTATACACAAATCCGGCAGTAAACTTACCATATGGAATTGCCAATGTATTTTAAATATTAGTAACTAAACTTTTTTTCTTTTCAGTATAATTTACCATATATTCGGTGTGTCTTCAACGGAAGAAAACACCACCCGCTTAGCTCAAACGAGAAAGCGTATATCTAAGGATCACGGGGTAGTGAGTTCAATCCCGGGATAAAAGTATGTTCTCCGCGACGAGTTGGTAAAATACATTGTGCTGAAACCATCCGTCCTCCACCTCTTATTCATGTGGGGAAGTTTGCAGTTTCTTGCGGAGAACAGGTTTGTACTGGTCCAGGACCACTGGTTAGTTTGATTGCCCGCCGCTACGTAACTGAAATATTGTTGAAAATCGGCGTTTAACCCATTGGCAAAACAAAATCAACGTAATATAAAAAGGCTATTTACCTGAACCTTTAAAACAAAAACACAATAAGGCAAATATTAATCCATATATAATTTTAAAATACATCGCCATTCCTACTTCCTGATGTGTTATATCTCACTGAAAACTTTTAACATTAGATGTTCAAAACTGGTTATTCAGTTTTCTTCCGCATTCAAACATATCACAATTACACATTCACAAACATCAAAAATAAAGGCACAATAGAAAAATGGATGATTAACATCTGTTTTTATTTCCATTTCTTTGTATTATAACTATAGATTATTCAATTTACGTCAGTTAAATTTAAGCGGAATGATGGGAAAATAAAGATTCATCATACATGCATGAAAACATAATACAACGAAATCTATAAATACGAAAGAGCATAACTATCAGGTGTATGTTTTTTATTTTATTATTACTTGTTTCGAGATTTCGAATCACTCTGTCTAATTTTCAAAATAAACCTTGACCGGGTAGGGTAGTTTTCAACTATTTTGACTATACATTTGATATCTTGAATGTCTTACGACTTAAGAGCGTAACAGAGATTGAAGAGAATAGACTTTTAACATGAAAAAAAATCACAAGACTCTGAGGCGGGATTCGAACCCGGGTCCCACGGATGGAAGTCCAATGCTCTAACAAAAGAGTCGACTCCCTGACGCAGTTGTCAGAGATTGGTTTAAAAGTTACAAGCTCTGCGTAAGCGACCGTAACAATCATCACTTATGACGTGTAAGCCATTTTGGCAAAGAAAGTGCCATTTTTGGCACTAGATAAAGTCCATTTCGCGGAAGAGCCCCCATCTTACGACTCAAAGGCCTAATAGAAATTGAAGAGGATAGAATTTTGAGGTGAAAAATCCCAAGTGCCTGAGGAGGTATTAGAACCCGGGTCGCACGGGAGGAAGTCCAACGCTCTGACCACTGAGCCAAATAGTCGAATTCCTGAGATTCAGAGATTGGTTTTAAACTAGCAAACTATGCGTAAGCGACCGTAACAAAGTTTTTAGACCTAGTTCGAGCCCTTACCTACTGTAACATAAGTCGACATTTCAAGTCAGTATCTAGAAATGTCCAGTGAATAAATGATATGCACCTGATCTGGCATAATTCTGTTTTGTTTTTGACAGATAGACAGACGTTCCAATTTTACGGGTGAAAAGGCAAGATACCACGTCGAAATGTCTACTTGCATAGGCCCCTAACCCGTTGACTTACTGACTGGAAATGTCGAGTTAGTGAGTATAGCTGCATATTATTGACCATATTACTGACCATAACGCAATTGCAATTCGTTTCAACAAACCTGTGTATGTCTGTCACGTGAACTGTAAAATAAAACTTTGATACCGGTGTAACGTTGTAAACTGACCCCCATAGAATAATGACCCCCGGTCATAATATTATGACCCCCCGGTCATTATTTTATATAGAATAATATTATGACTCCCCCACACGTAGAAAAATGACCCTCACATAGAATTGTGACCCCCTATAGAATAACGACCCCCTAATCCAAACCCTTACTCTAACCCATCTAAGGTACACTTACAACATAATTATCCCCCGCCGATAGGCATCGGAGGAGAATATGGTAATTGCACCCGTCCGTGCGTACGTCTGTGCAACATTTTTGTGACCGCAACTCCTCATTCATTATTCGACGGAATTGATTCAAACTTTCATGGATTACTACTACCCATGCCTAGTTGTACAGGAAGAAAACAAATTGGATTTGCTCCACCTGTTTGGGAGTTATGACCCTTTGTTACATTTTTCCTATAAGTCGTGACGGGTATCGTAACAGAAACTTAGTTAACATATTGTGCAATGGCTTTGACTGTTATAAAGGGATACAATTATTGCTCAAGACGTGTTACTTAAAAGCTCTTGAAAAGTGACAAAAATCACCCAAACCTCCACGGGAATGACTATATTTTGATATTATACTGAAATTCGAACAACATCTTATTGTCATGGATGTCACAGGTCATAAAACATGGGACTTCTCCAAAACCGATTTGCATATTTTATGCCTTATATTGATATAGTTGTTGAATTTTTCTACTTAAAAACGCCTGATAAGTGACAAAAAATACCCAAAATTCAAAGAAGGGTATCTCTTCAACAATTTACTGAAATGTGAATAATTTCTACTGACGAGGAGCGTCACAGGTAATAAAACCACTGGGCTACCCCACACCCATTTCGCCTATTTTTGGAGGTATATATGAGCGACATATAGGTGACATAATGAATGTCAAGGGTATTTGACATCACTTTCAGGGGTGGCATAAAACATTATGCTTTTAAACGTATAAATTGCCCCTTTACAATCTAGCACTCCAGAAAATAAACTATTTTACCGTCACTAGCATTTTTAGCTCGACTTTTCGAAGAATAGGGGAGCTATCCTACTCGCCCGGCGTCGCCGTTAGCGTGAGCGTCACACAAATGTTAAAGTTTGCGTACCACCCCAAATATTTTCAAAGTCCATTGAGATATTGCTTTCATATTTTGCATACTTAATTACCATCATGACCCCAGTCTGTAAACAGGAGCAGACTACTCTATCAAGCATTTTGAATGAATTATGGCCCCTTTTTGACTTAGAATATGCTTATTGTAATGTTAAAGTTTGCGTACCACCCCAAATATTTTCAAAGTCCATTGAGATATTGCTTTCATATTTTACATACTTGTTTACCATCATGACCCCAGTCTGTAAACAGGAGCAGACAGCTCTACCAAGCATTTTGACTGAATTATGGCCCCATTTCGACTTAGAATATGCTTATTGTAATGTTAAAATTTGCGTACCACCCCAAATATTTTCAAAGTCCATTGAGATATTTGCAATGTAATGTTAAAGTTTTACTCATAGCTTATATTATACTATCAAGCACTGAGAATAATCGAGCGCGCTGTCAACTGACAGCTCTTGTTTCGTAATGAGCTCGCGAGCCCATGCTATTGCAAAATTAGTACAACATGTAGGATGCAATAACAAAATGATGTTTCCTCTAAAATTTCGGACGAAATCACCATTACTATAAGTTCCAGAATGCTTACACTACATTGTACAGAAGGTAAATTAATAATTATATACATGTATGCGTAACATAATTATACGTTTTACCTTGCATATAATGCGATGTCACAAAGATACGAGGCTGAGACTATCTCACCGAATCTTGAAAAAATCTTGGAAAAATAATACTTAAGCCTTGTTGAAATACTTGAAGCATGAAACAAAATAGGTAACAAAAAGATTTAGAGCTTAAACATGTTCTAAACAAAAAGTCATGCACCTTTAAAGCAGGAGTTTCGTGATCTATGTTCTAAGTATGTTCTACCGTGTACCGTGAAAGTTGCAGGGGTTCCAAGTTGCAAAAGGATTCCTTTATGTATCCCCCTTCCATTAGGTCATCTGTTTCTATTGGCAAAGGTTTGATACGGCGAAACAATATCCCTTTGGTGAGACATATCCGCTTCAATAGGCAAGCGCGCTACTATTGCGCCACCGAGACTCACAAAAGTGGTAAGTATTTATCAACAAATATTTTAGCTGATATGCAATAAGTAATAGAAAGAGCATGGAAACTCGAGGGTAAACGATTTGTACGAGGGGGCGTAGCCCCCGAGTATAAATTGTTTACCCGAGAGTTTTAATGTTCTTTCTGTTTTGTATCATAGCCATCCATATATGGTAGTTGTAGGCGTTCCACATTGCCATATACAGCAGTTCAGTGGGTACTTAAAATCCTTGCTTTACAAATGTGTAAAGCCCAGGTAAAATAAACCAATGCTAGAGCAGAAAATCAATAAAATACACTTCACTGTCTACTGTTCCAGACACGCTGGCATACTTTTCTATCCAACAGTGCGGTAACTAGCGTGCGGGTATTAAATACCTGCACACTTTTAGTTACCGTACCCTGTACTCAGTGTATACGAATTACCTGCACCAAATTTGTTAAGAAAACACACCGAGCTATGATACAATGTTTGTAACGACATAAAAAAAATCAAATATACACAACTTGCTCGGGAGGAAAAACAATTAGAATGACTGAACAGTAAAAATGTAATTAGCATCAAATCGTTGATAGCACATGATGTGAATCTTTCTAGTCTGGTCCTCTTCGGTTAGTGTTTATCAAATGCCATATCTAGAGAGGCAAAGAAACAAATCTTCTCCGTAAAATAGTGTATATAAAGGCAAATCGATGACGAACCAGCATATAAAATATATTTCCAAATGTTTCTATTTTCGTTAATGTTTTATTTCTAAAGGATGATCTTAATTTCTATCAAGAAAACATGACCAGAATCATTTCAGATGACTAATTAATTATCCTCTAGCCTAAATATCAGTTTTCTCTATTTCTATAGTAACCTTAAAACGACTTAGGTATATCTTCTATTATTGTAATACTTCCCCTTAAGTACAATAATGATAATTCAAATGAAACTCTGTTACATTTCATTTTTCAATAGATGTACGTTTATTTCTTAGTGGAGCCTCCAAGTTGTACTGCAGCAGCAGCAGCAGCAGCAACAACAGAAACAACAACAACAACAACAAATATAAGTAATAGAAACACGACAGTGACTTGAATTGATATAGAGTATATTAGTAATAGGTTAGGTGGGGGGTCAATATTTTATAGATAAAATCAGGGGGTCATTATTTTATAAAGGAGGTCAGTTTTTTATAGAAAAGGGGTCATTATTTTATAATCAGTTATTTATAGTATATATTTATCAGTTTATAGTCAGTTTACAACGTTACACCGGCTTTTGAACGAACGAACGTTCCGTCTCAAGTATGTTTGGAAAGTTTGATATTTTTAGTGTGGATTGTTCAGAACTTTGTTTTAGTGTACCAGTGAAAACATTACACGAGACATTGCTCTTAAATCTTTTTTCCTGACATTTCAAAATATCATAGAACTGAACACACAGAGCGTAAATTATTACATTACAATACAAATTTCAAAACATTTATATTATTTGTTTATCGTTTCTATGGCAAACTTTACTATCACTGTCTTCAATATTCTAACAGTCATTTTAAGTCGTCCTTACCACTGACAAAGTGCTTTTTTTCTTCATTGCATTATTATTCCTAAATTCCTGATACAGCATAGGAGTTGAATTTTCTTCAAGTTTGATCTAAAACACAAATCTTTATCGCTGATCTCTGTTCAAATTTCTTTTTCCGGTGATGGCCTTAACAAATGCCCTGCAAAAAATCTAATGGTGATACATTAATCATTTGACCTCACTGGCGTATGCAAACACTTCATGTAATTAGTAGTTAGCTTAATGAAATCGTCGACTAGGAAACAAATAGATGGCCAGTAATATTTCAGTCAGTGCGAAAGAGAAAAAAGAAACGGCATTGGGCCAGAAAACGCGACATGACGTTTAATTGGGGACTTGTTTTCGTATAACTTAGAGGTGTCACACCATGAACAGGCTCCTTTAAGCCGGGTCTGCTACTATATTGCTTGAATGTGTCCTATGCTTTTTTCCAAAGGATCTTTTCACAGTTTTACAACCGCAACAGCAATTGTTAGGTGTCATATGGCGGCTTTAGAGCGCAGCCCCGTACTCAGTGTTGTCATATTTTCTGGTCCTTCTAGGTAATGGAGATACCTCATAGGGGGTATGAGGGGCGTTGTGTTAAACGAGTCTGCTGTTATATTGCTTGTTTGCGTTTTGTGCTTCCAAAGGATGTTTCCAAAAATTTTATTAAACATTTATTCTAATATCTACATCATATAAAGCATTGGTTCCTTTAATAAGGATGCTAGCATTTTATCCCTTAAGTAAATCTGTAAATGAGATGACGAAGCGTAAGAAACAGATCAGCAAGACTTACCAATAGTATCTATACGTACCTGAGAAAAAGAAACATACTAGTTTGTTCTTTGCCTACTTATTTATTTGTATGAAAGAACTCAATATATACTTGGAAAGTAATAGAACATGACTAATATTTTCCTGCAATATGGAATCTACTTTGGGGGTGATTGGGAAACACTGACTAGTTGGTTCTTCCCCTCCTATACTCTGTATACAATAATATGTTCCTGCAATATGGAATCTACTTTAGGGGTGATTAGGAAACACTGACTAGTTGGTTCTTCCCCTCCTATACTCTGTATACACTAAATATTCAAGTAAAAACTTTAAGAAATTGAATAAATCGAACTATTACTAGTCTATATTAAACATATTTCATAATATCACACTATCATGTTTATGGTCATTACTGAAGTGTTAAACGCGTTATTGTTCTCAAAATCATTGATACGTAAAGCTGAGTACGAATTTTCCGATTTTCACATTCGTTAATTTAAATCTGCTCGGATTGTTTTGTTTTTGTGGGATTAAACGACGCAGTTATAGGTCATATGGCACCTTGGCAGCTTTGATGGTGGAGGAGGACCCCTGGTGCACTTCTGTGCATTATTTCATCACGGACGCACCTGTGTAGAACCACCGATGGCTTCCTCAAATGAGGAACGTCCCGAATGAGGCACGAACCAACATTGGTAAGAAGCCAGTGGTTCGCAGTCAGCGACCTATCCCACTCGGCCACGGATACCCCAGTTCAGATTGTTTCATACAGAATTGAGATAACTGAAAAGAAAATATTGAAGTCGTCATGCACCTTAAGCTAGTTTTAATTCTCCTTTGAAATTGCATTTAGGTAATACACGGTGTACTTAGAACATCAGACTAATGTATATCTACATACCTGAATGATATACAAATGCACATAGGAGAGGGGCTAGAACTTGAGTAGTTGATTCTTTGTCCCCATTAAATAACAGATGGCGAGAAGAAACTGGTGTGTTTATTATATCTACTTACCTGAATAATAAACGGCGGAGGGAAAGAAACTTAGTAGTTGATTGATAACCCTTATTTATTACATAACTGCATGCATACACAATAGTCAATAAAGAGGAAAACACTAGATTAGTTTGCTTTTATTCCCTAATGGTTTATATCTATCTACATGACATTGTATATTTGCATAAAGTCTATATATTTTGAAAATACCTATTTGAACAATACAAATATAATGGGAAGGTATATCTATGCACATGAACGGGTCTGTTGACTGTTTCTCTGACTAGACCTGTACATGTGATACTTTCTAAGATCTGTGCACGTTCAGAACAAATTTTATTGAAACAGTCATTCGTTAGCAAAGAAACTAAGTATGTCAAGAATTAACAAAATAATAAGAGTCAATCATCAAGTAACGTCCGTTTCATTTTAATTACCACAGACAAATATGTCGATAAGAGTAGAATGTACATGTACTTATAGAGTCTGGGATAACAATGGTTCGACAACTCTAATTAAATAATGTACATTCAATTGTTTATATTAGTACTTTAGGTACATAAGTGTACATTCCGATTTAAACGTTAATTGATTATTATTATAATTATAATTTAACGATTTTCTTAACACAAAGTGCTTCGACCTTTATGTGTAAAAAGACGTGACCACACCTCAAACGCTACGCACTTTCTGCGTCACATGTAGTTCATGGTCAGCTCTTTTCTATATCGACATAACTACAATAGATTATTTAGTTATCCCCCACATATACATACTTGAATGATAGGTGTGTATAGGGAATCAGCTGAAAAGGTGGTTCTCCTTCCCTTTTATATAAATAAATCTACATACCTATTAAAAAGGTGGTGAATGGGTAAGGCACTGACTAGTTGTTCTTCCTTCTCTATATATTTATGTACCTGAATAATAAAGCAGTTCGTCCCGCCAAGTATATTTATAATTTCATACCTAAATAGTAGATAGTGAACTTGACAAAAACGAAAATAAGTTCCCCTAGTATTTATATATCTACAAAATTTACAGTAGACACTGGAAGGAAAAAGACAGAGATTGTACCTTACTCACTGGTATATCCATATTTACAAATCTTAATATAAGAGAGTGAAGAGGAAAGATTAGAGAATTTCTATAAGCTTAAGCTTTTAATTCAATCCACTTGTCTATACTATGTGCAAAACTGTATAATTGTAATTACTATGAGATACAATATAGATGAATAAATATGTTTAAACCAAGAGGAAAGAACCCAGCTGTACCAGCTTCTAAAAATGCAATAAGCTGTGACTGGTGACGGATTAAGTAACTGCCACCTTTGAATATTCCAGCCCTAGTTTATACATATGATACCTGTATAAAATAAAATCTGTAAAAAGATCCTTTGGAAGCAAAGAATGCAACTAAGAAGAATAATAGCAGACTCGGTTTAATTGAGTCTGTTCATGAGAGGTAATGAAATGTGCAACAGCTCTGACGCCTCCTAGCACCGGCTTAAGCGGAACTCTATTACACATATGTTGAATGGACTCCATGATCCCAAAGGACTAGAAAATATAACAACGCTACATCTAAGTACGGGGAGACTTTTACAGCCGCCACATGGCACTTGCTGTTATGATAGTTTATAAACTCTGTAAAAAGATCTTTTGGAAGCAAAAATGCAATCAAGAAGAATAATAGCAGACTCGGTAAAAGACTGTGATGGTAGAAGAAACAGACTAGTTGGTAGTTGTTTTTGATGGTTGTGTTAGTATTAACTGAAGATCTGTATATGTTATGAAGGCAAACGGTCACGTATAGTCCGTGACAATTTGCGACAAGTAAATATGCAGAGGAGAGTAAAATCAAGAACCAGACCGGCTATAGGCGGACGGCGCGCTGTTTTGTTGCCATGAAGGTAAACTAGATAATGCTACCTAAAATGTTTCAAGGTAGTCTAACAAACTGTATTATGCCCTTGGACTGACGTATGTGTCGATACAAATGGCTTCAAACTATTTTCATCAAGGCTGCAATGGAAGCATACTTCTCCAATCAAAATACGATATGATGTCTTCCGGTTTAAGTGCCGCAATTTCAAAATTTCCACCGCGGCGGAGCTGTCAAAGTTATTGATAACTGTAAAAGTTCTGAAGGGCAGCAGTGCAAACACCAACTGTTGCGACTCTTTTTATGTTACCTTTTTTTCTTCTAAAAGACTTATAGGCTTGAAACGTGTTGCCATTATCAGGAAAGATAACTCTCCTTGAAACTTTGCACAATTGTTTATCGTCCATAGGTTAGTAAGGTTTATCAAAAACCATAGTTCGTTCATGCACTTTGAAAGAGTTATAGATAGATTCATGCTTAGAATATTGGTAAAATGCTCTGCTATCAGAAAAACTGTTTTCGTGGAATTTTCATGTTTTATCTATTACATTTATCTAAAAAAATATTAACAAAATCTATAAGGATATCCTTTGGAGTATAGAATGCAACGAATCAAAATGAAAGCAGACTCAGTTTAACTGAATCTATTCATGAGAGGCAATTGAATGTGCAGCACCCTCATGCACAACCCACCCCATCCCCAGGACCGCCTGAAGAGAAATATTTTTAATACTGAACGTGTTCTTTTTTTTTTTAATTTAGCTTAGCATTACACATATTTTACATAAGATGTCAAACTGTCAAAAATAGCAAAACACAAGCAAATATATACTTTTATTCAATTTAGTAAGTCACAAAAATACACACAAGAATGTGTTATTAGAAAAGAACGATCGAATAAAATTGATAAGATTACATGGTGTATGTATTGATTCTTAATAGAAAATAGTTTAATGTCTCACAAATACTGAAGGCTCTTTTTAGACGTTCATTGGTTAAGTAATCTGAATGTACTCATATTACCAGAAAAGCAACCTAGTCTTACCCAAACAGTTGTATAAGCAATTTGAATTGCTCTTCCGCAGTTTTGATTTAATTAGTCAGCATTATTTTGTATTCTGTCATACTCTTATTCGATCTTACTTTACATTATTCGGAGTGTTTTATTCCTAAACTGAAGAATTGTATTTCAAATCATATAATATAAACATGTCGTAAATATTATATATAACAATGAAAAAAGTGTAAATTAGAGTCAAATGTATACAAGCAGGGACTATTTTTAATGCATTCACTTTACTTATCTATGTAATTCCTAATTATATATGCACATAATTGTTAAATTCTTTATATCTAGAGATGCGAAATACACTGCATTATATCAAATATCACGAATAAATGCTACATAATTTCGAAATATTGTAGCTGGACTATTTCGTATAAATATTCTTGTAAAAAAGTAAAATTTAATAATAATTTAATTCATGTACATCCGCAATCCTGAACATTTCATTTACTTAATTATTTGTGGTGTAGTAATTGGGTATTAGCATAATCAAAATAATATTAAACTGTAGAATGTTTAATATACGTAATTATATGCACCACCACGATTGGACTTTATTAACAGAAATCCATGAACCAATAGCAAGTGGATGTTTATTGATAGTCTGCAATTTTGTGGATTCGACGGCGTTCAAACTTGTACAGTCTGTTGACATACAGTTTATAAACATTTAGCAAAAGCATCGAAACTAAGGATTAATATATTATTAACATATATTAGAGGACAAACTGATAGTGTCAGCGGAAGACTGACTTCTGACTATTATAATTTGTTTTTTTTTCTTTTCGTCTCTGGCATATTCATTCAAAATATATGCTATCACATGAATATACGTTAATACATATTTGCAAAACTAGTACAGTTCACACATTATCAATGTGTTTCAGAAAATGTTTTTGTACAAAAACCGAGACACGATTGCTTCCTGCATCAATGTTACACGTAGGTATGTTCGATGCCTGCAATGAAGAATATATTCTGTAAATTGTTATAAGACTTATATTGAAATTGATATCTATATTTCTTGTAGTAAAACCCTCTTAACCTAATGATTACCACAGAATAAACTGCTGTACATACACACAAACACAAATATAAATAGAATAGGCAATACATTTACAAGTTTATAGTTTCAAATGGCAAAGAAAAGGCTCCATCTCACCACATGGCGTATTCATGAATTACCCAACGAGATAAAATACTTTTTTTCAGAAACATAGTTTTCGTTTTCGGTATAATATAAAACAGAACTAATAGGAATGAGTGAATATTGACATTGTTACGATTCGTGATTTGAGATTAAATGTTGGTTACCGCTTGTCCTTTTTATAATGTCGTAAACATTCTCCATTTCCATATTCAGATTCGATTCTGAAATATTTTAAGGTATATGATCACTTAATGTAATGTAATGTATGAACACGTTTTATGTGGTAAAGAAATGAAAAAATTATGATTACAGAAACACAAGAGCAGACTTTGTGGGTGTTAACAATACTTGATTGTAATGTAAAACGTTGTTATTGCCACTTTCAGAATACGATGTCAAACTTGAAAAAATAGTGTAAGTTGTTGGTTATTGAGCGTTTTGTCCGCGTTTCATGCTTTAAGAGGTATATGTTCTCATAGAGTTTATAACAGAAAATAAACCATAACTTTACATTTGCGTTTAAATGTAACACCAGCTCCTAATGGTAAAGAAATATTGTTTTAAAGGTAATGATATGACACGAGAGTTTGTCTTTTCATTCTCACTCTATCAACTAGTTGGTCCGTTAATTCTCATCCTTTGATTGCAAGCACAATCTGAATACAGGAACATATCGGAGAAAGGTTTGGAGCCAGTAACATAGATAAAACTCCCGAGGTTGTGTCCCTTCTTCATGTCTCTTTGGTCTGTTTATTACTTCTATGAAGATATTATTTCACTCATTTATAATAATTTGTATATGTGCACAGCCGCTGTGTAAGTGTATACGTTTACACAATCCCCTACTTAAATGTGAAGTGCTGTATTGTCGACTGCGTTCTTTCAATGTAGCTTTTACTGTACTGGACCTTGTATCGGGCATGGCTAATTTGATTCAACAAGATAGAACAGAAAACTTACCTGGCGTTTTCAGAACGGTCGAACTATTCTCTGCGGCTAACACGTTTGAATAGGAGACTGTTTCATTTTCAAATTTATTTTGATTTCTGAAAGACATTGACATGTTATAAGTTATGTGTAAAAACATATGTCTTTCTCAATCGATTACAAAATTTATAAGCTCTCGAATGAAAATATATATACGGATATTGCAAGCTATTTTCAGGCCATTTTGATAGATTGTTAAAATAGAAACAGATTTCGGTATTTCCATCTATTCTAAACACCTCATTATATTGATATGTATTATCGTGTACTTACTGATTTGTTAGCAAACATTTACTCTGTTACATTCTGGTAATAATTAAACATAAAATGAACACAGTAAAGTCGATTATTTCCTAAACATAAAGTTGCCATATATAACACATAAATTGTTTATATCATTAATCAATTAATACGCTATTCACTTGTATCAATGTATTTGCAATTACCCATATACGTACCTATGCAGCCTTTTCCTTGTAATGAATACCGAAACAAAAACGCTGAAGAAAATCAGAACAATAACAGTTACAGCAATCGCTGCAATTCCTCCTTCGGAAATATACATCCTCTTTTCCGTCTGCTTAACAGCTGAAACAGATCAGAATATAGCAGATTGTAAGAATGTTAAAATATAAGAACATATTAATTCAAATTTATGCATTGCTTTCATTTTGGGGAAAGAAAATCATCCAGTCTTTAATGCAGTTTAGATAAAAGTTTGATACTACAAATCTTGCACTTCACATATTAAATCAAGATGTAACAAGGATAAATGCTCACTACCCTTGTCACATATTTTTCCTTCCAGTCCAGGTTTGCATTCTATACATGACCCGTCTGTCTTCTTGCAGAACGTACCGTCCTTGCAGTTACGGTTACATTCTTCAGAACAGTTTAATCCATACCATCCATTGCTGCATTCTGTAAAGAGATTGTTTGTATTTCATATCTGTTTGCTTTATTGCAAAATAAGAGGGACATTCAGTTCTTAACTTGACCGCATTTTTATTTGCTGAGGAGAAAGACCTCGACGAACATAGTCATATGTTCACCGTCACAGTTTCTACTTAAATAGGTCTTTATGCACTCTGTCCTAATTACAGCTCTTCTTTCTTTCTCCATTGTTTACGTTAGTTTTCACAATTCGTTTTAAGTTTTGTCTCCTTAATCATAAATCAGGTACCTTTTAATTTTTGTTATTGTATTAGCAATCTTCAATCTTAGTGCCTATTCCATAAAGTTATACATAGAATGAAATAACACACATGCGAAGAGGGCTGTTTAAGTTTGATGTAATAATTTCAGGCCCAATACATTTGTATCTGCTATTGTTCTCATAACTGTTTTGTATGTATTGATAACAACATATATTAAGATATAATACAAACAGATAATAAAGGCAATTCGATCTTAGAGTAAACGCCTTATTGTAGTGTGGGTTCGTTTTTTTTTAAAAAGTAGATTTTATAATTATAATAATGGGTATATTACTAACAGTTATACCGATTACATAAACATATCTTAATTGTCAAAACATATATTTACAACGATTTTGTTTTCACCTTGATCACAGTATTCTGTTTGTTTGAAACCAGGCTTGCACTGGCTATTACAAGCCCCAGTAATTCTGTTGCACGTTTCATTACGGCATGTCAAACATGTTCGTTTGCAGTTTTCACCCCATCTTCCATCTCCGCATTCTTCAAAGTATGCATATAGATACAATGCATTATATATAATTTAGTTTTATCAAGTATGAAAACAAACAACCGATATCAAACCAAAAGAAATTAGAATAGAATGACCTATAGGGCAATCAGATTTACAAATCACGTTGGTAATTAGAAACAATTTCATTATGTTAATTAAAAGACCTTACCTAGCGTGCAGTTTGCACCATGCCAGCCGCTTTTACAATGTTTACACTCTCCAGTCTGCTTCCTACATACATCTTTGCAGTTATTGCTACAAACTCCGGAACAGTTTATACCAAAATTTCCATCGTTGCATTCTAATCAATAGTAAACAAACGGCAGAATGAAATCCGGACGTTAACAGTCTGTTTAGTAGTTCCTATCGTTTTCCATAACAACATGTATTATTCAAAATAGCAATGACATAGTACGGATATTTTTTACACTAACTAGAAACTCTTACATGTAGCAACACTACCTTCGTCACAGTGAGGAGTGTTGTTTACTCCTGCAGCACAACCTCCATCACAAACACCATTTGTATGTCGGCAATTTCCTGATGTACAAAGTCCGCAGGAGTTTGCGCAGTTGATCCCCCAGCGTCCTATTGGACATACTGCGGAATGAAAAGAAAGTACATTGCAATTATAAAGACTTTTACAGGTTACAAGAAACCTCGGATATTATATTAACAAAAAAAAAACAAAGCTCATGAGCTATTTCCCGACAAAAAATACAAAACATAAAACAGATATTAACAAGAACAAAGAAGGTAAAAAGAAAGATAAGCGAATAGTTATAACGTATTGAAACATTTGAGATACAAATTAAGGACAGTTGGGCCAAAAATGACATGGTTAAACGGTAAAAAGTAAACTTATATAAACAGGTAATGCATAGCATATATATATAAGAAAGCACAAACCTGAAGTAATAAAGTACTAAGGAAAAATAAATTGGCAGACACATAATACAGCACGAAATCTCTATATGGAAGATGCTTATCTCGGCAGTAGGAGTTAAATTTATACTACAATCTTAGCAAATAAGCATTATTCTTAGTTAAAGCTTAATAGCATGTCCATACAGTTTGGTATGGCTTATTAGAACCTTACTCTTGAAAGTCAAAATAAGCACATAAAGCTGTATCTAAACAAACAAGAATTAAAACAGTAATGTTGACACTAAAATTAGACTTTGTACTTAGGTCAGTATTATTATCAAAAACTTCCTTTAGTAAACTTTACTTAACCTTCATCACATTTGCGTCCTATCCAACCGGCTCTACATCCAGACATACAAGATCCAAAGACGTTGTCGCAGTTTAAATTTCCTCCGACACAGTTTGTACTACATTTGTGCATACATTCATGTCCATAATATCCATCAGCACACACTGAAAGCAACGCATTAATAGAAAGAGAGGTATAATACTTGATCTATTGCGACAATAAAAGTACTAAGTGATGTCGACCGGGATATTATCAGGAAAAGGGCAAATATTTCAGTCATTGTTTTAAAAGACTATATATAGAAATATTTTGAAAGTTCAGTCTCATTTTAACGTCACGAGTATATGCTTGCTCTTTCTAATAAATAGATTGATCGGTATTACATCATATGACTTTTTACGAGCCCAAATTATTGTTTGGTCTTAAGTAGGGTATCATCGGTCATGTTGGGGGATTATAGACGATATAAATTCTCCGGGGCAAACAATTTACACTAAATTGTGTAAGCATGTGCAATTAGTAAATAATTTTGGCAGGATCGCGTTTTCAGATTTTGCTCTTACTTTTTGACAAAAATATTTTTCTAATAAATTTCATAAAAAATCAATGGGAATCACGGAAAAGGATCTTAGGAAAATATAAATTGGGATGGTCGGTTTGACTGAGTCTGATAAATGAGATATAATGAAATGTGTAAAACCCCACTGACTTAAGCGGAATTCTAATACGCAGATACAGTAAATGAACCATATTATTAAAAATCTAGAATAAAAACAACACTGAATCTATGGTCACTGACTTTCAGCTTGTGTCGAATAAATGAACTGTATTTCCTGTACCTCAAAACATTCAATAATGTCAGTAATAACATAAGTGAAGATGGTACATGTCAAACGAGAGTGAGTAGTAAGGATTTTTAGAAACACTTGTACTGGATGTAAAGCGTGTCTGACAAGACAAAATTAGTTCACTATAAAATCACAGCAAAATCGATAAGATCTGATGCGTTGTTTTGTTATAACTGAGTACATGACACATGATAGCTGTTACACAATGTTTCAACAGAAAATATTTCCCATGATAATAAAAATGAAATAAAATAAACCTGAAAACACAAGTTATAATTAGTTTCTTTATTTAGTACTTTTTACTTAATAATATTCTATGTCAAAAATTCAGCTAGTAAATGTGCTTCGTTTTGTAATTCTGTCCATCTCATTACTAATAGAAAAATCAAATTAATTTATTAAAGATGTTTAAATTTGTTACTGTTCAAATACAAACAGAAAAGATTTATATTGTCAAAATAAATTTTTATTTACAATTTGTTTTATTTGCCTCATTTTGCCGGAACTATCCTTGCAAGTGCCCCTAGACAATCCTCGATCCCAATTTTGCGTACAAGAAGCAATTATGTGTACGCACGTTAAACCAATATAAAACTGTTAAATGCACTCTAAATTACCTATTTGACAGTAGCAGCGTAAACAAACAAAATAAGTATATGTTTAACATAAAAGTCTTGCTGAAATTATATTAGACTTCAGAATGATAATCTAAACGTATTCATTGAAGTTTATATGTTATGTAATATCGCTATCGTTGGAAAGGGCACAGATGACCTTCTGTTCCTTCTAACAAACCAAAACTAAAAGTATTTGTTTATTAAGATACAAAAAAGCTAAACTTTACTGATGTCCATAGAAAGTACCACAACTATGACAAAAAGGAGTAGTAGATGAAATTATTCTTGGTACGACAATAACGGTCTTTACAGTATCGCTAATTTATCAGTCTTTACAGTAGTTCAGGTTGGCGGGAATAGTCTCGGGTTTATCGTGCATTTGTGTATTGGGTATATATATAGCTTTGCAACGTAACTGTAAATCATCTCTGGAGGTTAAATATTTGTCGTTGAAGTTTACACTAGTGTATGCTAAAATTTTATAATGAATAAAGAAGAAGGAGCGAATTTTCAGCCAGATGTTTTGAAAGTGGTCGATTAACTAAAGGGCTTTTTTGAGACAAAATTAAAGGATCTGAAGAGGGATTTCCACGCTGACAAAGAATGGGCTGCAGAATCTACCATAAAGAAAGTAATTCTTCAGTACGACTTATATGTCGTGCTATTGGTACTGTTTAGTTTATCAACTTAAACATTTTTGCCTGGGTGGTTCCAATACTCAAGCTTTCATAGCTTTGGGTATTGTGTAAATACCCCTTGGATATGGTGCCTGCCTTTTAATTTTGTCTTTTGGCAGTTCCTGTGATATGTAGGCGCCATAACCTCAGATTCCCTTTCTAAATTCCAGTTTGTTTAATTCTGCCCATTGTTTTCTCGTTTAGGGCAAACCCATTACTTTAACTGGGGACCATACGCCGCATTTCTTGGAATTACACGCTTGCGCATCATTGAAGATTCCATGTGCACCGCCATATGAATACTTAGAACTGTGGATGTTTTCTAAATTGCTTTTTGTACTTGTAGCATGTGTAAATGTTGAGTTCTGCTCAACCTGGGGCTAGAGGGCGTGGATGGTAGCATGCATATCCACTACCGTCCATGAACAGGCTCAATTAAACTGAGCCTGCAACATTTTCGTTTCTGTCGTGTTGAGTGACCTGTGGAGTTTCTACTTTTTCTATTTTATTTGACAGTAGTATTTCTTTAAAAAGCCTTTCTAATAGAAAAAATTTACTTTCAACAACGAATTAGATGTTATTTTGGATAGCAGTGACAAAGCAATCACTATGAGAGAAGCCTCGAAGCCTCGAAGCCTCACGCGTTCATAGCCGAAGCCAAGGCTTAAATTAAACATAGAAATAAGCTGATTCGAATTGCTGACACTTCTCCAGCCGAATGGTCTAAAATTCAAGAATATGAATTATATGACGTGGCTAGTGATTAGAAAATTCAGTCTCCCTTTTTCGTCTATAGGATTTTTTTACGTGAAATAATGAACTGTAACACCGGTTCAGATCACGTGTGACTGACTGGTTTACATAATCTGTGGATTGATGTGTTCAATCGACCATATGAAAACATAAACTGTGACATACCGTGTATTGTAAATTGTGTTTTTAACACCTATTAAATTGGTCATTAGCAATTATCGTGAACAGAGATTTCTTTACAATAAATATTAATGAAATGGACATTCAATCGATGCCTAGTAAAACTTTGATTAACATTATACAGGTATTTTTTCACAGTATATTTCTCTAAAATTGAAGAGTGGTTTGCAAAAGTAAAAAAGGTACGAACTACAATTTGACAGCTGACACTAAGATACTGCCCATGTGTATTTATATTTTCCAGTAAACATTTGCCTCCGGCATAACCAAAACGGGCAATTATCGGCTGGTATATATTCACACATGATAAAATTTGAATATGACAATTTATGTATTGAAGTTTTATAGCGCGGATTGCCACATACAATTTGTAACGGATAGACGAAAGAACTGTTCAGATATTTTACAGATAAAGGGCCGGACGATCACCGTGGCATACATCAGGTATTGTTCAATCATATTATAAGTGATATGAATTTAAAGTATACTTACTTTTGCGTTTAAAGATATGTAAATGTTGCTGATTGTCAATATATAGTGTCATGAGTGTTAACAATGACAGGAAAATTGCGCATTCGAAACTACGGGAAGTTACTCGGACTAGCTACCAATTTCGGAAAAGACAACCGATATTTATAAATGAAGTTCTTTTTTAGTTAAAACAATAATTTATTCTATTTCAGACCTGTTAATCCCTTCAAAACCTTGTCAGTAGTCCCCAAGTCCATGCACTTTCAATTATCCATTTTGATTCTTGTAGACAGACAGGCCCAGACTGGGCTGAAAAATGTTTGAGCCATTTTTACGTGGTCGGTAACAGGGTGGGTGTGGGGAGTGTGTACCTTCCCGCTTTAAATTGCAGTCAGACTTTGAAATGGGTATTGTGGCAGCTGGCAAAAGGGCAAATGTATCAAACTGTAAAGTGGCAATATAGGGGTAGGATGTGGGAGGATACCCCTCCTGGAGTTTGGGGTATCACCACAAAAAATATTGAAATGTAGACCCTTGATACACTTTTGATACAGCATTTGGTGCGTTGCCTAACTGAAAATTATATGTTTCAATTTCTAAATATTACCTAGATTCTTTTTAGTATTACAATATCCGAAGTATGAATGACTGTCACATCATATTTTTACTTTCAGGTCATGCCTCAGGACTAGAATATAAGTCTGATGTAGATTCTATGTATGCGTTATAAAAATAAATTCTAGAATCATTTCTGTTACAATAATATCAATCATGTAAAATTTCATAACACAGTTCGATATTTATCCAAAATATTATATCCGGATACGATTACACTTTTCTAAATACCGCCAAAATCTCCAGTTTCAACAATATGTGAACAAATTGTGATGATACAAAGACAGTTTAGCAGCAGTTGGCAGTATCTGACATTGAAGTTTACGGTGAAATTACCTCTTATTCAAATCATTTCATAAAAAAAAATCGTTTTGTCAATACAGACGATCTACTTTCGATTTCAAAATCTACAAGAAGATAGAATTTAATATTTTGCCGATTTGTTTATTTCTCGAAAAATAAGAAATAAAATCATTTTCAAATAAGTAGTAATTAAACAAACCAGTAAGAGCTTCTTCTCTCGATAATTTATCCGCGTACTGACTGCAAAATTCAACCAATGTGTCACCATGAAACGCAGAATGGGTGACGGTTTCATTTTTTTTGCGATCTGAATCGTAAGCAAATTATCCGAACCAGTCAAAATTTCAGAAAGGTTACGATTTAGAACACGTAGACGTTTGCATATTTGCTACTTGCGATTTTGCATCATTTTGATCTGGCCGATTTTCGTAGTATTTCGGTTAACCGAAGTCCGTATTTTCAAACGGAAAGCCGTAGAAGCGTTGTTATAAACAGGTCACGTGTGTTCCGACAAGTGCCAAGAATGTAATTAGGATTCATCCGCTAAGTCTTGCGGAAGAATTAACGTACTGTACATATCTTATTCGGGTCATTTAAAATGAAGCTGTCATAATTTAATTTCATCGGTGTGGTAAACTCTTTGATAAGAGACATTCCAATGCTTTCAGAGGTACCCTACTAGCAGTATGTTCTGGAACTTTATTTTGTATTTCGCTGGATGTTACGCAAGCTTGGTAAGCCTGCGCAATTCATGAAATGCACAGCGCAATAATTTTTTTATTTGCGCAATGATTTTAAAGATTATTTTTTGAAACGGACAGGATAACAAATGGATAATTTGGCTAATAAGTAAATATGCAGTTTTATTTGAATTTGTGAACATCATATTTGCTATTCTGTGACAAAAGGGCATAAAATTAGTCACCATAATCATGTGCGCAAATGTATTACCAAATCCCGCACGATTGTTATTCGTGTTTATGCTTCATAAGTTACCGCGGAAGAAAATACGTGGCTTTATTCGAGTATTGCAAAATTACACTTCATAAATTTGAAAATTACATCGTATATTGATCATAGCAAATGGGATTGATATAACTTAACTTCATCCGATATATGAACTCTTTGAAATTAGAGACAATCCAATGGAACTACATCAATTCACCGTGTTGTGATGCCATTTAATGAGAATGAGAAATCGGGCGATAGCAAGGACTTGTCGAACGCTTTCAGCATTTAGCCGACTCAAAAACTATAGTTGTTGTTATTATGTTAAGAAGAATATAAACATAAACATGTTTGGCAAGGACTTTTTCACCTCTAAACAGATACTAATAAACTAACATCATTTTGTAAGTCAATAAAATGATATAAGTCACAACAAGGAATAGAAAATTTTACACATCATCAAGTTAAGCCAATGCCATTTTATTTAATTTAAAGCAAATTTATGAAATGCTCCGTTTTATCAGTGGTATAAAAAAAATCTTATTTTTATGGGTGAATGATATATGCTTCATATATTTCTCATGATATTTTTAGGAAACAGAATGTAACCTTTAGTAAATATCAGTTTGGTTTTCGTTAATATAGTATATTCTTTATACATTTTTGTATATTTTCTGTGACACAGATCCCGAAACAATACAAAAAAAAAATGATTAAATTGAAACTTGTCATTTTTCAAAAGTCCCTTTATGACGGACCCTCATTCAGATGAAAAGTTCTCGAGTAAATTTTTATAATCACTTTGTTTGCATGTTCCATCAGTACAAAATCCATCTGCCGTTCTACATGACGCGTTATTTTTCCAGTTCCCGCTGCAACTGAACTTGCAGCTTTCGCCATATTTTCCATCGTCACATACTGCAACTGAAATCATAAATGTCACTTCAACGTCTTGTCTAACGGATTATCCTGTTAATATTTAGTTGAATTCGTATTATTTATAAAATACAATAAAGCAAACAAAACTTTACTGGCACAGAATGCCTCATTATTTCATACCTGTCCAAGTCTGGCTTATTATTTTTCCAAATTGATAGACTGCTACATTGGTCCTAACGCGTCACTGCCAAAATGCCTCTTTTTGGTTCTTTCCTTATTTATAAGATATCTTTTTATGTTGTCAATGACGAACTGTCGTGTGGCTCGAACCTGATGTCAAGAAAACTAATACTGACAACGTGTGGTATTGGGTCTTTAGTACTCAGATTAAATACCACAATGTTTGTTCATATTCTTACATATTGAACTTCAGAAGTGATACGCTTAATGTCAATGTGTGACATCAGTGTTTTATATTCATTCTATCTGACGGGCGCATTCTAAAAGTCTGTTCACAAGCAGAATATCAGCTGGCTAATGCCAATTTGGTTGAATATGAAGTTGTTTTTTTTCTATTCGATATTCTCTGTTCACCACACTCGTTGTTTCACGTCCTTATTAGTTGTTTCTGTTTCTTATTGATCAATATCGGACTCACATACTAAAGAATGGTCCAAAGTAAGTTTTGTAAGGCTGAGTATTTAGAACCAACCATACATTGTTACGGAGACTGCATACTTGTATATTCAAAGACAGTATAAAGAAGTACTTCCGTTGACACGCATGTTATGCGCTTTGAACGGTTGTCAAAACCACTTTAAGTTCTCATTGTGTGTGGTGGCCATGGTATAAGATTGATTTGTCGTAAAACGAGAACAGCATCTAATATAAATACTGTCACAATCAAAAGGCTTTAAAAAAGTAATGAAATTATATTATTTTTTTGTCAGCTATATAGGCTACATATGCGTTATCACTAGGACGCCCCGTCGAAATCATATTTATGTAACACAGGTTCTGAAGGAGATCTAACGAAAGCCAGTAAAATACAGGATGCAATGCAAGATTCTGATCCACACCTTTAGGGCTCTACACGATCAGTCCCTTGCCTATATCAGGGATGTGATAGAATAGTATAAACCGGTAAGAAGCCTAAGATAACAAGACACACTGTCACTAGTTATGCCAAAGACTTAAACGGTGTTTTATGGCAATCGGAGCTTTTTGTTCACAGCTTTCATGCTTTTTAAGTCCCTTTCCGTCAAGACAAGGGAACCAGATACACTAGTTGCTTTCAAAGCCTGCTAAAACCCTACTTCTGTGTACCACATTTTTCTTATCACAGCGTAGAACAATATTTTATCCTAGGGTCACTAAAATACTTTTACAAATGTATATATCGTCACCTTAGCACAAAAAGTGAATAAGTCCTTCTTTAAGCCAATGGAGTTATCCACTTTTCGCACTGAGGTGACGATATGTTTGTCTTTTTTAATCGATATGATTCTATTAACGCATTTTGGTAATGTGAAACTGTATTTTTTGTTTGTGTTGAGTTTTATTTGCAATTCTGTGAAGTACTTTTGAATGTGTACATGTGCATGTGGATGAAAAGTGTGTTATATATTAATATAAATAAATTATATATATTATCAGTTACATTTTGATTTTAAAAGATATGTACAATTTAAAGCAATCCATTCAAGTAATGGTTTAACATATAGATCAGATGTCAAAAACATACTAATTTATTTAAGTCAAAAGTTTCAAGCTTGCTTGCTTGCTTGAATAACTCCCTAGTCCAGTTCCTTGAAAAACCAGTACTGGTGTCATATGAGAAGGTTTAGTAGTAGCCATCTTAACCACTAGACCACCGCCCCCTTCTACATTGTTCAGGCAATGTCTGCAGCATTTTACAAATATTCTCGTAGTCACTTTCGTCTGTATATTTAAGAAATGATAAGTTCCCAAACGTGGTTTATCGTAGAATAACCCGTGTTTTGAGTTCTTATGCGTGAGAATATACCACGAAGGCCGTAGATCTGAGATATATATTGTTTCGCATAACAACGAAAAACTCGGGTTATTCTACTATAACTCACACTTGGGAACTTGTTATTTCGATTCTAACACGACATACTAATATCAACAGCCTTAGAAAAAATGGTAACTACTTTTTACGACCGTGCACTGCACCTGGATCGTAAGACGTCACTGCACGCGCATGGGTTATCGCAAAATAACCGTTGACTGATGTTCTTCTATGTGTATATAGGTTATTTGCTGGTCGCGTTAGAATGAATGATTATCGTTGTTTGCAGCAGAGGAATGTTAAAATTAATACACTTTGAATTTTGAATTCTGAAAAATAAAGTATTAGTCATCATATAATAAAGTGTATACTTGAAGCACATGTACCAGTGCCTAAGCAACCAGGGTACAGTGCAATAATGTTTCAAGTCGGAGTACATGATGCAAACTATTTCGTTTATGTCGATATCTAATCATTAATATGCTTGAAATAGATGTATATATATATGATAACTGTAAACATTTTGTGAACAAATATTCTTTTGATAAATAAAATAGTTGTTATCTTTCAATAATGTTTATGCTTGAAATACGAGTACCATTAACTGTTTTAATTTAACGGAGGTTACAACACATGCCTGTACTCGAGTAACCAGGAACACATTTTGTAGTAATGAACCAATAACTCGATGGCTCGAACTACCGATAACTCGAAAAAAAAAATATTCTGCCATTCCCGGCGAGATTGAGCGATTCGATATTATCAATTCTAGATTTGTCTGAGTATCCAAATGCTGGCACCTTATACAGCTTGAGTACAGCTTGAGTGTGCACTTTATTGGAACCGCTATTAATCATCAAGCAAACCGTCTCTGTTAAATAATTCATGACCTATATAGCCATTACATTTACTTGCACTTAAGGAAAAACCTATCCTGTATTTCAAATATATAGTAATTTAACAACCTAACTCACCTTGCTAAGAGATTTATAGGTAAAGGGCAAACACCTAATGTTGACCCTTTTCATATCATAAGATTCAACAAAAACAAAACAAGGGATACCTTGGTTGCAGCTAGTTCCCGTCCATCCAGGCGAACACGAAGAGCAAGTTCCATAATCTTTATTACAGACATCTTCACAATGAGTACTGCATGTCTCTGTACAACTGACACCAAATGTTCCATCAGAACATTCTGTAAAATAATAAGATATTTAAAACATTCACAGCATCTTTATGTGTCATATGTGCCTACAGCAAAGTTCAAGAAAAAATTAATACAAATAACATAGCTAATGAAATACGAATTTGCAAGTAAAACCATTAAATAGTACAGTTACCTCCATATATTCTGACATCGCACAAGACGAGTTGTGTACCATTAGTTGCAAGTCGAATTCTGAGCTGATTTCCAAAAATTGGTTTGTTACATGTTATATCAATATTCGTTGTTCTCGGTGAGGAATTATCATGTTTGTAACACACTTCTTGAGCAGTGAAGATGTTATTTCCATATCTGTTAGCGAATGTTTCATTTTCAACCATAACCTCAAAGTTCTTAAAATAATCTACAATACAGTTTGTAAGATATATGGCAATGCAATTCGAAAAATATTTAATTCAAACTATGGAAAACTAATAAACAAACCTGGCATAGATTGTGAGGATCAGGCGACAAAAATACAAACGCTGCGTTACGTTACATTTAGCGAAGATGCTACCCTCTTTAAACAGTTTTTCATACGAAATTTGGCAGGGACAGAAAGTAGCATTCGAATGTTGAATATTTGTGTACGTTGCAATTTAATTACTTTATTATTGTGTCTCAGTTATCTTTCTCTTATGTGTACATATGTACTTTTAAAAGTGCCTCATAGTAACAGCATTCATAACAAAAGTGCGAGCATTCCAAATTGTAAAGAAAACAAACCAAACCCCCAAACAGTATAGGATCAAATATTGTTCTACACTTTATGAAGAGGTGAATTGCTAAATTTGTGTTGTATACAATGTACAATGGGTTCATAACAGTTTTATTAAATCAATAAACGTAACAGTTACCCTGATCTTTACTATGGTACATGGCTGAAATGCTCTGTTTGACATACACTAGGCTTCTAGGATTTGGGAGAGCTAATGACATAATATCTTGTGATCGTAGGTAGGTTTCTTACCGATCTGACCACTTCTATCATATCACTGATGTTGTTTGGGGATTGATCTGGCAGAGATATGTACTACTTTATTCCCTGTTTTTCATGGGCAGCCGATGTTGCTTCTGCAATACGTGTAATTTGACTCTGCCGAGACCTCTTAGTGATAAGTGACATAATACGGTGCCCTTAAAGTGACATGTTACACACTTTTTTTCCACTTAGATAATGTGAGGTTTTTTTTATTGCGTTCAAACGAAATGATTTCGTTTGAACAAAATAACTATTTCGTTTAAACGGAAATCATTTCGTTTAAACGAAATGATTTCGTTTTAACTAAATAACTATTTCGTTTAAACGAAATATAACTTATCAAAGATTTGTGGATTTTATTACCGAGTAAGTAAAACGTAACACTGCGTGTGTCATGAGAGGCAACACTTAGTTTTGTTTTTAAACGTCTTAATCACTATTCTAAGTTTCTTTTTTCGGAAGCTGTATCTCTGTTTACATTATCTGTCCATAGCCTAGTGAAAAACATTTTGAACCTTCACTAGTATTCAGGCCCTCATTGACAAAACATGTACTTGAAAAGCGTAATAAATTTTCAAACTACCTTGAGAAATAGAAACTCACCAATACATGCTGATGAGGCAATCAATTATAGCATGTAAAGGACTTCTTAAACTTATTAATTTTATTGAGAAGTAATAAGTGTATTACTAAAATAATACTATCAAGATAAATATGTATCGCGGCGAACTTTTTTCTTTTATTAACCTCAGCAAACAAACATATATTATAGAGATTTACACTAAGCCGAATTTACACAAGGGATGCAATCTCTTTATAGAGTAGAATTGTTTAGTGAACACAGTTTGTCAATCGTAATACTGTTATATCAATGCAATGGTAAAGTAGCTATGTTAAGTGCTACGCAGGATAACACAGTCATGCATCTAACAGTCCTGATTTCTTCCTTTGATTTACTCATATTTGTAGATGTTTTTCCCATACTTTGACGCATATGTATTGGTAGCAGAGATTGTTATCTTTCCAGGAGTAGCTTTTTCAACATATTATACCTTGTGAAATTCATTAGGTTTTGACGTTTTCAAAACGATCGTTTGTTTGTTGAGGAATTTCACCACAAAAAAAAGTCACACTTTCCCCAGGGCATTAACTGATTTGTTCTTTACATAGGTTTTGTTTCAAACTGCTAATCGTTTAAGTTATTATGGACGATTTCTTGATAACTAGAGGCAAAAAGTGCATGATTTGCATGAGGTACTATCAATAAAAAGATAAGTCCGCAATACAGGCTGCGACTTTGGAACATGGTTGGGACAAGAGTGAGGTTAGTTAGTAGCACCACAAACAGGTTTGTTGGTTTTGCCACTGGCAGTTCCGATGCGGGGCCCACTGTGTTCCTTTATTTGCTTGTTTTGTCCTTGTTTGTTTACTTTGAGGTATGTTTTGGTCGTGTGCACGTCAGCGTGCTGGGTTTACTTTTGGGGAGACTGTGTGTTTAAAACGTGGCTTTCCGTGTTGGATATTCATCCTTGTTTTTAGCTGTGTTGTCTCCATGTTTTCTCCAACTAATTTACCCAGTATCATTTTTTTTTTCAGATCAAATAATTCCTGTTCAGAAAATAATATTTTAATTATTTTTCTGACTATGTACTTTAAAGCAGTTAGCTACACAAGTTTGTATTTTTAGTTCCACTGTCTACATATTAGGTAGAACAAGTAAATATACAATTGACTATTGTCATTGTTTGAGACAAGATCATTACAAAAAGTTAAATGTGAGAATAAGTCGCTATATTTGAATGTGTTGAATATATTTTCGACCAAACTGAGAGTAAAATGACTTTGAATTGAATAATGTGTCAATGCGCTATTACTTCACCTACCCAAGGATTCTTTGATGGTAACAATAGAGATATTCCTGATTTCGTATTTATCTTTAAGCCAGAGTCTCCACCAAGGGATATTCTTTGACATATTTGCATACTTTGTATGACTACATGTCGATAAATCTCTATCGACGGCCAGCAAAGCAAATCGTATCTGAGGTATGTTACTTTGATGGCGTGTCACCATTGTTTTTCCATTCTCCAGCCCTGCAGGTACTATATTGTCTGAAAAAATATACATCCATCCGTAACGAATAATTGGTTCATAATGAAAGTAATAACCTTTTTTAACACAATTTCTTGTATGTATCTGCTAGGTTTGTGTTTATCCCAGCTTAGGACAAAGTGTTCAAAGAGAGCTACTGTGTCTGCAGTCTGCCGTCGTCAGTAGTTTTCGTGACCCGTGCTTCGTAAATATTTTAACTGTAAAGTTTTACTGTAACAGTTAAAACAAAACACAAGAGATCACAATAATAACGTGATCGTCATTGAACAAAGTCAAAATCTTTGATTGTATGAAAACTAAAACGTATTTATCTAACGTCAAACACTTGGTCACTGTATTGCTTGATATACTTAGTACATGGAACCAGGTTAAAATATATCTCTTCATGAAATCAAGGTGATGATAGAAACTGGATAGATCATATTGGGTCTAAAACTATATCACAAAGCAAATTATAGAAACAAAAACCTTGTTAACATTGCAGAGGCAATTTTTGTTAATATAATATATTTCAAAGTTATTAGATATAAGGCAAAACAATTTGTTTATGTATTTGGGTAAAATATAAATCATTTATGAAAAACATGTTATTACATTTACTAGTTTATTGATAGATGAGATTGCATTGATTTTGTTGCTTTTTGCTGATGATATGACGATAATAGGTAAACTGTCTGAGGATTTACATGATAGCCTCGATTTACTTTACACATATTGTAATCACGGGGGTCTTGAAGTAAACAAAACAAATTGTTTCGTTAGGAAAAGGGGCAAAGCGTTAGAAAGAGAATGGTGGCTTTATAATGGCAAGATAAGTGATTTGAACTAAGAACCCACATGTTACGGAAATAAATTCCGGGTGCACCTTGGGTCAAACATTTATCATAAACGGTATAAAAGTATGTCCTAATTTGTGTAGTTTAAGATAACTTTAAAATTAATACAGGCAAGGTCGTTGAGACAATATACAAATGCCATTAGTTATATCCCAATTTCTGAAGCAGAAGAAAAGGAAAATTACTTTCCAAGATTCGCCTTTGTGAATCCAGAGGAGATGTTTCAATATACATGTAAAAATTGTATCACGAAAACCTAACAAAAAATGCCAGCAAACCATAAAAAGTTTAAACGTAAACACACCTAGAAAGAACAGGCCGTGAGTTTTATCCTTAAAGTCTTTCATTAAAACTAGTTTCTATGTTTGCTTTGCAGCTATATTTTAGATATAAAATGCAATTTTAGTTCCAGTATCATACGCTATGTTTCGAGTTGTAATGTCCTGAAGCCCTAAATGTCACTTGCCTAAATTTTATTTGCTCTTTTATTTACAAATAAACCTTAAATAAACTTAAACAAAAACAAACATTCTTACGAGCTTGATGGATCTTATAAGGATAATTTATATGTAATTGTGTTTCTGTAAGCTTGTCATGTACCTGTATGTCACAACATAACCTTTTAGACGTGCAATAAGTTGTTAATTCAATCCAGTTTAATCTGATGTTTTAACAATTAGTAATGTATGTGACTTATCGTATTTGATTTCTTACTTTTTGAATTTACAATCATATATTTTGTGACATTATTATATATATAAGTACGTAACACATTTTTGAAATGATTATTGTAACAATCCAGCAAAAGCAAGAATGCAAGCTGTATTTTCATTGTCGAAACTATTATGTTCATGTTTCGGATACCTACATAAACACGCAAGATAGCAAGATGCAAAGTTTACCACTGTATTGTTCCAAAGTAAACAGTGCTCATATGGAAAGTTTCCAGTATCAGAGAAAACTGTTTACAGGTAAGTGCGTAAATTTGAAGATAGCCATTCAGTCCTTAAAAGACAGGGCTCGTCCTGGCAGGCCCAGAACGGCAGCGACGTCGGAAAATATTATTGCTGTAAAACGGCACATTGATGAAGACACAAGATTCAAAAAGTACGAGAAAGCGTCTTTTCTTGCACATTTCAATAGGAGATCTCATGAATTCTCGCCAAGCATTGGGGTTTAAGGAAGCTTTTTGCCCAGTTTAGGTTTCACATGTAAACCGAGATTCAAATATGTTGAAGAAACGCTGAAAAGGTTCCCAAATTTAGATGATCGCACATCGTTATAGGCCCTATCAGGAGATGAGACCTGGATATGCTTTTACGTCACAGCGTCGCGCAGACAACAGAAATTGTGAACGTAGACCAGTAATTATAAAGGAACTAAAGTATCAAAATTTTTATCTTCTTTAACTTATTGGGCACTGTATTTCAAATTCCTCAATTATCAGGAAAGTCAGTCACTGAAAAGTTTTATAGAGACATTGTACTAAAAGTTGTAGTTGTTAAATGAAAAAAATATATATAATGCGTCTAAGGACTGGTCTTCGTCGTCTCAATTTGATCCACGACAATGCTACGACTCACAAATATGCCATCATCCAAAGTTTTTAAAAGTTCGAAAAGTGGTACAAATCAATCATCCAGTCTATTCACCAGAGCTAAGTCCTTGTAACATTCCCAAAGCTGGAAAAGATGCTGGCTGGACGCTAATATTTATCAAATAAAGCGCTTTGGAGTGGTATTTTAGTTACTTAAGATTATACCGAGGTTATAATATGAGATTATACTACTCTGGTTATATAGGAGATTATACTATTCTGCTTCGTTCACCTTTAGAATTTTTCGACTGGAAGTCACGGGCGAATTACAAGCTTTTTTCAATTTTGAATGGAAAAGAATAGGAAAAACTATTTCTCATGTGTTTCCATATGCTTCATGATTTAATTTCTTCGCAAAGAAAACACACGACGGCGCAGCCATAAGTAATATAAACCCGTGATAATCACATATCGAAAACTGGAAACCTAGGTTAGATAAAGATTTTCTTAACTTCTACATTCACTTTTAAAATGGTGAAAGCAATGCTCTGATTTGCTAGCGGAAAGTTCGCCTGAACGTGACCTTCTATAGCTTATCTTCAGATCCACTACGTAGCGTTAACTCGAGATAATTTTAATCAGATTGATTACTACCTCTTCATATAATTTGTAACCTATGTATATATGTGTACTCTATAAAATAAATGAACATGTAATAAATACTCACTTCTTTGACATCCAGGACCTACCCAGTCAAAATCACAACCTGAGGGACAGTTTCCTGTGCTGCTGTTACATTGTTCTTTATTCATACAATGGCACTCGAAGTCACAGTTTAGTCCAAAATGGTTTCCAGAACTACACTGTGTGTCTGAAATAATATTGATATACATTCAAGCGTAACAGCTAAGGGACTGGCTGTTAACATTATGAATAGGGCTGCAATATTTGGGTATAGACACTACCAAAATAATTCTTCATTCTTCATTCATACCTTTTTATTTAAGCTCAGAAACATAACCATGGCAACAATTAAACAGAGATAGATTTTGAGTTATGTTATCTACGTTTATAAGTCCTTCGATTTTGCACTTTTTAGTAGAGACAAACCATAAATATAGAATCACTGGAGTATATGTCAAATAGAAACCTGAATATGAGACACTGGCTTTTCGCACCTGCTTCTGTCAGAGGCACACACCTCCGAAAACGAATAGTATGAAAATTTTCAACAAATGATCTTTTTTTGAAACTGTCATTTTTCGTTCAGTTCGAAATAAAAAAATAGGATTGTTTTGGTTTAAGTGTTTTGTGTTTATTTCCTTCTATCTATTGTAACAAAAGCCTATTTACTTTCAAGTTCATCCATGCACTAAGACTTCTGTTATCTCAATAACACTCTCTTCATACTTATGATTTTATAAAACCAGACAGAACTGGTACATACTTTTAACGAATGCTAAATTGAAACAATATCAATTAATCAATCATTTGCAAGTATTTCAGGAAGAGACAAAATTAATACATTGTGATTTATATACATTTATCGATTCTTCATTTTTTATCAAAATTACCGTAGAATATATGTTATATGATTGCGATCGAATATATCATATTTTCTCAAAATACATGATATATCGCGGGTTGGCTAATTCATTTTAACTTGATCGGTGTATGAATAAGAAATGTAATTCAATATAAAATCAAGATCAGAAATTAAAATTATAAGCTGGTAATATGCTTCTGTCCTAAGCAATATGTATAAAAGCTTTTATTTTATGCTTTTCAATGAAATACTGAAATTTATCAGGAAAATAAAATTGATATTTCACTGTTTCAAACATTGAAAATATCTTCTTTTTTTTCACTGGTGCGGAACTACACTTAAATGCGAAAGAATATGAATTATGAATAATATAAAATTCCATGCAAAATATACTTTAGTAAAGATATAGATGTACATAAATATTTACAGGATCATAAAGATATACGTTCCATCATTATAGAATCTAAAAGAAGTCTGGAAACGTCACAGAACTAATTTACAGTGATATATTGACGTCAAGAAGTTGTGACGTCATGATGCAATGCACGTGACGCTGCGTGGGTAAAATGGATACGATATGTTTAAAACCATGAAAATACATAAAACAAAAAGAAAATTTGTTTGTTTCAATGTAAAAACATTTAATGATAGTGTTCACTGTAGTGAAATATATTTCGATCTTACACTGAAACAAACAAATATCCTCTGTGTATCTAATGACGTGTACGTCTTAACAAGAAACAAACAAGTGCTAAATAATTTAATGAAATAATGAAGATTTACGTAAGTAAATGACCTCTTTTCAAACTGAAATTTTAGAATGCATCTTCATAACATTCATAACAGTCAGGCCTTAACCCGGCTTTAAGTGTACCCTATAGGATTGCCAATGTTCTTCTTTTCAGTATAGCTGTCATGAAATTCATTTAGTAAGTCTATGTCTTAAGCAGTAGAAGAAAGAAAATATTTACCTGAACCTTTAAAACAAAAACAAAGTAAGGCAAAAATAAATCCGTTTTTAATTTTGAAACACGTCGCCATTCCTACTTCCTGATGTGCTATACCTTACTGAAAACTTTAAACATTAGTTGTACAAAATTGGTTATTCAGATTTCTTCCGCATTCATACAAATCACAATTACACATTCACAAACATCAAAAATAACGACACAATAGTAAAATGGATCATTTACATTTGCTTTGTTTCCATTTCATTGTATTATAACTGTGGACTCCTCAATTTACGTCGATTAAATTTCATCTGAATGATATGAATATAAAAATTCATGCATGAAAACAAATTACAGAGATATCTATAAATAGGGCAAGGCATTACAACCAGGTGTATGTTATTTATTTTATATTTATTTATTTTGAGATTTCGAATCACATAGTCGAATTTTCAAAATAAACGAAATTTCGACTTATTAGGTCATGCCCACTAAGTCGAAATTCTCTAGTTTAACCATGGTTAACTGTTAAAGTTTTCCAGTCAATTTGAGCTTACTTGACAAAGAAATATAGACAAACTCTACATGAACGTATAGTAAAGAGTGCGACCAAGATCGTGTACCCTGACCGGGTGACCAGGTAGTATTCGAAAATTTCGACCATACATTTAAATCTTGAATGTCTTACGACTTAAAAGCGTAACAGAAAGCGAAAAGAGTAGAATTTTAAGATTAAAAATCCCAAGTGCCTGAGGCGGGACTCAAACCCGGGTCGCAAGGGTGGAAGTCCAATGCTATAATCACTGAGCCAAAGAGTCAGCTCAGAGATTGATTTTAAACTTACAAGCTTTGCGAAAGCGATAGTATCCCTCTTCAAATGAATCATCATGACGTGCAAGCCATTTCTGTATAGAAAGTGCCATTTTTGACACGCGATCAAGTCCATTCCGCGGACTATCCCCCATCTTACGACTTAACAGAGCGTAACAGAAATCGAAGAGGGTGTTGTGAGATGAAAAGTGCCTGAGGCGGGACTCGAACCCGGGTCGCACGGGTGGAAGTCCAATGTTCTAACCACTGACCCAAAGAGTCTACTCCCTGACGCAGTTGTTTTTAACTTACAAGCTATGCGTAAGCGACCGTAACAAAGGTTTTCGACCTAGTTCGTTTTATTTTATTTTATTATGTTGGGTTTAACCGACACAATTATGTCATTTGAAGGCTTTCCAGCTTTGATGGTATAGGAAGATCCCAGTTGACCCTCCCTGCATTATTTCATCACGAGCGGGCACCTGGGTAGAATCACCGACCTTCCGTAAGCCAGCACATGAATGATTTAACGCCCCACTCAAACCCACATCGATGAGGGGCAAGTGATTTGAAGTCAGCGACCTAAGCCCCTCGGCCACGGAGCCACCCCCACCCCCCACCCCACCGACCTAGTTCGAGCCCCTACCACTGGTTCCATAAGTCAACATTTTAAGTCAGTATCTATAAATTTCCAGTTGATAAATAACATACACCTGATTTAGCAGTATTTCTGCTTTGTACTTGGTAGACAAACATTCCAGTTTTACGGATAAAAAGACTAATAATATGTCATGTGTTTACGAATCGGATAGAAATGATGACAGATGATAGATGACTGATATTTTTTCATGCATATCGTATACATGTTAGCATTTTTTCTGGCAGATTATTTTTTTTGTATGCCGTATTTTACAGGTAAAAAAAAAAATAACCATAAAGATGAGATTTGTGTTGAACTACAATCTAATAGCACATCAAAACGGAGACGCAATGGAAAGAAGACCGAAACAAAATCAACCAAAACCAACAAAAATACTTTCGGCAGAAGAACTAGCAACCAGATTTCGAAAGCTAACGTCGAATCTACTCTTCAAATGTCAAAAAACATGAAAACCCCGTGCCCACAGAAAACCTACGCAGAGGCCGTGAAAACCGGGGCAACACTGCAGGAGGACGTTAAGACCGGGACAACACTGCAGGAGACAGTGCAGAACCTAGTGAAGGCAGTTACGAGTGTGGCAGCACTGCTGGAGGGAAGGGCCGACACGGCAGAAAACGACAAAGGCGCTTCATCCGGGCCCGGACAAAAAATTCTGGAGAAAAACGAAACGGCGGTTACAGAAAATACGGAAAGGAAATGAGACAGTATTAAACTTATCGAGTAAAAATCTTACAGACGATGACTACATACTTCTAGGTAAGGGGTTAAAATTTTGCCCGAAATCTAACTCGCATGATAAGCTTAAATTAGCAGAAAACATTTTTAAATTCAATCGCAGGCTTCGTCTAAAGGAATATTTTGCTTCAAAAATAATAAATGACAGCGAATGCGAGAGCGATGATAACAATGCAGATACAGATAATTATCATGGTCTTCCATTCTACAATAAGTCTCAGTCATCTTTTACTCCTACAGCTGGTCGCGATATGTACTTAGACTTTTATATAACAGCTGTTACTGAAGAAATATTACAGAATTGTAACAAGAAAAGACGATATAGTAATATTTCAAAAACTGAATTAGATTCGCTCAGAAAATTATCTCAAGATGAATCGATTGTTATCAAGAAAGCTGACAAATCTAATACAATTGTTATAATGAATACGGAGGATTACAAGAAAGAGATTCTGAGGCAACTTAGTGATGGTAAATATTATGAAAAACTTAAACAAGATCCTAAAGAGAATGTTCTTAAGAATATATCTACATGTATTGAAAGTATAGAAGAGACAAATAGTAATGTAACTAAGGAATTTGACATGTTTCCAGAGTCTGTTAGAACTCCGGTATTTTACGTGCTGCCGAAAATACACAAGACTCCCGACAGCAATCTACCGCTAAATTTTCCCGGGCGACCCATTGTGTCGGCAAGCAGCTCGCCCACGGAGAACATTTCAAAATATCTTGATTATATACTCAAACCGCACATGATAAACTTACCGTCTTATATTAAAGACACAACTGACTTTATTGAAAAGATTAAAAGTTTCAAATTCAAGAGTAAGGCTACTTATTTAGTGACACTAGATGTTTCTTCTCTATACACAAACATACCGCACAGCGACGGAATAGACGCATGTAAATATTTTTTGGACGAGCATTGCCATGGCAGATTGAAAAGTGACGATATCGCAAAACTCTTTAAACTTGCTCTGCAAAATAATTATTTCAAATTTGATGAAGATTTTTATCTCCAAAAAATGGGTACTGCGATGGGCAGCTCAATGCCACCATCATACGCATCGTTATTTATGGGAAAATTTGAACAAGACTTCCTTAGAAATCGAGATCTACAACCGACACTTTGGCTGCGTTTCCTGGATGATATTTTTATGGTGTGGGATCATTCCTTGGAAGAACTAGAACTTTTCATCAGAGAGTTAAACAGTTTTCATCCTGACATAAAGTTTACGCATACTATTTCACAAGATTCGCTCTCGTTTCTAGATGTAAATATATCCAAGGGAGAGAATTTATGTGTCGAAACTAACATATATGTGAAAGAAACTAATAACCACCAGTACTTGGACTAAACATCATGTCATCCCAAACAATGTAAGAACGGTATTCCGTATAGTCAAGCAAAACGCTATAGACGTATAATATCAGATGATGACAAGTTCAAACATTCATTATCACAGCCTCGTGAATTCTTCGTTGACAGAGGTTACCCACATGATGTGTTAGACCGTGCCTTCCAAAAAGTAGTCAATATACCTCAGCAAGATGCTTTACAGACTCAAGTTGGGGACAAAAATAGTGTAATTCCTTTTACTATTGTGTATGATCCAGCACTTCAACGTATTGGTAACACTATTAATAAATACTGGAGTATTTTGAACCTATCAAAAAGCTTTACAACTAAATCCGTTTATGAGAACTCTAAACCTGTTGTTGCCTATAGACGTCCGAAAAATTTACAAGACTATTTGATTAGTTCAGAGTTCAATAAGCAAAGTGATAAACTTTATCTCTCACAGAGATGTAATGGTAGCCGATGTTCGCATTGTACCAATATCGAAACAGGTTCAGAATTTACCAGTCAAAAGACTGGTCAATCATACAGTTTACATCATAACGTAAACTGTAAAAGTAACTGTGTAATTTATTTGATTACTTGCAAAAAATGTGACAAACAGTATGTGGGACAAACTAAGCAACCTGTATCAAAACGCATGGACAGTCACCGATTTGATATTAATAGTTTTACTGACCCTACTTTTTCCTCAATGGTTGCATCACATTTCAATTTACGTGATCATTGCTTAAAGGACTTTTCTTTTATGCCTATTGATGTTGTAAGAAATGACATTGATCGTCTCTGCAAAGAAACAGTGTGGATACATAAACTGAAAACGCTCTATCCAGATGGTTTAAATTCTAAAGTTTTATTTGATATTAATTGACCAATTAACTAATTGTATTGATCTACATATATAGATATGTAATGCCGGGTATATCGTTGTTTTTTCCTATTTCTGTTTTTTATATACATAAGTATAGGAAATTTTGTATAAACACTATCCGACAATTTACTCGGTATGTTTGTTAAATCCGTTTAAAGGAACGTTATTTTTAATTAATTTAACATTGTAAATAATGTAGATCTAAACTTTTGTATACATTTTACCGCCTTTTTACGCGACGTTGTTTAACAACGTCACGTCCGTTGTTTTTATTGTTATTCTTCCCTGAGGAAGGCTTAACGCCGAAACGTTGGAAGTTAATAATTATCTATGAACAAACGCTACACGTGTTGTTGTTGAGTTTTCTTATTTGTATTTTACAGGTAGAAATACTTTCTTTGTAGCACTCTTTCTTAGGTGGCAGGGGAGCAGTTTTTTGCTAGACTTTAAGCAAGTCCACGATTCGCAGCTATTTTTCTTTATAAGTTATCAGTACAAAAAAAAGCAGTACTTCTGCTTTACATTGTGATATGGCACTAAGGTAAGCTTCACATGTAAGCATTAATTTTAATTTATGTGGTCAACTTTGAAAGGAGTAGACATCACAACCTACCCCTAGCCCCTCTTAAAATCAAGAAAATTTAGCATTTTTCCCTTACTTTCAACACATACCATACACTCGTTTGTAAACGTTCATACAATTACATCAGGTTTTCATATAAATCAACCCTTAGGTTGCAAAGCCTTGCCAAGCAAAGTGTCTGTCAACCACCAAGTTTCAGGAGAAAAAGCAGGTCAAAGACACTTACTGTCCATTTTGCTGTAGAAAACACCTGATTCGTTCAAATCTGCCTCCATAAATAATGACTCACAAAATGTATGGATCTAGGTGTAGCAAAATATTCGCATCTGCTATTTATAGCTTCATGCATGTACACATTGATTTCTTTTAGAATAAACTTTCAATAATTAAAACATTAATATCAATACACTTTGAACAAAGCTACCCTAAATATTTAAAAAATCGAGGGCCATAATTCGAAACTGCTCCCCTGTCACCTTAATAGTAGAGAATGAACAAAAAGCGAGGGAAACTAACGTCCGTAAGTAGAAGTGATGTCATGATGTTTTGCGTTACGCACAATAACAATGTTCCACTTTAGTTTTATCGTTATCGTTTGTAGCGTAACGTTATGTTCTTACGGTAAACTAACGTATTTTGAATCGAGAAATATACGAAAAGCTACGGAGAGAAACTATCAAGGTACCTGCTTTTTTCGTTTTTTTACATAAACAATATATTATCAGTGCATGAACTACTAGTTGTCATTAACAGCACGAGAGTCATCTGGCATGGGGGGTGGGGGGCGGGGGTGCCAGATGGGTTTTGCCGGCATGTGTAAAATCACCGGAAACGCCTGTCCGGTTTGCAAGAAAAGATACTACGTCGAAATGTCTACTTGTATAGGCTCCAAACCCGTTGATCTACTGACTGGACATTTCAAGTTAGTGAATATGACACATAGCACTAATGCTCTTTTGTATATAACTGCAAGATATAGTATACCTTATAATTATTATATCATGTAGTCTGTAGTTAGGTCGGCCGGTGGTCTAATGGTAACACACTTGACTGTCAATCCAGAGGTCAGGGGTTCGAATCCCGGTCCAGGCACTGAAAATTTCTGAGATGCTCTTGAGTGTGTCCCACCTAACCAACAAGCCTGTACTGGTTCTTCTCAGGAAAGATGGCTTCGCGTGTATCGGTGCTATACACCGGGCACGTTAAAGAACCAGACTCTCTATCCGCAAAGAGCTAGGCTATGTTAGCCGGACAGGCCTGTATTTAAAACGGATTTCTCTCTCTCTGTTCTGGGGGCTTTATCTAACTCTGTCCCTCTGATCAGATCGCTCTGTGTCTGTACTAGTAGAGGATGAATTTCGCGCCCTGTATGGCTGTGTTTGCTATATGTAAAGTGCTTTTGAACGTGTTTATCATGAAAATGGTACTATATAAACCTGGTTTAATGATAATAATAATAATAACAATAATAAAATTAATATGAAAGTAATAGTGTAGATGTATAATGTATATGGATGTACTTAAGGGGACGCATATTGCTACATTCACAGTTCATACAGAAATGCGGAAGAGTTGCATATTCAGGAAATCAATGGTGGGAAAATAAAAAACATATTCCTAAACCGATATAATACTGATGGACACCTGTAATATTCAGTACTTTGTGGAAAAGGATGCGGTACTATGAATGTAATAGGAAAACAGAGGTCTTTGTGAAAGTACATTCAACACAAAATATTAAGCTTTTGTATAAGGAAAAAACAGGTTTTTTACAAGAACAGTGTTCCAAATAATGTTGAAGGGATGACATTTTCTTTCTAACACACCAGGTTTGCTTAAACATGTAAACATTTAACGCCACGTTATTTCAGCTCGGGATGGACGCCATATTTCTCATTGATAAAAAATGTAAACAAAAAAATCAGAGTGGGATTAGCATTGCAAGGGCATAACATGACATTCTACACAATGAATACCTTAGATCAGATATCTAAGATGCTACACAGGTCAGGCGGGTTAAATGCATAATGTCGATCACTTGAAATTCATCTTGAAAAGGTGATTAATTTTAGTTTATTTACATGGTTTTTAATTTTCTCACGACTTCTCGGACGAAAGGTAACTCTAATAAACAACGGGAGACAACTTAGGTGTCAGCACGTGTACGATTTAAGAAAAAAACATGCCGATGATTATAATTTCTTATCAAATAATGAATCCTATTCAGATATTCGTCTTTAATATTAGAAAATTATTAATTTCTGTGGACATTTATCAAAAAATATTACTTACAGTGGACTACTTTGCGCATCAAACATGTTTCCGCTTCAGTTGTGAGGCACTTCCGTTATACTTTTTGACAACAATAACAAAACACAAACTGAATCAATAAAGTCACTTATAAAACGATTGCTACTTAAATCAGTGTAAGTATATTGTTGTTACAACATTATACATGTTCGTTACGTTATGAGATAAAGTTTATCTTGAACAGCATAATCCATTAATTACGTTTAGATGATATTGCATTTACAACTTAATTTGACCCCGTTTTTTTACGTGAATGACAGCATTCTCGTGCAACTCGTGCAAACAGAGTTATGAAAAGTATGGTGGAGAATTCAAGGACAAATTATAAATGACATTAAAGTGAGGATAACTGTATATTCGTCCAGTTTTGATCATTGACATTCCTGCTGTGTATTAGTAAGTTTTGTGAACAAGATTAGAATGTTACTTTTGCACATATACACATTGACTGGACCTCTCAACCAAATTCCATACCTTATTTTAGGGATTTTTAAGACACTACATTTTCAAAAGTTTGTTGAATGTGTTTTGATATTTAAGTGCATTGTAGTTCATGAATACCAAGTTAAAAATTAATAATGGCAACATTTCTAGGCCCTTATTGTAAGCCACTAGACTTCTGTAACGATAAATGTTTAATGTATTAAGGGGAATATACTCTTTAAGTTTTGGAATGTAGCATTCCTTGACCACCGTATCTTTTCTTGTGCACTACTTTGTAAACAAACTAAATAATGTGTTTTAGCTTACATATGCGAAATGAAAAGCAAGACAGTGAACTTATTTCACATTCTTTCTTTAAATTAGAATCTGTAGGACATTGATAAATGTTTGGACAAAGGTGAAGCACTATTATTTTCGCACAAAAAAGTATTAATTGTTGACTTTGAATGTACACAACAAGTCTTATGTAATTCAACAATAACTTTCTTGTTTCAGTTTTTCTCATTTTTATTTTAGTGAGCAATCCTTTGTGTACTTATAACAGTTGAAACAGTATTCATTTCATGTACCAAAATCTTGTACTTTTTTGCAGGTAAATTTTATCATACCCCACCCACTTTTTTTCTAATTTCAAAGTATGCGTCCCCTTAATATTTACACATTCATTGTAAAAGTAAAATGTGCAGTTACTGCAATAACAAACAAGTGGACAATTTTCAGTATTTCTCTGACTGTTATATTATGATAATATTCCTAGGTAAATACTTTGTCAATCTCATTTGGACATACATGCATATATATTCATTTCAGTTTTGAAACATGGTTAGCATAGGGATGTCTTTACAGCATAGCTGCCTAGTTTTGACCATATTACTGACCATAAATCAGGAAGCATTATTTTGACTAACGGGCCAATTTGTTTCAACAAGCCGGTGTATGTCCGTCACATGAGCAGTAAGACAAAACTTTGACGCCGGCTTTTGAACGAACTAACGTTTCATGTCAAGTGTGTGTGGAAAGTTTGATATTTTTTGAGTGGATTGTTCAGATTTATGTTACTGTTCCAGTGAAAAAAATACACGAGACACTGCTCTTAAATCTTTTTGTCTGAGTCTATTTTCCTGATACTTTAAAATATCGTAGATTTGAACACACAGAAAGTGAATTATTACATCTCCAATTTCAAATTATTAATATTATTTTTTTATCGTTTCTATAAGAAACTTTACTACCACTGTCTTCAATTTTCTAACAGTCATTTTAAGTCGTCCTTACTACTGACAAAATGCTTTTTTCTTACTGCGTTATTATTCCTAAATTCCTGATACAGCATAGGAGTTGTATTTTTTAAGGTTTTATCTAAAACACAAATCTTTATAGCTGATCTCTGTTCAAAGTTCGTTTTCCGACACAGAGTGGCCTTTAAAAATCTAATGGTGATACATTAATCATTTGATGTCACTGACGTACGCAAGCGAAATCGATGACTAGGAAACAAATAGCCGGCAAGTAATGTTTCAGAGTGCGACACAGAAAAAGAGACATAATTGGGCCAGTATACGCGACACGTTATTATGGGAACTTCTTCGTTTATAACTTAGAGTGTCGCACATTTTATTAACTGTCATGAACAGGCTATATCAAGCCGAGTCTGCTGCTGTATTGCTTGATTGTGTCCTATGCTTTTTCCAAAGGATCTTTACAAAGTTTTACTAACTAGCACAACAACAGACTTTAAGTGTCATATGGCGGCTGTAGATAGTATCTCCGTACTTGAACTCAGTGTTGTCATCTAGATAATGGAGAACACTCATAGAGGGTATGAGGGTCGTTAAATATGTCATTACCTCTCATTAAAGGCAAAGAAAATCTCCTATATAGGTGCCCCCCCCCCCCCCCCCAAATACCAGACTTTTTAATCCCCAATATACAAGATCCTGTCTGGTCCACTCTGATAAGGGTCCATAAAACCCCGGTAGACTTGACATGTAGCCTAATTATTGTCAGAGAATCATAAATTGTATTGCCACAGATAAATTGGTTATTTCCTGTGTTTTGCATTTTATTGATTGGAGTGCTGTTGTTTTTTTTTTCAGAATGTACACAAAATCATTTTAATTGATAATATACTAATTTTGATTGCTCAGTCATGTTGAATAATTTCCCGGCCAATTAAATTATAACTCTTATAGCAAAGCAATTCTCACTCCTCAACAATAAAATAATTATTTAAAACTTAATATTTATTTAAAGAGAAATTACAAGTTTGTTTATTCAATGATTATGATCTTTTTATCAAAAGTAACAAAATAAAACCAGAAAAAGATAATTGCTGGATTTTATTAGAAATTATTTAAAGAAGCGTTCAGTTGCATTTTTAATAGATAAAAAAGGAATATGGACAGAAGGATTTTATATATTAAAATGCATAATTCCCCTTGTGTTGTCTAAATAATGTTTCTTTTATGTATAATAAATCCAGCAATAAAGATATATCATTGTTCAAAATACACATAATTTATTATTTCTAAAATCTTTGTGCCTGAATGCATTTTTTTATATTTTTGATAAAATACAGCAATGATGAGATGTAATTGTTAGAAAACTTGATTTATTTAAAATATGATAAAAACACTGCTGTATCTTATCACTTTGTTTATTTAGCTCTATTTCAATCAAGCTTTCTAAACTCGTTATAAAGGTGAGAACTGATTTGCTATCAAGGTGAGAAATGTCACCTGCAATTTATTTACTGCACGGTAGCTATACAGTAGCTTATTATGATAAACAGAAGCAAGTCTATCAATGGTCCAGGCTTGTGTATTGGCCATTACCACCAATACGCAGACCTTATCATTCCCATAGGCCACATACCAGGCATACCAGAATCAGTGTCTTTAAAAGACTCCTAGTCTGCAAACGAGTATGCTATTATATTACGTGTTTTGCGTTCTGTGCAAGGATCTTTTCATAAATTTTATTACAACATTTATTCTAATATTTACATATAAAACATGAAATGGTTCCTTTAATAAGAATGATAACATTTTATCCCTTAAGTAAATCTGTAAATAAGACGACGAAGAGTAAGAAACAGATCAGCAAGACTTACCAATAGTAACTATACATACATGAGAAAAAGAAACATACTACTAGTAGTTTGTTATTTGCCTTCTTATTTATTTGTATGAATAGAACTCTAAATATACTTGAAAAGTAATAGACTATGACTAATATTTTCCTGCAACTTGGAATCTACTTTGGGGTAATTGGGAAAAATTTAACTAGTTGGCTCTTCCCCTCCTATACTCTGTATACACTTTTTTTTTCTAATTACAAACTTAAAGAAATTAAATAAATCGAACAAATACTAGTCTATATTAATTATATTTCACAATATCAAATTCTCATGTTTATGCTCAAAATCAAAATCACTGATACGTAAGTTAAGCACGAATTAACCGATTTTCACATTCGCTAATTTAAATCTGATGCGTGCAAACATTTCTAGGATTGTTCCGTTTTAGTGGGATTTAACGTCGCAATCATAGGTCATATGGCGGCTTTCCAGCTTGGATGAGGTGTTCTTCTGTGCATTATTTTATCACGAGCAGTCACCTGGGTAGAGCCACCGACTGCCCATAAGCCAGCTGGGTGGCTTCCTCAAACGCAAAATTCAACGTACCGAATGAGGCACGAACCCGCATCGGTGAGGAGCCAGCGATTCAAAGTCAGCGACCTCAACCACTCGGCCACGGAGACCCCTGTTCAGATTGTTTCATATACAGAACTGAGATACCAAAAATATTTTCATTTACCTTAAGCAAGCCTTAATCCACCTTTGAAATTGCATTTAGATAATACACGGTGTACTTAGAACATTAAACTGACGTATATCTACACACCTGAATGATACACATTTGAAAGGGGCTAGAAACTGAGTAGTTGATTCTTTGTCGCATTGAATAATAGATGGCGAGAAGGGGAAGAAATTAGATTGTATATTATATCTACATACCTGAATAATAAACGGTAAGAGAAAGCAACTTAGTAGTCGACTGATAACCCTTATTAATTACATATATGCATGCATGCATGATAGACAGTAAAGAGGAAACACTAAATTAATTTGTTCTTTCTCCCTAATTGTATATATCTACTTAATATGCACATATTCTTTTAATTGCGTCTGGTCCATATATTGCATCTGAACGGGTCTGCCATTACTCTAACTAGACCTAACTGTCTGTACGGATATACTGTCTAATATCTGTGCATGTTTAAAACAAATCTTTCATATACAGTTAAACTAGACTGTTGAGATGAGCCTAGAGAGAAAATGGTATTCTTAGAAAATATCAGTGTCAGTATGAAGAAAGAATAAACTTTATTACAGAGTACTTGATCTCAACAGATTTGTAAGTCTACAAATGTGTAGGTATTGTTTCTTAATAGAAAAGTGTAAAATACTTCACAAAAGGCTGTTTTAAGACGTTCATTGGTATATTAATCTGAATGTACACATCTTACAAGAATGGGAACTTAGTCTTACCCAAACAGTTCTACAACGATTTTTGATTGCTCTTCCGAACATACATTTAAGATATATTTAGAAAGGCAGCATTATTTTGTATTTTGTCATACTCTTAATTGTATCATACTTTACATGGTTCGGAGTGTTTAATTCTCAAACTACAAATATATTACTGCAGAATTGCACTTCAAATCATGTACGCCATAAACATGTAAATATATATAATGGTGAAGGAAGTATAAAACAGCATTAAATGTACACAAGCAGAGAAACTCTTTAAAGAATTCACTTTTATTACTTATCTATGTGATTCCAAATTACATATGCACACAACTGTTAAATTCTTTATATCCTGAGGTGTGAAACACAAGAGCAAAGTAAAGTCTGCATTATCAAATACCGTTTTATGCATTAAAGAACTCCAACTGCAACGTCACGAAAAAATGCTACAGCATTTCGAAATATTGTAGCTGGACTATTTCGTATTAATATTGCTGTAAAAAGTTAATGTTAATTCGTGTACATCCGCAATCCTGTACATTTCATTTACTTAATTATTTGTGGTGTAGTGTATCATTTATTGAGTATTAGCAAAATCAAAATAATATCCAACTGTAGAACTGTAGTATACGTGAACAAATGTATCACTACGGTATCATTGTTCAGTCCCAATAAAAATCTAAATGTAAAACGTATGTTCATTATAATGTCATCCCTTTTGGAAAGGGTAAGTCATTTTGGCTTATGAGACTCCTCTCTCCCGTGCACCTCGAAAATCTCGTCTTTATATACCAGATCCAGACAGGGAGATAATTTGTTAACCATTATTTAATCACATGGCGGCTCGCGACTCGGTCACAACAGAACTGATGAAAACAGAGCTCGGACTTAGATATTTCTTTTCCAATACAGATGCGTTAACCACTAGACAATCGTGCGCGGTATATGTGCGTTAAAAGCTTTTATCAGTCGTTCTATAATAATGAAAAATTAGAGTTCATTAACAGAAACCAATGGTCCAATAGCAAGTGGATGTTTAGTTTGTAGATTCGACAGCGTCTAAACATTTACAGCGTATGCACATGCAGTTTATACATATTTTAGCATCGAAACGAACATAGAATTAGTAGATATCATATTAATAATGACAAAATTAAAATATGAAAGGACAAGCCAATAGTGTCAGCTGACTGATAATTTTTCAACTTTTTGTCTCTGGCATATGTATTCAAAATATATGCTACCACATGGATCAACGTTGATAAACATTAGCAAAACTAGTTTAGTTCACACATTGTCAATATGTTTCAGAAAACGTTTTTGTGTAAAATCTTAGATTGCTTCCTGCACCATTATTACTCGTAGGTATGTTCAATACCTGCAACGAAGAATATATTATGTAATTAATACACTTATATCAAAATTGGAATCAACATTCCTAGTAGTACAACCTTCTAATCGTTATGATTACCATAGAATAAGCTGTTGTACTTTCAAACAATATAAATGAATAGGCAATACATGCATAATTTTATAGTTTCAAATAACAAAGGAAAGGCTCTCTCTCTTCTCCCTTTCTCTCTTTCGCCATGTAGCATATTCATGACTTCCCCAGCTAGACATAGTAGTTTTGAGGAAATAAATAAAAGGGAATGAAAGTCGTACAAAACATTCACGCAACCATAATCGATATCTTCCTCAAATATTATTGTGATATCATATTTTTTTTACAAATATATACATTCCGTTTTCGGTATAATATAAAACAGATTTAATAGAAATGGGGGAACATTAGCATCGTGATACGAGATTAAATGTTGTTTACCGCTTGTCCTTTCTATGGCGTCGTAAACATTCTCCATTTCCACATTCAGGTTCGATTCTGAAAGAGTGTAAGGTATGAACAATAGATGTAATGTGTATGAACACGTTTTATATGGTAGAGAAAGGAAACATATATGATTACAGGATTACAAGAGCAGTCTTTGTAGATGTAAACAATACTTGATTGTAATGTAAAAATGTTGTTAATGCCTATTTCAGAATACTATTTCAAACTTGAACAAATAGTGTCAGTTATGGGTTATTGAGCTGCTTGTTTGCGGTTAATGCTTTCAGATGTATATTTTCTCATAGAAGTTATAACAGAAAATAAACCATAACTTTACATTTGCGTGTAACTGTTATACCAGGTCCTAATGGTAAAAATATATTGTTTAAAAAGGCATGAGAGATGTTTTTCATTTTCTCTCTACGAACTAGTTGGTCTGTTAATTCATATCATTTTATTGCAAGCACAATCCGAATACAGGAACAAGGTGGCGGTTGAGTAAGGTTTGGAGCCACTAACATAGATCAAACTCCCTCCTCTGAATTTTCCAAGTGTCCAGCTGTGTGTCTTCTTCGTGAATAATTGGTCTGTTTATCACTTGTATGAAAGTATTATTTCTCTCATTTGTAATAATTTGTATGTATGTTCAACCGCTGTATAAGTGTATACATTAACACATTCCCCTATTTAAATAAGGAGTGCTATATTGTCGATTGCGACCTGTTAATGCAGCTTTTACTGTAACAGTTGGACTTTGTATCGGGCACGGCTTATTTGCTTCAACAATTTGAAAATAAAACAGAAATCTAACCCGACGTTTTCAGAACGGTCGAAAGAGGATCTGCAGCTAACACATTTGCGTAGGAGACGGGTTCATTTTCAAATTTATTGTGATTTCTGAAATATAACGAGATGTTACAAGTAACGTGTACAAACATATGTCTTTGTCAATTATAAGCTCTAAAATGAAAAATAATTATATGGATACTGCTAGCTATTTTCATCTTTTGACAGATTAAAAAGAATTCGTAATTTCCATCTGTTCTGAACACCTCATTATATTGATATGTATTATATGTGTACTTGCTGATTTGTTTACAAACATTTTTCCTGTTACATTCGGGTAATGATTAAACAAACTTATTATTAATAAACATAATAAGGTCGATTATTTTCTAAAATTTTCTAAAGGTGTCATATATAACACACAGAAATTGTATGACATTAATCGATGTATTCGCAATTACCCATGTATGTGCATTAGCAGCCTTTTCCTTGTAATGAATACCGCAACAACAACGCCAAAGAAAACCAGAACAATAACAGTTACAGCAATCGCTGCAATACCTTCTCCAGAAATATGCGTCATCTTTTCCGCCTGCTTAACAGCTGAAACAGATTAGAATATACCAGATTGCAAGAAGGTTAAAATACCATTTTGAAGAACATGTTCATTCAAATTTATGCATTATTTTCATATGTTCATCTTTGCAGAAAGATTATTATCCAGTCTTTATAGGCCGGTCATTTTAACTTTTGGGGTTGAATTCATTCAAACATAAACATTTTGGTGATGAATAAGTAGTATGTAAGGAAAGAAACACAGAAAAAAAGGTCCTAAAAATTATCATGTCACATTTGTGAGATATTGCATCTGGAATTCTGAAGTAACGTCTGATACAGTCCGTTTACTAATATTTTACCATGTTTGTCGGAAGTGTCATAGTGTCAAAATTCAGAACATAGAATTTATGAACAAATATAATAAACTCTCCGGCAGTTGAAGTTAAAAGGTACACCAAACATGTGTATCTCAAAGTCAGGAGCAAGAAACAAAACATTCATAGCGGATTATTAAACAAAAATGTATTCGCAATGTTACTGCAGATGGGTGGGGTAATGATTAAATCAATATTTGCTCGAAATTCGTAAACATTTATGGTAAGTATTTATACATGCTTCTCGAGTTGCTTTATTATGTAATACATGCAAAATGACAAAGAAATGATACTGATATTTCATTTGATTGTTTTTATTTTAGATATTTGCAGTACTTTGTTCAAGTAAAATCTAACGGAAGCAAGCATTAAATATCACTATATGGTTTAGTGTTTGATTTTTTGAGGACTTTTTTCCTGTATTGCATAAGTACTTAAAGATTATGAATTATCCATAAAACATTTTTTTTGGAGTTAGTTTAAGGTTCTTATTCTATTTCAAGTAACATAACCGGTCTATTAAAGCAGTGCCGAAGTTTAAAAGCTTAGAAAAAGAATTATACCACAAATCTTGCACTTCACGTACCATTTGTTGATCTATAAATAAAAACAAGAAACGCGGCAATGCCACGAAACCAGGTTTTCAACACTTTTCATAAGAATAAACAATAGTGCCAGAATGTCACAATATACGCACGTCACAGCAAATTTCTTTACTCTAGCACCTGTATTTGCAGATGTAATTTTAATTTTGTGGTTGTTTAGTAATCATTGTAATTCATTTGTTTTTCTAAGTCCACAAAAAAAACTCCTTACCAGGTAGAGATACCTTAAAATACACCTAAAATTAGAAAGTAACAACTATGTTGTACCACAGAAAAGTGGTTTTGGTTTTTCCCTACAGTCAATTATAAAAAAGTTACAATATAAGTTATTTATAGCAACAACTAAGGGAAGTTAATCTTAAAAAAAAAAAAAAAAAAAAAAAAATTGTAAGTCCCCACAGAAATCCTTACCAGGTAGAGATTGGTCAAAATACACCTCAAAATTGGACGTAACATGTTGTACTACAGAAAAGTGGTCTCGATTTTCCCTACGTCTAGTAATGAAAAAGTTACAATATAAGCTATTTATAGTAACAACAAAGGGAAGTAATTCTAAAGAAGGGAACTGCGCAAGACACTTCGTCTCATGATGGTGTATAATTGTGCTAAGTTACATCAAAATCCCTCTATGCATGAAGAAGATATGCTCCGGACAAAGTTTTCATTCTTGTATCCTTTGACCTCTAAGTGTGACCTTGACCTTAGACCAAGGGACCTGGTTCTTGCGCATAACACTCCGTCTCATGATGGTGAACAATTGTGCCAACTTTCATTAAAATCCCTCCATGCATGTAGAAGATATGCTAACCCTAACCCTAACCTAACCCTAACCCTATTTTTAGTAACAATGACCTTGACCTTGATCCCAGAAACCCCAAAATCAATCCCAAGCTAAAACTTTATATAAGTTTTCTATACACCAAGTTTCATCACGATAGCTCATTCCTAAGTTAAGTTATTGACCGGAAACCCTTTTTCTATTTTAAGTAACAGTGACCTTGACCTTGACCTCAGAAACCCCAAAATCAATCCAAGCCTTTGTCTTGATATAAGCTACATACATACCAAGTTTTATTCAAATATCTTTACCGAAACAAAAGTTATTGACCGGAAACCCTTTTCCTATTTTAAGTAACAGTGACCTTGACCTTGACCCCAGAAACCCTAAAATCAATCCCAGCCTTTGTCTTGATATAAGCTACATACATACCAAGTTTTATTCAAATATCTTGACTGAAACAAAAGTTATTGACCGGAAACACCAGTTTGACGCCACCGCCGCCCGCCCGCCCGACCGACATCTACCCCAATCTAATAACTCAGGTTTTCGTTGAAAACCTGGTTAATAAACAACGAATGCTCCTTGATCTCAGTACACTTTAATGAGGTCGTATACCTTAATATTTGTATGTGCGTATGCCCAACCGGAAGCTAACGCGAGAATTTACGGCAATGTTTACGACAAACTAAACTTGCTTTGTTTATTCATTCTTCTGAAACAAATTCATTAAACTGTCTCTGAGCCGATGCTTAATGGTTTGATAATGCTGAAATAATGAATAAAATATCGTAGAAACGCTACAAAATATGCGGTGCTTGTCAGTTACAGTGCAAAATAAATGTTGTTTTTTTTTTCTTGAAAGTATGTAATTCTGAGCATTTTTTAAAAACATTTTTAAACAGTAATTAATTGCCGAAATATTTTTATGATTCTTTAACCTCGAATAATTATATTTTTTTATGGCTTTTTATGTATTTATATTGAAATATGTGGAATGTTAGAAAATAGATGATGGTAACTGTGTGTGTGTGTGTGTTCGGGTTTAACGTCTTTTTCAACAATTTTTCAGTCATATAAACGACGGTGTCTACTTGTAGCAGTGAGCACAATGCCCAACTTTATAGTGCTGCCTCACTGGAATATCACGTCGTAGACACGTGGCATTATACCCCACCCAGTCACATTATACTGACACCGGACTGACCAGTCCTAGCACTATCCCCTTAATGCTGATGTTATTAATTACATATTCCGGCTACCGGTATTTTCAAATAAAAATTGGGTAGCTTGATTTGAAATACATATTTTTCCTTTCCTATTGAGAATTTCACTGTGGGGAATCACATGATCAAAATAATCTCTAAACCAAATTAAATTTTGGAATAATATACATTAATATTGAAGCAACGTACGCTATAAACCTAAAATATAGCCTATCATATGGCAAACATAGATGTTTCCTAGAACTACATAGATTTCAATCAAAATCACCTTCTGATAATCTGGTACACTTCAAGAAACTGAGTCTTCTTATTGTCCTTCTTCAAAATATAACTTTGGTTTAGAGGTTATTTTGATCATGTGATTCCCCACAGTGAATTTGGTTCTTATTTTATATTTTAAAGCTATCCTTGAGAATACAATTTGCTTGCACAATGATATTTCGCTAAAAACGTCAGATAAGGAGTATTGCTGTAAGTAGTTTAAGCTTTGATATTTGTTTGAATAAATGCGAATAAAACGAACATATATAATTTACTTGAGAAATTAAGAGTTTTTCAGCTACATTAAAAAAGAAAGGTATATTTATTTAATATTTTTTCTATGAAACTACGATAAAAAGCAAAATATAAGATAATTTAAACATCTCTTTTGTCATTGTTACTTTAAGCGCTAATTAAAATAAATAGGTTACCATGTAAAGTGTTTGATATTCTGCTAATATTATTACCCTTATGTTCTATTTTGGTCACAAAGAGAATTGCACTGTAGCCGTAAAAATCCGGCATCATAAATACGAAAGAAAATACGTTGCCAGACACGAGTCCAGAGACAAAGCTAACGCGCGTACTAATAAAATTATCAACTACACAAACTTCTACGGACAACAATGAAACTGAATTACACTGAAAAGTGTTAAATACTAGTGTCCGTATTTTCCTTCTTCTTTCAACATAAAATGACTTTGGAAGGTCATGTGCTTCAAGTCTGGTTACAATTGTATTTGAAGGGATAGAGATAAACACAATTGAGACTGTAGCTGCTAAAACATTCAATTACACCAATTACAATAAATTGCTAAAGTGCTATTTATTAGAATTTAACCTTGCTGGCCTGGTATACTACCTCCTTAAACAAGATGTAGCAAAGTTAAAGGTCCATAATACTTTAAATTTTCATTTTACAAACAGATGAAACAGTTTTCCAAATAGTTGTTATGCGTAATTACATGGTTAGAAAAGCACTATTTTTAATATTGCACTTGAACTTGTTATTGTTAGAGACATAAAGGGAGGTAATAAAAACCAATAGATTCAATAAAACATTCTAGTGTATTCAGCGATATTCAAACCTTTGACAAATGTTAAAGAAAGTAATTACCAGAAATAGGATTTAACAAACAATTATTATTATGTACTTTATGTTCATAATGGAATATGTGGCAGCAACATTTTAAACAAAGGTATTATGAGTCTTTAAATGCATACTACCCTTGTCACAAAGTTTCCCCTCCATTCCAAGTTTGCATTCTATACATGACCCGTCCGTCTTCCTGCAGAATGTAACGTCCTTGCAATTACGATTACATTCTTCAGAACAGTTTAATCCATACCATCCACTGCTGCATTCTGTAAAGAGATTGTTATATTTCATAACTGTTTGCTTTATAGTAAAATTAGACTGACATTCAGTTCTTAACTTGACCGTATTTTCATTTGCTGAAGAGAAAGGCTTCAACGAAGATAGTTATATATTAGCCGTTACAGTTCGAAGTTAAATAGGTATATCCATGGTCTTTATGCTCTGTCTCCTAATACCAGTAACATCCATTTTCTCCATTATTTTTCAAAATTCGTTTTTAATTTCGTCTCTTTAATTATAAATCGGTTGCCTTTCAAACTTTATTATTGTATTTGCAGTCTTCAAACTTAGTGCCTAATCCATAAAGTTATTCATAGAATGAAGTAACACACATTTTCTATCATCTCACATGCGAAGAGTGTCGTTTTCGTTGTTGTATTTTATCTGGCCCTATATATTTGTATAATTATGTTATTGTACCCCCCGACAACAAAGTTGTAAGGGGGGTATACTGGTTTCAGGTTGTCTGCCTGTCTGTCTGTCTGCCTGTCCGTCTGTCCTTAGACGCAATCTTGTGCGCACCGTCTCTCTTTATCCCCTCGACAGAATTTAATGAAACTTCACACAAGTGACCAGTACCAACAGTAGTTGTGCATGGGGCATGTTAGGTTCTTTTAGAAAAAAAAATTGCAGAGTTATGGGACTTTGTTTTTTTTTGTTACTATACTATATACATAGACACAATCTTGTGCGCACCATCTCTCCTCATCCCCTTGACACAATTTAATGAAACTTCACACAAGTGATCAGTACCAACAGTAGTTGTGCATGGGGCATGTTAGGTTCTTTTAGAAAAAAGTTTGCAGAGTAATGGGACTTTGTTATTTTTTGTTACTATACTATATACATAGACACAATCTTGTGCGCACCATCTCTCCTCATCCCCTTGACACAATTTAATGAAACTTCACACAAGTGATTAGTACCAACAGTAGTTAGGCATGGGGCATGTTAGGTTCTTTTAGAAAAAAGTTTGCAGAGTTATGGGACTTTGTTATTTTTTGTTACTATACTATCTACATAGACACAATCTTGTGCGCACCATCTCTCCTCATCCCCTTCACACAATTTTATGAAACTTCACACAAGTGATCAAGACCAACAGTAATTGTGCATGTGGCATGTTAGGTTCTTTTAGAAATTTTTTTGCAGAGTTATGGGACTTTGTTTTTTTGTTACTATACTATATACATAGACACAATCTTGTGTGTACCATCTCTCCTCACCCCTTTGACAGAATTCAATGAAACTTCACACAAGTGATCAGTAACAACAGTAGTTGTGCACGGGCATATTAGGTTCTTTCAGCGACAAAAATTTCAGAGTTATGGGACTTTGTTTCTTGTTAACATACTATGTACATACAGTCTGCATATGCAATCTTGTGCGTGCCTAATCTACCAAACCCTTGCACACAATTTAATGAAACTTCACACAAGTGATCAGTACCAATCCTAGTTGTGCATAGTACATGTTACATTCTTTTAGATAAATATTCTGCATAGTTATGGGACTTTGTTTTTTGTTACTATACTGTATACATACAGTCTATATATATACAGTCCACATAATTGTGCAATCTTGTGTGCGTCAAATTACAATGTATTGTGTCAGTGCATGCGGGGGGGGGGGTACATTCATCACCTTTAGTGATAGCTCTAGTTGTTCTTGTAACTGTTTTGTATGTATTGATAACAACATACAATAACATATTATACAAAAAACATAAGAGCCAAGATGGCCCTAGGTCGCTCACCTAAGAAACACACCATAACAGTGTAAAACATGTTTGACCTAGTGATTTCATGGAAACAAATATTCTGACCAATTTTCATTAAGATTGGTCTCTTGAGATAAAACAAGCATTTTCTTAGATATGACCTAGTTTTTGACCCTACATGACCGATGTTCAAACTCGACCTAGATTTTATCAAGGCAATCATTCTGACCAAAATTCATAAAGATCAATTGAAAAATACAGCCTCTATCACATACACAAGTTTTGTCTTTGATTTGACCAAGTGACCTAGTTTTTGACCTCAGATGACCCATATTCAAATTCAACCTAGATTTCATTAAGGCAATCATCCTTACCAAATTTCATAAAAATCAATTGAAAAAAACAGTCTCTATCGCATACACAAGATTTTTCTTGAATTTGACCTAGTGACCTAGTTTTTGGCCTCAGATAACCCATATTCAAACTCGACCTAGACATTATCAAGGCAATCACTCTTACCAATTTTCATGAAGATCAATTGAAAAATACATCCTTCGATTTGACCTAATGACCTAGTTTTTGATCCGAGATGACCCATTTTCAAACTCGGATTATATTTTATCAAGGTAATCATTCTGGCTAAATTTCATGAAGATCAGTTGAAAAATACAGCCTCTATTGCATACACAAGTGTTTTCTTTGATTTGACCTAGTGACCTAGTTTTTGATACCAGATGTCCCATTTTCGAACTTGGTCTAAATTTCATCAAGATAATCGTTCTGACCAAAATTCATGAAGATCAATTGAAAATACAGCCTCTATCGCATACACAAGGTTTTTCCTTGATTTGACCTAGTGACCTAGTTTTTGACCCGAGATGACCCATTTTCAAACTCAACCTAGATTTCATCAAGGCAATCATTCTGACCAATACTCATGAAGATCAATTGAAAAATACAGCCTCTATCGCATACACAATGTTTTCCTTTGATTTGACCTAGTGACCTAGTTTTTGACCCGAGATGACCCATTTAAGAACTCGGCCTAGATTTCATCAAGGCAATCATTCTGACCAATATTCATGAAGATCAATTGAAAATACAGCCTGTATCGCATACACAATGTTTTTATTTGATTTGACCTAGTGACCTAGTTTTTGACCCGAGATGACCCATTTTCGAACTCGGCCTAGACTTCATCAAGGTCATTATTCTGACTAATATTCATGAAGAATAATTGAAAAATACAGCCTCTATCGCATACAAAAGGTTTTTCTTTGATCTGACCTAGTGACCTAGTTTTTGACCCGAGATGACCCATTTTCGAACTCGGCCTAGATTTCATCAAGGCAATAATTCTGACCAATATTCATGAAGATCAATTGAAAAATACAGCCTCTATCGCATACACAATGTTTTTCTTTGATTTGACATAGTTTTTGACCCGAGATGACCCATTTTCGAACTCGGCCTAGACTTGATCAAGGTTATCATTCTGACCAATATTTATGAAGATTAATTGAAAAATACAGCCTCTATCGCATACACAAGTTTTTTATTTGATTTGACCTAGTGACCTAGTTTTTGACCCGAGATGACCCATTTTCAAACTCAACCTAGATTTCATCAAGGCAATCATTCTGACCAATTATTCATGAAGATCAATTGAAAAATACAGCCTCTATCGCATACACAATGTTTTCGTTTGATTTGAACTAGTGACCTAGTTTTTGACCCGAGATGACCCATTTTCGAAGTCGGCCTAGATTTCATCAAGGCTATCATTCTGACCAATATTCATGAAGATTATTTGAAAAATACAGCTTCTATCGCATAGACAAGGTTTTTATTTGATTTGACCTAGTGACCTAGTTTTTGATCCGAGATGACCCATTTTCGAACTCATCCTAGATTTTATCCAGGCTATTATTCTGACCAATATTCATGAAGAATAATTGAAAAATACAGCCTCTATCGCATACACAAAGTTTTTCTTTGATTTGACCTAGTGACCTAGTTTTTGACCCGAGATGACCCATTTTCGAACTCGGCCTAGATTTCATCCAGGTTATCATTCTGACTAATATTCATGAAGATTAATTGAAAAATACAGCCTCTATCGCATACACAATGTTTTTATTTGATTTGACCTAGTGACCTAGTTTTTGACCCGACATGACCCATTTTCAAACTCGTCCTAGATTTTATCAAGGCAATCATTCTGACTAAGATTCATTAAGATCAATTGAAAAATACAGCCTCTATCGAATACACAAGGTTTTTCTTTGATTTGACCTAGTGACCTAGTTTTTGACCCGAGATGACCCATTTTCGAACTCGGCCTAGATCATTCTGACTAATATTCATGAAGATTAATTGAAAAATACAGTCTCTATCGCATACACAATGTTTTTCTTTGATTTGACCTAGTGACCTAGTTTTTGACCCGAGATGACCCATTTTCAAACTCGTCCTAGATTCCATCAAGGCAATCATTCTGACTACGATTCATTAAGATCAATTGAAAAATACAGCCTCTATCGCATACACAAGGTTTTTATTTGATTTGAGCTAGTGACCTAGTTTTTGACCCGAGATGATCCATTTTCAAACCCGGTCTAGATTTCATCAAGGCAATCATTCTGACTAAGATTCATGAAGATCAATTGAAAAATACAGCCTCTATCGCATACACAATGTTTTTCTTTGATTTGACCTAGTGACCTAGTTTTTGACCCCAGATGACTCCATTTCGAAATGTATCTAGATTTCATCAAGGTAATCATTCTGACTAAGTTTCATGAAGATCAGTTGAAAAATGCAGCCTCTATCGCATACACAAGCTAAATGTTGACAGACAGACGACAGACGACGACGCCGAACATCAAGCGATCAGAAAAACTCACCTGAGCATTGCTCAGGTGAGCTAAAAAGATAATAAAGGCAATTTGATCTTAAATTAAACATTAAAGTGAATGAAATAATGTAGTGCGGGTTCGTTTTAAAACAAGTAGATTTTACACTAACAGTTATCACGTATGTTTCAATTAATTGCATGTTGTACATAGATGGGTATATCACGAACAGTTCTACCGATTACATACCTTTTAATTGTCATAACGTATCTTTACAACGCTTTTGTTTTTACCTTGATCACAGTATTCTGTTTGTTTGAAACCAGGTTTACACTGGCTATAACAAGCCCCGCTAATTCTGTTGCACGTTTCATTACGGCATGTCAAACATGTTCGTTTGCAGTTTTCACCCCATCTTCCATCTCCGCATTCTTCAAAGTATACATATAGATACAATCCATCAGATTAGTTTTACCAGGTATGACTATTCAAAACAGGTATCGAGTCAACAGAAATGATACTAGAATGACCGATAAGACAATCAAATTTACAAATCATGTCGGTAAATATGCTCAGCAAGTTGGACGATTAAAAGTCCTTACCTAGCCTGCATGTTGCACCATGCCAGCCGCTTTTACAATATTCACACTCTCCAGTCTGCTTCCTACATACATCTTTGCAGTTATTGCTACAAACTCCGGAACAGTTGATACCAAAGCTTCCATCGTTGCATTCTAATCAATAGTAAACAAACGTTAGAATGAAATCAGGACGTAAGTGTATGTAGTTCCTATCTTTTCTATTCGATGACAACATGTATAATTCAAAATAGCAATGACATTGTATGGATAATTTTTACACAAACTAAAAACTCTGACATGTTGCAACACTACCTTCGTCACAGTGAGGAGTGTTTTTTACTCCTGCAGCACAACCTCCATCACAAACACCATCTGTATGTTGGCAATTTCCTGATATACAATTTCCGCAGGAGTTTGCGCAATTTATCCCCCAGCGTCCTGTTGGACATGCTGCGTAATGAAAAGAAGGTACATTGCAATTATAATGACTTTTTTTATAAAATACAGGATACAAGAAACCCCGGATATTGTTTGACAAAAGTGCTCATGAGCTATTTCCCGACAAAAAAGCATAAAACAGAAATTAACAAGACTAAAATGGCCAAAAAAAGGAAAGACAAGCGAATAGTTAAAACGTACTGACACAAATTTAAGCCAGTTTGATTAAAAATGTCATGGTTATATGATCAAAAGCAAACTTACGTATATATGTAATACATAGCACATATATGCACGAAAGCACAAACCTGAAGTAATAAAGTACATAGGAAAAATACAATTGACAGACATATAAGTGCAGCATGAAATATCTACATGGAAGATGCTTATCTTGGCAGCAGGGATTAAAAATATGCTACAATCTTAGCATAAAGGGCATTATTCTTAGTTAAAGCTTAATAGCATGTCCATACAGCTTTTGTATGGCCTATTAGAACCTTACTTTGAAAGTAAAAAACAAGCACATAAAGCTGTTTTTAAAAAAAAACGAACAAAGCACTGCTTCTACTGCAACCAGATCACGTTTGAATATCTAACCTGTTTTAACCAGTGCACTCGACCATGGCAAATAGAGAAAAGCAGAAAGGAAATCAGTGTCTGGCAGCAAAAATAGCAGGCTAAAAGCAGATATGAACACATAAAACTACGGAAAAAGTAAATGCGAGAGAACAATGCAAAGGAAATCATAAACGGTTAGATTAAACATTTAAAGAAAGAAAACCTACTAAATGCTCAGCAGGACACCAGAGCTACTTGCACAGGGCCCATTGATTCCAGTGACATATGCAATAGACCAGTAGGCATAATGCACATAATGTACACTGGTGTGTTAGAGCACTCTTTATGAAAGAAATTTCTTGATATTGTATTCTATGAATGCATAGTATTACCAATATTCCTTTTGCGATTTTTAAGATTCACATTAATCCTAAAACCTTCTTCGAAGTTATGTACCTGATTTAAATGTATTCAATTTCTATATTTGTAAAAAAGAATTAAAACAGTAATGTTTACACTAAAATTACACTCTGTACTTTGTATTATTATCAAACACTTCATTTAGTCAAATGTACTTAACAACCTTCATCACATTTGCGTCCCATCCAACCAGCTATACATCCAGACATACACGATCCAAAGACGTTGTCGCAGTTTAAATATCCTCCAACACAATTTGTAGTACATTTTTGCATACATTCGTGTCCATAATATCCATCAACACATACTGAAAACGACGTATTAATATAAAGTGTGTGTTTTCGGGTTTAACGTCTTTTTTCAACAATTTTTCAGTCATATAAACGACGGGTATTAATATTAAGAGAGGTATAAAAGATTATAGGTAAGGGTAGATTTCTCGGAAGCACAGAGCACCAAAAACACAGCCCCAGAGCCACGCATTTACATAGTGGGCCCACTACAAGAAGAAGCTGTAATGGAAAAATATTTCAGACGGGTTGCTTTAATTAAAATCGTCCCTTTTATCATATATTTTCGTTTCTAGATTATTATTCACAATTCTTAAATTTAGATCCAGAAATGACGCTTCTAAATCTGTAGTATTAGCCTTGTTAAGCTGTAACTCTTTAGGGTAAATATATTTCACCATTTCTGAAAAATATTGGAAAAATCATCAAGATACCTTGAGGTTCCATTAAAAGCTTCAATAATTTCAAATTGTGTCTCAGTGGATAAACTAAGCATGAAATCACGTTCATAACAGTATAAGAATAAATAAGCAATGAGGGGTTGCAGTTGATCTATTGTGACAATAAAAGTACTAAGTGATGTCGACCGGGAAATTATTGGGAAAAAGGCAAATCCTTCAGTCATTGTTTAAAAGACTATATATAGAAAAATGTTGGAAGTTTAACATCACATGTATGCCTGTTATTTCTAATAAATAGATTGGCCAGTATTACATCAAATGGCTTTTTAACCGTTCCAAGGCGGTGCCCCACTGTGTTCCTTTGTTTGTTCTTTTTATCCTTATGTGTTGGTTTTGTGTGTGTGTGTGTTGTTCGTTTTGTCCTTATGTGTTGGCTTTGAGTGTGTGTGTGTGTGTGTGTGTGTGTGTGTGGTGCACGCGTCTGCGTGCTGGTTTCGTTTTGGGGAGACTGCGTTTTTGGTGCGTGGCATTCCCTGTTTGATATTTTTCTTTGTTTTTTTAAAAGCCAGACTTATTGTTTGATCTTAAAGGGGGTATCATCGATCATGTAATATAGACGATTAAATTATTTAAGCATGTGCAGGTAGCAAATAATTTTGGTAGCAGCGCGTTTTCAGAATTTCTTCTTTACTTTCTTTAATGAGTTTCTTATCAGACTCTTTAATTTTTAATAACTTGAAACAAACGAATTTGTCGTAAAACCTAGTTTTATAGACATATACTTCTCATGAACATAATCGAACATGGTTCTATGTACATGTTTATTATTTTTCTATATATTAGGCAATTTCTTTAGTGAAGCATTTATGACATTTTGTTACTGCTGCTTTTGGTGTATTTAGTGAATAGGCGTGACAAATGTATCACACAAATTCAATCGTCACAACCGCTTAAAAAGATAAATCTATTTGCTTGTTATCACCTCTTCTGTAGCATAAGTGAAGATGGTACATGTCAAACGTGAGTTTTAACGATTTAAGAAACAATTGTACTAGACATAGAGTTTGTCCGACAAGAAAAAATTGTTTCACATTTCTATTGTAAATATAAAATCATAGCAAAAGCAACAACATCTGAGTACATGACAAAAGATAGTTGTTACACAATATCCTTCAATAAATCGATATGTTCAAGATTAAAGTCACATTATTTTGTAATTTTAGATACACTCTTTGTCAAACATTCAATTAGTAGATTTACTCGTTTGGCAATTCTGTCAGGCTCATTACGAATACAAAATTCTAATTAGATGATTAAAGATGTTTGGTACTGTTTAGTTTCTTAAGATGAGCATTTCGACCTGGGTAGTTCCGATACTCCCTCTTTTATAGCTTTGGGTATTGTTCAATCACCCATTGGATATGGCGCCTGCTTTTTAATTTTGTCTTTTGGCAGTTCCTGTGATATGCAGGCTCCATAACCTCAGATCCCCTTTCTAAATTCCAGTTTGTTTAATTCTGCTCATTGTTTTCTCGTTTAGGGCAAACTCATTATTTTAACTGGGGACCATACGCTTTTCATGGAATTACACACTAGTGTAGCATTGAAGGTTCCATGTGCATCGCCGTATGAACACATCTGCGGATGTCTCTAAATTGTTTTTTGTACTTTTAAAGGGAATTCCTACAGTTGTTTTATGCGCACCTTTTTGCGCAGCCGACACTTTCTATGGAAAACTGAACTGAAGTCAACATCTGTTGAAACATGTTACAGACAATCTTAAATATGAGGAATCTTGAATGAAATAACATTTTTGTTAAGTTTTATCAGTAATCAAATGTTGATACTGGTTTATGTTGTATTGACAAGTATCATGCCTGACAGGAATCTTGCTATTTTTGTGTTTGTGTTTTCACATCGCATTTTAGTACAAAGACAGTGCTGTTCATATAATGTAAGATAATTGACATAGTACTGATAAGACACCTTTCAGATTATTTAGTATTCAATTATAGAAAGAATTAAGAATTTTTAAAACCTTTTTTAACTTCTAGCAGACATACATGTAATCAATTTGGCCAGGTTCGCGCCATTTTCCGTCCGAACAGGTGTTGTATTCTAGCGGTCTTAACATAAAATTTAGCCTGGTGACCCATACATTTTTAGCCAATTTTATGCTCACAATACAATTATCTATACACAAGAAAAACAAGAAAAATTCTATGAAAGCGGTTTTTCAAAATTAAAGAAAATTATTCTTCACTATGGTTATTTTTTTCATTGAAAAAAGTTAACAAAAGTAAATATGAAACAATTTTTTTTTTTCATTTGTACCAGTTATTGTAAGGATAGAGTATTACAATTATGACTATGATATCAGTTAAGTATATAATAAAATCTGTAAAAAAGAGAAAAAAACGTATTGTGCTGTCTGGCTGTATATTTTGGTTGGTATTTATAAAAAAGCAGAAAATGTTGAAAAATCGCTGGCAGTTTCAGCAACAGTGGGTGTGTTCAAAACAATTTTTCACAAAAACAAGCCTGGTGACCTATTGTTTTTATTTGTTCATTGTTTTCAGTATAAATTTTCCTATCATATATGTGAATTTAAAAAAAGATCTATGAAAGGAAAAAAACTATAGGAACTCTCCTTAACATGTGTAAATGTTGAGTTCTGCTCAACCCGGGGCTAGAGGGCGTGGACGGTAGCATGCATTTCCACAACTGGCCATGAATAGGCTCAATCAAACCGAACCTGCAACATTTTCGTTTTTGTTGTGTTGATCGACCTGTGGAGTTTCCACTTTTTCTCTTGTATTACAAATATGACTATGATATCAGTTAAGTATATAATAAAATCTGTAAAAAAGTAAAAAAAAGACGTATTGTGCTGTCTTGGTGTATATTTTGGTTGGTATTTATAAAAAAAAAGCAGGAAATGTTGAAAAATCGCTGGCAGTTTCAGCAACAGTGGGTGTGTTCAAAACAATTTTTCACAAAAACAAGCCTGGTGACCTATTGTTTTTATTTGTTCATTGTTTTCAGCACAAATTTTCCTATCATATATGTGAATTTAAAAAAAATCTATGAAAGGAAAAAACTACAGGAACTCTCTTGAACATGTGTAAATGTTGAGTTCTGCTCAACCCGGGGCTAGAGGGCTTGGACGGTAGCGTGCATTTCCACTACTGACCATGAACAGGCTCAATCAAACCGAACCTGCAACATTTTCGTTTTTGTTGTGTTGATCGACAGAAAAGATATATACTTTCGAAATGCATTTTAGTTTACTATGTGTTTCATATGCCCCGTTTTGCCAGAGCTATCCTTGCATGTGTCCCTAGACCATCCTGGATCAAAATCCTGCATACAAGAACCATTTATATGTATGCATATTCAACTATAATAACACTTCGGTTCAAAATCAACAAACCCTAGTTACTTTAACGATAGTAGCACCTTAGACAAACAAAATAAATGTAAGTTTAACTTTAAAGTACTGCTGAAATTATACATGTATTTAACTTCAGAATAAACGTATAAACGTTTATATCGTGGTTTCTTTATGCTGTATCCTGATATCATGTGATATCGATTTGCACTCTTTGTTCTACTCTTGGATGAGCAACAATTAACATTACAAAGATGAATATCCAACAGGGAATGCCACGTTTCAAAAACGCCTCCCCAAACCGAAAACCCCAGCACATAAACTCACGACAGCCGTCAGTACTTCTGCGTACATTGTTTGCTACAGTTAGATTAATGGTCATTCCCGCCGTAGCGATTACGGTTTTAATAATGCTACAGAATGTACAATGTGTACAAAAGCAGAGCCGCCTAAGTACAGTTGAAATGTTAGTTTTGATCTATTATGTCCCCTATACATTAAGTTCATACTGCTACTTTAAGACGATAAAATACCACTCCGGCTACATATTACACATACTTGGACGTGAAACTTAAAAACTCGCTAATTACAGAAGCCTTATGTCTTAGGTCAACAGACCGAATCAAGGAGCTTTGAGTATGTGCCAGTGGCTGCATTTATACTGCTGTCTAACTAACGTATAGGTATGCAAAATCATGTTTGCAATACTAGTATGTATTTACCATCTGTACAGGTGTCTCCAGTCCATCCTGGTTCACACCCATTTGTACAGGAACCATTTGTATGCAGGCAAACTGCGCCATTTAGACAATGTACACTACAGCTGGAGGTACAATCTGCACCATATGTTGCGTCTCGACATTCTAAAAATGACAATAAAGAATATAAATGTTTTTTTTTTGCTGTTTTCACTTTAGCATAGTAACTTTATTTCCTTACTGTATAACAAAGACATAAACAAAAACGTAGTAGCTACCTTGCTTTTTACTCAGCGTTGAAATGGTAACTGGCGTCTCTTCTCGTATACACTCCTGGCAATGGATGCTATTAGGAATGAGCTCTAAATGTTTATTATTTAATATATTAGATACAATAAGTTTCATTCACAACCGACCCAAAATATATTAATATAAACTATAAAACTTGTAAAAGCTATTGAAATTGAGCATCGTGTAGTTAATTATTATGATATGACGATTATGCTTGCATGAAATACCCGAACATTATTCATATTCATACACTTACTTTCGTTGCATCCCTGTCCTGTGTAACCTGCCTTACAACCTTGGCTGCAGCTACCATCCTCTTTACTGCAAACAGAGTTATTTCTGCAATTACCACTGCAACTGTATACACAGTTTCTACCATATTTGCCATCAACGCATCCTGGAAACAAAATTATGCTGCAACAAGTGGTCAGTGTAATCCTTACGTTACTGAAGATCGGATTATCACTGCAATTACCATTGCAACTGTATACCAAGATACTTGTCATCTACACATCCATGACGAAAACCCTACCGCAACAACAAAACGGAAATAAAGGTTAGATTTTGAACGCATTGTAAACTAACTATCCATGCTCAGATGTACATAAGTCTGTGAAAGAAGAAGATTAAAACATTTTTTGTCTGACGATACAACACTTTGGAAAAATATGTACGACATTTTGCCTGATAGAACATAAGCATATTCCCAATTAAATGTATGTTTATTTTTTATATTACTGTCTTCTCTTCAAACTTTCATACATGCCTGTTCTATTCAGTCAACAAGTATCGAGTTATTATTTCGCTTGTTATGTTGGTAAAATGAGTTCGTTAAAGTGATTTAAAATTTAACGTATCTAACACATCTCAACAAAGACTGTTGTTTCCAATTAGCCAAGTGTTTAAGTAAATTAATCTTTTTATAGCAACAACCTCCTCATGGTATTTTTTTCTGATTCTGTCCAGCGGTACTTCTCAACAAAGGTGCTGAATATTAAAGGTTGGTAATAGTTTCATTATTTAGATAAATGATATATATTTTTCTCATTATTATACTATATTTTAATTTTGGTTTATTGGAACACATATTATACATCTGTTTGTTCTGTTAGCATAATGATTCCTCATTTACATCAATTTTCGTCTATAGCTCGCCTAATCCATGTATACGCTCGTATCGTTTTCATAATTATTGCTTTGCTCCGAGCTAGATATTACTTCGGCACAGCTTCCTTACGCCAACTCCTATATTATCGAAGAAAGGAAGTAATGAAATATAAAATAAATCTATTTACATTGTTTTTGCAATTAAAGCTAAATGTATCATAAACCTTTAATCCTACGTCTGCAATAAAATGTATGAAGACCTGATAAGGATCTTATTCAAAACATGAGCAACATGGGTGAAGAAATGAGGTCTTTATTAGGGTGTCCAGCCAATGTGACATTTGATACACGGAGAAAACTGCCCTATTCAGCTAATACTTTGCCTCTATTTTTCTTATTACTTGACGGATTTTCGAAAAATAAGAGCGTCGAAGATAGTAAAATGGGTGCTTTCTTTCGCACAAAGCGTCTGTCATCAGTTTTCATTTTTTTTCTCTTACTTAGAGAGATACCCATTAAAATTTAAAAGATATCTTGTTACGCGAAGTTGCTAGCTCTTGAACAAAAAGACCTCACACGAGGTAGGTGGGTGGGGGGTGGGGGGTTGTGGTCATTGAATTCTTCATGTGAGCCATCCAGCTGGCTTACAGAAGGTTCGTGGTTCTACCCATGTGCCCGCTCGTGGTGAAAGAAAGCACAGAGCGACACCTGGGGTCTTCCTCCACCATCAAAGCTGGAAAGTCGCCATATGACTTATAATTGTTTCGGTGCGACGTTAAACCGAACAAAAGAAATAAATGTACGAAAAGATGTATTCATTTAACACTATTACAGAGATGTCATTTTAATGTCACTCTGTCTTCGAATGCTAGCTTTTAACGTTGAATATAAGAATTTTAAAATGATATGTTTTTTTGTAATTACTGTAAACCTAGAAATGTTCGCGGATACTATGTTTCGCGTTTTTCAAAACATGGACATTTTCGCGGATACAAATATTCGCGAATCATATCCATCGCGAATCTCACGAAAATCGCAAGTGGCAAGTGAACATATAGCAAACGCAGCCACACAGGGCGCGAAATCCATCCTCTACTAGTGCAGACTCAGAGCGATCTGACCAGAGGGACAGAGTAAGATAATGCCCCCAAAACAGATAGAGAGTAATCCTTTTTAAATACAGACTTGTTCACACCCCCGATTATTGACAGTCAATAAATTGCTGTTATTACATTGTCATTTGTTTGTCATTTAAAGCAGTGTCTTTTGTTAGGTGATTAAACCACACTTAGCAGAAACAGACACAATATTTTACTTACTAATAATATATTGCATTGGCTGCCGACTACAAATTAAGTGTATATGTCGTTCGATAGATACATATTTTTTTTGTTTTTATCCCCTGTTTGCCTGACGGATCGATATTGAAAAGGCTATTACATCATACAGAAATAACTTGTCAATCAACTGAGTTAATGTGGGTTTATGCACTCATTTTATACAATTATGGTTATTAATATCCAGGTATGTGTAAGTACAGAACCATTTTATAGCGATCTATTTAAGCTGAAGCTAGAATCTTTCGCGTATATGTTAGATCAGAGTTTTTCGAGGCTATTTAATTTCACGGAAATATACTACTCGCGGAAGGCGCTAATTTAAAAAACGCGAAAACATTTTCAGGTTTACAATATTCAAAATGTGTACCCTTTATCATTATATCAAGTGGCATTATATGTATGCGAAGTGTCACTGTCTTGACATAAATGTTAACAACTAAATGTCTGGAAAGGATAGAAATCCTATAATTATTCAAACAAGTAGAACTTTGATGTTATACATCACATACATCAGCGAGCGAAGAAAACAAGTTGATATAGAATTATTGAATGCTTGAAATTTTCTCTATTCTTCATTAAATTCACTAAACTTTATTTCTTAATGAAGAAGCGTCGGTTTTAAGGTTTGAATAAAACTATTTAATACCGTAAACTGGACAAATTAAAGATCTATCCGATATTGCATCTGATTAATTATATTTCAAAATGGTTCTTTGAGCAGCACTAAAGTAGGCACTAGTGCATTGCGGTTTGTGGCCGAGGTCGTGAAAAAAATATTGAGAAATATAGGGACTTATACCACACTGTAGACTCAAGAGAGTCTCAGAAAAGAAACTAAAGAACTGTTGTCTAGGTATGTTTTAGTTTCAGAAGACTAAAAAACCAATGATATCATCATCATTTGATGCCTACACTACATTTACTATTTACGAGAGGAAATTTATATTCTAAAAACCTACACATTGAGCCCTTCCACTGAGGAGGATTTGATCACTTATCACATTACTCACGTTTGTACTTTCAAAGCTAGCATGGATGATCAAAAATTTAAACTTCTAATATGTATTGCATTCATTTTTTGTTTTGCAGAATTACATAAACAGTTATATTAAGCTCTTTGCATAGGTAATTCAAGCTCTTATGCCACTACATATTTATTTAATTGTATAGCTACAGGTCGAACTGTTGTAAAACACAACGTGAATGATATTGCGATAATGTGTCCATTTCTCATCTGGTAAACACATTTGTAGACAAAACAAATTCTGGTGAAATCATAGAAAGATGTGAAATTTACAAGGCTTCTTCACTCAATACATTTGATTTCTTTATGTCACTTTAACACAAAATCTAATGAATTACAAACTGTTTTAATAAAAAGAAAAACTGGGAGAGTTTTTAATTTCTTGCAAGTAATTTCAATAAAATATATTTTTTGCATGTAGCATTGTTAAAAGTTGAACCTATGACGCAGTTTTTTAAAACCCTCTACTTTTTACTGAACAATTCTTATGCCCGGTTAAGGAATGCATATTAACGAACGTTTATTGGTATTTTATTGGGAATACTTATGCCCAAATTTTCGCAAGTTGGCGCTCAATTGCACATTTATCTCACCCTTCAGGTTCAAGCATAAATGATGATATAGTTGAACAAATTACGTCCGTTCAATAAATGTTATTTGACAAAGTCCCAGATATGGTACTTAGTTTGGGCATGTCTACTTAAATGACAAAAAGGGACATAAAGTCAGAATTTCGTTTGTTACCAATACATCCAAGTGATTTTTGTTTGCTTGGGTTTCAGTTATATGGCCACATTTACATTGATAAATGTCTGCCCATGGGTTGTAGCGTATCATATAAGTTATTTGAACAGTTTTCATCGTTCATTCATTGGTAAGGTAGGGCTAAATCATCACTGTACACACTTTATCAATGCCTGGGCGACTTCATCTTTGTTGGAAAAAGGGGCACTGCACAGTGCGTGCAGTTAGTCGAATGTTTCGAAGGCATATGTAAGAGATAAGTCAGTCGGCCCCACAACAGTTTTGATATTCCTGGGCTTACAATTGTGGAACCTAACAAATATGCACTTATCCGTATTCCACAACATAATGTTAATGAACATCAGGACATTGTGTTGCAGTTTCATCAACGAAACAAAGTCTTATTAAAGGAATTATAGTGCTAAGTTGGTAATAAACTGAGCTGTTTTGCTAAGGCTATAAGATCAAATGGGGCATTTTTGCGACGCTTTTATGACAACATGGTTTGGCTTAAGCAGCCTCACAATAAAGTAATGGTTTCTGTCTCACTGACAGTGGATATACGTTTGTGGCTTCAGTTTTTAGAAAAGTCTTATGGTGTGACACATATCCTCGAGCAAACTTGGTATAATGCAAAGACATTGGGACTTTACACAAATACTGCTGGGTCTGAAGATTTAGGTTGCGGATGTTACTTTTCTGGAAAATGGATTTATTCCGGTTGACCAAGGGACTGGGCTGGCATTCCTTTATAATTGAAATATATGTCGTTATTGGAGATGGTACCTGTGTTACTGGTACACTCGTTGTGGTGTCGTGCCCTTCAAAACAAGAGAATAGTTTGAATGTTGAGATACCATAATCGATAAGCAATCTACAAAGTCCAAAAGAATCATGATTATTGTCAGACAAATTATACTTTTGTCAATGAGTCACACTATTATATTAAGAGAAGCACATATTTCTTCTTCTTTAAATGCTATTGCTGATTCCATTTCTCGTTAACAGTGGCAGAGGTTCAGGACCCTTGCAACAGGGGCAGAGATAATGCCAGTGTTTCTCAAGAATTTCTGTCTATTCTTTACAAAGCGAAGCTTACAGATGGATTGGTTTTTCTAATACTACATTGTCATACCATACCGGCCTGGAACGTTTTCAAGCATTCCGTAATAGGTAATCAATGGACCATGTATAGCCGCCGCATATGTACCACGTTGTTCAGTTATTGCTTACTTGTGCAGGGGTTAGCTTATGGCACTGCCCGAGAATGTCTCAATGTAGTTAGTTTCAGTGTAAAATTAATGACGTGGATCATGTTACTAAAGATGTTTTGATTAAAAAACTCATAGAAGGCTACAAGAGATCTCTGAAAGGCAATTCTGATACCCGGATGCATATTACTCCTTCAATCCTATTTCATATTGTAGCAAGATTGTCAGCAGTATGTCAAAGCTAAATTGAAACTAAACTTTTTATAACAGCGTATACATTGGCATTTTGTGGTTTTCTTCGAGTTGGTGAACTGACAGTTACATGGGGTAGGTCATTGGATAGGGTCCTATCTGTAAGCGATGTAAGCTCCGATGAATCGGGTCAAATATTGTCTTTAAAAATGCCATATTTAAAACGGAACAAACTGGCAAAAGTTGTACCATTCAATTACCGAAGATTGATGGATGTATTTGTCTGTTGAATAATTAGCTCATCTGATTTTTTGAAAAAAAATGATGAGTTATTGTCATCACTTGAGCGGTTGTCGGCGTCGGCGTCGGCGTCTGCGTCGGCGTTGCCTGGTTAAGTTTTATGTTTAGGTCAGCTTTTCTCCTAAACTATCAAAGCTATTGCTTTGAAACTTGGAATACTTGTTCACCATCATAAGCTGACCCTGTATAGCAAGAAACATAACTCCATCTTGCTTTTTGCAAGATTTATGGCCCCTTTTGTACTTAGAAAGTATCAGACTTCTTGGTTAAGTTTTATGTTTAGGTCAACTTTTCTCCTAAACTATCAAAGCTATTGCTTTGAAACTTGGAATACTTGTTCACCATCATAAGCAGACCCTGTACATCAAGAAACATAACTCCATCTTGCTTTTTGCAAGATTTATTGCCCCTTTTGGACTTAGAAAATCAGTTTTCTTGGTTAAGTTTTATGTTTAGGTCAGCTTTTATCCTAAACTATCAAAGCTATTGCTTTAAAACTTGCAACACTTGTTCACCATCATAAGTTGACCCTGTATAGCAAGAAACATAACTCCGTCCTGCTTTTTGCAAGATTTATGGCCCCTTTTGGACTTAGAAAATATCAGATTTCTTGGTTAAGTTTTATGTTTAGGTCAACTTTTTCTCTTAAACTATCAAAGCTATTGCTTTGAAACTTGCAACACTTGTTCACCATCATAAGCTGACCCTGTACAGCAAGCAACATAACTCCATCCTGCTTTTTGCAATAATTATTGCCCCTTTTGGACTTAGAAAATCATTTTCTTGGTTGAGTATTATGTTTAAGTCAACTTTTCTCATAAACTATCAAAGCTATTGCTTTAAAACTTGCAACAGTTTTTCACCATCATAAGTGGACACTGTACATCAAGAAACATAACTCTATCCTGCTTTTTGCAAGAATGATGGCCCTTTTTGGACTTAGAAAATCATGGGTAGGACAATATTTCTATTACACAAAAAAAATCAGATGAGCGTCAGCACCCGCAAGGCGGTGCTCTTGTTTATAATAATGCTTGCTCCATAGGCCTAAGCGTAATGGACCTCTGTTCTGACATTTTAGGCGCTCCACTTAGTAGTTATCAATTTTCTGCAGTTTTGAAAATAACAGTATCTGTGTTAGGCTATGATTATAATCGTTACAAGTCTCATTCCTTTAGAATGGTCATCAGATCATATTTAAAAATGGTCAGCCGATGGAGTTCTGATGCACAGAAGTCTTATGTCAGACCTTTAGCATTTCGCATGCCAACACTTTTGAAGCATGCATGTCATGGCAGTACCGGTTTAAACACTTTCTAAGAAAAATTAAGTTTTGTAGATTCTGTTCCCGTCCATTTATGGTGCATCGGCTCCTCCATTCTAAAGCAGGCATTTTGTGAAGCTTGAAAAAGTACAAGTTGGGTACAGTTAGGCTCGAGAGATTGTAAACGTCTATCTTGGGGCAAGGGTATAGTGGTCTTAATTTTAAAATTAATGAACCTAAGCAGGAAATTGAACACGTTGTTTCAACTAGGCGATTCTCCCAATTTTATTCTTATACATTGTGGAGGCAACGATTTGGGTCTTTATCAATTATACAAATTAAGACCATGAATTGACGACATTATTGCAACGATCACTCAATTTATGTGTAAGTAAATGCTAAGATCATTTGGTCTGAAATTTTTATACGTGGCAAGTGCAATTACTCTCTCAACAACTCAAACTCAGTAATGAATAGGGCCAGGAACTGAATAAATATTTACGCTGCATCTCAGTATGTGTCTCGGGTTGTTATTATCAATGTCAAACACCAAGATTTACGAACTGTCGATGATCTGCTTTTTCTGGTTGACGGTGTCCATTTGACGCCTCTTGGCACTGATGTATTGCTAGATAACTTGTCTGCAAATTTGGAAGCAATTGTCCAAATATTTTACGCAAACGAGTTTTTCAGGCATCGACTAATTATGTGAGTGGCGATATTTGTTTCTGTAATTTGAGTTTCGTTTATTGTTATGTGCATTTGAATTTCATTCTTGTTATGTGCATTTGTTGCATTTTGTGAACAACGTTGTTGTGCTTTGATCTACTTATGATCATCATAATGTCAATATGTCATGTAATGTTTCATTTGTTTGGACCGTGGCTTTCCCTGTTGGATATTTATCTTTGTTTTTCTTTGTCTACGGCATCATTTCGCTAAGGGTCAATTTATAAGCGGTGGTTTCACTATTCTGGCCTCTTCAATTAGAAGTTGAAGATTGTCACAGGCGATACTACCTGGCAGTCAGCGAAAAAAAAATTCAGGCTTATAACATTTATAAGTTCTATCGCCGTTACCTGTTCTTAACATGTTTTATATAATTGTGTTTTGATAGGACATGTTTAATGTTTAGGTCTAGCCATTTGTACTTTGCGGCAGTCCGACACTGAGCCGTCGACAAATATTGCCAAACATTTCAATATTAAATAAATATAATAAATACTGTAGTATCTAATTTTTTCAAGTAGTTCTTTATCTAAACCTAAGTATTTATGGTTTAAAATATGTTTGGCATGGAAAATACGTTGGGTACATTCCTGACAGGTCTGTTATTACTTCTGTCATCTTGCTTGTATTATATCTATTAATTTGTATTGTAGGAATAATAATAGCTTGTCAAATAACAAATGATAATCGTTTAAAAGGTTGATAGGGTACCTTCGCCACTGTACCCTTCGAAGCCTAGTAGTATCAAGACCTGACCCCGGTTTCAGTGTTCATGTAGAACCCAAAATATTTCCATGTGTCTTTAGAATGATGTTACAGTACTGTCAGGACAAAGGAAAAACTATTATTGCCGCGATCATTACTGGCCATGCAGCTTTCTCGATTTTAAAGAGTAGATGTTTTAAATACGATAAAAGCTCCAGATTGTACACAAAACAGTGAGAGGTATCCGAAAAAGTCTTGGCAGTTGGAGTTTAATATTTCAACCGAATCGGCGGCTAGAATCGATTCTCTATGGTCAGAATCGATGTCGCCGACTTTGAATCTTTGGCGAGGATTACCCGATCATCGGCGGCAATCGGAACATCACTAATTATAACAATCACATGTAATCTTTCCGTGCTAGACGTGCACACTTCCTACATTTTGACTTATTAATATTAAATGGTTTTGAAATTACCTGTTTCAAATTACTAGTTATCATTAGCATTGACCACAAACATTTACATTAATTCTAATACATGTACATGAACTGTGTTAGCCAGTGTGTCGTATTTCTTGCTGTTAGTTAAATCGAGCTGTTTTTCAATACGCCATTTTGGATTTATATGGCAGTTAAAATATACATTGTTCATTTTTTTCTAGGTTGCTTTTTTACCTCTTTCTATGGACTTTGTTCGGTTTTGTTCATATCAGATCTTAATTATGTTGAAATGTTGAAATTCTAAAGTTAAATAAAGCTTTTATTAGGACACTTAAAAAAGATTTGAACAGTAGAAATTTAGAAAAACTTCTCGGGTTCACAATGATGTGTTTCATTTGATAATACCATCTATATCTTATGGACTGGTCCTTCAGAAAGAAACAATAGGGAAACATTGTGTATTTGAACGCATATTACTATATTAAGTATCACGTTTCCTGTTCGAGAAGTCGGGAAAAGCCCATAGACTGTTTCCTGAACGGGACGATTTTCCGCACTGTTTATCAAGATACTTGCCCATTTTAAGCAATTTATATTTGAGGAATGCTTCAATTGTGCATATAGATGTATAGGCATTGCGATCAGTAATAAAAAAATATACCATTCTTGCACGTGTCACCACTCCATCCCGGATCACATCCATTCGCACAGGTACCATTTGTATGTAAACACAGTGTGCCATTCAAGCAATGCGTGTTACAGTTGCGCGTGCAATTTGCGCCATAAAAACCATCTTGACATTCTACAGAAATAGATAATAACTTTTTAAGTGATGTTTCACACTGTCAGCTAGTTAACCGTTAAAACTCACTTAAGGTAACGCCTGGCCGCTTCTCTTTAACCATTTAAATAAATGATGATATCAAAATGCAAGTACTACACAAATAACAATCTATGAATAATGTGTACAATTTTCTTTAGTAATAGAGGGTAACAGGGATATTTACTAAATGGCGTACGTTAGAGTATCTGTCAGATAAACCTATTTATATAACAGTAAGTTCCGGTAGTATTTATCATATTAAGCTGCAACATTCAATCCTATCCGCGTGGATATTGCTATGTCAATAAACCAATCCGATTTTAGAAGATATTTCATAAATAGAAGTTCTATAATAATAGATAAACTTACTATCGTGACAACTGTCCCCTGTCCACCCTTCTTTGCAACCTGACAAGCAATAACCGTCTGTAGGTCTGCATGTTGAATCGTACAGACAATGTCCACTACAAGTATAGCTACAGTTTCGTCCATATGTTCCATTCTTACACTCTGCAAATTGTTTTGTATACATTTAACACTCATTGAATTCATTTACAAAGCTTGTATCAAAATACAGGATATCAATGTCTGATGATTCACTGTCATTTCGGTAAAGTTCAAGTGTAAAATTCGATCTATTATTCTAGTTACCAGTTTTGCCTTTGATTCATTTTGTTGTATTATAAAATTCTTCTTTCGTCTCCGTAAATACAGTTAGATCATACACAAGAATCTGCAGCAGATTCCGTCTATATATCTAACGATTTGTCTTTTTGTATAGAAGCATTTTTTGAGAAGCATTTAGGCAAAAACATATTGTATCCTTTACCTGTTTTAAATGCATTTCTTAAGAAAGATTTTTAAAAACACATAACACTCGAAGTTTGAGTTTGAATATCTACTTGTTTCACAATGTATCCCATACCAACCAGCCTGGGTTCCATGGAAACAAATGCCATTAACACGACTACAGTAACGTGACACCATTTGGAAACAGTACACACCACAAGTTTTCTTACATTTTATGCCATAGTAACCAGATACACACGCTCTCAAAAAAAAAGATGTGCGTTCCGATAACGTGGCTTTTCTTATTGGATCCTTGTCCTTTTTAGCAAATTTTATGTAATAAATGCTACAATTGGACATATGGATGTATAGGCGTTGCTGGTCAGTAATAAAAAATATACCATTCTTGCACGTGTCACCACTCCATCCTGGATCACATCCATTCGGACAGGTACCATTTGTATGTAAACACAGTGTACCATTCAAACAATGCGTGCTACAGTTGCGCGTGCAATTTGTGCCATAAGAACCATCTTGACATTCTACAGAAATAGATAATGACTTTTTAAGTGATTTTTCACACTGTCAGCTAGTTAACCCTTAAAACTCACGTAAGGTAACACCTGTCCACCTGGTTGCTTCTCTTTAACGAGTTAATACTTACTCGTATATCAAAATACATGTACTGTACAAATAACAATCTAACAGTCTATTAGTATATATAAAGTAAATCATCAATCTAACAGTCTATTAGTATATATAAAGTAAATCATCAAGAACATTTTAAACACATGTTTTTATTTATAGTAGCTTATTTTACAAAGAATATGGTTTACAATATGGCTGATATTATTAAGGAACATTAAATGTAACCTCAAACAACGTGTTTGTAAAAGTTATTCATAAAGGTATGTTAAAATGCGCATTGCGATAAAAATGCAAGAATAATTATGTGACGTTCTTTTCACCTAACTACCTAACGCACGTTCTTTGCTCATTGTTGCATTGATCAGCATTGTCCTGTTGACAAGTACAAAACATCGTGCATGAAAGTCGAGCCTGATTGCAGCTGCACCATTATGTTATATTTGGGTTGTCACTCGCGCAACCACATTTTATTATCTTCAGTACTTCTGGTGGTGCCAAAGCTAGAGTGGGCGCTACAGATACAGGAACCAGTATCTTCATTACCTCGTTCCTACGCCAACCATATTAACATGGGTCCATATTTGGCGTGTTTGCATGAATAGAATGCTTCCATCTACAGGCCTGTGAATGTGCATGTTTTATGTTTTCAACAAATGTTTCTTTTGTAAGTATCAACGTAGCAAGTACTGGCATAGTTTTGCTGGACTTGCCAACTTTGGCTGCCCATAGCCTTTGTTGCGTTACAGACATGTCGTTTGAAGTTGGTTGGCCATAACAGGCTGATACAAACCTTGTTGATTCAATTATAATATCATTGATGTCAGCTGTCATGTCACCCAAGGATTTTAAGGGATAACCAGCTTCATAATTGCAAGACTGTCAGATGACACAGATGTGTTTGTACTGTTGGAATACTATTATGTGGTGTTAGAAACATCCATACTTGTGATTATTGGATCTCCTGTGAGAGAGAGAAAGAATTGCTATTGACATACAACAGACAACAGACATGGCACGAGATTTACTGGCGGTGCATGCTGACTCTGGGTGTGACACTGTGGCATGCTACTATGGCATTGGCAAATCAAAGGTGATCAAGATGTTGCAAGCTGGTTATCCCTTTAAATCCTTGGGTGACATAACAGCTGACATCATTGATATTATAATTGAATCAACAAGGTTTGTATCAGCCTGTTATGGCCAACCAACTTCAAACGACATGTCTGTAATGCAACAAAGGCTATGGGCAGCCAAAATTGGCAAGTCCAGCAAAACTATGCTAGTACTTGCTATATTGACACTTACAAAAGAAACATTTGTTGAAAACATGAAACATGCACATTTACATGCCTGTATATGGAAGCATTCTCTTCATGCAGACATGCCAAATATGGACCCATGTAAATATGGTTGGCGTAGGAACGAGGTAATGAAGATACTGGTTCCTGTATCTGTAGCACCCACTCTAGCTTTGGCACCACCAGAAGTACTGAAGATAATAAAATGTGGTTGCGCGAGTGACAACCCATGTTTAACATAATGGTGCAGTTGCAATCAGGCACGACTTCCATGTACGATGTTTTGTACAATGTCAACAGGACAATGCTATCAATGCAACAACAAGAAACAAAGAACGTGCGTTAGGTAGTTAGGTGAAAAGAACTTCACATAATTATTCTGGCATTTTCATTGCAATGCGCATTTTAACATACCTTTATGAATATAAACACACTGTTTGATTTTACATTCAATGATACTTAATAATGGCAGACATATCGTAAAACATATTATTTGTACAATAAGCAAATATAAAAATCAAAGCCCTGAGACGTCTGGTGGTTGCGGGTTTTGGTAGATTTATTATATAACAATACTTATTTTCTGTTTAAATGTCAATCTTTAAATATAAATGAATTGAGAAACAAATACAAATCTCATTTTGTAAACTCTGTCTGACCTAGCTTGTGATGTAACCATGGGCTGGAAAGCCTCATCATTGATAGATCTTTATAATCTAAATGGTCAGTTCGAATCCATATAGGTTGAATCAGAACTGCTTGATCATTGATAATTGATCCACACTGTTCATGAATTGGACTATTTTGTGAAGCACATGAACATCCTTTATATGTAATTTGGAATTAAATAAAGTTGATATATGATTGTCAGAAATACACTTGTAACTTTGGTAGTGGGGTAAAAACATGTATTTAGAATGTTCTTGATGATTTTCTTATTATATACTAATAGACCAATGAAATAAGACCAATATTCATCATTGTTTCCAACTTCTTTCAAATTTGGCCGCCATCTTGGAAGCCATTTTGGATCAGCTAAATAGTCAAGTGATTAAAATTGTTACTTTATTTAAATAGTTATTACATATTGCAACACTAATATCAACAAATTTTATTACCATTCTTGATTTATTATTACATTACGCCAAAAAGGCAATTGTGGCCACCATATTAGCCGCCATTTTGAATTTCAGCCGTCCTAGATGTCATCTTAGATTGATTTAATCAATTAATAAAGATAGATAAGTATGTTTGAAACATTTAAAGTACAATCAGTCTGCAAATAACAATTTGTAACTTATTTCTTGCACCACTGATATACATTTTCTGATTTTGGCGGCCATTTTGAACGCCATCTTGAATTTCTCAAAATGCTAAATGATGCCAGCTGGGCATCATTCAAATTCTTCAATAACAACATGTTCTCTAACAGAATACCATTAAATATTTTCTATACAATCCAATGCCGGGTTTTAAACAAATATCACATTTATTATCAATCTTTTATTCTAGCTATCAGTTTTGCCTTTGATATTATAAATTTTTTCTTTCGTCTCCGAAAATGCAATCATACACAAGAATCTGCGGCAGAGTCCGTCTATATGTCTAACGTTTTGCCTTTTTGTATAGAAGCATTTTTGAGAAGCATTTAGGCCAAAAACATATGTATACTTTACCTATCTTAAATGAATTTTTAAAGAAGATTTTTAAAAACAGATAGCACTCGAAGAGTTTTAATTGAATACCTACTTGTTTCACAATGTGTCCTCTGGGAACCAGCATAGTATCCATGGAAACAAATGCCACTAACACGACTACAGTGACGTGATACAATGGAAACAATACGCACTACATGTTCTCTTACATTTCATGCCATTGTAACCAGATACACACAATTTCAAAATAAAAAGATGTGCGTTCCGATAACGAGGCTTTTCTTAATGGATCTTTGTCCTTTTCAAGATTTTTTATTTGAGAAATGCAACAGTTGGACATATGGATGTATAGGCGTTGCAGGTCAATAATAAAAAATATACCATTCTTGCACGTGTCGCCAGTCCACCCCGGATCACATCCATTCGCACAGGTACCATTTGTATGCAAACACAGTGCACCGTTCAAGCAATGCGAGCTACAGTTGCGCGTGCAATTTGCGCCATAAAAACCATCTTGACATTCTATAGATTAAATAGATAATAACTTTTTAAGTGATGTTTCAAGTGTCAGCTAGATATGCATGATTATGCATGATTATGCATTTACGTTGGGTTTTCAACAGTATTTAAGTTATGTAAAGGCAGACGGTTAGCTGAACTATGTAGCGTTCCTGGATTCTGTACCTGTACTTACCTGACTCTAAAATAATATCAGAGGTTTCAGAAAAAAGTGTCTTTTATCAAGGAATAGCATGATTAATAGACATAATAGTTGTGCAATGAGATTCATCTTTTTTATCTTTTATGAATAATAAACTGTGTAAAGCCTTATTTTCACTTTTATAAATTATACGAGCTCAAAAACAACGAACTGGTGTTATTGATACATATCATTTTTTTATGTCATAATAAGCATAGTATACTCACCTATGTCGCATTTTTCTCCTCTGTATCCCGGCTTACATCCACCAACACAAATACCATCTGTCTTCCTACAGGCAGTGCCATTTAAGCAGAATCCGCTACAATTATTGGTACAGTTTTCACCATATTTTCCACCAGAACATACTGAATAAAAAGAACCGGAATTTCTATTAAGGTGGTGTATAAGGCTTTGTGAATTTTTATTCTCAATACATTTCAAAGCTATGCACTGACCATAAGTATTGACATTTTGATTTCATTTTTATCGTGTACTTATGCCAGTTCCTTGCATTGTCCGTTTAATGAGCGGACACACGTCATGTCCTGAATGGTTCAGACAACATTTTGGAGAACGGTTTAATGACACGTAGAAGAGGAATAAAAGAAATGATATGACAAGACCCCGAGATTTGTAAACGTTTTGTCCACATACCTGTTTTTGCATATGCGACATGATGATGTTAATTAAGAAATGTATATCTTGTCATGGTTCTTCAAGTGTTCTATCGTTATTTAGGTTCTGACACAGAAACTAATTTACAAAAACATACGAAACGTCCATGTGTGTCAAGTTAATATTTAGGGACAATAACTGTCTGATTTTCATTATCATGTAAAGAAAGAATATACTTTTAATCTGTAAACAGATACAAACAAACTGATATTAGTCTTTATGGCTATCAAGTGGTTTTCAAGGAAGGTTCGAGAGTTTGCGTAGCTTGTAAGACAAAATTAAAACAAGAGATATGTCAGTTGTAATTGGGTTTTTATCTAAGCAGGTATCAAAAACATGAAATAAAAAATATCAAAACACAGTTAGTTTGTTGACAAGAATTTATATATATTCTGTGAAAATGGCCCGTTAATCACACAAAATTTCTAAATCACAGCCACTCATTTAGATAAAAAGCTATTGAGTACGAATTTATAAATGCATTAATCGCAGTTTCCTCTTTTGTATCCTGGACTGGAACTGTCAGCACAAATTCCATCTGTCATTCTACATAACGCGTTATTTTTACAGTACCCGCTGCAATTGAACGTGCAGCTATCGTCACATACTGAAACTGATATCAATATCTCACTTCCACGTCTTATCTTACGGATTATACCGTCATCATAGTCAGATTCTTATAATTTATAAAATAAAACAAATTAAACAAAAATTTACTGGCACAGTATATCTCTAAATTGTGAGCACACTATTTCATTCTTGTTTAAGCCTGACTTACTCATATTTTTCCAAATTGCTATACTGCTAGATTGTTTCTAACGCGTCACTGCAAAAATACCCCTTTTTGGTTCTTCACGTATTTTTAGATAATTCTTTGTTGCCAATGACGAACTGACATTAAAGCTCAAAATTAATGTGAAGACAATTAATACTGGCAAAGAAAGATATTGCGTCTTTCATAATAAATCTAACTACCATAATATTTGTTTGTTTTCTTAAACATCGCACTTCATAAACGCTTCATTACACTGTGTGACATCGTGTGGTTGATATTCAATCTATCTGCCAAGCGCATTCAAAAAGTGTTCACATGCAGATTACCAGCTGGCTCTCGCCAATTCGTTTGGTTATGATTATATTCGATATTCTCTGTACACCAAACTCGTTATTTACACGTCCTCCTCGCTTGTTTGAATCGGTACGATTGATCAATATCAGACTCACATCCTTAAGATCGGACCCCAGTTACATTTGTAAGGCAAAGTATTTAAAACCAACCATACCTGGTGATGGAGAATGCACACATATATTTAAAGAAAAGTTTATCATAATATAAAACGGTTGACACCATTTTTGATTTATTTATTAAGGTAATATACATACATGTATCTAATGTACTTCCGTTGACGTGTTTAATACAATAATCATATTATGCGCTTAAAACGGATGGCAAAAGGGTAAAATGTTATACTGTCTATAACAAGCAATATTTAGAATCCTTAAAAATGATATCGATGTTTTGTATCAAGAAATTAAATAAAATTTGTTATGTTTCAATAAAGTTTATGCTTGAAATTCATAATCATTTACTGTTTTGATTTGATGGAGGTTACAACGCATACGGTAGACACATGTCTGTGCTCGAGTAACCATGTACACATTTTGTAGTAATGAACCAGTACCTTAATGGCTCGAACAACCGTAAACACGAACAAATTCTGCCATTCCCGGCGAGTTTGAGAGAACGGAGTTGGGGCTTGGATATAATCACTTCTAGTTTTGTCACGGTACCCAAATGCTGGCACCTTTACAGCTTGAGTGTGAATTTACTGGAACAGTGGACATTCCCCAAGCAAACTGTCTCTGTCTGAAGTCTGTTAAATAATTCATGTAATAAAAGCGATAACTATTACTTGCACTTTAAGACAAACCTCTTTGTATTTATAAAATACAGTAACTTACCAACCGATCTATCCAATGCTAATAGATTGGTTGCTAAAGTGCAAATATACATAACTTTGGCCTGATTATGTCATCAAAGCTAACAAAAATAACTTATACCTTGGTTGCAACTAGTTCCCGTCCATCCGGGCGAACACGAAGAGCAAGTTCCATAATTTTTATTACAGACATCTTTGCAATACGTACTGCATTTCTCTGTACAACTGACACCAAATGTTCCATCAGAACACTCTGTAAAATAATCAGGGGCCAGTTGTTTGGAACTTAAATCAGCTGTTAAGCTAACCGCTGATTAAATTTTGATTCAAAATACTACTCTTATTGGGAAACACTAGTATGATGTTTTGATTTTATTGTAAAGAATTTTCAAATTTCATAAGTCTTATAAAATGTCGCAAACTAACCCTAAAAGTTAAACATCTGTTAGCTTAATCCCCTGTTAAAGTTTCGAACAACTGGGCCCAGATATCTAAAACATTTACAATCTCTATGTGTAATATGTGTCTGCAGGAAATTTCATGAACAGAATTAATATAAATAATATAGCTAATGTTATATGAATTTGCAAGTAAAACCATGAAATAGAGCAGTTACCTCCATATATTCTGACATCGCACAAGACAAGTTGTGTACCCTTAGTTGCAAGTCGAATTCTGAGCTGATTTCCGAAAATTGGTTTGTTACATGTTACATCAATATTCGTTGTTCTCGATGAGGAAATGTCATGTTTGTAACACACTTCTTGTCCAGTGAAGCTATTTCCATATCTGTTAGCGAATGTTTGATTTTCAACCATAACCTCAAAATTCTTAAAATAATCTACAATACAGTTTGTAAGATATATGGTAATGCAATTAGAAAAATATTTAATTCAAACTATGGAAAGCTAGTAAACGAACCTCTCGTAGCGTTTGAGGATCAGTCAACAAAAAATACAAACGCAAGGTTACATTACATATATGCTACCCTCTTGAAACAATTTTTCATATGAAATTTGGCAGGAACAAAAAGTAGCACTCGAATGTTGAATATGTGAGTCACGTTGCAATTAAATTACTTTTTTATTGTATCACAATTATCTTTCTTTTGTGTGTATGCACTTTTAAATGTGCTTTATAGTTACAGCATACATAACTAACAAAAGTACAAGCATTCGAAATTGTAAAGAAAACAAACCAAACATCCAAACAGTATAGAGTCAAATATTGTTTTACACTTTATTATGAAGGTGAATGAATGAATGAATGAGTTGGGTTTTACGGCGAGTCGACACAAAAAGGTCATATATCGCCGAGAAAAAGTTAAATGGATAACGTTAATTGCAAAGCATAAAAAAACAATTAAAGTAAAATTTTAATTTTCATATATAGGGTAAAAAAGTAAATTTGAAAAAATTTAAAAAAGTAAAAAAGTTTTGAAAAAAAACCCAAAAAAAGGGTTCAGATTTTAGGGAACCCCCTTTTTTAAAAAATTGAAACCATTTCCCCGTTGAAATTTGCTCCCCCCGCTTTTTTAACCCGTTTGAACATTATAGAAAGGGAATTGCCTGTGGTCAAACCCTACACGGTCGATTAAAATTTGGATTTGTAACGGTGTTTGCCATGGTCACATTCGGGTTTTGTCTTCTTTTGGTTCAGCAGATACGAATGGGGGTCCCCCGGGTTTATGCCCCTATTCGACAACGAGAAAAAACCCCCACCCCCCTCCCTGCGAACAAAATCTTTTTTTTGGTCCCATCACCAAAAGAAAGGTTTAATTTCACGAAGTTTATTAAAGGGAAGCATTGTTCCTGGGACTTCCATTTAAAAAATGTATTTTTTTTGATTTTTGGGCCCTAAAATCAGTATAGGGAAATTTTTTAAATTTTAAATTTTTTTTTTTTTTAAAGAAAGTGATTTTTTTTGCTGCGGGATCAGCTTTCTTCATTTCCATAAATCCCAACATGACTGGAATTTCCAAAAACAGAAATATGATGGCTTTTTAAAAAGGTATTTCAGGGAACCCTGAGAAGAATTTTTTGAATGAGGTTTTTCTGTATACGGTTTTGTGTATTGATTGTAAACAAAAGTGGTCGAAAAAAAAAGGTTTTTTCTTCCTTATATTCTAAAATAAACAAAAAGGGCCCCAAATCAATACCCTTTTGCCTCGGCTAAAAAAATTGTAGCTTTAAATTTGGGGAAACGAAATTTTGATTGATGCAGATGGCAAACGGGGCACATCCAACCTTTGGGTCTTTTTTGAACCTTTTAAAAATAGAAAAAGGATTTTTTAAAAAGCCGACTTGTTTTCTTTTATTTTTGGGGAACTTAAATTATTTCGGGGTTTTTTTTCACCCTTTTTCAATGGGGTTTTTTTCGTTTTCCCAACAAAAAAACCCCTGTTAAAATTTAAAAACCCCGGGTTTGGGTTTTTCAAACCAAAATTAAAATTTTTTTAAACCAATCTAAAAATTAAAATTTCTGTTTCCTTTAAAAAATTACCCAATCCCCGAAACCCCAAAAGTTTTAAATTTTTTTTGGTTTTTGTAAAACAAATGTGGTTTTTGGGTTTTTAAAATTTTTTTCCCTGGGGGGGGGTTTGGGATTTGTTGGCAGCCCCCTCAGAGAAATTTTGCAATGCATTTTTCAGGGTCTCGTGAAAGGGGAAAGGGGTTGGGTTTTGCTTAAACCCTAAAAAATTTTGACAGGGCGATTTTTAAAATGCCCCAAAGACCCAATCGCACGTTGTTTTGGGGTTAAGAAATCCAACTTTGTAAATGTTTTTTGGGCCCCCCAAAAACCAAAAAAACACAACCGTAACAGCTTGGACCAATCAAAGTCAAATAAAGTCTTAACAAAAACCTTGCGATCTGCTCCCCAATCATATTTGAAATTCCTTTTTAAAAGATTCAACCCGTTTTCAAAAACTTTGGGCCTTTCGGGGTTTTTTGGATGTGTGGTTAAAAGAAAGCTTTTTATCAAAAAAAAACACCAAAAAAATTTTGTTTCTACAACGGGTTTTTTTTGTCCCCATTTAAAAAAAGCCCCCAGGGTAAAAATGTTTTTGCCGTAATTGAAAAAAGTGGACACCGGTTTTTGTTTGGGAAAAATTTTAAAAAACCAAATTTTCCCTTTGGCCCAAGTTTGAATTTTGTTCAAAACACGCTGAATTGGGGGTTCAATCTTTACGCATTTTTTTAAACCGAAAACCCTTTTAAAAATTCACAATATATACTGAAAATTTACCCCTGGTTGAAAAATTTTTCCAATATTTTTAAATTTTGATGCAAAAAAGTGTGTCAGAAAAAACCGGACCTTTTGGGGAAACTCCCTGTTTTCCCTAAAAAGAGCCCAAAAAGGGGTCGGGAACCCAAACCCCGAAATTTTAAAAATTGCGATTTGATAAAAATTGGGGAATACTAATTTTGGAAAGACCCCTTTTAAAAACCCAAATTTTAAAGATAAATTCTTTAAACCATTTTTTTCCATGTATGCCATGGGGTTTTTCAAAACCCCGAAAAAGACAACCCTAAATGTTTTTTAAAAACAAAACATCACGATAAAATTTTTCTCTTTGAACAAGATGATCGTTGTCTGCGCTGCTTCCCAAAAACCGCTTTAAAAAGTTTGTAATTAGCCCGGGGATTCAAGAAAACCAAACTTTTCTTGGAATTGATCATCCGGGTTAAGAGTTTTAAATAAAAAAAACTGGTCAAATCTTCTTTTAATTTAAATGGGGTTAGGCAATTTTTCCCCGGGGTTTTTGTATTGGGAAATAACTATAGCTTCTCTCCGGGAAAATTCGGGAAAAAAATGCCATTTTCCCAGGGAATATTAAAAAATTTTAAAGTAGGGGTCTTATTTTTCTTGTGGTAAATTTTTTAAAAGTTTTTTAAAATTTGGTTTCCGGCCCGTTTCCCGGTATCGTGAATTTTTCTAAAGCGTCAACCCTTTTTCTTGTGTGAAAAAAAGGTTTATTAAAATTCTTCATCTTTATTTGAATAAAAAATTTACAAGGTTTATTTCTTTGGGTCGATTTTGGTTTTGGGAAACCCTTTTATAAAAAAATTTGGGTTTGATGGGATTTTTTTAAAAAAGTTTTAAACCAAAGTGTTTTGGGGAAATTTTCCTCCTTGCTAGAAAAAGGGACTGGTCGGGATTTTGGGAAGAGGGGAAAAACATTTAAAGATTTTCCTTTCCACTTATTTTCCCGAATCATTTCCCAAACCCTTTTTTAACCGATGACCTAAATAAATTTTTGAAACTTATGAATGCCATTGATTTTTTCTTTGGGTTGTTTTATGTTTTGCGAGCTTTTGCTCTCAGTTTCCTTAAATGTTTGTGGGGTTTTTTTTTTGGGGGCCCTATTTTGGGAACTTTTTTAATGGCCCTTTTCCCCCTTTTCAAAAATTTTTCAATTTTTTCATTATACCAAGGCTTTTTTTTATTTTACCATTTCGGAAGTTTTAGGAAATGGACTTGGGCCAACAATTTCGGACAGAAGAACTAAAAACCCGATCAAGGGTTCATAAAAAAAAAATTTAAATTTCTCCAAAAATTTCCCCAAAAGAAAATTTATCCCCCCTACCCCCGTTTCCCCAACCTTTCCGGCCAGCTTGTTATAAAAATTTCAAAAATTTTGAAATTTTAAGTGTGGTCGGAGGGGCAGATTAGAAGTTTTTGGGAAAATTAATAATTGGGGAAAATGGTCATAAAAGGGCAAACCATCCCATTTTAACTTTCCTTCAAAGCCCGGGGAAAAATGTTCGGTTGAAAAAATTCCCCCAAACCCAAGGGCCGGAAAAAATTTTTTAAACTGTTCCCGGTTGAAGAAAAGTTTTTGTTTATCATTAAAAAAAACGGGGGCATTTCTTTCAATAAAATTTTAAAAATTTTTTTTAACCTTATTGTTGCTGTCAAAAACCCCCAAAATTTATGATGACCATTAAAATCTTTTAAAGCAAAAAGGGTTTGGTTTTTGTTTTATAATTCATCAAGATCTTTAAAGATTAAAAATTAGTAATCGGTGATTTTAATTTTTCTTTTTTCCCAACCCCTGATTGGGTTTCTGGTTTTGAAGAAAAATTTGCCCCCTGTGCGGAATTGCATTTTTAAATTAATTATTGTCCAAAACCAAAAGTCTATCAGTGTTAGGGGTTTATGAATTTTTCCCCTTTGAAAAATTTTTTTGAAAGCTTTTTGCCTTTTCCCTTTTAAAATTTGTTTAACAAAGGGGAAATATGAAGGATTTATTTTGAAAAGAGAAGGAAAAATTTTCATTAAAATTTGCTTTAATTAACCCAAAAACCCAAAATGGAAAATTTTACTTTCCCAATTTAAAAAGGCAACAAAAAAAAACCCGGACTGGAAAAAATTAAAAGTATTAGTGTTCCCTTGGATCAGAAAAAAACCCTTGGGATTTCCCCCCCCTTTGTGGGGTTTAAACTGGGGGGGGACCCCAAAATAATAACCCCCCCCCTTTTCCCCGGGGTTCATTTTCCCTGGGGGAAACCCGGGTTAAGGGGTTTTGTAAATGGGATCATTTGATTTTTCAAAAAAAATCATTTTTAAAATGTCCTTTTTTTTGGGTTTTAAAAAAAAACTCCCCCCGGTGTTTTAGTGTTTGAAACTTTTTTGTCGGGGACAGGGCCCCCGAAACCTGAATCTTACGAACCTTTTTGGGTATAGCTGGGGGCAGTGTTTTGAAGGGCTCCCCTTTTTGGTTGGGGATCCCTTTAAAAGGTTTTTCCGGGTATTTTTGGCTTTTCTTTGGTACAAAAATTTTGGTTGGTTTTGTTGAGCGTCACTGAATTGTTTGGAAAAGGAATCAATGCACTGTGTTTTTTTTGCTAGAGACAATTTATTTTGATGATAAAGCCCTGGGGCCGAGTGGGGGAGATGTAAATTTGGCTTTGGGACAATTTGTCTTGTTTTGGGAATCCCAATTCCTGTGTAAATTTTAACATAAAAAAACCCCCTTTTTCGATTTTCCATTTTCTTGAAATCCCCGGGGACTTGGCCCCTGAATGTGGCTCGTTGTTTTTTAAACCAACAACCCCCCGGACCGGCCGACTAAAAGTGTCTTTGGTTGGGGGAAATGTACCCCTTTCCCCGCTTTTTGGAAAATAAAATTTCCCCTTTTGGCAGTTTTTCCTCTTTGGGTGCCCAAACTTAAACAAAATAGCTTTGGGAAGAGGTTTGGAATTTTATTTTTTTCCCTTTTTGTAATGAGGTTCCAACTTTTACGACGGAAGGAAAAAACCCGGGTGCCAAAGGTAAGAAAAATAGTATTTGGGGGAATGTTTTTCCTAATCGTTTGATTTTTAAAAACGTCTAGCAGCCAGTGACATTTTTGAATAAAAAGGGCCTTGAAACAATCCCCTTTCTCCAAAAAACCCGGGGAAAGGGTCAGGACAACGAAAAAACCCCCCTTGAGGGGTTAAAAATTTTCGGTGTGCAATCCCACAAACATGGCCGGTTGTAAAATGAATTTAAAGGGGAAAGAAAATTTCGTGAATGGGGGGTTTTCCCTCAACTTAAACAAGCAGGCCCCCATTCGCAGTTTTTGATTTGTTTGGGGGTTTACACCAAAATACCTTGGGATGGTTTTTTAAATTTTTAAAAAGGGCGAGGGGGTTTGACTTTTTAAATTTTTCCTTTCCGTTGATTTGGTTTAAAAAAATCGGGAAATCCCCTGTTGGGGGGGTACGGTCGGTGGGATTCCCCCCCTTTCCGTGCCGTCAAAACCCCTTTTTTCTTATGCGGAGTTTTTTTTTTTTGGGTTTTTCCCAATTTTAAAATGTTTATGATTCGTCACTGCAGCCCCCCCCCCGCCCGGAGTCCAACAAGGGAACTAAAAACGAGTGGAATCCGCTCATACATGTTAGGGTAGGGTATGATAAAACTGGGCCGGGGATTTTTCAATCTTGTTTCAATCCCCCACTTAATGAAAAAAAACCAAACATGGGATTCGGGGGTTTTTACCCTCCCTAACCGAGGGGCCCTAACCCCCACCCCCCTTTGGAAAAAATGGAAGTACTATGAAAATTTTTTTAAAATTTACATTTGTGTGAACGTAATATAAAGGGTTTATTAAAGCGCAGAAAAATGTGCCCAATACAGCAGAGAAAAGGGAAAAGGTTTTCGTGAAACCGTATTTTTTTCCCAAAAAAGTTGGTTTTTTGGAAAATAAAAATTTTCCCCATAAAATGCATTTTTGAAATAACCCAATAAAATTTGTAAAGGGGAAGGTGGGTTTTCCTGGGGGTTTGGGGCGGGCTCCCCGTTGATGTATGGGGCCAATACGGCCCGCCAAAACCCGTTAAAACAGAATAAGGGGCCAAAGATGTTTTTTGGCACCCCCCATCCCGGGAAGAAGTTGCCACATGCAAACAAGAAAGCATCATTTCCCCGGGATGCCGGGGGAAACCCTCAACATCCGGGAAAACCCTCCTCTCCGGCTTGGGGGCCGCCCCCCCCGGCAAAAAGGTGGCCCCATTTTGGGGGGAGTCTTTTACCCCTCTGCAGGGATACCCCCGCATTACCCTTTCCCCCGCCGGAAGGGGCCCCCCGGAAGGTCAAATAAAATTTTTACAAAACGTTTAAAATTTTGTTTCCCAGTCCTTTTTTAGTTTTGAAATTTTTAAGGTGGTCTGTTTGGCAGTTAAAGAAATTTAAAAATAAAAATTTGGGAAAATGGTCACTACCATGCAAGTCTTTCCGGTATTTTCCCCTTAAAAATAAAGAAAGATTTTCGGTTGAAAAAAAAAAATTTGTCAAATAAAGCGAAAAAAAGTTACCTGTTGCAGGATAAGATACATTTTTTTTTCTTTTTAATAAACGGGGGCATTTCTTTAAATTTAAAAACAGCCCCAAAATTCTAATGCCATTAAAATCCCCCATAAGAAAAAAAGTTGGGGTAACTGTTTTTTAAAAGATCATCAACTTAAAGGATTTATTTTAAAATTTGGGAGGTGGGAAAAAATCGAACGTTTAGAAATTTGGGGTCGAGGCAATGTAACGTTTTCCCAACCTGTTTAAATTTTTTAAATTTAGAAAAATTTTGTCTGTGGGGGCATGCATTTTTAATAATAAAATTACCCCCCGAAGCTCTATAAATTTTTTAGTTTTAAATGAAGTTATACCCTGAAAAATTTTTGAAAGCTATTTTGTCCGTTTCCTTTAAAAATGTTTAAACAACCCCAATAAGTAAAGGGGAATTTTTGATAAGAAAGGGAATTTCATTTTAATTTCCCTTTAAGTACAGGGCCCTTTTCCATGGAAAAATTTTATTTTCCCAAATTTATCACGGGGAAAAAATTTTTTTCCCCTTTACAATGGTAAAAAAAAACTAAACGACGGGAAATTTTTAAAGTATTATTTTTGCGGGGGAACCAGGAGGTGGGAATTTTTGGATTTTTCCCCCCCTTTTATGCTATTAAAAACGGAAACGGAGCAGAAAATGGGGGACGTCATCTCCTCCCCTGTAAACCCGGGTTCTATAAAGGGGGAACCCGGTTAGGGGTTTGTATGGGTCATTTGCTCTTTTTCCCAAAACCCCTCAGTTTTCAAGAAAATTTTTGTCTGGATGTTTACTCACCCCCCGTTGATTAGAATTTGATGTAAATTTTGCTTTGTATTTCGAATTTGGCGTGGTTGGGGCATTTTTTACACTGGTAGCAGCATTGGGGTTTTGCCGGGTGCATTTTGAACTACTGGTATCTGAAAATTTTGCTCAAGTTTGGCTTTTCGTTTTTGGGATTTGGAACAGGGCCCCGAACAGTTTTCGTAAACCCTTTAGTTTAAAAAATTGATTTGTTTGAGTTAGGGTTTTTTTTTAAGAAATTTTCGATGGGCTTTTTGAAATACGAATTTAGGCCCTTGGGAATTTGGGGTTCTTCAGGAAACCAATGCCCTGTGTGAATTTGCATGGAGCCCCTTTCCCTTTTTGATCTTCCATGTCTTGCGTCTCGAGACTTGGGTTAATGGGGGTCGCCGCAATACCACAACGAAAAGGATATCTCAGGTGCATGTTTATGAGAAAAAGCCTCTTTGGCCCCGCCTTTTGGGCCAAAAATTTATCAGTTTACATTCTTTTTTATTGAGGCCCAAAATTTTAAAAAATTATAACATTTAAGAGGATTTGGAATGTAAGTGAAAAAATTTTGACAAGATACCAGTGTTTAAAAAGAAAGGGCGGAATTTAAAGCCAAATGTTAGGATGATTTGTTTTTTCGGGTTTTTCTTTGACTAGTTTTTTTTTTTGAGCGTCTAGCAGCAGTTACATGTTGCGCAGCAAGTTTTTCGCACAATTTCCCTCCCCGAACTCCGCAGATCAGGGCCAAAAAGAAATTTTTTCCCCCCTTTAGGAGTTCAGGAAAGGTGTGGGTTTCCCTTTCAGGGGGGTTAAAAATGAAATTTATGCCAATAAAATTTTGTGCATGCGGCTTTGGGCAAAACCCCACAGCAGGTCCCCTGTACGCCGTTTCTTAACTGATTTTTGGAAAACCAGCGACACCCCTCGAATGTTTCTCAAAACCAAAAATGGGAATACTTGAAAATTTTTAAAGTTTGTCGGTGGACTGAACCAAAGAAATTAAGGGTAAATAAGGGGGTTTTTTAGCCAAATTGGGCGGTGGAAGAATTCTTTACCCTTTCCTTTTCGTCCGAGTTGTTTTCCCAATTTCGGGGCGTTTATTTTTATTTGTATTTTCCATGCTTTAAATGTTTCCCATCATCACTCGCAGCCCCCCCGCCGGGAGTCCAACAGGGAACTGTAAAAAAAGCGGGTTTTCCAGTTATACATTTTAGGGATACTGGAGTGATATACTCGGCCGATTTTTGCAATCTTTTTTAACACCAAACTGTATTGGGAGAAAACAAAAAGGGGATGGAGGGATTCCCACTTTTATCCAAATAATTGGGCCCAAACCCACCGCCCTTTTAGGAAAAAAGATGGAAAAAAACCCCCTTTCATGAAGGGGTTCTATAACTGTGTGAACGTACAATGAAATTGGTTTAGCGCATTAAGATATGACAAAGAGGGGAAAAAATTTGATTTGTATAAAATAAAATTTCAAAAGCTCAGAAAAATTTTCAATCTGAAAAGAAAAAAAATAGAAAGTAATTTAAAATGAGGAAAAAGAAAATTTCCCCCCCTAATTAAAGAGATTTTAGGGCTTGGCCTACCCAGGGCCCAAATTTTCGTTGGGCCCAAAACGACCGCCCAAAAAAGTCCCACAAACCCAATTAGAGGCCAAAATGGGGTATTGGGGATCCACTCCCGGAAAAAGAATGTATTCCCTGTAAACAAGTACCATCATCTCCCCGGGGGATCCATTGGGGGAACCCCGACCCTTTCCGGACCCTCTTTCCCCGGGTTACGGGGCCGGGAACCCCGGGAAAAAAAGGGGGTCCTTTCCGGGGGAGTCGTTTCCCCCCTATTGGGGATACCGCCGGCATTTCTATTTTCCCCCCCCCGGCAAGGGGGCTTGAAGGTGAATTGCTTTCATTTTCGAAGTGTTGTATAAAATGGGTTCCCTCAGGTTTTTTTTTAAAAAATCGCGGGAGCACTCCCCCGGTTTTTTTACTGGAAAATGTTTTAAAAGCCTTCCCGTAAAAGCTGGGAATTTGGTTTTTTCATACAAACCCCCCCTTTTAGGCCCTTTTGGGGAGCTAATGAATCCTTTTCGGGTTTTTAACCGATCTGACCACTTCTATCTATCACAATGGGAGTTTGGGGGGGGTTTTTCAGGGGAGATAGTACTAAAATTTTACCCTGTTTTTCCCTGGGTAAACCGTTGATGTTCCTTGCAAAGTTTTATTTTAAATGTGGGCCAAAAACCTTTAAATGTTAAGTTTGAGTTTATACCTTCCCCGGGTTTTTCCCAAAAACGTTTCTTGGTATTTTCCCCTCAAAAAAGGATTTTTCAAATTTTTGGGGGAGGTAGCCCAAACCCAATTTAAAAAGGAAACCTCGGGGCAACACTTTGTTTTTGGGCCTATTCCTATTTTTAGCCCGGCACAGAGCCATTTTTTTGTTCCCTACCTAAAAAAAAGTATAAAGGGTCACGATTTGTGGATTTTATTAATGAGTAAATAAAACATAAAAACGGGGGAAAATTTTTTTTTTTTTTAAAAAGTCTTTTACCCAGTTCCCCCCAAAATTTTAATTTCGCCCCTTTTACCCCAAATAGGCTTTTTTGTTTCCCGGAAGCTGTACACCGGGTTAAACCCTTATTTGTCCATACCCAGTGTAAAAAATTTTGATTTGGGTTTCCAAATTTAAAGGGATTCATTTGCAACCCAAAAAATTTTGCCCTTGAAAAGGTAATAAAATTTTTTAAAAATACCGGAGAAAAAGAAATCAATACCACTTCCTAAGGGGCATTGCATCTCCCAATTTTGGTAGGGAAAAAAGGTTTCGTAAACACGTGGAATTGTTTAGTGAACACAGTTTGTCTATCGTAACCCTGTCTATGTTATATCAATGAAAAAAACTTTTTTTGTTTTGCTAGCGGATTTAAAAAAGTTATGAATCTAAACAGTCCTGAAATTTTTTACCCTTTTATAATTTTTCCCAAATTTCTGATATTTTTCTACTTTGACCATATATACTGGGGCCAAATTTAAATTTTTTTCCCGCAAATTTCCCTTTTTCAAAAAATAATTTTATTTTTGAAAAACATGTTGATTTTGGGGGTTTTCAAAAAGTCGTCTGTTTATCTTGACAAAAATTTACCACAAAAAATGTCAGACTTTCCCCCGGGTTTTTAAAAAAATTTTATCTTTCCCCCGTTTTTTTCAACTGCTTATCCCTTTTAGTAATTAGGGCCCCTTTTTTTATTTGGAAAAAGATAAACATTCATGGGTTTTTATGAGGGACCCACCGTACGAAATTTTTTTAGAAAGAAAAATCCGTATTTCCCTTCAAAATTTCAGTCTTTTTTTTTTTTCAAATTGAAAACCTGTAGATTTTATATAAGAAACATTGATTTACAGATGTAGATTTCAATTTGCAGCTCTAAAACGACTCCAGTTCCAGTTATGCAAATGAGATACATCTAGAAAACAAAATTACAGCTGTAAAAATGAAAAAAGTTACAGCTGTAAAAAATGCCTCGAACTTACAGCTGTAGAAATATTACAGATGATGAAAAAGGGACATTATTTTAAGGGACAAAAGCAGGGTACAAATAGTTTTAGGATGAATTGCTATTCTCTAGAAAGGGTAGCAATTACTACAGAAACGGCAAAATAAATGATCTCGTAAGTAGAAAACAGTATGAAATATGTTTACAGCATAACTCTTGCAAAATTCAAGGGTAGGATACAAAGTAAGTAGTTATATAAATACCGATGCGAGCGTTCGACCCCACTTGACCTATAACCCCTCGGTCCAAACTAACCAATACCGGCCAATTTAAAATCCACAGGTTTAAACCCCAAATTTAAAATTTTTAAATACATATGATATAGATGAGTTTACAGAATAAAAAATATATGTTTGAAAGAAAGAAGATTTACTGATAATAAAAATCCTCATTATGTTACAACAAAAAACGGGAGAAAAATGATAAGGCTACTTGTTACTTTGGGTGGAAAAATGAAATCAAAGTTTGTTAAAAGTACTATCACAGCAGGTAATTTAGATACTCAAAAAGCAATGTTACCTTTATTCCTAAGAAAGGTTTAACACTCCCAGGATATAACTATTGTGGACCAGGAAATCCTTTAGATAACGGACCTCCTGTCAACAAAACTGGATGCAGTATGTATGGACCATGACTTTTGTTATGACAGGGTGTAAAAAGGTACATGCGACAAAAAAATGCTTTCCAATTAAAAATAAAACTAAATCAAAAACATTTGGAGAAAAGATTGCAAAACATTTAGTTGTAAAACCACTATCAAAACGAAATACAAACTTGGTCTCGGACAAAAATAAAAAAACGGGAAAAGGGGGTAGAGCAAACTTTTTACTACCCCCGAAATAAATTGGAGTGATGATTAGCAAAAAAATTACACAAACCAATTAAACGAAAATTTCAAAAACGAAGGGTAATAGTTTTAAAGACATTGATGATACTTTTGGGCAACTGATTTAGTTGACATACAACTTTTTCAAAATACAATAAAGAGTAAAGTACTTGTTAACCGTTATTGATATATTCAGTAAATATGCTTGGGTTATTCCATTAAAGAATAAAACCGGGGAATCTGTTACAGAAGCATTTGAAAAAATGATTTAAAAAGGGCGATTACCAATAAAATTTATGGGTGATGAAGGAAAAGAATTTATAATAAAAAGTTTGAATCATTTTTGAATAAAAATAAGATTTAATATTTTCATACATTTAATGAAGGCAAAGCGTAGTAATTGAAAGATTTAATAGAACTTTAAAAAGAATAATGTGGAAATATTTTACAGCAAATAATACTTATACTTATTTAGATAATTTGCAGGATATGGTTGATAAATATAACAAAACAAAACATTCTAGTATAAAAATGACACCAACTGAAGCTAGTAAAAACTTAAATAAAGGTACTGTTTACTTTAATTTATATGGTAATTTAAAGATACCAAAGAGTAAAGCAAAATTTAAAATTGGTGATCGAGTCCGCTTAAGCAAACTGAAAAGACATTTTGAAAAAGGATATACACCAAACTGGACGAGGAAATATTTTAAATTTATAAAATTAATAATACAAATCCCAGAACATACACTATTAAAGATTTAAATGATGAAATAATTCAAGGTTCATTTTATAACAAGAACTTTTACCTACTACACAAGAGGTTTTAGAATAGAAAAAGTTATTAGACGAGACTATAAGAAAAAACAAGCTTTAGTAAAATGGAAAGGTTACAATGAAAAATTTAATAGTTGGGTACCATTTAGTGAATTGGAAGAAATTTAATTTAGAAAATAAAAAGTTTAATTATATAAATGAGTAATAAAAATCTAATTTCTAATAATAATGGAATAGAAACAATAGATCAATTAATTATTCACTTAACTAAACTAGCTGCTGCTTACAGAAAAAGTTATAAAATTTTGTGGGAGAGTAAGTATTGGGTTATATATTACAGCAGGTGTCTTTGGTTGCTCAGCTGCATTAGCACTTGTTCCAGCTATTCCTGTATTTGTAGCAGTTGCTGGTGCTGTTCCATCAGTAATTACCATATTTACTAACAGACTAAAACTTGACGACAAGAAATTTATTTTAAAAACACATCATGACAAAATAAAACAACTTATAACAAAAGCACGGATTGGAAAAGTAAATAAAGAAAATCCAAATAAAGTTATCAGGATATTTTTACAATACTATATAGAATGCAGAAAGAAAAAAATTATTCAACACCTCTTGAAATGCACATGAAGGAATTTAAACTTAACGGATATAAAAGTAAAAAAGAAGAAGAGCTGTATTAACTTTAATTTAAGATTTTTTCTATAAGTATTTTATATAAATGAGAAAAATTATATCAGTTGAAGGTAATATTGCATCAGGAAAAAGTACGTTTTTAGATATTATTAAAGAATATAATCCTAATTTTAATATAATTCCAGAACCAATTCACGAATGGCAAAATGTTATGGATCCACGTGCAACCGAAGGTTCTAGCTTCGCAAGTTATAATTCATATAACCTTTTTGAACTTGCTGCTCAAGAACCTTCCAAATATTTATTTCCTTTTCAGCTAACAACTTTAAACAGTCATATAAAAATGTTATCTTCTGCTAAACAGTTTGATGGTGTTTCTGTCCTTGAACGTTGTTATTTAACTAACAGTAACGTTTTTACAAAACAACATCACGACAATGGTGTTATAAATGACCCCGGGTGGGCAGTATACAATCTTTTCTTAACTGATCATATTATAAAACCATACGGAAAAAAATCCAATTGATGGATTTGTTTATGTTAAAACCGACCCAGAAATATGTTTTAAAAGACTTCAAAAAAGAAACAGAACGGAAGAAAACAAAGTTGGTTTAGATTATTTAGAAAAACTACACAAATTACACGAAGAATGGTTAAACAGAATGTTTCAAGAAGGTATTAAAATTTTAACAGTTGATAACAATTTAGAAAAAATGACTTTAAAATCTTATTCAAAAGATATGATAATATAAACAAATTTCTCAAATCAATAATTTCATTAGGTGCGTTTTTAAAGATTTTTTTCTATAAGTATATTAATATAGATGGTTAATAGAAAGGTAGATAGAATGATTATGCCAAAATTATCTAGCACTTTAGGAGAAATAATGAACCAGACAAAAATTCATACAAGAAAGTTCTTAAAAGAAAAATGTTATTAAATCAAAACTTAATCCTTATCTTTTAAAAATAATTTATTTGAATGGAACTGTGGTTGTCTATTAACTGAAGAAGAAAATGCTGAAAGATTATGTGATTGTCCCAGACCAAATAATATTCGAAACAATCCTAAAAAAGTTATTGTAACCGACTGTGATACTAATGAAGAAAAAACATATAAAAGCAATTATGCAGCGTCTAAAGACCTTGGTATTAATTCTGGGTTAATAACAATGTGCTGCAAAGGAGAAAACCGAGTAAAATGTTGAAGATCAAAACTAATGGAAAAAAGAATATAAGTTTAAATATTTAAATTCTTACTTAAAGATAATTTAAAACTTTATTTATTTTATTATTTTTTAAACATTTTTTTAATTATTTTTTTCATCTTTACGCTTTTTTTCTTAAAGCGAATTTTTTTCTAAATATAATATATAATGGCAATCGAGAGATCTACAAAACATATTATAAAAATTTTGCTGAAATTAAAAATTACATATAGACAAGATCCAAAAAATCAAATTATATTTAACTATACACTACACTTATCAATACTTAAATCTGAACTTAAAACTTTAAAAGGTATAAAAATAAACGCTTGGTTTTAAAAATAACTTTTGAATAAATGATAAAACTGATAGCAATATTATATATCAGCTTATTTTCAACAAAGCTTTAGAAATTATTAACACAAAATGAAATTAAAAAAAACTTTACATCAAGGCTTTTGATGAAATAATAAATAGAATTGTTTAATTGGTTTTCTGAAGAAAGCAGGCTGGAGAATAGAGTCTGATGATGGGCTCATTATATAAATAGAATTATAAATATAGTCCCATTGGCTGCTTCTAGTTATTTAGAATTAACCAAAACCATTACAAAATTCATGAAAGGATTAATTAAATATAAAAATGATGATAACGAATGTTTTAGATGGTGTCATTTAGCTTACAAATTTCCCTGTTTGAAAAAGACCCCCAAAAAATTTCAAAATATAAAAAACATATAAACGATCTTGATTATTCTGAATTTAATTTTTCCTGTTACATTAAATCAAATACCTAAAATAGAAGTTTAAAATTAAATACATTTAATATATTGGTTATGAAGAAAATAGTAATTTATCCCTTGTACAATATCCAAAATATCAATACGAAGAACACTGTGACATGTTAAAATTACTGAATGATAAAAATAAATATAAAATAAAATGATGATGACTGTAAGCCTCTCAATAACTGTAGTCCAACATTATTTTTTTTGGATAGAAAGACTTTAATAGATTAATTACTAAAAAAAACCAAGACCAACATAGAAAATATTTTTGTAAAAGTTGCTTACACCATTTACCACAGAAAGAATTTAAATGATACCTATTCCAAATTGATGTAGCTATTAATGGTACAAACCCAACAAAGTGTAAAAATGCAAAATAGGTGAAGTAAAGTACAATTTAAAAATTATCATAAAGGTTTAGCAGTACCTTTGGTAATTTATGCTGGATTTGAATCAATAACTAAAAAATTTTTAAACTTCTTTACCATCAACTGGAATCTTCATTTACTGAACCATTATCAAAATCCAAAATTTTGGTTACGGCTATAAAGTTGTTTGTTGTTTATGACGATAAATATACTAAACCTACCCAGATTTATAGAGGTCCTAATGCAAGTTTAAATAAGTTTATGAAAAAAATGGCTTGCGGAAAGGATTATTGTAAAGAAATATTTAAAGAACATTTTAACAAAGATTTGAGATGTCAAATAAAGCTGAAAGTGAATTTAAAAAACAAAAGTTTTTGTCATATCTGTGAAAAAGAATATATAGAGTGAAGTGCCATTACGTGATGAAAAACAAAGTTTTCCAAACGTACAAAAGGTCCGGGATCTATTGTCATATAACAGGAAAATTCAGAGGAAGTGCTCACTATCAGAATGTAATATTATTTCAACTAACACATAAAATTCCTGTTTTTATTTTGCATAATTTAAGAGGTTATGACGGTCATTTTATTAATGCAACAAATAGGGAAATTTAAAAAAAGAAATTAATGTTATCCTAACAATATGGGAAAAGATAATGACATTATTTAATGATTCTGACTTGGTCTTTATTGATTCATTCCAATTTATGTCTCAATCACTTGGATAACTTAGTAAAAAATATTTCCAGAATTTAAATACACATCAACTGAATTTAATGTGAAAATGTTGCGAAGCTGGAACCTTCGGTACACTAGAATTATTAAAAGACAAAAGGTGTGTTATATCCATATGATACAGGAATCATTTAAAAAAATTAAAGAAACAGAATTATACTCTAAAGAAGAGATTTATTTTCAATATTAAATGAAACACATATATCTGACAACGAATAGGAACATGCTAAAAATTTTGGAATACATTTAAAATTTAAATCAATGAGAATACATGATCTTATTTTAAAAACTGACGTATTACTTTTAGCTGATGTATTCGAAAATTTTTAGAAAACTATTTGGAGTACTACAAATTAGAACCTTTCATTATTTAGTTAGTCCTGGTTAGCTTGGGATGCAATGTTAAAAATGACTGGAATATAAGTTAGATTTTTTAATAACTGATTTTGATAATGTATCTTTTTATTGAAAAGGACTTGCGAGGAGGAATATGTTATATTTCAAACAGATACAGTAAAAGCAAAGATACAATAAATATATGAAAGGATTATAATTCAAAAGAAGAAAGCAAAGTACATTATGTACCGTTGGGGCATCGACGCCAATAAACCTTTAGGGTTGGGCTATTGTCATCCTACCCTCTGGAAACTTTAAATTTATATCCGAAAAATAATTAAGAAATTAATTGCCAAAGGTAAACTAACTTTATAGTTGAATGTGATCTTTGAATATCCAAATTAATTACATAAAAACCTCACAATGATTATCCTTTAAGCTCCTGAAAAAAATTAAAAATACCAGATCAATGAGGCTTTCTGATTATAGTAAAAATATTACAACAGAATTTTGAAATAGGAAATGTAATGTAAAAAAATTAGTTCCAACTTTTTAATGAAAAAACAAAATTATGTAGTTCATTTTAAAAAATCTTTGAACTATATACAACAATTAGGGTTAAAAGTAACAAAAAGACACAAAATATTAACTTTTGACGAAAGTCATTGTTAAAAAAATATATTGATTTTAATACTCAAAAAAGAGATACTCACCAAAAAATTCATTTGAAAAAGACTTTTTTACAGTTAATGAACAATTCTGTATTCGGTAGACGATGGAGTATTTACGCAAGGCGGGTTAATATTAAATTACTCATATGAAAATATTTTATTAAAATATCATAGCCAAACCTTCATTTTGTTAGTTTTGCAACGTGTTTAACTCTTACCTTTTTGGTATTCATAGAATAAAAGAAAGTTTGTTTATTAAACAGACCTTGTTTACATGAGTTGAATGTGCATTCTAGAATTATCAAAATAATTAATTTATGATTTTCATTATAATTACATTAAAGAAAAGATACGAGGGTAATAGTAAATTACTATTCACTGACACTGATCATTATGTTATGAAATAAAAAGCCAAAGATGCATATGATGAATATTATAAGGACAAAGATTTATTTTATAAACAGGTGATTATGATAGTAATTTTCAAAATTTTATTTGATATTATAAAAAAAAGTAATTGGAAAAAAAATTTTAAAGATGAAGCTGCCGCATTCCCATTGGTTTGAATTTGTCGATTAATGAAGTAAAATTTTATTCATATTTATTAGAAAACGAAGTAAAAGTTAATAAATGTAAAGGAATTAAAAAACTAGTTGTTAAGAGAAACAATCGTCTTGGAAAAATTACAAAGATTACTTTGTTTAATTCAACCCAAAGTAATCACACACCTTTAAAGTTATTCGTTCAATAAACACAATCTTTCTTTCCAGTTATTTTATAAAAAAAACATCTTGGTTCATGTTATGACGATAAAAGATATATTCTGATAATGGAATTTGATAACACAGCTACTCTTTAATAAAGAACCATAAATTGTTAAATTAATATTCGTAACGTTTAAAAGAATTCATATATAAAACATCATCCTTTGTAAATTCATTTGCATAATTAATAGAAATAGATTCATTTTTCCTATTATGTTTTAACATGATTACTTTGAAGAATTACACTTTCTTTATTTTTTAAATTTGTAATTTTGCTTCTCCTTTATCTAATTTAATTGTCATCAACAAGAATAATTAGATGCAATTTTGTTTAATTGACACAATATTACCCCCCTGAACCAAACCAGGACTAGCATTTTACAGTTTTGCATTGAAATAATCCACCATCCCGGTATCTTGGGTAAAACTTTTAAAAACAATGGAGTTTTCTTATTAAATAGTCTTCTATTTGTTTTTCTATTTATTTACTTTTCATTATATTATTGAATATTCCCCCCCCATTATATAATTTTTCCAGTTAAATAAATGTCTCCTTTTTATTAAAATAATTTCATAATAGTTTGTTCCATTTTTTACTCTTTGATTAAGAATTTTTAGTATTTTATACAATAAATCTACAACGTACTTTATCTTGTAACATTTTAATGAAAAATAAACAATAATATCCGCAAGAGCATACTTGTTCTTTTTTTGTCTTGATATTGAACATTGTTGTGATTTTACATTGTATATACTTAACTTACTTTTCTTTTGGTGGGAGGAGAGTCCAAACCCGGATCGGATACAAAGAATTAAGGGAAGTAACACACCCAATGTGTTTCCAAACCAGTAAGTCATCTATATTGATTATTCCACACTCGTCCTTTTCTTTTAATTTTAATAAATTATTTTCTACTAAAGTACACGCCCTAAAGTATTTAGATTTTTAATTGTTTTAACCCATTGTTCAATTTCAAAGGTTAAAATAGGTTTGTTTATAAATTTATTTTTTTTTACTATAGGAATTCTCTGTCCAGGTCCTCCGTGTGAATCATCTGTAGTCCTTTTCCACTGATCAAAGATGTAATCCTTTGATTCCTAGACTAGCACTAACATACCTAAAAAAACCCACCATCTTGTTTTTGTTATGTGTAATTTAATCACTTCCAGATCCTACTAGTTGCTTTCTTTTGATTAGGTGTAAGATATGGTGAATACATATTTCTCTTATCATTTAGCTACTGAAATCATACCATTTCCAAGTATTTACTTAACAAACCAGTACTCTGGCTAGACCCAGACAAAGGCACCAATGCCTAAGGGCTAATATTTTTTGGGGCTATCTTATTGCTGCCATTGGAAGAAATTGTTTTTCCTAACAAATCCATCCAAAGCTCTAAAATCCACCATTTTGGACCTTGACTGGACATTTGTTTTTTTTTGAATTGTAATTCAATCCCTTATTATTTGCCACAGCTTTTTTTAATTTGATTTAATTTGTTTTTTGTAAAAGTAAGGAAAGTTTCCATGTAATTGTTCATGTTTAATCTAAAAGTATGTGAATTTTTATATTATAACTTTGGTGCTAATTTTTTTCTTTTTGTCCATCTGTAAGGTTAATTTTATATTCACTATAATTTGATTCATTATATTAACTTATATTTATTTTATTTAAACAATAACTATTTCATTTCCAATAGTATTAATTCAACTGTTTCGTCATATAATACAAATTTGCGTAAATATAATATCTTGCTAGTGGGAAGTGCAGTTAACTAATTGGTTAATGTAATCTGCTTAGATCTTCGTAGTTACTTTCCTTTTTATATTCTAAGTAAAATGAACAAATCCAAATAAACTATACAGTGTTGATCTATTTAGCAGACTTCCGTTAGTCTTATTATTTGTTTATAATACTAATTAATTACAATCATCATATATTCTTGATCATACTTGTATATTCTGTTTCTGGATAAAAAAAATCACCATTACCAACTTCAAGTCACGACAAGAACCAAAATACAATTATAAACCGAATCCATCTATCTGCTGCATTAACTTTAAAATGTATCTAATAAATGTGGGTTATGTATTTTGTGCATTACTTTATCAGGACGATGTAGTAATAAAACAAATACATTTGTGGTGTGTTTACACCACTGTTATTCTAAAACTGTATTAATTCTGTTGTGTGTCACTTGATTGGCATCATCATTTCCCGAAGGTATGACCATCTTGCTTTTAATCTTTCAGTAGTAATTAGATCAAACAGACCCGAAATTCATTGAAAATCAAACGTGACCCATAGAATTAATGTTTGTTACAATTACCCTACCTTGGATCAGCAGCAATAAGCTCAAGAAATAATTTCAACATCATCTGTCAGCTGCCAGTGTTATTTTGAATTTGAACTTGGAGTAAAATAGTAAGTTTCTCAAACCCTGAAAAAAAGAATAATAATTTAATGATTTTAGCATTTACCTCAGCGATCACCTAGGATTAATTTCTTTCCTAAAACGAAACCACTATTATATCCAGCATTGGCCATCCCTACTTCAGCAACACAGTAGTATCTAAAGAGATAAATTCATTTTGTTCCAGTTGATTTTGCATAATCTTCCAGATAGTGCAACCAAACATCTTTAGGGGGCATATACTACCTGATATAAATTATTACACTCATAAACAATTTTTTTCCATTTTGTTTAACCACTAACCTGATCAATTAATGAAGCTGCTTATTACTTAAAGCAATTGTTCTCCATCAGTATAATATTACCATTAGAAGCGTATTTACTTAAAACTTACTTACAAAATAAGCTTTAAACACCAATCAAAATATGAACTTTCTATCATTAATTGTACATGTGATAACCGTTTTTTTTTTTGTTGTTTAACATTATTTTCCCAGTGATAGAAATTAAAGCTGTATCAAACGAATAGGAGTTAATTCAATATCTTCACAATATTGATTTGTCTAAACATGTATAGATAATATATTATGTTTATTTTTTATTAAAGTTAAAAACTTTAGTTTTTTTTTTATTTCAAGTTTTATTTTATTTTTTATTTTTTTAAATTAAATCTGTTAATACGTTTTTGTTGGGCCTGAATTCCAGATCCTGACAATTTCTATTTATTCTCATATGAATATCCTCCTCCTCCTTACTATTTAACTATTATTTTTTCTGCAATTCCTTGGCAATTAAATCACCTACTGCCGGAGCAGGTTTTCTTTTAAATTTTTCAACAATTTGTAGCTGCATCGTAAATTGCCCACGTTCTGTTTCCAACCTTTTTTGTTCCACTTTCAAGTGCTGCTTTTCCTGCTGGTTTCCAAAGCTTTTTTTTTTCCATCTGTGCTAACTGAAGATGCAACTCCGCTTGAAAACAATTTCGTTAAAGTGTCAAAGATACCTGTTTCCATAGTATGATTTCTTTTCCCCGTGTGAGCATCAACATAAATAAATATTCCTTGATTTTTTGTCCATAAACTTATTGTACATTATATAAAACAGAATTTAAAATTTCATATTTTCCTTTTTTAAAATTAGTGTAAAACTTGTTTTCACCTCCATTAAAATAATTATTCTACGAACCAAATACATCTGTGAATATATAGTTCTAATTGAATTTATAATATATTTATTAATTCAGAATATCCAACTCTTTTTTGTGAGTTCTTTTGTAAATGGATAAGCTCTTGTTAAATCGCAGTACTTAATTAAAGCATAGATAAATCACTGAAAATTATCCATGAACAAGTTGAATTACATAAGATCACAAATGATTTTAAATTGTATCCACAGAGTTTTAGGATTATATTTGGGTGTTTTAGTTCCCCTTGGTCAGTATTTTCTAATTTTTTCTCAAATACCAAGCAATGGATAAAATTTGATGTTTTGCCAAATCCAACTTGAAAATTACCCGAAATTGACATCAAAATCTAAAACTACTTAAAACAAATTCACAAACTTATTGGAGCAATTTCTGATTTATCATTTTCATAATCACCATGTACTTATTAATGTTTCCCTAATATAATTATTAATATCTTGTAACAGTAAGAACCATTTGTTAATATGATATCTTTCAATCCTTACTCATAGTTATAACGAATTCTTGATTGTGCATATTCATCACTAATATTATGCCAAGAATAGGGTCATGTTGTTAATACAATCCAAACCAACAACATAAGTTTTATTTTTATCTAAAATTAAAGAACGACTACAATCTGAGTTGTAAAATCACTCGGAGTAATTTTAATTATCTTTAAATTGTTACAGAACTTAATACATTTTTGTTCCCATTTATATATAATAAAAACAAAGTTTTCAAACTTTAATTAAAATCTATATTCCAAGAAAAATAATTTATATAACATTTCATGTTGTCTGGTAAGAGTGAATTCATTTTTTACAATATTTCATCAATTATTCTAATACCGTCATTTTTTAGTTTCTTCATTATTATTTCCAGCATCAATTGAACCACAAATTAACTCCAAGTCATCAAACCAATTCTTTTGGATTACATTGGACAAAACGTCATAACCTTGTACCCTAATTACTTTTTTTAAATTTCATAGATCTTTTATTGATAGGTAATCCTGATTTTTGTGTTAATTCTTTGAATATTTTTCTTGAATGAATTGAATGTTTTAATTAATTGCTATAGCTTTATTAATAGAATCAATTAAATCATCTTATCTACATTAGTGTTAATTACTTCCTTTCCAGTTATTCTATCCCTTAGCAATTAATTTATTTTGACCATAATGTTTAATTTTAAGTTAATAATTAAATTACCATATTGGGGTCCATTTGGCGAAACTTTTTATTTGGATTATTATGTTTTATTCCTTTTCCTATGTAGAGCTAAAATTATTAAAAGTATTTATCATCCGTTTTTTTTGTACTTTATCAGTTCGTCATGTTCATGTTTAAATTCTTTGCTTTTCTTGTTTATTTAGATCTTTTGATCTTGATTTGCTAGCTATCAGACCGTTTAGCATCACAATCTTCGCAGTAACATTACATATTGTAAATTGACTGGTGTCTTCAAATATTTAATCCAGATTTAGATTCATCTGCAAGTAAATCAGGTCAAATATTTCAGACGGTTTGGAATATCCATATTCATTTAAAACATCAGTATCCAAAACCATATCCAAATTTATTTCATGTATAGTTTTCCCGCCCCAATTTGTCAAATTCCCTCAACAGGTCGTTCATCATCAGGAGACTCAGTAATGGTATTGGTTCTTGGAATAGCCTGTGGTAAACCCTATATGTTTGTATGTTCTTTCATTTCATCACCTAGTAATTCTAATTGGTTGTTTTATCCAGGTAAGCTTTTAATGACTTGATAATTGTTCTTTTGACTTTCTATTTTTTCAGTAATTGGCTTATAAATTTCAGTGTACATATCCCGATTTTGTAGCTTTTCCTTATTTTTTTCTCGATCATTATTTCTTCTCTAAGATCTCCTCATATTTTGCCGCGAACTAATTTTTTCATATTCTTATTTCAATTAAGTTTTGATTGCTTTTATTAATAATTTATAGACAATGTAAGATAATGTAAAATAATTTAAAAAGAAATGTAATATTAATATAAATGGAAATTTCCCAAATTAATGATACAAAAAGTGATAAATCCAATAACTTTTAAACAATTTAAGCAATAATCCTTTTAATGCAGATTCATGTTTTAGAATGTTAATATGTGGATCGTCCTGTATCTGAAAAACAATACATTATTAATGCATAACTTCGAAAACCTCTATATATTATGATAATTATACTTTTATGCTAAAAACTTAGAACAATCTAAATATCAAGTATAATTACAACTTAAGTCAAATTGCAAAAAAAAATTAAAGTAGATCCAAATGAAATACTTGAATAGTCAGCTGATCCCAACCCAAATTGAACCTTGTGAGAAGCTTGAATCAGAAAAACAAAAAGCTAGAAAATTTGATATTTTGTATGTGAAGATAAAAAAGTTCTAAATGAAATAACAAAATACTTTATTCAAGGACGACACAAAAAACTGTTTGTGTTATTTATTTAATCAGTCTTACCTATAAAACACCACAATATATTCGAATTAACTGTTCACACTATATTTTATTTGAAAGTCCAGGTACAAATGGAAAATGATAGGCTTTGTATGAACAAAATATTAACCCTACCTCTTTTGCTAATGAACAAATCAAAAATAAGAATTTCTTTATAAATGACAGACCCAAGGAAGTTTTTAAGAAAAAACTTTACTGTAATATAAAATGGAGTTTTTTAATGATGTAAAACAAATAAGTGAACCTGACAGTATAAGGTAAAGTTTAAATTTTGATATTGATTTAAGGTGATTAATGCTACTAAAAAACAATACAAAAAGCTTAGAAAGGACATGGAATCATATCTTTCAACAGAAATAAGGAACTTGATAACACAATGAACAGAGCATTAGATATGGGAGGTAATAAAATAATCAACCTAGTGAAATCCAGATAAATCCACCGAATGTCAGTTTCAAGACATTTATGTTTAAAAAAAAGATCAAAGTGTAATAGATGACTATAGAAGCTTGAAAGAGTATCCAAATCTTTAAAACAGATCATTAAGAAGAAGTAAAGACTATGAAGATTTAACAAAAGATTTTAAAAAGAAATTCATTATTAATCTTTGAATTACAAAGTAAAATTGAAGAAGCTCCCATTGAAAGCTATGGTTGATTCCTATTAAAAACTTGAAGAGAATCTGATTTGACTGAGCTTGACAACATAAAAGAAGTATTTCGAGTTAAATTTCAACATTTTATTCACCCAAAATTCAAGTAATTAAAAGATAGTATGATTAAACCTGAAGAACTAAAAGACAGTTTATTGACGCTGAGAAAAAGTTACAAAATATTTATCATTTAGAAAACAAGAACAGAAATAAATAAACTAAATACTGAAACTACAATAGCATAATGAGTTTATCGAATGTAATTTCAAATACTTGCAAATATCAATCTGAATTGGAAAAAGGCAGCTTCACAAAGTGGTATGACCATGATACATATCAGCATTAGAGGACTTTAAAAAAGATCACACATCTAAAATCGACGACTTTAAAACCTAATGTCCGACATTGGAATTAGTAATGTTGACAAACCTCATACTTTAAAGTATGTAGACTTAAGTTAATATTACAAAAAAATTACAAGAAAGATATGACGCAGCTTAATGCTACAAGTTGAATAACATGGTAAAAATGAACTGGCCTTTTGTAGTTGAAAAATCAGTTAAACAAGGCGAGTTATTACTGCTAATACAGAAGCAAATAACATAAATAATAATCCGCTAGAAATTTTGAGAAAAGCAACTAGTAAACATTAATTTAATAATGTTGTGCAAGTCACAATATAAAATACGAAGAGTTAATTAAACTTAAAGGTTTATTACAAAAGAGTATAATGAATTTAATGATAAATTTAATGATAAAATTAAAATACAAATAAATGATTTGGACTCTGTAATTGAAATATCAGCAAAACAAGGAGAACAATCACTGCTAATACCCAATTAATTACTGCTAATACTCAAAGGCAATAACCAACTAATGTCGGAGAAATTACCACTAATACCCAGAAATTACAACAAAGAAAAAACTGTTTTCTTAACACAAGAAACACAAGGTAGGCTATAACAAAGAATACTGTTGACAATCATCTGCTTCCTGAAGTTGCCACAACAAAACGACCTTGATGTATTAGCCTGAATAATTCTTCAACTTAAAAAAAAGACAGGAAAATAGAAGAAGGCTAGAGGAGTGGGGACATGAAGTGTTTCTCTTTGAATACTATAGATAACACTCTTTATGATTACGTAAAAAAGAAAAAGTATTTTAACCGTCGTGGTGCCTGGATATATACAACATATTGAAAATATGACCGAGGCTGAACTTATTTAAATGCATTTAAATTAAACCTGGAATTATTGTAATTATAAAGAATTTAACAAACACAAAACCAAGAATATAAATTATTTGCACAAGATGAGGTTTTGAGTGTGTGTTTTAAAAGTTAAAAATTCCGGAATATATAATAGATTTATTAAGATTTTATTAACGGGACCAGCCCCTAGGTGAAGCCAAATACACCGGAATAAAAGCCCAATATCACATTTAATCTATAGGTGGTGAATCCTGAATATCATACATTCTTGGTATATCTGAGTTTTGATAATGTAAAAATAACAGCTGAGGACTTTGACACTGATCAGGTTAATATCTATGTAGAAAGAAAAAAATAAAAGTTATCTAAAACAGGACAGTGAATGACATTCCTCTTATGACGATTCAGCATCTACAGAAGATAACATTTCGCTTTGGGCGGATAGTTTACATCAAATTCATGATATCGGATGAACCCAAAGGACAGTGGAAATGATATATATACCGTGGGGTTAAGTATAATAACATACAATATAAGACCAAACAAACACATTTTGTGGTTATTTATTTGTTTATTTTTCATTTAACATGTTACAAAATGGTAAATAAACATTTTATGATTTATTGTATAAAACACTGAGAGTAAAACAATGTAAAACATAAAAATGGAACAAACAATATAAATTATTTTTAATAAAAATGGGTTTTAAAATGTAATCGAAAAACACAATATACTTTACTATTTATCAAAATTGTACCATACACGTTATATTCTCATAACTACTCCCGAAAAGCCGTATAATCAATCATGCATATGCCTATGGCATACTCAAACGTTGAGTGATTTCAACAACATCAAAATACCATAACATTAAGCCATACGTATGATTATGGTATAATCCAATGGTAGAGTCATTCTCACCAACATGAAAGTATTATGATACTCAACCATGCGTATGATATGGCATACTCATAATTCATCCAGTAATTTCTAAAAATTCCGCACATTCATCTGAAGTTGATGGATCGCGGTAAAAATTATCGTTATTCTTCTTTCTTTTAAATATGGCTTGTCAGTCCAGATTCTTTTTTATTTCATATATCTTGGATTTTCTGTGTACGATGTTTTCGTTGTTTTGTATGATGTACTTTGGTTTTAAACATTATTGTTTCTCTTATGAAGTGTTGTCAATGATGCTGTAATTTTAAATATATTTTGGTTTTTAAACGATCATTGTCTTCCTGAAAGTTTGTATCTTCATGTTAGTAATTCGCCCCCTGGTTACCAGACAAATTGTTTTAATAATTCGTAATACGTATCGCAATATAATATATTCCCATTTGTATTTTAGGGGTCGTGGAATAATTGTCGTCCTCAAATATAAAAGTTTAGAACATCAATATCTCCCGGTGAAACGCGTTGAAAAATTGGATCAGTTAGGTTTGTGTTGCGAATACTTATATATTGTTTACATGTTGCTTAACACCGTTGGTTGAAATGCCAGCCTGTTTTGATTATTTGTTCGCTTTGTGGGTCCAGAAGTTGAAACCGTATGCCATCAGTTTTATTTAATCTATTGTTAAAGTAATGGATAAAAAAGATAATGCGTTAATGAACTTGTATTGTATCTTAATGAAAAATATCCCGGATGATCATTTTTAATCAAAAACTGGTGCGAGAATATTCAAAAAAAACTTTTAAGTCAGACAAGACCTCCCGTATATTAAAACGAACGCGGTAGTTTAGTTAAAGAAGAAATTAAAAAAAAACTGATGCGTCTTATTCAGACGAATTTGCATCGATAAGAAAGAAATAAAAATTTAGCTCAGTGGATTCAGTGGTTGATAAGAGCTATACAAACATTTAATAACTGGATTTAATGACAATAAAAAGAAGATAGTGTACTTTTCTGCTTAACACGGTCAAGCAATAATTACTTTATAACAGTTGAGAATAGGAGACACTGGCGCTTTATAGTTGGCCCACAAGGAATTCCTTATTCTTCATCTTACTGGTAACTACTCGCTTTTTCGGGCTATATATCCTTGTTCAAGACATCCTAATCTTCAGAAGTGTGGTGTTGAACTTAGACTTACAATGCAAATATGAAAGCGTGAAGGAAATATGCACAGAACTGGGTGGGTAAACGATCTGGCCACGTTCGAAGTCAATACGTGCAAACGCTTACAAGCGTAATTCTCAATCAGATGTTTCAAAAAAAAAACCGACATAATGTGTTATCTTCAAAGGAATGCAAATAACGTCTGTTTAACATATAATACCATTTAGTAAACGCTTTGCGTCATCAAAGTTACAAAGAGATAATCTATACGTTTAATGGTTCATGAATTACAGTTGTAATTCTCAATTACCAAGTCTAAAGCAAAAATCTATTTAATCGACACCGGTGTCAGTTTTCAAGTTTTTCATATCAACAATAACAGCTGATAAAAGGAATGTGATAAGAAATCGTCTGTTTAATCTGCGGTATAGATAGTTAGTACATAAATAAGGAAATCGAAATATTTATAGTTAATTATTTTTAATATTTTTTAGATTTTGTTCTCATTTTTTGTTAATTGGTAAGGGTTTTGTCAAGTTAAAGCATCTGCCAAAGTTTTACTAAAAGTGTGCCAAGTGGCAGCAACTGCCACTGTTGCTGGGCCTTGCGTGGCAGGATTTTGGCAAAAATTTGGCAGAAGTGTTTAATCAAATTTACTTAAAGTACTTGAAAAACCTGTTTTTTTTTTTTCTTATTTTTAAATTGGCAGGCGTTGGTTAGTTTTGGACCGAGGGTTATAGGTCAAGTGGGATCGAACGCTCGCATCGGTATTTATATAACTACTAAAGTAGAAACCATGCATCAGATCTTGTTTTTTTTGTCAAGACAATTTTGTAATTATTTCTTTTAAACTTATCTGTTTCAAATATAGTGTAAATAGTTAATGCATGTACTTATACATGCCCTTTTACAACTTTATTAGATAATTATACAGTTGCACTTACTACAAAATGGTTGAAATTCCAATCTAGAAGACATGGTTTCTCTGTGAACTTCATTTATATCCCGCCAAAATGCATTAAAGATGGCTGACAATACTCATGTTTCCCTCCAAAGAAGTTACAGTCATAATTTCGAGATATGACAAATTTATAGCTGTAACTGTCAACTGTATTTTTTAAGCTGTATTTTTGAGACCTGCATGTTTTACACCTGTAAACTTCAACTGTATTTATGGTCATTTTCAACTTACAGGTCTTTTACGGCTGTAATTTCAAAATACAGGTCATTTACAGAAGTTTTACAACTGTAAAACAGTTCATGTTTTCGTACAGGTATAATAATGTTAATGGAAGATAATCCTGCGATTAGCGAAGTTGTCTCCATTTTATTCTCAAATTATTTACCAATGGTATTTTTTTTTCAGCTCAAATAATTCGTTTTCAGAAAATGACATTTTAATATTTCTTTCTGACTGTGTACTTTAATTTAGTAAGCTACTGTACATATATATCCAAAATAGGTTGTGCCTACTTGAGGTTTGTATATAGCTCCACTGCCTACATATTAGGTAGAACGAATAAGCGTACAATGGACTATTGTCATTTTTGAGACTGTATCATTACCAATAAAGAGAATAAGTCGCTAAATGTGAATGTTTTTAATATATTTTAGACCAAATTAAGAGTGAAATGACTTAAAGTTTGCTTGTTGTGGGTCTAACGCCGTTTTCCATGGAAACTTTAGTTATGTAACGGCGGGCAGTGAACCTTACCAGTGTGCTGTACCAGTACAAACCTGTTCTCCGCAAGTAGCTGCCAAATTCCCCACATGAATCAGAGGTGGAGGACGAATGATTTCAGACACAATGTCTTTTATCAAATCGTCACGGAGAAATACAGCACGCCCGAGGATCGAACTCGCAACCCTGCGTTTCGTAGACCAGTGCTAAGCGGACGGGTTATGAAATAACATTGAATTGTAAAATATGTCAAAGCGCTATTACTTCACCTACCTAAGGATTCGTTGTTTGTAACAATAGAGATCTTCCTTATTTTGTACTTAAAATTATCTTTAAGCCAGAGTTTCCACCAAGGGATGTCCTTTGACATGTTTGCATAGTTTGTTTGACTACATGTGGATAAATCCCTATCGACAGCTAGCGAAGCAATTCGTAACTGAGGTATGTTACTTTCTTGGCGTGTCACCATTTCACGTTCATCCGTCTGTCCTGCAGGTACTATATTGCCTGAAAAACAAATGAACATCCATCTGTAACGAATAACTGGTTCTTAAATTAAGAAATAACCTGTTTGAATTAGTTTTCTTATATGTATCCGCTAGGTTTATGTTTATCGCAGATTGTGACAAAGTGCTCAAGGATAGCTAGCTACTGTGCCTTCAGTCCGTCGTCGTCAGTAGTCTTTCGTGCCTCTTGCATCGTCAATAGTTTAAATGTAACAGTTAAAATACACATGAGGTCAAAAAATAACATAATCGTTGGAACTTGATAAAAATATTTGAGCTTATGAAAACTAGAACGTATTTATCTAACGTCATACACTTGGTCACTGTGTTACTCGATGTATATGAAACCAGGTTAGAATATATGTCTTCATTAAATCAAGGTAAAGATTGAAACTAGATAGATCATATTAGGTCTAAAACTATATCACAAAAGTAAATTATAATAAAAGCCTTGTTTACACTGCAGAGGAAATGTTTGTTTATATATTTATCAAAGTTATTAAATATATGGCTAAACATTTTGTTTATGTATTCGGGTCAAGTATAAATCAATTATGAAAAACGTAATGTTTTGCATTTTCAGATTTTTTAATTCAGGTTTACTGATAGATGAAATTTATTGATTTTGTTGCTTTTTGTTGATGATACGGCGATAGTAGGTAAAGCGCCAGAGGATTTACAGAATAGCCTCGATTGTGTGTGCAGCTATATTTTAGATATAAAATGCAATTCTAGCCCCAGTATCATTCACTACTTTTCGATGTTGCAATGTAATATCCCGAAACCCGAAACGACTTGTATGCGCTTACCTATTCTTATGAGCTCCTTTATTTTGAATAATCCGCAAGCCTATGATACCATTAAGTGTTTACTACGCTAAGACATCTTACTATAGCTGGCTGTCACTTATAAAACAAAAGGGCGGACAAAACACTTAAATAAACTTAAACAAAAACAAATATTCTTACGACCTTGATTGAATCTTACGAGGATCTGTAAGCTGGTCATGTATACAATAGTAAAATTTACACTTGTTAAGATTTGCAATTGTTGCTCTATTCGGATGTTTTACCAATTCACAAAACCACCAGTTAATACATCGAATATAGCATACCGCTTGAAAGCGAGACAAATTTCATATAATTAACGAAAAAAAGCACGAGGTAACCAAATGGATATTATAAAGTGGGAAGGACAAGGAAAGATGTTTAAATGCAAACTTATAGCTTACTCCTCAATCCTGTGACATTTTTATATATAAGTATATAACGCATTTCTGAAAATGATTATTGTTTAAATCGTTGAAAAGCCGAAATGCAACCTGTATCTTTATTGTCGAAATTACTATAGTCAACTTGTCGGCTATTGATATAAACACACAAGATAGCAAGATGCAATTTTTGCCATTGTATTGTTCCAAGGTAAATAGTACTCCTACAGAAAGTCTCATGTATCAGAGAAAACGGTTTACAGGTAGGTACGTAAATTTAAAGATAGTCAGTCAGTTCGTAAAAACAGGGCTCATCCTTGCAGGCCAAGAGCAGCAGTGATGCTGCTGTAGGACGTCTGTTGGATGAAGACACAAGATTTACGGTGTTTGAGAAAGCGTCTTCTCTTGACATTTCAACGGGAGAACACATGAGGTTCTCACCAAACACTTGGGTTTAGGAAAGATTGGTGCCTAACATGTTAACCGAGGAGCAAAAAGTCAAATGTGCTAAAGAAACGCTGAAAAGGTTCTCAAATATTGTCACTGGAGACAAAGAACTGAAAGTTGTTGTTGTTAAATGAAAATATATATGAAATGCGTCCAAGGACTGGTCTTCGTCGTCCCTATTTGATCCATGACAATGCTGCGACTAATAAAATTGCCATCTTTCCAATGTTTTTAAGAGTTAGAAAAAGTGGTACAAATCAATTATCGCGCCTATTCACCAGATCTAAGTCCTTGTAACTATTTCCTTTTTCCAAAGATGGAAAATATGCTGGCTGGACGCAAATATTTATCGAATAAAGCACTTGGGGGTGGCATTTTTTACTTACTACAGATCATACCAAGGGGGACTACCCAGCTGAGTCTACCTCTAGGATTTCTCGACTGGAAGTCAAGGGCAAATTCTTTGAATGGAAAAACTAAATTTGAAGTCTGTGTACAAACTGTATACCATATTCGAACACAATTGTTATTCTTCCTAAGGCGACCCATCTGTATAATTGGATTTCCAATATTGCTATTTTTATTTTCACCAATCTATTTTTATTTGAACCAGACAGACGACTTGTCTCAACAGGCGTTTGGTTTAAAAGGACTGGACTCTGGATGTTGGTAAAATCATCTTTAGAATATTGAAGTTTCGACGTATTATGAACATAAAAATCACGAGCTTTTGTTTTTTATCGATCTTAAAAGATGCGAAATGAATAAAAATCAAGACCGGGAATCAAACCAAAGTCCGCGGCTATGAAAATGTCCCGCGTTCTTGACCAATACACCACAGAAGAACACGTACTTACCGATGGTTAAACACAAAGTGTAAAGTTAAGGCACAATACCTCCGGTACCCCGTTACAGACGCTTTTCAATTTTGAATGGATAAAATAGGGAAATCAACTATTTCTCATGTGTTTCCGTAAGCTTTATTATTATTTTATTTCTTCGCAAAGAAAAAACACGACGGCGCAGCCATAAGATATATAAACCCGTGGTAATCATATATAAAAAAAACTGGAAACCTAGGTTAAATATTATAGATTTTTTTACTTCTATTTTCACTTTCAAAATGTTGAAAACAAGGCTCTGAATTGCTAGCGGAAAAGTCGCCTGAACGTGACTTTCTATAGCTTATCCTCAGATCCAATACGTAACGATAACAGGAGATGATTTTAATCAGATAGATTGTTACCCCTTCATATAGTTTGTTACATGCGTATATGTTTACGCTTTAAGATAAATACACATGTATTAAATACTCACTACTTTGACATCCAGGTCCTACCCAGTCAAAGTCACAACCCGAGGGACAGTTTCCTGTGCTGCTGTCACACTGTTCTTTATTCATGCAATGACACTCGATGTCACAGTTTGGTCCAAAATGGTGGCTAGAACTACACTGTGTGTCTGAAATAATATTGATATACATTAAAGCGTAGTAGCTAAGGGTCTTGATGTTAACATTATGAACAGGGCTGCAATATTTGGGTATAGACGCTACCAAAATAATTATTCATTCGTACCTCTTTATTTAAGCTCAGAAACATGGCAGCAATTTAAAGAGAGACAGATTATAAGTTATAGTATCTACGTTTATAAGTCTTTCGATTTTGCGCTTTTTAGAAGAGACAAACTCTATATAAAGGATCATTGGAGGTTATGTCAAATAGAAATCTGAATATGAGATACTGGCTTTTCACACCTTCTTCTGTCAGAGGCACAAACCTGCGAAAGCTCAACGTATGAAAATTTTAAATAAATGATCTTTTGTTTTTGAAATTGTCATTTTTCGTTCAGTTTTTCGCAAATAAAAAAATTCAATTCATCCATGCACTAAGACTTCTGTTATCTCAATAAAACGCTCTTCATACTTATGTTCTTATGAAACCAGGCAAAACAAGTACATACTTTACCTTTATACGAATGCTAAATTGAATAGTACAACGTGGTATAAAAAAATACTTTTTGTCCATTTAGCATTCATTTAGGAATGAGCCGCGGTTTAGTAGTTTACATTTGAGTATGAAATATACGGGCATTTTAATCTTGTAGAGCACTTTAAACAGAACTACTTATTTAATACCCAAGTATAGATATGTTAACCAAGACGATGATGTATATATTACTATCTTACATTTTTCTCTTTTTACGACCTTACTCAAAAACAAATTAGCTTGACATTTTTAAACAATTTTAAAATAAAAAAAACAAATCATGAAACGTGCCACATCAGCATTATTTTAACAAAACTAGACAGACGATAAACCTCTCAGAGCACAGTTTTGAGAAAAGTAAGTATCTGAAAATATAGACTATATAATAAAATAATGTATCTCTTACAGTAAAAATGTCACCCGAATTTAACCGCCCCGCTCGCTCCTATCTTTCCAAATTTCCCAAATATCCATTTGTTCCACTGTCAAAATGATAAGTTTACTTAGTATTTGCAGACTTGAGGGTATATTTGCGAGCGAGCGTATCGAGCGAACATATTGAATTATACAAATATGCCGCAAACATAACTATCCCGAAAAAAGATACAAACTCCAACAGTCCAGTCTGGTTCTGTTTTATACGAGACAAAAAGATACATGATATATCGCGGGTTGGCTAATTCATTTTAACTTCATCTTTGTATGAAAAAGAAATGTAATTCAATATGAAATCAAGATCAGATTTCCTTAGAAATTAAAATTAAAAGCTGGTAATATGCTTCTGTCTTAAGCAATATGTATAAAAGCTTTTATTTTATGCTTTTCAATGAAATTCTGAAATTTATCAGTGAAATAAAATTGATATTTTCACTGTTTCAAACAGTGAAAATATCATTTTTATTTTTCACTGGTACGGAACTACACTAAAATTAATGCGAAAGAATATGAATTATGAATAATATAAAATTCCATGCAAAATATACTTCTGTAAAGATATAGATGTACATAGATATTTACAGGCTCATAAAGATACACGTTCCATCATTATTGAATCTAAAGGATGTCTGGAAACGTCATAGAACTATTTTACAGTTATACACTATAGATATAGTGACGTCATGAAATTATGATGTCATGATGCGATGCACGTGGCGCTGCACGGATGAATGGATAAGATTTGTTTGAAACCATAAAAATACATACTAAAAAGAAAATTTGTTTGTTTCAATGTAAGATCGCAATATATTCCACTCGTGAACACTGTAATTTACATTAAATTAATTTTTCATTCGTGGCTGCGCCACTCATGAAAATATTTAATTATAGTGTTCACTCGGTGAAATATATTTCGATCTTACATTGAAACAAATAAATATCCTCTGAGTATCTAATGACGTGTACATCTTAACAAGAAACAAACAAGTGCTAAATAATTTAATGAAATAATGAAGATTTACGTAAGTAAATGATCTCTTTTCATACTGAAATTTCAGGATGCGTCTTCATAACATTTCTTCAGCCAGGCCTTAACACGGCTTTAAATGTACCCTATAGAATTGCCAATGTATACGGTTTTCAAATGGATCAATGTTCTTCTTTTCAGTATGACTGTCATAAAATTCATTTGGTATGTCTTAAGCAGTAGAAGAAAGAAAATATTTACCTGAACCTTTAAAGCAAAAAAACAATAAGGCAAAAATAAATCCGTTTTTAATTTTGAAACACGTCGCCATTCCTACTTTCCGATGGGCTATACCTTACTGAAAACTTTAAACATTAGTTGTACAAAATTACAAAATTAGTTATTCAGTTTTCTTCCGCATTCATACAAATCACAAATACACATTCACAAACATCAAAAATAACGACACAATAGTAAAATGGATGATTTACATTTGCTTTTGTTTCCAATTCTTTGTATTATAACTGTGGACTCCTCAATTTACGTCAATTAAATTTCATCTGCATGAAATGAATATAAAGATTCACGCATGAAAACAAATTACAGAGATATCTATAAATAGGGCAGAGCATTACTACGGGGTGTATGTTATATATTTTATTTTTATTTATTTTGAGATTTCAAATCACTCAGTCGAATTTTCAAAATAAACGAAATTTCGACTTATTAGGTTATGCCTTAATGTAAACATGCACTAAGTCGAAATTCCCTGGTTTAACCATGGTTAACTCTTAAAGATTTCGACTCAATTTGAGCTAATTTGGCAAAGGAATATAGACAAACTCTATATGAACATATAGTAAAGAGTGCGACCAAGATCGTGTACCTTGACCGGATGACCGGGTAGTATTCGAATATTTCGACCATACATTTATATTTTGAATGTCTTACGACTGAAGAGCGTAACAGAAAGTGAAATGGTGAAGAGGGTAGAATTTGAAAATGAAAAATCCAAAGTGCCTGAGGCGGGATTTGAACCCGGGTCGCAAAGGGTGGCAGTCCAATGCTCTAATCACTGAGCCAAATAGTCGGCTCAGAGATTGGTTTTAAACTTACAAGCACTGCGAAGGCGACCGTAACAATATCCCTCTTCAAAGGAACCATCATTTGTGATGACGTGCAAGCCATTTCTGCATAGAAAGTGCCGTTTTATGGACGATCCCCAATCGTACGACTTAAGAGCGTAACAGAAACTGAAGAGGGTGTTTTGAGGTGAAAAGTGCCTAAGGCGGGACTCGAACCCGAGTCGCACGGGTGGAAGTCCAGTGCTCTAACAACTGACCCAAAGAGTCAACTTCCTGACGCAGTTGTCAAAGATTTGTTTTTAACTTATAAGCTATAAGCGACCGTAACAAAGGTTTAAGACCTAGTTCGTTTTATTATTTTTGTTGTTGGATTTAACGTCGCACCGACACAATTATGTCATATGGCGACTTTCCAGCTTTGAAGGTAAAGGAAGACACCAGTTGCCCCTCCGTGCATTAATTTATCACAAGAGGGCACCTGGGTAGAATCACCGACCTTCCGTAAGCCAGCACATGAATGATTTAACGCCCCACTCGAACCCATATCGATGAGGGGCAAATGATTTGAAGTCAGCGACCTTAACCCCTCGGCCACGAGGCCCTCGACCTAGTTCGAGCCCCTACCACCGGTTCCATAAGTCAACATTTTAAGTCAGTATCTATAAATTTCCAGTTGATAAATAACATACACCTGATCTGGCAGTTATTCTGTTTTGTACTTGGTAGACAGACGTTCCAATCTTACAGATAAAAAGACAAGATACTACGCCGAAATGTCTACTTGTATAGGCTCATAACCCGTTGACCTACTCACTGGAAATTTCGAGTTAGTGAATATGACATATAACACTAATGCTCTTTCGTATATAATTCCAAGACATAGTATACCTTATAATTATATATCATGTAGTCTGTAGTTAGGTGGGCCGGTGGTCTAGTGGTAACACGCTTGACTGTCAATCCAGAGGTCCGGGGTTCGAATCCCGGTCCAGGCACTGGAAGATTCTGAAATGCTCTTGAGTGTCGCCCACCTAACCAAGAGACCTGTACTGGTTCTTCCCAGGAAAGACGGCTTCGCGTGTATCGATGCAATACACCGGACACGTTAAAAAACCAGACTCTCTATTCGCAAAGAGCTGGGCTATGTTAGCCGGACAGGCCTGTATCTAAAAAGAATTACTCCCTGATTGTTCTGGGGGCTTTGTCTCCCTCTGTCCCTCTGATCAGATCGCTCTGTGTCTGTACTAGTAGATGATGAATTTCGCGCCCTGTATGGCTGCGTTTACTATATGTAAAGCGCCTTTGAACGTGTTTATCAGGAAAAATATACTATATAAATCTGGTTCAATAATAAAAATACTAATAATAAAATAATACGATTATAATAGTGTAAATGTATAAAGTATATGTAAGTACTAATAATACTTACACATTCACTGTAAAAGTGAAATGTGCAGTTACTGCAATAACAAACAAGTGCACATTTATCAGTATTTCTCTGACTGTTTTATTATGATAATATTGCTAGGTAAATATTTTGTCAATCTCATTTGGACATACATGCATATATATTCATTTCAATTTTTTTAAACATGGTTAGCATAGGGATGTCTTTACAGCATAGCTGCCTAGTTTTGACCATATTACTGACCATAAATCAGGAAGCATTATTTTGACTAACGGGCCAATTTGTTTCAACAAGCCTGTGTATGTCTGTCATATGAGCAGTAAGACAAAACTTTGACGCCGGCTTTTGAACGAACTAACGTTCCATGTCAAGTGTGTATGGAAAGTTTGATATTTTTGAGTGGATTGTTCTGAACTTTATTTTACCGTTCCAGTGAAAAAATTACACGAGGCACTGCTCTTAAATCTTTTTGTCTGAATCTATTTTCCTGATACTTTAAAATATCACAGAGCGTGAATTATTAGATTACCAATTTCAAATTATTGATATTATTTATTTATCGTTTCTATGGCAAACTTTACTACCACTGTCTTTAACTTTCTAACAGTCATTTTAAGTCGTCCTTACCACTGACAAAATGCTTTGTGTTGGAGAACTAAGAGTCCATGGTGGTGTATTCAGAACTAAGTTTTCTTTGATATCATCAAATTCAAAATCAGTTTCCTTCATAGAATTGCTGATGTGAAATCCAAAAGGTTTTATTTGTTTTGGTTTTCTGTCATACGAATCCTGGTACTTGGGTTTAAATATGATTTTATGAGCAGGATTGGATTTGTTGGCAGCTACCCTCAGAGCATATTGTAATGACAGTTTTTCACAATCGTGTAAAGGGACGGTTCGTTTGCTTCAACATACAAGCTTTCAACAGGCGATGTTCTAAATGCGCCAAGAGCAATACGAAGACCTTGATTATGGATAGTATCCAACATTTGTAAATACGATTTTCTGGACGAACCATTACAACACAACCGTAATCTAGCTTGGACCTAATCAAAGCTCTATAAAGTCTTAACAAAACCTTGCGATCTGCTCCCCAATCAGTATTTGAAATTACCTTTAAAAGATTCAACGATTTCAAACATTTGGCTTTCAGGTATTTTATGTGTGGTATAAAAGAAAGCTTTTTATCAAAAATAACACCAAGAAATTTTGCTTCGTATTTTTGTACCATTTTGAAAAAGCTCAGGGTCACAATGTTGTTTCCGTAATTGAAAAAAGTGGACAAACTGAGTTTTTGATTGGGAAAATTTAAAACCATTTTCCATGGCCCAAGTTTGAACTTTGTTCAAACACTGCTGTAATTGGCGTTCAATCGTACGCAGATTTTTTGAACGATAACATATTAGAAAGTCATCAACATATAATGAACAATCTATCCCTGCTGACAAACATTTCACAAGATTATTAATTTTGATGCTAAAAAGTGTGACAGATAAAATAGAACTTTGTGGAACTCCCTGTTCTTGCTCAAAAGAGTCAGAAAGGGTAGAACCAACACGTACTTTAAAATTGCGACCTGATAAAAATTGCGATATAAATGTTGGAAGACGACCTTTTAAACCTAAGTCGTTAAGATCATTCATAATACCATATTTCCATGTAGTGTCATAGGCTTTTCTAAATCGAAAAGACAGACACTAAATGTCTCTTTTTAACAAATGCATCACGAATAATTTTCCAGTCGAACAAGATTGTGCTGCGCTGCTTGCGAAAACCGCTTTGAAACTTTGTAATTAGGCCTTGAGATTCAAGATACCAAACTAGTCTAGAATTGATCATACGTCTAGCGTTTTACATAAACAACTGGTAGTGCAATCGGTCTATAATTACTGGGGTTAGTGCTATCTTCCCGGTTTTGGTATTGAAATAACTATAGCATCTCTCCAGGAATCTGGAAAAATGCCAGTTTTCCATGTAATATTATAAATTTCAAGTAGGAGGTCTAATGATTCTTGTGGTAAATGTTTTAAAAGTTGATAATTAATTTGGTCCGGACCAGCTGCGGTATCGTGACATTTATCTAAAGCGTCAAGCAATTCTGTGAGTGAAAAAGGTTTATTATAATCTTCATCATTACTTGAATCAAAATTTAAAGGTTTACTTTCTTTAGTCGATTTTATGTTTTGAAACTTTTTATCATAATTGTTTGATGAAGAGTTTTTTGAAAAAGTTTTACCAAGTGTATTGGCAATGGCCTCCTTGGTAGATGCAATAGACTGGTCTGACTTTGTAAGATGGGAAACATTTGAAGATTTTCCTTTTCCACTTATTTTGCGAATCATTTCCCAGACTTTTTTAACCGATGACCTAGAATTAAGTTTTGAAACGTATGAATGCCATGATTTTTTCTTTGCTTGTTTTATAGTTCTGCGAGCTTTTGCTCTCAGAATCTTAACTGATAGTAGGTTTTCTTTCGTCGGCCGTATATTGAACTTTTTAATGGCCGCTCTACGTTTTCGAACAGCAGTCTTACAATCATCATTATACCAAGGCTTTTTTTATGTTTACCATTTCTTGAAGTTTTAGGAATGGACTTGTCAGCAATATCGGACAGAAGAACTGAAAACCGATCAATAGGCTCATAAAAATTAGTAAAATTCTCCAAAGTCAAACCATTTTTACATAGCGTTTCAAATTGCTTCGAGTCAGCTTTATTAAATTTGAAATAAGAAGGGTGGTCTGATGGCAGATTAGAAGTATTTGAAATATTAATTGGAAAATGGTCACTACCATGCAAGTCATCCAGTACTTTCCATTCAAAATCCAGAAAGATGTTCGGTTGACAAATTGTCAAATCAAGCGAAGAAAAGTTACCTGTTGCAGGATGAAGGTAAGTTTTGGATTTATCATTTAATAAACAGAGGGCATTTCTTTCAATAAAAGTTTCAATAATTTGACCTCTAGTGTTGCTGTCAGAACAGCCCCAGAATTCACAATGACCATTAAAATCTCCCATAAGCAAAATGGTTGTGGTAATTGTTTTATAAGATCATCAAGATCTTCAAGATTTAGTTTAAATTTGGGAGGTATGTAAATCGAACAGATAGTAATTGGTCGATGTAATGTTACGTTTATTGCAACTGATTGAATACTTGTATTTAGAACAATTTGTCTGTGCGGACATGCATTATTAATAATAATAGATGTACCACCAGAAGCTCTATCAGTGTTAGTATTTATGAAGTTATACACTGAATAATTTTTGAAAGCTATTTTGTCCGTTTCCTTTAAAAATGTTTCACTAAGGCACATAAGTGAAGGATTATATTTTGATAAGAGAAGGAGAATTTAATTATAATTTGCTTTAAGTCCACGGCAATTCCACTGGATAATTTTACTTTCCATTTACAGTGGTAAACAAAAATTAAACGACTGGAAATTTAAAAGTATTAGTGTTGCATTGATTCAGGAGGTGGGAACCTTTTGATCTTCCCCTCCTTTGTGCTAATTACACTGGACGGAGCAGATAATGGCGGATCGTCATCATCATCCCCCGTCAACCGGTTCATATCAAGAGGGAACCGGTTATGAGTTTGAATGGGATCGTTTGATCCCTTTCCAAACCCATCAGTTTTCAAGTCAATTTTTTGTTTGGGTGTTTGACTCACCCAACGTTGATTAGAGTTTTGCTTTGACGACTGCGAATTTGTGTAGTTCGGAACATTTTGTACAGCTGGTGGCAGCCTTGGTTTAGCAGCTGCATTTTGAACTACTGGTGTCTGAACAGGTTTTGCTGCAACTTTTGGCTTTTCGTTTTGAGCATTTGGAATAGGCACGGGATCAGTTTGCGTAGACGCATCCATACATTGAGTAGATTTGTTTGAGTTAGATTTTGTTATGGAAGAATATGTCGATGTCAGTGATGGAGATACGAATTTAGCATTGGCAATTTGTCTAGCTTCAGTAAATCCAATGCCCTGTGTGAATTTGACATGGAGAACTTCGTTTCCGATCTTCCATGTCTTGCAGTCTCGAGACTTGGCTGAATGGGGCTCGCCGCAATTCACACAACGCAATGGATATCTGCAGGTGTCATGTTCATGAGAATAGCCATCTTGGCAGCACTTTGGGCAAATGTGATCAGCTTTATAGTTCTTTTCATTGTGGCCAAACTTGAAACAATTATAACATTGAAGAGGATTTGGAATGTAAGTTGAAACCTTTGTACGAAGATAGCCAATGTTGATAACAGAAGGAAGAAATGGAACGCCAAATGTTAGGATGATAGTGTTCGTTTGGATTTCTTTGCCTAGTTTCTTTATTTTGATGCGTCTAGCAGCAGTGACATGTTGCGCAGCAAGTTCTCTCACAATTTCCGTCTCCGATACTCCTGCAAGATCAGGACAACGAATGATCCCCCTTGAGGAGTTCAGAGAACGGTGTGGGATACACTTGCATGGGTGGTTAAAAAATGACGTCATGCCCAAATAATTATGTGCATGCGCTGCTTTGTCAACCTCCACGAGCAGGTCCCTGTACGCAGTTTCTTAACTGATTTTGGAACACCAGCGACACTCTCGAGTGTTTTCTCAATCACAAATGGAGAGATACTTGACATTTTAAATGTTTCGTCGGTGGACTGAATCAGAAGAAATCTAGGGTAAATAGTGTTTGAGCCAAATGGTCGGTGAGAAGAATTCTCACCTTCCTTGTCGTCAGAGTCCGAATGCGGTCGTTTATTTTTATTTGTATTTTCCATGCTTAAATGTTTCAGATTCATCACTCGCAGCCCCCACCCACCGCGGAGTCCAACAAGGGAACATGTAAACAAAGCGGATATCCAGCTTATACATGTTAGGGATACTGTAGTGATATACTCGGCCAGATATTTGCAATCTTTTTATATCACCAGCTGTATTGCTGAAACAATAAGGCGATTGAAGGGATTGCTACTCTACCCACCAATTGACCCTAAGCCACCGCCTTCTAGGAAATAAGATGGAAATACATAATACAGTGAAGGTTCTATAACTGTGTGAACGTACAATGAAATTTGCTGAGCGTAGTTAGATATGACCAATAGAGAGAGACATTAGATTTTGTATACATAAATTTGCAAAAGCTCAGAAAATTGTACAATCTAGAAATGAAAACACAATAGATGTAATTTTAAGTGAAGAACCAGAAGATGCAAACGTAATTAAAGAGATTTCCTAGGGGTTGGCATGACTAGCCGATTGATCGTATCGGGCCAATACGACCGCCAAAAACGTCTACACCGAATCAGAGGCCAAAGATGTGTATTGGTTTCCACATCCCGGAAAGAGAATGTATACATGTAAACAAGTACACATCATCTCCCCGAGATGCCATGGGGCACCTCAACATCCAGGACCCTCTTCTCCGGCTTACGGGCCGCCACCCACGGCAAACAGGAGGCTCCATTTCGGGGGAGTCGTACCCCTCTGCATGGAGATACAGCCAGCATTTTCTATCTCCTGCCGGCAAGGGGCACCGTCCATGAACAGGTTCAATCAAACCGAGCCTGCAATATTTTCGTTTTAATCGTGTTGAGCGACCTGTGAAGTTTCCACTTTTCTCTATTTTACCAATAGTATCTATACATACCTGAGAAAAAGAAACATGCTACTAGTAGTTTGTTATTTGCCTACTTATTTATTTGTATGAATAGAACTCTAGATATACTTGAAAAGTAATAGGCTATGACTGATATTTTCCTGCAATTTGGAATCTACTTTGGGGTGATTTGGAAATGTTTAACTAGTTGGCTCTTCCCCTCCTATACTCTGTATACTCTTTTTTTCTAATTACAAACTTAAAGAAATTAAATAAATCGAACAATTACTAGTCTATATTAAGTATATTTCACAATATCACATTCTCATGTTTATGCTCAAAATCAAAATCATTGATACGTAAAGTTAAGCACGAATTAACCGATTTTTACATTCGCTAATTTAAATCTGATGCGTGCAAACATTGCTAGGATTGTTCCGTTTTTTGAGGATTTAACGTTGCAATTATAGGTCATATGGCGGCTTTCCAGCTTGGATGAGGTGTTCTTCTGTGCATTATTTTATCACGAGCAGTCACCTGGGTAGAGCCACCGACTGCCCATAAGCCAGCTGGGTGTCTTCCTCAAATGCAAAATTCAACGTACCGAATGAGGCACGAACCAACATCGGTGAGGAGCCAGCGATTCGAAGTCAGCGACCTCAACCACTCGGCCACGGAGACCCCTGCTCAGATTGTTTCATACAGAACTGAGATACCAAAAATATTTTCATTTACCTGAAGCAAGCCTTAATTCACCTTTGAAATTGCATTTAGATAATACACGGTGTACTTAGAATATTAAACTGACGTATATGAGCATGGAAAAACATATTAACTCAGTTTGTAGATCAGGGTACGGACAGTTACGTCAAATAGACCACATCAGGAAATATCTATATACAGATGCTATAAAATCTATAGTAAATTCACTCGTCACTTCACGCCTTGATTATTGCAATGCGCTCTTGTATGGTGTCCCGAAGGTCTTGCTGAATAGACTTCAAAGTCTTCAGAACACTGCAGCTCGAATTATAACGAGAATATCGCGTTATGATCACATTACGCCGATATTAAAAGAACTGCATTGGATACCAGTACTCATAGAGTGGACTTTAAGATTCTAGTTCACACATACAAAGCATTGCATGACCAATCACCGATCTATGTTAAAGACTTGCTGGAACTCTATCAGCCAGCAAGAAATCTGAGATCCAAGAACAAATCAAAACAACTAGTTGTTCCAAAAGCAAAACTGTGAGTACGGTGATCGTAGTTTTTCATCAGCTGCACCCAAAGTTATGGAATGCTCTTCCGGCTACCATAAGAGACGCTAACAGCTTGGATGCTTTCAAACGATCATTGAAAACACACTTTTTCTTCAAGGTCTATTGAAACTCACTTTGCATTGAAAAACAAGCTTTGCAATGGAAATTATTTCCTATTGTTTATTGTTCTTTGAAATATCTAGTACAATTAAAATGTAGAGTAAAACCTGATTCAGGCTAAATACCTTTTATTGTTGATATATTTTTTGTGTTGTATTGTATGTCCATATCATTCTGTGATGTGTAGTTTGTACAGCGCTTTTGAACGTTTATTTTATAGATGAAAAGAGCGCTATAAAAATCTGGTAAATAATAATAATAATATATCTACACACCTGAATGATATACATTTGAAAGGGGCTAGAAATTGAGTAGTTGATTCTTTGTCCCATTGAATAATAGATGGCGAGAAGAGGAAGAAACTAGATTGTATATTATATCTACATACCTGAATAATAAACGGTAAGAGAAAGAAACTTAGTAGTCGATTGATAACCCTTATTAATTACATATATGCATGCATGCATGATAGACACTAAAATAATTTGTTCTTTCTCCCTTATTGTATATATCTACTTAATATGCACCTACACTTTTAATTACATCTGGTCCATATATTGCATCTGAACGGGTCTGCCATTACTCTAACTAGACCTAACTATGTGTACGGATACTGTCTAATATCTGTGCATATTTAAAACAAATCTTTCATATACAGTTAAACTAGACTGCTGAGATGAGCCTAGAGAGAAAATGGTTTTCTTAGAAAATATCCGTGTCAGTATGAAGAAAGAATAAACTTTATTACAGAGTATTTGATCTCAACAGACTTTGTAAGTCTACAAAGGTGTAGGTATTGATTCTTAATAGAAAAGTGTAAAATACTTCACAAAAGGCTCTTTTAAGACGTTCATTGGTAAATTAATCTGAATGTACACATCTTACCAGAATGGGAACCTAGTCTTACCCAAACAGTTCTACAACGATTTTTGATTGCTCTTCCGGACATACATTTAAGATATTTTTAGAAAGTCAGCATTATTTTGTATTCTGTCATACTCTTAATTGTATCATACTTTACATAATTCGGAGTGTTTAATTCTTAAACTACAAATATATTATTGCAGAATTGCACTTCAAATCATGTACGCCATAAACATGTAAATATATATAATGGTGAAGGAAGTATAAAACATTAAAGCATTAAATGTACACAAGCAGAGAAACTCTTTAAAGAATTCACTTTCATTACTTATCTATGTGATTCCAAATTACATATGCACACAATTGTTAAATTCTTTATATCCTGAGGTGTGAAACACAAGAGCAAAGTAAAGTCTGTATTATCAAATACCGTTTTATGCATTAAAGAACTCCAACTGCAACAGCACAAATAAATGCTACAGCATTTCGAAATATTGTAGCTGGACTATTCGTATTAATATTGCTGTAAAAAGTTAATGTTAATTTCGTGTACATCCGCAATCTGTGCATTTCATTTACTTAATTATTTGTGGTGTAGTGTATCATTTATTGAGTATTAGCAAAATCAAAATAATATCCAACTGTAGTATACGTGAACAAATGTATCACTACGGTATCATTGTTCAGTCCCAATAAAAATCTAAATGTAAAAACATATGTTCATTATAATGTCATCCCTTTTGGAAAGGGTAAGTCATTTTGGCTTATGAGACTTCTCTCTCCCGTGCACCTCGAAAATCTCGTCTTTATATACCAGATCCAGACAGGAAGATAATTTGTTAACCATTATTTAATCACATGGCGGCTCGCGAGCCGGTCACAACAGAACTGATGAAAACAGAGCTCGGACTTAGATATTTCTTTTCAAATACAGATGCTTTAACCACTAGACAATCGTGCGCGGTATATGTGCGTTAAAAGCTTTTATTAGTCGTTCTAGAATAATGAAAAGTTGGAGTTCATTAACAGAAACCAGTGGTCCAAGAGCAAGTGGATTTTTTAGTTTGTGATTCGACAGCGTGTAACTTTACAGCGTATGCCTGCATTTTATACATATTTTAGCATCGAAACAAATAAAATTTGTAGATACATTTTAAAAATAACAAAATTAAAAAGAAAGGACAACCAATAGTGCAGCTGACTGAAAATTTTTTCAACTTTTTGTCTCTGGAAATGTATTAAAATTATGCTACCACATGGAAAACTTGAAAAACATTAGAAAATAGTTTATTTACACATTGTCAATATGTTTCGAAAACTTTTTTGGTAAAATTTAATTTGCTTCCTGCCCATTATTATTTAGGTTTTAATACCTGCAACGAAAAATATATTAGTAATTAATACATTTATATAAAAATTTGGGAAATTAAAAATTTCCTAGTATAAAACCTTCTAATCGTTTTTACCAAGAATAAGCTTTGTACTTTCAAACAAATAAAAAATAGGCAAACATGCTGATTTTTTTTTCAAAAAACAAGGAAAAGGCTCTCTCTTTTCTTCGCCATGTAGCTTTTCATGATTCCCCCAGCTAGAATGTATTTTTGAGGAAATAAATTTAAAGGGAAAAAAGTTACAAAACATTCACGCGCATAATCTTTTTTTCCTCAATTTATTGTGATATAATTTTTTCAAATAAAATTTTTTTCTTTTTGGGTATATTAAAACATATTTAATAGAAAAGGGGGGAACATTAGCTTTGGATATGAGTTTTACGATGTTTTTACCGCTTTCCTTTTAGGCGTCGTAAACTTTTCCCTTTAAATTCGGGTTCGTTTTGAAAGGGTAAGGTTGAACAATGATGTAATGTGTATGAACACTTTCATTGGTAGAGAAAGGAAAACATATTGATTAAGGGGATTACAAGACGTCTTTGTAGTGAAAACAATACTTGTTGTAATGTAAATTTGTTAATGCCTATTCAGAATATTTTTTTAAACATAAAAATGTGTCAGTTGGGGGTTATTGAGCTGTTTTTTTCTTTTATGTTTTCGATGTTTATTTTCTCATAGAAGTTATACAAAAAAATAAACCATAACTTTAATTTGGTGTAACTGAAATCCTGTCCAATGGTAAAAAATATTGTTTTAAAAAGGCAGAGGTGTTTTTATTGTTTCTACGAACTTTTGGTCTTTTAATTAAATTATTTATTGAAGACAACCCGAATACGGAACAAGGGGGGTTTTTGAGAAAGATTTGGAGCCACTAATAGATCAAACTCCCGGTTGTGTTTTTCCCTTTAAATTTTTCCCAAGGTAAAGTGTGTGTGTTTTCGTGATTTAATTGGTCTTTTATCATTGTAAAAAGTATTATTTCTTCATTTGTAATAATTTGCATGTATGTTCAAGCTGAAAAGTTTAAAATTAAAAATTTCCCCCTTTTTAAATAAGGAGTGCTATTTTGTCGTTTGCGATCTGTTAAGGAGCTTTTTTTAAAACATTTGGATTTGAAGGGCAGGTTTTTGTTTTCAACAATTTAAAAAAAACAAAATCAAACCCCGACGTTTTCAGAACGATCAAAGAGGATCTGCAGCTAACACTTTTGGGTAGGAGCCCGGGTTTCTTTTTAAAAATTGATTGGTTTTCTAAATATAACGAGATGTTAAAAGTAGTGTACAAAATATGCTTTGTAATGTAACCCTTAAAAAAAAAATAATTATAGGGATACTGCTAGCTTTTTTTTTTTTTGACAATTAAAAAAAATTCATATTTCCTTTGTTTGAACACCCATTATATAAAATTGTTTATATGTGTACTTGCTGATTTGTTTAAAAAAACATTTTTCCCTTTTAAATTTCGGAAATGATTAATCATATTTTTTTTTAAAAAAAAATATAGTTAGGTCGAATTTTCTAAATTTTCAAAAGGTGTCATTATAAACACAGAATTGTATGACATCAATCGAGTATTCGCAATTACCATGTATGGCTTTGCCATTTCTTGAAATTACCGCAACAACAACCCAAAGAAAACCAAAAACCCAATAACAGTTCAGCAATCGCTGCAATACCTTTCCAAATTTGCGTCATTTTTTCCCGCCTGTTTTAACAGCTGAAACAGATCAAAAAATTTCCCAGATTGTAAAAATTTTAAAAACCATTCAAATTTTTCATATTTGCGGGAAGACAATCCCAGTCCTTATAGGCTGGTCATTTTAACTTTTGGGGTTGAACTAATTCGAACATATTTTTTTGGTGATGAATATGTGTATGAAAGGAAATGAAAGGCCCTCAAAAATTTTTTGCATTCACGTACCTTCCCTTGTTCATAATTAAAAATAAACAGGAATGTTTTTTGGTCTCGGTACACTGATTTGGTATTTTAAACCTTAATGTTTAAATGACAAAAAGTTTACGACAAACAAAAACGTCTAAAAACCGATTCATCAAACTGTCCTGACCCGAGGGTTAAAATGTTCGAAAGGAAAAAATTTATCGCGAAACGCTAAAAAATATTGTTGCGTTAAAAATGGACGTCATCGACGCTGAATTCGGAAGTTACCGCGAAAAATTTTAAAACCTTTTTTTTTAAATGTCTGTAATTTGAGCATTTTTTTTTTTTGAGCATTTTTTAAACGGGAATTAATTGCCGAAATATTTTAGGGTCTTTACTTTGAATAATGTATTTTTGCGGTTTTATGTACTTAATTGAAATATTATGCAAAATGCAAAAAAAGACTATGGTAAACCGATGAATTTAATACATATTCCGGCTATTTTTAAAAAAAGGGGGTAGTGATTGTAATAAAAATTTTTTCCCTTCCTTTTGATAATTTGTATTAATTATAAAATTTCTTGTATGTGGCTAATTTTTATTGCTCAGCATGTGAAAAAAAAAAAAAAAATGCATAAAGGGGGGATAAAAAAACCAAACATTTTATTTTATACAATTTGTTTTAGAAAAGTAAACCCAGCTGTCGTCTGAAAAAAAACTTAAAGGGTAAATTTGATGAAGATATATCGTTCCAAAAAAGAAGAAATGGGTAAAAAAATGGGGATTTTGTCAAATTATGGAGGGCAAAACATTTAAACTCAGAATCGGAAAACTTTCACAATAAAAAACATTTTTCCTGTGATTTTCAGATTTAAATAGTTATTAGAGGGCGGTGCCAGAAATAATTTTTTGGTGAACGGGATTTTTACGCAAACGCATAAGTTCCCCGAAACAGATAAGAGACAAAAATACAGAATGCTATATGTAGTGAACTTTGGACACATGTGCTGGCAAAGAAAACCCAAATTTAGTCTTTCCCCAAATAAATTACAACTACAAAGCGAGCTTAAAAAAAGAAAAAGAACAATTTTTATAAATTTTTTTTAACAGAGCAAATTTTAAAGACATAATTTCTAATACAAATAACAGTTAAAGAAAACGCCCTTCATTGGGATGTCATTGGGAAACTTGAACACTAAGTAAAAGGTTCCCAAGAAGAATGTGAGTTCTCCGTTTTAATTTCCCCTTGTATATTCTATTTCGGTCATGTTTTAAAAATGCACAGAACCGTCGTAAAAATAACGTTACGTACATATTTGTTAAATGAGTATCCCCATTGAAACAAAAAACACGAGAAATATGCATTTTAAGCTTTTATTAAAGCTAACGGCTACGTAAAATTTTGGAAAGGTCTGTGCTTCAAAAAAGGATAACATTGTTTTTGAACGGAAATCCTTTCTGCAAAACATTAAAATTTAAAGAAATACAATCGATTGCTATAGTCTATTAATTTTTAATTTTCCGCTGGCAAGGTTTAAATACTCCTTTAAAACAAAATGTAAAATGTTTTAAAAGCGTATACCCTTGTCAAAAATTTTCCCCCCCCATTCCCGTTTGCTTCCAAACTGGGCCCCCGCCTTTCTGCAGAATGAACGTCCCTTTCTTTCGAACATTTTTTTAGAACAGTTTAATCTACACCCCTCTGATTTTTGTAAAGAGATTGTTTTATTTCAATTGTTTGCTTTTTGTAACTGCGGGTGACATTCGTTCTTAACTTTACCCCTTTTTTTTTGCTGAAGGAAAGGCTTCGACCGTAAAAGTAATTTTAACCAAAAAAAATTATGTTAAATTGTTATTTAGGTTTTTACATGTAATCTGTTCCCATGAAGCTTGTTTCTTTTCCATTTCTCCTTTTTTTCAAAATTCGTTTTTTAAATTTTGTCTCTTTAATTATAAATCGGGTTTCCTTTCAAAGTTATTATTATATTTGCAGCTTCAAAAATTGGCCTAATCCTAAAGTTTTTCAAAAATGAAATAACAACTTTTTTTACATCTCACTGCGAAGAGTGTCGTTTTCGTTGTTGTATTTTTTTTGGGCCCCATATTTTGTAATATGTGTTGTTCTTTTAATGGTTTTTGTATGTGTTTATAACAAATACAAAAACAAAAAAAAAAAAGATAAAAAAGGCAAATTGATTTAAAGTAAAAAATAAATAAATGAAAAAAAAGTAGTGTGGGTTCGTTTACTTTAAAAGGGAGTTCGATTTTGCATGTTTCTAAATGGGTATATTACGAAAGTTCACCGATTACAATCAATTGTATAAGATCTTAAAAACGCTTTGTTTTACCTTTAACGTATTTGTTTGTTTTAAAACGGTTTACATGGGTATAACAAGCCCCCCTAATTCTGTTTCACGTTTTAATTTTCCTGTCAAAAGTTGTTTTCAGTTTTCACCCCTTCCCCTCCGCATTCTTCAAAGTATGCTATGATAAATGTCTATTTGTTTTTTTAGGTAGACAACAAACAACCGATATGAATCAATGCAATTCTAGAAGACCCAATGGGCAATAAATTTTTAAAATCATGTCGGTAATTAGTCCAGTTGGACGATTTAGTATTTAAATAATAGACCCTTTCCCAGCGTGCAGTTTTCACATGCCAGCGCTTTTACAAAGTTTTACATTTCCCCCCTGCTTCTACTACATCTTTGCATTATTGCTACAACTCCGGAAAAGTTGTCCAAAGTTTTATGTTGCATTTTTTAATCAATAGTAAAAAGGCTTAGAAAGAAATCAGGGCGAAGTGATGTAGTTCCATCTTTCTATTGATGCAACTGTATAATTCAAAAAAGCAATGACATTTTATGGATAATTTTATACAAACTAAAAAAATCGACATGTTTTTCAAAAACTTCCTCGTCCATGAGGATGTTTTTTACTCCTGCGCCCAAACTCCATTCAAACACCATCTGTAGTTGGGAATTTCCCGAAAAACTTTTTTTTTTGCGGAGTTTTTCGCAATTTTTCCCCCGCGTCCCGTTGGACAAGGGAAAGAAAGAAAGTACATTTTCAATTATATGATTTTTTTTTTAAAAAAACAGGGTAAAAAACCGGAATTGTTTTAAAAAGTTTGAAATGGCTAAAAGGGAAGCAAGCGAATGTAAAACGTATGCACAAAAATTAAGCAGTTTGATTAAAATGTCATGGTAAATGATTAAAAGCAACTTACTATATATGTAATACATGTAAAATATGCATGAAAGCACAAACCCGAAGTAAAAAATACACAGGAAAAAACAATTACGCTTAAAAGCAGCATGAAATATCTCAGGGAAAAATGTTTTCTTGGGAGCAGGGGTTTAAAAAAATTTCACAATCTTTGCATAAAGGGCATTATTATTAGTTAAAAACTTAATAGCATGTTACAGTTTTTATGGCCTACTAGAATCTTACTTTGAAAGTAAACAAGCACATAAAGCTAAATTTAAAAACAAAAAAAAAACAAAAACCAAGACTGCTTCCTGCAAAGATCCGTTTTGAATTTAACCTGTTTTAACCGTGCCTGACCCGGCAAAAGAGAAAAGCAAAAGGAAACAGTTCTGGCAGCAAAAAGCAGGCTAAAAGAATAGAACACAAAAACGGAAAAAGTAAAAGCGAGAGAAAATGCAAAAAGGAAACATATACGGTTTGTTTAAAAATTAAAACAGAAAATACTAAAAAGCTCAGCAGGACACCCGAGACTTTCCAGGGGCCATTGTTCCCGTGACATATAAAAAAGCTAGTCCTTCAAGACGTGTTTTTTTCCGGAAATTTTAGTTATTTTTTCGTCCAAAAAATTTAGGAAAACCTTTTTCTATTTTTTTAAAAAGGATAATGCCAAAATGTACATGGGTGTTAGAACACCTTTATAAAGAATTTCTTGATATTGTATTCATGAAAACTAGTATTACCAATATTCCCTTTTGCTTTTTTTAAGATTCACATTAAACCAAAAAACCCTTTTTCGAAGTTATGACCTGATTTAAATTATTAGTTTCAATTTGTAAAAAAGAATTAAAAAAAGAAAAGTTACACTAAAAACCCCCTGTTTTTTGTATTAATTTTCAAACACTTCATTTTTTCAAATGGACTTAACAACCTTCATCACATTGCGTCCATCCAAGCTTAAACCCGACATACCGATCCAAAAACTTGTCGCATTTAAATATCCCCGACACAATTTTTTAGTACATGTGAACATTTTGTCCATAAAATCCCTCAACACTATGAAAACGACGATTAATATGAGTGGTTGTTTTCGGGTTTAAATCTTTTTTCAACAATTTTTTTGTATATAAACGACGGGTATTCATATAAAGAGGGGGGTTAATATTGATCATTGTGACAAAAAAGACCAAGAATGTCAACCCGGGGAAAAAAGGGGTAAAGGGAAATCCTTTAGTCATTTTTTTAAAGAAAAAAATAGAAAAAGTTGGAAGTTTAATCCCCTGCATGCCCGTTATTTAAAAAAAATTGGCCCGTATTACAAATTGGTTTTTAAAAGCCAACTTTTTGTTTGGTCTTAAAGGGGTTTCTCGATCATGTAATATAGCGATTAAATTATTTAAGAGGCAGGGGCAAATAAATTTTGGGAGCAGCGGTTTTCAAATTTCTTCTTTACTTTTTTAATAGTTTCTTTCAGACTGATTTTTAATAACTTGAAACAAACGAATTTTGTAAAACCTAGTTTTTTTGACAATCTTAGAAATAATGAAACATGGTTTATGTACAGTTTTACAACTATTTTCCGGGGGGGATTATTTTTCTATTGATAGGCCAAATTTTTTTAGGAAGCATTTATGACATTTTGTTACTGCTGCTTTTGGTGTATTTAGTGAAAAGGCGTGACAAATGTAATAAAAAAATTCAATCGTCCCCAAAACCCTCAAAAGTAAATTAAATTTTTCTTTTTCACTTCTTTTAAAATTAAAAAATTACCCCTTTTTGTGACAAATTTTTAATAAGTAATATGAAAATATTTCCTTTCTAAAATTTATTTTAAATTTGGAAAAACGAAAAACAATTGGAAAAAAAATCTTTGGCATGTTCGGTTTTTACTGAGACTGATAAAAGAGAGCTAATGAAATGTGTAAAACCCCCCACGCCCTTTTTCATGATCAAATGAAATTCAAAATGCGATACAGTAAATGAAACATTTTATTAAAATAACTAAAAAATAACAAACCTGAATTATATTACTGACTTTCAGCATGTCTACAATAAATGAACTGTAGCTCTTCTACCTCCAAAAATTCAATAATGTCAATAATGACATAAGTGAAGATGGTACATGTCAAACGCGAGTTTTAACGATTTTAGAAACACTTACTAGACTAGACATAGAGCGTGTCCGACAAGACTAAAATTGTTTCACATTGCGTGTGTCAATATAAAATCATAGCAAAATCAATAACATCTGAGTACATGACAAAAGATAGTCGTTACACAGTATCCTTCAATAAAACGATATGTTCCAGATTAAACTCTAAGTCACATTATTTTGTACATTTTAGATAAACTCTTTGTCAAAAATTCAATTAGTAGATTTATTCGTTTGGTAATTATGTCAGTATCATTACTAATACAAAATTCTAATTAGATGATTAAAGAATGTTTGTATTAGTTAAAATATAAACAGAAAAGATATATACTTTCAAAATGCACTTTAGTTTACTATGTGTTTCATATGCCCCGTTTTTCCAGAACTGTCCTTACAAGTGTCCCAAGACCATCCTGGATCAAAATCCTGCATTCAAGAACCATTTATATGTATGCATATTCAATTATTAAATCACTGTTAACTTCGGTTCAAAATCAACAAAACCTAATTACTTTTACGATAGTGGCACCTTAGACAAACAAAATATGTATAAGTTTAACTTTAAAGTCCTGCTGAAATTATACATTATTCAACTTCAGAATAAACGTATAAACGATTATATCGTGATTTCTTTATGCTGTATCCTGATATCATGTGATATCGCTGTCGCTGGAAAGGGCACAGATGATATTTTTCAAACAAACCAAACCTAAAAGTATTTGAATATACGGATATAAAAGCCAAACGTTTCTGTTTCCAAAGAAATCACCACAACTATGACATAGCATAGATTATTTGTCTTTAATATGGGGATGTGCATTAAGTATGTGATGTTTGAAACTTTCGTCAAATCATATTAAAGTGATATAGATTTGCATTCTTTGCTCTACTCTTTGATGAGCAACAACTAACATTACTAAGATAAATATCCAACAGGGAATGCCACGTTTCAAAAACGCCTCCCCAAACCGAAAATCACAGCACATAAACGTGTACTCGACCAGCACTCACGCACGCACGTACGCACGCACATACAAAGCAAACACGCGAGATACAGGAACACAATAGGGCACATCATTGGAACAGCTAGTGGCAAAAGCTCCCCCAGGTAGCTTAAACCGGTTCATGGTGCGCATATTACCTCACACTTACATCAATCATATTCTGAAGTCACATGACAATGTAAATAAAGTTATTCTCACCAGGTGAATCCCTAACATATGCAATGCAGCAGATAGCACGCATGTAAAACACAAAAAGTGCTCATGTAAATATATATATGTAAAGTTAACCGTAAGAGTCAAAAACGCATATCTTTGCAGAAAACAGATCACCAAGAGAAACACTTTAAGGGCCCTACAAAACAAGCCAGAAGACAAATTAAAATAGCTCAATCACGATTGGATTTATAAACTACCTATACTACTATATTTTATTTAAGCCAAACAATATGTTGCCAGAAATCTATCAAATACATGAATCACCAACACCATTATGAATTTAGACAGCCTAGAAAATACCCAGTAATTAAGATTTTAATGCAAACACAGAAAGTATCTGTATTGAGGACTTTCAAAGTTTCCTTTCATCAATAAGTAAATTTTTATTGTTATAGTGAACTGCACCCAATAGTTTGCAACTTTAAATTTATTCTGACGTTAACGAATACACTTTTTACATTTTGGGTATGAGGAACCTTCAAAGTTTTATCATGTTAAAACTAATCTGAACTTTTAAGTATGGACACAACCAAACCAATATTGTCCTTTTATTCTGTTAAAAAAACTTGAAATATGGCCAAACTATTTTGTGATCCATGAATGTGCTCGCTACTCAACAATTCTTATATGACTTAAAAATGGCAAACATCCCGTGTTTTCTAGAGGACTATTCAGACACATGATTTCAACAGAAATATAATTCCGTTTAAAGCAAAGTTAAGTCAGCATACAAGAGGAACATTATACAGTTAATAGTAAAGATGTGTACTTCTTCAGTTATTACCATATAAGCCTTAAGATAACAGTAAATAATGTTTTATAAACATTTGCCAAGCATGAAATTCTTATGTTTGGTATTGGCCTAATTCAGTATCAAAAAAATTTAAATTTACTCTAATCTTATGTTGCTGATGTTCCGCCTTGCTGGCAACGCCAACTCACGACAGCCGCCAATACTTCTGCGTACATTATTTGCTACAGTTAGATTAATAGCCATTCCCGCCGAACCGATTACGGTTTTAATCAAAGCCTTGAGATGTCTGATGGTTGCGGGTTTTGCTAGAGTTATTTTCATTTTAAATGCCAATCTATAAATATACATGTATAAGAAACAAATACCAATGTGCCTCATATCTAAGATAAACTCTGCTTGACCTTACATGAACAGCTGGAAGTCAGTGATGTAACCATGGGCTGGAATACCTAATCATTGACAGATCTTATGTAATCTAAATGGCCAGTGTGAATGGTTAGAGGATGAATAAGAACTGCTTGATCATTGATAATTCATCCGCATTGTTAATGAATGGGACTTCTTTGTGTAGCACATGAACAAATTCCTTTGGATGTGATTTGGAATCAAATTAAGATGCTACATGATTGTCAGAAATACAATTAACTTTGGTAGCGGGATAAACCCGCAACCAAAATTGCTACAGAATGTACAATGTGTACAAAAGCACTCCGCATAAATACAGTTGAACTGTCAGTTTTGATCTATTGTGTCGCCTATACATAAAGTTTATACTACTACTTTAAGACGATTAAATACCACTCCGGCTACATATTACACATACTTGGACGCGTAACTTAAAAACTCGCTAATTACAGAAGCCTTATGTCATGTCAACGGACCGAATCAAGGAGCTTTGAGTATGAGTCAGTGGCTGCATTTATACTGCTGTCTAACTAACGTATAGTTATGCAAAATCATTTTTGCAATATTCATTTACCATCTGTACATGTGTCTCCAGTCCATCCTGGTTCACACCCATTTGTACAGGAACCATTTGTATGCAGGCAAACTGCGCCATTTAGACAATGTGCACTACAGCTGGAGGTACAATCTGCACCATATGTTCCGTCTCGACATTCTGAAATGACAAGAAAGAATATAAAAGTTTTTTTTGCTGTTTTCACTTTAGCATAGTAACTTTATTTCCTTACTGTATAACAAAGACATCAACAAAGACGTAGTACCTCCCTTGCTTTTTGCTCAGCATTGAAATGGTAACTGGCGTCTCTTCTCGTATACACTCCTGGCAATGGATGCTATTAGGAATGAGCTCTAAATGTTTATTATTTAATATATTAGATTATAATAAGTTTGATTCACAACAGACCCAAAATATATCAATATAAACTATAAAACTTGTAAAAGCTATTGAATTTGAGCATCGTGTAGTTAATTATTATGATATCATCAATGACGATTATGCTTGCATGAACTACCCGAACATTATTCATATTCATACACTTACTTTCGTTGCATCCCTGTCCTGTGTAACCTGCCTTACAACCTTGGCTGCAGCTACCATCCTCTTTACTGCAAACAGAGTTATTTCTGCAATTACCACTGCAATTGTATACACAGTTTCTACCATACTTGCCATCAACGCATCCTGGAAACAAAATGATGGCGCAATAAGTGGTCAGTGTAATCCTTACGTTACTGAAGATCGGATTATCACTGCAATTACCATTGCAACTGAATACCAAGATACTTGTCATCTACACATCCATGACGAAAACCCTACCGCAACAACAAAACGGAAATAAAGGTTAGATTTTGAACGCATTGTAAACTAACTATTCATGCTCAGATGTACGTAAGTCTGTAAAAGAAGATTAAAAACACATTTTTTGTCTGACGATACCACACTTTGGAAAAATATGTGCGACATTTTGTCTGATAGAACATCAGCATATTCCCAATTAAATGTATGTTTATTTTTTATATTTCTGTCTTCTCTTCAAACTTTCATACATGCCTGTTCTGTTCAGTCAACAAGTATCGAGTTCCTCATTTCGCTTAATATGTTGGTATAGTGAGTTCGTTAAAGTGATTTAAAATTTAACGTATCTAACACCTCTCTACAAAGGATGTTGTTTCCAATTAGCCAAGTGTTTTAGTAAATTAACCTTTTTATAGCAACAACCTCCTCATGGTATTTTTTCTGATTCTGTCCTGCGGTACTCCTCTACAAAGGTGCTGAATATAAAAGGTTGGTAATAGTTTTCATTATTTAGATAAGTGATATATATTATTATCATTATTATACCATATTTTTTTTTTTGGTTTATTGGAACACATATTATACACCTGTTTGTTCTGTTAAAATAATTATTCCTCATTTACATCAATTTCCGTCTATAGCTCGCTTAATCCATATATACGGTCGTACCGTTTTCATAATTATTACTTTGCTCTGAGCTAGATATTACTTCGGCACAGCTTCCTTACGCCGACTCCTATATTATCGAATAAAAGAAATAACGAAATATAAAATAAATCTATTTACAGTGTTTTTGCAATTAAACCTAAATGTATCTTAAACCTTTAACCCCTAAGTCTGCAATAAAAAGTATCACAAGGATCTTATTCAAAACATGAGCAACATGGGTGAAGAAATGAGGTCCAGCCAATGTGACTTTTGATACACGGAGAAAACTGCACTATTCAGCTAATACTTTGCCTCTATTTTCCTTATTACTTGACGGATTTTCATAAAATTAAGAACGTCGAAAATAGTAAAATGAATGCTTTCTTTCGCACGAAGCGTCTGTCATCAGTTTTCAGTTTTTTCTCTAACTTAGAGAGATACCTATTAAAATTTAAGAGATATCTTGTTATGCGAAGTTGCTAGCTCTTGAACAAAAAGACCTCACTCGGGGCGTTGAATTCTTCATGTGAGGAAGCCATCCAGCTGGCTTACGGAAGGTCGGTGGTTCTACCCAGGTGCCCGCTCGTGATGAAATAATGCACAGAGGGACACCTGGGGTCTTCCTCCACCATCAAAGCTGGAAAGTTGCCATATGACCTATAATCGTGTCGGTGCGACGTTAAACCCAACAAAAGAAATAAATGAACAAAAAGATGTATTCATTAGACACTATTACAGAGATGTCATTTTAATGTCACTTTGTCTTCGAATGCTAGCTGAATATAAGAATTTTAAAAGGATATTTTTGTTACTATTCAAAATGTGTACCCTTTATCATTATATCAAGTGGCATTATATTCTATGAGATGTGTCACTGTCTTGGCATAAATGTTAACAACTAAATGTCTGGAAAGGACAGAAATCCTATAATTCGGAACAAGTAGAACTTTGATGTTATACATCATATACATCAACAGCGAACGAAGAAAACAAGTTGATATAGAATTATTGAATGTTTGAAATTTTCTCTACTCTTCATTAAATTCACTAAACTTTATTTCTTAATGAAGAAGCGTCGGTTTTAAGGTTTAAATAAAACTATTTAATACCGTAAACTGTACAAAATAAATATCTATCTGAAATTCATCTGATTAATTACATTTCAAAATGTTTTTTTGAGCAGCAATAAAATGGGCACTAGTGCATTGCGGTTTGTGGCCGTGGTCGTGAAAAAAAAATATTGAGAAATATAGGGACTTATACCACACTGTAGACTTAAGAGAGTCTCAGAAATCTCAGAAAAGAAACTAAAGAACTGTTGTCTAGGTAGGTTTTAGTTCCAGCAGACTAAATGGCCAGTGATATCACCATCATCTGACGCCTAAACTACATTTATTATTTACGGGAGGAAATTTATAATCTAAAAACCTACACATTGAGCCCTTCCACTGAGGAGTATTTGATCACTTATCACATTACTCACGTTTGTACTTTCAAAGCTAGAATGGGTGATCAAAATATTAAAAAACTTCTAATCTGTATTGCATTCATTTTTTTTGTTTTGCAGAATTACATCGTCATATTAAGCTCTTTGCATAGGTAATTCAAGCTATTATGCCACTATATATTTATTTAATTATATAGCTACAGGTCTAAAGGTCGAACTGTTGTAAAACACAACTTGAATGATATTGCGATAATGTGTCCATTTCTCATCTGGTAAACACATTTGTTGACAAAACAAATTCTGGTGAAATCATAGAAAGATGTGAAATTTACAAGGTTTCTTCACTCGATACATATGATTTCTTTATATCACTTTACCACAAAATCTAATAAATTACAAACGGTTTTAATAAAAAACAGGGAGAGTTTTTAATTTCTTGCAAGTAATTTCAATAAAACATATTTTTTGCTTGTAGCATTGTTAAAATGTGAACCTATGACGCAGTTCTTTAAAACCCTCTACTTTTTATTGAACAATTCTTATGTCCGGTTAAGGAATGCATTTTAACGAAACGTTTATTTTTATTTTTATTTGGACTACTTATGCCCAAATTTTCGCAAGTTTGTTTTTTCTGTTGATAAGATTTGTTTCTTGTATGCACAGTGTCTTGCAAAATAGGGATGGATGTGAAAATGTAGTGGTAGCAAGACATACTGGTGATTTAGTTGTTCAGCCTTATGCGCACCAACAACTACAGTGCTACAAGCCAACGGTTCATCGCTCAATTTTTGTGCCCCAACTGTGCAACTGGCTGGTACCCAGGGATTGCAAAGACCGAGTTCTAGGCTTCGAACCACCACATTCATTGCCAACTCCCAAAGGTTTATGGGATCTAGGGCATACACCAATTAATTATTCCATTTTTGAAAGAGTATCTTGCACATTATTCCTTAAAAGAAATTGCAAAGGAATTAGGGAATGGGTTAACTTACGGGTTCAAGCTGAAATACACAGAGTCAAGACAATCTTCTGTGTCGAAAAATTTAACATTGGCTTTTGAGTATCCAAACATTGTTGTGGTCAAAGTTCAAAAAGAAATACCATTGTGTCGCATATGTGGCCCTTTTCTTATTCTACCGATGGCTAATTTAAAACAGTCTCCCATTGGAATAGTACCTAAAGCGGATGGGGCTTGGCGCTTAATTGCACGTTTATTTCACCCTGCAGGTTCAAGAATAAATGATGGTATAGATAAACAATTTACGTCCGTTCAATACATGTCATTTGACAAAGTCCCAGATTGTGGGCATGTCTACTTTAATGACAAAAAGGGACATAAAGTCAGAATTTCGTTTGTAACCAATACATCCAAGTGATTTTTGTTTGCTTGGGTTTCAGTTATATGGCCAGATTTACATTGATAAATGTCTGTCCATGGGTTGTAGCATATCATATAAGTTATTTGAACAGTTTACATCGTTCATTCATTGGTAAGGTACGGCCAAATCATCACTGTACACACTTTATCAATGTCTGGGCGACTTCAACTTTGCTGGAAAAAGGGGCACTGCACAGTGCGTGCAGTTAGTCGAATTTTTTCGAAGGCATAAATTATGTAAGAATCTCAATATTCCCCTTGCAGATAAGTCAGTCGGCCCCACAACAGTCTTGATATTCCTGGGCTTAGAATTGTGGAATCTAACAAATATGCACTTATCCGTATTCCACAACATAATGTTAATGAACTTCAGGACATTTTGTTGCAGTTTCATCAACGAAACAAAGGAATTAGAGTCCTAAGTTGGTAATAAATTGAGCTGTTTTGCTAAGGCTATAAGATCAAGTAGGGCATTTTTGCGACGCTTTTATGACAACATGGTTCGGCTTAAGCAGCCTCACCATAAAGTAAGGGTTTCTGTCTCACTGACAGTGGATATACGTTTGTGGCTTCAGATTTTAGAAAAGTCTAATGGTGTAACACATATCTCCGAGCAAACTTGGTATGATGCAAAGACATTGGGACTTTACACAAATACTGCTGGGTCTGAAGATTTAGGTTGCGGATGTTACTTTTCTGGAAAATGGATTTATTTCGGTTGGCCAAGGGACTGGGCGGGCATTCCTTTATAATTGAAATATATGTCGTTCTTGGAGATGGTACCTGTGTTACTGGTACTCTTGTTGTGGTGTCGTGTCCTTCAAAACAAGAGAATAGTTTTGAATGTTGATATTCCATATTCAATAAGCAATCTACAAAGTCCAAAAGAATCATGATTCTTGTCAGGCAAAGTAAACTGTTGTCAATGAGGCACAGTATTATAGTAAGAGAAGTACATATTTCTTCTTCTTTAAATGCTATTGCTGATTCCATTTCCGGTTAACAGTGGTAGAGGTTCAGGACCCTTACAACAGGGCCAGAGATAATGCTGTCTATTCTTTACAAAGTGAAGCTTACAGATTGATTGGTGTGTCTAATTCCAGATTGTCGTACAATACCGGCCTGGAACGTTTTCAAGCATTCCGTAATAGGTAATCAACGGACCAAGCCCCTTGGGAGGCGGGTAGTCGTATAGCTTTCCCCTTGTGAATTTGAAAGTCTGTTAACGTAAACATATAGAGGCCAGGTAACAATATATGAAATTGACAGGTAGAGAATTTTATGTTGCACCGCTTTCTTTGACCTCACTTCCCGCTCGTAACAAAGACGAAACAATTATTTTGATACCCTCCTTCTCCCCTTTTTGTTTTAACATGATACTGCCGTTGTGTCAATAACTTTTTCAGATGTTATCTGAGGAGGTTTATGACGACTACCACTATTGTTGCAACCGTCACGGCTCGTTTTTCTTGTCAAACACCAATGTATAGTAATAGCGTTCTACTAGTTTTAATGTGTAGACTTTGACATTTAAACAAGTGTGTTGTTTAATAAAATAAAGTTGATTAACACCTCTCCTATTTAATTGGTTTACAAAAAATACTCATTGGCAAGCACTTCGTTATACAGGCTGTGAAGACCTTTAAGCAATCTATGGCACTAGAATCAACCAAGGTTTATGTTACATCATGAACAATTTACGATAATTGCCAATTTTATGTCGATCATTAGCTGGGCTGAATTCAGGTCAGATCGCATTTGTCCAGTCGTTAGAGTCAGAGATAAGAGATTTTTTTTTATGTTTTCATAAAGTGCTATTAAAGAGAACTTTATTTCAGGGACGTTTACTGTAAAGCACTCCAACGCCTGATGCTAATCTACTGTACTGTTGGACCAATTTATGTAAAATTGAATGGAATTCATCTGTTTCCTCAACAGCCAATGAGTAGTAAGGAACCACAGGAAAGATAACTCTTGCAAACATTTGATTCAGGAAATTTCCCATTAATGTGACCACAAAAAATTGAAATGCCTGCATTAGCTTTTTTTTAACATAGCTTATTTTGTTGCATAAATGGTATCTTAAATTCTGTATGACTTTTAAGATAGGAAAATGTTCAAAATGGAAATTATACACTGTTTTCTACAAGGAAGTACTATATATTTTAATGGGGCTAAAAGTTCTTTTCATTGTTTTAATGACAGATGTGTAATCTCTCTACAGAAATCATTGAAGTCTTCCTTTGTAATAGATAAATATGCCGTACTGTAATAATTCAAATACATGTAGCAGAAAAAATGCAATTAGCTGCGGTCACTTTTGCACAAAATACCTGAAAAACTTGTAACGTGTCAAAATCTTGGACATAACTGTAACACCCTACATAACTTTATCCGTTGAATTTATGTTCAAAAACACAGTTGATTTGTCATTCATACACATATAAGTGTCCAAAAAATTAAAATGGTGATTGTTGTTGCTACACAAAGATCTGTGATTCAAGTCATGCTGGGATGATACCAAGGATGTTTGGCATGGAAAATACGTTGGGGCATTCCTGACAGGTCTGTTATTAGTTCTTTCATCTTGTTTGAATTAAATCTATTGATTTGTATTGTAGGAATAATAATAGCTGGTCAAATAACATATGATAATCGTTTACAAGTTTAAAAGGTTGATGGGGTACCTTCGCCACTGTACGCTTCGAAGCAGATTTTGCAAATAAACCTAGTGGTATCAAGACCCGACCCCCGGTTTCAGTGATCATGTAGAACCCAAAATATTTCCATGTGCCTAATGATGTTACAGTACTGCCAGGACTATGAATAAAAACTATTATTGCCGCGATCATTACTGGCCATACAGCTTTCTCCATTTTAAAGAGTAGATATTTTTAAATACGATAAAAGTCCAAAGAATGTACACTAAACAGTGAGAGGTATCCGAAAAAGTCTTGGCAGTTGGAGTTTAATTTTTCAACTCTGTGGTCAGAATCAATGTCGCCGACTTTGAATCTTCGGCGACGATTATCCGATCATCGGCGGCAATCGGAACATCACTAATTATAACAATCACATATAACCTTTCCGTGCTAGACGTGCACACACTTCCTGCATTTTGACTTATTTATATTAAGTGGTTTTAAAAGTGTTGAATAATTATCTGTTTCAAATTACTAGTTATCATTAGCATTGACGACATTAGTATTTTCTACATGTTTATTTTAAAAGGTTTGGGGAAAAAGACTATACATGGTATCATAAAATAATTTACACCATTTTGGATTTCTATGGCAGTTGAAATATACATTGTTCATTTTTTTCTAGGTTGCTTTTCTACCTCTTTCTAGGGACTTTTTTTGGTTTTGTTTATATCAGATCTTAATTATATGAGAACACTTCAGTAAATGATTTTTCACAAAACTTTACATGCAATTTGACTGGGAAGTTAAATTTTCAATTCGGAAAACTTTGAAATTTTGAAATTCTAAAGTTAAATAAAGTTTTTATTAGGACACTTAAAAAAAGATTTGAACAGTAGAAATTTAGAAAAAACTTTTCGGGTTCACAATGATACGTTTCATTTGATAGTACCATCTATATCTTATGGACTGGTCCTTCAGAAAGAAACAATAGGGAAACATTGTGTATTTGAATGCATATTACTATATTTAGTATCACGTTTCCTGTTCGAGAAGTAGGGAAAAGCCCATAGACTGTTTCCTGAACGGGAAGTTTTCCCCACTGTTTATCAAGATCCTTGCCCATTTTAAGCAATTTATATGTAAGGAATGCTTCAATTGTGCATATGGATGTATAGGCATTGCGGTCAGTAATAAAAAATATACCATTCTTGCACGTGTCACCACTCCATCCCGGATCACATCCATTCGCACAGGTACCATTTGTATGTAAACACAGTGTGCCATTCAAGCAATGCGTGCTACAGTTGCGCGTGCAATTTGCGCCATAAAAACCATCTTGACATTCTACAGAAATAGATAATGACTTTTTAAGTGATGTTTCACACTGTCAGCTAGTTAACCCTTAAAACTCACTTAAGGTAACGCCTGGCTGCTTCTCTTTAACCATTTAATGATATCAAAATACATGTACTACACAAATAACAATCTATGAATAATGTTCACAATTTTCGTTAGTATTAGAGGGCAACGGGGATATTTACTAAATGGCGTACGTTAGAGTATCTGTCAGATAAACCTATTTATATAACAGTAAGTTCCGGTCATATTTATCATATTAAGCTGCCACATTAAATCTTATCCGCGTTGACATTGCTATGTCAATAAACTAATCCGATTATATAAGATATTTTATATATAGACGTTCTATAATAATAAATAAACTTACTATCGTGACAACTGTCCCCTGTCCACCCTTCTTCGCAACCTGACAAGCAATAACCATCTGTAGGTCTGCATGTTGAATCGTACAGACAATGTCCACTACAATTATAGCTACAGTTCTGTCCATATGTTCCATTATTACACACTGAAAATTGTTTTGTATACAATTAACACTCATTGAATTCATTTACAAAGCTTGTATCAAAATACAGGATATCAATGTCTGATGATTCACTGTCATTTCGGATAAGTTAAGGTGTAAAATTCAATCTTTTATTCTAGTTTTCAGTTTTGCCTTTGATATCATAAAATTCTTCTTTTGTCTCCGTAAATACAATTAGATCATACACAAAAATCTGCAGCAGAGTCCGTCTATATGTCTAATGTTTTGTCTTTTTTGTATAGAAGATTTTTGAGCATTTAGGCAAAAAACATATGTATACTTTACCTGTCTTAAATGAATTTCTTAATGAAGATTTTTAAAAACAGATAGCACTCGAAGTTTGAGTTTGAATACCTACTTGTTTCACAATGTGTCCTCTGCGAACCAGCCTGGTATCCATGGAAACAAATGCCATTAACACGACTACAGTAACGTGACACCATTTGGAAACAATACGCACTACATGTTTTCTTACATTTCATGCCATAGTAACCAGATACACACAGTTTCAAATTAAAAAAAAAAGTGCGTTCCGATAACGTGGCTTTTCTTATTGGATCCTTGTCCTGATCAAGAACTTTTAATGTAATAAATGCTACAATTTGGGCATATGGATGTATAAGCGTTGCAGGTCAATAATAAAAAATATACCATTCTTGCACGTGTCGCCAATCCATCCCGGATCACATCCCTTCGCACAGGTACCATTTGTATGTAAACACAGTGTGCCATTCAAGCAATGCGTGCTACAGCTGCGCGTGCAATTTGCGCCATAAGAACCATCTTGACATTCTATAAATTAATTAGATAATCACTGTTAAGTGATGTTTCACAGTGTTATCTAGATATGCATGATTATGCATTTACTTTGGGTTTTCAACAGTATTTAAGTTATATAAAGGCAGGCGGTTAACTAAACTAAGTAGCGTTCCTGGATTCTGTACCTGTACTTACCTGTACTCCACAAATAACTGTCTACTTCTATATCAGAGGTTTCAGACAAAAGTGTCTTTTATCAAGGAATAACATGATTAATAGACATATTAGTTGTGCAATGAGATTCATCTTTTTTTATTATTTATGAATAATCAGTAATACTGTGTAAAGCCTTATTTTCACTTTTATAAATTATACGAGCTCAAAACAACGAACTGGTGTTATTGATACATTTCATATCATAAAAAGCGTAGTATACTCACGTATGTCGCATTTTTCTCCTCTGTATCCCGGCTTACATCCACCAACACAAATACCATCTGTCTTCCTACAGGCAGTGCCATTTATGCAGAATCCGCTACAGTTACTGGCACAGTTTTCACCATATTTTCCACCAGAACATACTGAATAAAAAGAACCGGAATTCCTATTAAGGTGGTGTATAAGGCTTTGTGATTTTTATTCTCGATACACTTCAAAGCTATGCACTGACCGTAAGTATTGACCTTGCACTCATTAAATTTAGCCAAATTAACGGAATATATTCTGGCTATTTCTTTTTAATTTATATAATATGTGTATCCTTAGATATCCACATTAACTAAATTTACTTATAAAGTTAATTAATAGCGCGGCGGCGTGGTGGTAAGCTCTCAGACTTCAAAGCACGTAAACATGCGTTCGAATTCACTTCACGCCATTTTTTTTAAATTAAAGATATTTTGTATTTTTTATCGATATTGCTTTTATTCTTACATTATTTTATGTATGAAACACATTTCACGTTTAATTTTTGTAGTGCTTAATTTATGATTTCATTTTTATCGTGTACTGATGCCAGTTCCTTGCATTGTCCGTTTAATGAACGGACACTTGTCAAGTCCTGAATGGTTCAGACAACATTTTGGAGAACGGTTTACTGACACGTAGAAGAGGAATTTTTCCTTCAAAAAATGTACGATGAATCGTGGTAAGTGTGCCAATTTTTCCGCCTGTTTAATTTACAGATAAAATAAAAGAAATGATATGATTTGACAGACCCCGAGATTTGTAAACGTTTTGTCCACAATCCCACCTATATTTGCATATGCGCCATGATGATGTTAATTAAGAAATGTATATATTGTAATGGTTCTTCAAGTGTTCTATCGTTATTTAGGTTCTGACGCAGAAACTAATTTCAAAAAAAGGTTAATGCGTTTATACAAATATTCTTGAATTAGAGTTTGTACAAACATTAAATATAAAATACAAAGACATTTTATTATAGAATTATAATCTGCGTTTTATCAGTAAACTATATAAACTCATTTGATATGTATGATACATGATATATATAATATGTTTCCTTTTTTTAAAAACAGAAAATTTATAACGCATTATTTTTACAGTAACTCTCTATATATATTCTGTGACAGTGACCCCCTAATCACACAAAATCTCTAAATCACGGACACTCATTTAGATAAAACGCTATTGAGTACGAATTTATAAATGCAATCATCGCAGTTTCCTTTTTGGAACTGTCAGCACAAATTCCATCTGTCATTCTATATAACGCGTTATTTTTACAGTACCCGCTGCAATTAAACGTGCAGCTATCGTCACATACTGAAATTGATATCAACATCTCACTTCCACGTCTTATCTTACGGATCATACTGTCATCATAGTTAGATTCTCATAATTTATAAATTAAAACAAATCAAACAAACATTTACTGGATCAGTATATCTCTAAATTGTGAGCACACTATTTCATTCCTATACTCAGATTTTTTACCAAATGTCTAGACTGCTAGATTGTTTCTAACGCGTCACTGCAAAAATGCCTCTTTTTGGTTCTTCCCGTATTTATTAGATAATTCTTTGTTGCCAATGACGAACTGACATTAAAGCTCAAAAGTAATGTCAAGAAAATTAATACTGGCAACGAAAGGTATTGCGCCTTTCATACTAAAACTAACTACCATAATGATTTAGAATGTTAACAACGCTCAACATCGTGTGTTGTATCATTAAATGATCAAAAGGTTGACAGCCTCGCATTTTGTTAAGATTTATTCGAAGTACACCATATCATTACATGTGTATCTAATGATACTCCTTGGACATGGTTTAAACCAACCATACCTGGTGATGGAGAATGCACACTTATATATTCAAAGAAAAGTATACAAGACTCAACTGAATGTATAGTTTATCATAATATAAAACGGTTGACACCATTTTTGATTTATTAAAGGTAATATACATACATGTATCTAATGTACTTCCGTTGACATGTTTAATACAATAATCATATTATGCGCTTAAAACGGGTGGCAAAAGGGTAAAATGTTATACTGTCTATAACAAGCAATATTTAGAATCCTTAAAAATGATGTTTGTATCAAAAAAATACGTATAGGCACATATATTGTCCAAATATGAGTTTTCTTTAAAGTACTAAAATCATTCCAAGCTATTAAAATTCCGAATATGGTAGACCAATAGTTTTAGAAATCACCAAATCGAGACAATTCATAATTTATATATGGTACTTTTTGTTTCTTTAAATTAATCATCTATAGACAAAATAACTGTTTGTTGATAACGTATAAATGTAATCAGATGAACACAAATCAAAATGTTCTATTTTGAAATAATAAAATCACACAAGCCCTTCATTGTTTGTGGTGGCCATGTAATTAAATTGATTTTTGTCGTAAAACGAGGTTAACATCTAATATGAATACTGTTACAATCAAAAGGATTTAAAGGTTTGTAATAAAAGTATATTCAAAAGTCTTTTTGGTTATATAGGTTATATACAATCAATTCAAGTAAAAGGTTTACAATTTAGATGTTAAAAGAGTCAGATGTAAAAAATATACTAATTTATTTAGGTCAATTGTGATTGAAGTTTCAAGCTTGCTTTAATAACTATCTTGTCCACTTCCTTGAATATCTAGTGCTGGTGGCATATGAGAAGGTGTTTTCGCAATCCCAGTCTACCCTCTTGGTTTAGCGGCCGACACCTTAACCCCGCTCTAGATTGTTCAATCAATGTATAGAGCATTAAAAGGTTTTTTCTAAGAATTGAACGTATCACCTCGTTCTAGACCTAAGGTGGTCCAGGTACATATTTATCCTAAAACAATACAGAAAAGCAATCCAATCATGTCTCATGAAGTTAAGAAGAAAATGTTGTCCCTTGAGTGGTAGTAAGGAGTTTCTATGATTTGACTAAGTGATTTAAATTATTTCTGACAACACAGTGTCAAACTTCAAACGATTGCATAAAGAGAAATGTTCTGACAAACGTTTATAAAGATCAGTTGAAAATGTGGCCTCTAGTATTTTGATATGCTTTTGCTATGATTTAAAGTAACGACCTAGCTTTTAACCTTGAATAGTTTCAGACTTGACAAATTATTTTGAAAATCTGGCAAAACAAATGTTGGTCCTAGATTTTAAAATTTTGTATTATTTATTTGAATGAGTGACCTAGTTTATAAGCCAATTTATCCCTGTTTCGAACTTTTCTGAGATCCTAAGTTTCATTAAGTTGACCTATAGAATGTTCAGTCAAATTGGTGATGACTGAAGGAAGAAGACAGACCCAGTTTGATCATAACAGCTTACATTGAGCACTTAGTGCTCGGGGGAGCTAAAAGGAGATACATGTAGGTACTATCTGACCTTTCTTTCAGACAAACAATGTTTTTACTCGAACTCAGGTATTCCAATCACCGCGCTTCGCTCCGGTGCCGGCAAAATCCCTATATAATGTTCTTTGTTCGACCATGGAAAAGACGTTTTATAGTGCATTTCACATCTTTTCCCTCGAACAAACATCATGCCTGATCAATAGATTCGTGACAGAAAGTCGCCTTTATTGGTGCATATTAGTCACACCTTGTGAGATACGCAATTAAAGGAAATATTTTTGAACTGCGGTCACTGCGGTATTTATAATGAATAATGATTGTTGTTTGCAGCATTAATACACTTAAAAATCTTTAAATCTAAAAAATAAAGTAGTTTTCATCGTATAATAAAGTTTATAATTGAAACACACGTACCAGTGCCTGAGGAACCACGGTACAGCGTAATGCTGTTTTAAGATCTACAGATCAGTTTGAATAAAATAATGTAAACTCTTTTGTTTACGTCGATTACAATTCATTTATGTGCTTAAAATAGATTGTGTATTGATAAATGCATACATTTTGTAAACAAATATTCTTTGTGAGAAATTACATAAAATTTGTTATGTTTCAATAAAGTTTATGCTTGAAATTCATAATCATTTACTGTTTTGATTTGATGGAGGTTACAACGCATACGGTATACACATGTCTGTGCTCGAGTAACCATGTACACATTTTGTAGTAATGAACCAGTACCTTAATGGCTCGAACAACCGTAAACTCGAACAAATTCTGCCATTCCTGGCGAGGTTGAGCGAACGAAGTTGGGACTTGGACATAATCACTTCTAGTTTTGTCACGGTACCCAAATGCTGGCACCTTTACAGCTTGAGTGTGAATTTACTGGAACAGTGGACATTCCCCAAGCAAACTGTCTCTGTCTGAAGTCTGTTAAATAATTCATGTAATAAAAAGCGATAACTATTACTTGCACTTTAGGACAAACCTCTTTGTATTTCAAAAATACAGTAACTTACTAACCGATCTATCCAATGCTAAAAGATTGGTTGGTAAAGGGCAAATACACATAACTTTGGCCTGATTATGTCATCAAAGCTAACAAAAATAACTGATACCTTGGTTGCAGCTACTTCCCGTCCATCCGGGCGAACACGAAGAGCAAGTTCCATTATCTTTATTACAGACATCTTTGCAATGCGTACTGCATTTCTCTGTACAATTGACACCAAATGTTCCATTAGAACAATCTGTATAATAAAAAGATATTTGAAACATTTACAGCACCTTTATGTGTGATATGTGTCAACAGCAAAGTGCAAAAATTGAATTAATCTAAATAATATATCAAATGAATTATTAATCTGCAAGTAAAACCATAAAAATTGTGCAGTTACCTCCATATATTCTGACATCGCACAAGACAAGTTGTGTACCATTAGCTGCTAGTCGTATTCTGAGCTGATTTCCAAAAATTGGTTTGTTACATGTTACATTAATATTTGTTGTTCTCGGTGAGGAATTATCATGTTTGTAACACACTTCTTGTCCAGTGAAACTATTTCCATATCTGCCATAGTATGTTTGATTTTCAACCATAACCTCAAAATTCTTGAAATATTCTACAATATAGCGTATAAAATATTTTTAATGCAATATTCGAAAAATATCAAAATCAAAACAAAGAAAACTAGATCTAGTACACAAATATCTCACACTTTGTGAAGATCAATCGATAATAAAGATACATTGTAATACACACAATGATACGTTACTTTACATGCTAAGCTCTGTACACAATTCCTTATACGAAAATGGATCGGAACTCAAAATATCATTCGCATGTGAAATGGAACTTGTATGTACATTGAAATAACAATTCGATTGCCTTACATTATTATTATTATCATTATTATACCACATTTATATAACAGTCTTTTCGTGTATATATACACGTTCAAAAGTGCTTTTAAGTGCCCCCAAAATGCAAACGATTACAAATTCAAAAGGAAACAAATAAATGAAAAAAATCAATGTTCTATTAGGAATAAATATATTCATTTTATTACACTTTCATATGAATGGTATTCATTTAGAAGGATTATGAACCCGAATAGCATAATAGTATGAGGACGAGCTTTCAAAATATAAACACATCAACAACATTGTATATTTGAAGGTTTCTGAAAAAATATCTTATGAGACGTAGTAAGTATAATAATAATTAAATATTTATTTAATTTACCTCTTCAAAGAAACAGATACTTTAGTAAACGAGTAAAAATACACTGACGAGAAAAAAAAAGCCTTATACAAACTCATTGTAAAATATTTTGTTAACCGTGATTCAAAATTAAAAAAGAAAAATCAATTCGCAAATATGATGATTTAAAAGAATTCATGGTTAATTAGACAGCATTGTTTGATCGCATTATGCTTCAAATCATGAATTTAAATAGACTGGTCAGAGCAATTTCGCTGACATCATCAGCAGCTCGTGCGGCCACCTTTACTGGCAACCACAGCAGAAAAACGTTGCCCCATGGACCCGCATCAGTTACGTAGTAAATATCGTGGGATTCTGGCCCATTCTTGATGGAGCGCTGCTATCAGTTCCTGGACGTTGGCACACTGCGGTTGACGTTGATTTAACGGATGTCCAAAGTAGTCACAGTCGTGTTCAATCGGATTGCAGTCTGGTGAGCACGCCGGCCAAGGCAAAACATCAATGTTGCTCGCTTGTAAAAAGTTCGCAGTAAAACGTGCAACGTGAAGTCTGGTGTTGTCATGTTGAAAGACCAAGCCTTGAAATTGGCGGAATATAGGGACAACCACTGGACATAATATCTGGTCGATGTAACGCCTGGCTGTAATATTACCTTGTCACACAACGGGTTGGGACATAAACCTATAGATAATGACTGCATAGACCATAACCCTGTCCCCCACCGAACGGATTGTGCTACAGAACGCAACTGTTAGCGAAGCGTTCACGACGTCGTCTGTAGACACGGATACGTCCGTCAGTGTTCCACAAGTTTAAACTTGACTCATCACTTAACACTTCGTTCTGCCAACGCTGACCGCGACGTGTGCGGGCCCAAATTAAATGTTGGTGACGTTGCGTAAGAACTAGACCGCGGTATGGCCTGTGGCAGATATTTTCCCGTTCTCTTAACCGATTTTTGGCCGAATGTCGACTTATAGACCGTCCACGATTACTTACCACTAAACGTGACGTGGATTCAGTCGTCCCAAATCTGTCACGCAAATGACGTTGACGTATGTAAGTGTCCTGCTGTACTGGCGTTACACGCGTTACACGCGGTCTACCCGAATAATGCCTATCAACACATCGTACGAGACGCAGTATTGTCGGACGAAAGACATTTAAACGTCTATTGACTTGTTCTTGCGATCGCCCACATTTAAGCATGCCCAAAACTTGGGCCTAATCTTCGAAATGTAGCCTCGGCACTATCAAAAGCTGTTTAATTGTCAGAAAATCTCTGAAAGTATGGTCGTATGTCGTCTAACACATGTACCTGTATACAATTTTCTCAATAAAACCGTATGGTTAACTCATGGGCGGCACGAGGAAATCATTAGTAGGTACATGAGTTTAACAATTTAACAATAAAATCGTACGAGTTTCGGTTGGCTGTGTCTGTCGGTCAGAGTACATGTACATTTCTGACATTGCCCAACAAATTTAAACTATGTAACGAAAATAAATTTCGATGAAGCGTTTCTTTATCTCGTCAGTATACTGTTGTCATTTTTATTCTGGTTAATGATGCTTACATACTGTTGATTTAATTTATTTGTAAAAAAAATCAACTTTAAGATGATTTTGTTAAATTCTAAATATATTTTACTCAACAACTTTGATTTGCATAATAAGTTTTCCTCACCTAAATACTCTTTGCCAGTTACAATAGAGATATTCCTGATTTTGTGTTTATCTTTAAGCCAGAGTCTCCACCAAGGGATGTCCTTTGACATATTTGCATAAGCTGTATGACTACATGTCGATAAATTTCTATCGACAGCCAGCTCAGCAATTCGTCGTTCAGGTATGTTACTTTGGTGGCGGGACAACCATACATTTCCATCAGGATCATTCTGTCCAACAGGCACTATATTTTCTAGGAGAAAATAACTAAACATTTATCTGTGAGTCGTAAATTAAGTAACAAGGTTAGCATTTTTGTAAAAGTCCTGTTTATTATGCTCAACGCAACTGAGACTTAAAGTACATAAAACTGGTATACCATCGTGCAATTGCACAAAATGGAAACAGCATACAATTTAAAAAAGCCTGTTTGGATTGATTTCATGCAAAAGCTATTTAGGCGACTTTATTTAAATCGGATAATTATCATGGAGAACTATTTTTTTATCTGTTCAAAATCAAGTAGATCTCGTTTTGTTTCAATAAGCTATTTTTTTTCAGTTCAAATCTACTTGTCTTAATGTATTGGATTTTGATAAGCTTATTAGTGTATTACCAGTTTAAATGTATTCAGATTTATTCATTGTGAATGTTTTCTTTGATCTTGTCACGTAAAAACAGTCTTCTAGATATGGGAACGTTTTCGTTCAAAATATATTCATAGTTCACTGAAACATGTAGAAATTGTAAAGAATTTTCTAAAACATATTGGACGTTTTCAATTACTTTCTGTCAATTGTTAAAAATGCACAATATTCAAGATTATATCATCAGAAAATAAAAAGTCATGTCGACAGTCTTTAAAACATAATTATAATTAAAGTTTCCTTTTAAAAGGAACGGCTTGACCGGTTTTGCAATCTAGGAACTATATCAAAGACTGCAACAATAGCAGCTTATTATCAAAACAAATAGTTCGCATCAAACCGAAAACATTGTGTATCAACTTGATGAGTTTTCCTTTGTTACTATTTAAATCTGACGAAACCAGAAGTAGTCGACTTCTCTGTCTTTTTTCGCAAACAAGACTAAGCGGTGTAAACATACACAGAAGCAGTCTAAAGCCAGATACTCCTTTAAACACTTCTACTTCCCGACTTCTTATAGTAGACACGACTACATTTGGGGAGGCAAAATAACCGAAAACAATATATAGTTTTGCAGCCGCAGCTCCAAGCCAACAACTCAACGACGAAGGATCTTTACGACAGCTCAAACGACACTGGTTTCAAACTTGCTAATCCAATTGCAATTGTTCGCACAGAAAACAAGGTAAAACAGTCTCAATGCAATTCGAGGGCTTCGGTCTTTTTCGTTGTCGTTAAACAAAAACCCTACCGTTATACCTTCCCGTCAAGATGGACCGGAATAATCGGTTTAACTACCCTTCCTTACATGAACATGCTAGGTGTGTTTAGCGCACCTGGAAATAAGTGCTGAAGGTAATCTATTGTGATCGCCCTATGTCCGATGTCGGTCGTCATCAGTAGTCCTCGTGCATCGTAAACAATTTTACAGTTAACACGTTATAGGTCACAATACTAACCTAATGATCAGGATGCATGGTTAAAATATTTGATTTTATGAAATCTAGAATATAGTTAATTTACGTTTATGAGAGGTTTGGGTCCGAGTCCTGTTTATGGTTGAACTATTTCATTCTCTTTCGTGTTTTTTATTTTTTAGATAATATGATTATAATATAATTTTTATTTTGTTGGGTTTAACATCGCACCGACACAATTATAGATCATATGACGACTTTCCAGTGTTGATGTTGGAGGAATACCTCAGGTGCACCTCCTCCTCCGTGCATAGTATTTCATCATGAGCGGACACCTGGGTAGAACCACCGACTTTCCATAAGCCAGCTGGATGGCTTCCTCAAATGAAGAATTCAATGCCCTGAATCAGGCTCGAACCCACATCGATGAGGAGCAAGTGATTTGAAGTCAGCGATCTTAACCACTCGGCCACGGAGGCCCCGATTACAATATAAGCATAACAAGCTTTACTAGAACCCATTAGTAAACAAATATCACTTGGCTTTAGATACATTTGCTGTGAATTTAAACATCTGAATAAAGACTACTTGCATGCATAGACCTTTTTGAAGGTTTCCTTTGTAGACGGCTTTTACATTATGCAGAATGTTGCGACCATATTTAGTTACAAGACGTTTTGCGTCGTTTCGGACGTATTTATGATTTAAGCTCCTTTGATCCCGGGGATTCTTTTATCGATAATCTTAAAATAATACTAGTATAATAATAGAATTTACTTTTTAAGTTGTTAATTGATATAACGTTTTGTTTATCCATTCTTATCATCTATCTATTTATTATGCATTTATTTATTAAATATCAAACATTTTAGAACCTTCAAGCAGTGTAGACTTGCCCTTGTTCAAAAGGACAAACTGCCGAGTGCTTAAGGTAAAATTCACTGTTCTTTGCTTGAATGCCTATAAGGGTTTTTGAATTTAAGGAAGTCATCCAACTGACTTTAGTATAATCGGTGATTTTAACTAACATTCCGGGTGCACCTTGTTCATACTATGTAAGAGCATGCTGTAATATTTGTACTGTAAAGATATTCTTGAAAATGACATTGACTTACTGTTATATGTGCAAGATAATTCAGAAGAAATAGGAATGTCACCAGATACAATTGGTTTTCTTAAGGAAAATTAATTTCAACGGACTTTGGAAACAGGCAAGAATGTTTGCTCTAAACGTTTATTTGCCGTTTAGTAAGAAACAGTTGAAACCGGGTTATTTTGTACATATAATAAAGTAAAAACAAAAATTGCATTCTAAGATACATACATGACATTATTTTGTGAATCATGAGGAGATATTTCTAAATCAATGTAAAAAGGAAATTATTTATTACGAAAAACAAATAATTTATTTATTTGGGTTTTACGGCGCAACAACACAGTATAGGTTATATGGCGCTAAACAGGACTACAAATTTTGGTTTCACATAGACAGTCAACAAAATATACAGTTTAAAACGTAAACCAATTCAGAGGCATACAGGTTGGACACTCAAATCTATCTAGAATAAAATATACGAGATTTATCCTTGAATATTGTCTGAAGATTATAAAAATGCCAAATAGCTGATTGGTCAAGAAATCTTACAACACGATGTTAAATGATGACACAAATGGTCAAAACAACTGAGTATCTTCCATTAGGCACTGTTTAAAAGTCATGGTTTTGGTTACATATGAGCTTATCTTTGTTCAATCTGAATTCTTAAATTTGGAAACGTTTGAAAATAGATTGAAAAACATATTTATACAGGAATGGTGTAGCAGTCATTCAAATGTTAAAAATTTCAAATTGTGTTGTGTAAGAAAAAATTTAATTATGAAATGTACCTTGATGTTCTCGTTGTTAAAAATAGAGGCAGATTTATTAAATTTAGATTACGTTTGCATGATTTAGAAATTAAAAGAGGTAGATATATTAACGTGCAAAGATCAAACAGAGAATGTTAAATGTGCAATTCCAACTCAGTAGAAGATGATTATCATTTTCTGATAAAGTTTTATTCAGAACTACGTATATCAAAACAAGAGGGTCTTGATGCCCCTGAATCGCTCACCTGAGTAACATGAGCTACAAAGACAAGTGTAAAAGATCAGGTAAGAAAGTCAAATATAAGTAAGCATTGAATGCTTTTCCAGTTGTGTGACCTAATTCAAATGTCAAACTGATGCCAAATTATTACGAAAGTAGGTCAGTAGGTCACATTCATGGTCATTAAAAGTCAGGTTTAAGAATGGTGTTCAAAACTGTGTATGTCATCTAAATTTCAAGGTTGTATCTTAAAAAAACAAGAAAGGAGGTCAGTAGATCAAGGTCACAGTCAAGTTACCCCTAATTACTAGTTGTCATTAGGTAATTGTACTTAAACAGTCTAGGATATATGATCAAATAATTATTTTAAGAATTTTTCATATATAACTCATATAACAAGTGACCCCCGGGGCAGGTCAGGTCCTCTTTTCATCCAAGGGGCATAATGTGAACTATCTTGTTAGAGAACCACTAGGCAATGCTACATACCAAATACCTAAAGCCTACGCCTTGAACTTTCAGACAAGAATTTTTTTAAAGATTGTTTATATATAAGTCTATGTAAACCTTGGGATCCCAGGGCAGGGCCTCTTTTCACCCCATGGGCATAATTTGAACAGTTTTGGTAGAGGACAATACATATATAGTCAATGCAACATACCAAATATGAAAAGCACAGGTTTTGTGGTTTCAGACAAGAAGATTTTTTAAAAAAAAATTCCTATAAAAGTCTATGAAAAATTTGAGACCCCGTGGGTGGGGTCCTCTTTTCACCTCAGGGTAATAATCTGAACAATCTTGAGAGGACCACAGGGCAATGCTACATACCAAACATCAAAGGCCTAGATCTCGTCGTTTCAGACAAGAAAATTTTTAAAGATTTTTTTCTTTGTGTCTATGTTAAACTTGGGACCTCTTTTCACCATGAACAAATTTGATAGAGGTCCATTAGATGATGTCACACGCCAAATATCGAGGTTTTGGACAAGAATATTTTTGAAGTTTTTCCTTTGGTTGCCATGGCTACCATAGTACTGTGTGAAATTTAATTGTTTGAACAATTTTGAAAGGAGGGCCACCCAAGGATCATTCCAGCGAAGTTTGGTGTAAATCTGCCCAGTGGATTTCAAGAAGAATTTTTATTTAGAAAATGTTGACGGACGGACGACGGACGACGCATGACGGCCGACGGACATCAAGCGGCCACAAAAGCTCACCATGAGCCAAAGCTAAAAATATATATCACAACCAACTAAAAAAAACACTTACTGTTCTAATGTTTATCAACAATGAAGAAATAATAAAATCAAGAGCAGCATATTTGTACTACGCTTCGATGAAAAAGACAAACGGTTTGCAAATAACATCATTTAAGTAATTACCATACCGAATTGTTTTATGTAAAGGTAAAGATATGCCGTAACTAAATATGTTTTTTCATGGGCCAGTGGCCGTACAGCAAATAAACATTTGTTATTGTATTGTACTGGTTAGACCACAGATACTAATAAACTTCGATAATGTGACAGTTGACCTAAATCCAATCGACACTGTTTATTTTCCAATACAGATAAATGCAATATTTGCATAACAATAGCTCTATGACGGATTATCTTTGAACACCCCTGGACTTATTGGACTCAGCTGCCACATGATCAAAGTTTATTAGTAGTAAACGATGTGCCTATTTTAAAATATGGTGAAATTGAAACAAATACATGTATGCTCATTCCGTTTTAAAGGTTTAGGCTGTCAGTCGGGGTCCTGACACCAAGTTCCCGTGGGTCTTGCTAGTCTTCTTATAGTTTGTTATCTGTGGTATTTCTGGACGTTTAATATACCGGAAGTAATGACGTTGCTATATTGTAGAATAAAACCTGGGCTTGGAATACGGAAATGAAATCATTTTATGGATTAATGTCAACTCCTAAATTTATTTAAACGGCAACGTTAATACCTTTCTAAAGATTAGATATGATATTGGATAGTGTGACACGTTTGATAAATGCAATCAGCTTGTAAAGTGTGGATCTCCTTAATCATGGGTAAATATTTTAAAACAAGCACATGGACATTTAGGTTTATTCCATCATTTTATAAATTATATGTGTATTTACAACTTAGAGAAGTTTCATTAAGATTTACATTGTGAAAACATTTTATTCGCAAAAATGTTATCAGAAATGTGATTTTTCCACATAATTCCATCATTAAATCCGGTGTTATATCTAAATGTTTCATATCAGACTAGCACAGTCATCAAGTTTTATTTTGCTGAATTTCCAGTATATTCTGAAGTTTTGAAAAAATCAGGATTTAATTAAATTCTACATCTTAAACACTTTTTAACCTCAAATTAAGTGGACATGTATATATAATACTTACTACGTTGGCATCCAGGTCCTACCCAATCAAAGTCACAACCTGACGAGCAGTTCCCTGTGCTGCTGTTACATTGTTCATTATTGATACAATGGCAAACGAAATCACAGTTTGGTCCAAAACGGTTTCCAGAACTGCACTGTGTGCCTGAAATAATACCGATGTGCATTAAGGGATTAAAGGGACTAGCTTTTACATTAGGAGTAGGGCTGCAATATCAATTCGTTGTGATCTTGGTATAGACACTACTTAACGTATTCTACTTAAATTCGAATAAAAAGACAAACCAGTGCTTGATTCGCACCTCCTTATTCAAAATCTGTAGAATTTTACATCAGGAACATCTAACATCTTTACATTAACCATTACAGCAAATGTCCGTTAAGGCAATTCAAAGTGCCTCATGCATACATAGATGGAAAAAAATATTTCAAACTTGCGACTTGCATACACATAATACATGTATTTGAACTTATTAATTTAAATCTGTGCAAATATTGTTGTTTCGTTCTGCTACCTGAATCATGGCTGTTTTCATACGCAGGCATGTGAGGACATTTGCTGGCGAGTGTAACGAGCGAGGATATTAGATATACTCACATAATCTAAAACAGCATCCGAGAATGATAACTGACTAAGCTACCACACGGGCTGTAAACACTGGCTCCCACTCTTTATGGAGGAGGGTGGAAAAAAGAACCAGTGATACTTCCGAGGCAGCGCTAATGACCGGAACTACACGAGAAATGTAAACAAAGACAGAGGGTGAGTTTATTTTTTACTGTCTGTAACAAATTTAAGTCCTTATTTTTAAAAAAGGGGCAATGTTATTCCACTCAGAATTGGTTAAACTTCTTATGTATGCAGGTCGATCTGCAGAGCGAAGGCATTTTTTGACGAGAGAAATTTTGAAAGTTGTGAAATAGGGCCGAATTAAACCGAAAGTGGACATATGTCTGTGTATGGTGAAGTTCGTCCATTGAAAATCAGTAAATTTGATTAGGCCACTTTGTGGCTCTGTGTTGAAAAAGTATTCAAGACAATTTAAAACGCAACATGTTGTGTAAATGTCTATTGCATAGTTATTTATCACGAAAGTTCCAGGTAAAAAGTTTGAACCATTTTTAAAAACGCGGCGGAGATTGTGTTCCTGGCTGGTTACATATCAAATTTCCCCACCCACTTTAAATGTGAATTTCTATAAAAGTAAGTCAAAACTGATAACAGTAACACTTGTGAATGAAACTTAATACATGTAGGTATATTGTCATAAAATATAGAGAAAATCAAAAAACATTTTGCGCAGACACCTAACTGGGACCCCCCCCCCCCACCCCTTTGCCACAACTGTTACAGTGCCTGCATTCTACTAACAAAGTTTACACACGTCAATATATTACCTCATTTTACACTGGAAATCTCAGGATGCGTCTTCAGCATTACATTTCTTCATCTAGGCACCAATCCGGCATAGAATTGCCATTGTATTTTTAATATTAGTAACTAATTGCTGTTTTTTTTCAGTATATTATAGATTTGGTTTGTCTTCGACGGAAGCAGGGCTTGCCCACTTAGCGCAATAGAGAGAGCTTGGATCTACGGTTCACGGGGTCGTGAGTTCGATCACCGGGTAAGGCGTACGTTCTCCGTGACGAGTTGATAAAATATATTGTACATGGAATATTTCGCCCTCCATCTCTGATTCAATTTATTGATGTTAATCTTTTAAACAAAGATGGTGATGGTGAGTATTCAACATGACATTGTAAAGCTACGCTGCAGAAAAGCAGACTCCCTACACCACAAACCAACACAGAGCAAATAGGGATATGCACGAAGAACAATATCATTCCTCTAACGATTTTTTGGTCGGGGTTTTGCTCCGACTCAATGGAATTATAGACGGTTAATGAAAATCCACTACACTTTTTAGAGAAAAACGGCAAATAACAAAAATGAGTGCAGCTATAAAAGCGCATGAATATCATCAGGACTATTTACGGCTATTTTTATATTGACGGCTATTTTTAGAATGCAGTCGCCAGTGACATCATCAATATATGTTATGTATACCGCTTGATACACACAACAAACACGATGGCTTCTGAGAAACTTTTCCAAATAAAAACTTGACGGAAAGTATATTCCAAGGGCGAAGTTTCTCTCAAATGATATAAATGAGCATTCCGTATTTGAGCTGAAACGTTGGCTCGAGTGCCGTTGATTACCTAACCGTAGAGATAAACCGAAAGTTACAGTAGAAAAGATTCGTAAAGTATAACGTTCGCAGTTCAGCAAACACTTGTTGTGACTTGATTACGCCTGAGTTCGTTACTTAAACTCACTCACTCAATCCCCTTCAGCGCCGTCTGGTGCTTGAGGCGACTGCAAGGGACCTCCATCTGGTTCTGTCTGCAGCAACTCGAGGCGCCGTCTCCATTGTCAGATCTCGATTTTTTAGGTCTTTCTGGATGGTTCGCCTCCAGGTCTCTTTTTGTCGGCCTCTATTCCTTCTACCCTGAGGTGTCCTCCGAAGGGCTACTCTGGGCAGCGAGTTGGGAGGCATGCGATAGATGTGTCCAAGCCATCGCCAACGTTTTTTTTTTTGGATGGTCTCTAGAACTGTGTGCATCCCAAAAGATCTTCAGAATACGCCGTAGGGACTTGTTTTGGAAGACTTCGAGTTTATGTTCAATGGCAAAAGAGGTCTTCCAGCACTCTGATCCATACAGGAGGACACTGAGGACGTTGCTGTTGAAAATCCTAATCTTGGTTTGGATGTTTAATCCTGTGGATCTCTAAACTGGCCTCAGCATTGCAAATGCTTAGTTTGCTTTTCTGATCCTGGTGTTGACTTCTTTGTCGCAGTCCCCAGATGTGGTTACTTTGCTACCCAAGTAACTGAACTCTTCAACATCCTCTAAAGGTCTTCCGTTGATCGTGACTGGATTGTTATAGTTTGAGTTTATCCTTAAGACCTGCGTCTTTTTGGCATTTATCTTCAGTCCTATCTTGCTTGCTGTAGCATTGAGGCACTTTGTCTTCTGCTGGATGTCAGGATGTCTATTAGCTAATAGTCCAAGGTCATCTGCATAGTCCAGGTCCTCAAGGACTGAGGTCTGTGTCCATTGTAGACCCTGTCTTCTTCCCTGTGTAACGTTCCTCATTGTCCAATCGATTGCCAGGGAGAAGAGTACAGGTGACAATAAACATCCCTGCTTCACTCCGGTGTTCACTTTGAAAGGCTCAGTGAGCTTGTTGTCATGTATCACTCTGCATACAAAATTCTTGTAGAGGGACTGGATTATATTAACCAGTTTCTTTGGGATGCCATAGTGACGAAGGATCTTCCAGAGTGATTCACGGTATAGACTGTCAAAAGCCTTCTCGAAGTCAACAAAGGCAGCATAGAGTGTGCTGTTCCATTCCTGTGACTGTTCTAGAATCTGTCGTAAAACAAAGATGTGATCAATGCAAGATCTTCCCTTTCTAAAACCGGCCTGTTCCTGGCGTAGTATATCATCTACCGCAACTGTGATGCGCTGCAATATGATGCGGCTGAAGACCTTGCTGGTAAGAGAGAGTAGTGTAATGCCTCGCCAATTGTTGCAGTCTCCAAGGTCACCATTCTTACAAAAAATATCGAATAAAATTATCTTTCTTGTCGATCTAGTTTTAAAACATTTTATTTCTACCGTAAGTAATATTTTCATGTTTTTTTTTTTATTATTTTATAAACAAATTTCACAGTTTACAATCCTTACAGCAGTACCTCTCGTTTGACATTTTTTTAATGAAAAAATCGTTCTGCATGCTGCTATCATTCTAAATGATATTGTTGAAATGCAAATAAAAAGCCGAAGCTGTGCTCCTTTAACAGGCCAGTGCCAACGCTTTTAAATTTTACATTTGGATTCATAGGTCACGGGCTTCGTTTCCATGGTAATACCAATTTAATTCAAGAAACCACAATTTTCTACTGAAATTTGAACAATTTTAAAGCTTAGTTTTAATATATAAGTAATAAATTATCAACGAAAACTGAAAAGTAGGTATTACAAATTAAACTGACCAATTTTTATTTGAAAATGGCCGTAATAAGTAACCTTTCATCCAACTAATAGTATATTCCCAAAAACGTCAGTTGCCATCATCCATTTTCTTCTATTCTGCATAAATGTCAACTACATAAAAGAAATCTTTCAGCAAATATTGGCAGTTTAAGAATAGTTCAGATACAGAAATTGCACAGAGTTACGTACTTTCAAAATAAAAGCTATTAATTTTGCGCGGTAACTGACACGTAGCGTCATGACGTCAATGACGTAATTTTAAGGCAACAATGTTTGAAGTGTTCTGCGGCATTTTTTTTTTTAATTTATTCATCATTTCTGCATTATTATACCATGAAGCATCAGATCGGAGACAGATTCATGATTCTTTTTCAGAAGAATGGATTTACAATCACATTTAGTTTGTCGTAAACGTCGTCGTAAATCGTCACGTTAGCTTCCGGTTGGGCATGCGCACATACAAATATTAAGGTAACCTACCTCCTTAAATATTTTCTTTTCAAGTATAACTGAAATATGAAGTTTACATGACTTCTTGTTTTAAGGATGTACAAGGAAACGTGAATTTAAATGAATATATATATATATATATATATATATATATATATATATATATATAGGTAGAGAAAAAGAAGAAAGTGAAGGAGATCCACTAATATTACATATGCGGTTTATTCAGATTCTGTCCAATAATAAATATAAAAGAATTCAACCGGTTTCACTGCTTGTGCAGATCTTCAGGAGTGAAAATAACGTCAATAACGTTGCATAGGAACGACGTCAAATGACGTCAAAAAGGGACGTTACTCTTGACTAGTTATTTGCATTTGTTAGTTATGTCTTGAATTAAGCACTGGTTTAAATATATTGATAAAGAATTGTTCTTTTTCTTTTCTTAAAATCGCGTTTGTAGACTGTAATTTATATAATGGAAAGACCATAAATGGCGGTTGTCTTTGTCCAGCACATGTGTCGATATGTTCACTGACATATAGCATTCGTGTGTTTTTGTCTTTATCTGTTGTCGGTGAACAGTTATTTGTTTGCGTAAAAAATCCCCTGTCTCACTAATATATTCTTTCTGACAGTCACAACATCATATAACGTATATTAAATTATACACATCACACGTTTTTGATTGTGAATGATTTTCCGCTTCTGAAATTAATTGTGTTTCCCTCCAAAAGATGTTGACAAAGTCCACAGTTTGATCCTAGACTACCACATTTCGTTACTTTTGGAACTGATTCGTTTTCATCAAATTTGGCCCTTGTTAGTATTTTCTTCAGATTGGCAGGCTGGCGTTTACTTTTAATGATGGTATAATTTTGTACAATATTTGTAATTTTTGGGTCTGTCTGAAGAATAGATAAATAATTTTTAATTACACTGTAAAAATCAAAATTTCTAGAGTTGTGTGTGCTTATAAATGGAATTATTTTAGAATTTGTTTTCTCTTGGACTTGTCGGAGGGTCTGTTTGTCTAATCTCAAGGCTTTATCAATTCCATTTTCTATTATGGTTTTTGGATAGTTTTGCGCTAATAAATATTCTCGCAGTTCTTTCATGCGTTCATGCAAAATTACATCATTTGATACGATTGTACAAATGCGTCTAGCCAAACAAAAAGGGTTGTTTTCCCTGGTGTGTTTTGGATGGCAAGAAGAGTAGGTACTGCTTGCTATCGGTAGGTTTGTAAAATATGTCCGTTTCGATTTTACCATTGAAAATTTTAACTAGTACATCTAAGAATGGTAGTTCTCTTTCGTGGTACTGTATAATAAATTTTAAATCCGGATGTAACTTATTAGGCAAAGAATTTAGCTTGTCTAGATCGCATCGGGGATGTGTCCATATAATAAAGATATCATCTAGAAATCGTTTCCGTTTGAAGTAATCAGCGACATTCAAACCAAATTCTGTTTCAACATTCTGATACACAATTTCTTCATGATACCCAAGAGAAAGTGTTGCATAGATAGGAGCGAACTTTGTTCCCGTAGCTGTTCCCTTCAGTTGACGATAATAGTTTCCATTGAAGTAGAATGTATAGTTTTCTAAGATGAATGTTGAGAAACGTTTCGGTATATCACCTCTGTGTTTTTCTATCCAGAATTTTAGTGCTGTTATTCCTAAGTCGTGTGTGATATTGGAGTACAAAGACTCTACTTCAAATGAGGTTAGTAAATTGCCATCAGATGTTTGTTGCGGAAGTGAGTTTTAAAAGTCTGTGCTATCACGAAGATAACTGGAAACATGTTTTGTCAGTGGACGTAATAAAATGTCAAGTAAATTGTTTAACCTGTGAGTATGGCAAGAAGGTCCGGCAACTATTGGTCGCAGCTTCAAATTAGAAACATTTTTCACTTCGACTACTGGTGTTGTTGATCTGTTACAGGCTGCACTTATTTCTTTACTTTTATGAACTTTAGGCAAACCGTAAAAAATTCTTTGTTTAACCTCAAAATTGTGTAAATAATCAAATTCATTTTTAGTGAAGCAGTTTTCAAATTATTGAATCAGTTTATTATATTTCATCCTATCAATTCGTTTGGGATCCTCAGCTAAATGTTCGTAGTATTCTGTATCATTCAGCATATTACTAACTATATTTTTATTATATAACGAATCCATGATTACGACTGCACCACCCTTGTTTGCTTCTTTAATTATAATTGAGTGATCATTTATCAGTGTGTTGATGGCTGCTCTTTCTGTTCTGCTAATGTTAGGTTTTACTTGGCGTCTAGTTTTTCGAGGGTAGTTATTTATATTGGAAATGAAGTTTTCTAGAGCAGTGTTCCTGTTCTTTGATGGAGTGAAGTCGCTCCTGTTTCTGACGAGTGATGGGTCTTGATCTTCTTTGTCATCAAAATATTCAGTAAGCCGAAGTTGTCTTACAAATTCTTGGATGTCACTTTCCAATTCTTGAGGATTTTCTCTGTCTGGAGTTGGGGTAAATTTTAAACCCTTTTCTAAACTTTTAGACTGATTATCATTTAAAGCTTTGGAGGAAATATTTATTACCCTTATATCAGATTTCCTTGTTGTTGTTGAACGATTTTCTAGTAAGGTATGTTGTGGTATGAGGCTTGTTCTAAAAAAGGACTTTGATTATTTACATCTGTCTGATTAGGAAAATTTATACGATTGTTGCGCAATTAATAGCTTGAGCTTTGTTGTTTGAAGTGCCATTATGTTGCCACTGTGGTGAGTTGTATTGGTATTTTGCCTTGGAAAATCTCTTATGGATATATGTGGCATTATATGGTTCTGGATTGCGATTTTGCCGATACATATTTGAATTACAATACATTTGGGATATATAGCAAAGTTATTAATTATGAATAATACATTCTACTTTAACGAAAAATACTATAGGCAAATAAAAGGTACGGCCATGAGGACAAAATTTGCACCGGTCTATGCTACACTAGTTATTGGCTATCTTGAAAACAAATTATATAATGACGTTTCTTCTACATTTGGTGATATGTGATATATGTAATACGCTGCTCTTGTTGTAAAGAAGATTATATAGGAGAAACCATCAATCTTAGAAACAGAGTAACACTACATAATCAACATATAAGACAAGCAGACGCGGCAATACTTCCAGTAAGCAGACATATAGCAAATTGTGCAAAAACCTGTACACCGAAATTCAACATATTCCCATTTTATAAGCCGAAAGAAAATAATAATACCCTTCGGAAGATGAAAGAAACATATTTCATCAATCTATTTAAACCGTATCTGAATGCAAAATAATAATTACTACCTGCATAAATATTTGCAGAATTTACAAGGACGGAATTAATGCATTATTTCATTTTTTTTCAATGATGCTAACGACAATTTAACAATATTCATCATTTACATAAGCGACGTCATTATTGATAACGTCGTTGCCTGACGACGACGTCATAAACATTCCCATGACGATCCATATTAATAGCGAAACCGGTTGATTTTTAGCTTGTATTTTTACTGAATTAAACCATGTAATATCAAAAAAGGCATTTCCTTCAATCTGTCTTCCGGCTATATATATATTATATATATATTACCTTTAAGAAATCATCCGAAACATATATTATGCATTCAGTGTTTCTTTGTCATTTTTCAAGCTATTGTTGAAGATAAAATACCAATAAAACATACCGTTTTATAAACCTGTGTAAGCATATGTTTGCGAGGTCATATATAATGTAGTCATTCGTGTGAAAAGACACAAACTTTGTAAATATGTTTTGCTTTAATTTCTGAAATAGATGCAAGAAGCTTGACGAGTATTTGATTTGGTAAAAATTCTGTTCCTTTGTTTCTTTTAAAATGACGATAAAATCAAGCTAGAGTATTTACCATGGAACGCAATATATGTAAAGCATGTTGCATACTGATTCCTCATATAAATAAGTGTAATGCCCTATGTTCATACGCTCATATAATCATCAGTTTATTGAAACAGTTATTTTTATTATAATTGTACAGTGCCATTAACTATCTAAAGGGGTGCTTACCGAAAATATACTGACTGGATAGCGAAAAATGCAGATCATGATCAGACTGCACAGATGTGTTTGCTGATCATGATCTACACTGTTTGCAAAGTCAGTTACTTTTCAAACAGTGGTTTTAAGTCAGCGATTTTTTGCCCTTGTTCAATAAATGATTTTATATACAAATTCTCACCGTCCCATTTGACACTCCATGTCCTAAAGAATCCTGTACGAACTCTAAGGTAGAGGCCGAACGCTGGAATCAAAGTGCAGTGGAGGTCATTACAAATCTCTCTTGTGCCGACAAACGATGTTTTGAGTTCCTCAGTCAAATTCGTCAGGTTTTTTGTTCCCGGTTGTAAAATGAACGCCATGTTCCAGTCATTAGTCCCGGATGCTGAAAATATCGTAGTGTTTGTATTGTTTCGTTTTAATCATAATAGCACACGTAACACCAGAGATGTATCCAAATATAATCATAATTTTATCGCTTATAATTTATAAAAGAATCATTTGATTTGAAATAATATATAACTTGGATAAAAATAAATTAATTTTCATTAGTACTTATTAATTTCACAGTAACATTTGCCAAATCAATGCCAACTTTTATTTTATACTTTCTCTAAATGTTTTAGAAGGCGAGTTCCCATTTCACACTGAATAATTAGTAGGCCTTAATCATTCCTTGAACCTCGGGATACATAGAAAGAAATATAAATGTTCTTTTTTCACGGGAAGGAAACCTGACTGTGATACACATAGTCGATTATGCTATATTATCTTTAGATACTGTTGATAGAAAAAATATATTGGTTTTGTATTAAATGAACTTTTAGACTCTTATCATTACCTTTAACGCTGTATAGCCAAGGGTCAAAATCGTGCGTGACTCAGGTGTGCAAAATATATAACATATTGAAGATAAAAACCGTGTACTTTGCTTTGATATGTGTACACTGACTTCTCCTTGCCTAAAACCTCATGACCAAAATCTTATATATTAAGCTTGTAGCGTTATATATAGTGCTCTACCAATTTAAATGCAGTATTAGATCTTAGAAAAGCAATACCATTTAGGCAATTAGTGTGTATTAAATATCAATTTTGTATGGACGATATTTCAGACGTCTTTAATCTGTTAAAATCTCTTATAATTTACTTAAGAATAGCGACTATCTTTGTTATACGTATACCTGTGTCATTTTCATGTTTGAACATCTTATTCCTTTTTTTCTATTTTTGTTTTACATTAGTTAGTCTTTAATAACAATTGAAACGAAAAGTGTGTAATGTACGACTTGTTTGAAGGTTTAATAAATTAATTCAGATCATCTGACTAGGCTGCAATTTAGAGCAATTATGAGTGTAGTATCTACCACGTTATAACATAAACAGAAAAATGACTCAAGAGGTTTAATTTCATTCACTTACACAAATAACAATAATTATCATAAAGAATATTACATCTCATTAATGCATTAGTGTATCATAGGTGTATGAAAGGTAGAATTATATCTGACGTACTTTCATGATATTTTGTACGAGGCGTACAATATTCATATCAAATCGACAAAATTGCATTCAGTACAATGTATAGTTTAACAGCGTGTTTTGAGCCGTGACGGATCTTTTTCTATCGAGTTATATCGGTATTCGATCGATACCTGGCTGAAAAATCTCTATAGAGTAACTTGATAAACATGTTTTGTTTACTATGATCTTGATTATATCGTTTGTGCAATTGATAGAGCGTTAGAATTAAAAAACCCAGAGGTGCGAGTTCCAGCCCAGATTACGGCCATATTTTTTTTCTCGTATACATTTGTATATTTATTTTATTTTAGTAAAGAATCTTTGAAGACTCTTTTAAAAAACAATTTATATATTTGAATGATAATGTTTGACTTATTTTTTTTCATTTTTTTTCTATATTTTTAATATATTTTGCTAGTTTTATTTCAATTTAATTCATGTCACATAATTTCAACTTCTCTTGCTGTGTCTGTTGACGACCCTTCAGCTGTGTCAGTCTCCGAGTCAGATGATGTATCGGAATCCGAGTTAAGCTCGATGATCACAGGTGCTGGAAGATCGTCTATAGCAATATCTTACTCTCAGTATTTCTGTTCAACTGACAGTACATGGTCAATACTCCTAGACCAATCTGAAGATGAAACTGTTTGCAAACCCTCCGTGATAAGGTTTTTCAAGTGCGCCATCTTAAATATCAAGTATATTTGACTAGCTAACACATCAAATCGAATCAATGAACTGCACAATTTTCTCGTGCAACGTGTATTGAAACAAACGATTATTAAAAAGTAAAAAATATGAACTTATCAAGAAGCAAGTTTCTTAAGCCAACGCCATATCCATTTGGCCATGTATTCGCTTAGATTTAACGATAACTTATAGCGCTTTATTATGTAATACATATACGTTCCTACCCTTTTTTTTAACGAATCAACTGTTCTGCATAAATTAGTAACGGCTCAAAAAAACGTGGTCGAACTATACATGTATATTTTGTTATGTATAACTGGTTGGGAGGAAGCCGTTGTTTTGCAAGTATGGTTGAAGGCTTACAAATACATAATTATATGAATTCAATCAACGGTAGGAAAGGAGAAAAAGTTACTGGCACAGCTATGAATTCAAATACTTTAACACATTTGAGCCGCGCCATGAAAAAACCAACATAGTGGCTTTGCGACCAGCATGGATCCAGACCATGCTGTTCCTAACAGTTTCTCTAATTCTATTGGCTTTGAAAGCGAACAACTTGGATCCTGACCAGGCTGGTCTGGATCCATGCTGGTCGCAAAGCCACTATGTTGGTTTTCTCATGGCGCAGCTCATTTTATCTTCCTCAGTGATAGAATTAGACTGCTATAACAAAATGTATGGAAAAAAACAACATAGTGTGATAAAAACTATGATAAAGACCCATGGTATGTCTTTTATCCGATAGTCGGGTAATGCACTGATATCGAATATTCCTCGTCTAATCCTCTTTCGACGGATGAAGCAATATATGATACACATACCGGACATTGTAAAGGTGAGAAAGTGAAACAAGATTTTGGAGATTACCTGGTATTGTCGCCTTAAAATGAAAAATATCCTTCGGGTTAACCTTGAAATTGTCATGTAGATATTTTTCAACTGAATCAAGAATGGGTTGTTTCCCAAATATTCTTAGAACAGATTCGTCTAAGACCAATCCAAATTCAACAGCCACAGCTGAAAATAAAAAGTATGACATAACAATGAAGTATGTTTGTGTATCATATAATCGTTACACAGGTACTGTACGTTTAGTCATAAAAGGTATATCCAATTTATCCAAAAAGAACTATACAACACAGTCTGGACAAAAAAGCAATATTTGGGGTCACTGATATGCGGGCTAGCAAAATGCAGTTAAGATGACGGTAAATGACATTAGTTTTCTATGTAATTTTCATGAAAATTATTTTTTTTTACATAAATTACTGGCATGTCAACAGTCATCAAAATATTGCAATAGTTGAATAAGGATTGGATTTGGTTTTGTTCAATTTATGGCTTGTTTAATTTAGAGAGAAGTATTCTATGACTTTTATTTTGTATTTGATCTTGGAGCAGAGCAATGCCAATGTTCAGTACAAATAAATGCATAATATAATTAGTTTGTTGTTGTTGCTGCTGTTTTACTTTTTCAGTTATTAAGAATTTATATGTTTTCGATCTCAAGCATTTGCTTAATCACATTTCGTCAGATAATAGCGTTTATAGAAGGAAAAAACGTTAAATTTATTCAAAGATACACCTAAACTATATCATCGATCTATATAGCCTTCAAAGTTTTATCGCATCCTTCTTTAAACCTCTCTGGACAGTACTTTTTGATAACATGACTGGTTTTCTTAGATCTATTGAAAGACAAATGTATTGCTTCATGATTAAACTATTAAAACAACTTGTGCAAAGATTGTCAAGTATTAAAGCTAGAGTAAAAAATCCAAGGGAATTGTGTGGGAATAAATACCGTCGGATGTTTGTCGACGTATCCTCAAACCAAGACTCTTAGAGGGATCTTTACTTTCCCAAAGTAAATATCCGATGTTTCTTTCATTCTGTAAATATAAGTGTCATGCAGTTTTAAACATTTAATACTCGTTTGCATGTATGGATTAATACATCATAGAAGTTGCCATGATATTTACCACATTATCTTTCTATTTACAATCTACGATGAATATCTTGACTCAGCCTTCACATTTACAGATACAACTTTTGTGCAAGTTTAGATACTAGATTTAGAGAATTTCAGAAGGATATCTAATCATATCGACACTAATAAGCTGGACATGTCAACCAACAAATGGTATGGTGTTTTGGTATGTTAATTGTTCTAACAAGAAACATAATTCCCTGATCTATTATTTGTTTTTATATCTTATTTGGATTGTTCGATATGTTTGTTTAATCTTATTATACCATAGTATATGGGTGGTACATTAGAGTCACGCATGTCCCTGAAAGGTCTAAAATGGACACAGTGGATCTGCGTAGAGACTGCCTGACACTAAAAATAGGGGTCAAAAGAGTGTTGCGTTTAGGTGCTTTACTCTTTGTTAGCTACAAAACCAGGTATTCGAGCGTTTTCTGTATTTTGCACTTTCCTCTAAATAAGAATTATTAAGAGGTCGTCCATACAGTTGCGGCTGTAAATACAGACAAACTTAATTGGTCTCCCTGTATTTGGACTGTGTTATAATTTTTCCCGTCATTTAGGTTAACAGAGTCCATTTCAAGTCCTAAGTAATAGAGTTTCGCTCAAGCCAGTGTAAGGGGCGTTTTCGGACAGATCGACTATACTTAGGCTTATTTTGCTTTTCTTTATATCGTTTTTTGCTTCCGAATGACCTTCTTAATGAATTTTCAAGTTTTTCAACTGCTGTGAAGATCAAAATGTGTTTCCATGTATAGTCTGTTGGTATTAACTTTTTGTTGAAGTCTTAACCTGATGCTTGGAGCTTTCATGGTTACAAAACAAATGTACCTCTCGTGAACAATCTCAGTTTCACCAAGAACATCATTCATGCTTGTGGTCTATGCTTCCGATTAATCATATTACAAAATTAATAATTCATGTTGTAATTTTAAAGGACATATCTTGATTCGTTTTAAATGTCCAAATCATTTAAAAAATCGCAACATTATAACACTTGCCAAAGGTTTGTTAGATCATTGGTTCCGAGTAGGATTCATTTTTTCTCATTGTCAGCCAATGCATATATCTAATTTAAACAAATGTTGTTGTTTTTTCTTGTCTTACTCCAGCCGTAGCCTACATTATGTTTGCTTCTTCTAGTCACTATCATTTATTTAGTTTCATGTTATGTGCCATTACTTTAAACAAACACAGCGAGAGGATGTTGTATTCACGCATCATGAATATAACTGATAGAATTTTGTATACAACTATCACTGACTTGGTTCGCATTATAATATAAGTATGGCAGTTGATACAATTACCAAAACTTATAGTGTGTCCAATTACTTAAACATGCAAATATGCGCAGTGTTTGAATACATGCATTTGCTTCAAGGAAATACAGAAAACTTATTTTTAAAGACAACATAAACGTAGTTGTAAATCCACTGACCGTCAGTTGCATCAACAATAGATTTTAATGGTGTTTCAATTATATTGTGTTTGTGTGTTTGTATGTTTTTGTCTTCTTTTTTTGTTCAGAAAAATGAAATATACTAGGAAAGAAATGCACAGTTTATTTAGCACTTATATGCAAAAGTGATATTTGCCTCGTATTTATTTCTTACCATAACTATAACTAAAACAATAAACTAAACGAAGCATGCCCTTCTTTGTTCTGGGTTAATAATGTTTGAATTTAAACGCAGGAAACCCGCTTTTGCTAAACTTATTACATTAAAAACAGCTAATCCGCCATTTTGTTATATATATTATTTTCGCAAAAACTATTGTGAATTACTTTATTTGATTCCTTAAAAACTAAATACTACGTTTTCGTGTCCGTTAGGCTTATCGTTAAGAACATTTATAATAAAATTTATTACAAATTTAATACTTAAATGTGTCACTGAATCATCAACTAGATATTACAATGGAAAATTTTAGCAGCTTGATTAACTTGCATTACTTTGACATGGATCTGGCTGTTACCATTTTTACATTATTTCCCTTTATTTTATACTTAAAGTTTCCCCTAAAATACTTTATAGACTTGTATGAAGGAATATTTTGCTAAATGGAAAACAAACTGCAAAATATCCTCTTTTCCTTTGTTGAACAAAGCTTTAAATGTGCCGGTATTTAATTTCATATATTCCGATGTATACATGCTTACACGTTGTCTTTGGCCACGGTACGGCACTGAAAAAGCCTGTGTCATATTAGTTCAATTTTGATACGATAGGCGAGATTCAAGTATAATATCGGACAAAGATCTAATGTTCTTTTCTGCTAAAAAGGCACTGGCCTCCAGATCGTTCGACAAGAAGAAACAGCACTTGTTTAAATATCTGGAAATTAATGTTATATTTCGTAAGAATGCTTAGAAACTTAATCACTACCAGTCTATACATTATGGAAACATTAGTTGTTTACTACTTTTAACGATGAAAATTGAAAAGCGTTTTTAACGCTTGACTCGCGGTAAACTGCCTTGAATATAAATATTTATGTTTAACGCGTAATAAACACTAAACTGGTAACGACAACGGGAAAAGTATTTTTTTCAACGGCGGTCCAAGTTCGATTCCCGACACGTTTTTTTTTCTCTTTATTTGGCATTTTGAAAATTGTTTAGAAATAAAAACTCATATTCTAATGTCCATAATACGACCAAACTTCAATTTAAAAGAAAGATAATTTTTAGCCAAAATCTGGGGGTCAGTGCCTTTAATAGTGCCTAAGTTTTATATACTTTTCTTTAAATTAATAAATGATGAGCAAATTGTGAAGCCAAAGTCCATACGCATAAAACGTCTCGTACACAAAAAAAAGAGTACAGTTGTTTAGATTAAAATGAGTTTAAGGCCCTAAACCGCATGGCATACTTTTGTGGATAGTGGTAAACAGGTGTTATAATTTGAATCTACCGTTAGATGAGTATAACAGACAGTATATCAATACTGTAGGTTAAGCTTTAATAAATGGACAAAACTGTCTTAGATGCGTACTTTTTCTAAATCTTTATTAAATTTTCATTTAATGCTTTGCCAAACAATTGCTGGTTTATCTCTAAAGTTTTAGGTTTCGTTCTTGGCGTTAAAATGATTTACTAGTGAAAAAACTCGATCAATTATATGTTTTTGTGCCTATTTACAAAATGGGTGTGGTCTTAAAGATTTTACATTTTTGTGATGTCGTGGTGATCTTTTTGAAATTACTTCTTGATATTCACAGTATTAGTTTCTGGTCTGAATATTTGTTAAAATTAAAGCAAAGTTTAAGAAATTGGCTAAATTTTTATGTGTTGCTTTAGAAATTTGTTAAGCGATTTTAGTTGTCTTAATACTACTGGGTATCAGTTTGCAAGAAATAATCTTGAATAAATAAAGCTGACCTACCATGGATTCAGCATGGACTTTGTTAGACTCACCAATGGCAAACAATGTCAGAATAACTGAAAAAAAAATAACATGTATTACTTTTTCTTCATTTTTCCACAAAAGCGTTATTTCTGAGGAATACTTTTACTTTGTAATTTTTCGCAAATATTGTCTTTAGGAAAATCTATATTTGACTAAACATCTAAGGTATGTATTTTGCAGCTTCAGATAAAATAGATTTTAAAAAAATCCTAATATTTCGTTCTTAAACAAGCGATAACTTACCATAAAAAATGGGACAATTCCAAGTCATATTATTATATTGTTATACTATTCAAACACATTTCCAATATATATTTGAAAGATTAACAATGATCCTTTCTGTTACAAATTGCAATGTCATTCCGTAAAAATCAATGTTTACAGAGAAAAGAAGAAAACATTGTACTTTTAGAATTTCTTAACAGTGTTGTTACAAATATATGTATATCCTTAAACCGTTGAAAATGATATTGAGATCCTAAGAGTTCTAACTGATCATGTTTCTTGCAGGGCAAAACCCTTTAAAAAATGAATTATTCAGAAGATAGTACTAATGTTTGACAAAACAAACACGTCTTATATACTGAAAACTTGATAATTGTTTTTGGGGACAATAACCGCCAACAGTACAACAATGAAATAGGAAAATGAGAGTGATCCTACCTTATCTAAGAAATAAAAATTGATTGAAAGGCGTTCGCTAGAATCTAAAAAGGGTTACAATGTATCTGCCATTGAAAATGGCATTTTTTCCCCAAAAAAATCCGTTTTCAGGGGCATATAACCCTTTTTAAATACCGGTGACCTATGATTTATATTGCATGTTTTTGTTTCTTAGATGATCGTCACTGGCCGCATTTAGGCGGTGACCTGCTGTTATGTTCATGTCTGTTTACTCCCTTAATGATTATCATTATTGCATTTTCTTTGTGTTTACGTATTAATGTTCAAATGCTAATACATGTGCTATAATCTGTCTTTTATACCAGTGCGTTTTAATTATTTTGGGAGGCAGATGATATCTGATGGTTTTCAACACACTTGAAACGACTGTTTATTTTTTAACATCAGCCTGACTATTAATATGTGTAAGACACATAACAAAGTTTACACTAACGCCTCTGAAAAATTAAAACAAATAACACTATAAGATTATTTTTTTCAAAATTTGAGTGGAATTTATCATTTTTGTATTTAATTTTCAAATATTTTATAAAAAATCTCAGCATCTTTGTTTTTCTTTGTTTGCAGCCTTAAATGTCTCGAGTGATGTCACTTTCAAGATTTTGGCATAATTTTAACGAAGCTATTTGTACAGATATTTTGTGCATTAACACAGAGAAGACCGCAAACAAAACAAAAATTGTGTTATCAAACCGGACTATTTGTTGCTTTATAGCAGCATTCGAAGACTTAAAAAGTTTTTTTCTTGAGCAGAAAACAAATGTAAAAACACTACAGTAATTATAATACGATCCCTTGACAATCATTCATCACTTTCTAACTGTTAAATATGATCATAACAACATTGAATACAAACTCTTCGAAACTGTAAGGAATGTTATCTAAAATTACACCTGCCGTGCTTTGCTAGAGTTCGTTCCCGTGTGTTTCATAGCAGAAATATAGTTTTGTTACCTAAATCATCTAAACTAAGTTATTTTGAAGCGCGATAGTACTATCGCGAAGCGCTACAGTACAATGGTGACAGTTTATTATGCTGTCGCGCTTCGCCATCGTTCTGTCAAGTTTCACCATAACACTGTCGCGCTTCACCATCGCAGTGTCGCCATCGAACTGTCGCGCTTCGCCATCATATTATCGAGCTATATATAAAAACTATTTCACCATCATAGTTTCACTATCGCATTGTCGCGTTTTGCCATCGTACTGTTGCGCTTTGCCATCGCACTGTCGCGTTTGACCATCGTAGTGTAACCATCGTACTATCGCGGTTCACCATCGGACTGTCGCGCTTTACCATAAACGTAACCATCGACCTGTCGCGCCTCGCCATTGAACTGTCGTGCTTCGACATCTTACTGTCGCGCTTCGCCGTTTCACAATCGTACTATCGCGCCTTGCCATCGTACTGTCGTGGTATCGCCATCGTACTGTCGCGCTTCGCCATCGTATCTTCACGCGTTACGTTTATAGGAAGCACGCGCTGACCCTAACGGAACACCGTTGTTTCCTCTTTTGTAAGAAATTGCTTTCTGTCAGAAGCTAGTATCTTCTCTATTGATGCAAAAGACATTGTTTCAAATTATATCCTTTCATATAAATGTCTTTAGCCTTCTTGTGTTCTTATTATTTTTACTCTAACAGATGTTTAGGTCATATAATAAAATAATGTTGTCCCCAATAGTTAATCACAGAGAAGGCTTAAACATAAAACGTCATAACATCAAAGAATGTTTCTGTTCATTTATTTGTATTAGATTGTAACACAGATATATATCTACTGAAAATAAAATCTTTAAACATTTGATAATCTAAGAGACGCAAATAATAATCATAGTACAAGACTGACATTCTAATGATTAGTATCTTCAAATTTCAAAGATTGGATTTTTTTTTAATCTTGACATTGATTTCTAAGTCCCTTGAATAACTAAGTATATTTTATTTAAAGTTTTGTTCATATCGACAGAAGACGCTTTGGAATCATATGCCAACATGTAATTGCTCAGGTAAGTATTTAGCCGCCGGTAAATATGTAGCTACTATAAGTTTATCTCCCTTACATTGTAACAATATAGACAGAAAATGAAAACGGCTTCTATTAAAGACTGTATATATTTTTTCTCTAAACACAAGGGATATTTTTCATCTTTTCATTCCAAGACACACACACACCAAAACACCCCAATACACCTAAAACAATATTCTAAGATGTCAAAATAATAACATATTTTAAATTACTGGTGATACTTTTCTTTCATTAATCGCAGAAAAGGAAACTATAAAACATAATAACTCAAGGGGAACAATCCTAAAGCTTAACTTTAATAAAGGAGTTCCAGTTAATTTCCTTTCATTCAGAAAGAAACGGAAAATATTTTAATAAATTTGAATAAAACAATACGTAAATTATAAGGGAGAGTGACCATATCCAAGGGAAACAAATCAGTACGTAATTTACATAGTAACGTTGACTTTACCTCCCTTTATCATTACCGCCGATGTTTTTAGATGGATTTCCTTGAACAAATCTATTCTAAAGGTGAATTTAATTGTGATATCATATTTTTAATACATTTTTAATGAGAAATAGAAATAAATTAATACTCTATGTGTCTTGGGGTGACTTCGAGTGAAACGATCTTCTGTTCGAATACAATGGATGCTTTTATCTTACTTTCTGGGAATTGCAAGGCTAGAACCAGGAAGTTCAATTATTGAACTTATTACTAGGGTTATTTGCGAAATCTGCTTTAAAGCATACAGTAACGAAGGTACACCACTAACTTTCTTTTTTTTGTAAACGATTTTTTATATTTTATTTGACAAGCTATTATTATTCCTACAATGTTAAAGAGAATTTCTATAGTTTTTTTTCCTTTCATAGATTTTTTTTTTCAAATTCACATATATGATAGGAAATGTTGTGCTGAAAACATTGAAAAAAAAAAAAACAATGGGTCACCAGGCTTGTTTTTGTGAAGAATTGTTTTGAGCACACCCACTGTTGCTGAAACTTCCAGCGATGTTTCAACAGTTTCATAATTTTCTGCGTTTTTATAAATACCAACCAAAATATACATCAAGACGGCACAATAAGGCTAATTCCTTTTACAGATTTTATTAGATACTTATTAGATATCATAGTCATATTTGTAATACTATATCCTTACAATAATGGGTACAAATGAAAAATAAATCTTGTTTCCTATTCACTTTTGTGAACTTTTTTCAATGAAAAATACCCACAGTGAAGAATATTTTTTACAATTTTGAAAAAACTGTTTCATAGAATGTTTTCCTATTTTTCTTCTGTATGAATAATTGTATTGTAAGAATGTATGGGTCACCAGGCTAAATTTTATGTAAAGACCGCTTGAATACAACACCTTTTCGGACGAAAAATGGCGCGAACCTGACCAAATTGATTACATGTATATCTGCTAGAAGTCAAAAAAAAGTTTTAAAAATTCTTAATTCTTTCTATAATTGAATACTAAATAATCTGAAAGGTGATATTGTCTTATCAGTACTAAGTCAATTGTCTTACATTATATGAACAACACTGTATTTGCACTAAAATGCGATGTGAAAACACAACCACAAAAAATGGCAAGATACCTGGCAGGCATGATACTTGTCAATACAACATAAACCAGTATCAACATTTGATTACTGATAAAACTGTTATTTCATTCACTCATATTTAGGATTGTCTGTCACATGTTTCAACAAATGTTGACTTCATTTCAGTTTTCCATAGAAAGTGTCGGCTGCGCAGAAAGATGCGCATAAAAAACTATAGGAATTCCATTTAAAAATAATACAAGACCAGCCAGGGATGTCCACAACATAATTATTGTCTATATCAAATTTGACACTGCGTCTGGCATGAATTGAATCACAGATCCTCATCCATGTAGAACAAATGCATTCCAACATGTCCTCCCAGAATAACAGTTTGATTGCGCGGCAGTTGCAAGGGCTGATAACTTTAGCAGCTGAGTCAAACAATTCTTCATCAAAAGTAATGAAAGTGGTCATATAATTATATGAAAGTCTTGAGAAAGGTTTGCTGTTATTACCATATTGCTTCATCACTATAGTCTATTATTATAGTCTTCCGATTCCGATATTTTCTTTCCGATTAATCGGACCAGAGAGAGATCAGAATTGGGCGATTAATCGATTCCACTTCAGCCGTCCGATTCTCATCACAACTTGTGACAAAGCTACATTAGTAAAGATGTGTATACATGTATATAGATATAACGTACACTTCTACATATTTCAAATCTTTTGTTATTTCTTAAGTTAATGAACAAGTTGAAAAACTGTTAAACTTAACTTTAATACTTCTATATGTATAAATCTGTTATCAACCTGTATTATAAACCCAAACTTCAAAACATTGCCTGCCCATTTCCCGCACCCTTTTATACATGTCAAACAATCAACTAAGCATAGATTTGTTGAAGGCCCATCACGGATAAATACGTAGACCGGGATATTACAAATTGACGGTAAAGCTAGAATTTGAAACGCAACTTCGTTTTAAAGGCTATTACATTGTATTTCAAAATTTTCATCTGCATAAATAGACAATTGCATATTGAACAATAAGAAATATGACAAACATTTTTGCTTTGATACAACTTTTATATATTATTGTCAGTTATGCTGTAAAACATGTTAATTTTTGTCATGGAAGGAGTTAAGTCGCCGACCACCTTATGGTTTTCTGACGAAATGTTTATTGAGCTATATAACCGCCTGATATTAAAGAGTAATGTTATACTAGCCGGCTTTGCATACCTAGATTCAGTAAATCGTTATCAAAGCTCAAGTACTGGTGCTGCATATGTGAGAATAATATTTTTCATGCAGAACAATGACAAATGCATAACAAATGAAAGGAATTCGACATGAGATATGTTTACTATATAACAATGGTCTAGTCTGAAACAATGTCATGTTCATTGGTGTTTTTCTTGCTTTGTTTTAAAAAGTAATAATTCAAAATAAAGTTAAGGCTTACACGGCCATTGAAACATTCTACTATTCTGTGTACATCAATCGCAAAGTCTCTGAACAAACAAAAATGTAAAAGATGAAATATAAAATTGAAGGTCATTAAATCAAACAAAATGGTACAGACATTTCTGTTCTTGACTTCTGTACATACCTCCGTTTGCTTTTATCATTCTGGCAGGTTTATTTTTTATTTATTTTGTTGGGTTTATTTAACGTCGCACCGACACAATTATAGTATAATATATAATTACTTTCGGATGATAACTCAAGAACGCTTGGACCTAGGAGCATGAATGTTGGTTGGAAGGTTTGTCATGATAAGCAAATGACCCCTACTTATTTTGAGATCAGAAGGTCAAGGTTACAGTGACCCGGAACAATAGAACTTTTTTGCCAGTTAACTATAGCATGCTTTGATCACATTGGATACGGAAGTCACTTATGACTGGTAAATGACCGATAACTGTTGATTTGAGGTCAGTATGTCAAATGTCCAGTGCACAGAGACCAATTAACTTACCCCAGGTTCCCCTCCATGCATTATTTCACCATGGGCAGGCACCTAGGTTGAACTACCGACCTTCCGTTAGCCAGCAGGATGGCCTTCTCACATAAAGAATTCAACGCCCCGAGTGGGACTCGAACCCACATCGATGAAGGGTAAGTGATTTTAAGTCAGCGACCTTAACCACTCGGTCACGGAGGTCCCTGCAGGTTTAGATGTATACAGAATAATGAATCTTGCGTCCAGGACATCATCTGAATTCTTAAACCATTATATGAAGTTTCATTTAATTAACCCATTTATAGTTTTTAAACTGTTTATCGTACAATAACTATGCGTATCAGAGGAGAGGAGAAAAATCCACAGTAATTCGTTTAAATATTGCCTATCGTTATCTTAGTTTATATAGATCATATTTCTAAGTCTCAAAATTACAACAACTCAAATTTGAATCAAATTAGGAATTAAACAATAATTTTGTAGAAAAAGCATTTACTCACTGATGTCTGTACTTAAGTCAACTTGAAGTAACACATACTTCCTATAAGACCAGGCCAAAAACCGTGTCCAAAGGGCCATTAAGACCTTATCTATTATATGTAATAACGTGTTGTCACCTGCACTTGAAACTTTCATTCAACTGCTATCCAACCCAACGTAAAAAGTCTATATGACGAGCCTTTGAGGCATAGAATGCAACCAATCAAGCTAACAGCAGTCTTGGTTTAAATGAGTCTTGTCATGAGAGGTAATGAACTGTGCAACGCATTTCCTGATAGTTCTGAATGTTCGGATAAAACACTTTTCTACAATGTAAAGTTTGATTAAACCCTGACTTTTCAGCTTAGAAAAATCGGGAAATAAAAAAGGATAGCGTTTTGTGTTAGACTGATCAAAAACTTTTGGCTCCACACAAGTTTTCATAATGGGAGTGTATGGGAAAATCGAAGTTTTATAAAGATTTTCGTAAATGATTTTTTTTCTACAATTAAGATTTAAATGACCCTTCTCATAGTCATTAATAAACATATGATCTATAATATGGTGAAAAAAAATATATAGATCCATGTCCTTGATTTTGAGATATGTTCCCATGATTACATGTAAAGAGATCTGACTTTAAAACATTATTTGGAATCATTTAACGTGCCACACACGCATGAATTTACTCAAGAGTTGCCATTAATTGAGAAAGATGATCTTAATTTGCTTATGCTGAGTTCAGGTTTTAATCTACGTTTCCCAGATACATGACGTGACGCCGTTGCTTCCGTTTAATCAAACGTGCAGACCAACCTTGAGCGAAATTCTTTAATGATATTAATTGAAAATACTTCATGATCCTATCCCAGATGACCAGATAATATAACGACATAACAGGGTAAACATTTTCTGCCGCCAGTTCTTAAAGACGTTAAATAATTAGGAACAGAAGCGAAACTATGTTCAGCTTTTCATCCTCTGTTTTCTAATTATGACATTTAACCCTAATCAAACAAAGCCTGAATGATATTATGCATATTGTTTACATCAGCTGTATCAAACATAACCTATGTGTTTAGAAGATTTAGCGCAGCACCTGATAAAGGTTAACATTGTTTCTACTTCACAGGGGTACAATATATTGTTATCAAGATATTCTATGTATGCAAGAGGCATTCCCTTCTTATCATTTTATAGGGAACATATCTACATACAAAAAGGGGGATATAGAAATTAAACAAATAGTAACAGTTGTAATAGATTTACGATGATAAGACAATGACATGGTAATAACTATGATATGCATTTGCTACGTTTGTCTGCTAATGTGTTTTCAAATAAAAGTAAATCAAAAGAAAATTAGGTAAACTGGGCACTCTTAAACCTGTTCCATACTTTAGGCAACATCATCGAAAGACATAATGTACGATAGGTTAAGATGTTTAAGTACTCAAATGTTTTTTTCATACTTTCAAACATTTTATTTAGCATTTTTTAACTCTAAGAAGGCTTATATCAGGGCTGTTATATTTCGATCTTCTCAGATCGTTCAGCACGACTTTTATGTCGTGTTATTGGTAGTGTTTAGTTTCTGAACATGAGCATTTCGGCCTGGGTGGTTCCAATACTCCCGCTTTTATAGCTTTGGGTATTGTATAATCACCCTTTGGATATGACGCCTGCTTTTTAATTTTGTCTTTTGGCAGTTTCTGTGATATGCAGGCTCCATAACCTCAGATCCACTTTCTAAATTCCAGTTTGTTTAGTTCTGCTCATTGTTTTCTCGTTTAAGGCAAACCCATTATTTTAACTGGGGACCATACGCCGCTTTTCATGGAATTATACGCTAGTGTAGCATTGAAGGTTCCATGTGAACCGCCGTATGAACACATCTGTGGATGTCTCTTAAATTGTTTTCTGTACTTTTAACTTGTGTAAATGTTGAGTTCTGCTCAACCCGGGGCTAGAGGGCGTGGACGGTAGCATGCATTTCCACTACCGTCCATGAACAGGCTCAATCAAACCGAGCCTGCAACATTTTCGTTTTTGTTGTGTTGAGCGACTTGTGGAGTTTCCACTTATTCTATTTATAATTAATAAAAACAAATTATGAGTTACATTTTTTAGATATCTTGGGAAAACAAAAGGAATTGCATGTACTGTTTCGAAATCTTTAACGAAATGTCTAAGCCGTCGCCTTCACTGGCGTTGAAGCCAGTGATATGCAATACCGCTTCTGAAACACATGCATGTAAAAACAAAAACTTTAAAAATTGTCATCAACATTACACTATTGAATAACTTCTTTTAAAAGTGTTTTTGAAATGACTTGCGAGTGCATGCAATGGAAACAGATATATCTACACTATACGCGAACCAAAATTTACCTTATTTAATCGAAATAATTTTATTTTGTTAAAAATACACTGTGTTATTAACATTGGTACTTCGTTATATGTTCAGTTTATATCTTATGTTATTCATTTAAACATAGAACAGATCTGATTATGTTAATTGAATGATAATCAATGATACATTATACACACGACGATACAAGTTAAAATACACCTTTGTGATGGTGATCAATGAAAAGAAGAAATGCGTATCACATCATAATAATCATCAAAATGTTTGAATTAATTACTTCTTTGCATAATTATGATTAAAGAACTGCAGCCTTGTGCCACACCTTTGCACACAACTTTCCATTTCCTTGCAACAATAGTGGTGGCCACACAACAAACTTTACCTGTTGTCCACTAGATGTATATTCCTTGTATCAAACTTTATATTCTTGTTCACATTAATAATGTGAAGACTCATTGGAGGTGACTGAACGACCATCATCCAGCGAAGAAATATACATTTCCTTATAAAAGGTTTTATTTCGGAAACAATTTTTCCTTGCTTCCAGCTTGCTTTTAAGTATGCCTAAAAAGGATACAACAATATTGTTTAAGAACTCCTACAATAGTGTTTGAAATATGGTACAGATACAAAAACTAGTAATTTCTTGTAACATGTTTATTAATAATTTAAAAATCCTTACCTTCTGAACAACAGGTACCATTGTTTCTGCAACTTCCTTCCAAAAGCTTTTCAACTTCTCCAGTGTTGTATCAGATTGTTCCACCTGCATTATAATGGTTTTATAAATGATATACAAACGATTTCACCATATCGAAAAGTGATAAATGACATTGCCACTTCATCAGTATTCTTATACTTCATGTTACATTATTGTTTACCTTTTCATTACTAGGACAAAATACATGTTGAAACCTCCATTTAAAACGTTTGAAGAAATAAATAAATTTGCTTAAATGTAAATATACAGTAATTTTACATATTATAGGGTTTTCATGATGATCCGAATAAAACGAGAGCATTTCATAACTTGTAAAGCTTTTTTTGTAAAGGGAAAATGTGATGCATTAAGACCAGGTAAAAGTAGTGTTACGTCTAAAGGTAACACTTGCTTGTTGCTTAAAATAAAAAAGTAACAATACAACAAACCAACATCTATTAACAATTATAACAAAGGCGGCTATTTTTTAAAAGTAACAATTCAAATACCTTGAAAATGTTAACATGTCATAAAAGCCCAATTACAAGATAAAAAATAGTCCATATCCTGTCATGATAAAATTTAAATCCCATAAGTATCAATTCCAAATTTCATCCAATGAATATAAATCTTCTCTTTAAAAATATGTTTAATCCAAAATGTTAATGTTATTCCAGTTACTGTTATATGTCCAAACTGGTAATATTTTAGTAGTAAGAGCAACAGGCAGGAATGTTTTTTAATTAGATCTCATACAGGGTTAATCCCTGTCCTCAGACAGCTTTCTATCTAAAGCATCATGAAAGATTCATCATCAAAACCAAAAATGAACATTCTGGAAACATCCAGAATAACCAAGACTTAAAAATAATTATAACACCCTGTTTATCATTATTTGTGATGGAACTTTCTGGAAAAAAAAAATATAATATAAATTACGTACTTACGCGTATGATGTCTCGACATTAAGACAGGCTGTATAGTAAACAATGAGTCATCAATATAGATTTATTTATTTGGGTTTTATGGCGCACCAACACATCATCTATATAGAAAATAAAGTGAACCATAATGGGGAATGACATGTACTATAAAAATGCTAAACTATAAATATTATTTTTGCAAGGCCTAAATGTTTTCACCTGTATTTTAGCATGTATATGTCATCAAAATGCCAACAAGTTACGACCCTTTAATTATAGACCGTCGAAATTAGAAATTGATTTAATGTCGTCATAATCATATGAAGGGTGCAAATTTCTAATAGTTGCCTAATTATGGTTTATATTACTTTAAAAATAGATATAAAGTAAATATCAGTATATATTCAGACCGTCATTGATGCACGAACGCTCTCTTTAGATTCATATCCTGGCTTATATACCCATCTGTCTTGGAGTTTGATATCTCCTCCATCAATTTTTTTCGCTGATGTTTCTTGCTTACTGCTTTGAACATTGAATAACAGTGTGCATAAGTGTTTGATAATACGAAATTAGCGCCTGATATATTTTCTACGGAGAAAAAAAACCCTGTAAAATACATTAATTTCAAAAACACCCCGCAGCGATTACTTCCCCTTCCGTTATATTAGTCACTGCAGTCACGAGTTGTTTAACCAGATTTGGTTATATTATTTTTAAATTGCATTATTCGCATCTGGATGGTAATATTTGCGCATATAATTGTTTAAATAACAGATTGAAGTGATTTTTTGTCAAAAATGTCAATTGGACGTTTGACAAATGAAACAGGCTGCCGGAATTTGTTACTTTGGCGCTTCCGCTATTTTGCAGTTTCGGTGTCGTGTGACTTTCTCATCGTCACGTGGTATCTTGTGCAACGATTATAATGAAGGCAGGGGATGGTTACCGCCGTGAGGACCTTGAAATTTCAATGTGAAACGATTTTCGTCTACCGTAACTGAAATTTATTATGTATGCAATTTTTTGTAAGATATGACGTCATAGTTCTACTGTGGCTTCAAGGTTAGTGTATGCGCTTCAAAATCAAGAGGTCGGGAGTTCGATCGCCATCAACATCATCAATTTTAAAAATATTGCTACAAAGGTCATTCATGTGGAAATTTAATAAGGGTTTTGTTTTGATATCAGGTTCCAATGTTCTGCCTGTACAGTAGATATAACTTTTGAAAAAAGTTTTGTGGTCCAAACTAACAGGCATGGAACTTGAAAAGCACTAACTGCTCTTCTCCCCTTTCACATATATTGTATCTTAAAAATCACTGACCAGAGTTTTACACTTGGAAAAATAATGTTGGCTGTACAAATAAGAATAAACATCAAAAAGGTTCCTACTACCATCCCTACTGTATAGAGCTAAAATATTAACCTTAATAAAAGCCGTAGACAGTTAGCAGTAAAGAAAATTAGACAGGGGTTTTCAAGAAATTTTCTCTGAGTAAAATTTTGATCATTAACTTTTAAAAGTGTGTTTTTTTTTCTAATTTAAAAGAAGCATTGTACATGCAAATGGTTGTTTTTCATTCTCCCAAACCAGACGTCTGTCGTAGCAGTATATTGGCTGAAAGTTGGTCTCATTCTTCCTTCCAAAAAAAAAAAAGAACGTAATTTGACAATAATTTTACAATAGTCATTATTTCAGAAATTGTCCGATATATTCAGTGGGATTTGATTTTAGCTATTGTACTCTTTATCTCCATACTTTCGTACGAAAGTGTTCATCAAAATAGCAAATTTACTAATGTTCAATCACCTGTATACAATTTACATAACTAGTTGCCTTAAAATATATTGTTTTTCTTACATTGCTTTATTTAGATTAAATATTGTTGTTGTCTCCCTTCAGGCCACGTAAATGATACAGGTCATTGCCTTTCAACAGTACATCGAAACATTCACAGTATTAGAGATAAAATTAACTAAACTAATTTTTAAAAAGAAAATAAAATGGATTCTTACATCTTATGCTTCAATGAAATACATTTAACTACAGACGTGAAGGATCTTAATTTCTCCCCGAATCAGTATGGATTGAAATTAAAGATAAAAGTAGATCTTTTTATATGTACGGTCTAAAGGCCACCACACTATACAGTAGACTTCAGGAATAAACTAAACTAAACTAAACAGCTTTTGAGAAACAAGATAACATCATACTAGTCGGAGATATAAAAGAGGACCAGCTTAATTAGCTTAATTGAAAAGATGTTTGTCTAAAAAACACACCTGAATTGTATGACAAAAAGTATAAAAGAGCCACCTCTGGTATTTTTTTAAACGAATATCTTTTCAATTAAGCGAATTAAGCTGGTTTCTGGTTTCAACAGTACATCAACTAATGATATGTATCCCCCAATATGTAAGGTATTTCCAAGCACAACTACACAAAAAGAACACGATTGTTGACATGGTAAGGAGTAACAATAACATTAATATAAAAACAAGAGTTATAAATTATAGACAAATCAAAGTCTGCTCCATTATCTTGATTTTAACCACTTCTGTATGATTCTATTTTCATAAAGAGGTATTTGACAAAAAAACAGAGAGTAAACTCCGGTAAAGCGAACTCCGCTTGAGTGTGTTCGTTTATCTGGAGTTCCTTGTGAAGTTGCTGATAAACAGAATTAGTATGGCGAACCGATTTATATATTTTGTTTGTCGACCTCCTCGATGAAATGCTTCTAATAATATTATATAGCTCTATTTAGCCATTTTGTCATCTCCCCTCTTCAATGTTGTAACTGAGTAAAAAAAAAAACAAGTTTCATTTTATTAAAATCGACTAAAAAGATATAAAGAATAATAGGTTGGTGCCGTGAATGGAGAAAGTTATCCGGTAAGGCAGAAGAATTTATCGATCCGGATAAATTTCTCCATCCACGGCACTAACCTATTATTCTATTTATCCTGTTCATTAGGGTAACTACCGTTAAACAGAACACTTCCTGAGTTGTATCCCTTTTATTGTGACGTAAGATGAGACGGTATTATGGTGATATAATTTTCTCGCTTGAAAAAATAATTCCCCACATTTGATAATTTTGCAGGTTAAAGATAAACACATCAAAAGCATTTGTAAGCGGGAACATTTATGAAAGGTTATGCAGTTTGCAAATTTATTGATCTGTTTAAAAATCATTGTTTTTAAAGATCCGTGAATGAATTCAAACTAGTGTCACAATCACGGTCGAGGTCACGGCCATCGTGTCTATATACTTAGATATAATATCCAACTTTATTTCATGAACATGTTGAAGTTTTGGATATTTAACACTACACCAGAAAACAGAGAATTCAATTGTGTGTTAAGAGTAACGGTATCGTTTACAACTGAAATGGAGTTTCCGACATGATTTGAAGAATTTGAAGCAACCGGACATGGATGAGGTACTTCCACTGGCACTGGTACATGTACATTAGGCCTACTTTGACATTCATGTTCACGAACTTGATGATTATTAATGTTCAAAGTTTCTATTTCATAGTCACTTCGTGATTCAGGGTTTGGAGGCGACACATCATGTGAAAGTGTACAAGAACCTTTACTTGAGCTAGCAGTAGCACATGCCACAGACTGAACAAATAGCTGAGAATGAGATGCAGATTGCCAGGATTGGGCAATGGCAGGAAAAACGGTATCACTGACACTTGAGCAGCTGGATGAAGATGATGGCCTGTCAGAACTTGGTCTTATAGTGGAAAGTATTCTTTAACACTGCTTTTGCTTTTCTTCGGACATGGAGGAGTAACTCATCACGGACTGAATGTTTTTGTGGCCGCTAATTTGCATAATGTCTGTAGGTGCGATTCCCAAATCATGAAGTTTCTGGACAAGATGCTTGCGTGTTGAATGACTGGTCAATCGTTTACTTTCATCGAGCCCTCCATCATCAGCCATTATCTTCAATAAACTGCCTAGTTTTCTCCAAGCTTTATTTTGCTAGTGCGATTTGCAATATAAAAAGAATGAACTGGTTCACAAAAATGTTTGTGGCCTTTTACTCTTGTACAATTTGTACATTTCCCCTGGATAGGGTTCGCGATCATCGGCAGTTGCGAAGATTTTTGGTGTAATCTATGGCACATCTTGGATGTTACTTCCGGTTCTTGTTTTGGTTTGCCTTTCTTGCAGTCGGAGATATTCAATGCTATCTGATCTAGTTTCTGGCTGACTGTCACCCAATCTGAGGAAATAAAATGATACGTACATTTTAAAAAGTGTGCATTTTGTGTGTGTGTGTGGTTTTTTTTTTGTTTTGTTTTTTTGTTGTTGTTTTTAAATAATATTTCGTTGGACAAGAAATACAATTTGAAAGTTTCAAGATGGATATATTTTTGAAAATCAAAAGAAGAAAGGTAATAGGTAAGAGAACTTGAATTATAGTTTATTAGTTAAGGTAGCGGACCTCTAATGACTGTCTGTGATTTGATTTTAAAAAATGCTATCCCTTAAAACCATTGCTTTTGCTTGAGATGCAATTGCAGCTAAAGAATATAAAAATTGGAAATTGCCCGATGCCATGAATGAAGACAGCAGCAAAATTATAATGTCTCTTTAATGATTCTTTTTTTAAAACACATTTGTAGAAAATTTTTATAGGAGGCTGGGAACAATGATTTAGCTATTATTTTAATATGACCGTTGTACTAGATATTAGTGGAAACATTATCTTTAATAATGAGAAAATTTATCTAACTGGCATATCAAAATATCACTATTGAATACCGTTCATTATGTTATAATATTTTGACTCATGATTATGCCACTCGTTAAAATATAACATCAGGTGTCGGGCTTTTTCCCCATTATTTTGGGGTTCCCACCAACACAAGTAGAATTGGAAAAAAATGCTCTCAGATATTGTCTTAATTTGAAACATTTGCAAATTACTGAAATCTGTGTAAAGGTATTTTTTTGTTTAAAATATTAATCGATTGCGTTTCAGTGATTGTTCAACAGTATAACTGTTGTTTTAATCAAATGTACATATATACAAATCAGCAAAACTATTTTAAAACAGCAAAAACCCTAACTTTGGAATTCTGAATTCAGAATCGGGGAAAAAATAACTGTTTTGCTTGGGGATAACCTCCTTTTACCGGAGGCAGATTGTTAGGAGACACATGCCAAGACGGTGTTCACTGGATGAAATGTATTTTGAATTTACAGTTGCACTGAAACAAGCTTTAAGACAAAATGTATTCACAGGTTTTTTTACCCTTCTAAATAGGGCCTTCCCCTTAGAAAATTAAATCAGTTTTCCCCCAAAATTAGCTACACCAGGCTTTTTATTCCCCTTTGCACAAACACTGAGCTATTTTTCCCCCAAATCACAGGCCTAGGCCTCTTCCCCTCTTGGTAAAAAGAAACCCGATCCCCTATGCAATTTTTTCATGTAGTCAAATTTTTGCATTTAAATGTTTGGCTGAATACAATATCATATCAGCCTGCTAGTGACATGATACTGTTTAATATATTTTAATGAATGAGTTTTATATAACATAGTTATACATTCAATTTGAAATGATTCTTCTTTTCTGGTAATAATTATCTTTAAGTTATTTCATTTTGATACAGCAGGTCAATCTCATGGTCAGAAATTGGACTGGATTTAATTTGCTTATTTCCTTTCCCGAGGCGCTTTAGTGACTTTTGTTTAGCATGCAGTGCATCTCTGGTTAACTGGAAGGCATTTTCTGTTCAGAAATGATTCGGTAAGGGTATTTTTGCCATCTTAATTTCCTGTCAATGCTTGAAGCCATGTTGCGAATGATACACGCCTCCTTTTCCTCGCCAGTGGACTTTCTTACTGACAGAATAAAATTTGCAAAATAGTCATCTAATAAATCTGGTTCGATTTCTATAATGTCCTTATTTTCCCCTTTGGTGGCTAAAATCCTTTGAAATAGAGAGTCTTTTTCAGAGTGTTGTAGTTTTCTTCATTTTCTATTGTTCTATTCATTTTCTTACATCATCAGATGAGATATCCATAAAATATGCTTGTTTATTTGTGGGTTCTGTCTCAATAATGCTGTAAGTTCTTCAGTTATTATGTTAGTACTTTGTGTTAGTATTTTGGGTGTTAGCATTAGAAACAGTAGGAATTTCGGTTAATATTTCTAAATGTTGGGAAGTACTGGGAATATCATTTGCAGAATTGTTTTCTTCATTTGTTTCATTCTCATTCATGTCATTGAACAACATATCAATATCATGCTCTGTCATAAAGTCAGCATTGGTCATTTCTGCTACAGCTGTGGTTGTTTTGTCTTCAGACATAGTGTTGTACGTAAAATTAAAATGTGAGCCGAGTATAGATCTTCCCAAATCAAGTCAAATGTCCCCTGACTTAAATCCTGGGACATATATCCAGTATGGATTGACAGCCGATACTACTATTTGATATTGTTTACTACGAGTTACTCAAAACCTACAGGCGATTGCTTCGGGTCAAAATGTGTAATGATTGCGATTAGTTTTTACTGACAAAAGAATACAGATACAGAACAAAAATCAGATGAACTCATTTTTTATTACATTTTGTTTTCATCGGACAGTAGAATCTGTCATAAAATGCTTTTTAAACATGATAATATGTGTTTTGGACGCCGCAAGATCCGTACCTTTGCGACGCTTGCCAAGAACGTCCGGATAGCCACGTGATAACCTGACGTAGATTATGGTCATGTGATCAAGTGCCGCAGATCGATAGAAATATACGGCACCTTATCACTGGATCGAAATTGATACAAGTACAAGTGACAGGATAAAAGCATCTACGTGCAGACAATTCCCATTAAGAGATATGGATATTATAAATATGGGACATCGAATGATCTACTACTAGTTAAAAAGTCTAATTTCTGTCATCTTCGGCTCAATAACCAGCAGGTTGCAAAAACTGGCCCATATGTAATTGTACCAGCCTCGATGTAAGATCTTAGCTTCATCAAAGATTTCATACTGGCAGATTTAGATACAAGTGCTGGTTAGTCTCTGTCGACTTTCTCCTCGCCCGAAGTGTCTCTATCTGTACATAACACTGCCGACACTATTTCATTTCCAGTCCATTTGTCTGTAATATAAATATTTTAATCACCATCAAAAAGCTATCTTTTTCATTGTACGAAGATTAGCAAGAGTTATGTAGTCATGCGTATAGAACATTAGCTTTGAGGCACACCGTTTCCCTCCCAGTGTTTTTTCTTCATTTTCAACAACGAATACCGATGTTTTGTAGATTTTATCAATAATGAAAAGTATAACGTCCTCCCTCGCAAACAAAGCCGCATTACGAATTGCGACCATAACGTCAATGGCCGTGTTTGCCTTGTGATCATAGCACTGGAAAGGCAGAGAACCGCATTTTAAATATCAGCGAAATTCGCTAAAAGAATGTTAAAATTATATAAATGTACATCTTTACAAGTTTTGAAGAAAAACATTTTCATAAAGAAATATACGAATGTTTAAGATTTTGATCATTTTGTTTGTTAGCCTAATCAGCAAAGTGCATTTTACTGTAAGTTTTACGTTTCTGAATGGAACAGTTAATGAGAGGCATAACATCAACGGCACATTTCACATGTTATTGATGCATTTCATATTCATATAAACGTAATAAATCATATATACGAGTACGTATCACTATACGCTGACTATATTTAAATATAAAATTGTACTTTCAGCACAAGACTGGCGGGCTGATGTGTTGTTTGATTGAGAAAATCAATGATGTCGAATTTAATCCGGCCAAATTTTGGTGGGCTACACAGTTGTCGACAAGTAGTAAGATCTGTCAAAAACAAATGGGTAATAAAAGTTTTAATATAATTATACTAATGCATTTTTGAATCCACAAGTTTTTTCTAGTCTTCGAAATAATCGTTTAAGGCTTATAGTAACCCTACTACATTACAAAAAACGTCTGAAAAATATCCTATAAAGCAAGAACGTCAATATTAAAAACAACCAGACAGCCTACATGTTTCACCGCACGTAATGAATGATTAAGAAGATAGCAGTTTGTAACGGAGAGTAATACTTCAGCAATGCTGATATTTTCTCTCGTCTGTAACATAATGTTTCTCCACTAATGGGTCTGGAACCGATCGTCATCGCAAGATGTTCATTCCGGTTTAAAAATAAAACAAAAAAAAACGACATGCTACTTAACTGCACGTTGCTAAAGCACTGGAGTAGGGCATCAACCTACATATTTTTCAGGCTTTCGAGACGTGGTCGGATATTCTTGTTGTATTGATTCCTTTTTATTTAAAAGTTTAGATAACTTACTTTAGGAATTTCGAAGATTTTCTATTTCAGATAGAGCTTTTCCCCTTTCCTACTTTTATATGAAAAGAATCTTGGAATTAGTCGTAAGCATTACTGCGTTACGTTTTCTTTCCATGATAAAAGCTTAAAGAGGCACCACAACATAACTGTATTCTTTTGTATTTCCATGATGGTAATTATACATGATTTGCATGAAAAAGATCAGATATACAAGAAATTAGTTTCACATTGACAGTGATATTTTAATAGGCCAGGACAATGTCTTTAATGTCTTAATATTTTTATGAATTAATGTAGCAATATGCACAATAAATCAGTGTATTTAGTTCAATTTCAATCACATTCTGTTTCTACAGTGTAAGACAGTTATTAATCTATATTCTTAAAGCTATGCTGAAAAGAGATTGACTTAATACGTTTGCAGGTAAAATTGTGAAAACATTTATTCAGGAAGGGTCTAAGTTGTCCACCTGAAAACTTATAGTATAGCTGTATTTTACCTGTATTATAAGAATGATTTTCATGACGTTTTTATGGACGAAAAAAGTAGGTCACTTGATCGTGGTGGGTCTTTAAGACGGTATCCAATGTATTTTTCGATATAAAACCGATTAATACAAAACTCGTTTGTTTTTACATACATATCTCATATCTCATCTGATGTCATGCAATACATAACAATACATAACACAGCCAATGTCTTTTTGTGGGTATTTCATCAAAAATGTAATGTTAATATCCATCAATAGCACATAACAGAAACACAAAGACAACTAGTTCTTATTGACAAATCAAGGGTACAACGACGGCTCATTACCTATTCAACAATAACAAAATGATTTCTGGTAAAATAGGAAAGCAGAATCTATGCAAACAGTAGTTTACAAATGTTGATTATTGTTCGGGGATATTGTTCGGTCATTAAGTCAATGCACGTATTACCATTGGGACATGAAAATTAGTTCTTTATATACAATTATTCGCAATAAACGTGTTCGCTAAACCCACTTTATTTTACATAGAACAAAACAGTACTTGAACTTGCTCCGTATAACTGGAAGTTCGTTACATCCCTGTTCGTAATAAGTATTATTATACATCTTAGACATGCACTTTAGAATCAGTAATTGTGCCAAAATATAATTGCCGTCATTTAATTCAATACAGTGAGTATATATTTTATACTGAAATAACAAAATAAGCACTCAACTTTGCTCAGGTCACATGTGTAACGGCTTGATATTATATTGAATTTTAGCATGACGGTAAAAGTAACTATGGCAACGTTTTATTTCATCTAAGAGTGACCGGTCTTTTGCCATTGACTTTATATTTGTGCACTTTTTTCCGTCATCTAAATTAATTTCGTCTTTGATTCGCACTTCCCGTAGAAAAGTAATTACTTTATAAGAATGACCGGTCTTTTACCATTGCCCTTTTATTTTGGTATGTTTTTCCGTCATGTAAATTAATTTCGTCTTTGATTCGCACTTCGTGTAGAAAAGCAATTACTATATTTGTAAATCTTATTATTATCTTCTTAATTTGGTAATTACAGACCTTTGGATATTTCTTTCATTTATCCATAAGACGTAAATACAATGCGGTTGTCTTAAGAAAGGGTATATTTTCATTTTTCATTAATGGAAATGCAAGGCTTTACAAAGCGATGTTTGAGAACTGTAATACGTATTTCATTTTTAGCTTTACAGTGTTATCGCGTGCTAATGGTTCATAATATCTTTGAAATGTGGCTGCCACATTTTCCACCATGAATACAGAAACTATCAATATGTTGTTAAATCCTATTTGTCAAAGTTAAAAATTTATTTGAATTTAATGGTTTTGGTTACCTCCCTTTATGGCTCTAACGGTAAACACTTATGTACAGTATTAAAAGTAGAACTTTTTTGACTATGTAAATGTGCATATCATCTATCTGGACAGCTTTTTCATTTCTTTTTAACATATGAATTAAAGACTTATCAATGGAACCAGACTGGGACTGGTATATCTGACAGAAGCAAACATGCTAAAACAAGAGTAAATGTTAATGCTTTCAACAGAGTGAGTTACTCGGACAGCCTGCTCTATACATATCTTGAATATTGCGACAAATGTCCATAAAATAAGATAATCAAATATGAGGCTAATTCAAACAAATTCCAAATTAAAAAACATGGTTTGCGTTGCCAACGAAGCGCGTGCAAAACATATTATCATTCTCAAGATATTAAAGAGTAATTTGTTACGCAATTTGTGAAATGTCATTTCCCAGACGAGTATTGCCTCAGTTTGTTTCCTTTAACTGAACAGTGTTTCTCTCTCTTTCAAAATAAAAAAAGAATATGTTCCATGTCTGTATTATTTTGCCCTAGTAAAATCACATAGCAAGCTGTTTTCACCGTAATTGTAATTAAATCAGTCAAACAAAATTCGTTTCTTAGACTACATTTACTGATAAATCATTTAAATTTTTGTGTAACATTTTTCCGCCTAAATCCCATAATTCATTTGGAGATGAATTTATTGATTTCCATTTATCAACGTAAAATGAATGTGAGTTTTCGAAATCGTTGAAATTCTATATGGCCATGATGTCCATAAATAGCTCTTTGTTATGAAAAAATGTGTTTTTAAACTAAGGTTTGATATTTCATCATGTTACCAGACAGCATGGATCCTGACCAGACTGTGCGGATGCGCAGCCTGGTCTGGACCCATGCTGGTCGCATATGCACTATGTTGGTTTTCTCATGGTGCGGCTCATTAATGATTAAACATTCTTTACACCATCATGATCATACAAATGTACCTGCAGCAGAATGGAGATCAGGCAAGAAGCCACTCAGATCAATGTCCAGCCTAAAGAAACTGGAGTTATGAAACTGTATTCAAATAGGCTTTTCTTTGTTAAACACATTTACGCTAGAACGACGTCATGTTAACGTGATGTGACGTCAATGTTGTTTTTTGCAACCAAGAAAGAGCGTTACTATATTTTATCTACTGTTTTAGATTGAGGGCATATTAGAATCGAAATAATTTATACCAAAACCGTGTTTTAACATTATTTATACACGCGCCCTCGTGAAATTATTACGCCCGACGTATAACCGCCCATCGTGAATAAAAAGTGTTAAAACACTCGCTTGCTATAAATTATTTCTTAAATAACGGCTGCTGTGAAGTACTGTGAAGTTATTAATATTCATTGTTTTAGCTTTAGTAGTTAAAGTCGGTATTTAGGTTGAAATTAAATCGTCCTGAATTCATTTTTTGTTTAAAATAAACACGTTACTAAATTTCTGTATATCTCAAAGTTTTAGTAATATGAACATATATATGTCTAATTTAGCATGTGGTTTACTTTTTCACAACTATTCTGTGTTTAAAATTTAAAGAATTGCAAAATCGATGAACTAATGTACATTTTCGAAGAAATCTCTTCAGTATCTATTAGTATACCAAATAATGTTTAAGTTTTTACTTTATACTAATCAGTGCCGTCTATGTTGTTTCAGTATGTACAAATGAAAGCTGTAATACTCAATGATAGAGCCGACGTGTTATGTCTAAATGCCTACATAATTTAGCCTGCATGAAATATTGTATTTCTGCCTTCCTGACTTCAAGACGCATAATCAAACTCTGTACATAGAGCGCCTACTTCATCCGATTTACATTGGGAACATTTTCACGCGATTCGGGCTTTATCGTATGTTTAACATGGGACTATTTGAACCGTCCAAATACGGAAAAAATACAGGTTTTATGTACGCACGTGCGTCCAATAAGGTAATATATTGTACAGTCATGTGTTACAAATGAACGTTCACGATTGGATAGACAAAGTAGATATAGAATAAAACAACTTATAGATTAAAGCATTTTATTAAAGCTCATTAGGTTCCTATATGTGGTCTATCTGGTGTTCAGGAGACAACACATTTTAACACTAAAAAAGTTTTTTTGTCAAACATAAGGGTAAAGTGATATTATACCGATACAAATGTATGCATCCGAGTGGGGGACAAGGCAAAATCGTCCATATGAAGCACGTTAGGAGGATGTAATTTGCTCAAATGTGTCAAGCACATAATATACTAATCTAAGCCCACTCACTGTACGATGGTTTGAGATATATAAAAGGTTCACTATACTTTGTTACAGTTGTATTAGCAAATATACACATGAGACTGGATTTTCACTGAACTGCATGTTTAGCGGAGAATCAATATGATATATTTTCCCAAACGTTAATCTCTAATTCTGCTTGGCATTTCATGGCCTTTATTCACTAATCAGTACGTGTATGGTAATACGGTAAGGATGGTAATATATTCATATAATTTAACAATCAAAGTGAGGCATTTAATTGGAATGAAGTAATAAGTTGGGAATATACTTTGTTTATGGTTAAATTAATTGCAATATCAGTATCTATATGAAACTCCACAGAGGTGTCCATTGATTACTGACTGATCCTATATAAAACATGATTAAATGTGACGTCCATCTGTTTGATTTCCTTGAGAAATTGAAATAATACGTCCATTCTACAGATAGAGGAGCAACTTGGACAGCTAAAATGTCCACACATCTGATGTTCCCAAATATAATCAGATTTGGTTTTATTTAGTTGTTTCATGCCTTTGGAGTACACATATTAAATATTTTAGTTAACTATCGACAATTTTTCGTTATTTCATTGGTTTTACAAAGATAGCTGTAAATCAGCGACAGATACGTTACAGTGCGAATTTTCATACAAAAAAAATATTTTAATATAAAACATAACAATATTTGTGTCCGTTATTTACATGTTCAGACTAAATACTCTTAAGTTTATAGTTTTATAAGAAATGAAGTTATTTATATATTATGATCGAAGAAATAAATCAAATTGCATGGAAAAACAAACGTAACTTACACAAATATCAGTTGTCATAAAACGCACTTCATATTGGATTATGAAATAAGATCTGTATCATCATGAATGTTAACGTACTATTACTGATGAGGGAAACATACTATATGAAAAATATAACTATTGGTTCTTAGACATATCCGAAAATACAGTCTTTTTGGTGAAAATAGTCTACCCATTTCGTATAAACGTATCTGTCGCATTTTTAAATTGCTTAATTGGCGTTACATTTGCTTTATATTTCATATATTTTGATATGATTCTATTTGAAAATAAAGAAATATAACATAAAATGTTCATGTTTTGTATAGAAAAACTTTAATTTGAACATCTAACATACAAAATAGAAATTGTAACGTATCTGTTTTATTCAATATTTATGATGTCTTATTAACTCCAGATATCAATAATAAAATCGTAATCAACTATTTTCTAAAACTTTAAGTTAAGGTGATGATTATTCAAACAATTCAAACATTTTTACACTTTTATAGCACAGTCGTATAACGTATCTGTTGTTTGTAACGTATCTGTTTTTAATATGTTTTCTCAAGTGAAAAAATATGAAATCTTGACTAAAAGATAAATACTTTAACTCGGATACAAAGTTAAACACATGTTGTACTACAATGTCCAGTAACATTTTCTAGATAAATGTGTGACAGGACTGGCCGTTCCGGCGACAGAAACCATCAGAAATAATCAACACCCTTTACAATATTTACAAATTTATTTACATAAGATGATTATTAACAATGAATAGATGATATGAAAAAAACAAGAAAAAAACCTGATTCTAAGAAAGAAAGAAGAAAATATCAAAGTTTAGTATCCCTAGATACAAAGTCCGACGCTTCCATTGTAATTTGACGTGGCACAGTTCTTTCATTTAATTGCGAACTTTAGGTAGCACAAAAAGAATATATAACATATCTTCAAATCAAGTCCCTTTAAACCGTGAATACGTTGATTCCGTTTTGGCTCCCTATGGTGGTAGGTGACTGCATCCCTGAGCTGACTTCAGAGGATAACAAAAATCAGCGTCTTTGCGGTTTACGGCACAACCATGGGACGAAAGCTCTGCGTTGGGAAATCACATCCAGGCGAGTGAAGACAAGTGAACCTCGGGCATTGTACTTCCGGGTTATGACATCACCAGGTAAAATCGTCTGGCGGAAGAAGCTAAAATATATAACATATGGTAAGCACCATAGCAAAACAAAAAAAGTCGGGGCATAAAACTGCTCCTTTGGGTACACCATACCTCCGTATGCTCCCATAAATAATACGTGCTACTTATACAAAACATATGTGCTACTTAGTTCAGACGTCACGTGATTAAAATACGTCACTAATTACTTCCATTATTACAAAAAAAAATACTTACTTATAAGACTAAAGTTAAAGTATGAAAAAGATATGAAACGTTTATGGTGAAAAAAGATAGTAATGGAAATGATAAACTGCAGCTATTATTTACAACTACAAATTAACAAAATTCAAAGTAAATCAAACGTTATATCATAGTTGGCATCCATATAATATCTAATGCCATACAACAAAACGGACATTGTATGTATATGCAACAGACTGGCACACAATTTCATATTACAATAATATATTACATACATGGTACTAGACTTGTCACATAGATTTATACATAAAAATACAATGCAATAATGGCGTTCCATAACAACGAAATGTTTGACATATGTTTTTGAAACAGAGTACTATATAAATATCATGTTACAAATTTCAGTACAAATTTTACATCTTATATAAACGAAACATTTTAGATTCCTCTTTCGAAATAATTTACAAAAGTCTGAAAAATTTAATAAATTATCCTGACATACCGAAACTAGCCAAAATCACATGCCGAAAAGTAAATGTTACAGAATTCTGTAGAATGAACAAAAATTTACCAAATAAAAATCGTAATGCAAAAATCATACAAAATCTAACAAATAAATTTCTTACCTCGATCGAGCATAAATTTCTAGCAAGAAAAATTAATCAGGCATTGATTCGTCTATAATGTCGGAAGGTGGTGTGCGCAAGGCATATCTAGTCCAGTCTATTTAAAGGGAAATGTCCCGCCAAATACTAAATTTCACGGGACTCACGGCCTATGCGTGAACTCCGACTATTTGTATTTCCACGGGATTCACGATATAGCCGGGGAATCTAACTACTTTGGCGCGGATTGAAATTGACAATTTGAGGCCCATTATAGTGGTTTTGGGGATAAAAACATAAATTACTGAAGTTTATAAAATATCACCTTTCTTATTACTGAACTGAATTTAATGAAATCTACATGGAAATTTAAGTTATGAAATACAGAAAAACATGAGAGGTATTTTATGCGTGAAATCTAACATTTACCTCAATAACTCAAAAATTTACAAAAAGATGATGCAATACCTGCATTTACACTACAGATAAAATAAGGCCCGTATATCATGGTATATCAGTTTGTGACACAATGCAATATAAATGTATGCTGAATGAAACACTTCGTAACGTATCTGTTAAAAACAAATTGAAACACTGTGGCAGTTGAACATCACCTTATTCTATTTTCTACAATATGTTTATTTCGTTAATAAATAAATGTTATTTCGATAATCTTATCATTAAACATTCAAACTGTCAATAGTCGTTTCGGAACATGCATTACGCAACTGAGTATTTGAAGTGAATAGATGTTGTAACGTATCTGTTGTCCAAATTGTCGACATAAAAGGTATGCGATCAATATACACATGATTGACACATATTGAAAAAGGCGATATTTTATTTAAGATATATATCATTAACTAATCATTTGAGCATAACAGTTTAGTAATTGTCCCGATATTTAAATTTCAGTACCATGAAATTTAATTTAACCCTAGGTCGTCGACATAGATGTTTGACCTAATGTGCATGTGTTTAACGTCTGATTTCGAAAATTAGTTATCTCTAGTGGACATTTCAGTGCGATTTTAGACAGTATAAAGCATGCCTCCTTCATTTTGAAAGCAAAATAATGATAATACCAAAAAGTACAAAAAGTTTAACAGTGCCGACATCTTTAAATTGGAGTTGCTCCTCTATCTGTAGAATGGACGAATAAATATTCGTATCATATTATAATTTAACGGATCTCAAGACCAAACCAGAGCCCCCTCCCAGGAATTTAGATTAAAGGACACTCCTAAAACTATCACACCTGGTCTCCATAATCAGTTTTGATAATGCTTACAATGGTCATTGCTAAAGAATTTCCACTTTTTTCTAAGAAATATCAGTGTTGAACTATAATGTAAGTTATTTTAATGATGGTCTCTTGGAATAAACTTGGCTACAATATTAAAGTAATTTACTTTCCTTCGAAATTCAATTGTCCATGCTAAGTCCTGAAAAGAGGTCTTTTAGTTCTTGTGAAGATAAGAGGAATTTTCCTAAAGGCCTTGTAAGGAAAAAATGATCAGATGATTATTCGATACCTTATGTTTTTATGAAACATTTTATATGCACTAATCACTGCTAAAACTATTTTTGATTCCTGTTACTTGTTAAAATCATATCAAACGTTAAAAGTTCTTACCAAGACATTAAACTTTTTCATTTCCTTTTGGCTTTGTGCTTTTCTTTACAAAAAAACACAAAATGCACACAACTGTCAAAAACAAACGAGCCAATTCCATTATTTTATTTCTTTTCGGAACGTTGACATTTGTACATGAATATAAATCAATAAACAAGAGTTATTTTTACGTTTTCATGCAAGTTTTGTAGAATAACAATAAAAATCTTGCATAAAAATATGTAAGATGTAGAGAAATACAAATATATCTGTGATAGAAAATAATAATTTTTAAACGTTTTTGTACATATGATTTATCCTTTTGGTGCGTATATCCACTTTACATATGAAATGTCAGATCTTTGAATATACATGTCAATACAATGATGTCCTTGTCTCGGCATACTTTACCTTTTGCCGTGCTTTGTGAAATTCATTATCTTAACCTCTTCTTCCAGATAAATGACGTTCATGCAGATCATATTTGGATGAGCTAAGTTTGTTTGTTTGTTTGTTACGAGTAAAGCGCCGTTTTTAACAAGATTTCAGTTAATATGTAACCTTCCAGTACCAATCCGTAACTGCCAACTTTTCCGCATGAACCAGAGGTGAAGGACGAATGATTTCAGACACAATGTCTTCCATCAAATCGTCAAGGATAACATACACCTCGCCTAGATCTGCGCTCTCCATATTGAGCTAATAGAACAGGCTTCAGGCACAACGATAATAAACAGTAAGCATCTTTTAAAAATATAGGCTGGCGTATTCGAACTACTGGTGATTAAATAACATTCAAGCTGGAAAAAGGTTTTAGCAAACCACTTTACTTCTGAATCAGTACATTACAGTCCGTAGATATGGCCGTTCCAGTCATTGCTGACAAATCGTAGGTACAGCGAATTTCGACTGCGAGTCAAGTCGGCTTTCGAATATAATCCATATATATATCAGAGAGAGAAAATATAACTTCACTGGTCCCAATCAGTAAAAAAGTTCAGAGTTAGTGGACTTACTGTTAAATGTGCACGCTCAATTGCACTGCTAGGCGTTTTTCGTAAATAGTCTGGTATGTTGTGGTGGTGATTAGTTTGTATAAAATCTTTCAAGGAAATCGAGGGTAATGGTTTCGCATCATAGTGAATCTCAAGAAAATGTAAGATGGCCGCGAAGATAAAAAAAAATTAAACACATGCCCTCAAACAAAAAATGTATTTGATTCTGAATAGTTAAAGTATTTTCAAACATTTGCTTAATTGGTGCAAAAGGTATGGTGAAAAGTCAAGTTTTTTTTTAAAATATCGTTTTTTATTGTTGTAGCTTTTTAGTTTTTGAACAAAACTTCCATAAATGCGTTTTATGCTATGTAAACATTAATACTGAAACACAAAATAAACAAATGTAAAATTCCTGGACAGATATTTCTGACTTTATTGACTTTTTAACCCTGTACGAGACCGGAGTAATTTATATATTAAGAGGTGATGAACAGTTTATTTTAACTCCAAAATCAATTGTTTTATATCTAATCAGATGCCAGCCAGGAGATTCAAATGGGTCTTCTTACTCTATTATTTGTATCTTATATTAGAAAGCAAACAGTCTTGTTTGAAGGCAACACATGAACTAAAGCAAGATTTTTTATATATAGAAAATGAATTAAGAAGTTGTTGACAAGTTATCAATCCATCAAGATAGCACATATTGAAAGAGCTTGCACCAGTCATATCTTTTCCAAATCGGAGAAAGGCGTTTCCTTGGTTTTGGAATGCCTATGATATTTGTTTGCAGGTAAGTGTATGTGCGCATAAGACAATATTATTATGTCTAGCTGTGGTATAAATGGATCGTTTTCCAATACATCCAGCATTATACTACAGAGATAATCAACAAATAGTCAAATGTGATCTTTCTACTGGGCGCTAAAGGTGAGCGCTTGTGTTGGTCTTGGAACACATGTTAGATATATTACAAAGAAACAGACACAGATGAGGTAAGTTCTGCTTATTAAACTCGAGTACAGATATATCTGACACCGCGTGGTATAAAATACTTAGTTTGTACTAATTTAAATTATTTTAGCTCGATTGTGACGAAACTTTAAACTTATTTGAACCACTCTCGGGTCCGCTTCCAAGATGGTCGTGACCCCATTGTGGCTGAGTTTGGCGGCTAAAATTTAAAAGGAATCTTAATGTCACAACTGTTGATACAAAAGAGAAAAATACGTCCTTAAAAGAAATGTGCAAATTATTTCACCTACGTTTTGTGACACATTTTTTTTTAAACTTTTAAATACGTAGTTTTCAACAAGGCTACCTGTTTTCAACATATTATTATTAGATGGTATTTTACCGGTATTTTACTAGGAAAAGTCCTTTCTAGAAGTTCACCTATAACAATAAAATCAACACAACAATATACCGCGAATTTGATACTGGAACTCTGTATTGCCTAAAACGTTTACTAGTATATTCTGTTAATAGTTGATGCTTATAGTACGGCATATTTCAATGGTGTCACTGATGTCATCACTATTTATGATCTAGAACGGATTTTTATAAAACGCAGTAGGGATAAGATTTAACGCTTTTAAAGAACACAGATTTAATGTTGGTAGAAAACACTTCAAAAAGTCATTAAAAATATCCATAATAGAATGGTGAGCAGTTCATTTCCAATAAATCAATTTGAGTTTTAAATTCGATAATAATAATTTGTTAAACGTTTAATTTAGTTGGATTTTAAAAGTTTGATATAAAAAAAATATTATAATCAGCCAGTCTATTTTCGTACTTTTTTTCTTATTTGTTTCCCAAAAAATGCCATTTGTCTGTGGATGTGTGTGTGGTATATGACAGACATACATTGTTATTTCCTAAATTTCAGTAACAAAAGCAACGCTTCTCTGTCAGTTCCAAGTATTTTGATTGTTGAGGTTCAGTAGTATTAGTGCTTAAGAAGAAAAATAAACGCAATAAACCTCAATATTTTGTGGTAGCTTTCATAAATTCATTGTTTTCGTATAGTTCGATGTTACAAAACAGTCTTGAAAATTATCTTTAACGTTACAAATTGTATTGAGTTTTTTTCTAATCTAATGAAAGTAGAGGGGCACCTGGGTTTTACACCTACTATCAAAGCTTAAAAGTCATAAAACCTATAATTATGTCGGTGAGACGTTAATCCCAACAAAAACAAAAGAAAATAATGAAAGTATGATTTTACAAATGAGTCAAAAGGATGCTATGTTGATGTGTATTCAAGTATTGTGAATTTTAAAAGTGATACTATGTATCTGGAATCTATTACAAAAATCTGTATAATGGTCGGACTTCGGTGAAACTATCTATAGGTTTATGAAACACGCTAATCAAGACTGGCAAGACAAATTTTTAATTAATAATTAATTAAGTAAGTCTCCTCTTATCTTTTGTACATAAACACTGCCTAACTGTTAGAACAAGCTAGCCACCAGTTTATATTTTGTCCGCTTGAATGTATAAAACAAGTAACACAAATCAATTGTTAATTGTTTAACAAATCTATCTTCATAAGTCCCTATTCTGTAAAAAGTTTCTATTGCGGAAATGGTTTAGATATTAGAATCACTAATTATTTGAATAGATGTTTGACTGGTATGATTATTACGTATTTCTTATTAATCTTAATTTTCTATATTTCGTTTGTAATGCAATTTAGTACTAAGCATGACAGAAGTTGATGTTTATCAGAACATATCAATCAATAAAAAATCATAGTAATGTTGTAACCGAATAAGCCATACTCTAGTAAACACAAACATAGGATATTTTAACACTCTACAAAGTTGCAGCAAATAATCATAGGTATACGTCTCGAACAATTCAATTTCTTTATTAGATTCATCCCTTATTAACGACTGTGCTCCCTCTCTTCTTGTGACAACCGATCAAAACAATAATTTGACCGCTAAAAATGACAAAAAGCCATTTTAAAGTAGCCTGATCACAGGCAAATTTATAGCAAAACACTCGATTGATCACTGTTTTTGTCCAGAAATTGCCGGTGTCAAAAGTACATATTTTCTTGATTAAAGAATGATCTACATCTAAATCCCAATGTTTTATGGAAATAGAAACAATACTAGTTTGGTAAAATTAAAACAAATCATTGCTAAAACCCCCAGTTTGTTTTTAACCGTCAGTAGTTTGGTCTGCTCTTTACTTGTAAACAAACATTGCGTATTCTTACGTAATCGCTACCATCTTCTTTTTCTTCTTCTTTACAATCTCCCCACCAAGAATGGAGAACCGCAAAATGCGCGCACCTTACTTAAATCTACTTAAACAATTCATGAAACTATTAATTCCACCACCACAGAAAGGAAACTGGAATTTCTAAACACTATTTACGTTGCACAATCTTAAATGATAACCCTGATAGAAACACAAGCCTATGTACAGAAGGGAAGATAGTCCTTGATCTTGATAATAAATGGTATTTTGTACGTTTCAGTAGGTTTATTCTTCAGAGCACATATCGGTCTATTACCATTATAGAAAAGACTAGTTAAGTCCTTCTCAGCCACATGCTTTGTATGAATGCCTTGACCACAGTTTATGATAATGCTGTTTCTCTCGTCGACATTCAGCGAGTTACATTGTAATCCAGTAATGTTATCTATTGGAACGTCCTTTGATGGCACTTAGAATTGATACTCTAACACACGAATGTGAATGACAAAACAATATGAAGTGCGTTACAGTCTCTGATGCCGAAAAACACAGTTGACAGGTTATGTCAACCTTGTGCTTGATAATCATCTGTCAAGTAGATTGAAGAATGTAATTTCCTGTCATCAGTCGCAGTTCAGCGGGTAATCATGAGCATTCTCTACGCAAAACCAGAATAGGTTTCCCCGGGATAAATATTTCCTTGTACAGGTGTACAATATATAGCATCACTTTGCTGTTTATAGTATTAGTCCAGTAGGTATGAACTGATTGTTGCACATTTGTTTTTCCACCGATATTATCAGTCTGGGGTTTCAAGATATATTTCAGAAGCTTCTCTAAGACCGTACTTCCACAAAATGCATTTTATAACACAAAACCAGAAACGACCTTTCTCATTCTTGACCATAATTTGTCTCTTTGCAATTTGTTTCTATACTAGTGCTTGGTATTTGCTGATGTATGCACAAGAGATTCTGTCGGGAGCAGGATTTCTAACCCGTACGTTAGTATTGGAATAATGTACAGTTTATATAGCTGAAGGCTAATCTAATCCTGCATGATCTGTTAATCCCGCTGACTCGTCTTGCTTTCTTGGAATTTTTTTTATATTCAATTTCTTATTTGCCGTAATACAAGTAGATCATATAATTCCTAAATGAACTTTGGGTAACATATGTCCGTTCATTGAGACTAACATGGGATTTTCAGATTTTTTATTTTTTTATTTTTTTTTTTTTTGCCGGTTTGGTCTATTACAAACTCGAAGTAAAATCTTCATCTTATTTCTATTTATATTAATTCATTTACATATGAAACGTCAAGGTATAACGTATAGGCGGCGGCCATATTACTCAGTAATGTATTTATATCATCACGCGCGATTTTCAGACGATATTATGCTAAAGGAATAATAACTGCAATATGCGCTGTGACAATGATTTTAATTAAAAGACCGATGAAAATATAAACGATGAAGAAATAGGTTATTAAGAAGTACCATATGGCACTAATTGAATTTCCGTCGTTATCCATTCATTCAATTACTTCGTTCAATATATTTAATTTTTTTAAAGTTTAAAGCATAAACTGTTTCATCTCTCACTTAATAGATCAAACGTCGATGGTCGATGATACTAGAAATCAACTTACTGATTCTCTTAAGGCATAACCATCATATATGTGTTCATTTTTTTATATACGAAAATAATTTCTAAAAAGACTTATCTGATAATTATTTTTTTTTTTAAATCCAACTACCATTCCTATCTTTTTAGCATGTTACCTGAAACAGAGAATGTTTAGGCCTTAATGTTCTATGTTCTAATAGACTAAGTGTAAAGTACAATTTAAGATGATTAAAGTCTTTGTGTTTACATATCGTTTTAGACGAAATATAGCGACGTACTTCCGTCCGTTTATAAGCATGTTGGTTTTATGACATCAAAAATGTCTAATACTTTGATATCACATTAACCACTGGGCAATTTGCATGGTATCAAATGTCAACATTGATATTTACCTATAATTATTCTGTTAAAGTAAAGCACGTGTACGTCTCATAATTTTGATAATCGATGCACACGACTAGCTAGGAATCATATTTTTTTTTGCAATTATTGTGGAATAATTCTACAAGTCATAACACCTTTGGATGAAACATTTTAAATTTGCGAAGTTTAGCCGAAATCTTTCATTTAGAGCTCATTCGATCATAGAGTGAATATGAATTTGATTTTGCCGTAACAAATATTTTTAATTTTTTATATTTATATTTCCAAACGAATACTGAACAGTTTATTTAAATGACCCTGTCTAAAAGCAAATATAACAAACCCAGCAGCTATAACAGAAAAAGCTGCATACATCCTATTATAAAGGGAATGTTATTTCTTTATTGTATACCAGTTAAGAAAGTTGGTATGTTTTGCTATTAATTGGAAGAATAATGAAACGAACTTTATCCAGGTACAATGTAGCAATGAAGTATTGCCTAGTACTCATAAAGTATATAAAAATTACTCATAATTTGTTTTATAATATATTATTAGTCATACAACATTTCTTTACAATCCTTTACTTTTATCATTTTTATGCTTCGTTTAAAAGGACAGAAAAAATACTTTTTTGTGAGAATTACATTTTAAATGAGATTATGTTTGTGACTTTAATTACGTCACTCCAATATGCATAGATTATTTTCTAGGAGAGTTTGCACACGCCCGTTCACGAGTGACCATTAAAAGATTGAAAATATAAAGGCACTGATTTGGGCTAAAATGATCTTTCCTTAAAACATTATGAACGACGGAACTTGAGTTTTTGTTTCTCAACTGTCTAAAAAACGTGTAATCAAGAAAACAACCATACACAAGTTGAGTATCAAACCATTATAAAGAATGAGTTAATTAGCCTTTACATGATACATGTATTTTATTTTCTAGGAGCACATGCTGGTTCTCAATACTCAATTTTCACGACCAAGGGTTTGTTCCTTTACATGATACATGTATTTTATTTTCTAGGAGCACATGCTGGTTCTCAATACTCAATTTTCCACGACCAAGGGTTTGTTCCTTTACATGATACATGTATTTTATTTTCTAGGAGCACATGCTGGTTCTCAATACTCAATTTTCACGACCAAGGGTTTGTTCCTATGGTTTATTTTATTTCGTATTTCTGTTTTTGATTTGATTCTCTAACAGTAAAAAATCTGTAAGAAAAGTTTGCCCCATGTCAATATAGAGTCTGTTGCAAATGTCCTTAACTATGAACATGACAAAATGATACCGTCCTGGGCTTTGCCATCGACCGATTATTCTAAAACTTTGTATACCGACTTCATTTTGTATACTGACTGCAAATGAAGTCTGAAACAGAAATAAAAATTAAAATGCACTGTTCTCTTGCCACGATCTTGAATTATCTGCCCATGAAATGTGAACTTTTTAGTATTTTCTGAATTTCAAGGGAAGATAATTCAAGATCAGACCTGTATATCTATAATTTTTAATACATATTTCCGTTTTCAATTTGATTCTCAGTCAGTACCAAAAGTTTAAAGAAATTCTGCCCGTAGGAACATTTTGCCCTATATAAATATAGGCAACTGTCACATTTACCTTTAAAGGGCATAAATTGCATATTTAAGTCGCAAAATGGAATACAGTGTCAGTCGCAAATAGAGTTCAGATCAAATATCGAAATTCGCGAGTCGGCATACAGTGATTTTTATCATCTTATTAAAAAGCAATTCCTTTTCAAAAACGCAACAGCGATGCAACACCTTATTTACATATATTTCCTATTCATATATCAGAAAACAACATGGATTTTTGGATTACAAATCAATTTGATATGTTATTCATCAGTTTCGTGACTTATTCACCCTTGTTCTACATTCCTCTTCAACTCCCTACCCCGACCACTTTTTACCCCTTACCACTTCCTCCCCCTCTATATATATTTGGCATAAATTAATGTGCACTTGTTAGATTTTCGAAACAACCCGTCTGTAACAGTTTTCCATTACAGCTTCTTTTTATTGTGGGCCGTCGTTGCAAATGCGTGGCTCTGAGGCTGTGTTTGTGCTCTGTGCTTCCGACAAATCTACCCTTACCTATTATCTTTTGGTTGAGTGAATTGCCATGCAGTGAGTGTTAAAACTTAAATACGCATGTCGTGCAAAGCAAATAATTAATTTGAAGACGATTTTCTTACCTTTGGTCTGACAGTTGTTTGTTTTGATCGGCAGCAACAGGAAGTATGTGTGTGTTTGGGGGGGGGGGAGTACAGTTGTTAATAGGGAGTATGAAAGAAATAAAAGATGAGTACTTGAAATGAGTTAGACTATTGAGCAGTTACACTTTCTCGTACATGAAAGAAAAATTATGTGCGCTTCTAATACTCTCGGGTTAATCAGTACAACTTAGTGTGCCCTTACATTATGGGAAAGATAAGGTAACTGTAGTCCAACCAATGACTGGAATTCCTTTTCAGATGATATTAAAAAAACGAAAAGATTAATAATGATGCCGGTGGGTGGAAACAGTTGTGAGCTCCAGCCAGTTTATGGTGGGTACTCATAATTAAAACGATAGGGTCGTACAACTACGGAGGCGAAGAAGAAACAAGGAAAGTATAGTACAATATACATAACATATAATACCAAAAGGTGAGGAAACAAGTTAAAAATAGGGACACCGCCTTGCAACGAAGCTTGAGGTTTAAACGCGTTTAATGCACCTCGCACCTCATTTCAAGAAGTTGATAAGACAGTGTAAAAATAACTCCACACTGAGAAAGGCTCCAACCTTAGCGACAGAATACAAGATTGCATGATGACAGTATAAAAAATCTCCACACTGAGAAACGCTCCAACATTAGTGAAAAAATACAAGACTGCCAGGGACAGTGTAACCAATCTCCACACTGAAATACGCCCCAACATTAGTGACAAAATACAAGATTGCAGAAAGACAATGTAAAATGTATAAAAAAATATCGACACTGAGAGACAAAATAGAAAATCATACGTATAAATAGGATCAATTTGAGATATAAGTGCACCTATGTACTCAACAATTTGTCTAAAGCCAAAGCACCAAATCATATGTGTAATATTTCTTTAAAGGTCGGCCGACCTTTAGTAAAACGTCTTCTGTAAAAATCTGTAAGAAAGATCCTTTGGAAGCAAAGAATGCAGGAAGAATAATAGCAGACTCGGTTTGATTGAGTCTGTCCATGAGAGTAAATGAAATGTGCAACACCTCTCACGCCTCCTAGCACCGGCTTAAGCGGAACTCTATTATACATATTTCGAATGGACTCCATGATCCCAAAGGACCAGAAAAATTTGTAATTATTTTCTAGTAAAACATCTGAAAAGAATAACACAATTCTTTCATGTATACTGTATAATGTTTTGATTAAAGCATAAGGATTAAGTACGGGTTGTATGCCTATCTTTTAAGTTTCAAAGAAAGTTATTACAGATAATCGAACGATAGAAGTAAATAAAAATAACTTAATATGTCTATTCTAATTCGGGATTCTATTAGTTGTGTTAAAGACCTGTTGGAAGGAAAAAGGAAAACATATGAACTATAAAATCAACTTTTCATAAGAATTTTACATTATACTTAAATAATTTACAATAAAACTTGTCATTCAGGAATTCAATAAACCCTTAATAGTTCTACTCTTACCTCTATTATGACTATACAGACCTTTTACACCTTGCTGTGTACTGAGAGGTTTAAAATAATCCAGGATAGAACTGGAAAAAGGCATTAAGGTATTCTATATATCCTAATTACCTCTGTTCTTACCTGTTTGGAAGAAAAAACAATACAGTTTTATATCATGATACACAGAAATGAAATGGATGAAACAGTATAATATAGGTCAGCCATAAACTGTATTCTGACAGAATAATTGTTAAAAGATTAAATGAGAAATTACAAAGAAATTATTTGTTTCCCGGAAAATGATTTCATTGTATACCTATTTGTATTAACCATATTTGGAGATTGAAAGATGAAAGCAAGACAAACTATTCATGAAAAATAAGTATTCATCTAGCGTTAGCTTAGACAACCAAATTTTGTTTTTAAGCTGAATACAGATTCATAACTACGACTTAACATATATTTCTTAACATTTGCGTCACTCTGAAGACCTTACATGTATTTCTATCTTACGCAGGGAGAAGATGTTCCGCTTGTTATTTCTTGTGGCCTGTTCGTGTATAGGGACAGGTAATTCGGATGAAGAATCGTCCATAAAGACACGCCTGCCGGATATACTGAAGGAATTATGTCCTGGTGCTAACGTGTGCCCTGACAATGTGACGTCTTTAGCTTCAGCTAGAGAGTTTAGCCCCGAAACTGACTCCTGTTGTACTGGTACGTTTTGGGGTTATTTTTGCTTTGAATTGGTTATTAAAGATGCTTAATTTGGTCAGTCAGATTGACCCAATTTCATATATATTCGTCTTTCGTCCTGTCTTCAAATAAAACACCAGCATTGAATTCTCGTTAAATATTAAGACATAAATAGCATGATAGAGAAACCGTCTTAGTGTTCTTGACTTAATCTTGCTATTATGTATTGGCCTTATAGGTCTTTGGAGTCCATTAAATGTTTGTCTATGATTTCTGATTAAAACGGTGCTAGGGTACAAATAATGCTCCACCTTTCATAACCTCTATTAAACCCAATCTACCATTCTTTTCCTTTGTTGGTTTATATGCTTCTTTAGGACCTTCGTATAAATGTATTTGTTGTGGTTCATATCATGGCTAGAATTTGTTTATATTTTATGGAAAGTATATTGATATAGATTGTTAAGAAAATACAAGTATGGTTTGTCAGATTAATGTGAGTTTGTCGCCGCTGAGATTATTTCTTATTGCAAAGAGCCTATGAAATGCACATATTTGCAAAGATGATTCAGAGTATTCTCCAGATCTAGCGAGCTGATTTCTATTTTACTAATATTTCTTCTAAAGGTTAAGCAAATATGGAAGTGAAATTTTATTTAACACTGGCGTAGTCCAACGGAAAAGTGTGTCTTTATAGCTTCATCTGAAAAATGGATGTAAATGGCAATATTATACGTGTTAACTGTTAAGTAATTAAAAAGAAAAAGTGTTTGGTAGATTATCTGGCAATCTTTTTAAACATTTCGTGTTTACGTAATGCATGAAGCTTGGTACAGTTTGAAATCATTAGAATAATAATAATAAAAAAACATTAATACAACTGTTGAGAAAATTGATCTCTTTAAAATAACACATTTTAGTAAGCTATTTTGTAAAAATTCAGATTGCTCATGCGGGCCAAAGTGTGCGGAGAAAGGAAACTGTTGCTTCTCATCCGAGGAAGCATCGCAACACCGAGATAACGATGGCACAGAAGATTTCAAAAATGGCTTCTCCTGCCTTTTCCCAATGACAGTGCAACCAGCAGATGAAGAAAGAGGGCGATTTCTGTCGTACTACATGGTTTCTTCAGTACCTGAAAACGATCAAGATGTTAAAAAAATCGGCATCCAATACTTCTTGTGGAGATGAACTTGTAGCTCCCTGGGGCAGTTTATATCCTGTTTATTCTGTAAAATTCAAACAGATATATAAGAATATGAAATGTGCAATTTCTGATGGTGTAACTGATGGTATACTTTGGGATGCCGTACTTAATTGCAGGACATCAGTAGATATTAGGTCAGACATGAATAGTGTCGTCACAGCACTAGACTCGAAGTCTATTCCCGATACCTGTGCTGTAACTTTCATTCCCCCACCACGTCATTTTGAAAATATTCGATCATTAACATGCTTCGTATCTCTCATAAGTACCTGCCCGGAGTCGTATGAATTTCAGATACCAGAAAACACAGGTCTTTCAAAGGCAAATGTAGTGGAGCTATGTACAAATGGGTTTGTATCGCCTTATCGAAAGTCAAAACTGTATGCCAACGTCTTTTGCCATATTTGTAATAATGAAAATTTCCGAAAGGAGGCACTTTGCACAAGATTACAGAGCGCGGATGGTAGAGGTCTTCGAGGACGCGGATTCATCGGGCTTATTGACAAACAGGTTATAAATGATGGTCGTAATAAAATCCTTGGAGAGGAACCGGACGCTCCATTGGCATGCGACATTGTAAAGGTAACTAAATTGATGCCAGAGAAATAAGCATCGTTGTCACTGGTATTTTTCCTGAAGTAATTACCAATAAAAAGTAAATGCCTCAAAAAGTCAATTGTCGGAAGTTCAATTAGTTTAATTTTTCTCGAATTTAAGGTACATTTCACACCTAGTTGACAATACTGAACCAGCCTGTTAAGAATAAGTTAAGGATAAGTTAACTTAAGGTATTTTGTATGGTGTTAATCATTCGGTAAAATGTGTACATATTTGACTGAAAGTGTAAATATTTGCAAATTTTATTTACATATTTACAGAACTTCAGATGACCGCAAGATTAGGGACATTTTACGTGTAGTTACTATACGTATGATGTTTTCAACATATTTGATACGACATAAAGTTAACAATATTGCGGACGAATACAATAAGTAAAATTAAATCATAACAATATATCTTACTGTCTATTCAGTACACAAATATAGCAGTACTGACTGTTGTTTGTTTTTTTTTTTACCGTTTTATTTATACATTTTTCACTTAAAATCGCAGTTCGATGAATGTGTACCAAACATATTGAACAAGCAGTAATTTATCTTCCATCGTGCATCAGTCACATTGTCTCAATATTTCATAGTGCAGAGGTACTCACATATTTTATGCTTTCATCAACGTTACAGACAAATCGTGCATTCGGTCTAGAGGTCACCGCAGTGTGCACATGTTAGGCGAAATGTAAAACATAATGCAATTTGAAATTATTCACAGTTATACAAAAAAGAACTGGAAATAATGGATGAAATTGATGTGCAAAAATGATTTTTAATATGGGGTCATACCCTGGTACTCTTTTATATTCTTTATTGAATTCAGATTGCAAATTTATGCTGCATATACACATTGTAACGTAAACGTGCAGTTAAACGACGGCTGACTAACATTTTCACATCAGCCAATAAGAATAATTTTATAATCTAGACCAGAATTTCATAACGGAAGTTCATCCCAGAATTTTTGTTTCTGTAACGTTGATGGAACTATAAACTATGCGTTGTTTCTTTTAGATGAGAAATATTGGAGAATAGAAGTTGAATTACTACTTGTTCAGTTACTACTTGTTCAATCTCCATAGTACATATTTACCGAACTGCACGTTTTAGTTGTAAAATGCGCGATTAAAATGGTTATTAATGAGTATAGTTTCCTATGCATTATCATGGTTCTTATAGGTTACCAAGAGGTAGGTTATAACATGCACAATGTCCTTTTCTTTTTGATCTTGTGCCAGTGGGTTGTTTCTTTTCAAAACATTTAGTGACTGCTAACAGACGTCATCAGATTTTTCAAATGTAACAATTCTTTATAATTCTGCAGCAACATATCATATTAGATATGCTTATATAAGGTTCTGCGATGCGTCGCTCTGACAGAAATCTTGTTTGAAATTCAGCGATTTATTGAATATTTCTATCGATAATTTACTGATATAGTTTAACAAGTTTATCGTGAAAAAGTAGTAGAACGTATTAAAACCGCTGTTTATTGATTTCCTTTTTGTCTGAATTTATTCTAGAATAGCCAGTGTCGGCCAATATTTTGTCCATCAGGCCAATTACGGAACAGAATCGGTAGATGTGTATATCCAGTCATATATTGGTACGATCAAGACTATGGTGTATATATCAACCTTACGTCAGAGGTGGTCATCAATATCACTGAAGTGTTCAAACTACCACCAGGTGCATCCATGACACGCAGTTTACCTGCTCTTAAATCGCCATGGCCAAAACACTGGATGATTGATGCGTTATTTTATGAAATTAAGGATGGAAGTGACAGCACGTCGTCTTTCATAGCCATAATGAGGAACAAAATAGCAAAAGTAAAGCCGGGGCATATCGTGCAAAACATTATGAGGGTGGTAACGAAAGAATGGTTGTTAGAACATAACAATGTCACAGTTGTTCTAAAGGCACGTTTTATGTCTTCTTCGAGCATAGTCCTTGCCGGTTTTAATCTTAAAGACCAGTCAGTCTTCGGGAATCTCTCTCAAAATCTTGCCCAACCACAGCACCGCCTCATATACAAAAGTTCAAAATTGTTCGCCAAACTACATTTAATTAACAAACTTTACCAATGTGACCAAGTCGACCTGCATCAGTCTGAATTTATTCTTAATAATGATGAGACAATACTTTACAATACCATAACTCGGCGTTTCATGTTTGACAACCAATATGAGCTCACGTCGAGCAACACTTTCGAAGGTGTTCATGCATGAATTTGTATTGAAGACTCCGGAATGTACAGAACTGATAAAGATGCACTGCAGAATATAGGCGCGTTTCGTGCGGTCTACGACCTTCAGTTTGCTTCTACAGCAGTGTTGTTTTGCTGTTTTGTACATTCAATACTAAATTTAGTATTTGGTTTGTCCGATGAGTATGATATTTGTTAGTGTAACATTGTGCAGGTACAAAGAAAACAAAAAAACAAAATAAGAAAGTTAAAAATAAATGGATTCACGTTGATGATGGTTTACAGAATCCTTTCTTGCTCTGAATATTGAATTATTACTCATTTATTTGCTAAGTGTGTATTAACCTTTACCATGCTATATTTCTAAAATGGACAGGTCCATCATTCAGTCTGAGCAATACTTTCTATTATTCAAAGTGGTGTTCATTGAAAATTTACTGACTGATTAGCGACCAGTTCAGACCATTATCGGATGTGCAGTCTGGTCTTGGTCTATACCGGTCGCAAAGGCAGAATCACTTGCCACCAGCAGGCCAAAGTTTCATAAATTGTAGTGACAATAAATGCATATGTTGTACAATGCAGTTACTCCTATCAAGTACTTCAAACAACTTTAATCATTATGTGATGTGATGTGTTGTTATAAAAATAAATGGTTCAGGTTTACAGGAAGACTCGGTTTGTTTTGTTAGGTTTTACGTTTCAAAGGGCGACTTACAAGAAGAAAAAAGTAATTTCCTATTATAAAACTATGTACAAAAATGCAGCAATTAAATGTTGAATTATATATCAATTAACCATTTAGGCGAAAATGGTCATGCCACTATATTTGTTACTTTAAGCATGAAATGAAACGTATGCTTTTATATTGCAATGTGTTTGAAAGAAAAATGCATTCATCCATTACCAATTTTGCTATTGTCATATAAATTGTCTCCATTCACAAAATGATAATAACTTCAAAACCAGTAATACATGTATCTATACTGTACAGTGTTTTCGGGCTGAACATTTCTGAATTCAGGTGTGAAAAAATATTAGCAAGATACATTATAACAATAATGAAACTAATGTTAAAAGTCGGTAAAATATCGCAGTTATTTCAGAATAATGAAACAAATAACATAACGATACAAACAAAAAAGCTGACCTATATAAAAGAAACAGTGGGTAAAAAACATTAGCAGCTAAGCAGTTATATTAATGACTGTAATCACTGTATTGCACAAAACATAGCATACAAGTAGTGTCAACACAGTATCAACACACCAATGTACTCAATGACGTATCTGAAGTATGGCTTATAAAAGTGTAATCTTCAAGTGCACGCGTAGGCAAGATGAAAGACAAACAACTTTTCCCGTCCGTTATATGTAGTGCATACCTTAGTATTAAAGTATCATAAAGTATTATGTTGTCATTAAACAATTAAACAAGGGAGAATGGCGATTAGCTGTAGAGAGAGGTATTGTAGCTGTGCTTAACAATGTGATCAAGCTTGATTTATAAAAAAGCATCAAACCCAATGCCATATAAATATTGATGCCGGTATGGATATTTCTCTTTTCTTCCATTGACTTACCTTGTAAAACAAAGAAAGAGAATCTACATAAAGCTACTATCACGTATATTGTTCACATTTGACTGAGGTTAAAGCATTTCAGCAGCGGGGTAAGGGTCTTTTCCAAGACTTACATAGTTACATAAACATCGAATGTAGGCCGATATATATAACTTAATTGTGTCTGTATTTTCTAGATTTGCATATAGACATGTGGCCCTACTTATGTTGCTCTCTCAGTTGGACGGACAAAAAGTTCTGTTCTGTCCATATAGTACAAAGGATGAAACTTTCAGATTATTTTTACAAGATCATGAGAACTTGAAAGTGAGATGGGCTCAAACATATGTTTCTACACACAAAACAGCCACCATTTCCAAGATGACCGCTTATACATCGTCAAAAAAGCTATAAATACAAACGGAATAATGCTATGCAAATGTATATGATATTTCTTGATAATGATTTAGATGCGACAGATTGCCAACAGAGTAAACAAAGAACGAGGATTTACATCAGAATCTGACCCCATATATCTATAAAACTCTATTGTGAATGACAACATGAACAAGGAACTGACTTTAACATATTAATATTTAAACTAAATTGTCACTGTTACAACACCGACGATATAGCGCTATTGAAACAGGATTTTTATTTTCAAAATTCGTTTCATGTGCGCCTTTCCTCACAACAGCTTTTTTCTGTCCGTCCAACTAATTGATGTAATACCTGTTGATACATAAAGTAAACTTTATCTCGGACGAACACCAAATAGTGGGTGATAGCTCGAGGCGAATCTACCCGTTCTTGCCTTGTCATGTACTACTAAGTGGATTGCCTCCCTTTATAATTAAGCAATCAGCCGACAGAGACCATCATTCACAATTACAGATGTGCCTAGAAGTTGTCCATATTGCGAACTTCGCAGTTTAAAATAGAGGAAAGTGGAAACTTCACAGGTCAAAAGCCGTGGGTAAAGGTAGGGTTTAGGACATATTAAATACAGAAGTCAATTTAGGACAAGAAGATTTGTCGGTCGCCAGGTATTCACACTCGAACCATAACGAGACTATTTTTACTGGAGCTACAAAGTTTTCGGTTTTTATTTTTGTCGATTAGTAAATTTAACAAAGTTTATTTACATTTTCATGACCTTTCAACAAATTTTAAGGTTGTACACATATTTATTTATTGGACATTGGTTATATTGAACAATTGGTATTAATAAACTTTGATAATGTGGCAGTTTACCTCAATACAATCGACACTACAGGTAACTAAATTAGCCACAATATAATTTATGACGGATTATCTTTGAACACCCCTGGACTTATCGGACTCAACTGCTACATATCAACGTTTATAAGTAGACCGCATATAATTATAGGATTGGTTTTGTTTGTTTGTTTTGGGTTTAGCACTGTTCAACAGTAATATAGTCCGTTTTATTTGACCTGGCGGGGCGGAGTTAATCTCTGACATATGCAAATAATGGTAATCTCAAAAAACGAACAAAATAGGTAGAGCAATATAATCGTGTCATTCCGTAATCTTTGGTAAACCAAAGACTATAATTCAACGCTACATTGGTTACATGTGCTACATACCCTGCACACAAATGTAGTGGACCATCGCGAAACCACGCCCCGCCAGGTCAAATAAAATGCACTTTGCAGTTTTGTAACGGAGGGCAGTTAATAACCAGTGTCCTGGATTATGTACCGATACAAACCTGTTCTCCGCAAGTAACTGCCAACTTCCCCACATGAATCGTCAAGGAGAACATACGCCTCGCGGCACCAGGGCTCGAACTCACGACTCCGAGATCCGTAGATCTGCGCTCGCCCTATTGAGCTAAGTGGGCGGGCTACAGGATTAGTGGTTATATTGATACATGCAAAGAGAGATCACGCACCCTTCAGTTTCCTTAATAGAAACTCCTTTCTTACAGGTAAATGACCCTTGTAGGAAAGTCATTTTAATGCAAACAACAGGTTGAATAATATGACATGTTGATATTCCAAAATAAAATGATTTAATTCATTCCTTTTTTAGCTCGACTATTCGAAGAATAGGGGAGCTATCCTACTCGCCCCGTCGTCGGCGTAAGCGTGAGTGTGAGCGTCACACAAATGTTAAAGTTAGTTTAATCATATTTTATTGAATACATATACATATTTAATACACACACATACAACAAGCATACATAAATACATCAATGTAAATATCAAAAGGGTTGGGCCAAAGTTATACACATTATCGGGGCCCTCTCTATCAAGCTTTTGACTGAATTATGACCCTTTTCGCCTTAGAATATGCTTATGTAATGTTAAAGTTTGCGTACCCCCAAATATTTTCAAAGTCCATTGAATTATTCTTTGATATTTTGCATACTTGTTTACCATCATGACTCAGTCTGTAAAACGAGGAGCACTTATCAGCATTTTGACTGAGTTATGGACCATTTCGACTTAGAATAAATGTTGAAGTTTGCGTACCACCCAAATATTTTCAAAGTCCATTGAGATATTGCTTTCATATTTTGCATACTTATAGCCCGACTTTCGAAGAATAAGGGAGCTATCCTACTCGCCCCCGGCGTCGGCGTGAGCGTGAGCGTGAGCGTCACACAAATGTTAAAGTTTGCGTATCACCCCAAATAGTTTCAAGTCCATTGAGATATTGCTTTAATATTTTGCATACTTGTTTACCATTATGACCTCAGTCTGTAAAAAGGAGGTGGCAACTCTATCAAGCATGTTGACTGAATTATGGCCCCTTTTCGACTTAGAATAAATGTTAAAGTTTGCGTACCACCCCAAATATTTTCAAAGTCCATTGAGATATTGCTTTCATATTTTGCATACTTGTTTACCATCATGACCCCAGTCTGTAAAAAGGAGGAGGCAACTCTATCAAGCATTTTGACTGACTGAATTATGGCCCCTTTTCGACTTAGAATATTCTTATTGTAATGTTATAATTTTACTCATAGCTTATATTATACTATCAAGCACTGAGAATAGTCGAGCGCGCTGTCCACTGACAGCTCTTGTTTTCGTACTGATCATTATACTTTTCGAGATATATATTTCACGACACTGACGTGTTTTCGGAAAATATATATCTTACTCCGGCCTTTCATTGTGGCTTCAAATAGATATATTTTGATAAAAATTGCGTTATACTTTAGTTAGAAATATGAAATGGTATAAAAATCCGAGAAATCTTGGACAAATAGGTAGGCAGACAACAACATCAAAATCAACAACAGAGATCTGTTGACTGTTAATATTCTGTGCAATTGTCAGAAATGATGTTTGTTGTTTTTTACTAGGATGAAGAAAACATATTTCATAATGAATAGACATTTTGACATAATTCCAAAATAATATCAATCAAGTGGCAATTTGTCAGGTACACATTTCTTTCTGTGTTAACATTCATAATCATATGACATATCAAATAATTCCTCAAATTCAATCATGTTTGAACTTGAAACGTACCTCTAAATGACTTTCAAATGTCACGTTTTATTAAAACAATTACAATATTGAGGCTACAGTCTGAGTGAAATGGTCTTACAGGCAAAGAAGTGGAGATGATAATTCAGATTAACGCATACTAGATGAACAGGTTTGCTATACGAATTTACAAAGTTGTTCTTGGTGTTAAGATCTGCGATGTGCAGCAATGCTCATTGTGCGCACAAAATACTTTTGTTACAGATACATTATGTCTAGAAATGACACATTTTGAGAAATTGTGATTTATTAGTTTAAAAACATTCACGCTGACACTGGAATAGCTTAAAAGCTTTTAAATATAAACTGCTTATTTTTAGGAGGTACGAGGCCCATAACGGTGGACAAACTGGTTGCATAATCACTGATACACAATACATACTTATTCTTTATGAACTAATTTGCTGCTTTAAGTTTATTAAGAATCATGTATTTTTAGATAACAAAACAGCGATATTTTATATTGCTTACTTGCTCACTGATTTTTTGTCCCGAACATGAAGTAATATGAAATAAGATTTTACACAGCACCACAGTCTTATAAATATAACTCATGTTTTGAATACACTTAACTGCAACATCATTTTGAACTTGTTTTCAATTAAACAAGAGAAATATAAGTACCTCCTTAACCCGTAGCCTGCTAAATTTCTATAATGGACTGGTCCATCATTCAATTTGGGCAATACCATTTATTATTCGAAGGGGTGTTTACTGAAAATTTACTGACTGAATAGCGAACAGTGCAGACCATGATCAGACTGCACGGATGTGCAGGCTGATCTTGGTCTGCACTGGTCGCAAAAGCAGAATTACGTACATTTTGTTTGAACTTTTCCATCTTCTATATTCAAAATCAAATCAAACCCACTTACTAAGCGATAGAGTGACGTCCACCAGTTATGGTATCCGTACTTAAGTAGAGATATTGGTTCTTTCAAGGTCTACACTAATGATCATGATGATTAAGAGTTATCAGACATATATTTGCAAACCGTTATTAACTAAAAACTAAAAGTTACAGTTAATTATGTACATTTATCAGTATTCGAAAGACATCACAGTTAATGTTTTCATACTTACGTAAAGATAATGGTTCTTTCAAGGTCTACACTAATGATTATATAGAGGATAATTGTTGGTTTCGGTGTAATATCACGTTATAATTTCACCGAGTGGGCACCAAAAGTGATATTTTCACGAGTGGCGCAGCCACGAGTGAAAATAACAACTTTTGGTGTTCACGAGTGAAATTACCGTGATATTACATCGATACCAACAATTTTTCTGTTTATTTTATGTCTAAAACTCTACTTTTGTTGTGTTTATTTCAATAAAATGTCGAAATTTGCGGGAAATTTTATCAGGAAGCATCGCAAAGATGACGTCATTTTAGCGACGTCATCGTCATATTGTTTCCGGCTTTCAGTACGCTCGGTAAACTTTTTGACGTTAATCCGGGTATCAGATTTGATAATTTTCACTGAGTGGCCAGTGAGTTTATCAGGATATAATCCACCGTTATATTTCGATAAACCACCGAAAAACATAAAATAAAAGTTATCAAACATGAACTTGCAAACTGTTATTAGATAAAAGTAACGGTTAAATTCATTATGTACATTCTATCAGTGTTTTGGAGACATCACAAAATATCTTGGTTTCATGTTTTTCGTTTGAGTGTATGCGTTCAGTTTAAACTTGATAATGACCCGTTTTATTTTGGTCTGTCTTATAACTAATAATATATATATGAAACAATGACTGATATACCAAATAATTGATTGTTTGTTTTCGGATGACGGTAATGTAATATTGTTACGTTTAGAATGAAGTACACAGAACTTCAAGAAGTCAAGGTATAGTTTTGTCTTCCAATTTCATATGCGTGAACAAGAGAAAATTCAAGTTCTGCTGTTTAACCTTTAGCCTGCTGGCGGCAATTCATTCTGCCTTTGCGACCAGTGCAGACCAAGATCAGCCTGCACATCCGTGCAGTCTGATCATGGTCTGCACTGTTCGCTATTCAGTCAATAAATTTTCAGTAAACACCCCTTCAAATGATAAATAGTATTGCCCAAATTGAATGATGGACCAGTCCATTTTAGAAATTTAGCAGTCTAAGGGTTAAGCTCTTAACGTATCGAACTTATTTAATAACAAAACTGAAACTCGCCAGATCCATTCTTTACTGCCAATACATTTCATAATGTCAATTATTTCACCTTTTGTAAGTAAAATGTTTAGTCTTACAAAGGCAAAAGCAAAAATGTATTCTCGCGGATGGATGTGTTTTCTGATGTCGTTGGCGGACGAATATCACTTTCCAGTCGTAACACAGTTCATTCAAAAGACACTACATTTTTAAGTGTTTAAAAAGCATCCGTCTCTTAAATACCCAAATGCATCCACATTTCAGTTCTATTTAAAGCCACATTGGTATTTTATGTCAATGTTTTATCATATCCGAAAGCTTTGAAATCATCATTATACGTGCGTTGTATATTTTGTATAACATTTGTAGACAATTGCTTGTAAGCATTTAGCATTATCTCCTTTCGTTGGTCAAATGTTTCTGTTCGAGACAACATTCTTCCTTTCATTTCACGAAGGAAAACGTTTAAAACAAAACTTACATTCGAATATGTCGATTCAGATTCAAAATACTTTTCTGGAAAAGGAATATGTTTACTGATAAATCCCTGAATTTGAAATGAATGCCAGAGTCTCGTAGCTACAATTCGTCCGGTCCATATTTTAACATATTTTTTGGCATTGTCAAATGTAACTTTTATAATACCTGGTATTGAGTCTTCAATACGCGAATCATGAAGTGATTTTATTATGGTATAATATGTTTCATGCTCCGCTTTGTCCACACCAACCGCTTGTAGGGCGTACTTTATATCAGTTTCAAAGGTTTCTTGTTTAACTACACTATAAGCATTAGAGTTACATATAAGATATTTCAGTTGTGGAAAGCATGGACCGTAATGATTAAAAAGTGATTTGTTCTTTATCGAAGGGTCTAATGCATAATTGAGGAAGTCCTGAAAAGTGAGTGATAGTCCACGTGAATTGCCCTGATTAGCTCTCGAATTATTTACAAGATCTCGCGAGATGTGCCTTTGCTTGTAGGCAGTAATATTAGAAACCAAATTGATTTTGTTTGGCAAATACACTTTATCAACAAATGTAGCAAATAATCTGGAGTAGGGATTTCGTACCGCGACAATAGTCAACATTTTGTCTAATGTACTGTTGAAATAAAATTGTTTTCCTTGATCTAAGAATTTTTTATGAACAATGCTACGTGGTATGCTAAAATTGTCTTTCGCATATGATGGACCGATTTCTAGAACAGAAAACATTTGCTTAATGAAAGTGGATCCAATTTTTGGTATATCAAGATAGCTGATGTTATATTTGTTATTAAAAATCAGTTGCACAGAATCGTTTGCTGCTGGCTTCGGGACACCGGTGGCTCTACAATATGCATGTATTTCCTCTTTTCTCGTCTTCTGTATTGTGTCGTGTATGTTCTTGTACGTTTGTGTTGGACGTTGTTTGTTCTGCGGCAGAGGAAACCATTCTTTTGTGCCAATGTTTGATACAGGTATTGTTGAACTGTATCTTCCTATCAAGAAACAAATAAAAATCATATACATTATTGAAATATCATACAAATTTACAAGTAGGACCGAAAGTAAATTTCAGATAAAAGTAAATGATTTATCTATAATCCTTGATGTTTATTCTTCTGAGACAATGTTGACAGACGAATGTTCTATTGAATCACTGGTTGGATTAGTGACGTCATAAATATGTCTATAATATCCTTGTAAATAATGTCGGAAAAGCATGTAGGTAGATTGTGTCAGTTATTTATACAATCTGCTTTCAAATTGCTCATTCAGTGCGAAAATCGCCCTCAAGTGAATTGCATTTCAAGTTTGTACCCCCGATGTGAATATTTAACTTCATGCTCTATAGTAATTGAGTAAATTGTGTACTTTATTTCGAACATATGACCCTTCAGTTAACTGTGTTATACATTTCAAGTCTATGGCTCTATAGAGCAAATTCTACTTAATGTTTTCTGTGAGACTTAAATCCTACCAGGACTGAACTGTTTTGATATTTGTCTTCTGGCCTGTTTCGTCGGGCCCTTAAGGGTGTTTCTCTTGTTGCTCTGTCTTCTGAAAAGGCATTGAGTACATCCGTTTTTGGTTCTTAAGGTTTGTTTTTTATATATTTATACACGAGCATTTTTGTGTTTTACATGCCATGCCTTTTTGTTTCCATTACGTGTGTAAGAGATTCACCTGGAGGGGATTACTTTTATTTACACTGTCCCATGTCTTTGGAACATGGTGGGGGTAAGAGTGAGGTTAGGTGCACCATAAACCGGTTTAAGCTCCCCAGTGGTGTTTTTGCCACTGACCGTTCCAAGGCGGTGCCCCACTGTGTTCCTTTGTTTGTTCGTTTCGTCTTATGTGTTGGCTTTGTGTGCGTGTGTGTTGTTCGTTTTGTCCTTATGTGTTGGCTTTGGGTGTGTGTGTATGTGTGTGTGGTGCGCGCGTTTGCGTGCTGGGGGTTTCGTTTTGAGGAGGCTACGTTTTTGGTGCGTGGCATTCCCTGTTTGATATTTTTCTTTGTTTTTTTTTTAGGTATACTTTCCTGTGATTAAGTCCTTAACAATTTCTCTGACGCAATTGTATCTTTAAATAAGTTATAACAGAGGGCTTATAAAAGACGATCGACCTTTTAATTATAATCAGATCTCACCTAAAATAAAAGATAATAGAAAAAGTATGATAAAGATCAGAAGAAATGCCGTCTTCGAATGACTGTTTTGTACATTCTGTTTCATCTTCCTGATGGTGATGTTCTGACCTCAAACTATATCTGAAAAAAAATACCACTGGTTAAGTATACAATCGTTATAAATAGAATCCTGTTAAATAAAAAATGAAAGCAATTGAATAACTTTGCATACGTAATATACAATATTCTTACGTATATCATTTTTCCGTTATCATATATATATATATATAATTGTTATTCACGTATAAAGGACATGTGAGATTAAAGTGATTCTCATTTTACTCATTTCCTATCACTCTTAGATTACAAAGTTTACATATTTTCCGTTTGTTTGTCTATGTTATTGTTGTTTCTTTCTTCTTTTTTTTTTTTGGTGCATTATTATATCTTCCTTGTTCAATTTCTAGTTTGTGTGAAGAAAGACAAAATCTACTTAAAGCAATTTTGAATGTGTTTTATTTCACGTGTTTTTCAAGGTACGGCTCACGTTCAAATGAATGTTTGAATCTATTATACGTAATAGTGTTTGCGAGTTATTTATGTCAGAATGCCGAGTTTGAGTGTATTGGTCAACATTTCTTTGTTTAAAGACATCGAATACGAAATCTTTATTTCCTTGATTTCGCCAAATATCAGTCAAACTTAACTATCCCAAATGGATTTAATCTGTAAAAAGATCCTTTGGATGCATAGAATGCAACCAAGCTGAATAACTGCAGACTCGGTTTGAGTCTGTTCACGAGAGGTAATGAAATGTGCAACACCTCTCACGTCCCCTGGCACCGGCTTAAGCCCAATTTGATCCACCCAGTTTGAACCGTTATATGTTATTTATTTATTTAGATCGTTTATTAACATTTTGTATATTTTGTAACGGTTTTGACTTTTCTATATGCTAATTAGAAGTTTAGTAACGCTAACTTAATTCTGTAATCGCATGAATTAAAAACGCACAATTTTCGAGGTTCTCCGAAAAATGATTCTGAAGATATTGTTTCATGACCAGCTAATTTTAAACATATTATGGGGAATTTCTTATGTTTGATTTTGAAACCAATCATGTGTGAAAATGAATGGCATGTGATTTTTCTGAGTGAAAATGAAATAGCGATTGATCTATTTTAAGTATAAGCTGACGACTATACAATTACAAGTTTAGGCCCGATCAGTTAGATATTAAAACGCAAATAGCTGAACGACTGTTAGGCCGTGGTCTAGGTCTATACGCGAAATCAAGCCGAAGCCATATCGCCATAAAAAGCACTTGATTCGTATTTGTTATCGAGATTCACATTCGTCAAAATCTTTATGTATGTATGTCAAGTAGGCTTCAAATGCTTCCGGGCTGGAAGTGAGTGATGTTTGTAAGTCATATGTTAATGTGTCCACTGAGTCTTAAGAAAATGAAAACGGATATAGCAAATTAGTATAATAGTGTGTCAAAGAACATATCACAGGTAAATACAAAAATTGACTCGTTATCTGATTCTATGCAATGCCTACGCGATGAAAATGACAAATTAAAAACTGAGGCTATTAGATCTGAGCTGAACTATTTGAGAGGTCAAATTGACAACCTAGAAAGTCATCATTCTCGTCGGAACAATTTACGTATAGGAGGTATTCCTGGGCCCGTGAGTGAGGACTGGTCAGTCTGTGAGTCTGAGATTAGGAAATTTATCAGGGACGATCTTGATTTGCCGGAAATGGAGTCTGTTGAAATAGAGAGAGCGCACAAAGTCAAACCAAAGGACCCATCCAAATGCACGATTATTGTCAAATTCAGTAGGTTTAAAGATCGGGAAAGCATTCTGAATAAAGCTAACGGAATACGAACTCGAGATTCGGACAAATATATAAAACCTGACTACACAGACCGTGTAGTTCGACACAGACGTGTTTTGGGTACCCGTATGTTGGAAGAACGAGATAAAGACAAGTATGCTGTGATAGGGTACGATAAGCTTAGTGTGGATGACCAAATCTATAAACACGATGATGTAAAACAGGCTATCTTGTGTATTGGCAAGCGACGACAGATTAGACGGCCATGTGCTCAAGCACATGGCCAAAGTGTAAACAACATTGGGGAAAGCGAACGATTGGACGAGACCGATCAGGTGAACAGTGACGTAGAAGGAACGTGGTCGACCGCGCAGGAAGACGATTGGAGCGCGCACGATGAAATGGGCGTGGACGAATAGAAAGCCGGCCAAGGCGTTCCAAACAATGACTGTTTTTTTACAATATGTAAATATTGTTACTTGGAATATCCAAGGACTTAGTAAATACGTTGAGGGTTGTACTTTAAATTCTTTTTTGGAGGGCTTTGACATTATATTTTTATGCGAGACTTGGTCAAGATATACAGGTGAATTCGATCATTTAGCAAATGAGTAATTATTTGCATTTTGATAATGGCCGGAAGCTTAATAAGAACTCAATTCGTAATAGTGGCGGAGTATCCGTATTTATTAAAGAATCATTGTTTCAACATATCAGTATTACAAGATTTAGCTTACCAAAAGGTTCCTTCTAGCACATATTAAATATTCTTTTTATTATAATAAGGGATATTGTTTTAGAAATCTAGCACAATGTTACAAATGTTTAATAATGCAATGAGAAAAATATGTTTTGTCATTTTTTGTGCAAACTTAATCTAGATCTATTTAAGAACTAATCTTAAGTAATAACAGTTTTATCATAACCCAAAGCTGTTTTTTTAAATATGAGCAGGTGCAGTACATATTATGCTACTGGAAGCATTTGTCTTGCAGTCTGTATTTCACTTCCGGATATTTTCATCACGCGACTATACCAGCAAGTATCACCTGCACACTTAACACAAAGAAATTTCGTACATGCGTTTACGATTCGAAAAACAAATCAGGAAGTAAAAAAGTACGCAAAAGAAATGACTTGCAAATTTGAAACGTTAGAAGCTAAAGGAATCACGTGACCAGGGACAATTTTATTACGTAATTGTTTTGGCGGGAGTCTATTTTTAGATGATGCATATTCATTCCATTAATCTCGATTCTTTACTATGATATATTTAATCGAGGAGTTACATGATTTAAACTTTATTATTGTGTCTTCTTGTTCTGTTATTTGACGTAGTTGTATTGCACTATTTAAAGACTGGAATAAAGATTCATTATGCGTAAACACATATTGGGCTAGAGGCTATCTGTAATGAATATGCATGAGCCTAAGATGGCGGCGCCCTTGTATCCATTACATGCTCAGTCAAGTGTGACATGTTCACCATAAGTGTTCCTTCTCTTGAGAAGGAACAACTAGAATTAAGAAAGAATTCAACGATTGTATCGTGATGCTATTTAAATTTTCGTTGATAAGCGACTGTAAAGATCTTATTATTTACTATTCATACGTATCACCAGAAGGGTCATCATTGTATAATGATAATGAAAGAAATGGAATTATAATTTTAATACAAGATAATATTGATAATATACGATTAAGCTTTCCTGATGCTATGTTTTTCTGGGCTGGGGATTTGAATGCTAGGATTAAGGATCTTTTAGATTATATACCAGCAGATAACCTTTTTTATGTATTTGGTGATACAGAATATAATAGTAGCTTCTTTGATATCTCAAGGCAAAGTAAAGACAATCGGTGTAATAATTTTGGTCGAACTCTTATAAATTTTTGCTGTACCCACGACATGCATGTTTTAAATGGTCGTTTTGATGATTCTCAAGGTAATTTTACTTGTTTATCTGGTGATGGAGCTAGCGTGGTAGACTATATGATAGCATATGAAGATCTTTTTAATCATGTTTCATATTTCGATGTCTTGGAAAGGGATGAACCGGACCATTTTCCTGTAGCCTATAGATTACACTTAAGTATATACAGTCATAATAAAACACAGACATTGGTCTCAGAGAGTACATCTGGAATGATATTTCCGAAATTTAAATGGGATCCTAATAAGAGCCAGACTTTTTTCACAGTTTTTAATAATCTTTTTGAACAGCACAGAGACTCGTTTCTCAATCTTAAAAATACAGACATAAATAGAGCAGTTAGTACATTAACTAATGTATATCAATAGGCAGCATCACATATGCGAGTGTATTCTAAATCTAGCAATACTGTATTATCACTAACACAACCAAAATGGTGGGATGAAGAGTGCGAAATGTTAAAACTCAGTATATATAGGGTTCTGCGTCAGTTTAGAACAAACAATTGTAATCAAGACCTTGAATGTTAAAAAGAGAGGAAAAGTATTTTTAAAAATGCTGTAAATCAGAAAAAGTATGCTTTTCAAAGTAGAGAACGCATTAAACTCGTTGAATGTTGTAATAACATCAATCAGTTATGGAAAGTACTGAAGAAATCTAGACCCAAACAGAGCGTAAATAGTTTAACTGTATCAGCAAATGAATGGTTTACATATTTTAGTAGCCTGTTATTTGATGAGTCTGCAGAAGTCATTGTTATTAATGATGAGGGTCCCGGCGACCAATTTCTAAATTCTGAAATTACCTTAGAGGAAACTAAAAACTCCGTTTTAAAATTAGCAAACGGCAAAAGCCCAGGTAATGACGGATTGAATGCTGAATTTTATAAGTATACAGATGATATAATAGCTCATGAACTATGCGCTCTATTTAACAAGATATTCATGAGTGGGAGTTTCCCCACTTCTTGGGGTCAAAGTATAATCTATCCAATACATAAGTCAGGAGCTCTTAATGATCCGAGCAATTATAGAGGTATATCTGTAACTACCACAATGTCAAAATCTTTTCTAATATAATGAACTCACGTTTATATTCGTGGGCTGAAAACAATAAAAAAATTGATGAAGCCCAAGCAGGTTTTAGATGTGATTATTCTGCCATTGATAACGTGTTTTGTTTACAAGCCATGGCTCCGAAATACTTGTCTAGATCTGGTGGTCGTTTTTACTGCCTATATGTTGACTTTGTTATCCTCCTTACTGCGTGAAAAATGCAATTCAGATATTTTTATCGACAATTCAATACCTGATATATTATGTCTGATGTTTGCAGACGACATTGCAAATTGTGCAGAAACTGTATTTAAGTTACAACAACAACTCAACGTAATAGAACAATTTTGTAATTCAACAGGGATGGAAGTTAACCTCAGTAAAACTGAAATAACTGTATTTCGAAATAGTGGACCCTTAAGAATTATTGAAAGATGTTTTTTTCCGTAGCCAGTTAGTTAGCGTTACGACCATTTATAGGTATATGGGCATCTTATTTACGCCGACGTCATTTTGGACAGCAGCTAAAGAAAAGTTAGCGTCACAGACACAAAAGTTAATATATGCTATGTATAACTAGTAAAGACCATTTGGATATTTTAATATTAAACAGCTGTTTCAGTTATTTGATGCTATGGTAAAACCAGTACTCTGCTATGGATCTCAGATTTGGGGATATAAATATTCGCCAGAAATAGAAACCATACATACTAATTTTTGTAAAATGTAAAAAATTTCTTGGAGTAAAAAACTCAACGAATAATATAATTGTTTTGGGGGAATGTGGCAGACTACCAATGTGTATAACCTATTATTCAAACTGTGTTAAGTATTGGTGTAAAATAATACAGATGGATAGCTCTAGATACCCTAAATGGTGTTATTATATGCTAAAATCTTTAGATAACGTAGGCAGAATCACCTGGGCTACTCAGGTCAAACACTTGTTACTTTTGTATGGATTTGGTTATGTTTGGGTTTCACTTGATGTTGGAGATATTGACTACTTCGTTAGTATTTTTCGTCAAAGACTCATAGATTGTCATACACAAAACTGGAAAGAGTCTGTCGATGAATCAAGCAGATGTCACCATTATAAACATTTTGAAACTTTATTAAATACCGAACGTTACCTTACAATAAATTTGCCATTTAAATACAGGCTAGCAATGTCAAGCCATCAGCTGCATGTTGAAACTGGTAGGCACAACAATACCACTTTTGAATCTCGTATCTGCCAATTTTGTTATAACAGAAGTAACACTAGTATTGTTGAATGTGAATATCATGCCTTTTTTCAATGTGAGAAATTTAGTGAGATCCGTATTCAGTATCTTCTTAATTGCTATTCATCTGACAGAAGTATACAAAGTGTTTAAATTATAACATACTTAGCTCTGATAATGAAAAGGTGTTATATCAAACAGCATTGTATCTTGAGAAGCTTTTAAATAATGTTTGACCTGTTTAAGTATGATATTCAGCAGCCTATAGAACTATTATATTAAGATATGTTTGCTAGTCGATTGTGTGCTGAATCTATGAATATATATCTCAATTTAATCAGTGTATATGTGTATATTTTGAGGGATCACAACTATCTGATTGAACCACTTACTATATATTATGTAGTGTATTTTGGACCGGAGGCCTTTGTTACATTTAATAAACTTTGACTTGACTTGAGTTGACTTGACTTAACATTCGGGAGGAAAACTCGTATCAGGATATTACTATTTGAAATGAATACAGTGAATTAAAATGGTTTATCTGGTAAAAGCATCCTCTATCTTGTTTGAAGCTGCACCAGCGTTACTGCTTGTTTACATCTGTACCTCCGACCGATCGTTCATCCATAAATACATCTGCAAAATTGCCTGTAAGTCCGGCCAGTCGTCTTAGAGACTAGATGAGTCAGTAAGTCAGTGTTCATCAGTTTCATTTATTGTTTACTTTTTTGGCTTTGACTAAATACAGAGTTGGTGCATCTGTGATATATTACAGACTCCGGTATATACCGGATTAACTAAATTTGAAAGAAAATATCTTAAAAGTATATATTTTGTAACCATGGTGATACTAACCCTAACCTCTAGTCAGTATATTATGCATTTGATACTCTAAATGCGTGCGGACATGCAAAAAAAAATGAGTAATTTTGCCGTGCGCTCCAATGGATAATAATTCAGCGCAGGCGCAGAACGGCTGCACCAACTCTGCAATGAGAAACATTCTACTTTTTTATGCAAGCACAATGGCAACATGCTGTGTGTGTTTACTGAAATTTGTCAAAATTTACCATTTGTGTTGTAATGTGGTTATTGGCAAAAAAAGTTCATCTTTGACCTCTTGAAATCATCCGGTTCGGAGTTATTATTATTGAATTGTTTGAAAAGTATTGAAATAGAAGCTCAATTCGATACATTCTCAGCAGTTTATACAGATTACCAAAGCCGATCTTAGTCGTTCATAGTTACTGAGTCAGCAGATGTTGAAAACAATCATTGCTGTGTTTACGTTACCTTTTATCACGAGCGTTTTAATGAGTCACTCAACAAAATTCTATATATAATCATTGATACAGTGTATTTTGTACTGCCGACATATTGGCATATGCTTCCTAGCGGATTATATAAGACAACTCTTAATATTTCGCAAAATCCACAATATAAATCGCGCCTGCCAAAAACCTGTTTTGTTACCTCTATCTTGATGTGAATCTTAAGTCAGTCTGTGATTGAGTTACAACAAAAACAAATCGATTTTCAATTGACAACAGGCAAATCTTATAATGAAATTAAACATTTTTCCATTGTTATGGAAGGTTTATACGCATTGATTAAACACTTAATCTTAAGATTACTGGACAATGACAAACTGTCCTGATAAAATGATATATCTGATTTAAGGTTTTGGTCTTCAGTTTACTCTGATCTTAATTTTCGACCTGTTAAAATAAATCATATGCCATAGGAAATCATCATATGCATTTTTTATATTTAAATAAGCAACTGTGTTAAAGTTAAAAGCTTTCTGACCGTGACCATTAATCAATACATCCTAGACAATGTACAACGGCAATAAATCGTTTTTATGATCATAGTTCTAATCACTGATCGGAAACAGAATTAATATTCTAGGGGGTCATTGTAACCTTGAACTTTAACTGCCTTACACAGCAAACACACATCTAGGATTTCAAAAGCATTTTGGCATTCAATTTTGGAAAAAAAAAACATTTATCTTCATCCTTATAATAATTAATTCCAACCACTTTGTATAGTTATTGTGTTGAACAATTGAATGTTTCTACAAACAAAATTCTGATCTTAGTATATAGCATAGTCCTCTTTATATTGTACATACATATAAGATATCCTCAAAATTGTGACATACTTGCATTATCAAGTTACTTTTAAATCTATATCTGAAATCTTGGCAACCTTTTCAATACGAATTGAACTAAATATAACATCGTTAAATGGACATTCACTTGTATAGAAATAGTCAAATACCTTACAAGGACAGTAAATCTTCTTAATATATACTAGTATAGTGCTCGAACACGCGCCATAAAACACTTGTACACACTATGCCAGTTTTCTGTTTATTTTCTTCGTATCCCATAACACAATTCTAAGCTAACAGATTAAACTTAATCAATTTAGTCATACATCAGACTCGAAATATTTTTGTTTGTTTGTTTTGGGTTTTACGTCGTTTTTCTACAGTATTTCAGTTATGTAACAGCAGGCAGTTAACCTAACCAGCGTTCCCGTATTCTGTACCAGTACAAACCTGTTCTCCGCAAGTAACTGCCAACTTCGCCACATGAATCAGGGGTGGAGGACGAAGAATATCAGACATAATGTCTTTTATCAAATCATCACGGAGAACATACGCCTCGCCCGGGGATCACACTCACGACCTATCCGCGCAGCCTAGTCAGGATCCATGCTGTTCGCTTTCAAAGCCTATTGCAATTAGAGAAACCGTTAGCGAACAGCATGGATCCTGGCCAGACTGCGCGGATGCGCAGGCTGGTCTGGATCCATGCTGGCCGCAAAGCAACCAGTTGGCTTTCTCATGGCGCGGCTGAAATATGTTCTTTTAAAGGATACTTAATGTTCATCTGCGGATAAAAGATACACATTATATCTACCAATTCACATATATGACTTACTTAAGTTTTTTTTAGATAGTGGCAAATGATGATATTCAAAAATTGCCGTTCGATAATAACGCCTTGTGATTTCGGCATTCTCCAGTAAGAATTTAAAGCCAGGTGTTCGTATAAACTAAATTATCCTCCGAAGAATATCGAAGCGCCATTCAAAAGTACATAATCGCACAAATACCTTAAGGTAGAAGGGTACACTTGGGGTCGAAAATTTTGGGCACGACCGGGCTTACATGTAACGATTCGCAATATTGCACTTCCCTAATAAGCAGATTCAGGGTGGCCACTTTATAAAGTGTGTGCATGTTTTGAGCTTTTAATTAATGGCAAGATCAGGACTCTCTTACAAGAATACAGAAAGTTATTAACACGAAAGTGTTACATATTCCATTAAAAATAGCATGCCAAAATCATCAATTTTGCACCTTTTGAACAGCCTGCAATGATCCCGCTGCAAGAACAATGCCCAATTTTATTGCATTTCTCTGTTTAATAGTCCCTACTTAACTACAGGTTATAAACGGAATGGGGGCCCATCCAGCTCGTTTTTTTCACAAAATAGCGAAAAAGTTCCTGAGTAGCAATCAACAAGCACGGAACCCTTCCGTGATTTGAATTTCCCGCGCCAAGGTGACTCATCGATTCATACAAAGCTAGCAGCAGTTAGTTTTACAACTTACATCAGAAATTTACATGTATCGGCTGTTTAAATTTTCTAAAGAATTAACAATCATTTTCTCTTACCTTAATTTACAGACATTCAAAATCACGAAGTTATTATAACAAATATTGACGGGGGCCAAAATTCGAAGTGTACCCTGCTACCTAATAGCATAATGGGCGGGCTTGTAAGCCAATTCGCTTATAGATGGGGAGCTATTTGGAAACACGATTACTAATTATTGTTGTGATTCAAGTGTCGTAAACATATTCTGCAATCAAGATAATCAGCTCTACGCAGGATTAAAATCTAAACAAGATACCCGACTTTCAACTGACGGCCGCAGAATCTTAAGCCGGAACTACATTAAAATGGCTTCTAGATGTAAGATCTTAACTAATAGTTATAAATGTATTTGCTATCGCATCTAGCAATTTTTTGAAAAATAAGCAGAGAATTGGCAAATCCAAAATCTGCATATATAGAAATATTTCTGTAATCATTAATGAAATGGAAGTTTAAGTGATTTATTTATGCCATGAACTGATAGAGCAGCCGATTGTTACCATGATAAATTAAAACATTTACAACACTATTAGTACATGAGCCATAGGGTTGATTGGTACCATCTGGGGGGATTAATTCTTACAGTGATTTTTGGAAAGGCATACAACCCTGGAGTAAGATAATATGTGATAGCAATGTATCGACGGTAGCTTTTGGTGTGATATCATCTTGATATATGCCTACACTTAGATACAAGTTCAGGTGAGCTAAGATATATCCAGTGTAGACATACGAATTATGGAACGTATGCTTTTCAGTTTGAATAATTGATGTATTTGTAATAAGTATTTAAAAACAAACAAAATATTTCCTTAATTTTCGACATTTTTGGGTTTGCTTCTTTGAATAAGTGTTAATTAAAATAATGATTATGAAGAACATCTTAATAGCATGGACAACTAATAAGCATAATTATAGCTCATAATTAGATTTTCTTCCGATAGATGTTAGACATTGAGGTACCATTTCCCCCTGCCTTCCCTAAGGAATCAAGGAATATTCAACATTATGACTTTCTGAAAGTACATACCGAATGCTTTTTATTCCTACATGAATGCCGTTTAAACATTAGGGCTTTTGTAACTTACGTGACATTTAATATGTTTCCTAAAAACATTTAAGACGATGAAATAGTGCTACACAATGATTAAGAAAAAGTGCAGTCTGTAGTTTATTAACAACCATATACATGTATAACAATGAATTGAATGTGCTTTAAAACAATATATCCTTCACGTACCCGTTAACATCTTAATTAGTGTAATTTACGTAACAGTGATTTTATTCCAGCATTATAGATATTTTACTTGTACTAATAACCCAATGACCAAGATGTTTATGATTCTTCAATATAATTGAAAGTACAGACTGAATAGTGTTTCTTATAACTATTTTTCTGCAGTGGTAGGAACTTTTCCATGATGTAATCTTCGTTTAAGTTTTATGTTACCAAAAATGTACAAAACTGAAATTTCTGAAGTGAAGAAAATGCCCTGCACAGATCGGGAAAAAATATAACATTTTATAATAACTATACATAATTTGCGTTGTTGAACTAGATATTTACTAGAATGCAGTGAATCACCATCTCATCTCAATAGTTGTGCGAATTTTACGTGACAATAATATGTGTTACCAAAATCAGTACAAATCAATTATAAATGTTCAAGAACATAATTATACATGTATATATACTGAAATACATTTTAGAAATGGGCCTTAAACAAGTAGAAAACAAATAGATACTCATTGGAACACCATGGCTTCATAGGGACAGAATCATTTTAGTTTAAATGTTAGAAATCTCCTGTCACTTACTTATTAACAGATGACACATATATTCAACATTAATTATTTGACCTTCAACCGATGTTTATGTAAACAAGTAAAGTAACTTGCTGACAATTCAAGCCGTGAAAATCTGCTGAAAGTCAAACAGCGTTAAAAGAGTACTTTCAAAAGTACCAACACTTCAAAAGTGTCAGAGAGACACATCACGGAAAAGGGCACACTTCTGTATATACTTTATTGATATTATTCATGATATACTGGCATTAATACATGCCACAAATGTCAACGACCTAGATGTGCAAATAGGAGTCTGGCACAAGTTGTGCCCACTATTATTTGCGTCCAATCTTATGAACGATGCAATGTATCTACCTGCTTATCCGTTAGTTTATACTAATTTGTTTTAGCTCGATTGTGATGAAAGCTTCAAGCATATTGGTATCACTCTCGAGTCCGCTTCCTGGAAAATCAGTACTGGTGTCATTAGAAAAGACATGGTTGTGACCCCAGTGGGGCTCTCGAACCTACGACTCCTGGATTGAGCCGACACCTTATCCACTAGACCACCGCTCCCTATCTGCTCCTAATAATGAATCTTGAAAGAACCCACCCTTGTGCAGAAAAGCTTTCGAGGGTTCGTGGCTTCAGTGTATCTAGATCAGCCGCAACAGCATCACAGAATGTGTAAATTGCTATAGAACAGACAATCAACCTTCATGCCAAGAAAAAGGGAAGCATCATAAGCTTCAGCAGACAATATTTATCATACTACAGGTGTTGTTTGACACAGCACATGCAAGTTACATATGTTGAAGCTACACAACAGAAAACAGACAAGACTTCAGAAGACAAATCCAAACACAAAGAAGTGGAACCTGAGCACATCAAAGCCGATTATATATGCGGATGTAAAAAAGTGATGACAGATGTAGAAAAATGCATGTAACCATTCAAAGCAGAAATTGGCAATAGCGGCCTTTACTTTAAAAAATCAAAGAAAGTTACCAGCTCGCAGAATAGAATGGCTCAGATAAGGGCTGAAAGAAATGTATTTTCGACTCTTCGTGATATTAGTTGTTGAACACGCATGATTTGGTCAAAGAATTTCCTGTGTCATTTGCAACATCCTACGGAATGCCAACAAACACCGACAAAGCCAAACTATTATACTACGTTGAAGGACGTATCGAGCTGCAACAAGCCATTCTATGGTGGCATATTTCTGCAAACGAGAATCATAAAGTTTTCATGAACATTTTATGAACTTTCCCGAAAAAAAAAATACTTTTGCGAAAAATGAATAAACTTTCGTGAAAGTAGGAGAAAGTTTTCGTGAAAATATTATCTTGTTAACGAGACAATGTGTCAAAATAGTGAACTGAACTGCATAAAGATAACCCAATAGTCCCCACTACGGAATGAAGCGTGTTATATCAACCTCAATCCCCAACCACCACCCCTAAGAGTGTCTAAAAACTTATAGATATTTTATTACAACATTCATATGGGTTACAAAATTAACGTATTTTTTAATTCCCTTTATTATTTCTATTAATTCAGTATCTGTTATCGTATACAGTAGTTCGCACTATCGTGATTTTTTTCCACTTAGAATAAGAGATTCTTTTCGTGAAAAGTTTTTAAATTTTCACGTAAACTGTTCGCGAAAACTATCTGCTTAAGTGAATGCAGAAATATGCCACCATACCATTCTATTGAAAACGTATCTTACATCATTGACGGCGATGCTTTGATAGTAGATTTCATTGCAGATACATACTTTTCCAAAAGAATTTAGTCTGTCGAAAGAAAACGACGTGTTTTCTGGTCAAAAATACCAAAACATCCGCAGAATTGGAAATATTTCATGAGTAATGATGGCAACAAGACTCAGTCATGTTCAGACAGCTAAATGTTGGGACGTCAACATGTGTGCTCCGACAACGTTTTGGAGACGGAGAGTTATTTATATTTGCAATATAATGGTCGCCCAAAATATCGGAGCATCAACAAGGTTAGATACGAAATGTTTGTCAACAAGAATGGCAACCAAGACTGCGTCCTTAATAGTTCTGACGGCATAGACATGACCCTGATGCCACCATATTAGTCCAGTCAACTATCAGTTACTTATTCATTTATTTATATTAATCTACAAAATTTTTAATATACATATCAGCGTAGATATTGTAAAAATAATAGGAAAACTTTATCATAATATATACTTAAATTTTATACAATCTCTTCATATTTTTCTTCATTAAATTGATAATTTTGCAGTTTAACACTTATTCATATCAATATCAAACAACCTTGATCTTTTCTTAAAGGTGTATATTTGACTACTTGCCCATGAGGATAGCCTTTATCTTCCTGGTGTTGTTAAAAATTGCTGATACTTTGATGACAAAAACAGTTAGTGAACAACTTGAGTGACAAAAAGATCGTTCCTGATGAACTTGTTGATATAAACGAAACCAGTGAAACTGATGAAGATTATTCGCGTACCAATATTGATGATATCTTATTAGATTCAGACAGTGATGAAGAGTCATAACTAAGAATGTTCTAGTATGTTGAATACATAGAAAATGTGGTTTATTGAAAACAAAGAATAACCTTGACATGATATAGAAAGATAATGACTGAAAATAATAACGGCAGCATATTACCGATTAAGGTAACATATTGTAACGTAAATTACACTTTTACATTCAATTAATTAACATGGCATTTGATATCTAACCGAATAATGATTTTATTGATTAGTTAAAATCTTTCTTTTCTAAACATAATACTAAATAACAACGACTTTAACATGTTTATATGAAATATTATGAAAATCTTGATTTTATGGTAACGTATTTTACTGTATAAAAGTACCATTTGGTATTATTCAGCATAAAAATGTTTACTGTTTAAGCATAAGAACATTGATACCGAAGTAGGCATGAATATGCACCTTTTAGACAGATCAGATAGTAAAACATCATGTTTAAATAACATATTTGTGTTTTTCGTCTACACGTGTATTGTCACGTAAATTACAATAACAACAAGGTGGCTTTGATATTAAAAGCTATTGGTCTGCGAATAACTGTCTAATTGTTAATTTAACATATCAAAACTAGTTCAGAAATTGCTTTGATTTAACGATATTCATACTATTCCACATCATTTATAGAAGTATTAATTAATTTCAAACAAATAGGTAACGCACATTATTATGCCGTAAATTACAAGCGCCCCAACAGCCAATGGCAGACAACTTGGTTTTGTGATATGTAGAATTCTACTACCTTATACTCTATGTATTTAAACATGTCATATTAGTTCAAGAATGAGCAAAATACCTTTCTAACTGCAAATTATGAAACAATATTTGTGTTCTTTAATTATGTTTAAGCACTGGTCTATGTTTGTCTGTAATTGCAATCAGTAAACGCTAAAGAGGCAATATTTTAATAACAGTTATTAAATACATAAAATACATAAACTGAGCTGTTTGTCTATCAATTTCCAAGAAAATATATTCCAAAATAAGAGAGAACTATTAGTTTGAAATAGAAAGTCTACTTATCTATAACGGAAGTTTGATGAAAGTCTATTTTGTGGTGGTGTTACTACATGGCTAATAACGCACAAAAAGCTACCACCACTGCAATGCTATCACATATTTTCTGAATTGTCAGATGTTTACCTATCCAAAAATAGCATTGAGCTTTAATCCCTTCGGATGGTACCACTAGCCAAAATTTCTGGGTCTGGCTCATGGACTATATTCGTTGTACAAAACTTATAGTTGCATTTCAGATACACGAGTTTTAATGAATTATGTGGCAAATTGATTAGTTTATCTGATAATGTATCCTTTGTGCACTAACAAATATTCACTTAAGATTCACCGCCCTATACATATATTACTGTAATTTCAAAGTTCCTTGTATACAAAGGCTTACTCTAGATTGATAGTACCCTGCATATAGGATATAAAAATGCCATCACCTGCTGTGCCAAAGGTATACACTCCAACCCAAAAGGTTAGGTCTGTGGCACAGCTCTTTGTTTTTCTTACTCTTGTTATTTTACTTATACAAATGTATAACATTTCCCTACTATATTTTTACTTATACAAATGTATGACCTGTCCCTACATTTGGAATTACAGGACTGTCTGGTATATAGTGTCTAGATGCTTATAGTTTTAAGACATGTAGGCCTGAATAAACTTATACAAAGAGATGCAGAGAAAACCTCATCAGTCCCCTTTGTTTGGAACTTTGTTAGGTTGTTAATATGCTGGAGATATCATTGTTAATTAGTAGTTGTAACATAAATATTATTTCGGGGTGCTCAGCAAGTATTGAGATTCAGTTGAATAACTCGTGCTGCAATTTCTACACCAAAGTTTATTTTCTACATAAACAAATACTGTCATTTTTTTTTATTTCGCCCCCTCAACAAAATATTTAAAGTGAATTTGCAGAAAAAAATGAATGTAATATGTAATCATAATTTTACAAAGTCAGCATATTTTTATGCAGAGGAACAAGAGTTTTTGCCAAAAAGGTTCTAAAAATGTTGAAAATGGAAGATAGGGTATCGTTTTCATCCAGGTGACAACTTTTCTCCCCGGCTTATATCAAATCCAGTGTCTTTATTTCTCTCACCCCGCCCTATATTACACCCCTATATACAAAAGATAAAAAAAAATACCTCTTAGAATTTCTCACATTAACCTGCTTCCTTTTAAGTACCCTTCTCCACAAACATATATATCATCTAATCGTTATTCTTGACACCCAGCGGGAGAACAATATTTGTTCATTAGAAAACCATAGTGCGTTTGCGACCAGCATGGATCCAGGCCAGCGCATCCGCACAGTCTGGTCAGGATCCATGCTGTTCGCTAACGGTTTCTCTAATGGCAGTAGGCTTTGAAAGCGAACAGCACAGGCTGGTCTGGATCCATGCTGGTCGCAAACGCACTATGTTGGTTTTCTTATGGCGCGGCTCATTTCATTTTACATTTTCATTTCCTTATGTCAACAGGTTCCAGATAGTCAGCACCAAAGTGTATATACAATTCCTTTCAGTTCTTGTTTATTTATCCATTTTAGTATAGTTCGTAATCCTTCAAAACTCACCTAACACATCGTATTTAAATACAGTTTTATCATTTTCTACAACGTTATCTTTGTGACCCATTAAGACAGACTAGATATTTTGTAGTTTTACACACTTGTAGATAACACATCAGTGTGTGTTTACAATGTTATCAAATTACAGTTTGTTTAAGGTACTTCCGCCATCTTAAATTTAGAATGGCTTTCATTTTGGGTGTGAAAAGATAATGAACCAAAACTATCAATTTGATATCATTTATTTGATATTACGAAATAATTACGGCGAAAAAAAAACAACAACAATGCACGTGTTCTGCGCATTAGAAGGTTTTACAAGATTTTTCTTGAGAAAGTAACGCTGGTACTCATTAGTTTGGTATGTCTTTATTTGAAATAAATATTTTGTAGCTATTTGAGTTGCATTCGGTACCACAATCTTGAACCGAAATTTCCCATTAATTTTCTTTCACATACAGTTGAGATAAGGTTCAGCTTAGCTTTCGTACTCGAAAATGTACCTACATATATATCATTTTAACATTTATTATTTATTTTTTGTGTCCTTGCATTTCCCAAGCTGTTTCGCTGTTTCGAGGATTCTAATTGTTCACATGAGTTTCCAAACTCAAGTTGCGGCATATCTTTAATATACTACGTGTGTACACAATTGATTTACCCTACATTGATAACACGTAGCTATGGTGGCTGATTTGTGCCATTTCGTTATAGCAGAGCTACCGGCGCCGCAAAGCGGCGCCGACATCGTCACATTATGGTTAGACGTATGAAAAAGAAAATGAATAGAGAGATCTAACTGTGTATACTATCGAGTTGAAAATTCGTGGTACTTTTTGGAATCGGTGTTGTTCGGATTTTATCAAGTACACTATGCACATAGTAATTAATCAGTAAAGACGTCAGTAGACGCTTGCTGTTTACGGTTGACAAAAGCGACTCGCTTACTGCTTTGTTATTGAATAAAAATGTGAATGAGCGTTTGATAATAAGAAATTAGTGCTAAATACATTTTCTACGAAGAAAAAAAGAAATAAAATACAATATTTTTTTAAAATTCCTTTTTATTTCAGGTTTTTTTTTTGTATTATTATGAGTTTTGAAAATATTGTATAACTAAAGTCATTCATGTGAAATTTAACAAGTGTTTAGTTTTGATGTCAGGTTCCAATGTAGTGCCTGTGCAGTAGTCAGTAGACATAACTTTAAAAAAAAAGCTTTAGGATCAAAATATACAGGCATTGAACTGTGAAAAGCAAATAATGCTCTTCTCCCCGTTCACATATATTTCATCCGTTAGCTTTAAAATCATTGACCAGAGTTTATATAAAAAAAAAAAAAAAGCAACACTAAAACTATTGGCGATGAACTTATCAATAAACATCAAAAAGGTTCTTACTATCATCCCTATTCTATAGTGCTAAAAGATTAACCATAAAAAAAAGCCATATATTGTTAACTTAGAAGTTCAGTATTTCGAGAATTTCGGCAATTAGGGTAAAAAGGGGTAACTGGGACACTTAAAGAAACACTGTTGAGTAATATTTTAGAAAGACAAAATATATACTTGATTTATTGATATTTCAGTATGCGCAACCTATATAATATATGACGAATATAAACTTTTACAAATACCTGATAACCTGTGATTAACTATAAATTAATTAAACATTGGTCAAGTCTCCCAAGTTACCCCACCCTGTTGGGGTAACTTGGGACATTTTAGTTTTATTAGAATTTATGTATATTACAGTCGCATTTATGACAAATGAAACCATTCATGTCCACAGATCAAAAACGAATTCTAAACTGAAAATATAGCTCCGTATTAATTACAATTTATGACTGTTTTGTAAAACAAGGAGCATTGGGTCTCACAGAGTCCTCTATCAGATGGTTTTCTTCGTATTTGTCTGATAGACGCCAATTGGTCGAAATATCATGTACTTTGTCTTCTTCTGCCAATATAACATGTGGTGTGCCAGGGATCTATATTAGGGCCTCTGCTTTTTCTTATTTATGTGAATGACATGTCAGCTGTTGTAAAAAACAAGCTGCTTCTCTATGTTGATGACTCAGCAATTCTTGTGTCTGCCAAAAACATGTGTGATATTGAAAATCTCTTAAGTCAGGATCTGAATATTGTCAGTCAATGGCTTGTATGTAATAAACTATCTCTTCACCTTGGTAAGACAGAATCTATTTTATTTGGGTCAGTACAAAGGTTAAAAAAACATGGTAATCTTGATATAAATTGCAATGGTCAAACTATTGAATCCAAATCTTCAGTTAAATATCTTGGTGCAACCATTGATCAAAGTTTGTCATTTGAGTCAGTGGCTAGGTCTGTTATTAAGAAATCCAATGCTCGGTTAAAATTCCTCTACCGTAAAAGTGAATTCCTCACTTTGCACACAAAAAAGCTCTTAGTTACATCACTTGTACAATGTCATTTCGACTATGCCTCTTCTACTTGGTTTAATAGTTTAACACAGGAATTAAAACACAAGTTACAGGTCACACAAAATAAACTTATACGTTTTGTGTTGAATTTAAATCCCATGTCACACATTGGAATTGAGCATTTTTCACGTCTTAACTGGTTACCAGTTTCAAGTAGAGTTAATCAAATAACTCTCTGTCATGTTTATAAAATAAATTCTAATATTGCTCCTTCATATTTAAGTGAACACTTTACCCCTATCAATACTGTTCATGATTATCCCACAAGGTTCAGAGCAAAGGCAAATGCCTCCCTTGATGGTACAGCTTTTTCAATGTCAGATAGTAAGAGATATGCTCTCCCAGTGGTCAAAGGTTTTGGGAAAAAAAAACATTTGCTTATAATGGTTGTTGTTTATGGAACAGTCTGCCACAAAATGTTAGGGATGCCACAACCATGTTTTCATTTAAAAGTAAGGTAAAGGAACATTTTTTAAGCTTAATATGACTTTTAGTTAGATTGCATTATAGATAGATTTTGCATTGTGTTTTTTTACTAGTCAATCATTTTTTATACTAGTCAATCATTTTTAAGCATAGGATTTTTATACAAACTTATCTTCGGGCATTTTTCTGTGATTATTTTTTTACTGTGATAAATTAATCTTCCTATGTCATACAATACTATATCTTAAGGACCACAATGGAAATAAGAGTTTATTTTAACTCTTTTTTGTGTAATCCTTAACATATAATGTTGATTGACATGGCTATATTAATTCATACATGTTTGTTTATTGTTTGGATTGATTGTATGTTTTAATTATAAGTCGCCATGTAAATTGTACATTTTATGTTGAAATAAATCTATCTATCTATAAAGAAATCAATATGTCCAAGTTTTGCCTAAATTATGTCATTATTTGTTTCAATATATGCTTATTATATAAATCGTTTAAAATAGAAAAATGTTATAAGTGTAAATAACTATGTATGAATTAAACATAAACTTGACATAATCCATTATGTACTTATATATGTGATTTTTACACTTGAAACTGATCAAAACTTTAAACTGTCTTAAAACATAGATTTTATCAAATATTAACAGGACAATTAAAATGTGTGTCTTTTTTCACAAAGAAATAAGGACATTAACTAGCTTTTTGCATACAGGAAGACTGGGGGAGGAGGGGATGAAATGTGAGGGGAATGAAGGCAGGGTTAAAGAGATCTAGACGGACACATGGGCATACGCTCTTGGAAACTATTGGCAACTGTACCTAAAATGTGTTGTCTGGCAAATATTTGGTGTTTGCTTTAGCCTGAATATTTGACACAACGTCATCTTTTAAAGGAGTAATTAACTAAAAGAACTACTATGTTGGCTTGACTGTCAGTTGGTTCCTGCGCTTCACCTGGTATAAATACTACTTATTAATATAAGATTTGCCGACAGTTTCTTTAACCATGAAAGAAATATCAGTATTAGCCTGTAAGACTATCTAAAATTCTAAACTCACCAGATTTTACGCGGAATGAGTGGGAGGGGTTCACGGAACGATCTCCCTTTAAATAAACGTATGTGACTAAACAGTGACTTAGATCATGTAAACTTGGTATCGGGTAGAAAATTCAGTAGTTGCACCAGAGTTAAGCTAATATATATTATGACCACGCCTGTGAACTAGTGGTATACTTACAAAATATCAGAGTTTCGTCATTACTAGACTTTCTTTCCTATTTTCATTTCATTTGTGGAAAAAGATTAAAAGTTGACAATTTATAGTGGTTATGTCCAGTTATGTACAACATTTTATGTACTGTCCATTGGATCATATCCCCATTTTCTTCCAGCATCCAGTTCGTTCATGGAGAACTTTGTTCTTAACGACAGTGTCCAACTTGCCCCAATACATTAGGGTAAGTGGGACACTTTTGAAAAGGAACGTTCAAAAATAAAGTATGTTGTAATTTCTCAAAAACAAATCCCATTGTATGAAATAGTAATGTGATACCTACAGTTTTGCAACTCTTCCCATAACTGAAGGTATCAACACATACTGCTATAAATATTTTGGACATGCCATATTTCACAAACAAGCACCTGTTTTATAACGTCGTTGTCTGACGTCAACGCAACGGCTCATGACAGGCCACTTTAATACTCAAAATGAAAGTCAATAAAACAAAATCATTATACATTTTTATAGAATTTAAAAAATAATAATGGAATGTCCTTGATTTGCAATGATACATAATACGCTTCAATATTTCAAACAAGTTAAATGCGATATTTTGTGTATACGAGAACCAGCTTCTTGCGTCAAAACTGACGTCACATTTATGATCAAGCCGTTACGGTACCGAAATTAAATATCTTTAAGATCTTATTGATATACCGACCACATATAAGCAAATACATCTATAAAGTCAGACGACTATTTCTACTGTGCGTTTCACTAGACAGGAACATAACGAGAATATTTTAATGCTTCATCTGAAAAAAAATAGGCATAATTATTTACAGCGTGTAATTTTATGTTTTCTATTTTTATCTAATTAGTAATACTCTCAACATATGTCTAAGAAAATCGATTCTTAAAATATTTTCCAATCCCTCGGCAGAAAAGTTTTGTCATATTAGGCTTTAACACTGAATGTCCTTTTTCAACATATGATCTTATTTAGGGAACGTAACCAATATTTACCCCAATTTACTGAAAAGTGTAAAGTGTCCCAGTTTCCCCATTGTCCCAGTTACACTACTGTTTTTCTCTAGGTAAAATTCTGATCATTAACTTTTAAAAATTGCTAGTCTTTTGGGTTTTAAACAAGCTTTGTACAGTTATGTAAATGATTGTAATTTTCCCATACCAGGCGTCTATTAAGGCAGTATTTTTTACTGAAAGTTGGACACATTCTTCCTTCAAAAAAGAACCAAAATTTGACAATAATGACATTTAAAAGAATTACAATAGTCATTTCCAGGATTACGTAAATTCTAATTTCTATTAACTTTGGAATTGGAACACGCAAAGAGACTGAATTCCTTTGGCTATTGGCCTAATGAGATCATGTTAGGTTTGAAATTTTCAAGGTTCAAGCTTTTCAATTTGAAGTAGTTATCATTTGTGACTGGTTTCCAGTATGATAATAATTTATGTAAAATTGTTGATGCAGTACGTTTTAATAAGAATAACAGAAATTATTCAGATACGTTTTTTTTCTTTATCTTGGCGCAGATTTTAATCTATATCGAACTTTCTTTTGATTATATACAGAATATCTTACGAGTTTTCACATGTATAGAATTAATCTTCATGCAGTCTAAAACATGCATTCAGAAATCATGAATTATCATTAATACTAATTATTTTAATAGATCTAATAGAACATAAACGAATCCATAATTCCAGATAATTCCAGCACCATTCCTTTAATTTTTAAGGGGCACTGGTAATTTTTCAAGGGACCTCTGCCTTTTAGGTAGCACCTAATTTCATATTATCCTTCGGTCGCAGAGACACAACGACAGGCGCCTCTCGGCTCGGGTGTTAATACATTTTGATGGTTGACAATATCAATAACATCCTCACTGACATGTGTTATTTATTTTATTATACCGAAGCAACCAAAACAAGAAATATACTGGTAGAAGCAACTGGTATTTTATTCAATTTTATCTAATAACACTGTGAATCAGTCACTTGAATGCTCTTGAATAGGTCATGTACCTAAATTTTAATCTGTAACAAACAACTGCATGCATAGCAACGGAATATTATGAACGCCTAACGTATGATGAAAAGTCTGTATCAATCCACTGAAACTTGTTGAAATACCATCCATTGAGTGCGACGCGCAGGTGTTATTAAAGTTATTACCTGGGGATTACTCGAAAACGCGGATCGGCATGAGAGACATTAAAAGTAGTACATTTTGAGAGATAGGGACTTTGCATTAGGTGTTTTACATGAGGTATAATAATATAAACTATGCTTCATGTACTGTGTACTGAGTATCCCTATCATTTATCTTGCACTTTTTGTTTGAAATATTTAGTTTTTTTACCAAACAGAAGGTACCAGTTTATCATTGCGGATAAATATGTAATCAGATATCATTGGCTTTGATTTGAAAATTTCTAATTACAAATTGCTTGCATAATTCAAAAGGCAACACCAAAATCTCCAATTCAGCAGTGTTGTTATCGAAGTTTATTTGAAATGAAGTCGTTCACAAATAACTTCTTTTGACTACACAAATTCATCAGTTCCATTTAAAGTCACTTTCGTATTTTAAGTTAATGTTTTATTGTACCCGAAAGCTTCAAAATCATCACGATACATGTTTTGTATATTTCTTATAACATCTTCGGTCAGCCCTTTGTAAGCACTTAGCATTGCTTCCTTTCGTTGCTCTATAGTGCCCTTCCGAGACAACATTCTTCCTTTCATTTCACGAAGGAAAACTTTTGAAATGAAATCCACATTCGAATATGACTTTTCAGATTTAAAATACTTTTTAGGAAATGGAATGTGCTTACTGATGAATCCCTGAATTTGAAACGAATTCCAAAGTCTCTTAGCTACAATTTTTCCGGTCCATGTTTTAGCATAATCCTTTGCATTATCAAACGTAACTTGTATGATACCTGGTATTGAGTCTTCTATACGCGAATCATGAAGTGATTTTATTATGGAATCATACGTTTTATGTTCTGCTTTGTCCACACCAACCGCTTGTAGGGCGTTCTTAATATCAGTTTCAAACGTTTCCTGTTTTACTACAATATAATTATCAGAATTACATATTAGATGATTCAATCGTGGAAAACATGGTTCATAATGGTTAAACATGAAATTATTCCATTTGCGAGGGTCTAATGCATAATTAAGGAAGTCCTGAAAAGTGAGCGAAAGTCCACGCGGATCACTGCGACTGACTGTTGTATGATTTATTAGACCTGACGCGGTGTTCCTTTGTTTGTATGCAAGTATATTTGATACGAAATGGATACTGTTTGGCAAGTACACCTTATCAACAAATGCAGCAAATAATCTGGAGTAAGGATTTCGTACCGCGACAATAGTCACCATTTTATCCAAAGTGCGGTTAAAATAAAATTGTTTTCCTTGTCCTAAGAATTCTTTATGAACCATCTTACGAGTTGTGCCGAATTTGTCTTTTGCGTTTGTAGAACCATATTCTAAAGCAGAAAACATCTGCTTAATGAAGGTAGATCCAATTTTAGGCATATCAAAGTAGCTGATGTTAAATTTGTTATTATAGATCAGTTGCACAGAACTGTCTGCTGTTGGCTCCGGGACGCCGGTGGCTCTACAATATGCATGTATTTGCTCTTTTCGTGCCGTCGGTATCGTGTTATTTGCGCGTTTGTACGTCTGTGTATAAAGATGCTTGTTTCGCGGCAGAGGAATCCACTCTTTGAAGTCAAGGTTTGCCACTGGTATTGTCGAACTATATCTGCCTATCACGAAACAAATCAAAATGTGTTAAAGGACAATACAGGTTTACAACTTGAACCAAACATTGTTTTTAGATGTAAATATACATACGTCATGTCTGATGTTCTTTAACGACTAAAGCTAGTCTTTTACAAGAAGACATATCTTTTTAAGGAAGTTCTGAACGTTCAGGTGAATTTTTGCTACAGTGTAAAATTCAGTCAAGCGATGATTTTTATAATATCACTATATACTTACAAAAAATAAAGCAAATAGAGAAGAATAAGTCGTGGTGATGATATTTCGCTATACTGATTTGAAGAATTTCGACCTAACGGTAGTTTTCATCATTGACTTCTATTGAAAAAAAAATTTGAACACATTTTTGCGAATAAGATTTTTTCTACAATGCAGATTATAATATAACATATCGCAGTAGTAAACAAAAACCACGCCCACAATGTGATAAAAAAAAATCTTATCGATTTGTTTGCATACACACTGCTCATTAAATATATAGCTTTTGACAGCAAAAGTCTACGCTATTTTTTAACAGTCCCCGTATTCTTGAAATATTTGCCAATGATTAAAGAAAGTAATATTAGACAATTAACATGTAAACATTTTTGGTTACATATTTTACGTTTAGAATTATATTTTCGTCTCCATTTGACAGATTAATTCACGGTTGTCATTAATTCATCAATTCATAGGCTTTAATCTACGTTATTAGGTTAAATGCCGTGACGCCGTTATTTGGAGTAAATCAAACGTGCAGAACCACCTCAAGTTCTTTCTTTTGATAAGAGCATTACAATATCTAACTTTGTCCATTTGTCTGTCCAACTGTCAGTCACAAAAAAAAACTGATCATGTGACTATTGTGAAAAGTGTCAGATAATTCTAATGAAACTTGTAAATAGAAGGCCCATAGTAAAATTTAATTGATAATTTACTTAACCTTTAGACTGCTGAAGGCAAGTGATTCTGCCTTTGCGACCAGTGCTGACCAAGATCAGCCTGCACGTCCGTGCAGGCTGATCATGGTCTGCCCTGTTTGCTATTCAGTCAGTAACTTTTCAGTGAACATCCCTTTGAACAAGACGTGGTACTGTCATAACTGAATGATGCACCAGTCCATTTTAAAAATTTAGCAGGGTAAAGGTTAATAACAGTAAAGGAAAACTTGTTCCTAGCGCAGCAAATAGTTAATATATAGCACAAACGGGATACTGCAATAACTATAAAACGACAAAAAAATATTAAATGGTTAAATTTCGAAAAAGTAGGCAAATTTTTACTTACTTGTAGGAAATTAAAAATTGTTGTTACTCTCTTATATAATTGTCCAAGGTCATACAACTATATATCCTTTTAGGATGATTATGTTATAAAATATCCTCTAAAGGTATACTTATCTAGTGCGATAATCACTCTCGCGTAAATAGTCAATCTTCTTGTCTATTACCCCCAAGTCTATTGCCCTGGAGTAAACTGTGTTGTTATAACAAGCACATAGACAGCGAGTAAATTGTGTATTTTGTTTCAGCTTATGAGACCTTAATAAATTGCTCTGGAGTAAATGAGCCGGGCCATGAGAAAACCAACATAGTGGGTTTGCGACCAGCATGGATCCAGACCAGCCTGCGCATCCGCGCAGTCTGGTCAGGATCCATGCTGTCCGCTTTCAAAGCCTATTGAATTGGAGAAACTGTTAGCGAACAGCACGGATCCTGACCAGACTGCGCGGATGCGCAGGCTGGTCTGGATCCATGCTGGTCGCAAATCCACTATGTTGGTTTTCTCATGGCACGTCTCAAATTTATTTTTTTCAATCATCACCTAATAACGCGGTTACAATTTAGCAGTGAAATATGACATGACATCTTATAATAGACAACCAACCCTTGAAAATACCAAAATCTTACCTAGAAGAACAAACAGCAGAACAATAATAAGAAAGTGCAACATAAATATTGCCTTCGAATGACTGTTTTGGGCATTCTGGCTCATCTTCTTGCTTGTAAGGACTTGATTTCATAGAAAATCTGAAATAAAAACCACTGGATAAAGGCACATGCAAATATGTGTAACACCATTCTTGTCCTGTTATATAGCAACAAAACATTCTTTTGATCAATCTACATGCATAATCAACAGTGTCCAGTCATTAATATTAAGTATCAACATGTTAAATTACAAATTAATCCTTAGCCTGCTGGCGGCAGATGATTCTGCCTTTGCAACCAGTGTAGACCAAGATCAGCCTGCACATCCGTGCAGTCTGATCATGGTCTGCACTGTTCGCTAGTCAGTCAGTAAATTTTCAGTGTAAACCCCTTTGAATGATAAGTGGTACCGTCCAAATTGAGAGATGGACCAGTCCATTATAGAAATATAGCAGGGTAAGGGTTAAACAATCTACTCACGTTTTAACTTTACGCTGTTATACAATGTTTTCATGTATCAAGTATATATTTTAAACGACTGAATAAATCTGTATACGTATTTACATTATCCTATTATATAACATAGAAACAGTTCCTGTTCTACGAAAAATTAAAACAAAACTATTTTCATCTTACATAATTAAAAGTACTTGAATAAATGTAAATTTGAATTAACATGTCAAAATGTATCTAATATGTTCAGAATGAAAACATTGAAAACCATTTTTTCACTGGTAATAAACTATACAATGTACAGTTGTATGTTTAGGACAAACAATTGTTCTAATTCGTTTATCTCCAGCACTTGAAGTAAGATGTCGTAGACCAGAGATTAGATATGGAACGCTGATATAAGATGCGTTTGATCACCAATAGATGTTGTGCGATCAAAATAAGATTTCATCAGTCGAGATAAGATGTGGTGCGCACGTGATAAGATATCAAGAGATCGGGATAATATGTGGTTCGATCGAAATAAGATGTCGTGCGTCCGAAATAAAATGTCATGCGTCCGAAATAAGATGTCCTGATGTCGAAATTAGATGTCTAGCGCTCGAGATAAGATGTCATGCTATCGAGGTAAGAGGTCATGCAATCGGAATAATAATCCATGCGCTCGAGATAATAACCTGTGCGCTCAAGTAACAAGTGAGTTTTAGTTTAATTTAATTAGTTTAAACATATTTATTCCAAAAATAGAGTACATATATTGGTACATATGTCATACTGTGGTGAAAGCAAACCATTAAAGGATAAGAATGAAAGAGAAGTCTTATAGGTGAGTTTTGATGGCCCAAGATCGGTTACTTGATTTTCACAGCTTAAAGTAGATATGAAACCAGTCCCGCCAAATAGCGACTATATTTTTTGTACAAATCAGTATAATTGTGAATTGCTTGAGTTAAATGTTCCCATGACGCATTGTTTTACCAGCACAATAAGAGAAAGTCAGCCATGTTCAGTTTACGATTGCGGTTATTTATTTGTTCTGATATGGAACTAGCTATCTGGACAAGAAGATGTTTAAAGTGTCCACTTAAAACATGACCACTAGTGACACCGGCTTACTTTAACATGTCAATTCATATCAGGTTCTGTCTAAGTTATGAAGTTCGGACGATTAATCTTAAAAGATCATGACCCTTTTGTTTTAAGACAGATATATCTTGAGAGCTCGACTTATTATCTCGAGTGCATTACATATTATCTTAAACTTTCGACATTTTGTCTCTAGTACATGACATCCTTTGTCGGGCGCAAAACATATCACCTCGAGCGCACAACATCTTATCTCGAGTGCACGATATATTATTTTGAGAGTTCAACCTCTTGTCAACCAATATATGTAAACATTTCAAAAGAGTGACTTAATCCCTTCATAACTCCCTTTTAACAAACTTACTTTTGTATTTAACGGAATATCCACAATACTTGTTTTGTATCTCATCGGTGACAGTCGCTTTTCCTGGTTTCAAGATCTTATCGCAAACTTGTTGAACAAGCATAGCATGAAAAATCAGTTCCGAAAATAAAGTTTGAAACACACCCGCTTGTCGTATGACAGAAGATTTTTTTAAGAAATTCATTTCATTCATGAAGTGTCAATAAATCATTATATGGTAACGCCGCTATTCCCATAGAAGTTACCATTATCATTTTCACTAAAGTTGAAACATACATGAAATCACTATACGTTCCGATATATATCCATAATGCAATTCAAATGTTCTTAGATTATTAACATGTCGTGCTGTTTGCGAGTACATATTCGGGGACTTGAGCCGGCAAGATTTTTTTTGTCGTCTACAACGCTCCTATCATTAGTATGATCATTATCAATAAATTTCATTTCTATTGCTTTTATTTATTATTACACAATTACATGTAGGTAGTGTTATATGCCCAAAGGCAATACAATATGATTAAACGAAACTAGAAAAATAATTCAATTGTTTTCATAACAACGACCAAATTACCCTTAGGCTTTTGCTTTAATTAGTTTAGAGCTAGTATTTTCATATTGACCAGCTACATTTTGTAAATGCATTTTATATAAAAAATGAGATATTTTTTCTTGTATAAACTTTTATGTACTGGATGATAGTTTATGCAAGAGTGTTTTATTTATTTATTTATTTATTTATTTATTTATTTAACTATGAGTCATAATTGCAACGTTAATCAGTTCATAGCTTAACAGATAAGAGATGATAAATGTTTTAAATAAAATGTTTTTCGGTAGAGATTATACAGATACCTGACAAAGTTCCCGGATTCATGGACATACACTCGACAATCGACAATGTCGCACATTGCAGAAAACATGAGTGAATTACCTCCCTTCCGCAGTGACTTCACTTGGAATAGGTAGTCATAACGTCAAATATTTCTTAGTCCGAAAACAAATCTTTAAATTATAACCGATCAGTTTAAATACGTATACCCCCAACACAACGAGTCATATAAAGTTATAAATGTCAATTTCATTTATATTGTACAGAGAAGATACGATCTGTACTTTCAATGTTCTGATGTATTATTGTATCTTCTTGTCAAAAAATGTTGCAAAATAACGTATTTGAATAATGGTTTTATTATCGTTAATTAAAATTTTCATTTTTCAAACAAAATTCTCGGTGTAGATGTGACTGGTGGATATTTTTCTAAAAGTCACTGACGGGTGCAGGTGCTGCCAAACTGATTATTTTCTATCAAAATTACATCAGTGTGTCAGAACATGAAAGTTAAAGTTGTGTTCTGAGATTAAGATTGCTTGTAAAATTATGTAGAAAAAAACGAAAGCGCCGAAATTTTGCGTCTAATGACGTACGTTTTAGAGAAATCTGGCTGTTCAAAAGTACATTCATCAAGTAAGCGATGAGACTGACAATTTCACAAACTGCAAATAAAACTTATAAGTAAGTAAAAGAAAAAAGGAGAACAGTGTAATCCTTTTTGTACGAAAGACCGGTGGTGACTTCGAGCTTCATACTTCACAGTTCAAACTTCACACTTCACACTTCTTATATATAATGCTTAATACACATACAAATAATTGGAAAGTCTGAAGTGTGAAATTTGAAGTCTGAAATGTGAAGTCTGAAGTTTGAAGTCTGAAGTTTGAAGTGTGAAGTATGAAGTGGGAAGTGTGAAGTGTGAAGTATGAAGTATGAAGTGTTAAGTGTGAAGTTTGAAGTGTGAAGTTTGAAATGTGAAGTCTGAAGTCTGAAGTTTGAAGTCTGAAGTCTTTTTCGGGCGTTTTTTTCTATTCTTAAAATAACCTGGAATTACCGAGATTGGGCATAATGAAGTAGAATAATGATTATGGCTGAGTTACTTCTGACTCCAGAGGCGTAATTTGAATAAATATCGTAGAGTATAATATACTGTCAGAGAAGAAAATATTAAAAAGGTTTTCATTTATAAGTCCGTTTAAAAGTACTGTCCCTCGGATGGGATAATTTTGAATCCAGTGGCATAATTTGAATACCTTCAATACTAGAAGAGGGGCCTCCGTGGCCGAGTGGTTAAGATCGCTGACTTCGAATCACTTGCCCCTCATCGAAGTGGGTTCGAGCCTCACTCGGGGCGTTGAATTCTTCATGTGAGGAAGCCATCCAGCTGGCTTACGGAATGCCGGTGGTTCTACCCAGGTGCCCGCTCGTGATGAAATAATGCACGGAGGGGCACCTGGGGTCTTCCTCCACCATCAAAGCTGGAAAGTCTCCATATGACCTATAATTGTGTCGGTGCGATTAAACCCAACCAGATTCAATACTAGAAGACCGCTAGGTAATGCCACACACTATATATCTAATTTCTATGCCTTTCTGTTTTATACATGAAGATTTTTAAACACATTTTCCTTTCGTTTACTATGGCAATCACATTTCTGCATTGAATGAAATTGTTTTAGCAATTTGTATGTGCGTCACCCATGTATCATTCCCGTGAGATTGTTTAAATAATTATCCCAATAGTTTTTCTCAAGAAGATTTTGAACGGACGGACGACAGACAGTGAATTTCCCCTTATTTTTCGAATATCAACAAGTGATATAATCTAAACTCGAAAAGTCGTTTATTTTCCTAGAACATTCAAAATGTACACAATCAATAATACTTAAAACTCAAATAAGAAATGGCATACACATCTATGCCAATACACAATAAGCAGATGACGTCAAGTCACGTGATGTTTAACCTATGAAGTGCGAAGCGTGCAGTGAAGTGTGAAGACTGAAGAATGAAGTTTGAATTGAGAAGTATGAAGTGTGAAGTCTGAAGTTTGAAGTGTGAAGTATGAAGTGCGAAGTCTGAAGTGTGAAGTCTGAAGTCTGAAGTTTGAAGTGTGAAGTATAAAGTGCGAAGTGTGAAGTCTGAAGTGTGAAGTATGAAACGTGAAATGTGAAGTGTGAAGTTTGAAGTGTGAAGTCACTACCGGTCTTTCGTATTTTTGAAATACACTATACAACACGAAATAACGTTAATATTATATGCACCTTTTAAGACACATTTTTGTCACTGCTTACATATATTTCATTAACCCTTACCCTTTCTATAATGAACTTGTCCATCTTCCAATTCGGACAGTACTATCAACTGTTAAAAGAAGTGCTTACCAAATATGTACTGACTTAATAGCGAACAGTGCAGATCATGATCAGACTGCACGGATGTGCAAGCTGATCATTATCTACACTGGTCGCAAAGGCAGAGCCAAGCGTGTCCAGCAAGGTAAGTGTTATGAAAAGAAAGTTGGAAATTTGAAAAAAAAAAGAAATACTAAATCAAGACTAAAGTGTCTTTTTTTTCGATCAGTGACAACTTGGAGCATGTTAGTTTCATGTTAGCGATTTTTGAAATGAACATGCATTGCACGACAAAATATGATACGAATCAAATTGTATTGAAATGACTGTATCTAAAGACAATTTTTAAATACATGTATATGCTTAAAGTTATCGGTCGTTACAATGAATGCAGTCGTCAGTCTGCGGCAATGTATGTATTTTATTTATATGTTAATATAAGGAGCGTTATGTTGGTTTATACTTATTTGTTTTTAGCTCGATTGTAATGAAAGCTTTAAGCTTATTGTAACCACTCTCGAGTGCGCAGTACTGGTATCATATGAGAAGTCATGGACCCACGACCCCTGGAGTGTTGTGTTGTATAAGTTACTGAAATATCTATTTTGTTTCTGTTCTGTAAACAATAAAATATATGTTTACATCAATCGAAACTGATATAAATTTGTCTGACTATCAAAACCAGTTAGGTTCATCCGTTCTCCCGATGGCCGAAAAAAAATATAATAGCTATGTAGGCATCTTGGTGTCAGAAAAAAGCCAGCATTTCGTTTTTATTTATTTACAATACTTTTTTTAAATCATAAGGTTATCAGTAAATCCTTAACGAATAAACTTCACGATTTTACGATTTCATGATTTTTCGATTTTACTTCACGACTGAATTTTCACGATTTCGCGCTTTCATTACTTCTTCATTTTACTTCACTATTTCCATATTTCTCGATTTCATGAATTCTAGATTTTAATTGTTTTACTTGTACTCATTATTTCTCGATTTCACAATGTCATGATTTCTCGATTTTACTTTACGATTTCTCGATTTCACAGTTTCTTGAATTTATGATTTCTTGAGATCGCGATTTCTAGATCAAGATTTCTGGATTTCAGGAATTTCACAATTTCTCGATTAAAATTTCATGTATTCTCGATTTCACAATTTCATGATACGCGACTTCACGACTTAACTAGTCGCGTGACATCTTGTATGACGTAAGAGATTGGTTCCATTGAAGATGGCACGTGAACGTATTTTGAGCTTTTGTTTTCCTGCTACTATGTCTTACCGACTGTAAAATAAATTTATTGAAGGCCCTATTGTAACAAATTTCTGATCTGAAAACAGAGTGCTTCTGAAACCTATGGGCAAATCGAGTCAAGTCATGATCAATATAGGTTGACGTTGTCTGAAACTCCTATATTTTATAGTAGATAGGTAGAGGTTCTGCTACCGCCTCGGACTGAAATAATGCTTATTTACAAAGAGAGCCACAGGGGCGGCCTTCTTTAAATGACATTATATCTAACACAAATACAATAAAAACGTGAAGTCGTTTGAAATTGAGAAAGCGTGAAATAATAAATTTGAAATATTAACCACCGGTCTTTCGCGTGTACCGTCACATTCCCGTATTTCAGAAAATGATCCGAAGAATAAACACCATGCATTCGTTTACAAGTAAACCACTAAATCATGAGAATATAACAGGTAGTAGCTTGATCTGGGATTCTGTAAATTTTGCCAGGTCGGATCACACGAGACGCGCAGGCCCTCTCCAGGGCTTTAAGAATGATTTATTATATTTGCAAGACAATTTTATTAAAGTATTGGCCAGATTAGTATAGTGATACAAATACAGATTTTTGTTCAACTTCTATTTTTTATATTAGATTAACCAGATTAAGCTCACTGAGATAATATTTACATGTTCCGTGTGTCTATAACGTCAGATAAAACGCGGGGAAATATGCAACACCAAACGCTGCTATTTACCCCTTTGGAGATATTACGAATCTCATGCAACTTCTAACACGAAAGCAAACCCGGTGGTAAAGCATTTATTGGTATCTGTTGCCCAGAAATGTCTTAACAGTAAGTGTATAAAATTTAAAGAAAATCTACGGACCAACAAAAGCGTGTCCAATACTTTTTTTCTTAAATAAATCTCTTCCGCAAACGATAAGTTTTGAAACAGATTCTACTAAAATGTTAAAGATACAGAAAAAGTCGGAACAGAAATGGTATGTGGATACTTTTTTGTGTGAAAGTGAAAATGTCAGAAATATCAGATGATTTTCTCATAATTTTGTCTTTTAAAGAAAAAATGGGGTGGTTAACGAAAACGTGTCAGTAAACCACCTGTGATTTTCAAATCATCTTAATTAACAAGCAATTAAGGCCTTCGAGTAGTTTGGTGCCTGATTTACTATGGTTCAGAGTTCAGAGGCGCAGGAATTGAACCACAAGATCGTTAGCCCGATTGGTTAAATATCTAAGTATCTGAACGAAGAACCGTGGTAAATTAGATGACAAACCAAGAAGACTTTGATTATTTTCATTCGTACATAGAGATATTTTGATAAAAATTATGCTGGGCTTCATTTATCCAAGTAGCAATGAACTGGACGTTATTCTGGGCTTCATTTATCCAAGTAGCAATTAATTGGACGTCATGCGGCAATTTGATGTCATAATTGACATCATATTGCTTTCTTATCCCCGCGTCTACCGTTCTTTTATATCGCAGAATATACAGAGATTGGCATTTTTTGTTTGTTTAGCTGGCAATTAAATCGAGCCCTATTAGAATTTAAAATAAATTTAATAAATAAATATTTTATGAGGGAAAACCCTTTGAATCCGCGTTAGATCTACTAACGAAAATTGCAGCTGAATACTTCAGAAAGTCTCAGTATCAGACCATTTCTTTCTTAATTATACAAAAATTAAAAATACATCACCACGAAAACCTTCTTCAGCACATTTTATTTTAAAGTTAAATAAAGCTCGTTAACTTTTGCACGCAAATTACAGTCTGCTATGTTTCGAAAATTAAATGAACGCATGGATTTTCAATGCGTAAAATTTGCAAAATAATTTTATGTTTAGCTAATATTCAATAAAAAATGTATATATACATGTACTACCACTATCGTAGACATTTCAGTAAACGGCTTAAGTTAAATGCTATAACATTATACAAATTTCTATAGTTTAGACATTTAAAAAAAAAAAAATTGTCGCCATTTTGAATACATGATTTTCACCTGACGGATCACTATTTCCTTGGTCCAATTGGATTTGATGGCCATATCTTTGGGAACTACCTGTCAATTCTGCTTAAAAGAGAGTTTTTGGCAAAACATGCCTTTTAGATGCAAGAATACTATATACTTACTTATGATATAACGTAGGACCAAACATTACAACTAGATATAACGGCCGCCTGTGTTTTAGTAGTATGATCACGGTTTCAATTTCTAAACATAATACTAGGTATCTGCCGGAAGTCTGAAGCACTAAGTCGACCTTAGAAATAGGCTTTACAATGTACGGCTAATTTTTGTGAAAATTGCAATGCACCAATAAAATCCTACACGTAATCTTAAAGCAATTTACATGTAAGGATATAAACATTCGGCATTATGTCATATTAAATTACAAACATCAAATTATGGAAGTATGTCCCTTCAATTTCTGAAAGAAATGCCGGCAAATGTAAATATTTGCAATCTTTTACCAGCAGAAAATGAAATAAAAGGTCTATTTAACCAAACAATTTATAATATTTGCTCAACGTAATATGAAAGTGATTATCAATAGGAAGAAAGCACGACATTCTAATTGCCAAATGTTAAATGACAAATGTTCAGACCCAAATGAATTTACTAATTATAAATGCTATACTTCAACAAACGACAAGGAAAATAAATTTAATGTAAGGGAGGTAAATGGGTAAAATTGTAACTTTTATTGTATATTTAAATCAAAGTGTTAAAAATTCAACATGCTTCTGTTATAACGTAATTGTTCATTACACGTGTTTGTTGATATTTACATATATAAACTAAGCCGTGTGTGTGTGTGTGTGGGGGGGGGGGGGGGGGGGGGGGGGGGGGGGGGGCGGATGGGTTTTTTTTTCATCTTTTTTTCTAAATGTAAAATACAGCAGTATATGTCTATGGTGTTAATATCAGATCTTAATAACATCTGTATGCTACTTAAAATACGCTGACGCATTTTATATCAGTTGTTTCTAATCGATGACCTTAACTCATTCAAAATATTTATGGCCGCCATGTTGACATTAACTACCTATACGTTTTAAAGGAGTTCATCACAATATTTTGTGCGCAGCTCAATCGCGCAGCAAGCGATATTTACTGTAAAGTTCAGAATTCGCCGCCGAAAGTGCATAATTGTCGGATATGCAGCGCACTCGCGCAAAATATATCGTATGTACTGACAATATAGGTCGTGCATCCATATTTTACCTTTAAAAGTGATGGTGTTTTATCGGAGGAGTAGTTGTAGGAAGTGCTCGAATCGAATACATTGTGGACAGCCAATTTGAAAGTAAACTATTTCGTCCAGTAATGATGCAGCCGACTCCAAGTCAAATAAAATTCCAGAAAATCTTAACGTAGATATATCTCCTTCAAGTTCAAATGTGACTTCCTAAAAATGTTGTTATACTTTTTGTGTCCCATCCCGCATTTCACGTAATAAGACCAGAGTTATGGCCCTTGATAGTCAAATTGTACATAAAGTGTCTAAACATTTGTGTCGCATGTACCTCAAAATTATATGTGCCAAGAGTCATGAAACCACACAAGAATTAAATTCAGCATGCGAAGTTGTGCACCAGTGCTTTTATTTGAGGTTTCACTCAATAAAAACAGATTTATGTCCCTTGACGTGGTCAAATATATACGTAAATGGGATGTGAAAGCTTGTGTAGCACGTATCTCAAAATGTATTTGACCTAGAGGCATGCAGCCTTAAAGGAGCATTATTCCGCATGTGAGTAAGAATAGTGGTTAAGGAACTGATAATAACTTTGTGCAATTTGTTTTGTAAGAAAAAAAATGTTCATAATTTTTAGGTGGGTGGGGTAATGAAAAAATACTTTTGTGGGTGGAGTGTATTTTTTAATTTTTCTTGAAAACAAGCACGGGTCGATATTATTTTTTTGGTTTAGATTTTTTGTCTTAGTTCTAGCTTACATAATATAAAATATGGAAAAATTCTGTCCGCTAGATTTTTCATATCATTAAGAAATACTTCGTGTTTTTCTCAGTTTCAGATACCTTCGACATCTGTCAAGAGTAATTTTTCTGAGTTAATATATCTATATGTTGACATTTTATGCATAGTTATAGTGGTGTTATAAATTCGGATGCATAAACAGTAACATCAGGGTGAAACTTCGAATAAATAATTGTTTGCAGTAGTTTCATTATGACATGTAGGTACTGTTTCTTTGGACAAAAATACCGATTTGGTGTTCTTAATATACTTCGAGTATTGAAAAAAGAAGCACGGGTACCTATTATTTTTATTTTTTATTTTAACTTGTCATACATCAATCTATAAATATGCAGAGTTACAAAAAATTCTGTCCGCTAGAAATATTTGTGAAAAACATCTTTAAGAGTCTTTTTTGTTGGGTTTAACGTCACACCGATACAAATATAGGTGATATTGCGACTTTCCAGCTTTCCATGGCGGAGGAAGACCCCAGGCGCCCATCCGGGCATTATTACATCATGGGCGGGTACCTGGGTAGAACCACAGAGCTTCCGCAAGCCAGCTGGATTGCCTTCTCACATAAAGAATTCTGCGCTCTGAGTGAGGCTGAAAAACATCGGTGCGGGCCAAGTAATTTGAAGTCAGCGACCTTAACCACTCGGCCACATAGGCTCCATAATTTAGGAGACTAACTGAACGATAAATGCAATCATATTAAACCTTGCTATCCCTTCTTCTTTTAACTGAGGTTGTAAGGTATAAGGATTATCAGTTCATACGAACGCAGGATCAAAGTATACGAACAATGTTTTAAAGAAAATAGTATTTATTTCATTTGTTTCTAATAGGCATAAACTGTGTAAGTATCGATAAATGTATACAATTATTATAATACACAGTTAAAACGTTATGATTATTTAAATATTTTAAACAATGAAAAAAACATGTTTTGCATATCTATATCTTGGATGCCATTTTTCATTCATTGGCGACCATCTTAAATTTGAGGACTTTGCCAACGGACTAGAAATTTACACCAAACGGTTCTGCAACAAACATAATGATATGCAATATATAATTAGAACATTCATAATACACCTACTATCTGCTTTAGGCTACTTATCCGGCCATGTTTGCAACATTAACAAAGACGAAGGTCCAATAATAACATCCACGTCTTCACCGAAACAAATTGCGACCAGCATGGATCCAGACCAGCCTGCGCATCCGCGCAGTCTGGTCAGGATCCATGCTGTTCGCTAACAGGTTCTCTAATTGCAATAGGCTTTGAAAGCGAACAGCATGGATCCTGACCAGACTGCGCGGATGCGCAGGCTGGTCTGGATCCATGCTGGTCGCAAAGCCACTATGTTGGTTTTCCCATGGCACGGCTCATATTATTATTAGTTTAAAGAGTTCGAATATTCTGAAGACTTTATAATTATAGAATAAGAGGTTTTAATTACACGGTTACCGTAGAACCTCATTCTACAATGGTTTTGGGGGCTATCTCTATCAAAACGGTCATTGCAATAATTTTTTGACATTTTCATCATATACTTTATTCTATGACGTAGACGTCAAAATACTATGTCATTTCGCTTGGAGAACGGTAAGTAAGAAGCAGATATCCCGACAAGAGTTTCTTTTCGTAGCTATGGTAATTTAATACAAATGTACAGAGTTTCTAATCTTGGTAGTAGCATACCAGTATTGGATATACTGGTCACGCAAGCGTTGTTTAATTAACGTCTACATTGAAATCAGTTCATAAGTAACTTATTTCATGTCTGCCTAACACTAGTTTGACTGATTGCCCAGCAATTGTTATACTTATTATTAAGTTATTCGATAAAACATGTATACATGGGCGAGTCATTACACTTTATTATCTTCGGCCAATATTTGAAGGCTCTTTCCTTGCATATGGCAAATAAAGGGTATCTGCCTAGTTCGCAAAACACGGCAACATTCGATTACCTAGTATATTTTTGCAAATTTATTGTGAAGTTTGACTATTTCTTTAAAATCATATATACCCCAAACATCCGCACTGTACAATAGAACTGGAACCACCATTTTGTCAAGCATTATATTTTGTTTCACGTCTAAGCTTAGCCTGCTAAATATTGAAGGGGCCTCCGTGGCCGAGTGGTTAAGGTCGCTGACTTAGAAACATTTGCCCCTCACAGATGCGGGTTCGAGCCTCACTCCGGGCGTTGAATTCTTCATGTGAAGAAGCCATCCAGCTGGCCTACGGAAGGTCGCTGGTTCTACCCAGATTCCCTCTCATGATGAAATAATGCACAGAGGGACACCTGGGGTCTTCCTCTACCACCAAAGCTGGAAAGTCGCCAAATGAACTATACTTGTGCCGGTGCGACGTTAAAGCCCCCCAAAATTTATAAATAAACTAAATATTGAAATTAAACAAGAATAAGCTTTAGTGCCTGGTCGGAAAATGTTCTTTTCATATTACCTTTGTAAATGAAATTCACACCTAAACAGCAAAAGTGGTCTAAAATATATGTCCCTTTTGCTCCATTGATGTCCCATTCCAATCATGATTGTATTTCCTTTTCTCAAAAATACAATTTTCAGTCTTTTTTGAAATTTACCTTTTTGGCCCATTTTACTGAGTACATACTTATATTAAAAAGTTGTGCTTGTAACCTTGCAGCACTAGTCGTCATATCAGCAAAAACAACCTATACATAGTAAGCTGATCATCTATTAATGAAGTTGTGTAGTTTACAAACGAAATAAAAAGGGGAGGAGTGAGTGGTTCCCCTTGTTTTAAACCGAGTGTGACGTTTATTAAACAATACCACAGTTATTCATCTGGATAGTTTCCTTTGCTGTTCAGTATATTTTCGTAAGAATTTACAACTTTATCATTTGGTACACGTCGATGGAGATCCATGCATTGGTGAATCAACATAAAAGTCAAGGTTGATATTTCAATATAATCTGACCGTTTGCCTGTCCTTCAATTCAAGTCACATTTTAACGTGTGTGCACGCGTGTGTGTATGTGTGTGTGTGTGTTCGGGTTTAACGTCTTTTTCAACATTTTTTCAGTCACACAAACGACGATGTCTACTTGTAGCAGTGAGCACAATGTCCAGATTTACAGTGCTGCCTCACCAGAATATCACGCCGTAGACATGTGACATGATACCCCACCCAGTTACATTATACTTACATCGGGCTGTCTAGTCCTATCACTATCCTCTTAATGCTGAGCGCCAAGGGAGGACGCTATTAGTACCATTTTTTACGTTTTTGGTATGACGCGGCCAGGGATCGAACCAACGAATTTTTTAACGATCTGTGACTGTTTGTTGTCGTTAAATAGCTAGACACAAACGCATCGTTTAAATGTGAGAAAATAACAGGCACACCATGCTGCTTTTATCCGATTACTAGACAAATATGGATTAATTGTATTTTGAAAGTGCGCATTTAGTTTTATAAAGGATCGTTGGCCATTATTTATTGTTTAGATAACAATGTAAAAACTCGTCAGTTAATGAAATATGTATAATTATGAGAAAACAATAGTTGTAGAATAACCGTGCGAAACAATGACTCATTGTTTACAACAAAGCATTTTGATAATTGAAAACATATTGTCTGAAGTGTTCACTGAAGCAATTACTCTAATGTAGGGTCAATAAACCAAAGTTAAACAAAATGAGAAAGCTTCAAACGGAAATTGATCTTTCAAATTCTTTACCCGATTAATTGAAAGTAATTGAATAAAAATAAATTGACGTAAACGATGAAAAAAACATTAACGTGCCATTGTCAGTTCCTGTTGATTTTGTAAATTGAACCTTTGCTTAAAAATAGACTCTAATACTACCGTACTACCGTTGACGAAGTACTTGTCATCTAGAATTCATCAAGAAATAGTTGATATAATTAGACATTTAAGGTAGGATGGAGTGTTCTCTTGTTGTTATATTGTATCTTTTCTTGACACATGCAGCAGTTGAAGCCGGGAAATGGACGTTATTTAGGCGGATGGACTCTCTGGACGGAAAGGTCTGTGAAGGTGCAGATACTGTATTTAGTAAACAAGTTGCCAAAGACAAAAATATCTGCTTACTGGAATGTGTGAATCACGTGGGCTGTGAGAGCATTTTCTATGTGCAAACCAATGGAATCTGTGTAGGATGCACAGTAAACTACGAAACAGCAACTCTCCCGACAGGCCTGGCAGCAGGGTCTATTTACTACGGACATGCTAGTAAGTGGTCTTTATCTCTTCTGATCGGTTGATATACTGTATTGTATGCCACCATATAAAGGTTTTTAATATTATCTCCCGGTACCTTATTTGTGTGACCATGTTATTAAATATCATCTTGTTGAGCGTTGTTTTATTTCTGAAATGACTTTAAAGGCTAATATTTGTTTGCTGATTTCATCTCAAAAGATACGTACTCACTTTAATATTATAAAAAGAAACTCGTCTTATAAAACATAACACACTCTTGCACTAAAAATACTATTAAATTTGTAAATCAAAAATTTACAAAAAAGAAAAGTAATAATCAAAATATCAACAGGGCTGTCCAGTTTTGATATAATGATTAGTATTTTAGTCTAAATTTTAGATTGCCCAGAAGGTTGGTTCATCATCGACAATTCATGTTACTTCATACCTGACCAACTGATGAATTTTGAAGACAGCGTTGTAAGTTTACTCTTTAGTTTCAAAAATGAAGCTTTTAAATACTAGAAAAAGTTTGTTTATAAATTATATATTTTTATATATTTTTTAATTTTTATAAAATGATTCGTTCAGAATTCACTATCGTTTATTTTTCTTATCTTTCAGAATTGTTCAACGAGTATTAAAATCTTTGATTAGTGTATAAAACATATCTACATTTCGTTTTCATAGCTACTGTCGTAGTTTATATAATGAATTTTGTAAATGTTGCCATACACTCTTTACGATAGTATTAAAGTCCGAAAACAGTTAAAATAATATAAGTTGTGTAGAGAATGAAAGTTTGGTGTATCGAAAGATTGATGATGTAAGAAAAACATTGTGTTCATTTACGAGACTGTCTAAATTAGTTTGTTTCACAATTTCAGGCAAAATGTGAATCACTGAATGCTCACGTTGTCATCATTGATAACGTCGATGAAAACAACAGTCTAAAAGCAAAGCTTATGACGTCTGCAGGTATGATTAAACGTTTATATTCAAATTGTCAAAAAAAAAAACGTTTCTTTTGATTCATTCTGACTACATGTACAAATATCTTTTAAGTTACATAAGCAGAATTTTGACTGATATGATGATCTTAATAGTGCATGAATATCACAGACGCGAAAAAAGAATCATATCACAATGAAAAATAAAGATCGAAATGGCAAATTAAATCATATCAAATGGAGAAAAGGTGGGGGGGGGGGGGATTTCTATCACGGCCCAGGGCGACTTGTTGTCCAGCCTGATAACATCTGAAAGCAAGTAGACTCAAAGAGAGACTGACAATTTGGCTAAAAGATAAGGAAAAAATGATATCGAATTGTATTGTCTTGTGATTTTTTTTATATTTTGCGATCTTACTGTACCGTTTTCACTGAAATAAACATAAGAGTATATTGTATAGGAAATTAAAAAAAAACGAATTTCATGACCTAACCACCTGATCTGAGAACACAGTGTTCATAAAGTTGAAAACGTGTCTCACGAAAGCACGAGTTTTAAAAGTTTCGAATGCCCACCTCACTAAACATTTTAGTTTTGGATATTTTTCCTTCAAATGAAGAAAGTCTTCACATATATTTGCCTTAACTAAATATATATAATATGTGTAGAGCTGCTCTCATTATTAATTGCCATGTAAAAACCGCCGATTTGTTTAAAAATAACTTCCACTGTTTCAATGGCATTACGCTGTGTTTAGCTAAACATGTATAAAATGTGTACTTATTATACCTAACGCATTGTACTTTTAATGCCCATAAACACAAGCCATCTTCTGTGCATGTCTGTCCAGAAGTGATTGTCAATTGGAGCTCACGGCAAAAATACGCAAATTATTACATGTCCACACGCATTTAGTGTATAATATGTATAATATACTGACTAAAGGTCAGGGTTAGTATTACCATGGTTACAAAATATTGGACTGAACATTTTCAAAACATTGTCTATGTCTGCCTATATAAAAAATGCCGTCACATAAGCTTTTCTACCATAATCCTTTAGTATACGGTTAGGACCCACGATAAGGGCCACGTATATTATATATTTAAAACATTTTTTTTTTCGAAGAAACTGTCGTCAATGTTTCCACAGAGTCTGCTTCTTATTTCCATAGACATTTCAAAACTGTCGCGTGAAATATAGCACATATATAATACAACAATAGTTTTGAATTTCAGAAGATGTAACAGGATACTTTATCGCCTTCACAGATATTGTTGAAGAAGGTACCTGGACAGTGTACGGCACTACAGACCCTATTACATTTCTGGACTGGGCACAAAACGAACCGACTGGAGGAAGTAGCGAAAATTGTATGGCCCTCTATGTTTACTTTAACTTACAATGGGTTGATATTAGATGCAACCTAGCGATGAAAACCATCTGCGAAAAGGAAATATTAAATTGATTAATGGCGGACTGAAACATGACTTGTGTGATCATACTGTCCTTATCATTGTTAATGCCTGTTACAATAGATAACATATTATAACATCTTTGTCCAATAGTTTATGTTGTAAGAAGAGCGCACATGAACGGATCACAGGGGCGTGCGTTTCAATCTCGGGCGAAGCATAGGTTTTCCTTGACAAGCTGATGCACAATCTTGGTGTCTGAGTCCATTTTGTCGTCAACAGGAGAAGTTACTTACGAAGAACAGGTTATTAATGGTACTGAATGCATGAATACTAGTTAGGCTAACTTTGTTCGTACACCATACAGACCAGTATATGCGAGTAACTTCGGCAAAAAATCTCTTTTACAGAACAATCGAGCTTATTGCGAATTTTATGCAAGACCGGATTTCTACAGTTTGGCTATTCGTTTTCGTCCTCTTTTGCAGCGGTGGTCAACAACTGCCTGAATCGAAATGAAAAGAAACCCTCTGTAAACCAGTTATTCATTGGTTACATGCACGTACCATGACCTAACTATTAAAATTAAGAGAAAGCGAGATATATGGAAAGATAAGAAGAGAGAGAGTCCGAAGTTCTGAGTCATAACTGGGGGAGGTACAAATGCATTAAGCTAATAATTTGGTCGCAATCAAGTATCTTAACGAAAATGCAAACTTCAGGTAGAGTATAAAAAAATGTTTGAAGTCGGATAAAGTTACTTTGTTACGCCCGATACCATGCGACTTCTCTTTCCAAAAATTGTTAATTATGTATTTACGGTAAAGCTTAGATTGACATACTTAATATTTGATATAATCTCTTTATAAACTGAACAGCAAAAGAAACTATCCAGATGTATAACTGGTTTATTTTTAATAAAAAACTTGAATTTATAAATTTGATTTGTTTTCTTCATTTCCCATTACACTTGAAGAACCTCACGTGTTGAAGTTTTAAAAAATCAAACAACCATGAAGTCAGTAACCCCACAATTTTGGTTTTGCATGAAATTCAGGCTATATCTTCTGCTCGACTGTTGTATTGTAACATTCCAATTACGCGCTGGCGCTGACTTTGATTCAGTCGTGCCATGCAATCAGCATATTTTTTTAACTTAACGCTGTTTTTCGAGTGAGTCAACCATCAATGTTTCTAATGACAATAAAATTTTACAAAGAAAATCGTTAATTACACGTTAACGTGAATTTCGTGCAAAACGGCTATTGTGAGACTACTGACTTCATGGTTGATTGATTTTTAAAATTAACACGTGAAGTTCTTCAAGTGTAACGTTTTACGAAGAAAACAAGTCAATTTTTTAAATTTAAGGTTTTTATTAAAAAATACCCCAGTTATACATCTGGATAGTTTCTTTTGCTATTCAGTTTATATAGAGATTATATCAAGTTTATTCAAAACAACACTCGTCTTCGACTTTGGAAAGGAAACTATGCGTTTTTAGCTCATCTGATTTATTGTCATTACTTGATCGGCGTCGGCGTTGCCTGGTTAAGTTTTATGTTTAGGTCAGCTTTTCTCCTAAACTATTAAAGCTATTGCTTTAAAACTTGCAACACTTGTTCACCATCATTAGCTGACTCTGTGCAGTAAGAAAAACAACCCCATCCTGCTTTTTGCAAGAATTATGGCCCCTTTTGGACTTAGAAAATCAGATTTCTTGGTTAAGTTTCGTGTTTAGGTCAGCTTTTCTCCTTTACGGTCAAAGCTATTGCTTTAAAACTTGCAACACTTATTCACCATCAAAAGCTGACACTGCACAGCAAGTACCATAACTCTGCATTGCTTTTTGCAAGAATTATGGCCCCTTTGGACTAAGAAAATCATAAGTAGGTCAATATTTCTATTATACAGAGACAAAAATGTCAGATGAGCATCTGCACCCGCAAGGCGGTGCTCTTGTTAATGTCCTTGTCATAGGGAAGTCTTTGAAATATATTTAAGGGTACTTCATGTTAATTGTTTTTTGTTACTATCATTCACATCATGCACATCAGTTCATCAGTATGATTTCTCTTTAGAATTAGCTTATCCGAGGAATTACATTTTGAAATATAATTATAAATCATATTTACTTAGAATATCTACATTGATTCCATCCTTATAATTATATATAATAAAAGTGTTGATGCAAACTTATGGTGGGTGTTGTTGTTGTTGTTTTTTTTTATATTTTTTCCTACATTCTTATTTAGAGAATGTTTCTTTTTCCTTATGCGGATGCAGACGTTATTCTATGTTTCCCTGTTAAATGACGTTATGTAATGGCTTTCGGTTTTAAGTTATCAAACGTGCAGAACTACCTTAACAAATAGAAAAGAATCGTGTAACGGATAATTTTATTATAGGTGGGCCGGTGGTCTAGTGGTAACACGCTTTACTGTCAATCCAGAAGTCCGGGGTTCGAATTCCGGTCCAGGCACTGGTAATTTCTGAGATGCTCTTGAGTGTCTCTGTGACAGGAAAGGCCGTACCGGCGACAGTATCCATCAAAACAAATCAACACCCTTTACAATATTTACAAATTTATTTTACATAAGATGATTATTTACAATGAATAGATGATATGAAAAAAAAAAACTGATTATAAGAAAGAAAAAAAAAGAAAGTTCAGTATCTCTAGATACAAAAGTTCTTATAGTCCATTCTAATCTGACGTGACACAGGTCTTTAATGTAATTGTGAACTTTAAGTAGCACAAACAAAACATAGCTTCTAAATTCAAAATACAGTCCCTTTAAACCGTGAATACGTTGATTCCGTGTTGGCTCCCTATGGTGGTAGGTGATTGCATCCCTGAGCTGACTTCAGAGGATAACAAAAATCATCGTCTTTGCGGTTTACGGCACAACCATGGGACGAAAGCTCTGCGCTGGGAATATCACATCCAGGCGAGTGAAGACAAGTGAACCTCGGGCATTGTACTTCCGGGTTATGACATCACCAGGAAAAATCGTCTGGCGGAAGAAGCTAAAATATATAACATATGGTAAGCACCATAGCAAAACAAATAAGTCAGGGCATATAACTGCTCCTTTGGGTACACCATACCTCCGTAGGCTCCCATAAATAATACGTGCTACTTATACAAAACATATGTGCTACTAAGTTCAAACGTCACATGATTAAAATACGTCACTTATTACTTCCATTATTACCAAAATTAATTACTTACTTAAAAGACTAAAGTTAAAGTATGAAAAAGATATGAAAAGTATATGATGAAACATTATAGATACGGACATGATAAACTGCAGCCATTATTTACAACTACAAATTAACAAAATTCAATGTAAATCAAACGTTATATGATAGTTGGCATCCATATAATATCTAATGCCATACACTACAACGGACATTAATTAGATGTGCTATAGACTGGCACACAATTACAAATTACAATAATATATTACATACACAGTACTAGACTTGCCATATAGATTTATACATAACAATACAATGCAGTAATGGCGTTCCATAATTAACAAAAATGTTTGACATAAGTTTTTGAAACAAAGTACTTTATAAATATCATGTTACAAATTTCAGTATAAATCTAACATCTTATATAAATGAAACATTTTAGATTCCTCTTTCGAAATAATTTACAAAAGTCTGAAAAATTTAATAAATCATCCTGACATACCGAAACTAGCCAAAATCACATGCCGAAAAGTAAATGTTACAAAATTCTGTAGAATGAACAAAAATTTACCAAATAAAAATCGTAATGCAAAAATCATACAAAAATCTAACAAATAAATTTCTTACCTCGATCGAGCATAAATTTCTAGCAAGAAAATAATTCAGACATAGATTCGTCTATAAAGTCGGAAGGTGGTGTGCGCAAGGCATATCTAGTCCAGTCTATTTAAAGGGTAATGTCCCGCCAAATACTAAATTTCATGGGATTCACGGCTAAGCCGTGGACTCCGACTATTTGTGTTTCCACGGGATTCACGATATAGCCGGGGAATCTAACTACTTTGGCGCGGATTTAAATTGACAATTTGAGGCCCATTATAGTGGTTTTGGGGATAAAAACATAAATTACTGAAGTTTATAAAATATCAACTTTCTTATTACTGAATAGAATTTAATGAAATTTACATGGAAATTTAAGTTATGAAATACAGAAAAACATGAGAGGTATTTCATGCGTGAAATCTGACATTTACCTCAATAACTCAAAAATTTACAAAAAGATGATGCAATACCTGCATTTACAATACATATAATATAAGGCCCGTATGTCAATTTGTGACAGTCTCCCACCTAACTAGAGGCTTGTACTGGTTCTTCCCAGGAAAGACGGCTTCGCGTGTATCGGTGCTATACACCGGGAACGTTAAAGAACCAGACTGTCTATTCGCAAAGAGCTAGGCTAAGTTAGCCGGACAGGCCTGTATCTAAAATGATTTCTCTCTATCTGTTATGGGGGCTTTATCTCACTCTGTCCCTCTGGTCGGATCGCTCTGTGTCTGTACTGGTAGAGGATGAATTTCGCACCCTGCGTGGCTGCGTTTGCTATATGTAAAGCGCCTTTGAAAGTGTTTATCATGAAAAGGACGCTATATAAATCTGGTATAATAATAATAATTATTATTATGCACTTGTTTAAATGTCTATAAAGTCCGTGGATATAAATTGACTATTCTCTTTTCGCCGCTGTGCTCACATGTGTGTGATAGCATATTGCATGTTAAATTTCAAAGAGAAATAAGGGCCTTGGTTTGTCTTAAATTCAACCAAAAGTTATCTAACTTGAGTATGTACGTACGATTGAGTAGTATGTCATCTGTGAAATTTAAGTCGTTATTGAGGTACAGCTTTATAGTTGCATGAATCTGAAACAAATTTTCTTCTAAGGAAAAGGGACATATTATCGGATTCAACCAAGAGTTATCTAACTTTGTTGTTAAAGCAGTTTGTTGACTTGAAAGTATTGAGTTGAAGTTTCATTCCAATACAAGTAGTTGTTAATAAGATACTCACACGAAAATCTTTAACTGAAAAAGGCGTAGGCTCCATAACCTCAGATCCCCTTTCTAAATTCCAGTTTGTTTAGTTCTGCTCATTGTTTTCTCGTTTAGGGCAAACCAGTTATTTTAACTGGGGACCATACGCCGCTTTTCATGGAATTACACACTAGTGTAGCATTGAAGGTTCCATGTGCACCGCCGTATGAACACATCTGCGGATGTCTCTAAAAAATTGTTTTTGTACTTTTAGCATATGTATATGTTGAGTTCTGCTCAGCCCGGGGCTAGAGGGCGTGGACGGTAGCAAGCATTTCCACTACCGTCCATGAATAGGCTCAATCAAACCGAGCCTGCAACATTTTCGTTTTTGTTGTGTTGAGCGACCTGTGGAGTTTCCACTTTTTCTTTTTCATGACATGTAATAAATCCAGCCAACAGTTATCTTACTTGGTGGATTTAGTAAGGTTAAGGACGTGGCAGCCTTGTATGTATGAAATGTCATTCTGTTACATGCAATGATTATTCAGATATGAATTTGCATGAACGACTTGAACCAGGGTGTCACAACGACGAGATAATAGGCTCTCACCATCCTTTGAATAGTTAGCCTGTAAATACGGTTATTTAGTAAGAATGAAAAAATGTTTCTTAGGGTAACGATCATGAAAATGAGCACTGTTTAACCGGGACGTTTTCGAGGGTTTCTCCCTCTTTTTCTTTTATTTGGTACAAAAGAATCATTACACGTGCATGGAGCGTTTAGCTTTGGATTATTTTTTTGGAAGAAGACACTTTCTTCTTGTGCAAGTAAGCGTCTACACTTGGGTGAACCACAATGTTTCACAGAATATAAACAAAAATTTTATGCGAATATATATACAGCAGTCTATCTTCATATCTTAAATTTGCAGGTTGAAATTTTAAATTTGAATCAGTTTATACGACTAGTTGACTGCTGTTGGTTGGAAATGAACCGAAATAAATGAGCAGAGTGGTAAACACGTGCTATTTTCTATTTAGGGAGTATCCTGTATAAAGCGAACACATGATCTACAGCCTAACAAATTTAGAAGATGAGGATCGATTACAACATACAATTTATGACAGAATAAACAATGCAGAAGTGCTGGAATAGTAATATGCAGGAAGTCACTTCTTGACATTCCCTAAAGTACGGTGTTCCGTTTGGACAATCGTCACTTTTTATTTAATACTAAACCGCGATGCACGATGGTACGATGACGAAAACGCAATGGCGCGATGGCACGATGATGAAACAACGATGGTACGACGGTGAAAACGCGATGATAAGATGATGAAATCGCGATGGTGCGATGGTACGATGGTGAAATGTCGATGTAATATCGCGTTTTCATCATCGTACCATCGCGTTTTTACCATCGCACCATCGGGCCATCGCGTTTTCATCATCGTACCATCGTGCCATCGCGTTTTCACCATCGTACTCATCGCGTTTTCACCATCGTGCCATCGCGTTATCACCATCGTGCCATCGCGTTTTCACCATCGTACCATCGTGTTTTCACCATCGTACCATCGCAGTAATTCAAAAAGTATCTAATAGATATCCTGTATGAAATTTTATATATAGCTTTAAAAAATCTATATTTTTGTTCAAAATACAATCGTGATTATTTCAGTTTTATATCTGTAGATTTAATATTACAACATTTATTTTACAGTTGTAGATTTCATTTTCAAATGATGCAAATCAGATACTGTAATAGCTGAAAAAAATTACAGTTGCAAAAGTGAAAAAAGTTACAGTTGTAGAAATATTACTGGTGTTGAAAAGGGGCATTAACTTAGGGGACGAAAGCACTGGTACAAAAAGTTTTAGGATAAATGATAATTCTCTGGAAACTACAAAATGGCAAACTAAATCAAATAGTAACGAAACAAAAACAAAATATGGAATATGTTTGCAGTACGCAGGAGTTAAAGGTGCAAAATTAAGACAAATGAATAGACATAAATCTTAAAAAAAGACTACACATTTTGTAATATAGTACTAAACATTATGATAGCCGTGCAATATTCCCTTGAAATCAACACAAGAACAGAGAAACAAATGATTGTTTCTGTATTTTCTTAGACTGACATGGGGGGTCATTTTGTCCTACTTTCATGTTTATCGTTTTTCCGTAATCGGTCGGAAATTCTTCGGGATCACGTGATTTTAAAATTGTTTCAAACGAATATCCGTTTAAAGACGCGCGACAAAATAACTGTATTTCCATGAGGGTAATTAAACACGACTTGCACGAAAAATATGAAATGTACAAAATTTATGTTTAAAATTGACAGTGACATATATTAGGCCAAGACAATGTAATTAATGTCTAAAATCGTTTTAAATTAATGTAGCCATATGTATTATGTACATAAATCAGTGTATTTAGGTAAATTTCAATCACATTTTGTTTCGGCAGTGTAAGACAGTTATTCATTTATATTCTTAAAACTATACTGAAAAGAGATTAACTGAAAAATTTTGCAGACGAAGTTGTAAAAACACTTTTATTCGGGAAGGGCCTGAATTGTCCTCCCGCAAACTTGTAGTATAACTGTTTATTACCAGTATTATAAGAATGATTTTCATGAAGGTTTTGTGAATTACAAAATTGTTGAATTCCATGTGCTAAGTTTGTAAAAATCACGTTATCGTTTGGGCATATAATATATTTCGCATCTATTTAAAAATTATAGCCTCGTTTCGGAGGATTCTTCCGAAAAAATCCGAAGATGCTCGACGGGTTCGTAAGCAGTCGGAAAACATACTTTCGGTTTGATATAGGCAACATTTTTTGTTTATTTGTTAGTTATTCGTGAACATATTCATGACTATTTGGTCAGATCTGATGCAGTGAGCCATATTTTCAGTAAATAGGAAGTCTCAGCTACAAACTCTGGTTTTCATATAATACTCGTTCGGGTTTTAGTAATGGACTTTTAAATAGTAGAAACTATGCATCAGATCTTGTTTATGAAAACATCTTTGTCATAAAAATATATTACAATTTAACATATTTTTACGGTGCCCCTAAAGTGACATGTTACGCATTTTTTTCCCACTTAGGTAATGTGAGACTTTTTTTATTTCGTTTAAACGAAATTATTCGAAATAACTATTTCGTTTAAACGAAATAACTATTCGTTTAAACGAAATAGTTATTTCGTTTAAACGAATTAGTTATTTCGTTTAAACGAACTGATTTCGTTTAAACGAAATAGTTATTTCGTTAAAACGAAATGATTTCGTTTAAACGAAATAACTAATTCGTTTAAACGAAATGATTTCGTTTAAACGAAATAAAAAAAGTCTCACATTACCTAAGTGGAAAAAAAGTGCGTAACATATCACTTTAGGGGCACCGTATATTTCAGTTTTGTAATTATTTCTTTTAAACTTATCAGCTTGAAGTATATTGTAAAGAATTAATGTCAGTGCTTATACATGCCGTTTTAAAACTAGATTAGATGTTTAAACAATTACACTTACTCTATAACAATTAAAACTCCAATATTTTAGAAGATGTGGTGTCTCTCCAGATTTCACATATATCCCGCCAAAATGCATTAAAGACGGCCGACGATACTCAAGCTTCCCTCCTAAAATATTTACAGCTGTTATTTTGACAAAAGACAAGCTGTAACTTTCAACTAAAGTTTTTACATCTGTATCTTTGAGACCTGAATATTTTTTTCATAACCTTCAACATCTCCCTTTAAAATTAAAAAGTATGCAAATAAAAAACAAACATTTTTTTTTAATTTGTAAATGACATTTATAATTTTATTTACGCAAGTTTATCATTTAATATACCATATCATTATTATAAAATTGATTATAATACTATATAATGATCTTACTAACCTGTATCAACTTTTGCCACACGTATATATATATAATCATATTGCAAGGATCATAATAGAAACATTCAACACAAAATATATAAATCAAATGGTATTACAAAATCCTTATATCCGACAGGATTGCTCGCTTTAGCTGAATGATTATATCCCCAAATAGTTCACTCAAAATGCTGTGATTTTCCTGACTGAAACACCCTCCATTGGAGACTACGTCGCCTAAAAGGAAATTAAAGTAGAAAATTATATTAATTTCCGCTAAATATATTCATCAAGTTTGTGGTAATTGTTCTAGACGGATGGTGATTCATATTATATCAAATATTAAAACTTCAACTCAATACTGACTGTTGATAAACCTTTTATTTCAAATAAAGGCTTTATTCATGTCAGAATTTATAAAACAAATAATTTCAATGATTGAAATGGGATTTTTTTATTACAGTTTGTTTTTAAACACATTTTAAAACGCATTTTTTCACTGGACTTGAAAGGAATAAAATGTAAACATTTCTATATAGTTCTATATTTCTAGTAACCTTTTACGCAATTAATGTGACATTCCTATTTAACATGTTGCAGTGTAGGGTTTGGCTGGGAAATATTGAAAAAGAATATTTCTAAAAATTGTTCTTTTTTCTTAGAAGGTTGAGGAAGGTGGGGGTATGTTTGATTGTAGTTAGGCTGAGTAAACATTTTAGTGTCAAACAATGTAATTGATTGACAAGGATGATATAAAGCATATCATAATAATTGCATTGGAGGTTATATAGCAGTAATTCGGTCAAAAAGTAGTCGAAAGAAGTCCCTAATAAATAGATCCTAATTTTTCCATGTTTCGCTCATTTGCGCGTAAACTGGGGGCCAAATTGGCATTATTTCACTGGTGGAATGAATTTTACATAAAATAACACACTTTTCATGATTACGTTCGCATGTTTTTTAGTTGTTTACTTGAAAACGAATGTAGGGTGTTTATTCTGCGGACCGCTTTCTGAAATGCGGCAATATGAGGGTAGTTGACTTCCATTTCACTGCATACTATTCAACACACTTTTTTCTTTTCGTTTTCTTGTAGCAAATGTATGGATATCTTGTGGAAAATAGGTCTACGACGGAGTGAAAATCTAGAAACTGTATCAAAATTGATCTGAAGTAGCTGAATTTTATATGAAACAAAGAACAATTTCTTTTATTGGTATATAGCCTGGAAGTACCTTCGTTGAATTACCGGGCTAAATGCACTTAACGTAGACGCATAAACTGTACTATTTTCGACACAGTTTGCGTTCTGTCGTTAATCAAGAGAACCTTCCTGCTCTAAAAAAGGTAAAGACTGACTTATCATGTCACACACGTGTATCCCGCGAACTGCCATTTTATTACAATTGTCTCTAGGACACCGATGTAAATATACAGTGCAGTTCAAAAGACAGAAATTTTATATAAAAGATATGAGTTCCTCCAATAGCAGTATTCGTTCATTTAATCTTTAAAATGAATCATGCTATTGTTTAGGGGGTTTTCAGGCTTTAAAATTTGGCATTTCAGTCTTATGTACACTTTGTTATTTGAACTGCATACTGCAAATATTTTACATCTTGCATCTTGCACTTTCAGTTCGAATTGCAAATATAATTCTTATTTTGCGGTTCAAGATAGTTATTGAACAAAATATCCTTTATTTCAACAATTTATAAATGCCGAAAGTTTTTCACTGTGTTTTATAAAATTTAATTATCTTACACTTTATTTATTTTTGTAATAGAACATACTTTTATCCATGTAGGTTTTTTTTTACCAATAATCAGATCGAGGACACTGAATAGTAAGAGAGTCAGGACGGGTCATGGCATCAACATATCTCAAATATTGTATCTAAAGCATCGAAAATCCTTGGTTCTATGAAAATGCTAAAATTTAAAGTTGAATCCCATCTATATCTCTTATTTACGACCTCAGCTTCTTTAGTTTGGGATAATTGCGCACAATATGAAAAAAGATACCTTAGAAAAATTACAATATGAGGCAGCTCGGGTAGTTACTGGCCTAACAAGATCGGTTTCAATACAAAAATTACTATATGAGATAGGTTGGGTAACACTCTCCGACAGAAGAAAAATTCAAAAATTACTTTTAATGTACAAAGTCAAAAGCCAATTATTACCACAGTACTTGACACAGTTATTCCCCCCTACAGTTGACTTGACTCAGCCAATGGCAATCACTGCTGGTGAAGATATAATGCCGACTACGCTTCAGTAACAAGAAGAACTGGAATTTATTCCAAGTCTGTTTTACCATCTGTATTACAACTTTGGAATGATCTTCCGTTAAATATTCGTGACTCAGTAGTTCCATCTTTTTTCACTAAAGGCGAAAGATGTTCAGCCGTTCATCATGCCCTTATAAGAAATAACTGCAGTAATCTAAATTCTGATTTGTATAACAATCATCTCTTTCCGAGCACGCCCTGTGAATGTGGTGCTGAGCATTATTTTTTCACTTGCAAACAAGGCGGACATTATTCATTAATACTAGAGCCTTTCATCCTCTTAGCACAAAGAAACTCTTATTTGGCATTGATACTTTAACAGAATCCCAGAATGAAATACTGTTCAAAGAAGAACAAACTTATATTAAGAAGAGCAAAAGATTCAAATAATAAAAAAAACACTAACTCGAGTTCACCATAAAAATGTAACTGCAGCTTTTGTTTTAGCGAAAAATGGGGCGTGAGGGTGGGGGTGGGGAGGGGTGGTGTCAGTACTAGCGGCAACTTAACAATGGTATAACTTCCTGATTGTTAATTTCCTTATTATCTTTTTTTTTCGTATTTTGATAACATTCTGTTAGATATCTAACAAAATGAATATTTAAGTTCATTACTTCTTTTCAATGAATATTTTCCAAAATCTTTAATTATTGTTAAAATCTTGAAATTGTACAGCCAACCACACAACCTTAACACATTACTTTTGAGCTACCTATAAACTGACTGTTCTGGGGAGGGCCCTAGATAATGTTGAAATAACTTTTGGCCTAACCCATTTGTATGTATTTGATTTAATGCTTGTATTAAATGTGATGTATACATGTGTGAATATATATATATATGAGTAAAGTCCATAGATAAATTAGGCTATTGCTGAAACGTTGTTTTATAGATCAGTAAGCTAAATTAACTTTGTAATTGTTAACCGAAAAGCGATAACCCTATATGTGGTATCGTCATACTCTCGACTTTGACAACATGATACGATAGCACGACAACATGATGCAATAGTAGGACAATGCAAACATAAGCTTATGGCCAAAAAATGCTGATGATTTCGCGCAGCAATTGACACGTAAGGTCATGACGTCTATGACATCATTTTAACGTCAAAACTTTAGAAGCTTTTCTGCTGTAATTGATTTATTATTTTGGCATTATTTAACCAGTAGGCATCAAATCGGAGACAGTTGTTTGTCATTGTCCAGAGGAATGGATATACAAACATATATTGTCGTGAGTGTTGTAATTATCCGGTTCCGCTTCAAAATGGACATGCGCACATTCAAAATGAATGGTATGCTAGTAGTAAACATTTTAAGCTCTATGCAATAACGGGGTCTCCGTGGCCGCGTGGTTAAGGTCGCTGACTTCGAATCACTTACCCCTCATCGGTGTGGGTTCGAGCCTCACTCGAGGCGTTGAATTCTTCATGTGAGGAAGCCATCCAGCTGGCTTACGGAAGGTCGGTGGTTCTAACAAGGTGCCTGCTCGTGATGAAATAATGCACGGAGGGGCACCTGGGGTCTTCCTCAACCATCAAAGCTGGAAAGTCGCCATATGACCTATAATTGCGACGGTGCGACGTTAAACCCAACAAAATAAAATAAATAAATCTATGCTTTTACGTTCAAATAACAGGTGTGTTTTTAACAAGGTGATATCAATTAGTTTCATTTTTATTTTACTTATAATTCCTCGCAATTACAATAACTAAACAAATCTTAAGAAATGTTTTTGAAACGTTGTTGTCAGCAGAAAAATTTAAAACTCGAAGGTGGCAGATTAATACAGATAACAGTCAAAGAGGGACAAAGAGTGGTCTTTATTTTAAGTGATCTTTATTCATATAAATCCACTATAAATTTGAAAAATACAAACAAAATCAATTGTATTAAGTGCTCTGAGGTGAAGTATAGTACTGGTTTAACTGTGTTTGTCTCCATGATTCTATCATTGAGCTAACTTAATGTTGTTTTTTTATTTTAACAGTTGTTCCTGTTTTGTCATAAGCTACACTGTCAGGATCAAGGTCATATGATGTCATTTCAGTTAAGATGAGGAAGATATACCTGATGCACCTCTTGTGCGTGCAATTTGTTGCACGATAGGCCACATGGAAAGACAAATCAGAATAAACACCTGAACATTACATTCCGAGCGTGGTTGTACAAACAGTGTTGAGAAGCAATAGATAAGAAGCTACATTCACCACTCGGTTGCGAAGTCCACTACTTATATTCTTGCAAAAGTTAAAAGTGATTGACGCGGACGACTGGTTAAATTCACTGAAATATTTCATCTTTGTTTGGCCACCAAAACCATTCCATTGTTTTTCAGAATGGCTTGTCCGATTCTTTTCTGCAACTGTCCAAATGCGACCGTGAGTTTTATTTCACTTTTTTTAATCTGCTATTTCTCTTATGCTCAAAAATATACAATTTCAAATATATCAAAAGCTCTATAAGGTGAGATATTGGTGAATAATACAAGTAAGTACCATTTGAAAAGTAGATTGCGCATTTGCGCATAGATAAAGAACATGTATACAATATATGAAATGGTTTATAATTATATATTGAGATGATACACTCACAACTGCGACACATTTAATCGTTTGTTCAAATTAGCATATCTAAAGATAAACAATAATCAAAGCAAAAAGTCAAAATAAGAAAGCCATTTGAATTATAGTCTGTATGATATTTCAAAAATATTGTTTTTTGAGAAAGCCATATAGCCGACTGGTCCAGTTTTCTATTCACTTAGCGTCTGATAAAAGGTGTATTCTTACAGAGGTATATGGTAATACTAACAAATTATAACATAAAGCAACATAAATAAAAAAGGATAAAAAAAAAAGGTAAGGGTAAATTTCCTGGAATCACAGAGCACTCCTAACACAGCCATAGAGCCATGAATTGCAAAGTAGGACCGCAACAAAAATAAACTGTAACTGAAAAAATAGCAGATGGATGGCTTAAAAAATCCAACAAGTACATTCTGATTATATGCAAAGTACAAATTAGGTAAGTGGTAGATAGAAGGGTGGGGATGTTGGGGAAAGTGAAAAAAGCAAGGATGACTATTCAACAGGGAAAGCCACACTCCAATAACGCACTCTCCCTTAACCGTATTCCACAGCGCAGACAAGCAGGAAAAACAGCACTAGGAACGGCTGGCGGCAAAAAATCTGGTGAGCATTTAACCTCACTAATACAAAAGAGAGGGCTTAAATGCAAGGGGAAAGAGAAAAGAAACACCATCAACAAGCAAGAAAATACACGTAACATAAAGTAAGAAACGGACAAAAAACAAAAAAACAAGTGGAAAATGTGGCCACCGCCTTCGAACGGTCGATAACCGGTATAAAGGAAACTGGGGTTTTAATCGTGTTAAGTTTTTTAAGTTCTACTTAAAGACCCACCATAACCTAGTGACCTACTTTTACCTCCTACCTGAACTTCGTGAAAATCATTCTGATAATACCGCTATACTACAAGATGACAGATGGAAAATATAGGCTCTCCCTGAATTAATGTGTTTTCACAACTTCATCTGCAAATTTATTCAGTCAATATTGTACACTCTAGAAACAAAATTTGACCAAACTCAACATGATGAAACTAGTTCTGTGGATACCAGTACTGTTACATAGATTAAATAACATATTTAGACACTTTGCCTTGATCTATAATATGTCACAGTGACTGTCAATTTGTAACAATTTGTAACTAAATTTGTACTTTCTCTTATTTATCGTGCAAATCATGTATGATTACCATCGTGGAAATACAAAAGAATACAGTCATTTTGTGGCGCGTCATGATACATTTAGAAGTGTGTTTGTTTGTTTTGGATTTAACGCCGATTTCAAACAGTATTTCAGTTATGTAACGGCAGGTAGTTAACGTAACCAGAGTTCCCAGATTGTGTAACAGTACAAGCCTGTTCTCCGCAAATACTAGCTGCCATCTTCCCAATGTGAATCAGAGGTGGAGGACGAAATGTTTTCGGTCTGTTATCAAATCGCCACGGAGAACATACATCTCTCCCGAGGATTGAACTCACGACCCCACATGGCAATCTGGCCAGATGGATGGACAGAGTAAGATAAAGACCCCAGATCAGAGAGAGAAATCCTTTTTGATAAGGCCTGTCCGGCTATCTTAGCCTAGCTCTTTGCTAATAAACAGTATGGTTCTTTAATTTGCCCGGTGTATAGCACGGATACACGCGAAGGATTACGTGAACTGGAACAAATTTTGTAGACAGAAACATTCTAATCGGTGAGTTGACTAAGCTCTAACGACAACTTTCTGATTACTACAAAAAAGTTTTTGTCAAAAGGTTTCATCAGACAAGTTTGCCCTAATCTCTTTAACATGTTCTAGCGTATGAATTTACTAACATGTACAGTCAGTGAAATATAACTAGCACATAAACTTTCATATAAGTATTGAAGCAGCTGCCGAGTGATAAAGACAGCTAGCCTTACCACAATTGGAAGCAAGATTTTTAAAGTTTCAATAAAGTTTAAGGTTTAGGAGTATATCATCAAAATACAGAACTATTTGATAAACGAACAACATCTTTACCAACAATCAACCTAACGATTACGCGTTCTGTCATACTGTCGTGTACAATGGATACTTAAAATATTCTGAAAAAGTTGTCCCCCTTTAGAAATGAATGTCATTAGTAAACAATTGCTGAAAACTATGTTCCATCTAGTTATCATGTTAAATGTCAGCACTGGGACATTATTGGAAATACATCAAAACAACGATATGTAACAGGTCTTTGAAAATATTGAGTTTTTAAAGGCGTAGAACTGTCCGAATGTGTGGCCCCTTTATGCAGTCCTTTTTCGGAATTCAATCTATCTATCCGAATACTGTCAATTGTTTTGGAGAGTAATATACATGTTTTATACACAGATCAATTTTCATGTGAAACAATCCTTTCTTTCAATGATCTGGCGTTGTTTTGTTTTTTTCTCAAAAGGCACTGGTCTTTTTGCAGCACCTTCTGAGACTACATAAGCATATTCGGTCAACTGATGTTAACAATGAACACCAATTACGTCAAACATTGTCATATTGGGTAATATTTAATCATTTGTGATAGGAATTAAGCTTTGCTAATGCACATTTATTATTATAGTATATGTTATTAAGCACATTTAAAAATATATATTTAGCCAGTTCAATCACGGTAATTATATTTTTGGTATGAAATCAATTTGGTGTGTTTAAAATGTAGACCTTCGGTTGATACCGTTACACATCAAGTTTAATCCAATCTCAAAAGAAATAGCATAACTGATCTCATTCTGTAAATGAATGCAATAAAGTGTAGATAAAGAAAAATCTTATACAAACGTATAACAAAAATGTTTCTTATAGAAACTTATGTCATCGTGTACTTATTATCTCTGTGATCGCTTATTTATGTTAATATACGGGTATGATTTAATTAAAAGCCTTGATAATGAATGGAAAACCAATCCGAAATAATATCATATTAAAAAATTCTTTCATCATTTCTTCATCTTCTATGCGTTTGCTATCGCGTTCTATAGTCATCAAATGTTTGCATACGTTGAATTTCCCTAAACACGAGAAGGAAAGTACAATGTCATAGTAGAAAGAATCACCTGTATTTTTATCAAATGTTAGTATTTGTTGAATAAACCTAAACATGAGAAGGAAAGCACAATGTCATAGTAGAAAGGTTCATCTGTATTTTTGTTAAATGTTAGTACTTGTTGAATTACTAGTAATCTAACTGCAGGAAAACATGTTAGTCGCGAGTATACTCTTCTAGAGTGAGGAGATTACTGAAGATGATGATGATGATGTTGATGATGACATGGCAGGATATTGTATCAATACTTTTGTCAATACTTTCATCACATATCAGTATATGTTGATTTCCTCTCAATATAGAAAAGCATACTGTCAATGTAGAATAGTGTATCAATATTTATTCATTCGTCACCTGTTGAATTGCTCTTTGTTCGAGAAAGCGGGATGACATGATAGAAATGATAAAATAATGTATCTATATATCTGTCACATATATATGTCACATGTTAGCATATGTTGAATTGCTCTCAATATGGGAAAGAACAACGTCATGGCAGAATTTGAACTGCTCCTGAAAACAGACAATATAAGAACATAAATCAGCCATTCATTCAGAAGTATATTTGCTGATAAATGGTGAGATTGTTATTTTTTCCTTCGAGTGAATAACTGCAAAAAGTTTCATAACTGATCTAGTCGTGACTTAAACTGAAATATAAATGATATTGTTCACGGTTGAAGAAATGTTTGATCTAACATGTAAAACAAACGTATTTCAAAGATCACCAATTTAAAAAGAGGCTATTTACTCGAAAGTTATGAATATTTCCATTATACTTGTAATATTGATTATGAAATGAAGCGGCAATCCAGCGATTAGAAGAAATCTTAATAAACGTACTGGTACATTTGACATATAAAGAGATACTAGTATTAGGTAAACTACAAATGCATATGTAAATAAATACATAACATAAAGAGACATGTACATGAATGCACGTACACATAAACTTTGCAGAAGGCAGAGGATAACAAATACGTCATAAATGCGCGAAGACAAATCAAATGAAGATCAAACATAAACAACAAAACAAACTATCAAAAATCTTTTAAGGACATATAAATAATATCATCAAAATACAAAACTTAAATAATGAATTCAAATTAGCTCTCTTATATCTTTTATTAACTCACAAAGTTTGGAACAATCTGTTGGCGTCTGACTTTCAACTGACGTATCACTAGGGGGATTGAAACTTCCTTATCGAATCTCAAACGCTCAAAAATATTCATCAAAACTGCGACTAAACCGCTTCGTTCAGCACCATTCCTGTAATAGTAATATAAACACTGATTTTCAAGAATAGTACATTGAAACGAAACATTATAAAAGACTTGTTGCTGCTTTTCTAACATAATTGAAATAATGATGTATAAATAACATCTGTCTAAATTTCCGTCGCCGAGTGATTAATGTCGCTTACTTCAAATCAATTGTCCCTCATCGAAGAGGGTTCGGAACCTCGCTTGAGGTGCGGATTCTTTTATATGAGGACGCCATTCAACTGGCTTATGGAAGGTCGTTGGTTCTACCCAGATGCCCGCCCACGATGCATGATTGACCAGCATGTGGGGGTCTTCCTGCACCATACAAAACCTGGAAAGTATCTAATTTAAAATCCAAATGGCCTACAATTCTCGATTTGATGTAAAACCCCGGAAAAAAAATCCATAAAGGTTTTGTGTTGATATAAATAGCCAGTTTCAAATTGTTAACGTTACGAAACACAGCATTTCACAAAGTAATATGTGAGTATATACACCTGCTTCTGTGATATGAACAAATAAGCAAGCTTTTAACCGGTAAACGGTGTCATCTGAACGGTCGCTGATTGTAAATGTTGTCGGAATTCAAGTGAGTTGATACCCAGTTTATTTAGAGGCGGTCATTTTTCAAAATCATGCAGAGCGGACGCAGATGTCCAGTAGTAAAATTGACTGACATTCGAAACAAAGGTTCGTGAGTCCGAGACCCCCTAGTCAAACTTAGAATTACTAGCATCGGGGTAACAGCTTCATGTTTGGAAGCTGGACACCCGGTACGCTAATGAACCAGGAGATATTCTGCAAATAAAGCGTATTCTGTATCTATCTATTGAAATTACTAATAAAGCTTGTCAAGGAGTCGCCTATATTGCTTATCGGTAGTGTACACACACATACGCACATACACACGCGCACACGTACACACACATACAATAATGATAATCCGTCCAACACTCATTAAATGTAGGTAATTGCTCACAAAGTCTATGACTATCTTATGTTTTAAGTCAGTCATTTCCAGTTCTGATCAACAGCTGTTCTTTTTTTAGTCGGGCAAGGTCAGTCTAAAAATCTTGCAATAATAACGTAAATAAGGAAACTATCAATGAGATTCAGTTGCAACTTTATTTCAGTGACAGTATTTTTTGTAATATATATAAAGGTTATGACTTACAGACATTGGATCAGTATTGTTTTATTGTCGTTTTGTCTCTGCAATGTTTCTAACTCTTCCAGAAAATATAACATTTTGCAGGGATCCGATGGTACCAAACTTGTCGGTGGCCATTGCTTGAACATAAGTTGTGTAACCGAGCGCTTCTACAAATTAATACAAATCAGATATTATAGGATGAATGCATGGTGTACGCATATTGAATGACAATTCATAGAATTGTTGATTCAAAAATGCACTGTAGAGAGGTTCCATCAATGCAAAGCCACTTAGGTTTAATACAGTTTATTGGAAAATGAAACTTGACGATGTCCTAGTTATTGTGCCTTTTTATGTCTGCAACAATTCCTGGAGGGGTATCGAGAGCCGTACTCCACAGTTAAAAGCTGTATGACCTAATACTGTGATAATGTGACTTGAGGTCCATAACAAACAAATAAGAAAACTTAACTGGACATGAGCAGTGCTCTAAATATTTAAAATGTTCGCGAGTTACTTCTTTTTACATACAATTGTCTTCCCTTTATTTCCTGCCTATTTCTGTTATCAATGTTATTTGATTACTTTCGTATAAATACCTCTGACCGAAATGTTAACTGGTAATCACGTTTGGTGTAATTCATCTGGTCGTCTTCCGCAACGAATGCCATAGAATATGGGCCAAGCTTAACAGATCCTTTCTCTGGTAAATAGGTACCGATCTATATATTTTAAAAATATAATTGATTAAAATTAGAAAAAAAATCTGATTTGGAACATTTGTACAACAGCACTTTTATCAAATTGTTATAATGTCGAATGCACAATCTACATCAGTCCTTGAAAGACCAAAAATGGAGAGTATGGTACTTCATCTGACTTTGAAAACAAAAACAAGTACCGAACAGGGAAAGCCTCGTTCCAAAAATGCACGAACACTCGCCCCCAGCCCCACCTAACCACAACCTAGCACGAGTACGTGCACACCCACAAACGAATCAAACACACGTAATCTAAAAGCACAGTGAGGTACTGCCAAAAACATTAATGGGAAGCTTAAACCGGTTAATGGTGCACCCAACCTTACCTTTACCGCCACCATTTTCCAAAGTCAAAGGACAGTGTAAAAAAAGGATATAGGAAAAAGGCATGCTATATATAACACAAATATGATCTTGTTTATGTATATAAAACAATCCTGAAGAAGCAAAAACAAATGTACCGAATGCCTTTACAGAAGACAGAGCAACAGGGAAAACTTAAGGGTCCGACGAAACAGGCCAGAAGACAGAAATCAAAGTAGCTCTGCCAAGGGGGAGTTTTCAACTACCCATCGTATTGACGACATATTGTTTGTTTAAATTTACAAAAGTGGGAATGCATTTATTTGCTAATTATATAATAATACCGTGCTGTATATAATTTATCTAACACCTTTCAATAACATGAACCAGGATATGACAAAATGTATTTACATCATCATCACCATTTTCTTGAAAAGCGACAATGACCTTGACCTCCTGCTCATAAACTAGACGACAACAGTCGATAGCTGTAGCCTGCATTGGTGTCTGGGTCAGAATGTAGCCAAACTTATCTCGGTAGCCCTAAAAGCGTATAACAAACGTTCAGTGAAATATACTCTGTCTTTTTCAAACAGATGAATTATATAAAATAAATAAAATGCTTTTTATATCGCAAATATTATTTCTTTGTTATTGTGTCTATCAATACGTATGACATTTCAATTGTTATATAACTTTAATTTTACAAAAGGGCATGATTAAATACTCCATGCCTCCTCCGATTCGAATAGGTGCAATATATCAAATTGATTTAATAATATTTTATTGCTTAAATTTTAAAACAGATTCACATATCACTAGAAATGACTATTGTTTTATAACCAAATTAATAAATGCATGAATAAATGATATATAAACAAACGGGTTCGGTCACTATTAGAGGGCTGGCCCCTCCAAGTTGTCACACTAAATTTTACAAAATAAGCATCACTGTCTTTGTAGTTCACAGTAATTAAAACGGCTTAAAGAAATTATATGATTACAACAAAATGATTATTAATACAGTGGCAAATAGAAATGTAACTAGAAAGGGCAAATACTATCTTTTGTTCATTTGAACACAACTCTGATCAAAGGAGCCTGTAATTCTAATCTAGATTCCATCATTCTAGTGTTATTGTTTTCATGAAATGTTACACATGCTGAAATATATCTTTCTACAAAATAAAGATAAACAGTAGATTGGCCTAGTAGAAATCCAACTTGATATTCATGTATAATGTAATTTTCATTTAAAACAAAATAAAATATTTATTCATGTTACACTTACTTCCAAACTTGAATATTTATGAGGTTGAAAAGACATTTTGAAAAAAGTAGTTAATGGTTTACAAATTGTGTTACAAGAATCCTTTAACATTTTCGGATCCGCAGAGTCTGAATTTATTTGTTACATGATTTGATTAATTGTCTGTAAAACGCTTGTTCTGTACTAGTGATGTCCTCCTAAATATTGTTTGTTTTCACCGAACTATCTGGCAAACTGGAATTTAAATCATCAGTAGTTAAAATTGATGGAACAAAATGTAGTTTCTATCTATAATGATCAGATTATCATTTGCATAAAGCATAATTGTTTCACAACTCGAACTTTCTTTTGCCAATAGTTTAACTATTTTCCAGTATTGTGGTTTATCAGTTATTGAGATTAGATCATAAAGTGCAAAAACAACCCTATATTAGAGAAAAGTTCCTTTTCATATATTTTATATTATTGACTTCATTTCTAAGCATTTTATAAGAGTACACGTTAAAGGTTCTTCCCGAGCCGTCAGCTTTTCTTTTTGTCTTTTGCGTTTTCTAGAATTTCAAAGTTCCGAGTTATACCAAGACCTGTCAACTTGCCTATTGTTTCAAACATCTGGAGTAAACATGACTATGATTCTTCAAGAAATGTACTTGTAAAAGTCTGCGTTGTGGAATTTATTTTATTACAAAAACAGGACATATCATTCTATCAAATGACTCTCTTGATCAAGTTTGTCAAAGTATGCGCTATCTGCGGAATCTTATCAAATGCATGCGTTCCAAACATATCACTGATATTTTTGATTGTTTCAAAATCATAAATATAATAATTAGTTAAAGCAATTCGGTCTAGTAATGTTACGGAAAAATCACTTGTAATTCAAGAAGGCACATTTCCGACATTAAAGATATTATTTCAAAACTCGTGATTATAAATGTAACAATTTCTCAATGCAAATTTTTATTCAACATATATTTCACAGTTCAACGGCTGAATGTTGTGGACAATATTAGCGGCATTTGTTTGTTTCAAATTCAATTTCTATCCAAATAGATTCCGACAGAGGGTTCTGTAAAGCAGTTATTCTTCAAAACCATAATTTATATGGTATGTGAATAAAAAAATTTCTGCATGGAACCTCTTTCTTATCGCAAAGTCACTTTGATCTTGACCTCTGATCTTGTGACTTCAAAATAATAGTGGTAATCTTCCGAACAGAGGCAATTATCCAATTAACTATATGTCAAAGCGTTCTTAAGTGTTTGAGCGGAAACCGACTATTGCCTCTCTATGATCTTGACCTTTCCTTAACAGACATTCAAAACGTCTGACCTGCAGCAATTATCCAATGAAGTATGACGATTGTTGGTCAAAGCGTTCTTTAGTTATTGTGTAGAAAAAGTTTTTTGTCTCAAGGTTACTGAGACCTTGACCTCTTCTGACACTTAAGACAACAGAGGGGTCACCTACTGACCAAGGCAATCAACATGAAATTAGACTTAACAATAAAAGGTAAGGGTAGATATAAGTTGAATTTAGTCTTATTTGGGTTTACTCAGTCTCTTAGTCACTGTGAGCCTTGCCTTTCACTATTAACCATCAAAACAATAGTGTCCACGACTTGACTACTCATCCAGTGAAGTTTGATCAATTTTAAACCAAGCATTCTCTAGTTCTTGATCGAAAAACAAAAAGTTTACCTACAGACCGACCGACAGACCAGCAATGAGCAAAAAAACAATATACCCTCCTCTCATCAAGTGGGGCATTATAAAGCATAAAAATACCAATTAAAGATACTAAATACATATTTTTGCTATTTGCTATCTTTTCGGTTGAAAATAATTCCACATCAGTGGTCCCAGATGCATTTAATGTACATTGTGTATATATCTGTTTTCTTACAACACCAAGAGCACTTCAAATTTAATCTTACCGGAATAAACACAGCATTAATATAATCTGTGCATCCAGGCACTTGTGTAAGCAGAAATGGCCGGAACTCGTTTGCTGAAAACGAAAAATATTTAAATAATTATATGTCTTCAAAAAGCGCAAAATATTATTTCTACTCTTGACGGAACTAATTAGATAATGGAAACGCTTAACTTACAACACAGAAGTATTGTATTAACGATACTTCTAGAAGAAATTCGTCTTCCCTTCATATATACGTATATCATTAATGTATGTATTTTCTCTCCATAATGCCACTTTTGTTATGTCGAAATAAATCCAAGATCCCGTTACTCATATTCAAATGTATTTATGTCTCGATGTGCCAAAGCGTAATTTGCTTCCTAGAAAAGCCGTGACGTTGTATTGCAAATACAAAAATAAAAAAAAAACTATACACTACTATTGAAAACATTTGTAAACAACGTATTCTAAGTCTTTTAACAATAATATGTACACAATCCAACAATTGATTGTATATACAAAATACGTAGTCTAACCTCATAAATGCAAACAATTTAAAATATATCTCAGTGAAAAGACTTCTAAAAAGTATTTACGTGCAAGTATATTGTCGTATCTATTTTTCTTTTTGTTCTCTGTTCTCTTTGCTGATGTATAATTATCATCCTCCGAGTCGTTTCCACTGGCAGTTCCTGATTCTCCCATCAGAGCCTGAAATAGTTAAAAACGACAACATGGCGTTTTAGTATGTAATATATTGCAGTATTTCATAAGTACAATTGAAAAAGCGTTATCTTATTGTGTCCCGTTATGAGTATCGCCGCATTTTGTGAGCTCGAAACAGCAAAAGTACCATAGTACGATGCTGAAATGTCGAAATAATGAAGCTGCGATGATGAAAACTTGAAACCACATGACGAAAACCTGAAACTACGATGTTGAAAGCTCGAAACAACGAAACTACGATGGTGAAAAGTCGACATTGTTTCGTACATTCGTCATCGTACTTTCAACTTTTCACCATCGTGGTTTCGATGTTTCTAATTTTCAACGCTATGGTTTTGTTGATTTGACTTTTCACTGTGGTACTGTCGGCTTTCCGCCACTGTAGTTTCCAGTTTTCAACATCTTACTATCGCCTTCCTTTCGCTCATGTGCACATGTCTGTTTACCGTTACACAAGGTAGAACATAATCCTGTCGTCTTAAGATGAAGCTGCTTTGTTACCATTGTATTCGTTGTTTTAAATTCCTTGCGTATGTGCATCTGGAAAGCGATATTACGATGGTAAAAAGTCGAACGTTCGATGGTAAAAAGTCGAAACTTCCTTGTTGAATAGTCAAAATAACAAATCCACGACGTTGAAAAGTCGACACAACGAAACTACGATGGTAAAAAGTCAAAAGTACGCCTATAACCATTTTAAAAGCAGATCATCATTATTATAAATAAACATTGAAAAAAAAATCATGATCTAAACAACTAAAAAATAAGAACAACACTGAGTCTACGGCCACTGAAATTGTTTTTGATGTTAACAGAATCTATAAACAGATTAATTTGAAGCAACCAAATCAATTCGGATTCTACCTCGTACTGCAAGTACAGTTTCGTCTTTCTGGTCTTCGAGTCAATCTCTTTGAGCTCACTGTATACGCCGTGAAACTTGTCCGTGTGTACAGGTTGCGATGGTAACACCAGTGCTTCCACAATGATACCATGTAGGTACTTATATTGTTCCTAAAAGATTCACTATTCATGTTTGTGTGCAAGAGATATTCATCATATTAACATTTAATATGTAATTTGTAAACCGCAACGTACTACACTAATCTTTGTTAATATTTAAGCTAAAAGTCTTTGAAGTATCCGATGCCGTTGCTTCTAAGTAAACTCTTTTTGAAGTCGTTGACAGATCTAATAGAAATATTTATAAACAGGACTGACAAAAGGCAGTGGAAAGTAAGCCAAATTGCCTGTGCGTCAGTAAAAGCCACGTTGGCTATAATACGCGAAACAAGAAAAATGTAAAGCCTTTTTCCTAGAAATCAATACAACAGATCTATAATGGCGATGAAAATATGAAAGTGTTAATCTTTTATTTTGCATAAAATACATTTGGACAACTGAAAGAAATCAATATAAATAGAAAAATACATACACATCATTAATATTAACATATATTGATATTTGTTTGTTCAACAAGAAATAACTTATGTTTGAAAAGCATGTATTCTATACAATATGACAACACTTCTAAGTTTCATAGAAGAAAAACATACATTCATGTATAGTTCACTTTGATAACAATGGAACCTGTTGGATTAAGTCGAAAGGAAAAAGCTGGAAATACCAAAACCTGATATATTAGTAATGTAGCAAATTCAGTTGAAATAAAATGTAACAGATGACTATATTGTTTACAGACCACATACACAGGTGACTGGATAGCACCACAATACAAATTTATTCAGAATACTGTTTTACTTGCGACTAAATCCAGCAGGTTTCATTGTTATCAAACGGAATTATGCATGAATGAATGTATGGTTTTCTTTTATGAACCTTAGTCCTTTTCAAACATAAGTTTTATATTCATATATATATATCAAAAAACCTACCAGAAAGACAAAGAACAATTACAGTTAACTTAATCTGTAATATAGGAAAGAATGAACTATAACACCAGAGAAAACGATTTTCTGTCAACACTAATTGAGATTTCAAATGTTTTTGGGGGCAGTATCTTATTTCAAAGCGTATTTGAATAATTAACATCACCCATTAGGGTTCTAAAGACTGTTTGTGAGCGCAATCAATACAGCTGAAAACCTAAACTGTTTAATCATGTATACATACTGGATCGCCATAAATGTTTTTGTAGAATACAAAAATGATATTTAATTAAGTTTAATTTGGGCTTATTTTTGAAGTTTTATTATATGACTTGAAATAAGTTATTGCTGTCGCCCAACAAGGCACAATTTTTACTGGCTTAGAATGTGCTGAGCGATGTGAAATGGTTGATATACAGCAACTCATACTGAATGAACAAGACTGCTTTCTATAGATAACACTGCTGTAGCAATTAAAAACAAAATATGGTAATAAACTAGCCGCTTAACACGACAAAACAGGGAGATGTTTTAGGACTGATTTTGATAGAGGCTATTATTGGACGATAGCAGAAATGCATGTTACCTTCCGCGGTTTCAGGTCCCTGCTTGAGCAGAACTACTCTTTTGCACATGTTGTAAACACCAAAATACAATTAAGATACATCCGCGGAGGTGTTTATACATCGATGGACATGAACCTTCTAAAGCGGCGTATGATACCTTCTGATAAAATGTTATACATTTAACTATTTAACTTTCTATTCGTTTCCCATACGAAAAGTGTAAACAAAATATTATTGTGTGTGTTTTTGAAAGTTATGAAACCTCAGCCATTGTGAATTTGTTTGGAAATGCATTGTGAATGTCTTTCTAAGAATTACCTAAATATCTGGTTCGTGTCCTCTGTTCTTTTTTCTTATTACGGACACTCTTTATTCTCTGTCTAGTGCTCCATTTTCTACATTGCCGAAGCTTGATTGACATTAGTCGATCACACTTACGACTCTTTCCTGCATTTTAACTGTTTCTTCTAGAGATCCCAGGCCTTATTCAGAGATTCTATATGGAAGCACATTATGTTTTATACTTTTCTAGAGACTGTAAGGTATTTCAAATCTTTTTATTTATCTTTGAGGTGGCTTTTCAGTATCTTTGCTATATTCAATGGATAATGCCATACCCTGCTAAATTTTCTTCCGTTGTTAAATAGGATTTTCTCAAAGTTCTAGACATATGTGAACAATATTTTTTTTCAAAATCTAGTTTGTTTCAATCAATATTCAAGGAAAATTAAAAATGTTCTGTCATTGCTTTTTTGTATGCCTAAATTATGGATTTAACAATTATCACGTCGTCCCTTCAAAGTATTCTCCCTGTGGAGTATCACAGGGTTATTATATTAATATAACTTTCATAAATGTGCAATATGAATGAAATAAACAAATCAGATGTATTCCAATGCTTGATTTCAAATTTAAAATCACTCATTCATCATCTTTAGTTCTATTGTATAACTGTGAATATTTTGCATGCTGTTCCTGTTAGTTTACATTTCGCCTAACATGTACACACTGCTGTGACCTCTAGTCCGGATGTATATTACGGAAGCTCATGCAAGTTTTTTTTTCTGTAATACAGTAGACACCGTCGATTATATAACTGAACAATTATTGAAAAAGTCGTTTAACCCAAACACACACACACACACATTGATGAAAGTATAAAATATGTGGTGTATCTCTGCAATATGACATATTTGGACAAAGTGACTGGTGCACAATGGAAGATAAATTACCACTTGTTCAATATGTTCCGGTCATCAAGCTGCGCATTTTAGGTGAGAATTGTACGCTTGAAATGAGTTTGTGTGTTTTCCCGTTCATGACCATGGTTCTTGTATTATACCTACGGGGAGGGTATGACATGTAAAGAGATATTTTCTTTTTGGTCTTGTGCCAGTGCCCTGTTCATGCTTTTTTTTAGTTTTCCCCTTTGTTTGTTTAGGGCTTACTTTGAACTGTATTTCACTTGCTTTATTTGCCATGCTCTGTGCATTCAGATGATCTTCCCTCAGTTTTAAGTTTTTGGTACGGTTTACTTTATTAATATGCTTATCAGTCCTGACTCTATTACCGGTATTGTTGGAAATTCCAGAAAGCGTTGACAAGCGCGTCCTTCAAACTTGATCTTTCGCCTGAACTGAGTTATTGAATAAGATAAGAAATGTCTACCAGTATGTCTTAGTTTAAGTGTTATTATTCTGAACTTGTTGCAGTATGTTTACTATGATATTAAGCCATAGGGATGTGTTGGTTGCAAAGCCACAATATTTCAGAATAGACAAAATGGACTTGAAGATTAACAGCAACATGCTTAAGACATATTTGTGCCCACTTAAACTGTTCAGTTGTTTATTTAAAATATTTAAACATAAACAGAGAAATGTTGTATTGATTTTATTACATCTGTAGTAAGTGGGGCCGAGTTAGGCGATGGTCCACTACACTATACAGAATAGTCGGCAACCTGACGTCTTATTCAGTGGCCTACTACCTTACACTGGAACCAAAATAGCGTTAGAATTTAGACCTTAGTTATGGAATCGAACAATTATGTTGCTCTTCGTATTTTGCTTGTCCGAGATTAACTCCGCCCCGAGAGGTCAAATAAAATGCAATATATAAACAAAGTGGATAAGACAAGAAAAAAGTAAACTTTTACCATGTAGCACAAAACTAACGAATGAATAATTAATTATGTCCACATACGTATATGTTCCGTGTAGACAAACCAACATAAGAATTAAGCAACTAAAACATCTATAAAGAAATATTAGGAATTTCTATGGTTAAATAACTTTGAATTTTTCTTGGTTACTAAGTATCCTTAATCTCAAAAACAGCAATTATGTTTCCATCAGGTTCAGACAATACAGACTGCAGAAAAGTTTTGGAGAGCCGTCCCTCAGCAGAAAGTGGCGTATATAAGATAACTTTATGGAATTCAAAGAAAGTGATTCCAGTCTTCTGTGATATGGACAGTGAAGGTGGGGCCTGGACGGTAAGTCTTATGTGTGGTATGGACATTGGCGGTCGGGCTTTGACGGTAAATCTTTTATTATACAGACAGCGACGGTGGTGGATGGACTGTAAGTCTATGAAATGCAGAGTGACGTTGGGGGCTGGACTGTTAGACTTCTGTGATATGGACAGTGACGGTTGCGGGTTGGGCGGTTAGTCTTCCGTGATATGGACAGTGACGGTAGGGAGTTGGACTGTAAGTGTTCTTTAATACAGACAGTGACGATGGGGCTTGGACGGCAAGTCTTCTGTGATATGGACAGTGGCAATGGGTGTTGGACGGTTAGTCTTCTATGATATGGAAAGTGACGGCGGAGCTTTGACGGTATGTCTTCTGGATATGGAGAGTGAAGGTGGGTTGGACCGTAAGTCTTCTGTGATATGTACAATTACGGTGAGGATGGGACGGTAAGTCTTCTGAGATATGGACAGTGACGTTTGGGGTTGGACCGTAAGTCTTTTTGTTATGGACAATGAATGTTGGAGTTGAACGGCGAGTCTTCTCTGATATAGACAGAAAGGGGGTTGGACGGTTAGTTAATTGTGATATGTACAGTGACGCTTTGGGTTAGACGGTAGGACTTCCGTGGTACGGACAGAGACGATGGGGGCTGGACGGTAAGTCTTCTGTGATATAGAAAGTGACAGTGACGGTGGGGCTGGACGGTAAGTTTTTTGTGACATGGACAGTGACGATGAGGTTGGGACGTGAAATCTACTGTGATATGGACAGTGACGGTGGGGCTTGGACAAGAAGTCTTCTGTGATATGGAAAGTGACAGTGGGGGCTGGACGGTAAGTCTTCTGTGACTTGGACAGTGATGGAAGTGGACTTGACGGTAAGTCTAATGTGTATTTTTATGTGATATGGACAGTGACGATGGGGGTTGGACGGTAAGTCGATTATCAATAAAATGAGTGTGTTAGAAAATAAGTCTCATTTGCCGTGTTTTTTTTTTTTTGTTGTTGTTTTTTTGCGTTACTTTTGCATTATTCCGTAATGAATAAAACGCGTAGTAACGTGCATGTGTAACTTTAAGATGTCAAACTGTAAATTAAAACATGATAATAATATATATTTGTAAACGCAGGCTTTGACAGTTGTGCGCTTTAGCAAAATACTGAAATGATGATGTCAACTCGAGTAAATAATTTCTTCATGTGAAATTATATAATGAAATAGAAATATTCATTTTTAGTGTTTTCTAGGGTCCTCCGTGGCCGAGTTGTTAAGGTCGCTGACTTCAAACCACTTGCCCCTCATCGATGTTGGTTCGAGCCTCACTCGGGGCGTTGAATTTTTCATGTGAGGAAGCCGTCCAGTTGGCTTACGAAAGGTCGATGGTTCTACCCAGGTGCCCACTAGGGATGAAATAATGCACGGAGGGGCACCTGGGGTCTTCTCCCACCATCAAAGCTGTGAAGTCGCCATATGACCTAAAATTGAGCCGGTGTAACGTTAAACCCAGCAAAAAAAATAAATATTTTCTATGTAAAGAAAACAGTATTTCAGTCAATTATTCATTTTGAACCACCCAGTAAAAATCTCCCAATGTCTTCACGGGTCTACTTTGCAAATGTGTGACTCTAAGGCTGTGTTTGTGGTGTTTTGTGCTTCCGAGAAATCAATTATATTATCTTTTATCATTTTATACTTTGTATGATTTTCTTCAATAAGTTCATCTGTCAAACGAGTTATTTTAAACCATATCTGCATATACGTACACCATCGAAACAGAGACTCACATAGTAATGATAATACATTTTATGTATGTTAATTACCTTTTTATTTATTTGCAGGTTTTTCACAACCGGTTTGACGGTTTAACTGACTTTTACAGGAATTTTTCCGAATATGAGAATGGTTTTGGTGCACTTGATGGCAAATTTTGGCTAGGTATCTAATATGTTTTTGATAAAAATGTGATGATATGTTACATTATAATAAGTTTAAAGGGATACTATACCTTCAGAGAATATTTAGAAAAGTATATGCATAATTTCGATTCTAATTCGCTGTAAAAGCAGTTGGTGTTTTATTTGTGGCGCATTTGTACTTTGTTTATGTATGTTATGTTTAAACTGCGTCCGATATAGTATAATTATTTATCCATAATGGCTTGTGTTAACATGAACTTGGAATTTTTTGTTAGAAGTCTTTGCTCATGCTTTAAATTTGAATTTTTGATCTTTATTATCTTTAAGTTATAGTTATATTTTTAGTAATACATTATTGCGCATAAAGCTTTTTGTTTAAATTGAAGACGGACTCTCATGTGTGATTGTATGTTTAGTATCAAACATCCCACAGAAACCCTTAATGTAATTATGCATTTATATAATTTAATCCAGGAGAGTAGTATCTGAAGATTACAAAATATTATAAAAACTAGCAAAGGAAGATAGGAAATGGAAGGGTGTATTACTCGCGCATGGTATTTGTTTATGTTTTTATTGAGAAAACGGGAAGCGGGTAGAGAAACCATTATCTTTGACAAAATAGTTGTGCTACTTTTGAATCGTATTGACTTCAAAGAAAACCCTGAATTACCATGAATTAACCCTGTATTACCAATAAGGACATAATCGGCTTTTCCGATAACGTTTTAGTTGTCGCTTTCTCTTTATAACTGTAAAGATATTATTGTATGTTTGAATTGGATAAATCTCGAATTTACCCATATGTTTCAGCTGTCGTTTACAACCAACGCTCTTAACTTACTACTTGTAATTATGTATTGTTCCAACGCTCTTAACTTACTACTTGTAATTATGTATTGTTAACAGTAAAACATGTAATAATTTTAGGACTGAAATACATCCAAGAAACAGCTAGTCAAGGGGCAACGGAAATACGTCTGGAAATGAAGAAGAATAACGACGAAGAAGGCTACGAGACATTCAAGGACTTCAAACTTGAAGATGGCACAGATTATGCACTATCTGTCGATGGAAATTCAGGACAAAAATGCAAAGATGAGCAGGTACACTCATTAAAACGCCATTGAACGTTACTTTGTTTACAAAAAGTTAAATGAATTTATATATTTATCATATAAATCAACGCAAATTGTCCGATACTATAACTGAAACCTTGCATTCCCGTAACAATGAATGGCAGTCATGAATAGTTGGAAGGTGTTGTCCGTACGGGCATGAAATGCATAATGTCGCCTTTGTCAGACTTCTTTTAACTGATCGGAGACCAAAAACGTCCATGTACATTTAAAGCAAAATGATTGTCATATCGGTGTTGTTATGCACCATGGGGTTCATTTAATGAAAGTCTTGCTATGATACGCAAGTTGCTATGGTACGTGCGGGATGTTGCATAATTCATTATGTTTTATAAACATATTACTATATATAATTATAATAAGTTAAACTGGTTCTTCTTATATTTTGCTTGTTTGTTTCTTTGTTGTCTTTGTTTTGTTTTGTTTTGTTTGCTTCATATGGAATTCATTTTACATTTAAATGAACATTCCAAACAATTATTCATATAACAGAGTATCAATTTAGATATTGTTTTTTATTCCCATTTATTTACCTGTTAATGCGTACGTCGTTACTTGATGATATTAAGCATGTAAATACGAGTAAATGTACCTCATAAAATATCGATCGAACGATGTTCCTTTGCATTCAGTACACTCACTTGATAATGATTCATTCATGTGAAAAGTGACTTTTTCGGCGGTATCAAGGACGAATGATTTACGTCAAGAACTGAACCTGCAACATTTTGTTAGGCAATCTGTGACTTTCCACTTTTTCTGTTATATTTTTGTAACGTTAGTACAGGGTGAGTTGAAGGATCTAAGGTTAAGCCTGTACCCATCGTAAAATAATTGAAATAGTAATGCGAAGCGGCATTTTTATCATATCAGACGAACTGTGAAAGCATACCTCTCATTTAATTCATGAAAGTATTTGCAGGTTACATTCTAATTTCTTCATTATTAAGTTAGACTGGTAACAAACAAATATGTTGTCCACTTCTAAATAAAGTTTTTGTTATTATCATTATTATGTTTTATCCTATCACTCCAGATATATAGCTCCAGGCCTTCAGAATACCAGCCAAAATTTGAAAATTTCTTAGAAGTAACGTTTATATGTTAACATTAGAATAAAAAGAAAATAATACTATATCAATTACTTGAACTGATATGTTTTATATCTGTTGACCATTATATATACATGTATATATATCATTTTTCAGGTATATCCGAGAGAACTTCATTTGCTGACGATATTGGGTATCCATTCTCAACCTATGACAGAGATATGGATCTTGACAAAAGCAGGAACATTGCTATAGAAAGACACGGCGCGTGGTGGTATTCCTCGGGTACAAAACCGAATCTTAACGGGAGGTATTGTCAACCGGGTACAGTATGTAAAGATAGCGCAAATGGATATTCAGGTCACATTCATACTGGATTTGCGGGCTCAGAATCACTGAAGTCATCTAGGATGTTAATTAGACGTGTATGAAAAATCAAAACCCACACAGATAAAAACAAGACATGATAAGGAATGCAGTTCTTCTGTTTGTTAAAATCACATACAATTTGCTATCAGTTTTTAGCTCACCTGTCACAAAGTGACAAGGTGAGCTTTTGTGATCGCGCGGCGTCCGTCGTCCGTGCGTCCGTCCGTAAACTTTTGCTTGTGACCACTCTAGAGGTCACATTTTTCATGGGATCTTTATGAAAGTTGGTCAGAATGTTCCACTTGATGATATCTAGGTCAAGTTCGAAACAGGGTCACGTGCGGGCCAAAACTAGGTCAGTAGGTCTAAAAATAGAAAAACCTTGTGACCTCTCTAGAGGCCATACTTTTCAATGGATATTCATGAAAGTTAGTCAGAATGTTCACCTTGATGATATCTAGGTTAAGTTCGAAACTGGGTCACATGCCATAAAAAACTAGGTCATAAGATCAAATAATACAAAAACCTTGTGACCTCTCTAGAGGCCATATTTTTCATGGGATCTGTATGAAAATTGGTTTGAATGTCCACCTTGATGATGTCTAGGTCAAGTTTGAAACTGGGTCAACTGCGATCCAAAACTAGGTCAGTAGGTCTAAAAATAAAAAAACATTGTGACCTCTCTAGAGGCCATACTTTTGAATGGATCTTCATGAAAATTGGTCAGAATGTTCACCTTGATGATATGTAGCTCAAATTTGAAACTGGGTTACGTGTCTTAAAAAACTAGGTCAGTAGGTTAAATAATAAAAAAAACCTTGTGACCTCTCTAGAGGCCATATTTTTCATGGGATCTGTATGAAAGTTGGTCTGAATGTTCATCTTGATAATATCTAGGCCAATTTTAAAACTGGGTCAACTACGGTCAAAAACTAGGTCAGTAGATTTAAAAATAGAAAAACCTTTTGACCTCTGTAGAGGCCAAATTTTTCAACGGATCTTCATGAAAATTGGTCTGAATGTTCACCTTGATGATATCTAGTAAAAAATTGAAACTGGGTCGTGTGCGGTCAAAAACAAGGTATTTAGGTCAAATGATAGAAAAACTTTGTGTCCCCTCTATAGGCCATATTTTTCAAGAGATCTTCATGAAAATTGGTGAAAATTTTCATCTTGATGATATCTAGGTCAAGTTCAAAACTAGGTCACGTTTTTTCAAAAACTAGGTCATTAGGACAAATAATAGAAAAACCTTGTGACCTCTCTAGAGGCCATATTTTTCAATGGATCTTCATGCAAATTGGTCAGAATTTTTATCTTGATGATATCTAGGTCAAGTTCAAAACTGGGTCACATGAGCTCAAAAACTAGGTCACTATGTCAAATAATAGAAAAAACAATGTCATACTCAGTTCAAAACTGGGTCACGTGGGGACAGGTGAGCGATTCAGGACCATCATGGTCCTCTTGTTAGATAAAGAGGGCTGCCTTAATACAACATTATTAACATAATTGAATCATATCTCCGCTATTTCATAAACTGGCGACAAGCCATAGTTATTCTTAGGTTAGTGTAATTTTAGTCTGAATATTGGTGGTCAATTTGATAAGTAGGATATTCTAAAGTAATGGTTCGGACTGAATTAGGCTGATCAGTGTGATTATAAGAATATAAGAATATTTTAATGAGGCTGCTTATTGGGATAACAAGTATTTTCTAATGTATTGGTCTGAATCCGGTTGATCGGTGAGATGAGTGGGATATTCTTACGTTTCACTTATTAGTTGATTAGTCTAGAGGTCAATTTTCGATTTTTTCCTTTCCGGATTTGCTTCCTGTAAAATTGTCATTATTGTCGTTTTATTATTTTCACTACCGTTTGCAAATTTTGGGGTATTTGTTTTAAGATATTGAACTTGCAAGAAAAAAAGATCGTCCCTATGCTGTGCCCCACTGTGTTGTATTTTCCCGCTTGTCTGTTTGCTTGCTCTGTGCGTGTGAGTGTGGTTGTCTGTCTGTGTGTGTGTGTCTATGTCGTGTCTGTAAGTTGAATGTGTGTGTGTTTTGTTGTGTGTACGTGCGTGTCTGCACTGCTGTGGTTTGTGGTGTAGGGAGACGGCGTTTTTCTGGAAGGTCGCCTCCTTTTAAGGTATTGGACCCGTAATAGAGTACCTCCTTTTCGAAGAGTATTCAATTCCTACCATAAACCTACTTTGAATGCAATTTTCAGGGGGACGTAGGTTCAAGCCCCACTGGGACCAACTTTTTTTTCTCCATATTTTCCTTTTTTCTAGTAAGTGTTTACTTCTTTCAAGACTTATTATGGATTTATTGTACAAAAGTGGAAAACTTTCATTTTATAGGCGTTTTCTTGCTGTTCAAAGTGAATTTACCTCTGAATCAGGAGGGGTAGAGTTAGACTTTTTTAAAAATACTGAGTTACTGTGACAGGAATGGCCGTACCGGCGACAGTAACCATCAGAACAAATCAACACCCTTTACAATATTTACAAATTTATTTACAAAAGATGATTACTAACAATGAATAGATATGAAAAGAAAAAAAAAACTGATTATAAGAAAGAAAAAAAAAAAGTTCAGTATCTCTAGATACAAAAGTTCTTATAGTCCATTCTAATCTGACGTGACACAGGTCTTTAATGTAATTGTGAACTTTAAGTAGCACAAACAATATATAACAACATATCTTCTAGTCCCTTTAAACCGTGAATACGTTGATTCCGTATTGGCTCCCTATGGTGGTAGGTGATTGCATCCCTGAGCTGACTTCAGAGGATAACAAAAATCATCGTCTTTGCGGTTTACGGCACAACCAAGGGACGAAAGCTCTGCGCTGGGAATATCACATCCAGGCGAGTGAAGACAAGTGAACCTCGGGCATTGTACTTCCGGGTTATGACATCACCAGGAAAAATCGTCTGGCGGAAGAAGCTAAAATATATAACATATGGTAAGCACCATAGCAAAACAATAAGTCAGGGCATAAAACTGCTCCTTTGGGTACACCATACCTCCGTAGGCTCCCATAAATAATACGTGCTACTTATACAAAACATATGTGCTACTAAGTTCATACGTCACATGATTAAAATACGTCACTTATTACTTCCATTATTACCAAAATTAATTACTTACTTAAAAGACTAAAGTTAAAGTATGAAAAAGATATGAAAAGTATATGATGAAACATTATAGTAATGGAAATGATAAACTGCAGCTATTATTTACAACTACAAATTAACAAAATTCAATGTAAATCAAACGTTATATGATAGTTGGCATCCATATAATATCTAATGCCATACAACAAAACGGACATTGTATGTGTATGCAATAGACTGTCACACAATTTCATATTACAATAATATATACATGGTACTAGACTTGCCATATAGATTTATACATAACAATACAATGCAGTAATGGCGTTCCATAATAACGAAATGTTTGACATAAGTTTTTGAAACAAAGTACTTTATAAATATCATGTTACAAATTTCAGTACAAATTTTACATCTTATATAAATGAAACATTTTAGATTCCTCTTTCTAAATAATTTACAAAAGTCTGAAAAATTTAATAAATTATCCTGACATACTGAAACTAGCCAAAATCATGTGCCAAAAAGTAAATGTTACAGAATTCTGTAGAATGCACAAAAATTTACCAAATAAAAATCGTAATGCAAAAATCATACAAAAATCTAACAAATAAATTTCTTACCTCGATCGAGCATAAATTTCTAGCAAGAAAATAATTCAGACATAGATTCGTCTATAAAGTCGTAAGGTGGTGTGCGCAAGGCATATCTAGTCCAGTCTATTTAAAGGATAATGTCCCGCCAAATACTAAATTTCATGGGATTCACGGCTAAGCCGTGGACTCTAACTACTTTGGCGCGGATTTAAATTGACAATTTGAGGCCCATTATAGTGGTTTTGAGGATAAAAACATAAATTACTGAAGTTTATAAAATATCAACTTTCTTATTACTGAACAGAATTTAATGAAATTTACATGGAAATTTAAGTTATGAAATACAGAAAAACATGAGAGGTATTTCATGCGTGAAATCTGACATTTACCTCAATAACTCAAAAATTTACAAAAAGATGATGCAATACCTGCATTTACACTACAGATAAAATAAGGCCCGTATGTCAATTTGTGACACACGTCCCCCCTTAAAAAGAAAATTTATAATTTTCTTAGATGAAACAAAATGACATACTGAAAATAGCAAACATAAAAGAAAACACACTCTGTCACTATCTGTACACCATATAATATAGCCACCTGTCTACACTCTACTCAAATAATCTGCGCCTACATTTTCTCTACCAGGAATTGCTCTAATATTGATCCTATATGGCTGTAATGCTAATGCCCATCTCATCAGCCTGGAGTTGCTAAGTTTCGCTTTATTCAAATAAGTGAGCGGCTGATGATCTGTCTCTAATACAAAGTCTTTACCGAACAAATACCGGTGAAACTTAGCTACTGCCCATACTATCGCTAAACACTCCTTCTCTATCACTGAGTACTTTTGCTCCCTAGGTAGCAATTTTCTACTAGCATACGCTACAGGTAATTTCTCTCCATCACTTTCCTGAAGCAATACTGAGCCTAAGCCTACATCTGAAGCATCTACTCTCAATATAAAAGTCTGATCTAAATCTGGCAACTTCAAAATAGGCGGACCCATTAAGCTAGCCTTCAAAGTCTGGAAAGCCTTTTCTTGACTTTCACCCCACTCTACAAGATTTGGCTGACCCTTTTTCGTCAAATCTGTGAGCGGAACTGCAATGGCGGCAAAATTGGGGATAAACTTTCTGTAAAATCCGACTACACCTAAGAATGAACGTATTGCCTTCTTGGTTTTCGGTCTCTCGGCATCCTGTATAGCCTGTACCTTATTTGGAACTGGTTCAAGGGTTTGAACATCTCCTATCATGTGCCCTAAACATTCTAACTTCTGAAAACCTATAAAACACTTAGTCGGTTTTGCTGTTAACTTAGCCTCTCTTAGTCTGGTTAACAACTCAGTAAGAGCTACTACATGTTCTGGCCATGTGATTGTATACACCAGGATATCATCAATGAAGCTATCTGAGTGCCCTAGGTCCTTCAAAACCTTCCGCATCAGTCTACAAAACGTTGCTGGTGCGTTAACTAATCCAAAGGGCATCTTACGGAACTGGAACAAACCTTTCGGGGTTTCAAAAGCAGTCATGGGTTTTGCCTTTTCAGACAAAGGAACCTGCCAGTAACCTTTGCTCAAGTCTAGTTTAGAAAAATATCTATACTTAGATAGCTTTGAAAACATCTCCTCCATGTTTGGCATAGGTTCAGCATCGAAAACCGTCAGTTTGTTGACCTGATGAAAATCTATACAGAACCTTATACTGTTATCTTTTTTCCTTATGAGGACAATAGGGGAGGAAAATGGAGCATTTGATGGTTCGATTACTCCCAACTCCAACATTTTATCTACTTCCTCTTTCACTACTGGCTGCGAATGAAAAGGAATAGGATAACCCTTTACTCTTATCGGATCTGTAGTTGACAACTGAATATCATGTTCAACTAAGTTAGTATTTCCAGGAATATCTGTCAGTACATCTGAGAAATTTTCTAACAAGTCTACTACTTCCTGCTTACATTCTACTGGTAACTCTGAATTTATCTCTACATCTTTGTACGTTTCTGTACCCTGCTTTATAGGACACAAAACTATATCCTTTTCTACTCTACTTGAAAACTCATCACTACTTTCATTCGGATCTAATCTGTCATAATCTCTCTGATCCTCCTCTACAATAGCTGCTCCAACCTTACTTAATATACCCTTATCTGGTATAGACTTACTATCATCCTTCCTTTCACAGTACTGTTTCAGCATGTTTGCGTGAAAAGTTTTCAACTTTCCGTCTACATCTATCCTGTAATCTAGTCTATTTACTACCTCTACTACTACGTAAGGACCCTTCCAATGTAACAACAACTTATTATGTTTCGTAGGTAACAATACAAGTACCTTACTACCTGCCTTAAACCTCCTATCTCTAGCCTTCCTATTGTAATACTTCTTGTATCTAGCACTACTTTTTGCTAACTGTTGCTGAGCTATCTTACACGTATCCTCCAACTTTTCTTGCAAATCCATAACATACTGGTAAGTGGTTTTAACCTCATCATTCTCCGTCTTACCAGCCATAACTCTCTTAGCACAGTTATCGGTCCACGGATTGTTCTACCATAAAGTAACTCAAAGGGAGAAAATCCCAAACTTTCTTGCGGAACTTCACGGTAAGCAAACAACATAGCATTCAAATACCTATCCAATCTCTAGGTCTCTCACTACACATACGCTTCAACATCTGCTTTAAACTACCGTTAAACTTCTCTACTAAACCGTTACACATAGGGTGATACGGTGTTGTAGTTAACTGCCTTAATGACAATAACCTACTAACTTCTGCCATAAGGTCTGACGTAAACTGCGATCCACAATCGGTAAGCATTTCCTCTGGCACTCCTAATCTACTGTACATATCTACTAATGCCTCTGCTACTCTCTCAGTTTCAATACTAGGTAGTGCTATAGCTTCTGGATATCTAGTAGCATAATCTACCATAGTCAAAATGTACCTGTTTTTCCTATCAGTCATAGGTTCGATCGGACCAACGATATCGACGGCAACTCTCTTAAACGGAGTATCAATCAAAGGCATTTTTCCTAACGGAACTTTACTTACTCTACCCTTAGCTATAGTACGTTGACAAATACTACATGACTGACAGTACCTCCTAACCTCTGCCATTACTCCTGGCCAGTAAAATTCGCCTAATACCCTATCACTAGTTTTCCTTATACCTAAATGGCCTGACAGTAACGAATCATGTGCAACTTTCATCACAGTTTCTCTAAGACATTTAGGTACAATCAACTGTCTACTTTTGTCTAAATTCTGGGCGGTATACTCTCTATATAACAATCTATTCCTAATCTCAAACTTAACTGAACCTTTACCTCTACACTGCTTAATCGTACCTTCCTCAGCCTTCTTTCTACACAAATCTAACGTGCTATCTTTCTGTTGCTTTTCTAAGAATTCCTCTCTAGATACATCTAAAATCTGAGACGGAACTTTAAGCTTTACTTGCTTCTTAACTTTGGCTTGCGCCCTAGTCTCTACTGCTGACGCTAAACTACTAAACTGAGGTTCTACAGCTCCCTCTACGTTACCAATTATAACATCATTGGTAGGATTATCTACAACCAACGCCTGTACTGTACCCTTGAAATACGGACAATCAATATCTATTCTAGCTACATCTAGCCTATGTTCACTCCCATCTATGTACTTACATCTACGGGTTTTCTCTAAAAACTGACTTGCTTCTACTAAGTCCCGTTTCACTATCACACATGTACAACCTGTATCTCGCATAGCGATTACATCCCTACTATTACAAGTACCGGGTTTTGTAGGACATGTACTTACACTAAGCATACCTAACTCCTCTACATCACTTAGTTCTATAATACTATTTCCACTCTCTGACCTACTTGACTTACTCCTATCTCTATCTCTATTTCTTCCTCTACCTCTACTCCTAGATCGGTCACGGCCTCTACCTCTATTTATATTTTCCTTACTATTTCTATTCTCCCCTTTACTACTTTCCTGCTCTACCTCTAACTCTGCTGCTGCATTGGCACTATTACCGCCGTACTTTCCACTCCTACAGTAATATGAGCTATGCCCTATTCGACCACACTTATTACACTTCAGTACACCAAAGGGTTGAAAACCTCTACCTCTATTAGCAACATTGCTACTACCTCTATTACTAGTGCCTACATTACGACTACTAGGATACTGTCTCTGAGGTATTTCATATGGTTTATAGCTCCGGTCCTTATTGGTTCGATTCACGACATACTTGGGACCTCCACGAGTCTTTGCAAACAAATCTGCATCTTCTGCTACATCCTTAGCTTTAACTAACCTCTTACTACTCAAATTCTGGTATAGTTCTCTATTACATACATCTAAAAATTGGTCCCTAAGAATAAAATCTAACAATCCTTCGTACGTTTTATCTACCTTACTCAATCTAAGCCAACCATCTAAATATCTACTTATTCTGGCTAGAAACATCACAAAGGTCTCATTATCACGAGGCCTCTCAGTTCTAAACTTTTTCTTATAGCCATCGTCAGTGAGTTCGAACTGACGTAGCAAAGCGGCTTTCAGTTTATCATAATCCTTCCTATCTTCCAACGGAAGCCTATCAAAAACCTCTCTTGCCGTACCCTTTAGAAGGAACGGTAAGTTAAGTGACCATATCTCTTTATCCCAATCCTGCGCAACAGCGTACGTTTCGTACACATTCAAGTACGCATCCATGGAATCAATTTTCTCATCAAAGGGAGACATCTTAACCTTTACCTTTTTCTTACTCATCTTTTCTAAGTCTGTCTTAAACTTATGCTCTGTTTCTAATTTCCTACTTTCTGCTTCCTCCTTCTCTGTTTCTAACTTCCTAGCTAACACTAACTTCTCCTTCTCCATTTCTAACTTTTCCTTCTCAGCCTCTAAGCTACTACGTCGTTCATATTCTATCTTTTCCTTCTGCAACCTAGCTTCTAACTCTAATCTTTCCCTATCTGCTTCTAATCTATTCTTTTCTGCTTCTAAACTACTTTGTTTTTCATATTCTATCTTTTCTTTCTGCAACCTAGCTTCTAATTCTAATCTATCTTTCTCTGCCTCTGCTCTTAATTTCTCTGCCTCTAATCTATCTTTCTCTGCCTCTAATCTACTATGTCTTTCCTCACGTTCCCTAGCCTGCTCTTCCTTAACAAAGTTACGTAACTCCTCTCCTTCATAACCTAACTCCTTTCCTACCTTCGTTAACTCTACTACACTAGTCATGATTACACTACGTTAACACTATATACCACTACAGTACAACAGCTACTATAACAACCTGAGACACTAAATAAACAATCGTGAGGGAATACTAGACTACACTAGTTTACACTAAGGCTATACAGTTACCACTGAAGCCAAAACAAAATACTATACTCTACGTATATACTACACAAAACGTCCTCACTAAAATAATACACTAAGTTGCGCAACAGTACTATGTGTCAATCAAGGTTGCATAGGCAACAAGCAACAAAGTACAGTGACAGTAGGCTGCAACAATACCCTAGCCTTATCAAATATCAATCAACTGTAACTAGTGTTAACACTTTAGTGTAACAAATAAAACAAAAATAAATCAAAGTGCTTTATCCTAAGATAAAGTATAGGTATAACACAACAGTGTAGCACTAAAACATAAGAGTAGGTTAAAAGTATATGCAAGTAAACAAGCTTGCTAAAACACACAAATTAAAAAAAAAATACTGTATCTGGTATGTATACAGTACACTAATACAAAATAGGATCACTGGGAGAAGTAGGGCGACGCACAAGTAAGAGTGAGTAGGATAACTCTCCTTGTCAAGGGCGGTCACTCTCAGCACAGATATATGGTGGCTTAATCATAGAGTGACACAAAATAAACCCAAAAGAAAAATAAAAGGAACGAACTCACCCCAGAATCCAAGTGTCGTAAACAACTGTCTATCAGTCTGTGACCACAAAAGCTGGTTAGCTGAAGCTACGGATCTGTCTTGTCTTGTCTGAGGTAAGACGTCACTCTGAAAAATGAATAAAACTATTATATGTGTAACAATAAAACAAAACAAGAGGAATCTTTACAAATTATTGCTGCAGTTAAATGGGTGTTAATAATGTTCGAATAGCTACTGTGTCTGGTCGACCAATCCCACTTCTGACACCATTGTGACAGGAATGGCCGTACCGGCGACAGTAACCATCAGAACAAATCAACACCCTTTACAATATTTACAAATTTATTTACAAAAGATGATTATTAACAATGAATAGATATGAAAAGAAAAAAAAAACTGATTATAAGAAAGAAAAAAAAAAAGTTCAGTATCTCTAGATACAAAAGTTCTTATAGTCCATTCTAATCTGACGTGACACAGGTCTTTAATGTAATTGTGAACTTTAAGTAGCACAAACAATATATGACAACATATCTTCTAGTCCCTTTAAACCGTGAATACGTTGATTCCGTATTGGCTCCCTATGGTGGTAGGTGATTGCATCCCTGAGCTGACTTCAGAGGATAACAAAAATCATCGTCTTTGCGGTTTACGGCACAACCATGGGACGAAAGCTCTGCGCTGGGAATATCACATCCAGGCGAGTGAAGACAAGTGAACCTCGGGCATTGTACTTCCGGGTTATGACATCACCAGGAAAAATCGTCTGGCGGAAGAAGCTAAAATATATAACATATGGTAAGCACCATAGCAAAACAAATAAGTCAGGGCATAAAACTGCTCCTTTGGGTACACCATACCTCCGTAGGCTCCCATAAATAATACGTGCTACTTATACAAAACATATGTGCTACTAAGTTCATACGTCACATGATTAAAATACGTCACTTATTACTTCCATTATTACCAAAATTAATTACTTACTTAAAAGACTAAAGTTAAAGTATGAAAAAGATATGAAAAGTATATGATGAAACATTATAGTAATGGAAATGATAAACTGCAGCTATTATTTACAACTACAAATTAACAAAATTCAATGTAAATCAAACGTTATATGATAGTTGGCATCCATATAATATCTAATGCCATACAACAAAACGGACATTGTATGTGTATGCAATAGACTGTCACACAATTTCATATTACAATAATAATATACATGGTACTAGACTTGCCATATAGATTTATACATAACAATACAATGCAGTAATGGCGTTCCATAATAACGAAATGTTTGACATAAGTTTTTGAAACAAAGTACTTTATAAATATCATGTTACAAATTTCAGTACAAATCTTACATCTTATATAAATGAAACATTTTAGATTCCTCTTTCTAAATAATTTACAAAAGTCTGAAAAATTTAATAAATTATCCTGACATACTGAAACTAGCCAAAATCATGTGCCAAAAAGTAAATGTTACAGAATTCTGTAGAATGCACAAAAATTTACCAAATAAAAATCGTAATGCAAAAATCATACAAAAATCTAACAAATAAATTTCTTACCTCGATCGAGCATAAATTTCTAGCAAGAAAATAATTCAGACATAGATTCGTCTATAAAGTCGTAAGGTGGTGTGCGCAAGGCATATCTAGTCCAGTCTATTTAAAGGATAATGTCCCGCCAAATACTAAATTTCATGGGATTCACGGCTAAGCCGTGGACTCTAACTACTTTGGCGCGGATTTAAATTGACAATTTGAGGCCCATTATAGTGGTTTTGGGGATAAAAACATAAATTACTGAAGTTTATAAAATATCAACTTTCTTATTACTGAACAGAATTTAATGAAATTTACATGGAAATTTAAGTTATGAAATACAGAAAAACATGAGAGGTATTTCATGCGTGAAATCTGACATTTACCTCAATAGCTCAAAAATTTACAAAAAGATGATGCAATACCTGCATTTACACTACAGATAAAATAAGGCCCGTATGTCAATTTGTGACAGTTACACGCGGTAAAAGTTCTCTATTTTGCCTTCATTCTTTATATTACATATTGTGGAAGAAATGCAGGTAGATTTTACTTCTGCCCCAAGGTTATTTTTGAATGAAGTGAGCAAAATTCAAAACAGACCCACAGGATTCGACCTTAATTTATCAATGTTAGAGTTAGAATTCTGTCTCATTAAATCTGTTTACTTGAGGCACCCTAGAAAAAATGATATTTACAGTTTTATTTTGTTTTTTATAATTGTTTAACAATAGTTTGATGTTTCCTTTATCAAAATTAATGCTGTAATGAATTCTCTACAAACGTTTTAGATAGTGGCCATCACATTGAAATTTGTTTCTACTTGAGCTTGACGAAATACCATAAATTATACAAAATTTACAAAAAAAAACGGCACGGTAAAAGTTGTTTAAAATTTGCAACACAGTGCAAAACATGGTCAACTTTAAGAATATACCAAGCAAATGCCATTTTTTAAACATTACTTTTACGGGTCCAATACCTTAATTATTCGTCTTTGCTTTTTTTTTAAATTGCTACAACACCAACACCCTTTTTCTGCCCCTTCCCCCACCACCCACACACACTTTTGTATTTTACATGTAATAAATATGTACATGTTTGGCTTTTAAAGCACCTCGTCTGCTATAATATTATTTTCAGTTACAGTTGGCCGTTTTCGCGGTACATGACTTTATCGCTGTGTTGGGAGTTGTAAGACAACACGTAAAGGCTTGCAAATAGATTGCGTGAGCTAGATAAATATCGTTAACATCACTTGCATGTGTAATAAAATTTAAAAGGTAAGGATATATTTCCCGGAAGCACGGAACTGCATCTGGGAAATCTACATCTACTTCAGACTTTGAGTGAAATAATGACATTATTACTATCAAATGAAAATAATTTTACATGAATTGTGTTTTAAGTGTAAGATATATTTTTGAACATACAGTTCAACTTCTCCAGAGCGACACTCTTTCAAGCAAAAACCTCTCTATAACAACATTATCAAAATTTCCCTGAGCTAAAATATATACTATCGAATTTACCTCTCTAGAACAACAACCTCTGCATAACAGTCGATATTTGTATCTCCAGAAGGGTGTCGCTCTACAGAGGTCGCACCGTACTTATATGATATGAGATATTGATTACATCTGTGTGCATACAAATAATATGCAAATGATATTTGAGAAGGTATGTGAAAATCGAAATTTTTTTTTTGTATGCGGTTGTGTGATGCACAGAAGAAAACAAATATATCCATAGTGCATTTGTGTAATGTTTGTTTACAAATCAAAATGATCTATATGCTTTGCATGTGATATATATGTTATCAAATTTATATATGTCTCTTTAAAGGTTGTAAATTGCTTTACTCTTGTGAGTTAAACGGTCCTTAGTCCTGTATGGACGATTGCTGGTGGTCAATTAATAATCTTGTTTTAAGAGTCAGTATATCAAAGCTCTGCTTCACAGTACTTAAAATCAAGAGCAAAAGACTGTATCTGAACAAAAGTGAAACAAACGGTTTGTTGTAGAGAAGGGAGTTGCCTTTCGTCGATACTGTTTTGGGATTAGTAGTCACTGTGACTCGAGTCATACAGCCGTTAATCGTTATGCGAATAATACTTGTGGTCTTTGAATAAACTCTGTTGTATTTGATCAGTAGATGACCATTTACATTTAATGGTCCAGTGCATCAACGGACAATGTTACTGTGAATAAGGGTCTGGAAATGGCTTACTACCAATAACTTAAGACTACCTCCAAACTGCATATGATGATTAAATGGGAACGTTGAAGATCCTTATTGTTTTGGAGTACTTCAACTGCTAATATTAAGAAGAACTTGGAAACTAAATTCAAATTACGTACTTCATAATATACGATGAACCATCATGTTCGGGCGTATGTACTGCATGTTCTGTATGTTTTATATATTATATGTAAAATGCAAAATCCTTTCTACTATATTGTGATAAAAGTCCTAAAAATAACACATTCGTTCATGTTCAATTTTCCTTTATAATGACGTATTATTTTTAAGTATATAGCGTAATATACTTTTCCAACCAATTGTTTGTTGTACGTTACGACTGAAGTATTTCTACGTTCCCACTAAACGTCTGATGCACCTTATGAGATAAATATTTCCAACATTCTACTAAGCGTCTGATATGCAGTATGAATATTATGCAGCGAATGAGTACATAGTCAAACAAGTATCAATTTTCCCAAAATACGTCTGACAGTCTTAAGGTATGTTTAAAGCATTAATGTTTTTGTAAGTATGCAATATCGAATCATAATAATTTCCTTTGTAACTATTTTTGCAGCGAAACTGGAAGAAAGCAATCTAGCTTTTTGAAATTGATACACAAATACACATTGGTGACAGTCATTATGCTTCTAGTTACCATTATAAGTCTGATGTTATTTCAGCGCCAGAGAGGTACTTAGAGTCTGTCGGTTGTTATCAGTGTGTGATTATAGTCATTTGGCAGTCATTATAAAGCCTACACGGCAAAATGTTAACCATAAGGTATTTTACGGTCGTTTCACCATTGGTGGCCATAAAACCTCTGACGGACATTATGTGTCTGGCAACCATTAATCATATGGCGGTCATTGCGAATCTAGTGGCAGTTAAACCTCTGATGGTCATTTTATGTCTGGTTACAATTAAGTATATGACGGCAATTTTATGTCTGGTTGCAGTGAAGCCTTTATTGGCTACTTTTTGTCTGGTGGCCACTAAGTATATGACGGCCATTTTATGTCGGGTGGTAATTAAATGTATGAAAGCCCTTTTGCGTCTGGTGGCCAATAAGCCTTTGGTGGTCATTTTGTGTCTGGTTGCCATTAATTAAGCTTTTGATGGCCATTAAGTAAATGCTGTTACATTTTTTTTCGCCTCTGCCTTGGATTAAAGGTTGTATTCACTTAAAATGCTGTATCAATTTCATGTAAATGTTAATTATTTCAGATTTTCATGCTCATCTGCTGCAAATTCTAAATATTAACCAAGTGATAATCCTATATAATATATAAAATCATATACAATAACTGATGTTATTATATCGTTACAATAACAATGCATATGAAAGCAATTAAACAAACTTCGGATCAAACAAAAAAAAAGTAGTAATTGCTTCAAGTCAGACTGCAAAACAAAATTAGTAATTCTTACATAGAGATTTAAAAGATCAATGTTGAATAATTTGATTCAATAAGCTTACCGTTTCTGATTGTTACAGCAAATTATGTGACGATTTCTTACGCAACATGTTAAATGATTTCACACGACATATGTAGTAGTCATTATTCCTTAACAGAGTGCACATATGAGCAGAAATTCATCTTCAAATTCACATAGAAATGGAGCCACTTAAATATGCTTTTAAGACATCGCATTTTCTAAATAAAGTCGTATAACATTTATATAGGCAAATGGCCCCCAATTTTAAAAAAATTAAAAACACCGATAACAGTGTTAAAATCGACAGTTTTCGTTAAATTTAACTTTAAACTACCGAACTGTGTCGTTTTTGATTTTAACACATTCTCAGTATTGATGTAAAAAGTGTTCAAAGTACGAATGGTATAGGTATTTTGTGTTAAAATTGCTGAATTTGGCCAATTCAGATATGTTTAATAGAGATGCACTCGCGTAGACCGATGTGAAGAAGGAGACCGGATTATCGACTAAAACTGTTTCTCAAAGTAATTACCGTAACAAATATGGAAGCAGCGACAACTAAGTTATGCATACATTTATTCCTTATTTAAAAGATAAACCCCATGGATCTCCTCCTGCACACTAATGCTGCACATATCTTCGCAGTAACAGACAACAATCTCCTTGGATTGGACCACACAGAACTTACACATCTATATATCTATATTTGGCCTATTGTGTGATCAACTGATACTATATACCTTCTGTAATTTCTGATATAAAAAATTATCGCACACACATTAATTTGTCTTTTTTTTGACCGCGTTTCATGCATAATTGAATTATGCAGTAAGGTATTACAACTGGATGTCTATGTGGAAATATTTTGTAAGTTAACAGAATACAGATATGAGGAAAGTGCAAATCTGCTGTACCAATTTGGTGCATTAGCCTATACGTTTGTGCGTCTTTCTGGTGGCAAAAAAGCACTGATTCAATATTATATATTACCACTGTTAGCAACCACAACCTGTCTATGAAGACAGCGGTATTTTCTATGATCTGGATGACACTCGTGTTGGTTATCAGTAGGCCTATATAATTCATGGCTGGTGCCATCTAACAGCCACTTGTAGAGGCCAACGTCATCGCAACCAGTTCTGAATATTTGGCCACTGCAAATACGATGAAAGTTCAACATCAGGTGTAGGAAAAGAACGCTTTTATTTCCGTCTCAATGTACTAAAGTCTAACACCAAACATGCTTGACAACTTCTGGAAGGATTAATATGTCCTCAACCTCATTAGATTATTAATCGCCTGTTTAGCTCCATAGGGCTGAGATCACCGCTTAATACCCCAGTCACACATACGGCGCAGAAAGCTACGTCAAGCCACGGATAGAAACTTAATAATCCGTATCGATCCGTACAGGAGCCTTGCGGATTGGTACGGATTGATACGCATTGATACGGATTACTACTTTAAGGTACGGCTTAGGTACGGATCGATACGGATTACTACGTTTCTCTCCGTGGCTAGACGTAGGTATCCGCACCGTATGTGTGACTGGGGTTTTACAGATCGCAGGTCGCGAGTTCGATCCCCTGGCGGGCCGTATGTATTACGTAACCATTTGATAAAAGACATTGTGTCGGAAATCACTCGTCCTCCACCTCTGATTCATCTAATTATTTGCGGAGAAAAGGTTTGTATTGGACACTGGCTAGGCTAACTGCCCGTCGTTACATTAATGAAATACTATTGAAAAATCTAACATTTTTACAACATTTCACTGTTCTGGCGTCACAATTATTACGTCATAGCGTCAAACGGTATAGCGGCGCATTGAAAAAGAAACTAACGAGAACAAAGAAAGGTGTGCTTATAGATCTATGTGAAAAAGTGGCATTCATACATGAACGAAGAAATATATCAAGCTAATTATATGCAAGTGTAGCAATATGCAGTACGAAAAGTATAGTATACACATTGGCACCGGGCCATTCCACAGGGGTTTTATTACGCAATATCAGAAATAAAGTATCTTACTTATTTTCTTCAGGATTTGATTTTAACCCTGCAAAATTTAGTGTTGAATACAAACCTGCCATATAGCGCAAATTATGGACCAAAAATAAAGGCATGTAATAGTTACAGCTATATCCATCTATAGATAAACAATTGTGACCTTACAAGAGCTGTTTGCAAAATCAATTTTATAAGCTGTGACCATATGCATAAAGCAATTTTGCATGCTGTTACGTTTGACCAAATGACTTAAAAATAGGGATCATCTACCGGCTACAGACAAGCATTCTGTAAAGATAAGCAGCAAAACAATTTGTGTTTATTAAGTATGAACTAGAAAAGTATTCATTCGAAACAAGTATCACAACGGTAGAGTTATCTGTATTGTTACATCATTTAATTAAGCCCCAGTCAGATATACCTTATTGGCCAGGGAGAGGACGGGGACTTTCCCACGGAGATGCAAATATTAAGAAGAAATATTCTCTGTGGTGACACTTAAAGTCTGCTCTTCAGTTTGGAGAATCCCGCCCTCGTTCGCGTTCCGGAAGTAGGTATCACACAACTTATAGTACATGGCCGCTAAAAGTACCATCCGTCACAACACTTTATAACAAAAGCCACAATCCAGACTGTGAGAAACGTTGTAAAGGAAACCATCACAGATTTATTAGCCTGAAGAGAAGTCCTCAATAAACTGCCGGGACTAGTAGTCATCTGGAAAGCCTTCTGTAGTTTGGATTAGAAATTTAATTGTTTGGCTTGTGACACTCAATGGCATCATGTTGAGGTGGACTACAAATCCATCCTGTACGGACTGCTGGTTCCAATACGAAATGGTCAGGAATTGGCACCCGCAGAAATCTGCGCAACAAGGCCATGTCTTTTTCTTGTCTAGGCGTTATCTTAGTGTTATCAGCAGTTCTGAGCATTCTCTCAATATCCAATTCATCTAACGAAGCAGGCCTACCCAAAAGCCATATAATAGCTTGAATCAAAGCATTTCTCCTATCCCGCAGAACCTGTTCATCATCAGGTCTGAGGCTTTCGTCGAAAATCCCGGGCACATGGTTACAAAGCGTTAAATTTCATGTAGATAATTGGATCAGTACAGCTAGGTACCCAGTAAGGCCAGGAACGACTTTTACCCGAGGATTTTCGTCTTTCCTGTACAGTTTCTCTGACCTGAAGTAGAATATCATCAGTCTTTGGTTTCTTCAGAACTGTTGTAGATATAACCATAGGTTCCAGAGGGACTGCTCTTGCTGGTCTCTCCTTCATGCCTACAGTCGATTGCTGGCTATCAACGGTCAACCCCTGCCAAATGTCACGTGGCGTTACACATTCCTGAAGCCTGGTTGGTCTGATAATTTTGGTGCATTTTCATTTTCGTTCTTCCCTGAGCTAGAAGCCCAACTGGAGGTACAGGAATGTGACCCCATTTTTGTTACGGAGAAAGCAGCCCGTTCTTGGTGATGATGAGACGAGCTAGAAGCCCGGTCATCCTAGCAAGACTTTAAACGGTCTGAATGCTTTTTTGTGTGTCTTCAGCCATACTGTCCTTGAACCTCGGGGTTCGTGTCTATGTTCTCTCGGATGTCTAGATAAGGAGCTTGAGGCCCTCTTGTCGACTTTATTGTCTTTATATCTATGTTCTTTTTGATGTCTAGGTGAGATTTAGAAGCCCTCTTCTGGTCTTCCTTGTCTGGAGATCTATTGGAAGCTCTAGGAGACTTCGGCTTGGAGACTTCCTGAGGTGCTTTCACCTGCAAAATCCTGGATTTCTCAGTCAGTCTAGGAAACTTCCTGGGACTGATTACGGCAGTAGCTAATAGTGAATCTGCGTGCTGATCCACTTCAATGGATTGTGTTGGTTCTGTTGCAGTTTCTGTATTAACCTGAACTAATGGTGACGCAATAAGTTCGTCTACGTTTTGTTTCAAATCCAATACATCATCATCAACACTTTCGTCTCCTGCTTCATTTTCCGACGTTTTATCAAATTTTGAAGTTGGAAAGTAACGGATATCCCTTTTCCCTTTTGTTGGATCATATATTTGTTCCTCAGGTTTAGGTAGATCTAGGAGCTTCCAAACATTGTTGCTGATCCAATCCCTGTTTGCAATTTGGAAGGTCAACATACTATGTGCTGCCTCTTTCAACCGCTGTTGAAACCTTCTTTTGTTTATGGTGGCATCTTTCTTTTCCTTGACAAGGTTTACAATTTTGATCAGGGTTTTCAGCAGCAATTCAGCTTTTTCTCTCCCTGTCAATCTTGGGCAAAGTGAAAGGTTCTTGACGAACTCATCGGCTGTGAAATTACCCCGACCCTTTTCCAGATGTTCTTCCGCTGTTGTCAGGAAGTCCTAGACGTTATAGTATTCAGCCATACCTGAAAAGTACAAGCAAAATGACATATATGTTTTACGCTCACCCTTAACATTATCTTTTGTCCTTACATGCCTTGCTCGTATATTTGTCGATGCTAAGGGTGTCAGTCGCGGTGATGTTAATACAGATCCGTGGAATCATCCATCACTGTGACAATAGTCGCACTGTATCATACATCTTTCGTTCCATGTTTCCTGAAGATACAATACACATCGTTACCACGATCACTGTCATCTTGCTGTGAAAGGTCTGTGTAATCAGGTGATTCTTTGTATTTCGTAATCTACATGGGTATATTTCGATTATCGCAAGGCATCATTCTATCGTGATTCGTTACGAAAACTGCATTCTGCAATTTCATCCGATATAAATATGATCTTTCTCGAAATTGCGCCCATGGATCTGAAGTGGAAAGTCGAACGACTGAAAAACTCATCGATTGCTGCCTTAGCTGTAACTTCAGCTCTCTGCGAAGGTAGCGGTACATATTCAACCCACTTGGTAAACTGGTCTACCATCATCAAACAATGTTGGTTTCCTTGTGCAGGTTTTGATAATGGTCCCATAAAGTCTATGTGTACATAGGTGCTCCCGCTTGAGATTCTGGCAAAGGAAATCTACCATAGCATTTCGTTTTCCTGTTCAGATTACAAACATTACAGAATAATACATATCCTTCGACGTCTTTTGAAAGCCGAACCCAGAAGAATTTTTCCCTTAGCTTGGCTTTAGTTCCGGCTACCCATTGATGCCCTGAAGAAGGTATATCGTGATGCCATATAAATGCTTGCTCTCTCAGACTCTGGCACTACCAACTGAAGATCTTCTGTATCTGGATTATTCTTAAGAAGTACACCATCAATCAACAGGAATAATTCTTTATTAAGCCAATGGCATTTTGTTTCTGGACTGGATAGGAATAGAATTCCGGTTCTTTCTGTCTTTTCAACCAGACGATAATGACACGCAGATTTTTGTCTTTTACCTGTTGTGTTAGCAACTTTTCGAAAGTGAACCTCCAACAAGGAAGTTGAGTTGTACTGGAAAATATCGCTTCATTAACTGGGCATGCGCAAAGGTAGCGCTGATCACTATCCCCATTGAAACGATATCAAAATTTGATTCACTTCCGCCAAGACCCAGGAGGTCTACTGTAAGAACACTGTCTAGAAGACTGTCAGATGTACCATCTAGAAGACATTTACACCGTTCAGGATCCCAGGGCTGTTTAAACTCTGGTTTACTGTTGAAATCTGCATTGTTGTACTCCGAACGAACAGTATCCTTTACAATTGCTACCTTTTCTATCGTTGACTTGTTCATCTCTGCAGGTGTCCCTAAATGGAAATTACTGTTCTTCCTTACGGCTGTCTGACTTTCCAATATTGACAGTTTGACCGCATCATTTACTTGTTCTGTGAATCGGTCTCATTGGCTGTGAGCTCTTGTGCAGTAATAACAACCACCACATGGCAACTCTGCAGGCTTTATGCCAGATATATATGCTGAACATGATACCAAGGTGTCCGGAATCCTTGAAATTGTATCCGCATTTATGTGTTTAACCCCAGGCAGATGTTTACAACAATGTATTGAGACAGTTCCTCAATCCATCGTGCCAGCTGACCCTGCGGTTCTTTGAATCTTGATAACCAAGTCAAGCTCGGATGATCTGTTCTCCTCACTGTGAAGACTTTGCGTAGAAGGTAATGTCTAAACTGTCTAGTAAACATAACACTGCTGAAAAGTTCTTTTCTGGTGGTGTAGAATGTTTTCTGTTCCGTAGTCAATGTAAAACTGCTAAACGCAACTGCCTTTTCAACTCCATCTTGCACTTGAAGAAGTTCTACACCTATATCCTTGTCTGACACATCACAGTCAAGAATAAATGGATCCTTGTTGTTTGGTAAATCGAGAACTAGTGGTTCAGTTTAACGCCTCAAATGACGCTCTTTCCTTTTCGCCCCAGTTAAACTGTTTTTTTTCCCTATTAATTTGTAGAGTGATTGTTCCACGAAGTTCTTTACAAAAAAACGATGAAAGTTGACGAATTCTAAATACCGTTCTACGTCTTTCGATGAGGTAGGTACTGGCCAATAAGCTACCGTTTCTGTGTCTTCTGTAGTCATAGATAAATTATTTTTGCCAACGATTCCCTCATGGAATTCAACTTCAGTCTGGAAGAAAATACATTTTCGTGCCTTTGTGGTCCTGTATTTGTTTGTTTGTCCTTGTGTGTTTTGTGTGTGTGTGCGTGCGTGCGTGCGTGTGGTGTGCGAGTGATGTTCGTGCGTGCCTTTGGGGAGGCTGCGTTTTTGGAACGTGGCTTTCCCTGTTGGATATTCTTCCTTGTTGTTTTTTTTACTGTTTTAACAGAATTACTTAAAGACATTTCTGAGCCCTCTTGTACAACATACTTGCAAGTATCTGAATGACTAGAAGTTATGTTTCAAAAATACCATGTATTTCAAATGCAGTTTGCGATTTCTTTACCTTTCTTGAATGTCTTTTAAGAGTTTGTGCCATTGATTTTCCGTTTTTAAAGATCTAACTGTTAATGGCATCATTACACCCAAACGACGATCCAGCAGTTTATCTGGCTCTATGAAGTTTTTTGTTTGTAGAAGTTATGTTTCCAAAATACCACGTATTTCGAAGGCAGTTTTAGATTTCTTTACCTTTCTTGAATGTCCTATAAGAGTTTGTGTCATTGATTTTACAAACTACTAGTTCCGTTTTTGAAGATCTAACTGTTAATGGCATCATTACACCCAAACGACGATCCAGCAATTCATTTGTCTCTATGAAGTTTTTTGTTTGTTTGTTTTGGGTTTAACGCCGTTTTTCAACGGCGGGCAGTTAACCGAACCAGTGTACCTGGATTCTGTACCAGTACAAACCTGTTCTCCACAAGTAACTGCCAACATCCCCATACGAATCAGAGGTGGAGAACTAATGATTTCAGATACAATGTCGTTTATCAAATAGTCACGGAGAACATTATGCCCCGCCCGAGGATCGAACTCACAACGCTCTAGGTACTGAGTTATGCGAGCGGGCACAGGCTATAATTATGAAGTAGTCGTTTAGCTGACCATCCATCTTGCATGACATCCGAACAGCTGAATGTGGTTCATTTTGCGACTGTTACTCTTGCAACAACTGGTTTACCTTCTTTGAACTTTGTATTCATTGGGATTCTTTCCCCATTTAGCACCAATGTGTCAGAGTGCATATCTAACATCAAGCCTAAATGATGTAGGAAGTCGTGTCGTAGCAGCATTCCATCGCCAATTGGTGACACAGAGTACAGAGGCATTTTCTTTCTGTTCTGGTGCCAGTGGGTGATACATAAACTCTTGTGAAATGATGGAAAACCTATTTCCATTCTTAAAGGTGTGGTAGTAAAACCTTTTAAGACGGTATCTTCATCTGCCATTTGCATAACGACATCTTTTACCTTGTCTGGCTTTTTGCGGTAGATTCTCATACACTTGCATTGATAAAATAGTTATTTCTGCAACTATTCTTACCTTGACCTTGGTGTTGGCAACTGTTATATACACATAGGAAGACCCTGTGCGAACTTGGTGTACGCTTACTACTTCATCTTCCTGGGTTTCTTGTGTATGCCGTTGTCCCTCTTATACTGTTGTATATGTACCAGTACTCGCCCACTTAGCTCAGTAGGTAGAGCATCGGTCTACGGATCGTAGGGTCGTGAGTTCGATCCTCGGGCTGGGTGTATGTTCTCCGTGACTATTAGATAAACGACATTGTGTCTGAAATCATAACTCCTCCACCTTTGATTCATGTGGGGAAGTTGGCAGTTACTTGAGAACAGGTTTGTACCGGTAGAGAATCCCGGAGCACTGGTTAAGTTAACTGCCCGCCGTTACATGACTGAAGGGGCCGGGTGGTTAAGGTCGCTGACTTCAAATCACTTGCCCCTCATCGATGTGGGTTCGAGCCTCACACGGGGCGTTGAATTCTTCATGTGAGGAAGCCATCCAGCAGGCTTACGGAAGGTCGGTGGTTCTACCCAGGTGCCCGCTCGTGATGAAATAATGCACGGAGGGGCACCTGGGGTCTTCCTCCACCATTAAAGCTGGAAAGTTGCCATATGACCTATCATGTGTCGGTGTGACGTTAAATCCAACAAAAAATGTTACATGACTGAAATACAGTTGAAAAACGGTGTTAAACCCAAAACAAACAAACAAACAAGAAATCTCACAAACTATACCGGTTTCCTGAATGCCGTGTAGACTAGAAGTCTTACTATTGTTTGCATTCTTGCTAACAGAAGACTGGTTCTCTGGAATGTTATCAGACTTGCTCAAGATATTGACCTTTTTTCTATGTGAGTACTAGAAGTCACTGCTAGTTTTCTGTATCTAGGCCACTTACTCCTTCGAACTCGGATAAGAGGCCTGCACACCCGGCCCTACCTTGCCTTGTTAAAATCTATATCCTTGCCTCTACCTCTACCTTTGACTTGTGCTACGTAGCTTTGTATCTAAGACAGTCTTTCTTGGCATGACCTATTTTTCTACAGAAAAAAAAAAAAACACTCGATAGAACTGTACCTTTTAGTTGTTTTTACTTTTCTGTACCAACATCCATGTTCTGCATTTTACCGGTCAGTTTCTCCATTGCTTTTTTTTATCATTTTCTCAATTCTTGCTTCAGATGGAGAATCGACAGCAATTTTCACTGTTTGTCTTGTCTCTTTACATTTTCTGCAAGTACATCGTGACCTTGACCTTTTGTTTTTGTTCTTGGGGTCTGCTCTACTACGGTTGTCTCAAGAACTATGTCTATCCCAAGATCTGCTACTTCTACTTGACCTTGATGACCTTTCAGATGACATTGATATTTCAGATGACCTTTAACTTTCAGATGATGTTGACCTATCATAGGACCTTGACCTTTTGTTGTGTGAGTGTCTAGATGTCTGTTGTCTTAAAGATCTTTCTTTTTGTTTAGTATCTTTCGAGTTTGATACACGAGACCTAGCACCTTTGTTATGTGCCCTTTTTCTTCATGATTAAGTGTCATCTGATCTTGATGTTTTATCAACCTTTTCAGTGTGTGGATGTTGGTGTTCTTATTTAGTTTCATCTGACCTTAGTGTTCTTTCGTCAGATTTAGTCTTTTAACCTTTTTGTTTTATAACAGATTTAGTATCATCTGACCTTGAATTATATTTATCTTGCTTGTGATGTTTCCTGGGAGATACAGAATGTTGAGGCGAATACTGGTATGGATATGATCTTTTATTTCTTGACCTTACATCTCATGACCTTGATCTGCGACAATTAGACCTTTGATGTGGTAACAGAGACCTATTTCTCTATTTCTTGAAGAACCATGATGTGACTCATGTTGCCATTAAGATATGTCTGACATATTCTTAGACGAAGATCTAGAAGATCTGTATCTAGTAGAGCTATGCCTTGAATATGATCTTTGATGTTTGGGCGACCTGTCACGTGTGGAATGTTTATCGGTTACATTAAGGTCGCTTGATGTGGTCGGTTCTTCTTGTAAATTTATGTGGCCGGAATATAATTTGCGCTTGACCCGGAATGGCTTTCGTGACTAGTTATTTGATGATTTACTTTCTACCAGTTCTTTATTCGATATATTTTTATCAGAGATTTTATTGGTGTAACGGTTTCTTCCTTGATAGGATTCCTTGATCTTGACCATGTACTAGAAGTTCTAGGCCAGGTAGTAATTGATGTTGCTTGATTTTGGCAATCATCAGGCTGTGGTGTTTTGGGCAAGGTTAAACATTAAAGCAATGTGTGTCCTATTCATGCATTAAATTAAGGCTGAAAACTGTTCAAGGCATTCCTCAATTTCTGATTTAATATTTCTTGTGAGGAACGGGGAGATAATGGTCACATGAGCGACATTCCTGTTGTAGTCGTAAAATATTTGTCGCAGTCGGTCGCACTTATAGACTACCTGTAATAGATGCATGTGTTGTTGTTTTGCACAGACTACCTGGTTTTGGCGCATGTGTTGGTGAACCACTGACTGCTACATTTCCCCCTGTTTTATTAATTTTATTTGTTGAAGTTACTGATAATGTGAAATCTTCTTTTTTATAGTATATGTGTTGTTAAATCACCAGGAAGCACCATAGCCAAAGCTTCTTTCCTTACAAACCCATATGTCTATCAAAATGACATTACATTGTATTTTGTTCGCCTTCTTAGATCCTATCAAAGGAATATTCTGCATTCCTCTTTGCTTGCCGTATTAATATTAATGAACATTTTGTGTGTAATCAAATATCAATTGTCGGACAAAGCGTAATCATAATTTTTGATATTATGGGTACAGAATATCGAAGAACTTATTTGTTTCGTGTATACATAGAATACGCCGAAAACAAGTTATCTCTAAGGTTTTCCTATTTAAACTTATTTCCAGAACAGAATACTGAAGGTATTATTTAATATTAGAGATCAGTATGGTAGAACTTATTTGTTTCGTGTATAGAATACGCTAAAAACAATTTATCTCTAATATGTATCCATTTAAATTTATTTTCAGAAATAATTTAATCTTCCGCAAGTAGGTATCACACCACTAAGACCCACCTGAAGTACAAGACCCCTAGCTCAAAGGCCAAGGTCACACTTAGTAGTCAAATGCTAACATGGCATAAACAGGGTCTGATTCGTGTCCGGTCCATAACTCTGTCATTCATTTAGGGATTTTAATCTCACTTGGCACAAATGTTCCCCATGATGAGACGATGTGTCATGCGCAAAACTCGGACCCCAAGCTCAAGGTCAAGGTCACAATCGGGGGTCAAAGATCAACAGGACTTTGTACCTGTCCGGTCCAAAACTCTGTCATCCATCAAGGGATTACAATATTACTCGGCATAAGTGTTCCCCATGATAAGATAACGTGTCATGTGTAACACCCATAACCCTAGCCTTAAGGTCGAGGTCACAATTTAAGAGCAAAGGTCAATAGGATTTTTTCACTGTCCGTTCTATACCTTTGTCATGCAAGACAGGATTTAAATATCAGTTGGCACAAATATACCTCTGGATGAGACAACATGTCTTGTGCAAAACCCGGGCTACAAGTCTATGGTCAAGGTCACACTTAGAGGCCAAACGTCAATTACAAAAATGACTTTGTCCGAAGCATTTCTTCTTCATGCATGGAGGGATTTTGATGTAACTAGGCACAAATGTTCACCACCATGAAGCATCCTTGTTTTTTTTGGTAAGCACGTCCATTTGTTGTTACTATAAATATATTATATTGTTACTTTCTTCATTACATGCCGTAAGGAAAAATCGAGACCACATTTTCGTGGTACAACATGCATGTTACATCGAAGTTTTAGGTGTATTTTGACCTATCACTACCTGGTAAAGAGTTTTGTGTGGACTTAAGATAGAATGTTTTTCTTCTTTTTTGATTATTTTCTCTTTCCTTTTACTATAAATGATTTGTATAATAACTTTTTTATAATTGTAAAAAAGAAGATCCAAATGATAACAACTGTAGGATTTCTTATATGCAAATTTTAATCCAAGTGTTTTGAATATATAGTTTAATATTGTTTATACATCTTTGACAGATATCAGTTCATTATGTTCTACTGCAGTAGAAAAAATTAGGTGCCTTCCAGTAGGGGAGTTTGTATTGCATGGCAAAACTTCATTTACTTGTTAACCAATGAACCCTTAGAACGAAGGTGTTTGACCCTTAATCTCCAACTTGATAAGACTGCAAAAGAAACAGTGTTTACATTTTGCATTATTTTTCTGATTTATTTACAACAGTAGATTCAACCTGATGAAAGGTGTCTAATTATTGAGTACATGTATATGAATATTTCACATTCAATGAAAGTATGACATTTACAAGCAAGGAGATATTGTTCATTGATTACTTAAATATTGATTTTTTTCTGGTGTCCTTCAGAAATGAGACACATTCTTCTGATATAAAAGAATTCTTTAACTGTCAACAGGAATATGATTGCAATTGTAATGTCTAGTTATGTAGTTTCTAATTATCATTAAAATTGTGATGTTTTGCACTAATCAGTGTTTGTTTTGCATTATATTTCAGGTAATGGCATGGATTGAGATGATTATTTGAATACCTTCAACTGGTGGTCAGTGGTCAAAAAAGTATGTCTTTTTGATAATAGAAAAATTTTCCATACACACCTTTTCTTATTATAGCCTTTCCAAGTTAATCTTCACCGTTCTTACCTTCTATTTACTTTGTTTCTACTGAAGGTATTATCACTGTAAAATAACTATTACGTATTCTGTATATCCAGGGTTGCAGTCCATAACAAGATCCTTGTGAAATTTCTGTGACCTATAATTTCTAGAATAAAAGGATATGTTTGTCATATTTATGCAAGAGTAACACCACCTCAACTGTAACACCTAAAATATAGTTGTGGTGTATGACTAATGTTCTCATGACACATTCTTTAAAATGAAAGAGCAGCTGCTGTGGAATGCCATTCATATACATGTACCTGCAAGGACATTACCTTTTAGTTACAGAAAACTGCTTTGAAATTCATTTTGTGGCATTATATCTTTAAACCTGAGGCCATATTCATAAATTATTTTCATTTAGATTATTCAATATTTTCTTGTGTTTTCATCTTAAATCTGTATTTATATCCAAGATTAAATGTAAAATATTATTGTGAATATATAAAAAAAAGTCATATTTTACAAAAAAGGTTGATAATATTGCTACTTATTTGCCTATGTAGTGTGATGAATCCTGCTTATATGAATGAATTGTTTTCATTCTAAGCATTGAAAGAGTTAAAGATTAGGAGTTGAACTATTTTCTAATTTGAAATTAAATGAATTAATATATCACACAATTATGCATATTGGTTATGTCATAAGTTATTCTTTGACTTTTTTTTATTTCAGAGAGTATTACTGTGTGTCTTTAAACATTGAATGCCCCAAAACTACCAGTATGATAAGAAGGTAATTTGGAACTCTTTTTTCTTGCCTTTCACAAAAACAAAGCCTGTAACTGAGGAATTGAAATACCTAAGGAAGATCTGAAAAATAAAACTTCAAAATACTAATTATGCTCTGATGTACAAACAGATTTTACCTTGCATTCTTATTTTTATAAAGGTGAGAAGATAATACATGTATATATTTGTTTCTGAACAGGAAATCAGTTTTCTATAAACTATGACAAAATCAGACAGATTTCAATATATGTCATACCAAAATTCAATATTTCTGTGACTCCATTTCAAAAAAAATATATTAAAAATTTATCAAGATGCTTTATAATACATTACAGAGTATACAGCTTCCCAAAATGTTTAAAGACTAAGCTGTTTTTTCTATGATGTATGTTTGATTTATCTTTTTAACCCTACGATTGAATATTTCATTTCAATTAGACTGAGTGATGGCATTGTTCCAGCAATTTGCATTTACCTTTCAACATGTTTACAGAGGAGAGCAAAACAGAGATGTATTTTTATTAAAATTTTTACATTTAACATTTTTACACAGAAAGCAAAGATATATTTTTATTTCTTTTATTCTAGGCATACTATCCAGGTTGAAACAGCCATGGAAAATGAATTTGGAGGTGCTTGCTGGAGGATCAGAAATTACAGACTTGGAGTAAATATTTGCATGATACACATTTACTGAAAAGAGACTAATTTTTATGTTAAAGTGCAATATCCACGCTTGTAACACTTACATGGGGGTTATATTTACGGTGTTGAAAGAACCTACCAGTGTTGTTACAGTGTGGATGCTTATTCTAAATTCTTGATAATCAAGTGTTTTTAATATTTTACAGATACCTATTATTTGTAAAACTGCTTATCACATTACTACATCATTATTTTATACAGAAAGTTTGAAAGTTTGTGGTTACATAATATATGTTTATATGGTAATAAATTTAAATTAGTAACACATTTTGTTTCTGTGTAAATATCTTGGTTTTTGAAAAATGAAAATGAAACATTCAGTGAACATCGTCTGTCAACAAGTTCTTATTAATGCAACAAAACTGATGAAAAGTTATGCAGTTACTTTTCAAAAGTTCATGGAATAGCAGAATACACATAACATTGTATAGTATTCCTAACTTGTATCTGAAACCATCATAAATTAATTGCAGGATTAAATTTCTTCACTACGGGAAAGGAATAATTTTATTTAATTTCTTTTTATTTCAGATAACGTATTTTATTTTTGCTTTATGGAAGAAATAAAGGGAAAAATAAAAAGGACATGTAATAGTAATTTTTGTCAAATGGATTTGATTACAAGCAATAAGAATGATACATTCTTTATAAAAATATTCCATAGGTGATCTTATAAACTAAATATGGTAAGGGGAGGCATAAAAATAGCGGGAGTGGAAGATGATCTAACAATTTAAATAGTATGGCCTTACATATATAAATCAATAAATATTTACCGGCAATAATATTGATTAGGTATGATGCAGCTATATGATAAATATATGTTTTAAAATGGTGATTTGTTAGAAAAAAAGCTGATATATACAGTGTTGAAAAAAATCTAGAAAGTATAGATCCCTCGGAATCACCAAGAACAAGGCAAACAGGCTGCAGAATTATGCTTGAAACTAGCTCCATATTTCCTTTCTTTCGAAGTCATAACTTTACTTCGTTTAAAATAGCCAAGTATCACAATAATATGAATTCAAATTCTATTGTGTACACAACTGAAAGTGCATTGCATTCATTTTCTAAAGTAATAGTTAGCATTTGGTTATTATTCATACTTGGCCTTCAATAAATGACGTAGTGTATAAACTTTCAGACAATAGATTAAATTGTTTGTATATTTTGATCCTGAATCAGCTGAAAACGAAGTAAACTGTTGCTTTCTAAATGAAGATATTGTTCATTATCTGTTTGAAACTGCTTTTTCTTGTGTCATAGAAAATTTAAAACATGAAGTTTGCTTTTTTCTCTCATCAGTAAAATTATTTAGTATCTAAGCTTTTCATCAGGTTGTTGGTATTGATGCTCATCTACTGAAATACAAAAATAATTATGTTAAACAAAATCGTTATAAACACCGTCTGATGTATTAGTATCGTTGTTTTGAATGACACAGAAAAAAATTGGAATTATTTTGTGTGATTATATAAACAGTGATAAACTACGTAAACGATGCAATGAAGAATTTAGGACATATTAATTTTATCTTACAAGCTGGTCAAAATAAGTTTCTGCGCACTGATTTCAGAAGCACGATTGAAGTTACCCTGTGTATTTCAAATCGTAGAACTTACATTACGATTACAGGGAAAAATTGATTACCAGAACTTCAACTGAGAATGTTACTTCTACCATCAAGCGTAACCTTATTTGTCAGTTTAAATAAAGTTAAATAAAGATTCATTGTTCAAAAACGTTTTTAGAAAAGAAACATTTATATATAAATCAAAATATGAGAATTGTAATAAGATTTGCGAATAATTAGACTAATCATCTCACCGTTTCTGCCTTCGATAGTGTCATATGCATCATCAGTCCCTTCATCTGTTTTCACATCTATACCTGTATTGAGTTTGATTCTTAAGTGTTTTCTTAAGTGGACAACAAACAATTTTTCAAATCTTACCCTATTTTATCCTTCATTTTATTTGCATTTGATCTACTTATAAAACTGCACAGAACGCCACAGACTACATGTACGTATAGCGCAAATTGTGCCTGTTAATTTACTTTTCCAGCTTCTGTCAATATCCTTATTTAATTACTTCAAACTCCTTTAGGAATTACTCATAGCAAAAGACAAATTCAAATGTGGCGTCTACAATTGTATATATATGTTTTAAAGAATTTATTTCATCATCAGCTTTTAAAAAAGGATGGTGCTATAACATGTTGAATGCATACAATAACGTAATTATAGTGAATATCCAAGTTAAATCGACAACACGGGCAACACCAGTTAATGGCCAAAGTTAGTGGTAATATGTTCGTAAGATGGAAGGATAGTCGGTAGTCAGTCATTTTAACTGGGCAAACAATGCGTCTACATTTCGTTTTTAAGAAAAATGTTCTATCTACACTTGTTGGGAACAAAAGCAGCGATGCTTTTCAAAAATAACTTTTTTTGTAAGAAATTTCATTGTCAAACTGAATACCTACATTTAGTTTTATCTCTTAAGTCCGTCATAGCCATTCCATATGTCGGTCCTGTCGTACGGTTGTTCTCGCTTGAGCTGTGTAGATAAATTAATAAAAGTATTTTAGTATAACAAATGTGTATACACCGCTTTATAACTATGGAACATGTTTCAAATATTATCTTTAAGCAGAAGAAGTATTTTCTTAAAAACCTGCATTACGTGTAATTATACCGACGCCACACCAGAAAGAATAAATAAATTAGTATATACTTAAGATGTATACACATGCCATACACACGTAAAGATGCTTAATATTGAGACAAGGTAAGACATGTAGAAAAAAAATATATGTAATTCAATATTTTGTTTTCTGATAATAGACCCAGTTCAATATACGTAACCGCGCATGCCGAGAAATTTAAAATAATTTATCTTCGGCCGTTAGGTTATATTATTTTTACTTAGAAACTGAAGAAATTTTCCTTTTCTCTACCATTTCATGTTTTGCTGAATTTTACTGACCTTTCCTCATAATAAGAAAGTGGACTGAGTTTTTTTAATGATAACGCAACATAGTCAGCAATTTGTAGTATAGTTGGCACGCGCAACATATTCCGACAGATACTCCAATCATGAATACCTGATATGAAAACCATGATAAAAATAGCTTTGAAGGTTTTTTTGTTTTGGGTTTAACGCCTTTTTTTCAACAGTATTTCAGTCACGTAACGGCGAGCAGTTAACGTAACCAGTGTTCCTGAATTATGTACAAACCTGTTCACCACAAGTAACTATTAACTTCCCCACATGAATCAGAGGTGGAGGACTAATGATTTCAGACACAATGTTGTTTATCAAATAGTCACGGAGAACATACGCCCCGCCCGAGGATCGAACTCACGACCCCGCGATCCGTAGACCAACGCTCTTACATACTGAGCTAAGCGGGCGGGCTAGCTCTGAAGGGTGATTGGTTTTAATATTTAACAGAGTCTTGGTACATTGATATGGAAAAAAATACAATTGAAACACAATTCATTTCAGCTAACCAAAATACTTTTTGGACATCCTATGTTTGAAAGGCTGTTGAATAGGTCAGATAAACTGAATGATTGGAAAAAAAGAAGAATTCAAATTAGTTATCAAAAACAAAAACGCGAGGGTTCGAACACCTTACGGTTGAAATAAACTATCCTAACAATGTACCGATATTATACATAAACAATGGTATGAACAAAGTAACATTGTACTGTTTTACTGTTATTTTTCAAGTGGACAAATTTAGCATACAGTATCAAACATTTTACGTAGACATATTGTCAAGAATTAGTCATAATTTTTAAGAACATTATTATAAATACACAAAGTGTGCCTGTGGTATACAGATGAATGTTTCGATTTTAATGTTATTTAGCATACTTCGAAAATTTTATATGCATATACACGTGAAATAAAATCAGGAAAATACCCGTTTCGTTTTCTTCTAAGATACCATAGAATTGTAAGTACTCCAAATATAATAACCACTATGAGTGCTGAACCAACACCTGCAATCACTGCTGTTATTGCTGTTGCTGATCCTAATATAAATATACTTTTAGTTTAAAAACTTACATAGCAGTCATTAATAAAATTCAAAAGATTATCTGAGTTCAGATTAAAGGGATATTAATAATTGAACCTTGCACCCTCGTATGATCGATGTCTAAATCAAATGAAATAAAACATCGTTTCAAACTACCTTGACCAGAACCATGCAATTTGTAATGATTAATAAGTCCGCAAGTTGTATCGAAAATGTTACTGAAATTACGCACTAAAATCATGTATTGAACGGTTATTTAGTAAACCGCTAACACCTGTATTCCTTAAACTGTCAGGTGTTATTATATATATTAATATACTGTGAAATCATTAATATTCGTGGGGGACTAATTTTCGTGGATTTCGTGGTTGAGTCAATCCACGAAATTTAATCACAACGAACAAGTAAAATTCCAATTCATTTTATGTTCAAAAGTTGAAATCCACGAATTCATGTCCCCACGAAATTTCCATTATGACCAAAACCACGAAATTTCATGCCCACGAAATTAAATGATTTTACAGTATATTAGGCATTGTAACTGAAAATACAAACTTCAAGTAGGAGCTATCTATATTAAATATAATTATGTGTAGTTAACTGCATCAAAATACAAGGACTGAAAAAAATTATTAAAATATCATTTCCTAAAAAGAGTTATTTGAGCTGAAAAAAAATGATCCTGGATGAAATATTTGGAAAAAATGGAGACAACTCCACAAAGACTTTATGATAGGCTTATATTAGAGGACTATTGACCTAGAACCTCATGCAAACTATGCACTTTTTACCTCTATCATGAAAAAAGCATGTATACTTGCCATATGGATTAGCAACCTGAATACAAAACTATGTAAAGATCAAATAATTGATTGCCCTGGGAAAAGTAGTACATTATTTTGTGGTGAAATTTGTCAACAAACAGACGATTTTTTAAAAAAAAGTCAAAACCCACAGAATTTCACAAGTTGAAATATGTTGAAAAGGCTACTGCTGGAAAGAGAACAATCTCAACTATCCATACATATGCGTCAAAGTATGGGAAAATATCTAGAAATATGAGAAAATCGAAGAAATCAATTTCAAGACTGTTAGATGTATAACTGTGTAATCATACACGGCATTTTTCATAGATAGGTTACTTTTCCTTTGAACTGATATAACATGGGCAGGATTAGGATTAAGAAACGGTGTTCACTCAACAACTTCACTATATAAACGGATTGTTTCTCTTGTGTAAAGAAGGCTTAGGGTAAGTCTCTATATTATATTATTATTATTACCTGTTACACAATAGCCATCTGATTTCCTACATAGAGATATATCGTTACACGCCGGTTTGCACTGTCCAGTACAATTGTTGCCATACCTACCAGTCTCACATTCTTACAAAAAAAATGAAATATGTTAAAATATTCATTTGAAGTCGTGTAACACAGCAAAATCTACCATAGTAAACGCATTGTATTTATATTAATTACATACACTTGTATTTCCCGTTTAGTTACAATGGGACCGGAAACGTCAATATTTTTCCATACACTGGCCTGAATTTCATATGGGGTGCGGGACGTAATTTAATGTGTGTCGTTGCATTAAATCTTTTATTTAGTTCCTTTTTGTCAATTTTATTCATGCTATTTAACAAATTCATAGTAGTTGCATTACATACATACGTGTAGATACGTATGTAATAAGCAGGTTACTACCTTTGCAACGGGAAATATGCACTCATTCTTTAGAGGAAAAATATTGAGCTCCTACAGCTCGCGCGATATTTCCCGATACAAAGTTAATAACCTATAACTACGCTTTATTGGCCAAACGATTTTGCTTATGACTAAAGGCGTTCTATCAAATAAAGATCACATAATACTCGCCTTCGTCGCAGTATAGTTTTAGCTTGTATCCAGGTTGACAGTTACCAATGCAAGCTCCATCAAACCTATCACAACTGCCATTCAAACATTTACCACATGTTCTCACGCAGCTTTCACCCCATGTCCCTTTACTACATGCTTATAAACAAGAAAATAGTCTTATTCTTTATAGAATGATAGAGACAATGTGGATTTGTGGGGTAGAAAGGTATTATGTGATAACTAAAAGTAATTTCATATCAACGGAGGCATCATATTATTCTATAAATCCCAAAATAAAAAAAAAGATCTAATGGTAGAATGTCAATACCATTTGTGCTGTTATCAACACATATTGTATGGAATGTAACTCATTTCCTTCCGTTTATCTAGCTAGTATGTAGTAAATTATATTTGTATATCTGTATCTTTAGCATTTCTATAAATTTTGAATTTCCTGGAAAAAGTGCCATGAAGAACGTCGATTAAATTATGCTTTTTTTCATGATAAATAATGTATAGATATAAATACCTTTGAAATTTCTAACAAAATAATATAAATGTGTAAGCGTTAATTAAAAAGTATATACCTATTGAACAATTATACCCATGCCATCCTGTTTTGCATCCTTGACAAGAGCCATCTGTCTTGTTACAGATGCCATTGCAATTTTCATTACATATTTCTTGACAATTCATTCCATACTTTCCATCTTCACAATCTGTAATTTATGTTGTTCTAGATTAATGTTTATAGATAATAAGGAATAATTTATAATACTGTGTAAATGTATGAGCCGCAACAAAACAAAACAGTTGTAAAGTTTCATCAGATCCATACAAATCTTTGGTATAAATCTTTAAGAAGTATTTATCTATGTAAGTATATCGATATCTTGACTGAAGTAATATGGTTTTTTTTACAATTTCAATTAATATGATCTGTTCAACAGATCTAATTCAATAAACTACTGAAATATTCAAAATACGTTGTCATGTGTTGAACCGTTTAAACACTTATCTGCCTCAATATCATAGGCCGGCAATATTATAATTATACTTTATCATAATTATCAAGTCTCTTATAAGTATTAACCCCAACACATATTTTTGAGATTAAACAAGTTTAAATTTGATTAAAACTATTTTTAAGAAATGGAATATATACAAGTAGAAAAACGTGTTTGTTTAATATACAAGATCAAGACACCTTGCACAAGTGAAGACCAAGAATTACTTTTTCAATCGTGAATGCAGTATTCATATCAGCATATAATGTATCTCAATAGAAGAAACAGTAGTATCATCTATTAAAACCAACAAATATTACCACTATATATTGAAGAAATGAAAATTACTATCACGTGAATAAATCATTTGGAATATTACCTTCATCACAAAATGGCGTGTCTTTCAAACCAGACATGCAACCACCAAAACACAGACCATCCGTGTTCCTGCATGTTCCTGACAGGCAATTTGTGCATGGATTAACACAGTTCACGCCCCAGTGTCCCGTAGGACAAGCTGTATGAACATTAAAAATAACTTTTAACCTAGTTTAATCTTATTAGATTAAACAAACATGTATAATAACTCAGTAAAATATCTAACCGAAAGACCGGATACAATTCAAACATATTCAGGACTAAACGAGTAGTCAAGGCTAAATATTGAGTACCGGACATCATGAAAACCTAAAGCATATTATCATAGATAAGAAACTTTGAAACATCTATGAAATATATTCTCTTTTGACCCGGTTCCAGAAAATACAGTTTGAATATCCTTATTTCATAAAGTTCGTTTGTTTGTTTGTTTTTGGGTTTTATACCGTTTTTCAATATCGCATTTATGTAATGGCGGGCGGATAAACTAGTATTCCTGGATTCTGTACCAGTACAAACCTGTTCTTCGCATGTAACTGCCAACTTCTCCACATGAATCAGAGGTTGAGGAAGAATGACTTCAGACACAAAATCATTTATCAAATCGTCACAGAGAAACATACGCCTCGCCTGAGGATCGACCTCACGATTCCGGCCTGTAGACCTGCGCGCTCTCCCTATTGAACTATAGGCTAAGCGTATCAATAAGGTACTTCAGTGGAATATTTGCGATTTTAGATTACCTTGTTTCTGCATTGTACACTTTAATATGTCCATGATGTGTCCGATTAGGCTAATTTTAATATGGACGTTTAACTGAAAATGTATTCTTCTTCATGAACATTCCAAGAAGTGCTCAAAATATGTTAATATCATGGAAGTGAGGAATTATGCCCTTAATATTGCTGAAGAAGCAGCCTAGAAATGTATTACAATGTTTTACGAGAAGCGGCCTAGAAATGTATTACAATATCTAACAAATATTGTATGAACGTAAATGACTATGTGAAAGAATTTCAGCAAATGAAAAGCTGATATCAATATGACAAGACATCAGCAATTTATACAACACAAATCAACAAGCCAGCCAGTCGGTCAGATCTTTTACTCACTATTTTTTAGAAAAACATGAATGGCATTACATTTAAACTGGAAAAGATGGGAATATATTTACATTTTGTCGTTAGGGTTTGCCCCATGATATATTTCTATGTAAGTCTGAAAATTATGAAACGGTATAGTGTAGTTATCATACACAGTACAGTTTTCCTTCCTTTTTGGACTGACAATGTTGAAAAGATTGTGGAAAGATTGAATTAATTCGCAGTGAATATACTTCAATAATATCTATAGTTAGATCTACTCGCTTGCAGTTTGGGAAATGATTTTCAGCCTGTTAATTCCAACCTAGTTTTGCATAGAATGTATATACATTGTATAGCACTAAAACTGATGAAGTGGTTAAAAATAAGTTAGATTTTTGCAAAATGCAAGAATAATGTAAATTTTCTGCATTATTTCAAAAACGTTGCATCGTTTACTACCTTCTGCACAAATTTTGGCAATTTATACTAATATATTGCAAATATCAAGTATGTCAGTAATAAGTTTGTACCACTAGTCACTTTCTAATTTTACTCTTTATACCAGTTTACAACATAATCTCGAGAAGGAAAAACTGGTATTTTTAATTAAACAAAAAACGATTAAAGATTTGCAAAAGAAAACTTTAATTGTTTGGTATGTAATGCAAAATAAATGCAACAAATACACCCTATGTAGTTCTTATTTGTGAAGCGCTCTTATTTGTGAAGCGCTAAGGCTTCTGTTAGGTAACATATCTTTTTAAGTTGGCAATAAAACTACAAGTCAAGTAATTGGTATCCCAATGGGGACTAACTGCACTAATTGTGGATTAATTCTTACTGTTTTTAAAGAGATTTCATGCTCAGTTTGTCCACAAAATCATAGTTTGACATAACTGAAGTTTTAAATGGAACCTCGAGGTATCTTGATGATATTACAAAAAAAAAGGCTTATACCTCAGATTTAGACGCGTCATTTTTGGATACCTAACAATTGTGAATAGTGATTTAAAAACAAAAATATATGATAAAAGACACGATTTCAAATTTAAATCTGAAATTGTCAACTAGCCCAACCTTGACGGGGATGTCCTTCGGGCAACATTAAACGGTGTCTACATTTGACATCTTAATCGTTTTGCAAGAGCTTGCTCAAACTTAGATGATTGTAAGGATATAAAGGATATTACATGAGAGCCTTTTCATATTGAATTTATTAAGCCAGTTGACTAAAATGATAAAATGCGAGGCTCTGCTGAGCACTTTATCAATTTTATTCACCGAGTTTAATATATTTAATGTGGAAAGTTACAAATGTAATATTCTTTTATCACATGTTTCCTGTCGAAACTTCAAAAATTGCACTTTCTTTCAACTAAGTTCGACAAACGTCTCCTTTACTATAAATGACGTCGACGGCTTTATTACACTAGTGTATTATCATTTTTACGTAATGGTTTTATTACACTTCCGTGACGTCAAATTAAAGAGCAAGACTCCATGATGCTTTTCTCCTAAATTCTACAAAACAAAAACCGGACCCGATACTCTGACTTCTTACAAGTTGTTGAGTACCTTTGTATAAGTATACCTAAGTCTGACCTTATTTATATGTTTTACTTTATACTTAAGTCATAACTCATACCTTACACACTTTGCATTTACCTTCTTGGCATGTTCGTCCGTTCCAGCCAGGACTGCAGCCAACTGTGCACGTACCGTATACTTTATCGCAGTTCCCTTCTCCACCAGCGCAATTAGGGCTACAATTTTCTTTGCACTTGTGTCCATAATTACCAACAGGACAAACTAAGAGCAAACATAAAACTTAACACGTTTTGTAGACATTTCTGCTGGTTTAAATATAACAAATCACGAATAACAATGTATATAGGTCTATAGGCTCAATAAAACCGAGTCTGCAACATTTTCATTTGTGTCTTGTAGAATGACCTGTGTAATTTCAACTTTTTCTATTTTATATAGCATTCAATTTGATTAATTTCCGTTTTGTCAATGCATGCATACATACGTGTTCTTACGACATAATGTATTCTTAATATTATTACTTTGACGTAGAATCTAAATAAGTTTACCTTTATCACATTTGTCACCGGTATACCCAGGAGTGCAACCATTTTTGCATGATCCATCCTTCTTTTCGCATGCTACATTATCTTTGCAATTTCCACTACACGTGTACGAACAGTTTTTACCATATTTGCCATTTTCACATTCTAGCGAAAGAAGTAAATGATTAAATGCAAGAGGGGAATTATAACGTAACGTGGGTCTGCCTATTTGATTGTTCTATATAATTGTTGTAAAAGTCGATTTTCAGATGTTTGTTTAATACTCTTCTAATACGGTTGGAAAGAATACTCATATTTTTCTGCAAGCTATTAAAAGATAAGAATTGAATGCAGATAGAATATGTTTAAAGTGAATAATAATAATTAGTTTTGAAAGATATCTCTAACACCCATCTTCACCAACAAATTCTATCTTTATATGTTCATTTCAGATTTTGAATGTCTTCATCAAATATACAAACTTTTCCGAAATATAATTATAATGTACATGTAATTGTGTATACAGAGCTACATTCGTAATAAAATATCATACAGTAAGAGTCATTTGTTAAAACAGACTTCCAGTTTTATTAGTAGTAGTACATATTTATATTGTATTCAACTTGAAGTGTGGTAAGTGTGTTTAATTTTAAACCTAAAGAACACACATTAACATGTTAATTCTATGTATTACATTAACTATTTACAAAAATCGTTCAAATATGAAATTTGGGTCTAATGTACCTTTAGGAAATTTCTATATTAAATACAACGAATTCGATTGTTCATTAAAATTCTTACTTTAAAACAAGAGTGTAATTGACCTTAAATATTTACGATAAGGTTAGTTGATATTCTCCTATATTACATTCATGATTCAGATAGACACGTCGTGACGAGTAACATTCAAATTTAAAGTAGTAACATTTTTGTCACTTGTTAAGTTTTTCAGACTTCTACGCATGAGAAAATACGATAAGCTGATATAAAGTATATATATTACTTATAAAACTGCTAGGCCGCCTTTTTAGTATCTGCAATAATTTTTGACGAAAATTAGACAATTCTTTTGTCCGTCCGCAGCCATTTCTAAGTAACTAGCAGGAAGAATTTCATGAAATTTAAAAGAAAGATGAACCAACATGCTGTAATGATGCCCGTTAAGTAATTTATGGACTGGTCAATTTCCCTTAGAGTTATTGCCCTTGATTTAATGAAAAATGCCTAAATATGCCAGTCTGCATCCATTTCTCAGTAACTTTAAGGTAGAATTTCATAAAACTTGAAATTAATACAAACCAGCGTACCACGATGATGCCCGTCATTTTTTCTTTTTGGATTCAGTTTCCCTTAGAGCTATTGCCCTTTAATTGTTTAAAAATTCACGTATTTGTACATAACAAACCAACCAATTGGTAGAATTTCATTAAACTTCTTTCATTCTTTTCCATTAACATTTCATATAAACATTTGAAGTTGTGTACCCTCAACTGGTCACCACCTTGCCTTGGTCACAACCCCTCCCCCCTCCCCCCAAAAATACCCGAAAAAAAACCCAATAATTCCTTTTTATTTTTTTTTCTAACCATCCATGAATATCTTATTAACATGCAAAGTTGTACACCTCACTCTCCACTCAGTCATGCCCACTACCCTGATTTTGCATCACGCGCCCCCCCACCCCCCCCCCTCCCAATTTTTTTTTCATTTTTATTTTTCCATCAATATTTATAATCAACATGTTTTTTCAAAGGAAGTTTCTTTTCTCGTTTTAGATCTGTTTTTTTTCTTGTAATTTATAAATTGGCATTTTTTTTTTAATTTTTGAGAGAACGATGATAATATAATTTATATTGGTGAAAATAATTGATGTTTGTGGTGATGAAAGTGTAATTAAAGCATTTGTTTTTTTGTGATACTTCAGTTAAATGTAATAACTGTATATTAGGTTTTAATTTTTAAATCATCATCATCATCATCAACATCAGCATCAGAAAATTCCTCATGGTATTTTTACCAATATTAAACTTGAAAGCTTGTGATTGGAACTTTTTATTTTTCAAATAAAAAAACATATTCAATTTGACTCCAAAATCTCACATCAAATTATAATCCAAGTTCACTACAAGATCTCACCCCAGACTCCACTCCTAGAGTCCACTCCAAGACTCCACTCCATATTTTGTCGTATGCCCAAAATCTGGGCATGTGTTCACAAATTATTCATCGGTCTCAACTGAGCCTGAATTTTAAATTTTAATATCAATTTTACTAAAACTTCAAGGCTAAATTTCAACTGAGACTGATCATCAATACTGATTAGCCAAATTGAAATAGTTATTCACTTAAAATTTAGTTTTACACATGTTATACAAGAGATTAGATATAAATGACAAATAAAGTTTCATTTCAAACTCAGCTGAGACTGAAAATATTTTGTGAACGCAGGGCCTGGTGGTTTCAATTGGCTGAAAGTTACAAATGAAAGGAAGCTACCTGTGTTGCATACTGGAGTTTTATAGCCTGGGTCACAGCCTGTAGGACAATGTCCAGTGATAACATCACACTGTGAAAAGGTTTCACAGAGCCCGCAATCATTTGCACAAGGTGTACCCCAAGTCCGGTCCTTGCATTCTAAAAGGTTGTATGAAAATTAAGTTTAATTGATATCAAAAGGAAACGGAAGAAACATATATTTTTCGCTGAATACAATATCATGATATTTCATGTTGAACCCACATAGTTGAAAGATAAGTCACTTAGTTTCTTTCAAACCAACATGGTAGTGAATACCGGCGAAAGTGATTGATATAGCTTGTACATATTATACTCAAAATCGATCCAGAAATGAGTATAAATTAAATGAGAACCAAGTGATTTAAAGTCAAAGATCTTAACCAATTACAAATGTTCTTAAAATATAGAAACTACAATACTACACAATTTTCCGATTTAGACTGGAGTGATAATTATATTTATTACACAGCTGTTACAGTGTTTTAAGACAAAGAAACAATTATTAAGCCTAAACAATTTATTCTCGATTCTATACTTACGTTTTAACAGAGATGAGGCTAAATTACAAAACTATTGTGAGTCAAACTTACAAGAGCCATCTTTGTGGTATAGATAAGGAACAATAAGCACAATGAAAGACTTAATATGAGTGTTCAAATAGGAACTGTGGCGTAATTTGATTCTAATAATTTATAACCTCTCCCAATGCAAAGAATCTGAAACTGACAGAACATACAAAATCACACCGTACCATGAGAGCCACCAGAGCCAGTGTTGACAGATCTCTGATACAATGGCATGTCAACAACCTTTGCCGGTGAATAACAGACATGTAAGATGTTGTAGGTTTGACAATAATAATAATTTTATCTTTTAATAGACTAGGGTAAATATTAATCCGTTTTTCTCGATCGATGATTTTATGATTGAAATATTTTGACTACTTAGATATTAGAATTTTGATCCAGTACGTAAATGTGTGTGTGTATTTTTTTTTATTTTGCTTCTAAATCGCGTGAGTTTATGTTTTAAACGGCAAAAAAATCAATCCCTCTTCAGAATAGTCTACAATAACTTTTTAAGGTAAATGTTGTTAAGAACATGTGTGTTTTTTCAGCATTTGACGTTTGGAAAGCTACCTCAAATGAAAGATACCTTCTATACTCTTTTAACCTTTGATTAATTAGGAACATGTCTTTATTTGTTACTAAGAACAGTGGCAGACGGTAAACTGTTCGATCACATTTCAATGCGATATGAACGATTCACAAAGGACAGAGTCTGCAAAGTTCGACATGCGAAAGTAACGGTTGCAAAGTCAGCAATCAATAACAAATATTAGCATTTACAATCGTTTTCTTGATTTAGCTTCGTATACTTCGAACTGGGAAAATTATTGTAGGAATAAAATGGTCATGTCAATATGTTTGAACGGAACAGTCTTATACGGTATTTTACTCTTGTAGGCTGTAAGTGACCTGTTCAAATCCCCCTAAAACAATACAAAAGAAACAACTGGCTGACATTAAATGAACATTTGGCTCTGCATGTTACAAGGACGATTCTGTTCTCATTGAATAGTGTTCAACCAATGCTGTGCTAAAATGGTACTAGTAGCTTCCTCGTTTAGCGATAACTCTTTTGAGGATATTGCTAGGACTGGTCAGCTTGGTGTTAGTTTAATGTGACTCGGTAGGATATCATGTCATGTGTCTACGGCGAGATATTCCAGTGACAGCACTATCAGGTTGGGCAATGTGCTCACTGCTACAAGTAGGCATCGTCGTTTACATGAAAAATTGTTGAAAAATACGCTTAACCCGAACACGAACACGCACACACAGAAACTTGTTTTCAAGGGATTTCAGTTGTAAGCTGCTACTTTTTGGTTGGGTTTAACGTCGCACAGACACAATTTTAGGTCATATGGCGACTTTCCAGCTTTTATGGTGGAGGAAGACCCCAGGTGCCCCTCCGTGTATTCTACCTAGCTGTAATATTTTGTTTTCCGTGCTTAGTGACATCTTCCGATATGCAATATCAATGAATATATGGCAGCTTCTGAGAACTTCGAATGTTTTTAAATTGATTTTCGCACAGTCCAATGTGCATTATTATCAAGGACTTTTTCACTTCTATTTTGTCTTACTAGTGATTGACTCCATGATAGTAGTTCTTTTTGCCACTAGGAATGATCTGCTATGATATCTTTCTTCCAGTTTCGTTGGGCTTCTGGATGTAAGGTCGTCTGTAGCAGCAATCCGTACATGCATTTTAGGTTCGTCAGTCATGTATTACACAAGTATTTGGTGCCTTACTTAAAAGTGGGATATGGTGGGGGTTAAGAGTAATTTATTGCATCATTGTCGGTTTAAATTCATCATTTTTTAAACTGAATGGTCAAAGGTGTCCTTTGTTATCCATTGTGTTTAATGTACGCAAATGTATTGTCATTGTTTGTTATCCTGTTGTGTCATAACATATTTTAATTTTTGTACATGATACGGAATATTTCCATTTATATCGCCTTCCTACAAGTTCTTACATTTGCATTGGTCAATAGACGCCACGTGGCGACAGGATATATTCCATATACTGCAAGTACATTTAAAATTTCAGATATGAATTCTGATTAAAATAAAATGTCTACCGCATCACAGATTATTAATTAATTCCAGCTATAAATATCGTTCCATGAGCAAATTTATTGTTTTCTATTTCTAGCCGTTTTCATTCTACTACTTAGTTTAGGCTCGTGAAGTTGCACTCAAAGTAGCCATAAACGCGGAAATAGAAGACAAAGCCGTTGAGATGTTTTGTTCAGTTAAATCATTGAAAAACAGAAGAAATAATATATTTGTTACACAGTTATTTGTTGTAGACCAATTTTATCTACGTTGAACGCCAGATTTTCAAGAATATTTATTTCTAAAAAAATGAAAAAATGTGTAAAGTATTTCATAAGCACTAAAGCATTTTAATCCAATATTACATCATTAATCCAATATGACTGCCTTTTTTCCAATATGGCCGCCTAATAAAAAACATGATAACCAATGATTTATCTCTACGAAATGGTTAACAAGTACCTCTTCATAAAATGTTCCACTCTATGTTAATACTAAAATTCACAAAAATGAAATTTTGAGAAGTTATCATAATCAAGATTACACTGTATAGATATTGTCAAAGAATGATTGAAGTCAAACTTTATTTAAATGCTATATGACATGTATTAGTTTTTTTTGTAATATATCACATCTATCAATTAGTACATCTACCAATACAAAATCAATACAAATAATCAAACAAGTCCTGATTTCTGAGCTATTATTTTTTGTAGATGTAGTGAACTTTAGATTGTTAGGTCAAGGACGTAACCAGGGGGAGTGGCGACAAGTGCCCCCTTTTTCGGCAAGATTGCATTTTTTATTAAATCAAAATACCCTTGAATGGCCATTCTTTAATTGATTTCGGCCAATGGTCAATATTTATAACGATCTGAAAAATGATTTGTCCATATCAAGGCCACCGCACGTCAATGGAACGGCCGCTGTAGGGTTGCCGGGCGATGATTGCTTTATATCCGTGTGATTTCACGGGTACCACAAGGGCAGCAAGCGGCAACCTTGCATCACCTGTGCGAGGTCCCCTTGTACACGTAATTTGAATCGTGCACTGGTTACACGATCTGCGTGTAGCCTTTTAAAGACGCCCGTTCGGGGATTATGCCACCTGTGACATGTCTATGGGCTATGATTTTACTTTTCACTAAACAAAACTGTAGAGGCTTTGGAGCCCGTGAATCCGTACGAAAATTGCAATGCCACCTCCTGCACGAAATGGAGGATACGAGCAGTTTATGGGCTCCGCTGACGAATCGCAGGTCAAATGCGAACTAGTCATTACTTGCCAAATATTTTCAACTGGGTACATGCACATGTAGTTATTCTTTGTAACATAGAATATGATTTTTAGAAAGATCAGAGCATATATAATATTACTTTTATGTGAAAATAATTATGTTTAGCTTTATACCTTTTCACAATTATAGTGGAATGCAATAAACCCATAAAAATGACAGCTTAACTTTACATTAATTTTCTAATAAATGGTACAATGTAATTTTTTTCTCATAAACAAAATAACCTTTTTTTCTATGCACATCGCATCTGTCAAATAATTTGTTTTTAATGTTGAATCTTTCTTTAAATTAATTTTGTATTATTTTTGTATTATTATTATTCTTACTACTTACTGATTATAAATAAATTCACTGAACTTACAAAAACGTTATATACTACTAACTATTCAGAGAAAAAACAATAAAATGAGTCGTATATCTACTCATTAGTAGCTTTCAAATACACGCCAAATCGCTTTAAATGACTTCTTAATTTAAAAAACATTCTGGGGTAGGCTCCCATTCCCCCACCTACGGAAGGAGAAACCCTCTCCCACACCTACATCCCACTCGTCGTTTCACAACTCGTACTGGCACCACTCCAATAAATTCTGGTTACGCCTACGTAAGTTCTCTGCACATCGAACAGGCGGAACTACATTCCAGACCTACTTTTCTGCAACTTACTGCAGGTTAATGTTTACAACCTGATTGGCAAGTACAGTAATCAACTTTCATGACAACTTTTCCGCCTGTTGGACTTGTTGTTATATTAACTCGTTTGTACCGGAGATTAGTACTGACTAAATCTTTAACAATCTAAAGTTCACTACATCTACAAAAACAAGAGCTGACAGCAAATGCCTTACTATTCGAATTGTTCTTCTGGAAGCAGGAGTATTAACCTTAATGCTAGATTTTCAATCCAGTATCTGCATTAGTTTTAGAGATAGTAAATTGCATCAACCAGAAGTTCTAAGTTCACAGGGGACATAATTTGGCAAAAATGCTTGTCAGATTTATGGACTTGATGCTATAACCTAGTTTTATAACCTTGAAGATACAATAAAGTTTTAATTTAATATCTGCATTTGATTTGGAGACAGTCACTTGCATGCAAAACCAGAATTTTCAGAAGTAAGTCCAAAAGAATGCATTATTTGCCAAAAATACATGTAAGAGTTATGGGACTTGACCCAATGAGGTTGGAAACTGACATACAAAAGAAAGCATAAGTTACAGAGCTATATGCCATTAAGTAATAGCTATATTTACTTGCATGTAAAACTTTAACCAGTCCGAAAGGGAGCATAATTTGGCCAAAATACATATCAGATTTATGGAACTTGACCCAGTGAGGTTGGTAATTGACCTAAAAAAAGAACAAAATAAGTTTCAAACCCATATGCTTTTGAATGATAGCCATATGTATTTGCATCCAAAACTTTAACCAGAATTTTCTATGTCCAAATAGGGGACTAATTTGGCCAAAATGCATGTCAGGGTTATGGCTCTTGATGCTATCAACTAGTCTAGCAAAGCTTTAACCAGAATTTTCTATGTTCAAAATGGGGACTAATTTGGCCCAAAATGCATGTCAGGGTTATGACTCTTGATGCTATCACCTAGTTTTATGACCCCGAAGACACATGTGAGGTTTGTAATTGGCCTACAAAAAGAAAAAGAAGTTTTAAAGCTATATGCCTTTAAATGATAGCTATATGTACTTGCATGCAAAACGTTAACCAAGGTGTGTCGCCGACGCCGACGCCAAGGTTAGTAGAATAGAATAATAGCTCGGGACTTATTTGATTATTTGTGAAGAAATAAAACATGGTTGGTGAGAAACAGTGTTCCCTAAATGTTATATGTTTATCAGACAACATGATTACAAATGGTAAATTAAAATCAAGAAGTGACTATGTACATGTAAGTTAGACGTGGAAGTACAATGAAAGAATGCATTCTTATCCGCATGCTTACTTGCATAAGTGTGTATTTGACATTGAGAGTTCATATAGAGTTATTCTTTACATTAAAGAAATTAATAGGGTTCCAACCCTTTTCTCACAAACTGAATTCGTAGATTTAAAATATTTGCAACACAGTTAAAGTACTTTAAAATGAACTATAAAATTGCATCAATGGTATTTCTGTGTATCTTAATATGCATGCAATGTTGAGAAGTCATTGAAAACAATGTACAAGGTAAGTTTCAACATTTTTAAGCTTCAAAACTCAAATTTACTCATAGTTATATGCGTATTATCAATATTCCAGAATATCACAGTTTTATATACAGTTTCCAGCTTTTTTGCCGAAAAAAATCATATTTTGCATACTTAGAGTATGGTAGATTTTGCTTTGTTGACTCAGCACATGTTGTAGAACATGAAAACACACAAAAAAATAATATTTCTCTGCAAAATGTTTCCTTTATTCGCATTTTTGACACTAGATTTACTGGACTATAATGCAACATAGTTTGGTTGTTGATAGTTGTTAATCATTTCAGAAAGAACCTTTCGCATTTCTTAAACAGGTAAGAATAAATTACTATAAATATATAAATAGTCAAATGAATTGTTTTTGTTTAAAATTTACGAAAAACAACTCTTACAGTAAGGTGTTAAAGATCTGCCATGTTTTAGTGGTAGTATACATTTATATTGCGTTAGCCTATATATTTATACAGTCTGTACTATTCTAAACCTAATGCACAGTGTTAATACACATGAACGTGTTAATTTCATATTTACATAAAATATCAAGTCATTCTTTATGTTCAAAAACCTAAAATTTGGATCTAATCCATATGCACCTTCAAGGAAACATATTGAACACTAAATGTCTCAGAATTAATTCAAACATAAGTAATGAATAGCCGCGTGGTCGAAGATGAAGATATTGAATTACCTCCGTAAACTCTGAAATCACACAGTACAAGTTGTGTAGACGTGTTAGCAAGCTGTAGACGTATTTGATTCCCCACTGGTGTGCCAGTACATTTAATCTTCACAGTTTTATCTGTTGGAACAGAGTAATCTTGCTGGTAACATAATACTCCAATGGAACTGTATACTTTGAGTTCGCTGTCTGAACGTGACATATTCTGCACAGTAAGATTAAACCGTGGAAAGTGTGCTGAAATGTAAAGCGTTTAACTTCAAATGGACACTCCTGATTATTATATTATTGGTTTCGAAATTTAGACTGTAAATGCATAATAAGATGATACAAGGAAAATATAACAGACTGTTTTCATGTGTTTTACATATAATTTGTTTATGAATACAAACATACCTTTGTAAAAATAATGATAAGAAATCTATAAAAAAACTATTCAAGAAACGTCATGAATCCGGGTATTCAATACTTGACTTCTAAACCTGTAATATGAATGAGAGCATATGTTGGACTAGCAATTGCACTATTGTAACGTACATCGCAAATCAAAGGACTAACAAAAGTGTATAATACTATGCAACCTTTATCTCATTAAAAGTTATTTACAAACTAAATTTGATGACAACTTAAGATATTGAGAGGAATATAAAATCAGGAATTTCAAAGTAGATCCATAGGAAGCACCGAGAACAAAGCAAACAGTAAAAATTGCAGACTCGCTTTTATTGAGTCTGTTCATGAGCATTTTCCATTTTAGTGACAATGATTTTGACCTTGACCTGAATGACCCCTAAAACAACCCTAACCTTTGTCTCTTTAACGACTATATATACTCACCATGTATTTTTACCTAAGCTACCTAAACGTCACGTTTCACAATATATCCCACTCTTCACTAGCATTATTAAGCGGAACGCTTTTTTGTATTTTGCAAAAGTGACTTTGACTTTGATCCTAAATACAAACAAAACAGCTATACATGTGTATACACATTGAATGTGGTAACAACTGGTATACCCAAACTAAAGACACTGAACGGAAACCATCTTGTTATTTAAATACCAGTGACCGTGACCTTGGCCCAAGTGACCCACATATCATCTCCACACACCAAAAAGCAAAATAATAAAACAAGGACAAATATACAACAGGGATAGTCGCGCTCCAAAAATACAGCAACCCTAAGCCTTAGCCCAGCACCGGGACAAAACGAACAAATAAATGAACACAGTGGAGCACCGCCTTGGATTGGTCAGCACAAAAGCCACCACTAGGGAACTTCAAACGGTTTATGGTGCATCTTATCACACACCCATGTTTAAAAGACAAATGGCAGCTAGTGTCAGGAAAGTTATACTCGCCAGGTGTACCTCTAACACGCAAACAAAAGGCATGCTTTGTGAAATACCAAGAAAATGCTCTTGTTAATTTATATAAAAAGCAATTCTTAAGAACAAAAAAAACGCATGTATTCAATGCTTTTGCAAACAGTCTTTAAGGAACATGGAACAAGCCAAAAGACATAAAACAAAAAATAGTTCAAACCCGGAGGGATTTAAGAACTTCCTATCATAGAGTCCTCCACATGTTTTGTCACACAGAAGTAAAGTGAAAAGCGTAGCGTCCAACTGTAAAATGGTGGAACATCAAAATTGCGATGTGTCGCAAAACAGTTGGGTCATACCTTTTTATAACTTGAAAACCTGGCCCAAAATCGTACGAAGTTTGAAAACCAGATCCCCATAAAATTGGGTTTTGATATATCTTCTCGCAGAAATGCCTTTAGATAACTATTTATTTTTACATCCACATCTGAATTACGATAGTGTTTACGTAATTTATAATAAAGGTAGCCTTTCTGAAGAAGTGTATTTGTCACATATTTATTCCGTTCAACGAAATCCTCAACCTGACTTTACGCTTATTCAAACTGAATTAATTTAGAAACCTCTATCCCAAAATATGTTGCCTTGGTACATCCAAATCCAATTGGGAAAATGTACAATACTAAAATTAAAATCATTCCTTTTGTCATAAATGTTTGTATGTGTAATACTGTCACAAATACAGAGATGTTAATCTAGAAATGAAGTACATGTAGTAATATCAGAAATTGTTTGTTTTACTAACTTGTGCTCCCAAAACACGTTTCATCATTATATCTCGATCCAAAAGAACATTTTTGGGATCAAAGCGCTTTTCTATTATAGTAATCATGACCTTGCCCTTAACTGAGTGACCACAGGTATAATCTCAACCGTTGTCTCGACGAAAGCACATCTTCGTTGGCTCCTGCTGTCGCACAAATATTTTCGTTGCATAACGATTGCATATTTCTCGACACAAAAATAACCAGTACATTTTTGGCCTCTAATAAGGTCGCACATGGCAACAACATCAAAAATCGGTACAGTTAAAATGTTTTATTCAAAATGAGTGTAAAAACCACAATCTGATGTGCCTAAATTTGTAAAAGGTTAATGATACTGGTACGATACGTAAGAAAATTGCATAAGCATCCTGAGGTCGTACATGGCAACAGCATCAAAAATCATTAAGGCATGGCATCCATGTGGATTTCAAGAGAAGCATTTAGTAAAGACAAGAAACTTCAATTTTCTGAATGCATTAAATGCTTCAGTAAAAATTGCAAAACATGATTGGCCTATACAATGTATGATTGTTGTTTGTGCAAACATGGTAAATGAACGACATAATTTAAACAAAAACGCACATACACAGATATTCCACTTTTGTTGTGAATGTAAGCTGTCTGACTGGAGCATAGAATGGTAACCAAACTGTCCACCAAGGCGCAACGGTTCTTCTTTGTGCTGAGTCTGGTGTATCAGTAAAACTGCATGTTGATAAATTATGATCGTTAGCCCCATCTGCAAATGCAGGAGGTTGTTTGTTATCCATGTGGCGGCTTGTCTGGACAAAAGCAATATTTTCTAAAAATGAAAAACAGTCATGATTCATTAAAGAAGTAACCTGTCTAAATATCAGTATTATATCATTTGAATGAGGAGTAATGAATATATAAAATTTATTGATAAAAGACTGTTCTAGAATATCTAACGCATGAGTGATATCAAAAACAGAATTTCATATACAAATACCAACTAAAGAAATACTGTGTCCTGGGACTGCTTGCTGACATACTATTAATGTCATACTATTGATAGGAGGGTTTTCGTTAAGTTTTGTTATAGCTGATCAAAAAAGTGTACAAGGAAAGCAATAAATTTTAAAGATGTTTTAACCTTCAGTACGATAACATATACATGTAATAATGTATATATCTCTATGATACATAAACATATAGAGGTACTAAGGATGTACAGTCGAATGTACTGGCTGTTTTACAGATCAACTTGTTCTTCTCGATATTCTGAGGAAGACCGAAACGAGTACTGTAACAATGAGATTATCACTATTAAGTCACTATTATTATGCATTATTGTTTACTTGGATTCTCAAACACCATTCATTCCGTCATGAAAAAGGCCAATATGGGTGCATTTTGTGCATTTTCTGACATTCTGGAGACAGGAAGTTGGCCATTTTATCCCAGAGGCGCATCTATGCAAATTATGGTCAAATTTCAAAATCTTTCGAATTTCATGATTATTTTTCACTGGAAACACTATTTTTTAACATATACAACAGATTTATGACTATTAGGACTAATTGTAATATGTTCCGAGGAAAGTCTTATTTCAGCTCTTATAGGTTGAAGGTCAGTGATTCAAATCCTTCTTTGTTTCATATAAAAAACGACAACTTCAGATCGTCTTTACGTATCATTATAGAACATCCCTTTTTCCTATACCTATTTTTCATGAAAGTTCTATCATAAATTAACAAAAAAATGAAAAGAAAATAGGGGGTTGAATAGTTCCTAGTGAAATGCCAGTTAGTTGTGATCTGCTACCCTAAACATGGCGCATATTTGCTCTTGTCCGCGCACAATTAACCCCTACTTTCGGTTTCAATCTGCAAAACTTGCCATGTGGGGTATATAAGCATGAAAACCGTCTCATTTCATGCAGAATGTATTCTAGCAGTGAAGAAGTGTGATGTAAGCACTCATTCTACACAAATATGCGATAGAAATGGAAAAATTATAGGATCCATTTATTATGGACTTCTTTCTACACCACGGAAGCACATTTTCGACCGAATTACTGACCTTATTCTTCTAAAAGCACTCTCATACATATGGAACGCCGCGGCTGTCTTTTATGGACATTTGTTCTGTTATTCATTCATTATAAGAATAGACAGGTCCATTCGCTCATTATATAAATCGGAAAATGCAATATATGGAACCGTTTCGTTTTTATATGAAACCACTGTGTCAAATGGTTGCGTGATGCGCCTAGTGGGGTGGGTTGTGCTTGTCACTTCTTACTTTCAGCTCTCACCTCTGGCATGCAGGGTCCCTTTAGGAAAGAGCAGATTGCGTGAATCTCTGCCCAGCCGGTACATAGCCTCTTCGCAACAAGCCCTATCGTAGTGCGTCTCCGCTTGCGGCACAGATCAATTGAACCCCTTACAGCCCCAGGCTAGATTATGGAGGCTTTTGAGGTGATCTGCTCCTAAAGGTGTGACATGCCAAGCCCCGCAGGCGTGCGGGACATACCCTGATGCCCATCCACAGATCCCCAGTTATGGGTTAACTAGTATACACGGAGGAGGCCCTGTCCTGTTCAACATGTGGCATACCAGACCCCACCGGTGTTGTGGGACACGCCCTGATGCCCATGCACAGGTCACCCAGCTATGGGTTAAATAGTTCCACTGTCTTGTGGGTGACTCGGAATAGTAAAAGTCTAAGGGAAACAACCCCTGTGTCAAACTCTATCTCCGGCAACTTCTGCATCTAGCCTCATCTCTAGCCGCCTTGACCATGTTTTGCCACTGGATCCAGATGATCCTCGACGAGAGAGTGTGGGTGATGCTGCGCATGTCCTCCCCACTTTAAACTAAACCATGCGCATTTCATGACTTCAATCCAGCGGTTGAAATTTTCAACATAAGTTCTGTGGCGACAGGCGAGCGACGACGTAGCAGGTGTGGATACACTAGCAGCTGTAGCCGCAAACCTGCACAAAGGCGGTTCAGGACTTTGGTCGTCTCCATTGACTGAAACAGCAGTGGAACCCGGCAGCATCCTGAGTGACTGAGCAGCCCTCTTTAGGAACGCACTGCTTACCTCCGCAGTGTGAGGAGGGGGCTAGAAAAGACGCCCTAAACATTGCCTGTTTCAACCTACCTTGGCCAGCTTGCCGCTGTTGGCAGGGGTCCTGTTTAGCGGTCAAAAAAGACATGAAATCTACAAAGGTGACTAGGCTGACCATTGGTACATGGAACGAACGTACGCTCCCAGATAACACCAAGTCTGATCGTCCTGAAAGAAGAACTGCACTAGTTGCTAAAGAATTAGCTCGCTACAATGTGGACACTGCTGCACTGTCAGAGACAAGACTGGCGGAGGAAGGACAACTTACTGAGAAGGGTGCTGGCAATACATTTTTTCTGGAGTGGTCGAAAACAGGAGCAACGCCGTGAAGCTGGATTAGGTTTTTGCCATAAAAGCCAACCTAGAAAGGAACCTCACAAGCCTACCCAAGGGTTACAACGACAGACTCATGTCGATGCAGCTGTCACTTTCAGACAAGAAGCAAGCAACCATAACCAGCGCCTATGCTCCTATCATGACAAATCCTGGGGAGGCGAAGGACAGGTTCTACGAAGAACAGGACACCTTGATGTCAAGCGTTCCCAAATCTTACAAGCTACTCGTTCTTAGGGACTTCAGTGCCAGAGTTGGGTCTGATCATGAGACATGGGACGGTATCATAGGCAAATACAGCATAGTGAAGGGAGACCTGGTATATGCTTCATCCTTGGAAAACTTGGGTCGAGTTTCAAGAAAACACCAAGACTGGTTTGACAAAAACGACGAACTGATCAAGAGCCTCCTAGAACAAAAACATAGACGCCACCTTGCGTACCACTGTGATCCAAATCCAATGGCAAAGAAAACAGCTTTCACTGTTTGCCACCACAAAGCCCAGATCCAACTCCGGACTATGCAAGACAAGTGGCTTAGCGATAAGGCTGATGAAATCCAACGGTATGCTGACAAACATGACACCAAACGTTTTTATGATGCTCTGAAAGTGACCTACGGACCAACCACGTCTGGCACCTCATCTATTTAATCGGCTGATGGTGTCGATCACCTAAAAGACCGTTCACAAAGCCTCGAAAGATGGGCTGAGCACTTTGACAACAATCTAAATCGCCCTTTATCAATAAATGAAGCAACAATCAACCGCCTCCCACAAATCAAAATTAATTCAGAGCTGAATGAACCACCAACTTTCCAGGAAACATCAAAAGCCATTAACCAGCTCTCTTGTGGAAAAAGCTCCAGAAGCAGAAGCCATTCCTGCAGAGATCTACAAAGCGGGTGGACCAATGCTAACCCAAAAGCTGACTGAGCTATTCTCATCATTCTGGGGTAAACAAGAACGTCCACAAGATTTCAAGGATGCCTCTTTTGTACACCTATACAAACGGAAGGGGAATAGACAAGCATGTGACAACCACAGAGGAATCTCACTGTTGTCCATAGCACGCAAGATCCTAGGTAGAGTTCTGATAAACCGCCTCATCAAGCAGCTGGAACAAGAGTTACTACCAGAAAATCAATACCACTTTAGAGCTGGGAGAGGCACAACCGACATGATATTTGCTGCACGCCAATTACAGGAAAAGTACCAAGAACAACAACAAAGTCTCTACACCACGTTAGTCGACCTAACAAAAGCCATCGTGAGGGGCTATGGACGATCATGGCAATGCATGGCTGCCCTCCGACCTTCATCACCATGATTCGCAAGTTGCACGACGGGATGATAGCACACGTACTTGATGATGGTGAGGTCTCAAAGGACTTTCCTGTCAGCAATTGGGTCAAACAAGGTTGTGTTCTAGCAGCGACACTATTCTCTATCATGTTCTCGGCGATACTCACCGATGACTTCACACAAGACGATCCTGGTCTGGAAATCCGCTACAGAACCGATGGCAAACTGTACAACCCAAGACACCTAAAAGCACCAATCAAAGTCAGTCAAACCAACATTCGTGAACTACTCTTCGCCGATGACTGCGCTCTGAACGCTAACATTGAAATGCAGATGCAACATAGCATGGACAATTTCGCAGAAGCATGTGACAACTTTGGTCTTACCATTAGCATCAAGAAGACTGAAGTTATGTACCAGCCTACACCAGGTACTGCCTACAAGGAACCCACCATCGAGGTCAAGGGCACCACACTTCAGGCAGTAGACAAGTTCACATACCTCGGCAGGACATTCTCACGCTGTGTGCACATCGATGATGAAGTAAGCTGCAGAATTGCCAAGGCCAGCTCAGCTTTTAAAAGAATGCGCACCACTGTATGGGAAAGAACAGGAATCTCACTCACAACCAAGCTGAAAGTTCATTAAGCGGTAGTTCTAACCACTCTCTTGTATACGTGTGAAACATCTACAGTAGACTCACCCGCGAACTGCAGCAATTCCATACAACAAGATCCTAAATATCAGCTGGTAAGACAAAGTTCCTGTATCGGAAAGAGCTAGGTTACCCTCAATCCACACACCTCTTAAAAAAAAAAGCCAACTGCGATGGCCTGGACATGTCTACAGGATGCCTGACATCAAGATCCCAAAGTAGCTCCTCTATGGTGAGCTCATATATGGAAAGAGAGCCGTAGGTGGACAGAGAAAGAGATTCAAGGACAGCCTAAAAACTGCCCTAAAAGCCTTGAACATTGACTGGGAACACTAGGAAACATTCGCAATTGGTCGTCCTCACTGGCGCCATCACACCAGTGTCGGATCCATAATCTCAGAACAGTCACAGCTTCAGACCGTAAACGAGAAAGGTGCTGTCCGCAAAGCCAGGTTAGCCAGCATCTCAACAGAAGTACCTACTGCTACAAACTACATGTGTCCTACTTGTTGTCGATACTTCCGCGCCCGGATTTGACTCATCAGCCATCCCCGGACGCACAGAACTCAATCAACTTTTTTGACCTGAGAAGGTGTACAATAAAATCTGGAAAAAAGATCCCTCGGAAGCACAGAGAACAAGGCAAACAGTGAAAAATTGCAGACACGGTTTGTTTATGTTCATGGGCAGTAATGGAAAATTCAACACTGCCCACGCCCCCTAGCACCGGCTTAAGCAGTATTTAATCTTCAAATCTAAATGAGTTGAAATCAGTGATCCCAAAGGACCAGAAAATAAAACAACACTGAGATGAATAAAATCTGGAAAGTAGATCTCTCGGAATCACCAAGGACAAGGCAAGTCATGTCATGAATAAGACAAGTAGCGATAACAAAAATGTCTTACATTTCATATCAAAGACAGTAACTCTTGGTGTAATTATCTTACCGGAACTATTCACACTTAGGACAAGGTAGGGTTCTATGGGGATCAATCTGGTCAATGTGGAACCCACCATCTATATGAAAGTAACATTAAGTATGCTAGTTTGCGGTGGGATTTACACTAGCAGCTGTATTATGATTTTTTGACCAATTATAAAGAAAAAAATTATAATCTAATTCCACACAAGGCTCCTTACAAGGTAGAGATAGGTCAAAAACTTAAAATTAGATGTAACATGCATGTTATATCACACAAAAATGTCTAAATTTTTACCCGCGGCCAGTAATAATAAAGTTACCACATATAAGCTATTTATAGTTACAACAAAGGGAAGTTATTCTAAAAACAAGGTTGCCTTATTATGTTGAAAATATGTGCAAAGTTACATCAAAATCCTCTACAGCCCGAAGAAAACATGCTCCAGACAATCTCATTCTTGTATCTGATATCTGGCCTCTAAGTGTGACCTTGACCTTAGACCTAGGGACCTGCTTCTTGCGCATGACACTCCGTCTCATTATGATGAGCATTCATGCTTAGTTACATCAACATCCCACCATGCTTGAAGAAGAAATGCTCCACACTTCAAATTGACATTTGACCTCCAACTGTGACCTTGACCTTTGAGATAGAACATTGGGTTTACACATCACACTCCTTCTCACTGAGGTTTACATTTTTTTGCCAAATATAAACAGTTTCGGTCCAAGCATGTTTCAGTTATATTCCGGACAAACTGCAATTTGACCTTTGACTTCCAACTGTGACATTGACCTTTGATACAGGAACATGGGGGTTTGCGCATGACATTCCTTCTCATTGAGGTTAACATTCATGCCAAATATAAACAAGATTGGTCCATGCATGTCAAAGTTATGGTCCGGATAAAATCGGACGGACGCACGCACGCACATACACTGACCCACCAAAAGTGACGACTAAGTCGGACTCACTGCAAGAGGGCTCGACAAAAATCGACAAAATGCAAACACCTGTAGCTGAAATCACATTCTTGTTCAATACAATGGATATATTACTACATCAATTCAATTTGCATACAGAACAAATTTCCCCATGCCAATGAGCCAGAATCATAGATTTAAAATCAATATCGTTTCAGGTTCTAATGTTATTTTCAAACATTGCTTTCAAGAAGAATCATACTCAGATTCAGAAGATACTATTTTGTACCATGCCTAAAACATAAACCATATACTACCCAGATGGCTAATTCCTGTGTAGTTTTGACCATTTGGTTCAGTGGTTTCTGAGAGGATGCAATTTAAAGCAATTGTTGACAGCGATAGCCGACGGGCAAAAGAAAATACTAAAACCGAGATGACCAAGATAAGAAATCACTCAACAACCGAGAATAAATGGAAAGATGATTTGGTGCAATGTTACAGTTTGGGAACAATTAGTTCAATCAAGCAAAAAATTGTACAAGACTGTCCTTATGTGCATGTATACTGTATGTGTATCTTAGAGCTGCCTCCTTTGTGGGATGACCCTAAGGGGGAAATTTTGAAGCATCAGAGGACCACCAGATGATATTAATACTACATGTAGTAAAAAACTCCCAGTACTTCTCAGTCATTTTAATATTGCATCTTTGCGTAGAATTTACTCTGCAAAAAGTTTAAATCTAAACACTAGTAAGCTGTGATATTGTACTGGAACCGACAAAAAGGCTCAGACAACATGCACATCTCTTGGTATTAAAGTTTCATTTAAATCAAGCCAGTTCTTTCCGAGGAATTGGGCTGAAACTATTACAGTAATGTGGCTTGGAAGATGTTCTTTGAATGAAAATGAAAACAACGGGCGGACAACGGACGGACGAAAGGCGATTATATGATAGGCTCATGTGAGCTAAAAAATAAAAAGGGAACTCGAATCTATATTATATTGTTTAGCTATCATGTAATGAAAAGTTGGTTCCATATCAAGACAGAACAGTTACATATATAGAGGATATTACATGAGTATCTTTTCATATTGAATTTATCAAACGAGTTTAATAAATTCAATGTCGAAAGTCACAAATGTAATATTCTTTTTATCACATATTAGCTTTTCCTGTCGAAATATCAAAAACTCAACTTTCTTTTACTATATAAACAAGTCAATTAAATCTTGAAAGTAGATCCCTCGGAAGCACCGAGTACAAGGCAAACAGTGAAAATTGCAAACGTCGCCTACTACTATAAACGACGTCGACGTCAAAACTTTTTACAGTCTAGTGTATTACCATTTTTATGTAATGGTTTTATTACACCCCCGCGACGTCAAACATGTGATAAATTATTTGAATGCATAGAAAGGGAAATCGTACCCATATGATAATGTTCTGCTATCATATAATGAAAAGTTGGTTGCATATAAAGACAGAACGGTTCCATAATTATATTTCATTGTGAATGCATATAAAGGAAACTCGGTTCTATATAATAATGTTTGCTTTTTCTATATTATACATGTGAAAATTAGTATGTACCTGTTGGATTTTTGAAGTAACCCGTCTATAATATTTTTCCGTTACAGCTTCTTTTTGTTGTGGACCTACTTTGCAAATGCATGGCTTTGAGGCTGTGTTTTTGGTGCTCTGTGCTTCCGAGAAATCAACTCTTACCTATTATCTTTTGCTATCATATAATGAAAAGTTGGTTTCATATAAAGACAGAAAGGTTCCATATATTACATTTTGAATGCATAGAAAGGGAAAGCGAATCTATATAATACTGTTTAGATATCATATGATAAAATGTTGGTTCTATATAAAGACCAATGTTTCAACATATCGCATTTTCTAATTTATATAATGAGCGAATGAACCTATATATTCTTAAAACGTATAAATAAATGTAATGAAAAGTTGGTTCCATATAAAGACAAAACGGTTCCATATATTGCAATTTCCAATTTATATAATGAGCGAATGAACCTGTATATTCTTGAAACAATGACTAAATATAATGAAAAGTTTGTTATTTTATTAAGACGAAGCGGTTCCATATATTGCATTTTGCAATTAATATAACGAGTGAATGAACCTATATATTCTTGAAACGCATGAATAGCACGAAACATGTCCATATAATGCAACCACGGCGTTCAACACGTACACATATGAGTTGTTTAATATGATGAGGTTGTATAGTACAATTCCCACTCTGTACTGCGGTTAAATAGCCAATGACTTTCGATTTATATACATGCATATTACCTTATTAAGTTGAGTTGAGATCAATTAATGTATTAAACTTAATTTACTCTTTATCATCAGATAAAATTTGTATAATATCAAGGATGCACTTACTGTACTGACAACCAGGTCCTACCCACTCAAAGTCACATCCTGAGTCACAATTTCCTGTGTTTTTGTCACATTGTTCATTATTCATACAATGGCAGGCATATCTACAATCTGTTCCGAACCGCTTGATTCCGGCAAAGGTTGGACTACATAGCGCATCTAAAAAAAAATTATCGATACACAAATATAGTTCAGTTTTATTATTTATTCAATAAAATTGACATTAAATTACCTAGGTCTACAGTTAAACTGCAATACACATAACTGGTTATAATTTCTAGAGGAGTAATAATTCAACACATGGGTGTTCAACTGGTCTGCAGTTCGCCTATCATTTTAACTTAGTCAGGAGTTTATGTCTTTTTTACCCGAAAGACAGTTATCAAAGACTGGATATGCATTCTAATGATACCTGAACAGACATTTGATAATTTGAAAAAAAAGTATTATTTCAATTTTTTGGTTACACTGTACATCTTCTATACATCCATCTAAAGATGATGGTAAATATTTAAGAAAACATTTACTTCATTCTGCTAAGTCATTTATATTTCTCGTACAAATTTGGATTCTAAAACTGATCAATAGTAGTGTGGAAATTTGTATATCATATTTAAATAATACTATGTATATCAAAGAAATAGAAGACAATGAATATCACTCAGTTCTACTATTACTTCAAAATGGTAAGGTAATTCTGCACGTTTTATAAACCGGAATTAATGGCGTAACATAAATTGATCCGTATAGCGCGAATTATTGCCTTGGTTCGGCATACGGAAATAAAAGCCATTTGATAAATGAATGATATCCTAAAAGGAAATATATTTAAAAAGCAACGTTACTATTTTTAAAAATTAAGATTGATAATCAGACGTTCGACTCGCCAGATAATGCAAAACTTTTTCTGAAAATCAGCTTGAAATATATGGATCTCTTTAATCATGGGCAAATATTTCAAAACAAAACAAGCTCAAGGACATATACATTATATTTCACCGTATTATAGAACATATGCTGTGACAAAAAAATATCAATCAAATGTACATTGTTGAAAATCAAAATTCTGTGTTTTTCAATAGACTTCCATTATGAAATCTTGTGTGAGGTTAAATTTTTTCCAAACAGTCCAGGAAAAAGTAATACCGGTATATAAAAAGACAAGAAAATTTTACAGATTACCAACGTCCCTCGACTCAGGATTTTTTCCACAAATATACTGCATGCTAATGCAGCATCTTGGCGTGACCACAGAAATAACAAGAGTGACTGATTGTCACAATATATGCCTGCCATGTAGATGTTACAGTATAACATATCCAGTTTAAGGTACACAGTAAGCCCAAACAATGACACATCAAATTCTAACAATCAAAGATTAAGCTACTTAGAGTAGCAAAGTAGCAACATGGGGTAGTACGTTTTCTTTTTATAAGACCACAAAAAACTCCTTACCAGAAAGAAATACATTAACATAAAGTTAAATTTGAAAGTAACATCTATGTTGGACCACAGAAAAGTGGTCTTGATTTTTCTCTATGGTCAATTATAAAAAACAAATATAACTCATTTATAGTCACAACAAAGGGGGAAAATAAAAGACAATTCTAGGCCAACACAATAATCCTTCTCAGTTAGCGATAGGTCAAAATACACCTAAAATTGGATGTAACATGCATGTTGTACTACGGCCAGTATTAAAAAAGTTCCAATATGAGCTATTCAATATAACAACAAAAGGAAGTAATTCTGAATTAGGAACGTGCACTGGCACCAGATCAGAAAGAATATAGAATACCTAGGGGTAGGGTATAACACGTATAGAGCCTAAGGGGCGTTTTCTTTCTGATCTGGTGCCAGTGGGAACGTGGTTCTTGCGCATGAAATCCCTCTCATGATGGTGAACAATTGTGCCAAGTTACATCAAAATCCCTCAATACATGAAGAAGAAATGCTCCAGAAAAAGTCATTCTTGTATCTGACATTTGACCTCTTAGTGTGACACTGATTTTAGAGCTAGGGGTCTGGATGTCCCGCATGACCCGTCGTCTTATTATGGTAAAACTTTATACCAAGGTATTTCAAAATTCCTTCATAGATGGGAGAATTAGGGACTGGACACGAAATATACCCTGTTAACCTTTGAGGTAGGAGTCTGGGTCTTGCATATGTCACGTAGTCTCATTATTTTGAACATTTATGCCAAGTTATTACAGATTAACCTTAGACCTCTTAGTGTGACCTTGACCTTTGAGGTAGGTGTCTAGGTCTTGCGCATGACACGTTATCTTGTTACCGGGAACATTTATCCCATGCTATTTCAAACTCCCTTCATTGATAAACAGAAAAGGGGTCACGATTTTTCCATTCGGCCAGTAATGAAAAAGTTACCAAATAAGCTATATAAGCTATTTATAGTAACAACAAAGGGAAGTAATTCTAAGTAAGGGACCTGGTTATTTCGCATGACACTCCCTTTCATGATGGTAAACAATTGTGCCGAGTTATGGACCGGACACGAAACAGACCCTGCTAACCTTTGATCTCTAAGTGTGACCTTGACCTTGGAGTTACGAGTTTGGGTCTTGCGCATTGCACGTCGTCTCATTATAGTGATTCTTTATGCGAAGTCACGTAAAAAATCTTCACGAATTGCAGATGTTTAGACAAATTACGAAAAAGACCCTGTTAACCTTAGTGTGACTTTGACCTTTGTAGGGTCTGGATCTTGCGAATGACACCTTTTCTTGTAACATTTATGCCAAGTAATTCGAAAATCCATTCATGGATGGCAGAGTTATGGACCGGACACGAAGTGTGACGGACGGGAGGAAGGACGGGTGGACGGAAGAACGGACGGACAATTGGACGGAAGGACTGATAGACAGAAGGACGCAGCCTATTTCAATGACCCCCCTGTTTTCGGAAAAGGCGGGACACACACACACACACACACACACAAACACACAAACACACGCACATCCGTACACGCACACACAATCGCACGCGTTACGAAGTATAGCTCAGAACGTACGGGCGAAGCACAAAATCGCAAACGTTTTGTGCGATGAAGTGACGCAGACCGTCACGTGATGTAAAGCGGGCTATTGCATTGTCAGCACCGTGTGAATCAGTTCTAGACTGGACTTCTATATAGACACACGTATTTTTGCCACTTCAAAATGGACGAAAGTATGGGGTAAGCTTCCGATGAGAAAATTAAGGAAAACAACGCCGAGCTATTGAAGGAGATGGGAACTCTACATCAGTCAGATAAATGCTCCAAAACATATTTCTTGCTCAAGCGTGATTCCTGAATTCAAGCGTAAAAGCAAGAGAAAAACAGTTCAAACACAACAGTAAAAATATTTCTAAGATGAGGCTGAAGTTCACTTGGAAGCCGGAAAGATCGAAAACGCTAAAGAATCATTAATCAAAGGTAAATTTGTTATTGATAAATAAAGTAAAAAATGAAAACAAACCAAAAAAACAGGTCAACATTCGGTAAACCAGTCAGTTATACTCACGGCTGATTTTATGGTATTCGCATGTTTCTACACACCAGCTAAAACGTTTATATACTTGTGAGAAGTATTTATTTTTCTGGGTCGAGATATGATGAAACATCGGCAAAAATTAATCCAGTTAGCTCATTCGTCGGATCTCGGTTGGAGACTCGTGTTAGATTATGAACAAAATCCTATTGCCGACGACAGCGACGACGAGAAAAAATCTACAAAGCCGAGGCTCGAGCGTCAAGGAAATCATGTTATGACAGGTCGAAACGCGGATGAATCCGTTTCAATCCTTTCCGGTGGTCAGTGGAGCTAGGGGTACCTGCTGCGGTTCCCAGCCGTTTTCAGGGTTCAGCTAGCCCAATTGGTCAACGGCAGCGTCCGGGTCTATTTGGGGTGGGGGGGGGGGGGGGGCTGAAAGAGTGGACATTGGAAGACCGAGTGTGGAACTAACACCTCTGTTTCTAATAATAAGGTGAATAGAGTTTAAATCTGAGTTTTTTTCGGCCAGGCCTGTAACTTTGTTACAAGTTATTTATCAAGCAGTGTAGAAAATGGTGTCATTTCTCATACGTAGGTACAGTTTGTCAGGATCGGCCGCAAGTCGGACGAGAACTCAAGGTAATTTCTCCAGTCGGTCCTTTAGCAAAACATGCAAGTAAGTGGAGGGAATTTTCTGATGTTGTGAATAAAAAACTGGTTCAAGCTACGATTCAGAAAAATAAACAAACTAGACTTGATCAATGTGAAATTCCTTTCATCAGTCGTCGGAATGATCATTTCTTTACAAAGTGTGCTCGTAAAGGTAGAATGTCTTAAGACCAGGTATTTACAGAAATGTATCATCAATAGGGCTAGTTGTAAAGCTCCAGTCAAAGTCAATTTAGAGGCCTTTGAAGAAATGCAATTCTGGCGCCGACACCGATGATTCTTTAACGATTCAGGTAAACTTTGGAGTCCCAATGTGGTCGTTCAGGCAATATTGTTCACTGACGCTTCTAGTTCCAGTTACGGTGGATATGTAGAAATTCTATCCAGCTCGAAAATCGTTCATGGCAATTCTATTTTAGTCAAGAACGAAAATGGTAGAAATCCGTTCCCGGAAGCGAACACTTCTACAATAGTTCCAGAATATTTCTCCACTAACAACAAAATTTTTCAAGAGACACACAGGTTAGCACCTTTCTTGTCCTGTTTCAAGTTCTCGAGATGAACTGTAGTTTTGACGCATACGACAACTCTTCTTCTCTGAATACGAGTAAGTGTTTTCAGTTTCAAGATTTTACAAGTTTGTCGGTATCCCAGAAAGTGGGTTACTTTTGACACCCTCGGAAGTGTGTATACTTCTGACGTCCCCGGAAGCGGGTATATTACGACCAAATAAACGGGTTTGGGTGAGACATTTACGCCCTCGGAAGAGGGTTGTATGACATAGTCCCAAGGAGTTTGCCTAGAGAGAGTCCCTTGAAGTGGACTGTTTGATAACGCCCGCGGACGCAGGCTGTCCGATAGCGTCCCTGGCAGAGAGCTACGTTTATGAGTCACAGGAAGTGGAATGTCCGATAAAGTCACTAGAAGTCCGTTATCCACAAGAATCCCAGGAAGCAGGTAAATTATTTACATCCTCTGAAGCAGTTCAGTTTTCAAAAATTGAAGCTTACAATTCATTGACGGGCAATGGGTCAATATTTCCAGAAGTAGTTAAGTTTACTGACAGTTTACTTCTTCTCACCACAGGGTCTAGTTCACAAACTTCAACACAGGTATTGACGTACAATGGTACTACAGATTGTGAGTCTGTATTAAACAACATGAGAACTAGTATTTCGCATGTGGGCGAAGTTTCAGTACATTGGACCGCTTTTGAAGCGTCAAAAAGCTCGATCTGGCGAGAGTTGGAGGCAATACGGAAAATTATTTATTCTAATTTGCATATTTTTAAAAATATAATTACTAAAGTCTGCACTGATAACAAGAATTTGAATTACATTATTTCGTCTGGTAGCTTTATTCAAGATTCGCACATTTTATCTTTATACATTCATAGAGCTTGTTTGATTTACAATATATCTCTTTGTCTAGAATGGATCTCACGGGATAAAAACGTCCAAGCAGATATATTAAGTAAGTGTTCAGATGCCGACGACTGGTCAATTAGCAAACATGTTTTCGAGTATTTAAATCGAGTTTGGGGATTACATACAGTTGATAGATTCGCGACACATTACAACACAAAATGTGTCAGGTTTAACTCGAAACATTGGGTCCCCGGCACAGAGAGTTGAGCCACTTTTAGAATAAGTTGGCCAATGGAAAATAACTGGATCGTACCACCTCCAACAGTGGCTGTCAAATGTTTAGCAAAACTAAAAAATGAAAAATATAACGGAACATTGATTGTACCAGAGTGGTTTTCAGCCCCTTTTTGGCCTCTTTTGGTGAAAAACGACGGCAGTTTTAAAAATTTCGTTCAAGATATCTTTGTTCTGCCTGTAGTAGGTTCAGTTCTAAGGGGCAGAGGCAATAACGGTGTATTTACAAAAGAACCACTTCCTTTCAGAATGTTAGCACTCCGTTGAATATTTTGAGTCAAACAAACTAAACATGTACCAGTACGTATGTACAACATAGAAAGCATATCATAAGTTGTTTATTCTTTGCAGGTGTTGGTATGAAACGAACGCTCAAACGGAAATTCGACAAGACAGGAGTATCCATACATAACAGCGATGACGTCATCGGACGCATTGCGACACACGTTCTTTCTTCACGTGCTGACACTACCGTTAATAAATACACCAGAAATGTGAAACTTGTTAAAGACTTTTGTGTTTCCAAAGGTTTGGAATATTTGCCAACTCATTCTATACACGTTGCAATGTATTTGTTGCATTTAATAGACTATGGAAAATCAGCAAGCGTGATTACATCAGCGTTATACGGCTTCAAATGGCTACATGACATTAATGACTAAATGACTGATTAAAGACCCCACAGTTAACCCCATCGTCAACAACATTACTGAATGTGCAAACGTTACAATTCTAAACCAGTAACGAAAAAGGACGTTATTTCTCATGAATATTTAATTAATTTGTGCAGCATGTACTCTCATTTAAATGATACTATACATTTAAGAGACTTATCAAAGATTTTACTCTGTTACGCTGGATTCCGCTTAAATGAAGCTAGCAATTTGAAACGTAACGAGATAGATTTTCAGGAAGTCTATTTAGTTTTACACATTCGAAAAAGCAAAACCGACATTTACCGCGATACGAAGGAGGAGAGATTTGCATCGCTAAAGGCCTTTCTTGCGCATGCCCATACACAATGCTAAAAAAAGATATTTATCGTGTTCAAATTTGAAATAGGGAACCAGTGCGATTTTATTTCAGCTCGTATGTAGATCAAAATCAAAATGTTTTTTTATGGATAAAGATAAGAAATTAAGTTACAGTAGGATTAGTGAGTATATCGTCAAAAAGCTCAAGTCCGTTGCATCTGATTTTCATTTTGGTACACATTCTTTACGGGCGAGCGGCGATACCGCCGTCACCAACGCGGAAGATGTTACAGAGGGATGTTTTAAACGTCACGGGATATGGAAAAGCAATATTGCAAAAGATGGGTCATAAAAGATTCATTAGAGAAGAAATTGTTAATCACAAAGAAACTTAATTTTTAAACACAAACTATCTTTCATTATTCAAAGATCGGCAAAGTACGAAATACTTCCATAACACGAGATTGTTATTTTTCTCGATTTTTCAAATTACTATGATTGTGCAATTTCATTACAGTTCCTTCAAAATATTGGATCGTATTTGAATAGCGACTCTTACATTTGTAACCGTTCTATAGCAAGTCTAGCCTACTGCAAACTGGAGTTTGTTTTTGTGTGTAGTTAGGTTAAGACTTGCTAGTTCTGAGCGTGTCGCAGTATAACTCAGAACGTATGTCTTCACTCAGGCAAAGGCCAAAATCGTGGTTACATTTTGTGTGATGCAGTGACGCAGAACATCAAGTGATGTAAGGCGGGCTATTGCACGATCAGCGCCGTCTGAATCAGTTATAGGCTTGACTTCTATACAGACACGCGTATTTTCGCTATTCAAATTCGGATATGTTTCTTAAGTAAGTCTTTACATCATGATAATAATAACAATATTTTAAGGTACGGCGCTATAGTTTTGGAAAGGCGTACAGTGATGAGACCAAAAGTCTAGTGGTATGAGTTAGCATAACTCGCCGATGACAAACGGGTGGAGGTTCCTGAGGAGTTTTTTTTTTTTTTTTGTTTTTTTTTTTTTCGTTTTAAAGGACAGAATTGATACTTTAGGTTTTGCTCGGCCAGTGACCACGTTGACGAGATGTTAGACCTTCATCTTTGAGAATAATAGATTACCAGTTTCTACAATTTTCCTAGGGAAACAATTAAGCAGAGTCATGTCAGTCAAATGGCAATGTTATATACGTGGTTTGATATAACACACCACAAATTTTATCCGGTTTACCTGTAACTATTTTGGTCCACAAAATTTAACATCCTTGATCAAATGTCATTTTCAATAGGTTGAGCACCTAATTCCCCCAGCACCATAACAGTAGGACTTTACAGATTTAACTTGAGTATAAAATGTTTGTTGAAACTGAGAGGTGATAGCATTATTCTCAGATCCCCGTACCTCCGACTGATTTCACCACACAATCGAATAATTGCATCTGTATATCAATAGGAAGAGAATGTCTCTTAATTTTAGTCAGAACGTTGAACATTGCTTTGCGAGCTTGGTTAGTTAAATGCTTTTTAGTGTTGCTAAAATTGCTAATGAAAATAATTTTTACTCCTATATAACTGAAATCATCAACAGCCTCTGGTGGAGAGTTGTTAAAGTAAAATACGGGTTTATTTCTTATCTTACTACGACAAAACGCAACTGTTTTTGTTTTATCAGTATTATGTTGTATTTAACAGAAAAATTCAATAGTTTACAATAGTCATGAAAACAGTTAAGTCCCATATGACTTTCAGAAAATATAACATATTGCATATAGTGACAGATATAACTTGAAGTAAACTCGACATCGATATTACTTTGTTGTTTATTTATCTGATTTGAAAGAAAAGACAATCATTGACAAGATTTTGACATATAACTGACTATACAGTATAGAGGTGCCATTGATTTTTATCATGAAGTTCGCATAAACAGCTGACAAGAGTGTCGGACATAGCGTTGTTGACTCCGACATAAGACTTAGCTTTATCATACATGTTGTGAATGACTTTGAATATATTACCGTCAATATTATGAGCTAGCAATGTACTCCAAAGTGCAGCTCTACCAACACTATCGAACGCTTTTTTATATTCAATAAACGAGCAGTACAGTTTTTTTTACGTTTACAAAAGATAAATATCAACTAACATTTTCAACGAAAAAAATATGTTGAACCGTACTATATTTTTCTCTGAAACCTGCTTGTTTTTTTTTCTATTAGTAGACCGCTGTCTTTCGAAAAAGTGAGGTAAACAATTTACCAAGACAACTTTGAATTGTGATTTCCCCTTTAATTATCTTGGTTTCATTCATCACCTTTGTTTTATAAATCGGTAAAATAGCACCAATGCGCCATGTATCAGGGACAGTCCCGGTGTTAGGTATCAGATTAAACAGACTGCAATACAATGGTAATAATTCCTCTTTGGGATATTTAATGTATTCGTTCAATATATTTTCTTGGGAGAGCTAACATTGTTATTTTTCAAGTTTTTGATAACTTTTTAAACTTCAGAACCAGCCAACGGTTGATTCAGATAGTCATTGAAATTAGAAACCGATTCAATATCAGATGAAGCGAAAGCATTATCAGAATCATCGCTGTTTAATAGAGAATAACAGGCTACTGTCTTTTGATATCAAAATTATAAGGTCGAGGCTGATATGGGCTGGAAGCGGTGAGGGAACCCCTTCCGCCCATATCAGCCGAGACCTGATAACATTGATATCAAAAGACAGTAGCTTGCTATTCTATTTATCATGAAACTCATACAAAAACATATGTCTTCATCTCTTATTTCGTAAAAAATGTATTCTGAAGCAAAAAATTATTTTTTATATTTTAATAGCCGCCGTTTTCTTTTTGCCACGCCGGTATTTGGCAAATTCAGCCCATATTTATACGCGCTTTACAAAAATGAAAAGTGCCTTAAATTGTTACATTAACCCACCTATTTTAAAGTTAGTATGTTTTGATATGATATCATTACTATTTTTTTGTAAATCAGTACGAGAAAATTACATTTGCCATGGCAAAAGCGGTTTTGCCATGGCAAATCGGTCTTTTGCCATGGCAAAATTATTTTGCCATGGCAAGAAAATTCGTGATTTTGCCATGGCAAAATTGCCATGGCAATTTTTTTTCATTTTTCTTAAAAAGTTATTTTAACTATTTCCAGATGAATGTATTGGTAGAAATATGTTGTTTCAAATCGATAACTCAGTTTTTTTTTTATTTTGCCATGGCAAAAACTGGCCATGGCAACTTTGCCATGGCAAGATTCTGCCATGGCAATTTTGCCATGGCAAGGTTCTGCCATGGCAATTTTGCCATGGCAAGTTTCTGCCATGGCAACTTTGCCATGGCAAGATTCTGCCATGGCAACTTTGCCATGGCAAGATTTTACCATGGTGAGTTTGCCATGGCAAGATTTTGCCATGGCAATTAATTTATTTTTTCAAATATTTTAAAGGAAGTTTGATAATTTTAATGATTATGAAATACAATACTGGCAGGAAAAGAGAAAATTTTAGATTTCTTGTGTTGGCACATTTAAATCAGCAAGCACAGAATCTTGCTACATAGATTGTTTCACCATTACTGGGATAAATGCTGGTTGATTTTCAGCGGCAAGAAGGAGTTTTTTACATCCTTGTTTTAATGAATGAAAATGTATGAAATATATTTCTAATATTACATAACGGTCATCGTGTGCCATATATTTTTTTCTATTTAGAAAAATACAAATATTACAGAACATATCTATTCATCAAATAAGTAAGTTTCTTTCGTTTATGAAAAACGATATTAGTTATCATCATAGTATCTTGATCTTTGATGTTATATATGACTCGAGAATTTTAGCAGGCTTGGATAATCTAAGCCGCGCAAAAATAGAAAAAAAAATATCCGAACAAAACTGTTTAGCGCTTTAAATTTTTTTTATATACTTGATCTGCATTGAGGTACTTAAGCATTCAAGACATCATACAGCGATTTTAATGACGAATAGACAAAATGTGTATCAGATTTTCCCTTGCACATAGGTTTGTGCAACATATGCTATGTTACAAAAATAAGCATTTTGCAAAACCCGTAGAAAGTCACACACCAGCGGAACCGGTTATAGGTTCGATGCCCGGTCGCGTCATACCAAAGACGTAAAAATGGTATTAGAAGCTTCCTCACTTGGCGCTCAAGACGGTAGTCTTAGGACTTGTCAGTCCGGTGTCAGTATAATGTTACTGGGTGAGTTAACATATCACGTTTTAACGGAGTGATATTCTAGTGAGGCAGCACTATGGAATTGGGCGTTGTGCACTGTGCTACATTTTTGTTTAATTTTTCATAAAAAGGTGATTTAACTATGTCCAAACTAATGCATTGGTAGAAATATATTGTTTCATATGGATAACTCAGTTGTTTATTTTAATTTGCCTTGGCAATTAAGTTATTTTTAAAGGAAGTTCGATAATTTTAGTGATTATGAAATACAATACAAGAGGAACAGAGAAAATTTAATATTTCCTATGTTGGCACATTTAAATCGACAAGCACAGAATCTTGCTACAAAGATTATCTCGCCATTGTTGGGATAAATGCTAATGTTAATTTTCAGTGGCAAGGAGTAGTTTTTTACTTCCTTGTTTTAATGAATAAAAATTGATGAAATGTAATTGTAATATTATATAACGGTGATCATATGACATATATTTTTCTGTTTAAAACAATACATATATTTCTCGAATTACACATATAAAAAGTAAGTTACTTTCGTTTAATATGAAATACGATAGTAGTTATTATCACAGTATCTTAATCTTTGATGTTATATATGACTCGAGAATTTTAGCAGGCTTGGATAATCTTAGCCGCGCAAAAATAGAAAAAAATATCCGAACAAAAATGTTTAGCGCTTTAAAGTTTTTTTTTATATATTCTTGATCTGCATTGAGGTACTTACGCATTCTAGACATAATTGTGAATACAGCGATTTTTAATGACGAATAGGAAGAATGTGTATCAGATTTTCCCTTGTACATAGGTTTGTGCAACATATGCTATGTTACAAAAATGAGCATTTTGCAAAACCCGTAGAAAGTCACACACCAGCGAAACCGGTTATAGGTTCGATGCTCGGTCGCGTCATACCAAAGACGCACAAATGGTACTAGAAGTTTCCTCTCTTGGCGCTCAAGACGGTAGTCCTAGGACTTGTCAGCCCGGTGTCAGTATAATGTTACTGGGTGGGGTATCATATCACATTTTAAGGCGTGATAGTTAGGTAGCACTAAAGTTGGGCATTGTGCTCACTGCTACAGGTAGACACCGTAGTTTATATAACTGTAAATCTTTTGAAAAAGACGTTAAACCTGAACACACACTTAATTCAGAGATACGCACCGGTGCCAGATAGCTAGCATTTATTGGGAATCAAAACCTGTCAGGCAGGCGAATTTTAAGTGCATCGCTACAAAGGCAGTTTTATTTATATAAACATATTATGAAATGACAATATTTAAACACAGAAACTATTTTGCGGAAAGATAGATTTGTTTGTTTTGGGTTTAACGCGGTTTTCAACAGTATTTCAATCATGTAACGGCTGGCAGTTAACCTAGCCAGTGTTGCTGGATTCTGTATCGGTACAAACCTGTTCTCCGCAAGTACCTGCCAACTTCCCCACATGAAAAAGAGGTGGAGGACTAATGATTTCAGATACAACTTCTTTTATCAAATCATCACGGAGAACATTCGCCCAGCCCGAGGATCGAACCTACGACCCCGCGATTCGTAGACCGAAGCTCTCCCTACTGACTAAGCTAAACGGGCGGGTATGCGGAAAGATAGAGCTCCTCAATTTTAATCACTAATGATTAATCAGATTTTAGATATGGCCGGGTTATTATCATTATTATTATTATTATTATTATCATTGTTATAATTATTATTGTAAACACGTTCAAATGCGCTTTACATATAGAAATGCAGCCACACAGGGCGCGAAATTCATCCTCTACTTCAGACTCTGAGCGGCCTGACCACAGGGACAGAATGAGATAAAGACCCAGAAGTGTTAGAGAGAACATATTTAGATAAGGTATGTCCGGCTAACTTAACCCATCTCTTTGCGGTTATAAATTCTGCTATTTAAGGTGTCCAGTGTATAACACTGATTCACGCAAAGCCGTCTCTCCCGGGAAGAACCAGTACAGGCCTCTTAGTTAGGTGGGAGACACTCCAGAGCATCTCAAAAACTTCCAATGCCTGGAATGGAACTCGAACCCTGGACCTCTTGATTGACAGTCAAGCGTGTTACCGCTAGACCACCGGTCCGCCTAGAGCTGGACATAATTTCAGACTGAAATAAAACGAAGGTTATAATTACGTCACAAGTTGGACTATCAGACTGAAATAAAAATGAAAGGAATAGTCACGTTAGAAAGTGGACTGGTTATTCCCTACCTAGCGGGTAAAGATATTATGCAGGTAGTAGATCGCCTTCATATTTTCTTATCCTTTCCTAAGTTACAACATATTCACTGTATGACTATGTATCAATGTATATGTTGCCTATTTGGGAATAAATATGTTTAAACTAAGAGAGAAAAGCTACAAGTCAGCATTTGTGACGCCATATTTCGCGTCATATTACGAAGTGATAGTGTATGAGTGAGTTTAACTAGACGGCGTGGATTGTAGCATCCATTTCCACTACCGTCCAAGAACAGGCTCAATCAATTTTATGAAGAGATATATATCAGAAAAACTGTATGCCTATAAACGAAAGTAGGGTGTTTATTCTGCGGACCGCTATCTGAAATGCGGCGATATGAGGGTACCTGACTTCATTTAAAGGCCTAGATTTTGGCAGTTGGCCAAGGGATTTTTGTCTTCACCGGCACAGTTGGGGGCTAATGACCATCACAGTATGGCTCCAATAAACAAGGGTCATTGTTTATTGGAGAGTCAGTCTACCTGACAAGTGTATCTATTAGTGAGAAAGAGAAACAAAGTAATTCTGTAATAATTGATAACTTTTAAAGTTATTGAATTTTTTTTTGACATTTCTATGTAAAGAAAAATATTTGTTGATCAAACACAATAATAAAATAATCAGAAACTTATTTTCACAATAATGAGATAATCAGAAAGTTAAAGAAACATGCAAGTTTTTATTGTATACGGAAAACGTTTTATCGGTCTTTTCTATTTGAAAATTACACTGCTGACGTATCATGTTAATAAATAAAAATGACTATATTTCATAACATATAATGCAACATTTTAAGTAAATTGTTTTCGGAGCGCCTGTGACAGCCGTAGAAAACAGAGAACTTTATTTCCAATCAATATCTGTTTGCATGTTTATCGCTTATTAACTCCTTTTTATTAGTGGACTAGGGGTGATCAGGTAATTTATTACAGCGGAAGCACTGCGTCTATGTTAACAGCCAAATTCCCGAATATTTTTAATTAAATACAGATGTTGTCAGATACAGTCAGTATGAAAATAGAAATATTTTATTTAAACATGCTTACTCTTTACGTTATTTGACAAATGTACCTGAATGCAGATGAAGAATATAAAAAAAAAACTTTAAAGCGCTAAACATTTTTGTTGGAATATTTATTTTTCTATTTTTGCGCGGCTTAGATTATCCAAGCCTGCTAAAATTCTCGAGTCATATATAACATCAAAGACCAGGATACTATGATAATAACTAATATTATATTTCATAAACGAAAGAAACTTACTTATTTGATGAATAGATATGTTCTGTAATTTAAGTAATATTTGTATTGTTCTAAATAGAAAAATATATGGCACACGGTCACTGTTATGTAATATTACAAAAACATTTCATACATTCTCATTCATTAAAACAAGGAAGTAAAAAAATACTTGCTGAAAATCAATCAGCATTTACCCCAGTAATGGTGAAACAATCTATGTAGCAAGATTCTGTTCTTGCTGATTTAAATGTGCCAAGAAATCTAAAATCTTCTCTGTTTCTGTCAGTATTGTATTTCATAATCACTAAAATTATCAAACTTCCTTTAAAATATTTGAATTTTTTTTTACTATGGTAAAATTTTGCCATGGCAGAATCTTGCCATGGCAAAGTTGCCATGGCAGAAACTTGCCATGGCAAAATTGCCTTGGCAGAAACTTGCCATGGCAAAATTGCCATGGCAGAATCTTGCCATGGCAAAATTGCCATGGCCAGTTTTTGCCATGGCAAAATAAAAAAAAACTGAGTTATCGATATGAAACAACATATTTCTACCAATACATTCGTTTGAAAATAGTTAAAATCACTTTTTAAGAAAAATATAAAAAAAATTGCCATGGCAAAACCGCTTTTGCCATGGCAAATGTAATTTTCTCGTACTGATTAACAAAAAACTAGTAATGATATCATATCAAAACATACTAACTTTAAAATAGGTGGATTAATGTAACAATTTAAGGCAATTTTCATTTTTGTAAAGCGCGTATAAATATGGGCTGAAATTGCCAAATACCGGCGTGGCAAAAAGAAACCGGCGGCTATTTTTTACGGATTTGAAAATTCATCCGCCCCTGAAACATATGAACGAAAAAATACGGCAGCCATATTGAATTCAACTCCGACAATGTTTTTGATTTTCTGATATTCTTGTAAAAAAAATAACAATGAAATAATTTCTTACCTGCGTAAAAATCAAAAATCATCCTCTTGAATAAACCAGAACATGCTTTATTTCCATATTACAGTATACAATATTTGACTCAGACAACTACATGTCCAAAGCGCTGAAAATTTCACTTCCAGTTCCAGACTTTAAAGTTTTTAAAATAACTAAATTTACACTGATCCAAGAATTATAATTCACTGATTCAAGAATAATTATTAACACAAACACTTTTGCTAATACTTAATAAAATGTGCAAGTCTTAAATAAGGCATAAATAAAGAATAAGTATATCATACATTGTCAAGTGCATTGTAAACCTTTTCAAGAATTGATCCATGTAAACATTGTGATGTCATGATGAACGTTTCACAATGACGTCATTCAGTGCTATTGTCTGTGTAATAAAATTAGAGACAACCATATTCAAGGAAATTTGTTGAGATTACAGTTGTGCAACATCGAAACTGGACTCTGTAATAAAATTCAATCTGGAAGGAAACTGATGTAAAAGCTAGTCCGTCAATATGGGAGGAGCTTAATTTTGATATCAGGTCAATGACCTGATAACAAAATAAAATATCAGGCAAGTGATATCAGGCACTTTGCATAGTAGTTGCATGATAAATTTCCGAAAGTGTTCATGAAATGCTTCCAATGATACTTTAAAATTTCATTGCGTTCCCCTGAACACTTATTAAGCAGATTCCAGTAGTCTTTCGGTTTGCTATGTTGAAGGTTTTCAATTCTTAACGATGTTCTCATGGAAGTTCTTCAATTTTGTTTTGAGTATATTTTTTATAAGACTTGTTATAATCTTTTAACTCATTAAGGTTATTTTGTGAACGAAACTGTCTAAATTTACGCTTAGAAAGATGACAAGCTTTCTGCTTTCCTCTGCAGTCAGAGTCAAACCAAGGTTTGTTAGCTACCTTCTGTTTTACAAGCTTTCTCTGTTTACTTTTAAATACATTGCTGTTTTCAGCTGCATCAGTAAGTATTTTGCCTGTTGTCAATGTAATATTGTTAATAAAGTCTAATTTACAATTACTTTTATCCTTATATTTATCAATATCATAACAGAGATCACGTACAATATCAAGATCAATATTACTCAAAATTACATTTCCTTTATCAGCATCCAAAGTTGGCACAACAGAATTATTACCAACAAAATCAGGTACATCATCTTCTTCTACAACAAATGGAGTATTTGAAACTTCAAGTGTAAAAGCAACTGTGTTGTAGATAATACTGGATCAAATGGTATGATTTAAAAATATCTTATGTAAAGAAAATGTTCAGGTGACAGTAATACATAGTCTACTAGGCTAACACCTTTACATGTAGTTTCACCAATAAATGCATCATTACCAGTTATACCATTGGCGATGATTTACGGATGCATGCTATGAGCGACCCCAATAGAGCTAATAATAAGCAAACTGAAAATTGTATGTCGTTTGTAATTCGAACCGTGGACTAACAAAAATTACAATGTAGTTTACAATTTGAATCGGGAGCTGCAGACCAACGCCTATAGATGTTCTTAATGATTCATATATAACAGTTGTATTAAATACTTGCCTAAGCCGGAACTGCAGCATGCTAAAGCAAGTAAAAATCCATAAATTCTAATGTAAATCACTTCCATGACTTTTATTTAACATTAATGTGCAGTATTAATTTTGCGAAAGAGGAAGTTTTCATATTCACTTTATATCATCACGTCATTTTATTGACAAAAAATATATATAAACTTAACATACACGGAAGTAACTTGAAAATATATCTTTGCGAAGGTTTATATATTATGTTAAACCGTTTGAAAAATATAACCCGACTATTTGCGTAGCTAGATTGTCTACATGCTTTATTTTGTCTATTTATTATGTGTACTATTTATTTTAGTTTATTTTGTTTTCTGCTAAAAAGCTATGGGAGATGGCAAGGTATTATAGCTGCTGTCCAAACTGGAACATGGCACTACTGATGTTTCTTCAGAAAGACATGAAATCCGTAGATCTTACTGATGAGATGTATTTGCTTATAAAAAAAAAACATTAGTAAAATCAATTACATACCTCAAAATGGTAACTTTTTATTAAAGACCTAGATCCACTACAATATAAGTGTCCCCCCCACACCCCACAAATCAAATAAACAACTTCCGTCTTATCTGCTCCTTATCAGAGATTATGTAACAGTAGCTTATTAGAGGGCAATTATAACAGCAGGGGTCCCCACTAGACCATGAAGATGTGTGCATTGGGGTTGGAAGGAAATTATTATCTGTCAGTGAATATAGAATAATAATAATATTTATTCATTTTATTGTTGTCATTATTACTATTATTGTCATTATTATTAATATATTAGTAATAATTACAGTATTATTATACTGTTGTTTAGATTATTATAGATAAATAATAATAATGTCATTATTATTATCATCATTATTATTATTATTACGTTTTGTTTTTTATACTATTATAAATTATAATACTAATAATAATAATAAGATACAGGTAATGGTGAAAACAATAATATATTGTATTTGCAAACAATATCTGCAAATATCATAATAATGAAAAAGGTCATAGCTGCGAAAGTGATACAAATGTACCATTATATCAAAACACAACACTTTTCTCTTATAAATGTAATCACTATTACTGGTATATAATATGACAGGATAAAATCAAATTATTATGTTTCATCTAAGTATGTTGAATATTTTTCAATTTTTATATTAAGTTGCATAAAAACACACCTGGGAACTTATTATTCCGATTCTAACACGACATTCTAGTATCAACAGTGTTAGAAAAAATGGAAACTACTTTTTACGACCGTGTTACGTACCAGAATCGGATGACGTCACTGCACGCGAGTGGTTTATCGCAGAATAACGCGAGATAGTTTTTGCTCTATATTTATGAAGGTTATTTGCTGGTCGTGTTAGAATGAACAATAAACATTTTTTCTTCTAATAAAGAAATGCCAAAAATATATATAATTTTAAACGTTATCACGTTTCTTAAATAAAAGTTTGATAATAAGATACTCTGTTTCCTTTTCTCACTTATTGATACAGGTATAAGGTAGACTGACTGACCCCTGTTTATTTGAACCATACTGTGAGAGTCATTAGCCCCCAACTGTGCTAATGAAGACAAAAATCCCTTGGCTCACTGCCAAGATCCAGGCCTTTGATATTAACCGTCGAATAATTACGGCTGTTCCCAGCTGTACTAATCTGTCTTTTGGTTGGCGGATTTTTGCCCTTCGCCAAGGGGGTATTTTTTGTCAAGTAAAGAAGGACACAGGAAATCAATCTATATGTGATGCCTTGTTCCGAAACAGATTTGAAGATATACCGAGACACCTGCATGTTTGTGACGGTAACATTTGGTCCGAATGAAAAACTAGCCAATGTAAGGCTCAAAGGTAAATTGTGATGGACAAATCGGTTAGATTTGCCAACCGATTAGTCGGCATAATCGGACAAGCCTACCGATTCGATTAATCGGATATAATCGGATAATCGGTTACTGTAGTTGCCTATCTGTAAGTTCACCCAACAGTGTATGTTTTATGTCATTACTTACAAAATGAACCACACAGACATCAAATACCCTATATCTATTGTTTTCCTTCATAAACACGAGTAAGTTAACAGCATAAAAGTAAAATATTTGTAAAGATAGTAAACTTCAAATCAGGTACTCGTCTTAATTTGACCAGGGACTTATCCAGTGATATTGTGTTATTAAATTAAAATTATCTGAAGCACAAACAAGAGTGCCAGAATGTCACAATATACGCCCGTCACAGCAAATTTCTTTACATTAGCACCTGTATTTGCAAATGGAATTTTAATTTTGTGGTTGTTTAGTAATTATTGTAATTATTTTGTTTTTCTAAATCCACAGAAAAATTCCTGACCAGGTAGAGATACCTTAAAATACACATAAAATTTGAAAGAAACATCTATGTTGTACCACAGAAAAGTGGTCTTGGTTTTTCCCTACGGTCAATTATAAAAATATTACAATATAAGTTATTTATAGTAATAACTAAGGGAAGTTAATCTTTAAAAAAAATCCCCAAAAATTGTAAAATAGAAAAAGTGGAAACACCACAGGTCGCTCAACATGACAAAAACGAAAATGTTGCAGGCTCGGTTTGATTGAGCCTGTTCATGGACGGTAGTGGAAATGCATGCTACCGTCCATGCCCTCTAGCCCCGGGTTGAGCAGAACTCAACATTTGCACATGCTACAAGTACAAAAATCAATTTAGAAACATCCGCAGATGTATTCATAAGGCGGTGCACACGGAACCTTCAATGATACACTAGCGTGTAATTCTATGAAAATCGGCGTATGGTCCCTCTGTTAAAATAATGGGTATGCCCTAAACGAGAAAACAATGGGCAGAACTAAACAAACTGGAATTTAGGAAGGGGATCTGAGGTTATGTAGCCTGCATATCACAGGAACTGCCAAAAAACAAAATTAAAAAGCAGGCACCGTATCCAAAGGGTGATTATACAATACCCAAAAATATGAAAGCGGGAGTATTGGAACCACCCAGGCCGAAATGTTCAAGCTGATAAACTGAAGAGTACCAGTAACACGACATAAAAGTCGTGCTGAACGATCTGAGAAGATCGAAATATAACAGCCCTGATTGAATGTACGGGGAGACATTTTACGGTCGCCACACAGCACAAACAACGCTGCTGTGATAATAAAATAGAAAAAGTGGAAACTCCACAGGTCGCTCAACATGACAAAAACGAAAGTATGTTAGTCCACACTTACAAAAATGTAAGTCCACACAAAAATCCTTACCAGGTAGAGAAAGGTCAAAATACACCTCAAAATTGGATGTAACATGCATGTTGTACTACGGAATTCCCTACGACTAATAAAGAAAAAGTTACAATACAAGCTATTTATAGTAACAACAAATGGGAGTAATTCTAAAGAAGGGACCTGCGCATGACACTTTGTCTCATGATGTGTACAATTGTGCCAAGCTATATCAAAATCCCTCCATGCATGAAGAAGAAATGCTCTGGACAAAGATTTCATTCTTGTATCCTTTGACCTCTAAGTGTAACCTTGACCCTAGACCTAGGAACCTGGTTCTTGCGTTTGACACTCCGCCTCATGATGGTGAACAATTGTGCCAAGTTACATCAAAATCCCTCCATGCATGAAGAAGATATTCTCCGGACAAAGTCATTCTTGAATTTGATCTTCGATCTCTAAGTGTGACCTTGACCTTAGACATAGGAACCTGGTTCTTGCGCATGACACTCCGTCTCATGATGTTGAACAACTGTGCCAAGTGTCCTTCAAATCCCTCCATGCATGAAGAAAATATGCTCAAGACAAAGTCATTCTTGAATTTGACATTTGATCTCTAAGTGTGACCTTGACCTAAGATCTAGGGACCTGGTTCTTGTGCATGACACTCCGTCTCATGATGGTGAATAACCGTGCCAAGTTTCATCAAAAAACCCCATGCATGAAGAATATATGCTCCGAATAAAGTCTGTAAACGCCGCCCGCCCAAACGGGCGTATAAAAAAATATTAACGATTTATCAATTCTTAGTTAACGACTGGAATGATTTCAATCCCACAAAATCAAACATTAGAATACCTTTGCTAATATGCTTGCGCAAGTCTTACGAAATGCTATGCATACTGCCATACTAATGTCAAGGGTTTAGGCTGTTGGTTTTCCCGGCTTAACCTTGTAAAAGCCATATTTCTTCTGGGTGATCATAGATGACCTCAATTTCTTTCGAGACTTTGGAGGAAGCCATTTTTACATAGAGTTGTTTACCCTGGCTTTATTGCCCCAAAGAACCGTAAATACCAGAAAGAAAAAGGTCATAAACAACTAAATTATCCGTTTAGGGCGCCAAGTAAATAATCGGTCAGGGAAAAGTGAAGTCGGTGATCGCGCTCATAAATGCAACGCCGACGATTATTCGATTGTCGCCGATTGTCGCCCCATCACTAATAAATAGTGAGTGTTAAAACACGGTTTTGCTATAAGTTATTTCGATTCTGTTATATCTTTTATTGTAAAATATAGATAAAATATAATAGAACTGTTTATTGGCGCATGTAAGGCGCCAAATGGTAGGTCGTCACGCTCCTTTGTTTATACACGCCAGTACCGGAAATGGTAATACGTCTTGCGGAATAGTCCATTAGGGCACAAATGATAGCGAATTATTCTGCACAGCTAATAACCAACTCTCTCTCTCTCTCTGTGTAAATTAGTTAAGACAGTTATGCTATGTGACATTTCATTTTAAACATTTTTTAAGTAAAATATTTGATCAAATTTGAAAGCGCTATTTCTCGATGGGAACATGGCGCTAAATATCATGTTGACGTGACGTCAACATAATATCGTTAAGATGATTGAAGCTAGAATCTTAAATAATTGAAGTGTAAATGTTAAAGATTCAATGGCTATTTGACGTTTAGAAATTTGAACATCACCCAATCATAGGAAGAAAGAGCTGTTTACATGAAAATTGAACAACTTATCAAATATGTTTATTATTCTCAACCCCGATTGTCAATTTACTGATGGTTCCTTGAATTTCCGAAAAGGGACCACATTAAGTGGCCGCACTTCTAAACAGTTCAGTGCCATTTTCAAAGAAATGTTAGGTGCTTTTGCAAAAAGGTCCCAGTGCTGATATTTCGAATTATTAGGTCAAACATCATTTTAAGACATTTTCAAGGTTGATTTTTATTTCTTTACAAATGGATTTACTTTTTAAAGGAGAACAACCTTTTGAGAATATTCTAAATACTGGACAGTATGGGACAACGGTAAACCATGTACTGAACATTGTCAACTAGATTGTCGTTAAAGATGTTCGTTTACAATCAATTGTAAGAATTTCATTTTACGGTTTATAAATTCTCTTTATATGGAATAAGCATGTCTATTTCATGGTGTCATTATGCACACTTGTTTACAATATATGGATTCGAATACTGTAAAATTAATTAATTTCGTGGGCATGAAATTTCGTGGTTTTGGTCAAAACGACAATTTCGTGGGGATGTGAATTCGTGGATTTCAACATCTGAACATAAAATGAATGGGAATTTTACTTGTTCGTTGGGATTATATTTCGTGGATTGAGTAAACCATGAAATCAACGAAAATTAGTCCCCCACGAACATTAATGATTTCACATTACTATGGAAGCTAACGAACATTTTGATATATAACATGCCTTTTGCTTTTTTCATTGACAACTAAGTGAGTGAGGCTCAAACCCACATCGGTGAGGGGCAAGTGATTTCATGTCAACGACCTTACCCACTCGGCCTCGGAGGCCCCACAAATTATTTTTTAGAACTTACACTTCGTCCAAAAATGACTTCATTCTGAATTCATAAAGTTTATACTTGCGACTGAAACAGGTAGTTTATTGCAATGTTAAAAGGTAACAACAGCTGCAGCAAGAGATAGCTTGCTTAACTATTTTAATGTTGAATAGTGAAATAGGACACATGTGAGAAAGCTGGAGCTATCACCGGAGTACATAATGGCTTCAATGCTGATGACGATCTTCGTCAATATTTAAAGCTTTGTGTCAAATGTTTATAGTGATAATAGAGATTTGGTGACGTGTATCAAAACGTTAATTAAGTATAAAAGTGACATAACTCATGGTAGGTTTCTGCAATGTATCATAATATGTAACTAATAATATAGAACGACTTAAGTTAAGTTAATCAAATCCCTTTAGTAATAACTTAGATTGAGCAAAAGTGCATCTTTAATCTGAATTTCTACTCAAAACACAAAGGTCTCAATTTGTGACCTGCACATTTGACCTTCCTACCAAGTTCATGCTCTGGGCATAAAATATGAAGGATTGATTTGACCTTGACATTTGACCAGCAGAATTGATTCATGCACTCTGAACATCGTCTCATTATCATCTACCAATATATCAAGATTAGGGTCAATATCTTGAATAGTTAATTAGTATTGATCTGAACACAAAATTTAGTTGACCTCTGAGCGGTATTTGTGACCTTGATCAATGACCAACCTACCTTGTTCATGTGCTCTGCTCGTCTCAACTACCTAGATGCCATGTCTGGAGTCAAAACCTTGAATAGGTATTTGGTTATGCTCCGAACATGAAATAATAGGGCCAAATTTGACTTTTAAGCTCCATTTGTGACCTTGACCTTTGACCTACCGAACTGGTTAATGTTCTTTGCACGTTTAATCATCGTCATCTCCAGATTAAGATCAATACCTTGAAATATTGAGTTGTGCTCCAGTTCAGAAATATGATGGACAACCGCACGCGCCATCACATAATACGTCCGTATTAACAATATAATTGTAGTATATCTGTAAAATGTTATAACGCAAAGTTTGGATTAAAATTTTTATATGTATAAAAATCTACAGTTGTTAATTGCTCTATAAATATAACAAGAGCATCGCCTGCAAGTGATATTGCTCGTTTGTAACTGCTGGATAATATGAAAGAAAAGAGTAGTGGTTTCTGCCCTTCTTACTCATCTTAATTGATGACAAAACACGTTTGAAGTTTCAAAGCTTGTAAGCATTCAAGAAAAGTGAATTTAAACAAAGCAAGGACCAAATGGTCCTAGGTCACCCACCTGAGGAACATCTGGAATAATTTTGCTGAAAGAGAGACTGAAGAAACTGTTCTCTATCGTTTCCGTATAGAAAGAAAGAGTAAGGAATCATTCCGGCTGCTGCATCCTTAACTCCTGAACCTTTAACCAATTGATCTTAAAACAAAACTATCATTCTGATCATTTTTTTTGAAGATCCAGAGGAAAATGCAGCCTCTAATTTTCCATACACAAGGCATTTCTTAGATTTGATCAGGTGACCTACATTTTGACCCCAGATAATATTAATTCGAACCTGACCTAGATTTCATCGAGGCAATCATCCCAATCATATTCAATGAAGATTCAGTGAAAAATGTAGCCTCTAATTGTCCATACAAAAGGACACCAGATGACCTACATTCAAACCTGACCTAAAATTGAAAAAGACAAACAATCAAGTTCCACGAATATCCAGTGAAAAATGCAGCCCCTATTGCATAAATGAGGTTTTTTCTTTGATTCGACAAGGTGACCTAGTTTTATAACCCCAGATAACCCATATTCGAACTTGACCAACAGTTTATCAAGGCAAAACATTTTGATAAAATTTCATGAAGATTCAGTATGCCTAACTAAACTTAAGGAACCAGCGTGGGAGCCATCTGGTCTAGTCGCGTAATGGCTGCCAGGTATTTGAACACTAATTTTTCACTTGGCATGGCAACAGAGGTCTAAATTGAAGCTAGTTTCTGTTTAAATTTCATTGTGGATGTATTTTTGACATTTTGGTAGGAAAAATGGGAGAGCAGGTTGTATTTGGTGAAGTGAAGCTCAATTTTAGTACGAGTAGTACCTCCAGGTCACAGCAGTTAAGGAGAAAAGTTGACCTAAACGCAAAACAACCAAGAAATCTGATATCCAAAAGGGGCCATAATTTATTGCAAAAATCAGGATGGAGTCATGTTTCTTGCTGTACAGAGTCAGCTATTGATGGTGAACAAGTGTTGCAAGTTTTAAAGCAATAGTTACGATAGTTTAGTAGAAAAGCTGACTTAAACACAAAACTTTACCAGGCAACGCCAACGCCAACAACACCAACGCTGACGACGATCAAGTGATGACAATAACTCATCATTTTGTTTTTCAAAAAATCAGATGAGGTTAAAAAAACCTTTGACATCTAATTATGTCCTTGACCTTTGAGACAGGGTCTGGGTGTTGCACATGACAAGTCAAGTTATAGGGAATATTTGTGACAAGTAATATTCAAATCTCTATATACTGAGTTATTGCCTGGACAAGAATAAAACCCTCTTGACCTTTGACCTCAATGGTGACCTTGATCTTTAAAAAAGGGGTCGGTCTGGGTGTTGTGCATGACATGTCGGCTAATTATGGAGTATATTTGTGCCAAGTAATATTAAAATCCCATTATGGACAGGAAAAAAGAAACGGTTTACATTTAACAGTGTGATCTTGACATACAAGCTAGAGGTCTGGATTTTTTCACATTCAGGGGAAAAAATTCTTGACTTTTGACCAAGTGTGACCTTGACATTAAGGCTAGGGTTCTGAGTGTTGGCATGACACGTCGTCCGATTATGGGGATTTTTTGCAAAGTAATATAATTGTAATGCTTTGATGAACGTCAAAGTTCTGTACCGGACACGAAACACATCCTGTTCATGCCATGTTAACATTTGATTGCCACGTGTGACCTTGACCTTAAAGCTAAGAGTCTTGTAGTTGTGCATGAAACATCTGATTATGGGTACATTAAAAAAATCTATGTCAAGTAATATAAAAAATATATGCAATAAAAAGGTACATTGCATCTTGTGTGCTCAGGTAGTATTTTAGGTATAAAGGTGGTTTGTACAGGGAATTCGATATACATACATTTGTTTAAACCCATCTCTCTGTAATTGATACATATCCAATATTACGATTACAAATTTTAAGCATGTTAAAACTTAGCTGAATTTCAAACACTGTGATATACATGCATGTACACTATCTCTTCAATGATATAGAAACTACACCTTTGATAACTTAACAAAAACTGTACATGGATTTATATTTCTGTGAATTTTGTTGTTAAACCTGTTTCAATCCACAGCCGGGCAAGTGCTTGTTTTTCTTCATACCTTGCAATGAATTTAGTTATGCACTGACTTTGACTAAATGATCACTGCTTCCCTATAATGTTATAAGGGAAAATTATTGTAGATTACTGACGAAATAATTTATAGTAAACCGTGTTTTAACACTTTTTATACATGATGGGCGGTTATACGTCAGGTGTAATTTTTTTACTAGGACGCAGTCCGCGTGAATTATTTCGTACGAGGTATGACCGCCTGAGTGTATAAATAGTGTTAAAACACAGTTTTACTAAAAATTATTTCGATTCATATATATCTTTTATTGTAAAAGTTCAATAGAATATGATAGAACTGTTTATTGGCACATGTATGGGACCAAATGGTTGGTCGTCACGCTCCTTTGTTTATACTCTCCAAGATGGTAAAACGTCTTGCGGAATAGTACCATTAGGTTGCAAATGACAGCTAATAAACAACTCTCTCTGTGTGTAAATTAATTAAATCAGATATACTATGTGTTATTTTGTTTTCAACATGATTTTAAGCAATTTTTGATAAATATTGATTGCGCTATTTTTCGATGCATACATGGTGCTAAATACGCCGACGTGACATCAACATTATATCGTTGTGATGATCAAATCTCTAATACATAATAAGGAAACTACATCTCTCCATAAATACTATTATTGAAAATAACAAAAGTGCAAAACAGTCATAATATAAGCCCGTCTATGACATTTGAAATACTCTATATACTCTAGTCAGTTTTCTAAAATTTGACTACAAAAATGAACAGACACGTGAACAGACACAATCAAACCGAGTCTACCAGTATTTTGCATGGTTGCATTCTATGATTTTGTTAACTTTCACAACAGCAATCATGAATAGTCGTGTAGCAGCCGTTAAAACTCTCCCCGTACTTGCATTCAGTGTTGCCTTTCGAATCATGAAGTCTAATCAATATCTATGTAATTGAATTCCGCGTAAGCCGGTGCTAGCGGGCGTAATGGGCGTAGCGCTATCCATTACCTCAATCAAACCGAGTCTGCAGTTACTTTGCTTGGTTGAATTCTGTGCTTCTAAAGCGTCTTCTTATAGTTTTTATTATTTTTTGCAAAACAGAAAAGTCATATTCAAAGACAACAGCAACCCATAAATCACTACATGTGAAATAGCGCACATAAAAATATATGCTATTTCAGGCCAACGAAGCATGCGTATAACTGATAACCACATATAAACACAAAGTTAACTCACAGACATTAACACGTAAAAATACTACATTTAGTCTTTGCAAAAAGACGGAAAATAAAGCAATGACCGAAAGTTAAGCAAGATGTGCACACCAGACATTCGATAGTATATGCAAAGTATTCATTGGATTGACGTATGTTAGCGTTATTAACCTAAGTTTGAAGTTTTAAATAATGAATGATGAAGATATGTGAAACAAAAACGTCCAGAAATTATAATTCAGTATTATAGCTCCTTTTAATTCAGGCGAAATACAATATTTACGAGGTTATTGTAATTTCAGTGCAGGAGTTGGGCGTACTGGAACATTCATTGCGTTAGACATACTGTATGACCAAGGCACAGACAAGGGTTCCATTGATGTATTCAAGTGTGTTGATGAACTGAGGCAACGGAGAGTAAACATGGTTCAAACCAAGGTAAGGATAATTGCCCTCTATCGTATTGTAATTTCGGTAACGATCCTGAGTTTAAATGTCATGGGCATTATAACAGGAAACATTAAATATTATTGGTTTCGGATTGAAATATGCAGATGAAGGATTTATAATAAACAGCGAAATGCAGATGAAGGATTTATAATACATAAATGAAACATTTGTAAATTATTATTTTTGTAGTATATATTGTATTATGGACTAAAGTTTGTTTACAAATTTAAGGTATAACCATCATTTAACTTACGTTGACAAAAATAACAAACAATATTTGTATTGTACCTAGTAGTATCATTAAGTTCATTTATATGACCTTAATTCCTGTATCTTATTAAGAATATATAACCATGTACATGTTTTGCATTATGAAAATCTCTTGCTTCCAAAGTTATGAATAAATATTTGTTTATTTGTAATGTTCATGTATTTAGTCAAAACAGCAAAATTTACGAAGCTTTACCATCGAAACCTATACATACAGATTACTTTCACAGTTTCTACAATGACCTCAAAGAGATTGATCAAAGGACAAGGAAGACAAAGCTGTTGTTACAGTATGAAGTATGTTTCAAATATATTTGGATGTGTGTATTATGTTGCCAAGCTTTAGTTATTAAGTTTTTAAATACGAATTTCAAATTCTAACATATTATGATAAGACATTTATGTTATTGAGTTTATTGATGTTTTAATGTCGCAGAGCACTGGCGCCAGACCAGAAAGAAAATGCCATTGTACATGTTATACCCCTAGGTATTCTATAAGAACCATGGTCATGAAGGGGAAAATATACTAACCCGTTTCAATCGCGCATTTCACACCTAAAGCACGCAGTTCGGTAAATATGTACTATGGATATCAAACAAGTGGTAATTTATCTTCCATTGTGTACCGGTCACATTTCTTCAATACTTCTTATCTTACAAAAACAACGCGTAGTTTATAGGTGTTTCAACGTTACACAAAAAACTTGCTTGACCTTCCCTGGTGAAGTTCCGTTCTAGATTACAAAACCATTCTGATAGGCTGTTGTGAAAATGTATGTCAATCGTCATTTTACTACACGAGTTCACTGATTTCATTCATTATTTCGAGTTTTAGTGTAAAATTGTGATTTTTTAATTCTGTTTTTGTTTGTTTACGTTTCGCCTAACATGTGCACACTGCTGTGACCTCTAGACTGGATGTTCATTAGGGAAGGTCACGCAAGTTTTTTCCGTAACGTTGACGAAAGCATAAAATATGTTGATAATCTCAGCAATATGGAATATTGAGAAAATGTGACTTGTGCACGTTAGAAGATAAATTATCGCTTGTTCAATATACTAGGTACCCATTCACCGAAATGCGCGTTTAAGTTGAGAAATGTACGATTGAAATGGGTTAGTATATTTTCCCGTTCATGACGATGGTTCTTATAGAATACCTAGGGGTAGGGTATAACATGTACAGAGGCATTTTCTTTCTGGTCTGGCACCAGTGTCTTAGAGCAGCATTTCTGTGTCATTTCATTCAACTGAATATTATATCAGTCATTTAGAGGGTGGCTCGGTAAAACTTTTGAAGTAAGGATAAATGTGAGGTTTGTTAAAGCTGGGTTTTTTTTGCCATCCTGTAGTTTAAAAGATGTGTGTTTTCTGTGTTTAGTCGTTACAATAATAACATACAGGATTAACCTTTCATAAATGACCGTAAATGAAGTAATACTAATGCTTGAAGAGATATACTACATGCTTGCCTGTTTCAATATTTCTGACCTTAATGAGCAACTCGGGAACTGTCAGTGAGAAGAATTCGGAGGATGATATCTATACAACAGCAAAGAAGACGGACAACAAAAGCAAAAATAGATATGACAATATTCTTGCACGTAAATATGTCTGAGTTGACTTCCGTATTAATTTAGTAGTATAATATATATGGTGGCGCGAAAGGTTAAAGTGACACGTATATATTGTTACATTTATTTGCTTTTAGCAATGTTTATTATAAGGATTTATTGACGTGAAGAAATGATAGTGACTAATACCGTAACTCAAGTCTGATATCTCTTTTCCATGATTGATACATCCTCATATTGACTGATCATTAATGGCAACTGTTGTTTTATTATTAACCTAAATTAAATACGATTTACGTTTAGTGAAATCTCTTTGGTATGTCTGCATTTTCAAAGGTCAGTATGTGTTTTGGCTCCATCCTCGAATCAGGATAACTTATTATCACTAGACGTGTAACTTTGTTAAGACAAATGGGAATCACTATTTATATCGATGTAATCGCAGTGTACAAATGTGACTGATTAATTAACGTATTACTGTTATATTCATGCATTTCATACTGTTAATATTCTATCAAATTGTTCAGGTATTGTTTTTCGTCTTAACATTGTAAATATTTTCATATTTGACCGTTTTCTCAGAATTCCAAGCAGGCATTATACACATCGATTACACAAAACACGTCGTATTTGAAGCTGTATTCAAACAAATTATATTGAAACAAGAAAACACGATCCCACTATTCCTGTTATTTTGGATATTTCTTTAAATTTTATAATGATTACTGAAGTTTTACAGGTTGCAACAATTATATGCAATATTTCTAAGACCATATTCTCATATGCGTATCTAAATATCTTCAGCAAACGAGTTCCGACCATTTCTGCTGACACAAGTGCCTGGATGCCCAGACTATATCAATGCTGTTTTTATTCCGGTAAGAAAGAAGTGTAAATAACTATCGGAGGCATTAATGATTCCGTTTCAGATTAATAATGTCAAGTGATAAATTTGTAGCACCGTACCAATTTATTTAATATTTTCTTCGGTTTTAATTCATTGCGATACAGCTTTATGTCATATGGCTTTGTATGTTTAAGGAAGAGTCAATGTGTCAGGTCGGGCAAATTCGGGTACTTGTAAGCAACACATAATACCAGTCTATCCTCGTATAAAATTTCAAACCGCATAAAAAAATTTTGAGACGAAAACCTTAAACCACACGGCAATTACGCCCTTATCAAATCAGTCTAATTATTAACAGTAAGTTAGAAATACTGTATGCGAATAAGTAGGTTCAGCGGTATGAATTCACCTTTAAGCTGGTTATGAAAAATGTTACTACGGATGACAACTATTGGCAACAAGGAATGAACCATTTGCAAAGCACACGTGTTGCATTATATCTCGTGTGTTATATACATATCAATTACCCGATGATCCAAGCAATATGAATATCAATGGATTTTAAAAATATGACTATTCCCTTAGGGTTACCTTAACAAGTTTGGCTACATTTTGACACAGACAGCACTGACGTCTACAGCTGTCGATTGTTGTCGACTAGTGTACGAGCAGGAGGTCAAGATCATTGTCACATTTCAAGAAGATGGCGATGATGATGTAAATATTCTCCTAACACATACTATTCCAGATTATTTAGATATGTCTAGTTACCTGTTTATACTGGTACAAATAAAAATCAACAAATAAATTCAATCTCTGCTTTATTATTGTAACACATTCTTATTGAAAAATAAAACAGATATTTCTAATTTTGAAACAAATTCTATTTAAGTAAGTGCCTTATCTCAAATTTGGCTTTTTGCAGACAGGTTTGTATAACCAACCGAATAATATAAAACTCTGCTTTCAATCTTGTTCTACAACTATACCACGTTATTTCACTTTTAATCAGTTACACGTTTATACTTAGATCGGAATATATTTACCGGAGAAAGGATCTGTTAAGCTTGGGCCATTTGGTATGACATTTGTTGCAGATGAAAACAAGAGGGATTACATTAGACGTGGTTACCAGTTGACATTTCAGTCAGAGGTATGTTTTGACAATACCGGAAATCCTTTGCATCAGAACAGATATATCTGATTAACATTTTAGAAAAATTAGAACATCGCTTAAGTAGTATACTTCGTTTTCCAATAAACAGTAATTCAAAAAGTGGCTTTACATTTGTGGTGCATTTTCAAATGAATGACGCTACAAATTGTCAAAAAATGTGTTTATATTATCTATTAATTTTGAAATATCTGTTTTCAGAAACGTTCAGTTACTCAGCTAATGTTCAAGGAATGGCCACCGTCTAGTTTGACACCATCAGATCCAAGCAAAATGTTATATTTTCTTGAAGAAGTAGAAACACTGCAGAGACAAAACGACGATAAACCAATACTAGCCCAGTGTCTGTAAGTTCTTAATTTCATTAAAAGATGTTTTCATGACTGTTTGCGTATGAAAACACCAGTGATATGTAAGTATTTTCTATTCTGTAATGCGAAAAGACGTGCTTCATTGGTTGCCACCTAAAGCGTGTATCTGGTAAACGAATAGAAGGGGAATCAAAATTGAGAATTTTAATACCTATCAAGAAAACTTGACTTATTTACACAGGTTTATAATTGCTATATATTTCTTATAAAGGGCTAAAAACTCAATAACGGACATATTATATGTTTTCACACCTGTAAATTAATTGCTTTTTGCTATTTTTGTTCATTTAGAATTGATAAGCCTTTGCTACAGGACACCGAAGGTAAACTGCCTTTTAATTATAATGCTTTATGTGAACGGTCACTTGCACGAATTGTTCCATAGTGTATTGGTTCAGTGTGGTAGGAAATAAAAACTGTAAACAGATTCTGTGGAAGCATATAATGCAATCAGACCAAACAATAGCAAACTCGGTTTGATAGTCTGTTCATGAGAGGTACTGGGAAGTGCAACATCTCTTCTGCGCCCTAGCACTGGCTTAAGCGGGTATTGAATGGACTCCATGGTTGTATTGCCGAGGCAACCGGGTTCGATTCTACCGTATTCTGAAACACAATACGACTGTATCATGCTTGCCTGCGCTATGCTTTTTTAGCTCACCTGTCACATAGTGACAAGGTGAGCTTTTGTGATCACCCTTCGTCCGTCGTCGGTGCGTCCGTCCGTGCGTGCGTGCGTGCGTCAACAATTTCTTGTCTGCACGATAGTGGTTTCATTTATGATTTTATTTTAACCAAACTTGCACACAACTTGTATCACCATAAGTTCTCGGTTCCTTTCTTGAACTGGCCAGATCCCATTATGGGTTTCAGAGTTATGGCCCCTGAAAGGGCCAAAATTAGCTATTTTGACCTTGTCTGCACAATAGCAGCTTTATGTATGATTTGATTTTTACCAAACTGGCACGAAACTTGTATCACCATAAGATCTTGGTTCGTTTCTTGAACTGGCAAGATTCCATTATGGGTTCCAGAGTTATGGCTCCTGAAAGGGCCAGAATTAGATATTTTGACCTTGTCTGCACAATAGCAGCTTCATTTATGATTTTATTTTAACCAAACTTGCACACAGCTTGTATCACCATAAGATCTTGGTTCGTTTCTCGAACTGGTGAGATTCCTTTATGGGTTCTAGAGTTTTGGCCAATGAAAGGGCCAAAATTAGCTATTTTGACCTTGTCTGCACAATAGCAGCTTCATTTACGATTTGAATTTAATCAAACTTACACAAAACTTGTGTCACTATAAGATCTTGGTTCGTTTCTTGAACCGGCTAGATCCCATAATAAGTTCCAGAGTTAGGGCCCCTGAAAGGTCCAAAATTAGCTATTTTGACCTTGTTTGCACAATAGCAGCTTCACTTATGATTTGATTTTAACCAAACTTGCACACAACTTGTATCACCACAAGGTCTTGGTTCCTTATTTTTGAACTGGCCAAATTCCATCATGGGTTCCAGAGTTATGGCCCCTTAAAGGTCCAAAATTGGCTATTTTGGCTTTTGCAGCCATATAGAGACTTCATTTATGGTTTTATTTGATACAAACTTCCAAAATATCTTCAACAACAATAAATTTTAGATTCCGTGACAAGTCAGATCCAATCGTAGGTTCCAGAGTTATTTAATATCTGATTACCTCCCCTGATTGTAATCAAAATGGATTTATATCAGTAAGTACTTATAGGACTTATTTGAAATTTCATAATTGTCATTAGTTGGACTGAGACAATCAGGGTAGATAACTATGGACTGATTTTATGTCAAATTACCTCCCTTTATTTCAAATTAAAATGGGTATATCTCCGTAACTAATGAAGATACTGATCTGAAAGTTCATTTATGTCAACAGATTTATTTGGCAGAGCCTTCTTTTGTTCACTTACAATATTTTTTTTTAATTACTTCCCTTTTATGTTACTATAAATAGCTTATTTTTAGTAACTTTTTTATTATTGGCCGTAGGGAAAAACCGAGACCACTTTTCTGTGGTACAACATGGATGGTACCTCCAATTTTTAGTGCATTTTGACATATCTATACCGTGTAAGAATTGTTTTTTTTCTTTTTGGTTAAATTTCTTCCCTTTGTTGTTCCTGTCCTTTGGACTTAAATATTTTTACTGAAGACCGTCTTGTCCTCAAGTGCAATGATAACAGGTGAGCGATATAGGGCCATCATGGCCCTCTTGTTAACATATTTGTCTTTAAAATCATTTTTATGTTACTATAGAAAAGATGCTCAACGAAGCGGTTTGATAGTTGTACTGATGGATATTTTGGAGCGTTTGCGATTCGATAAGGAAGTTTCAATCTCGCTTGTGATACGTCAGCTGAAAATCAGACGTCAACAGATCATTCCAAACTTTTGGAGTAAATCATAGTTATCATAGAACAAATTTCAATGAATAAAGTTCTTGGATTTTTTATATTGATAATGATAAGCATATGATCATTTTCTTTCAAAGTTTTAATATATTCATTATCATGTTTTATCTGTGTTCTTGAAGGTAACACGACGTCAGAATATAAACTTTATTATTAGATTTATTTAAAACCAAGAATATGTTGCATCCTTGTAAACTTCATGATGCAATAAGGTATTAGCATAAGAACATTAGCATAATTTTAACAGTTTCTTTCACTTTAAATTGTAACTTACATAAAATTTGTAAGATGCTTTTGAAAAATAGGATTACATCAACTAAACTGATAGAAGACTTGATTTCATTGAGTCAGTTATTAGGGGTTATCAAAATAACACATCTAAAGCCCTCTAGCAATAGCTTAACCTCAGCACTATTATCAAATTCCAAATCTATGATACAGTAATATTTATAAAACGTTGCTATCAAAATTGACCAGACATTATAACAGTTGTGAATCCAAATACGGTATGACATTTTTCGGTCTCTGCAGAACATACAGTGAGTCTTCATATCTTTTCTATTGCTTTTCAAGAACAGTTAAAGTTCTGTCACGACGCTGTGCTTTCTCACACTGAGAGCAGTTCAACTTGTGCAAACATGTGATGACAATATATGTCAAACTGTAAAACAAAAATCTACTATGACGTTGTGATTTCTCATATCGAGAGCATCTCAACATATGTTAACAATTGATGAATTTGAATAACAACATAATAGATACAATGCTCTTCCATGACAGTTGAGAGCAATTCAACATACGTTAGCATGTGATTAATGTAGGACGCGGTGACTATCATATAGATACATATGTACAAAGGTTATTTGGTAATATTATGTTATGTCTGGGCTGGTTTCCATCCATTAAATTAGCCTTTAGAATGTATTATATTTTTTTATATAAATGGACGTATACTAACATTTGAGAAATTTTGTTTATTAATAAGCTTGCAAAAAAAAGTATTAATTTTAGTATTATCATTTTCATAAACATGTATAAAATCACATGATAACACAAAAGTGAAGGATAACAGATTTAATGATGTTTTAACAATGACTCCATACACTTATCTGTAGTGTTTATGTAAACAAATCGCATAACAACAGGATAATGTATGTTTGTGTTTTATTGAAAATACAAACAAATAGGGAAATTGGAAGAAAGTGTTAACAATCCATTCTGCATGAATAACATAATCGGTTACTGATGTACTAAAGTTTTAAATTATCGCTTAAGTAACATAAGTTGTCTTTTAATTAGACGGTTTGCTTGCTGAAAAGTTTGTTTCATTTCGAAATTTCCATATGAACCATTTTGCTTCAGAAATAAATGTGTTAATTATACAATGTACGTGAATATCTAGAGTAGCGACATCTTGATGCCATATAGAAACAAAACATATCATTCATAATCGATTCTACACCTGTTGGTGAAATTGCTGATGGTTAAAGCTTTATTATTTCTTTTTGTATATCACATAAACTAACTCTCAATATCTTATCCTATTCGTTGGGAATTTATGCCGCGTTATAAATACTCAGTTTGGTAAATTAATGCAATTTCCATTCTGTTAAAAAAATGGGTGCTACATATGATTCTCAATCATCAAACAAAATATTTACTCAAACTTTTACAAAATTAAAAATTAAAAAATGGTGGCTTCTTTCGGAGATTTTGGGTAAATATAACACAAAGTTCAGGAATTCGGACCCATGTCATAAAAGTTCACAATATTCTATAATTAATAAATGTCATAGCCACAGAGTGTACAATAGCTACTCGAGAAATTGTTGATTTAGGAACATTTCTAATGTTAAGATACTTACCCAAGACATGATATTACTCAAGATTTTAACGTTTAATGAAGAAAAATATCTCTCCATGAATGTGAAGCTAAAATATCCTCTTACAAAGCTACGCAAATAAATTGAACATTATCTCATCCATTCATATTGCGAATAAGACCTACCGAAATGTCTGTAAATAACATTATTGATCGCTTACTAGGCCTTAATTTATTGCCGCTCTTGCCTTAATCTTATTGTTTACAAAACAATAGAAAGTCATTGTAATAAAAGAAGTTCGTTGATTTCAGTAATATGCATGTATGAGTGAAGGTTGTCACAAGATTCACAGATATTTGATATACTAATTAACTCCGCTTTATTTATAGATTTTTGAATTCCGTATTCCGACCAGTCTTTATGTATAAATGTACAAAGTTTTGAATTTTTGAAGATAGGTCATATGTGTTATTAGTTTTATAAACCTTCTTGTATCTAACTTTTTCATAACAATGTTTCCTAAAAGAGGCAAACTAATAGCAATAACCACAATAACAAAATGAGAAATACACCATAACTTACAAACGTTAACAATACCGCCAAGGTTATTATTAAGGACGCTCGCTACAGTTTCGTAATTTCTTTCTCTATAAAAGATATTGATGAAATGTTTTGTATTAAAAGATCATGTTATGATGTATTGAAAAATGAAATAAAAATACTAGGTCACCAGCTTTGTTTCAATTTAATTTGCCCCTAGATATGGTGCTATTTTAAACATTTTTCAAAAAATCTGTAATCCTAAAATATATTTCAGTAAAGTACAATAATCAGCATCAATTTGATTATCTAAGTATTTTTATAACGGAAAACAATATATCTATTTGAAACATGCTCAGAGAAATCAAAAGTACATGATTTTGTAAAGAAAGGAATACCTGTTCAGCAGACCCAAGGGCTATTTTTGCATATTTTTGTCAGTTTTAAGTTGGTACTTCTGCTATTTTATCGAGTTTCACATAATAGAATTAAATCAAACTCTGCACATACCTTTCGTTATGTCTATCTAATCTAAAACAAAAAGAAAATTGATAGGTCACCATATTAGATTTCGTTTAAACCAAAATACAACGAGGTGGGGTGTGGCGGGCATTTATACAACGCAGGTTGGTACGAAATACTCTTTCAGTGTTTGAGCAAATGACTTAGAAATATATATATAAAATTATCAAACGGCAGATTTCTTAATAAGCGGATGTTAAGTTGTTTCTGAAGCACTTTGATGACATAGAACGATGAAAGTTTCCGCCTATAGTTTACGAATGTACGGTACGGGTACGGTACGGGATTAGAAACAACTGTGACTCAATGCAGAGTTTGAGCGCTGGTATAAATAACAGACTCCAGTATATGTCGGATTGAAGCAATTTGAACTAAAAGTACTTTAAATGTATATATTTTGTAACCATGGTGATACTTACCCTAACCTTTAGTCAGTATATTATACATTTTGTACATTAAATGCATGCGAACATACAATAATTTGCGAATTTTTGCCGTACGCGACATTAGATAATCACTTCCGGGCATGCGCAGAAGACCGCACCAACTCTGCAGTGAGCTACATCGATTAGAAACACAACCAAATTGGCACGGTGTTGGGGTAAATATCGACCCGTCCGGAAAAACTGTAGCGAGTGCCTTTAACCTTACGATAAAAAACTATTTGCTGTGCGATGTAAATAGAACCAGAAACAATACAAAACTAGTTCAAATTTACCGGTGCAATTTGAATACAAATCTTCGCGCATATTAAATTTAGAAGTTGTCAGAACTTGTTGTCCGATCCTTTTGCCCTTTGATTAAGTATGTTGGAATTGATATTTTAATAACTTCGTATCAAAGAGTAATAAAATATGATTAAAAGCTAAATTTAGAAAAGCAAACTAATTGACTTGACATGATTTAACTGGGGCATATAATCATAGAGGGTAAAACTATGTACAGAGTGTGCTTACACATTTGAGTAAGATCACTACTGAAAATTCGTTCTCATTTTTAGCTCCACTATTCGGAGAATAGGGTGGGTGGGGGGGGGGGGGGGGGGGGGGGGGGGGGAGCGCTGTACTACTCGCCCCGACGCCGGCGTCGACGTGACCCTTTTTGATTAAAGTTTTTCGGCAACCTTTGTTTTTCTGTCATATCTTTGTTACTATTGCTTATATCTCACTGTAACTTCACATAAACATTGTCCAGCATACAAACAAAGTATATGTAGGGACTGAGCCCATTATACCCAAGGTCAAGGTCACCAAGGTGTTATACTTAGGTTATTTTTAAGGTTAAAGTTTTTCGGCAACCTTTGTTTTGCTGTCATATCTTTGTTATTTTTGCTTATATCATACTGTAAGTTCACATAAACATTGTCCAGCATACAAACAAAGTATGTGTAGGGGCTGGGCCAATTATACCCAAGGTCAAGGTCACCAAGGAGTTATACTTAGAATTATTTTCATGTTAAATTTTTTTGAAAGCTTTGTTTATAGACCTATCTTTGGTACTTTAAAAGATGCTTGAAATTAAAAGTATTTGTTTATAATCGTCTGCATGTGTGGCTACATACCCCATAACTCTAATTGTGTTTTTGACAGAATTATGCCCCTTTTGTACTTAAACTTTTTTGCAATCTTCGCTTTCTGGATACTACTTTAATGTTAAAGACTTGAACCTTAAAATGTATCTTTATCATCATCATCTGCATTTGTGGTAACAATCCCCATAATTCTGATTTGTATTATGCCCCTTTCATACTTAAATTTTTTACAAACTTCGTTTTCTGGACATAACTTTGGTATTATATATGATAATGACTTGAAATTCAAGAGATATCTTTATCATCATCATCTGCATGTGTTGTAACGATCCTAAAACTCAAATTTGTGTATTTGATGGAATTATGCCCCATGGTGTATCTTCCTTTTAAGGTAGAGGTCTCTTATTCAGACATATATTCATTTTACTGTCAAATCCCCGAATAGTGGAGCGCGCTGTCTTACGGACAGCTTTGTTATTAGAAATACTTTATTCATAAATTAGCTGATGTTACATCTGATCAAATTTTGCATTTGCTAAAAAACACTTACTGTTATTAACCATGTTGAAGAAAACCCTTACTTTTATTAACCTTGTTTTAATATGACCTTGTGTGAAACAGGTAAACTATTTATAAATCATATCAACAGGAAACGGTTGTCGAGATTAATTTTTCAGGATTCTTTGTACTTTGTCTTGTATGAGAACTAAAGTTTAACAATAACAAATGTGTAAGTTTATTCTTGTTATTTCGATTCTTATTGGTAGATTAATTGTTTGTGGTTTAGGTTTTAACAAGACAAGGAGAAACAGTGTATTTAAGTTAACATTAACAGGTTATCTAAAGCAGTGCTGTAGGCGAAAACCCTAATTGACTCTGCGTCCCTGTAGCCCTAGGTAGTGGGAGCGGTGGTCTAGTGGATAAGGTTTCGGCCGCTCAATCCAGGGATCGTGGGTTTGAGCCCCACTGAGGTCACGACCATGACTTCTCATATGACACCAGTACTGGTTTTTCCAGGAAGCGGACTCGAGAGTGGTTCCAATAAGTTTGAAGCTTTCATCACAATCGAGCTATAACAAATTAGTATATATATAACAAGATATCAATCTCGGTTAAGATTAACGCAATAAATGCATTTAAAGCGACTGGCCTCCAGATCGTTCGACAACAAAAATGTATTTTTTAGATATCTTGAAACAAATGCTATATTTCTTAAGAAGGCTTTAAAACCTAATTTCTGACACACTTTATGTTACATATAAACACATGAGAATTTGCTGTTTTTATTATTTTTTACGATGAAAATCGAAAAGCGTTTGTCACGCTTTTACTCCAGGTAAACTGTCTCGATCATTATAAATTTCTATATTTTGAAGTCATTATTCACTACTTCAGCTATAGCGCTATTGGGTTCGACGGCGGGAACATGTCTTAATTGCCGCAGCGGTCCGGGGTTCGATTCCCGTCGCGGTCATTGTTTCGTTTTTCTTTTTTTTCTTGATTTGGATTTTTTTAATATTTTAGAAACAAAAATTCATATTCTAATGTTCATAATTTGACCAAACTTCAATTTGAAAGAAAGATTATTTTTAGCCAAATCTGGAGGTCAGTGCCTTTATGTAGCTAATGTAGCTGTAGATATGTGATTTGGTTTGCCATTTATTTCTCTTGAAATCATAAAACAATCTATTTACAGGAGAATTATGCCTCATCCACGTTTTGAAATCACTATTAATAAACGATTGAGAAATATTTCAATTTATGTTATTTAAAACTCTTGTTTTTTACAGTAATTAAAACGTTTCTCTGTTTCCCTATCTCTTGCACTTTTAAATGTTTTATATGTTTATTTGTTTGATAATATTCAATGTGGTTTTAACAAATAGGTTTAAATCAAATAAGAGTATCCGAAAGCATGTAGTGTTCCTCTGTAAGTGGCTGTGGATGGAGACTCAGTGTTTTCTTTTAAATTAATCAAGTCTCCTGAAAATACATATATTTGAACTGAAAATCTTTACTGGAACATTCTTAACGCATACAAAATAAATTCATTACACCGTTAACGTGTAGTATCCCAAAACTATGCAATAATATACAAGATAGGATAAGGTGGACGGCACGAGGCTTATGCAAAATTCAGTTGAGCAGATATGATAAAACCAAAGCAAATACAAGAAAGATATACGGAATTTAAGTCATTGTAATGGTTCAATACATAGGTTAAATGTTTAAAGACCCGTGCAGTTATGTGTGAACCGAGCGAGCGTAGCGCCATGAAGACCAATTCCGAGACTGATTACTGACTTACCTACAGGCTCCTTTGTTTTAAGGTATTAGACCCGTAATAGAGTACCTCCTTTTTGAAGAGTATTCAATTCCTACCATAAACCTACTTTGACTGCAATTTTCAGGGGGGCGTAGGTTCAAGCCCCACTGGGACCAATTTGTTTCCCTTATTTTCATTTTTTCTAGTAAGTTTTTACTTCTTTCAAGACTTATTATTGATTTATTGTACAAAAGTGGAAAATTTTCATTTTATAAGCGATTTCTTGCTGTTCAAAGTAAATTTACCTCTGAAACAGAAGTGGTAGAGTTAGACATCTTTAAAAATACTGAGTTACATGCGGTAAACGTTCTCTATTTTGCATTCACTCTTTAGAGTACATATTGTGGATGAAATGTAGGTAGGTCTTACTTCTCCCCCAAGGTTATTTTTGAATGAAGTGACCAAAATTCAAAACAGACCCACAGGATTCGACCTTAATTTTTCAATGTTGGAGTTAGAATTCTGTCTCATTAAATCCGTTTACTTAAGGCACCACCCTAGAAAAAAATTATATAGACAGTTTTATTTTTTGTTTTATAATTGTTTACCAACAGTTTGATGTTTCTTTTATTAAAATTAATGGTAAAATGAATTCTCTGCGAACGTTTTGGATAGTGGCCATCACTTTGAAATTTGTCTCTACTTGAGCTTGAGGAAATATCATGAATTATACAAAATTTACAAAAAAAACGGCACGGTAAAAGTTGTTTAAAAATTGCAACACAGTGCGAAACACGGTCAACTTTAAGAATATACCAAGCAAATGCCAGTCTTTAAATATTACTATTAGTGGTCCAATACCTTAAATAGAAACAAAGAAAAATATCAAACAGGGAATGCCACGCACCAAAAGCGCAGCCTCCTCAAAACGAACCCCCCAGCACGCAAACGCGTGCACCACACACACACACACTCAAAGCTTACACATCAGGACAAAACGAACAACACACACACACACACTCAAAGCCAACACGTAAGGACAAAACGAACAATAAGCATACACACACACGCGCACACAAAGTCAACACACAATGACAAAACGAACAAACAAAGGAACACAGTGGGGCACCGCCTTGGAACGGTCAGTGGCAAAAACACCACTGGGGAGCTTAAACCGGTTTATGGTGCGCACCCAACCTCACTCTTACCCCCACCATGTTCCAAAGACATGGGACAGTGTAAATAAAAGTAATCCCCTCCAGCTGAATCTCTAACACACGTAATGGAAACAAAAAGGCATGGCATGTAAAACACAAAAATGCTCGTGTATAAATATATAAAAAGCAAACCTTAAGAACCAAAAACGTATGTACCCAATGCCTTTTCAGAAGACAGAGCAACAAGAGAAACACCCTTAAGGGCCCGACGAAACAGGCCAGAAGACAAATATCAAAACAGTTCAGTCCTGGTAGGATTTAAAAACTGCTCATCATAGAGTCCTCCCCCTCTTCCGTCAGACGCAATCAAAGAGGGAAGCGTAGTGTCCAACTGTAAACGGGTTGAACACTAAACATGCGGTATGTCTCAAAACAATTGGGTCGTAACCTCTTTTAATAAAACGTTTGACAATCTTTCCAAATACATTTGGAAAATTACCATGACCCAAGATCTTACGAAGTTTGTAAACCACATCCCCATAAAAAACGGGTTTAGAAATACCTTCTCGCAGAAGTGTCTTTAAATTACTATTGAATTTTAAAACTAAATCAGAATTACGATAATAAAATTTAGTAAAATATTTACGCAATTTGTAATAACGGTAGCCTTGCTGAAGAAGTTTACTTGTAATATATTGATTACGTTCATTAAAATGCTTGACATGACTACACGCTCTGGCAAACCGAATTAATTGAGAAATATATACCCCATAAGATGTAGCCTGAGGTACATCCCCATCCAAATGGGGAAAATTTACAATACTAAAATTAAAATCATCCCTCTTGTCATAAATTTTGGTATGTATAATATTGTCATAAATAGAGAGATGTAAATCTAAAAATGAAGCATCAGTATCCGAATTGTTAGTTTTAATTAACTGAAGCTCCCTAGGATAAATAGTACCCACCAAATGACCAAAAAACGGATTATCCATATTAAGAATATCATCCAGATAGCGTGATGTATTAAATGCAGTTATAATATCTGCTTGCGTATCTGGAGAAAGGCTCAACATAAAGTCTCTTTCATAACAATATAAAAACAAATCTGCGACAAGGGGTGCACAATTTGTTCCCATGGGAATACCAACAACTTGTCTAAAAACTGCATTCCCAAACCTGATGTAAATGTTGTTCAATAAAAAGGAAGGGGCTTTACAAACTTCGTCACAGGTCCACATAGTATAATGTTTAATAATATTGCTAGTAAAAAAAGCTTTATCAAAATTGCAAGCGATAAATGTAGCATTCTCTCTGGCAAAAGTCTTTTGAATTCGGGCAGTTAATTTGTCATTTATTAAGTTATGTGGTAAAGTGGTATACAAAGTAGAAAAATCGTATGTACTGACTGTAGATACCTTGTAATTATTAATTTTCAACTTATCCAGGATTTCGCCAGAATTTTTAATCGACCAAAATAAGTGTTTACCAGAGTTTTCGTATACTTTATCGCAGTATCTTTCCACGTGGGCTTTCACAGCAGTTAGACATGATGTTAATAGTTTTGAAATATTTGTAGTTGTACAAGAGCTAGAATTAGCGATAAAGCGAGCTTTATATGGTTGTTTATGCAATTTAGGAATCCAGTACATGGTCGGTAGTTTAATTTGTTGATCGTCTATCCGAACTTTTAAATTAGAAACTTCAGTGATGTGATCAGTAACCAGTTTGTCCATGTTTGATTCGGATTGGTAGAACAATTATTGTAAGTAAGTATGATTATAAACAAATTAATAAAAATGAAAGAAACATACCATGTGCTTTTATTACCGGGTACTATTAATGTTCAGCTTCCTACGGGCCTGTAAATTTGTGTGCAGAATATTTGTATTGCATGAGAAGCCCGTGCACATTTGATAAACATTGTGTTAATACAGGTCAGCAATGTTAGTTAGGATGTGACATGGATGTCATTTATCAAAGGATTCTGACATCTTCAAACTGTAATTTAATTTTCTTCGTTTACTACTTAAACATGTTAAAATACTTTGTCGTATATATGTATTTAAATAAATTTATCATTACATACTTAAAAGAACAGCCTGTGCCGATCAGCTGACAAATGATGATGTTTTCTTAAAATGTCTCTTAATCAGTATTATCTGTCAAATATATTTATATTGAAACAGAGCAAATGTTTCAATATATTTTCTGACTGGAAAGGCTAACGTTCATATTTTCCTAAAGATTCATTAAGCTAATAAATTTGAAGTATTTCTAAATTGATAAAACAACGTTTACATGCTTAACATACTTTTTTTTCTGAAATTCATACAACATAAAAAACTGCTTAAAACATATTGTCTTTGAAACATGTTTAATTTCTGGGATAATATTTTGCTATAGAAGCCCAGAAAACTTTTAATATGTTTTGCATTGTTTTGGATATTTTCTTCAATAATTTTTCATGTAGTCCGTTAACTTGTACAGAAAGTCGTCATGATTTGCAGTACATGTAATTATATAAATATTGCGACTTCATCATTTATCTTTTTTTTTCTGTTTCTCGTCTCCATCAAGTCAATATTTTGCTTTGTTGCTTTCTATCTCTCTATATGTTTTTCTCAAAGATTTATTGTTTATCACTAATAGAATATAAGCTAGCGTTAAGTCTGAATAAAAAGCTTCTTGTTGTTTAATACTCATTTCGCCCCCTAATTACTGACATTATAACAATGTCACCACAGTTAAGTCCAAACAGAGTACTACAAAAATGAATTAGAAATACCGCCATTTATTTTGTCAATGCCTCCGGCCTTTGACAAATACGACTATCAATGAACAGGAAACAAGACCAATACAAATTCACATGATTAATGACAATACAATACATGTATAGTAAAGGCACTGGCGCCAGATCAGAAAGAAAATGCCTCTGTACATGTTATACCCTACCCCTAGGTATTCTATAAGAACCATGGTCATGAAGGGGAAAATATACTAACCCGTTTCAATCGCGCATTTCATACCTAAAACACGCAGTTCGGTAAATGTGTACTATGGATATCAAACAAATGGTAATTTATCTTCCATTGTGTACCGGTCACATTTCTTCAATACATCTTATCTTAGAAAAACAACGCGTAGTTTATAGTTATTTCAACGTTACACAAAAAACTTGCTTGAACTTCCCTGGTGAAGTTCCGTTCTAGATTACAAAACCATTCTGATTGGCTGTTGTGAAAATGTATGTCAATCGTCATTTTACTACACGTGTTCGCTAAAATGTGAAAATGCAGCATAAATGTGCAAAATGAATAAAATAAACAGAACAGATGCAGACCAATGTACGATTTCAAATTAAAGATAATATACAAGATAAATTTCATTCATCATTTCGAGTTTTAGTGTAAATTGTGATTTTTTTTTTTTAAATTCTGTTTTTGTTTGTTTACAATTCGCCAAACATGTGCACACTGCCGTGACCTCTAGACCGGATGTTCATTAGGGAAGGTCATGCAAGTTTTTTCAATAACGTTGACGAAAGCATAAAACATGATAATAATCTCAGCAATATGGAATATTGAGACAATGTGACTGGTGCATGATGGAAGATAAATTATCGCTTGTTCAATATACTAGGTACCCATTCACCGAACTGCGCGTTTAAGTTGAGAAATGTACGATTGAAACGGGTAAGTATATTTCCCCGTTCATGACCATGGTTCTTACAGAATACCTAGGGGTAGGGTATAACATGTACAGAGGCATTTTCTTTCTGATCTGGCGCCAGTGAGTAAAGGCACCTTTTTCTGCTCTGATGAGGAAATCCTTGTACTGTTTTCTTACTTATTCTACTTATATAGACTAAGTTTGTAATACATACGTTTTATAACTGGTGTGTATTTGCTCTAATATCCGCGAATATGGTGACTTGCGAAATAAAAACATTAACCAGCATAATCTGTAGACACAGAAGCGACTAAATGGCGCATATACTCTCCACACAGTATCGACTGCATGACGTGAACTATCTACAAATATATTTAATTTAGCGACAGCCTGACGCGAATTGTCTGCAAATATAGTATGACTGTCTGTCTTGAATTATCTAAAATAATAATAGCGACTTCCTGACTAATTATATCTAGAAAACTATTAGAACTACATGACGAGAATTATCTGCACAGTAGCTACTGCATGATGCAGTGGTAGCGACTGTCTGCCCGCTTAGCTCAGTAGGGAATGCGTTGGTCTACGGATCGCGGAAAAAAAAACAACAGTATCATGATAGTTATAACTGCGTGTACCACAGAAAATAAGAAAACAACGTCTGTAACGGCATAGACATTTAAAGAATTAATTTATGTCCACATTTTCTGAAAAAAAACTTTGTCCACTTTTAATCAGCAGAAGTTGATTAAATAGGTCAATAAACTTAACTCTTAGTTGCTGTCTGCCAGAATTATAGCCCTTTAAGTACTATGAAAACTTGGTATTTTTAAGTCTACTTTTCTTTACTATATTAAAAGTTATAGGTTAAGAAAAGTTACACATGACTTCTTATCATCAGATAAATAATTACTCGACGAACCATGAAATTTTTTTAATCTCTTGAAATTCATAAAAATCATTCCCTTTGTACTGAGAAGAAATGATATCTCTCTGTTAAATGTTTTGCTTGGTTCGCTTTTCTTGCATAATGTAAGAGTTAAAGCATTTCAGCTTAATTAACATGTTAATTATCATTGGATGCATAATTAGATAAAGAACTCAAAAACGCAAGAAAAATACGAATAATGACAAAAATAAATATATGTACATGGAAATATAGCCATAATTGAAGAATGGAGTTATAATAGTATCACGCAAAACATAATAATATAATTTCAAAAAACTCCAACCTTATATTACATTATATTATTATATAAATTTTACATTATGTCTCTCACCCGCTTTAAAGATTTTGATCTTAAAAGAGAAATAGAAATACATACACGAAAATACTTTGAAATATAAGCGGACAAAATGGATACTATGAAAACATTTAATCATGTGAGGACGAAATACGTGGTTTTTACCAAACCGGTACAGTGTATGAATTTGAAAAAGAATGAATGGAATTATACTTGTTCGTTGGAATATAATTTCGTCCATTGACGTAACAACAAAATCAACGAAAATAATGAAACTACAAATAATTATGCAATATTGTGTAATGTTGTGCCAGTAGTTTTTAATGCAGGTAAAGTTTTACTGTTACATGTTGTGCAAAAATAGTTTGCAATGTTGCGTTTGCCTATAGAACACAGTTTTTTACTACGTAGCATACATAGGTTCAAAACGAAAGTATGTTCCGATTAATATCAAAGCAAATACTGAATTTCAATCAGGCTGTCCCATACTCATGCTCATTCACTGAAAATATAAAAATAGATTAAATACATTTAGTTATTTTTATAATTGTTATGATATTCTAGTCATTTGAAATTGTGGTGAGAGACGACAAAATACAAGACCAAATACAACACCAAAGCGTGTATTAAATACAGTGTGTATATTGCTATGAAATATAATTAGAAAATTGAAAAGATTATGCAAAATTGCAGTTGATTACCAAATTGTTTTAGATATTAACACAAAGTGATACCGCAAACAAAACATAAAACTTAAATAAAACCCCAAACGTATGCAAGTGAAACAAATATCTTTTCGACAATAAGAACTACATTTAGGAGAAATAAAATCATCCACTGGGTATTGAACCGTTTTCATTCAAAATGTGATAGTTAAGTAACGACGACATTGACTCATATGGCTCGTTTTATCATTACAAATAAATCAACCCGTTTTTGGAATCGAATCGTTGGCCTTTCAACTGCCGACATTCAAAAGATACCGTAGCCTAACGCCTAAAAGCGTTCGACTAAGGTTGATCTCTCATATAGGAACATTGATAATAGTGGCATTGACCCTGACCTTAATGACCTTATATGTATATCCTTCCTTGTTACAAACAAGAGGAAAAATATAAGTAAATGAAAAACTATTCCTACATTAAAAATGTGTCATAGACTGACGCCTTAGACCACTCGGTCGAAATGGAACTTCGATATCTTCGAGAAAGTAAAATGCAAAATTTATTATAATAATAACTTTGGCATTAACCTCAATGGCCTATGGAATTCCAGCCTTGGTTCGTCTATAAGCTAGGTCACATTAAAGTCTAAAAGGGTTTTGATGACATGAAATCAAAACATCAATCCTTGCACCCTCAGATGTGAAACTGACCTTGAGTTACCAGACTTAGAACAAGATATTTGCACTTTGTCCTGATGGGAAAAAACATTCAAGCATAGTTAAGTATATATCCTTCCTATGGTAAAGAAGATGATGATTTTGGATGAACTGATAGTTGTACGGTGGAAAACCTGGAGAAAATACACCTTCGACTTGTGTTAAAAAGAAACAGACTCACAGTTTCTGCCTTGGATTGTATCGTAAGCGGAATCAACCGGCTCTGCTGAGTTCACATATATTGCTGTAATAAATTTTTAAAAAAGTAGGTAAGAGTAGACTCCCTGGAAGCAATGAGCACAACAAGAGCTACACATTAAATGTAAGCAAACAACAAATATAAATTGTAAGGCATAAATATATAGAGGATGTTTGTTTGTTTTAGTGTCAGATCGGAATATATTTCACCGAGTGAACCATTATAATGCAATATTTTCACGAGTGGCGAAGCCACGAGTGAAAATGTAAATTATGGTGTTCACGAGTGAAGTAAATTTCGATCTTACACCGAAACAAACAAATTTTCTATTTATTTTATGTACTTTTACTGGTTTAAACCAGATTAAACCCAGTTTGTTCACGCAACGTCACATGAATGACATCATGACGTCATTATGTCGTGACGTCAAGATATATTTGCAGAAAAAAAACTGTAAAAAGTTCTATTACATTTTCTGATTTATTTTTCATTTTATTATGATAGAATGTATATATTTATAATCCTGTTAGTATTTTTATACATCTATATCTTTACTGACGTATATTTTGCAAGGAATTTTCTATTATTTATAATTCATATTATTTCGCATTCAAGTGAAGTTCCGCACCAGAGAAAAAAAAATGATATTTCAATATTTCAAATATCAATTTTATTTCACTGATAAATTTCAGTATTTCACTGAAGAGTACTCTAGACATGAATATGTGCATCTTAATTATATAAATTAAAATTATATAAATGAAGAGTTGGTACAAATAAATGGAAAGATAAATAGAACATGTAAGTAAAATTGGGGGCGGGGTGTCATCAAAAATGGGGAAACATAAAAAGAGGGTGGTGAAGTTGAAATAGGGCACCGCTCGGAAGGTCAGTAACCTACATAAAGGAAACTAGGGACTAAAGCGAACTTGGAACAGGTCAGCCTCGCATGTACGCTATTTTCAACAAGATTTATACAAGACAGTTTATATTAAATAATTCAAAGCAGATATTAGCTCTTACAGTAATAACAGACTGTATGCAGTAAAACATTTTAGTACGGCTAATCCGAGATATCAGTACAGCAGTATACTCGGTAACTTGTCTGAAATCAGAAATCCAACAGGGCACGGCTAGGCAAGTTATAAGATAAACAACACAATACAAGACAAGCATAATATACCCTAAAATTAAACGGAAATAAGCAGTGAAGGAAACTAATACAAGTATATTCCAAAAATAATGTATATTTTCTTCACATTTATTTACAACTTTTAAGTTACCAATGCATTTATCATAGAAGAGGAGCTACATTATGCGTCAACTCGGTTTGGAACGTCTGTCAAATAAAATTAAACATCATCATTAACTTTAAAGAAAGCAACGTTACCTTTTGGTCCGTTTCCACCGTTATTAACGATAGTACTGAAACACAAACAAATTAAATCCCTTTTACAGCATCCGCATGTATTCAGCATTCATATCTCAAAGAAAAGCTCACGGCATGTATAGGAAATAGATCTTGAAAGTAGCCTTAGTTTATAAAATGCATGTTTCATTATATATTAGTATACTTCGAAAACATTTCGAAAAATTACCTAGAAGTGGTAGATACATCTTACATGTATAACTTACCTTAATATAAAACGGTCTCATGTTCCTTGGCAAAAAGGGATAAAGTAGCTAGAAGTGGTAGCATTTACATTGCATATTATACACTAAAATTAACTACTAAATAATGTAAAGAAAAGATTCTTCAAATGATATAATATAAATTCATACCTATGCTGTGTACGCCGCATATAGATTAAAACTGAAAGTACACCTAAGATGATAACGACTATTATCGCTGCTCCTACTCCGGCAATCACTGCGGTTGTTGACGATGCTGTTGTTATTGTTGCTCCATTTGTACTCTCTGTTTCTGTAGATTCTGTAACAGAAAATTTCAAGCATTTATTAGATCTATATAAGAGCCCGGTGATGACTACATAGTTCATACTTAACCTTTCAGAGTTCACATTTTACACGTCACAGTTCAAATTTCACATGTCATTCTTGACAGTTCATACTTCATAGTTCAAACTTTATACTTCGAAGTTCATACTTCATACCTTTAAGCAAGGAGTTTATACCATACATTATATGAGTTTAGTCAAGAAATAATAAGCTGAACATTTCCTTTTTATCAATAAAGAGTGTATAATAAAATATAATTATCAAATACAAGCGTTTGACAGCAAAGGTTGTCAGATTGATAATAAAAATATCATTATGTAAATTATGTAGTTCGCCCACTAAGCTCAATAGGGAGAATGTAGATCTATGGATTACGAGGAAAGGAGTCGAGGGTACCCGAGCGAGGCGTATGTCCTCCGAGACGTATATGAAATCACTCGTCCACTACATCTGATTCGTGTGGGGAAGTTGCCAGTTACTTGCGGAGAACAGGTTAGTACTGGTACAGAGTCCAGATAAACTGGCTAGGTTAATTGTCCGCCATAATATAAGTGAAATACTGGTGAAAAAAATGGCGTTAACCCCTAAAGAAAGTAACAAAATAAAATATATCCTGTCATCATTTATCTTATAATCTTTTCAGTTGAAATTTACTACTGTAACACTAAAATGGCGTCACTGAAATGACTTTTTGTTAGCAAATACATTTGATAATGTCGGAATCCTTCAATAATCTCTGCAAATCATACGCTGGAAAAATATAACGTTACCACTTAAGTATTTAAAAGTATTAAACCACGAATTTCATTATTTCATACTACACGATTTCATAGGTCACTCTTAAAATGTAAATTTGTATGAAATGTGTAGTCCCAAACGGACTTTCATTCTTTAACGACGTGACTGTTGAATGTAAATATATATTAGCTAGGTTGATTACTGGAATTATTGGAAGTATTGAAACTCAGTAGCCTTAAAAGGTCATTTAGAATTTTTAAAAACTCTAAAATCAAAATAACGGTTTGGAGTAGACTTCTTTTATTTTCTTTATGTACTTATAAATACATGTTATAGTGTTCAATACTTACTGCCGACCTGTTCACTAACCTATGGCGGCTTATTTGTGCAATTTTGTTATTTTTATTGTGTCGCAGCGACACAACGATAAACGTCGATATGGCGCCGGGCCGAATGTCGCCCTGCCAAACGTTGCCATGAAGAAATCGACCCCACCAGCAAACATCGCACAGACAAACGTCGCCAAGCCAAATGTCGCCCCGTCGAACGTCGCCCCAAAGAAGGTACCCGACAGAACGTCGCCCAACCAGATGTCGTCTTTTCAATTTTTTAGTCAGGTTTGAGATAAAAAGCAGTAAGACATTAATAGTTATAATATATGTGTTAGTTAGCCTTATGAAGTGTAATCAAAAGAAATTGCTCACTCTTAACCCTAACTCTCCATCCCCACCCCCACCCACCCTTGACTTTCAGTTCATCAGTGAATCCATTAGTAACTCGATATGCCACTTTAAAATTTGCAATACTTTTTTCAGTAATTATCAATAGATATTGGACAATATGTGTGCGTGCGTAAAGCCTGTCCGTCTGTCGTCATTCATTAGGAACATACTTTATGCCTGCCTCAGTGTCGCGAGCAAATCCCTATTTTAAAGGTGGTCAGTGTCTCACTTTGTTAAGTGGTTGAGGCGAGAGAGACTCATGTCAGACCTTATCACACAGTTACTTGAACAGTTTTAAGGAAATATTGTTTTTTTGTTTCCTACTGTGGCTGATTTGTGCCATTGTCCTCTATCTATATGTCACGAACAATAAATTGCAATTTAAAAGTTCCCTATCGTGTAACTGATGGACTCACTTATAAATTAAAGAAATTGGGTGTGAGACGGGCGCAGGTCAAGAGTGAGCAATTTCCTCTAGTAACAATTCATTAGCGACTAACAAATATTAACTATCAAGATCTTTGCACCTTTTATCGCAAATTTGATTAATACTATTATGTCATTTCGGAAGCCGAAAAGACGATATTCTGAGGGCTGACATTCAGCGGGGCGATGTTTATTGGGGCGACGATCGGCGTAGCGACGTTTGTCGCAGCGCCATAATGACATTCGGTGTGGCGCCATTCGGCGAAGCGACGTTTGGTGGTGTGATGTTTGTCGTTGTGTCGCTGCGACAGAAAGAAATAACGAATGGCACAAATTAGCCACCATACTAACCTTTTAGGCAAACACCATCTGATTTCCTACATAATGATAAGTCTTTACATTCAGGGCTGCATTGTCGGCTGCAGTTGTTGCCATACCAACCGTTTTCACATTCTTTTATGGTAGAAGGAATATGATGAAAGTATGAATACGATTAATGATAAATATTACATAACATTTACATATCGCAGTAAATCTAGTGTCGGACTGGAAACGAACGATCTATTTCCTGAGTTTATTTCACTTATTTTGCTAGTTTTTCAACAAAAAGCGCTCAGGAACTCGTAAAATATTTACATAATAGCACAATCGTGCACAATCGTGGTAGCTTTTCTTTCAATATAGATTTCTGGACGTACATTATTGCTTATAAGAATAATGTCAGTGAAATTGCCGATGAACTTAATTCTAACAAGCGGTCAAAATGGGCCTAAGTTGCTAACAATAAGCAGGCTTTCACTTTCAGTCATCGCTTCCTTTCAAGTTTTGCCGACATCTTTGACAACAGTCATGCATAGAATATTTTTAAGGTTTTCTTTCTAATTCAGGCGGCCATCGAGTGCAGTCAAACAGACTTACCGAACTATACTCATTACATTAAAAAACGTTGTTTGAAGAGGTTTGTTACTTTAAGATGTGGTGGAAACTGATAAGCCATTTATTATTGAAATGCATTTAAGAAAGTTCAGTCTAAGGATTGCAATGACCAAATTTGGGAAGTTTGGGAAGATCCGTCAAGCATTTAAACAATCAGTGTTTCATCTCTTTTAACTTTGTGTATCCCTAAATTTACCCGAGCAGAAATGTAGCTCAATCAAGCGAGTGCTTATGCCTGGACGTTACAAATCTGTCTGGTGCAATTCTAAAAAATAAATTCTTACCAGTAGATTTAGAGCTTTAGCTGTTCAAGTATAACAGAGACAGAAAGACAAATAATGTACTACTGACGTTGGATCAGTCACCTGCGCGAACAACTCAGCCTGCACCTTTGGTTCATGCGAACTAAAGATGTTAGTTAAATAATTATTACTGTTTCTGTTTTCTTTGTTTATATTCTTTCATTTTTTTAAAGAAATTACTACTTCGAGGATTAAGAACTTTATTTTAATATTTTATATATATTGTATCATAATGTTATGCATACTATCTTTGTGCAAATTCTAAAACGTTATAAGCAATATTAATAAAAATGTACTAAACATTTACATCATAAAATTAATAATCGAAACAAAATAGAGAAATATACCTTCATCGCAGAATAATTTATACTTGTAACCGGGTTGGCAATTGCCACCATTGCAAGCTCCACTTAAAACGTCACAGCTACTTAGGCATTTTCCACAGACTCTCATGCAGTTTTCTCCCCATGTTCCTTCTCTACATCCTATTTGAAAGTTTAGGAAAGACGCGTATCTATCTATCTTTACAAGTATATCTCAGAATTATATATCTTTACTCTGGCAATTAAGTTTTATCTAATTTTTATTTCATTCATGGTATTTAAGTATAATCATAACGATTCCAAAACTACTATGAAAAGCAGTGATTTAGCTATGAATATTCATAACTAATATATACAAGTTAGTATTCAGGTTAGTATTATTGTGAGCGTTTTTCTTGAGTCGTCTGTAATAAATGTACAATCATTTAAAATGTATTTCGAGGCATTGATTGCTGTAATCATCCGCTTAGGTTGTCTGCATGATTGTGTTTACTATCACGATACAATATTGCGACCAACAGTCAAAAGAGATTGAATGCTTAACAATTAGCTAATTTTAAATAACCATTGTCAATTATTTCATATAATCTAATAGACAATGATAAAGTTGAAATAGTATCCTCTTATTAATCAGAAGATCAGGATAAATAAAACGTTAATTGCATCCAAGATCGTATTATAGAACGTGTGAAAAAGACTTTCCATAAAATTACGGAGTGTACTAAACTACATAAAACAGCAATGTACAAATATAATTTCTGTGTATCATTTAAACTTTTTTCCCTATAAGTTATGTGACTTTTGAAGTGTCTTACTACTTTTACATTGGAGACCTTTCCCACCAACAATCTATAGCAGCCATTTAAACAACATATTTTACATATATGACTGAAATAGAGTCCATCATACATGAGTTTAGATAGAGAATTGTTAAGTAAATAGTGAAGTTATATTTATTACAACAGCGTTATAACTATATCACAATATTAAGCAGATGTCCTATAACTCTTTATTAAAGTAAGTTTCGGAAGTATATTATGACAATTAAATTGAGAAAAGGTAAAACAACAAGTATGAAAATATATTCTTTGAAATATATATTGTGGAACCTTTTCAACATGTGAAATTTGACATCAACAAATGCGATGTTCCCATGGAAGCCTACTAGGCCAGATGACCAGTATTTTAAATCTGTCTAACAAAAGCTCTAGCATATGAGACAAAAACATGTGCTGACTGCTGAATTTCCTTCGTAGATAATGATGTTTTGAAAGTGATATGGTAAACTGTTACAGAATTGTAGACTGTAGAGTAATATTTATTTCAGACTTAAAAGAGAAATGCCTAAGGTATTTAATACAATGTTTTTATCAATGGCAATTACTTTCCAAAATGCTTACGTTTTTCGCACCGGATACCTTCCCACCCGATCTTGCAGCCATTTGAACAACTTCCATTTACATTATCACAGATGACTGATCCCAAGGGAGAACACATGCGGCTGCAGTTGTGTTCACAATCTTTCCCGTAGTAGCCATTATTACACTCTATAAAGCAGAATATAGAGCTATTACGAGTTATTAATATCATGCACGTAGTGGTGCATTATTGTTACGTGCATTTGATGGTATCCGGACAAAATCCCCTGCGGACAAAACCCCCTTCGCTCATTTTTGCATAGGCGGACAAAACCCCCTTCGTGTTTTTTACAAGGAGGACAAAACCCCCTTTGCTGAATTTTACAAGGAGGACAAAACCCCCTTCACACTTTTTTACAAGGAGGACAAAACCCCCTTTGCTTTTTATAAGGATTCAAAAGGGAAAACATCATAATACACTTTAAGATTTATAATTTTATTTATAGAAAAAGATGTCTTGAAGATAGTTATAATTAACGATTATAACATGGATAATTGATGTACTTACTCTGTTATATATAATTATTACAGTTTGTTCCATAATGACTTTGAGATTAATCAGACTATACATATACAATTATTATAGTTTGTAGAAAAAAGTGTGAAATATCTCTTAATTAATTGACATGTTAATTTGTTAATTGTATGTTTTTTCTCACTGAACTGTTCATTAAAGTAAATTGTTAAATAACTCTCAGATAGTTTGATTAATTAAATATTATTATATAATTTGCCCTTTTTGTTCTAGGATGAAGGGATTTTTGTCCTTCCTGTAAAAAACGCGAAGGGGGTTTTGTCCTCCTTGAAAAAAGTGCGAAGGGGGTTTTGTCCTCCTTGTAAAAAACATGAAGGGTGTTTTGTCCGCCTATGCAAAAATGAGCAAAGGGGGTTTTGTCCGCAGGGGATTTTGTCCTACACTCGCATTTGATGTTTACGTCGAAAAATGTAAACTAGCTGAAGCACAAAAGTAACCATTCCGTATACCTGAAGGTCTGAAATGTATTCAGAACCTGGACATTTTTGCATTAGTACTGCTTAGAAAACAATTAAATAACCGATAATACTACAAACGTACATGATTAATGTAAATTCATCAGATTTTTAACAACTTTTAAATTTTAACTTTCAAAAAATTCTCACTTTCGGTACATAGCGTTGTCGGTTTGAATCCAGCAGCACATCCATCTGGACATTTGCCATTTACATGGTTACATGTTGCTGAATAGCAGTTACCACAATGTCTTGCACAGCCAATGCCCCATGTACCGTCTTCACATTCTATATGATTAAAATATAAATGAGCTTTTAATAAACGAAACGTAGTTTAATAGCTAGTACATCGAGTGTCTTCAAATAATCATAATTTAAAATAGCTATTTGAAACAATATGTATATTGAATAGAGTGAAAATCTTTTAAATCTTCTTAAAATGTACTTTACCTACGTTTATTATTATCATGTATAAACATGTAAAAATTATGCCTCTCAATAAAGCACTAATGAATAAAGAACGTACTAGAATTTGAAATATTATCCTTTTTAAACAATCAAGATAAATAGTTCGTTAATTGCGTTCTGATCTACAGAACTTGCAAAGTACATACGTTTCATTAAATTAAACAGTTGTACTAAACTATAAATATAATACAGCACTTATTGAATTACTACTGATTATTCTTTACTTTTCAGTCTACATTATGTGACTTTTATGTAAAGGAGAAAAGCCGAAAACTGTCCATTATGTGAAAGAATGGACAAATCGAGGCGCAACGCGCCGAGATTGTCCATTCTTTCACATAATGGATAGTTTGAGGCTTTTCTCTGACTTAAAACACGGTCCTCACGAACAAATCAAGATTGTCGTGATATTATATAATGTCTCTAATATTGTCCACTATGAGGCAAAGACAATTCATTGATTTGTGTCTCTGTGCTAAATAAAAATACCAAGTCAAATGGAGTTTAAATAAGATTGCATATAAATATTTATTGCAATTAAAAGTTTTTTAAACATTAATGATATTCAGCGCTGATTCTTAGGAAAGTTTTGAACATTTTTCGCTTTGTCATGTTTATGAATGATTTGAAGTACCTTTAAAAAATTAAAATTAACTTGGCCTTATGATGTATGTATTAATAGTTGTCCATGCTTTGTTCGTGCTGAGTTTGCAGTTTTATATAAATCAAGTAATTAATAAATGACGGGTCCAGGTGAAGACACTAAAATGTATGTACATGTATGTATTTTTATATCATTATAATTAAAAAACAATGGTTCTTTTATCGTAATTACGGGATATTCTATCAATTTTTTTAGAAGAAAATTACCCGTATCACATGGGATCTTTACTCGTCATGACTCATATCTCGTTTTTACCAGAAAATATATAGTTATTACAATAAATAACATCGTTATTGCAAGAAAATTGTATTGTTAAATTAAGATCATTACGGCCAAATTTTCTGGTAATACCGAAACGTGCAGTAAAACTTCAGGGAACTTGACGTTTTTTGTTTTGTTTTTTTTTTTTGTTTTTTTTTTGTCTTTGTAGTAGAAAGGTGAAATTGCACATTTCTTGGAAGGACTTTAACAAAATTAATGTCAGTTATTGCAAACATTTAACCAATTTTACACGAACACCGCATGAGAAAGATAGGTCTGCAGCATTTGAAAAAGAAAGAAAAATTATGTTTTCAGCTCGACTATTCAAAGAACAGGTGGAGCTATTGGATTCCAGTTTCTGCCCATTGTTTTCTCGTTTAAGGCACAGCCATTATTTTGTCTGGGGACAATACGCCGCTTTTCATCGAATTGCACTCTGTGCATCATTGAAGGTTCCATGTGCACCGCCGTATGAATACATCTGCGGATGTCTCTAAATTACATTCTGGTACTTATAACATGTGTAAATGTTGAGTTCTGCTCAACCCGGGGCTAGAGGGCGTGTACGTTAGCCTGCACTTCCACTACCGTCCACGAACAGGCTCAATCAAACCGAGCCTGCAACATTTTCGTTTATGTCGTGTTGGGCGACCTGTAGTGTTCCATTTTTTGTATTACATCCATGCGTCGGCGTCGGCGTCCCGATTTGGTTAAGTTTTTGTATTTAAGTTAGTATCTCAGTAACCACTTGTCGGAATGGATTGAAACTGCACACACTTATTCACTGTGATAAATTGACTTACACTGCACAAGTTCATTTTGATTAAGGTTTTATATGTAAGCTGGTATTTCAGTACCTACTAATGGAAATGGACTGGAACGTCACACAGTTTTTCACTGTGATGATCTGACATGCAGTGCTCAGGTTCCGTAACTCTACTTTGCATTTTTACAAAATTATGCCATTTTTTCGACTAAGCAGTTGTTGGTTAACTTTATGCATGTAAGCTGGTATCTCAGTACCCACTAATGGGAGTGGACTGAAACTTGTACAGTTGTCCATTGTTATGAGCTGATATGCATTGTACATGTTCCATAACCCTTTTTGCAAGTTTTACAAAATTATGCCCCCTTTTCGACTTTAATATTCATTCAATTGTCAAAGCTGTTGAATAGTCGAGCGTTGCTGTCCTCCGACAGCTCTTGTTTTTACATTACGTTGCCTATTTTCATCTATTTTCGACTGAAAATGCCATATCAACCGTATATCTGCGATACTTTTCTATTGCGATTTAGGAGTACACAAAGAGGTCTTTACTACTTTCTAACGGCTGAAGATTTAAACATACATTCTGTAATTACTTTTGGCACATTGTTTGATTTTCATTTGACTGATAATTTGTGGGGCGATTTTGGTTAATGTCATACGTTCCCCTTCAGGGTTTTTATTGCAGCTACAAGTTCTGTAAAACGTTGCAGTTTATATTTTGAAACTTTCGAATTTCATAGGTTGATGTACTCACACCTCTCAACGTACAAGGTTGTTACTATACCTGTTCATTATTAACCTGTACCTGTCCATTCTTAAAGTATCCATTATTTTAAGAATGGACAGTTACAGGTTAATAATGGACAGGTATAGTAAAATAATCGTATGTATAGAACGGTATCGGTACAATAACCTTTATAATGGACAAAACTAACAAAGGATTACATCACAACCGTGTTTTAAGTCTTACCTCTTTCACACTTGAGACCTTTCCAACCAGCTTTGCAGCCATTTAAACATTTTCCATTTACAAAATCACAGATGACTGACCCCGAGAAGAGGAAACAAGTGCTGCTGCATTGGTGCTTACAGTTTTTCCCATAATAACCATTACTGCATTCTGTCAAGCAAGATAAATTCTTTAAATGTTTATTTCAGAAATAGATAGAATAAGAAAAAGCAATGTCTGTGGATCACATATTTTATCTTTATACCTATCAACCGGATCTATTTTTAAAATGATATCCTGAAGGCATGTGTCACACGGTATTTATGGATTATAATTGCATGTACATGCAATATGGACAATTATAAACATGTCATCTGTGTTTCTGAATTATAATTGCATGTACATGCAATATGGACAATTATAAACCTGTCATATCACAAAGAAATGCACCAGACATGTATCCGAATTTCATCTCGTCTATGTCTTAAAGCGCTTCCAAAAGTTTTAGAATCAGAATTTCAGAAGGCAAAAGATAGTATAATTACGAAAAAGAAATGAATGAAAAAGGAATAACTTTTAGACATCAAATACTGTTTTAATCATAAAGCCCTCGAAACTTTGGGCAGAGAACGATTACCAAATTGACAGATAAGCCAATATATTTAATTATCAAATAAATGTATAAAATTTCCGAAAACTAAACAGTTTGCAGAAAATATGATTCTCACTTTCAGTGCATAGATCTGTCAATTTAAATCCAGCAACGCATCCGTTAGGACAGTGACCATCTGTGTTATTACATGTTGCAGAAAAACAGTTGCCACATGTGTCTGCACAGTGTCTGCCCCATTTACCATGCTCACATTCTGTAAAATAATTTATCGTTCAATGAAAGGTAAAAATATGTAATACAGTATGGGGTAGAACCACCGACCTTCCGTAAGCCAACTAGATTGCTTCTTACTTAAACAATTCAATTCACCGAGCAAGACGCGAACCTACATCGATGATGGACACATGCAATCATCAAAAAGCGAATCATGCATTTAAATATCGAATCAGAATATGTTGTAAGTAATGTTCTAAAGCACACTTTATAACCAAACAAGCTGACTATGACAAAACTTAAGATGCAAAAAAAAGTCTACAATATTAGAGAAAATAAATGTAACATTTACAATTGAATGTTTATTGCTTTCTACATAACGGTCATCCTAGTAGTGTAAGTCTAGACACACTGGTAGATGTAAAATCATTAATTCTACAAAAGCATGGAATCTGATTGTTTTGACCGAGAAAAAACAAGCATAAAATAAAACGATTATGTAAAACTCTCTCTAAAATACTGGATTTATATTAATTTGAATTTTAATAGATCTTCGAAATATTATTATTATTTTTTTTTTTTTGGTTGGATTTAACGTCTCACCGACACATGATAGGTCATATGGCGACTTTCCAGTTTTAATGGTGGAGGAAGACCCCAGGTGCCCCTTAGTGCATTATTTCATCACGAGCGGGCACCTGGGTAGAACCACCGACCTTCCGTAAGTCAGCTGGATGGCTTCCTCCATGAAGAATTCAACGCCCCGAGAGAGGCTCGAACCCACATCGATGAGGGGCAAGTGGTTTGAAGTCAGCGACCTTAACCACTCGGCCACGGAGGCCCCTCTAAATATTATTATGTAATATAACAATGTTGTGTACAATAGCGGCTCGTCCAATATGGTTTTCCCAGCTGGGTACTCGTCCAAATACATCTCGTATTACAAAGTACAATGTTAAATAACCTTTTTATTCTATATCTATTTTATTTTAGCTTATATTAAAAATGATTCACTGAATATTGTATTTCTGGCTTTTCTGTATTTTTCCAGCTTGGCATGAGTGCAAATATATATTATACAGAACAATGTAAGGCTGGTCTGGAATGGTGGCCTTCAATTTTCTGTTTTCGCCTGGAACAGCCTGTTTGATGTTTTTAATCGTATGTTTTGGCTTTTCTTTAAGTGTTTATATTAAAATCTGACAGAATTGCCATGACTTGCTCTTTCGTTTTTGTGTTTACATTCAAACGACAAATAATCCTGATTTCAAGACGCATAATCAAACTCTGTGCATAGAGCGCCTACTTCGTCCGATCTAAATTCGGAGCATTTTCGCGCGTTTCGGGCTTAATTGTATGTTTAATACGGAAAAAATACAGGAATTTTTCGTTCGCACGTGCGTCCAATACAGTTATATATTGTACGGCCACGTGTTGCAAAAAAACTTTCACGATTCATTTGGATAAATAAAATAGATATAGAATTATTATAAATAGCCGTATTCTACAAAACAACGTAAATTATCCTATTTTTAATGAAGCCTTATAATTGGTTGGAGATGATTTAGCGCATTCAACCTCAAAGCATGCATTTTTAAATGAAAATACTTGGCGAAAAAAATTTGGCGTACAGATTTCATACAGAAAATTTACAAGCATACCCTGTGGAACTGTGATTAGGTACATGTTTTGTTTGATGCCATACTTACTTAAGTTGTTTCATAGTTTATTGAGGCACATGCCTCACATATCGTAATAAGGTACAATTGCTTATATTTAATCTCACATATCCTATTAATATTTTGTCATTTTTGAAAGATTCTCACCGTTCTCACACCGAGTGCCTTTCCACCCAGCAACGCAGCCATTTAAACATGTTCCTTCTATATTATCGCACGTAAATTGTCTTGAAGGGTAACACGTACTACTACAGTGTTCACTACAATCTGAGCCAAAGAAACCATTGCCACATCCTACAAATCACACAATACATCAAATATAGCGGTATAATTTACAGCGAAGTGTTTTGGTCAGTTTCGTTGACGATATAGTTTGTTGTACAATTGCTTTATGCGTTAAGATAGGTTTCAATTTTATACATTACGATATATCAAACATGTATTTTGTTTTGTGAGTATCCATTGTCAATATTTACAAATCTATTCAAATAATTGATAACTGCTTAACGTATATTTCAAATTTATCCAAACCTATTTTTCATTGTAAATATAAGTTCTGTACATTTACATTTTTGTCAACAAGATTTAATTTGTTAACTTGTACATACACTTGTTTTTCGGAACAATTACAATAACAATCTTCTTTTACAAAAGAGTGTACTAATAGTATCTAATGGATCTTTCCGATTGATTATAAGTAAGTGATTGATATATAGTAACACGTCATTTACATTCCTGGGCCCTTATTTTCTTTCGACGATTTCGTAGTTAGGTCAATTAACGAAAGTAAATTCCAATGAAGAAATAAACTTCCATTACATTTTATGCTCCAAGGTCAAATCCGATAATTTATTTCTCAAAGAAATAGCCGCACTGGATTAAATCACGAAATTTCGTGCCTATCAAATCATATGATTTCACAGTACTAATATGAACTTTCAATAGAAAATAAAGCCTACCTTCATATACTCTAAAATCACAAATTACGAGTTGTGTAGACGTGTTAGCAAGTTGTAGTCGTATAAGATTCCCAACAGGTACACCGATACATGAGACTTGCACGGTTGTTTCTCGTGGAATTGAGGCGTCATGTTGATAGCACAACACTCCGTCCGTACTATACTTTTTCCATTCGAAGTCTGATTTTGAGACATTCTGAACAATCAGTTTGAAATTAGGAAAGTATGCTGAAATCAAACATATTTCACAGTCATGTACAAGAACACGTATGAGTTTTTTTTCAAATCGTAATGATATTTCATAGTGAACACTTCATATTTATGTAACAACTATCTAAATATCAACACGTCGATGCTGATATATTCACTGATTTCGTGGTGTTCATAACAATACAATAAAATGTTTCGTTCGTCAATGTGATTTAATTCATTACCAATAATGATAACATTTTTTGATTTAGAATAGAAATTTCGCAGTTCTTACGCAAATTGTTTTCTGTAGTGACAAACACAAGTTTTCTGAACGTCGCGGGGTAAGGCAACCAAAGTGTCCACCAAGGCGCAACCGTTTTCCGGGCAGCAGCAGCAGCAGCAGCAGTATTAGTAAAGCTACATGTGGATACATCATCATCATTAGCCAGATATGAAAACATTGGAGTAATTATGTTATCAAGAAGGCGAGAGTCTTCATTTAATGCAATATTTTCTGAAACAGAAACGTTAATAAATCATCACTGTGAAAACTGAAAAATATATAGCATGCCGGCAGAATAAATAATAAAGAAAATGTTATCGGAGATACTTTTCGAAATATTCATACTCATATATGCATGTGTTACATCGTAACGACGTAATTCACAACTGTTATGGACAGCATTATGTGTAATGAAGTTGGTATTATGTTATTTTGAATTTAGGTTTTAAGGTCGGTTTGGCTAATTGGTAGGATAATGATTTAAATTAGTATTGCAAGCATTCAAAAATGCAATATGTCCAATTATAAAACATGTAGAAATAAATCCTTAAGCATTCACTATGTTTGGAGCAAATGATATAAAGTAAATAAAAATACAAATGTGAAATGACATGACGATGAAAGAGTAAAATGGAATTTGCCAAAACGTGTTGTACAAAATTCAAAAGTAACGGAAAATCGGTCAACTACATTGTATAAGAAATAGATTCATCATATAAATACAGGATAGATATACGTATTTGTCTGTTTTAGTGTAAGATCGAAATATATTTCACCAAGTGAATACTAAAATGCAATATTTTCATTAGTAGCACAGCCAAGAGTGAAAATGTAAATTTTGGTGTTTACGAGTGAAATATATTTCTACCTTACACTGAAACAAACTAATTTTCTATTTATTTTATGCATTTTTAATGGTTGTAACCAAATTATATCCAGTTTTTTTTTCGCGCAACGGCACGTGCATCGCATCATGACGTCATTATTTCGTGACGTCAGGATGTCATTGTAGTAAAACTGTAAATAGTTCTACTACGTTTCCTGATTCCTTTTACATTTACCTATAATAGAATGTAAATATTTATGATCCTGTTATTTCTTTATACATCTATACCTAAATTTACTGAATAATATTTTGCAAGGAATTTTCTATAATTTATAATTCATATTATTTCACATTCAAGTGTAGTTCCATACCAGTGAAACTGTTTGAAACAGTGCAAATATCAATTTTATTGCACTGGTAAATTTCACTGAAGAGCATAAAATAAAAACTGGCACTAACGAAGTGCAGAAATTAGATGTTAATACACGGGACAGCCGGGCCGGGAGGTGATAATCGGCCCGGAAAATTAATAGTGGCCCGAGGGCTTTGAATTCAGGGCCGATTATCATCTTCCAGCCCGGCTCTGTATCAATGTCTTTAATACAAATATTTGGTTGCACTACTCAAGGGGAGTAATTACAACTCTTGGCGCTAGTTTTCAATGGCTAAATAGTTTGGGGTACTTTTGTCTCAAAATCTGTGTTTAATCGTACCATGAAGCAATATGGGGTCAATATGGGGAAAATATAAGTGAGTACACTAAACGCATTCTTTAGATGAGTTACAGACTTTCTTGACGGTAAGTAGCGAAGTAACTTTGTATATATGTATCTATCAAACACATCAAATGGTTCGCCATTCTAAAACTGCGGACCAACACACACATAACTTGAGCCATTCCATGCAAAAAACTGCTGTTTTCTTAGCAGAAGATCTATGTTTATGAAAAGAAGTCATAACGTTTTCACAGAGAAGAAACCTGCAACTTCGTCGAAATTTTAACATTGTGTGGTGCAAATCATGCTGTTTTACAACGCATAGCCTAACACTGTGGAAACTCGAAATTCTAGCTCAAATGCAAATATGTGCATGTCCTGTTTTATTACTAAAAACCAAGCATTGTAACTCTGCGGTTTAACGTGTAGACCGGTGACAGACCATTATGACGTCCAGTTTTGACCCAAGTCTAACAAACGGTTGGCTAACGACTCCAACGTCCGCTCGCCCGCCATGTTGAAAGTGCACTGACCATGATGACGTTTTATGTGGCCATTGGTTTCACGCGCACGTGTTTACTGGGTGGATTATGATTATGAGTTTTCGGCCCGGGCTGATTAGTCATAATCAATGCGTGAAAGCAATAACCTGCTGAAAACACATTCATTTTTTGTTACTCTATATTGTAACATATGTATTAAATTAAATATGAAATTATGAAATAACCGTTGTGTAGATTTAAAAAGAGGGACATAATGGTCCTGAGACGCCTACTTGACCTTGACTGTTTGACCTTGAATATATATCATGACGAGCTATATCATGAATGACGATATGAAACATATTGGCAAACTTGGCCTAGATTCCTTGGCCTCTAGTCACATTTTAATAAGGTGTATCTATGATTTGGCCTATTGATATACTTTATGACCACAGTTTACCTAATTTTGAAGTTGGTCTCGATTTGATGAAGATAAAAGTTTAAATCACATTTCATATAGATCAGGTAGAAATCTTGATTTCCTAGTGAGTTAACTAAGTTTCAATTAGACCCTGTGACCTAGTTTATGACCACTGATGAATAAATTTCATAGTCGACTCCTTTATTTTAGAAAGACAAACATCCTGATTAAGTTCCTAATACAATCAGGTAAAACATAATGTCCTCCCGAGTGTTTACAAGATTTTTCTTTTATTTGAGCCAGTGCCCAAGCTTTTTACGTCAGATAACCCAGACTTCATGAAGAAAAATATTTCAAATGGACTCAAACGGAACCAGTAGTGGTTTTTATATTGTTAACAATATTTTTCTATAATTTGGACCAGTGGCCTAATTTTTCCCATAGATAATTTAGTTTCAACCGTGAATTATAAAAGACATCGATTCTGACTACCTTTATTAAGATCAAGTGAAAATTAGATTTCTGGAGGAGAATTTACAATATTTCTTTCTATGACGCTTCTTTAAAAACGCATATGAGACTCTGGTTTCTTGTGAAATACAAAATAGAATGTAAGAATTTGTCAGAATAATTTGTATATTTGATACATTGTGAACGTAACACATAAGCACAGACAGTGCTCGACTCATTTTCGTTCTATCATTACTATAATTATAGTTGAATTGCTGTACATAATACCATTTGGGTCATTTATTGACGATTTGGGTTAATTACAGTGATAGCTGGATCCCAGCATCATATATTATGTTATGTACGAAAGTAAATGGGAACCGACAATTTGTAAGAGCAAGTACTCGTTGTAACATAGTATGTTCGAATTTGGACCAATCAGAAACAAGTTCTTCGAATAGCACCAATCAAAGTGCACTTCTGCCAGGGTATAGGTAGACAGGTGACAGTGAAGCCACTCTGTACTTAGCGATGGATTTGGACACTAACAATGTTTCCAAGTACATTGATGAGAAAGCTATTGCAGCTATGCTGTCAGGGCGGATAAATTATTAGACGTTCATAGACTAAAGAAGAGTTGCAGTATTGAGATAGGTTTCGAGCTGTGGGGCCAGCGCGTAGTACCGGTACTTTACGGGATAGAGAAAAGCAAATACAGGCTGAGCCTCGAAAAGCTGAGGCAGAGGCAGAGGCAGAGGCATATGGTTTGGTAATCTATTGAAACAGGAGAGTTCTAATATACAGACGGGTTCAACATTATCAGCGAAGTACAGCCAAGGGAATGGGGTCATACCTATATGGTAGTTTAATGCTATCTATTATACATGTAGCTTATAGGTGCTCATTATCCAGGAGTCAGGGAAATCATGTTGAGTTGCAGCTTCAATTAAGAGGACATAGGCTGGACATCTATGCGATATTCAAAGATATCGTCTGATGGGAACTTTAACAAAAGGACCATTGACGTATAGCATCTCCAGCCTATAGGAGTTTGAGCTGATTATTATCATTAGTCGAAGCTTGCTACTTAGAGACATTGAGTGATTTGCCTGATCCCTGAAATTATCTAGCTTATAAATGAAATCATTTACGGATCGTTGGTACACGTATCATTTAGTCGAGGTAGCCGGGGAAGAAAAATATAAATGACATATACAGTCTCAGCTGCTCTACGTTTTAACAAAGAACATTCTACAAAGTTTAGCGATTGGACCAATTTCATTGCTCAAGATACTTAAGTCGTAGGGACTTCCCTTGGTCATATAACCGTATCTTGACAGAAATAAAATGCTCTCATGTTCATGAGACTTCATTTAAGAAATGTACATTTTATGTAAATTGTACATTATACTTTTTTTACAATATGAATGCAATGCAACAAATTAAAATAGGAAGTCAAGCATAAGTTTGATCGAGCTGACTTAAAGTATTACAGCAAATTGTCCAACCACAATACCAGTGATCATAGATCTGTCATTTAGTTTATCTAATTTTTATTTTATTTGACATAAATAAAATAAACATGTACAAAACTGAAAGATAATGCAAAATACTAGGCTTGTGATAGTTTGTACCTTTCAGGTTTGTTGCTTAATATCTATTTTGTAATTGTATTGGAACAAAATCAGATCTGTAATCATATGAATTAGATCATGATTACAGACATAGAGTAAAAGAACCCAGCCCAAATTGAAGTGATACATGCATTGTAAAAAGGCAGAAATTCCGATATCAAGGACCTTCATTTCTCTTTCTTTCGCAAAAAAGGTTAAACCTTCGTAACAAATTAATGATATAGTTTCTATTAAGACTTATCATACTTACTGAACTGGCAACCAGGTCCTACCCATTTAAAGTCACACCCTGAGGTACAGTTTCCTGTAACAGCATCACATTGTTCGTTGTTGATGCAGTGACACGAATATTTACAGTCTGTTCCATAACGCTTGATGCCAGTTGAGGTTGGACTACATTGTGCATCTGGGGAAAGAGTGTTGCATTAAGTAAAGACTCTTCAGTCATAAAAAAACATTTCCCGATATTTGTAATTTCTATTTTTAAGAAAGAGCAAACATTTAAGAATTGAAAAGTACTAATCTGGCATCAGTTTAAATTCGGAATTATATAGCTACTGTCATATCAAACAATTTTGTCTTGACATTAGCAAAAAGACGTTAAACGGGAAAACGACAGTCAAAGAAAGCTACAACCTATACATCATTCAACATGAAAACAGTACAATTTGGACACACTACAACGCGACTGAGTGCATGTTTAAATAAACACAAATGACTGCAACAATAAAATCACAGGAGGAGTAAACAGATGCCAAACCTTACTCTTAATCTATGACGGTTGATTTGTACCGTTTCATTCTTTCGCAGCGACATAACAACGATGGCGATGACCGAACATCGACCCACCTAACGTCGCTCCGCTAAACGTCGGTATAGCTTCACGCCAAAATCGCCTCGCTAAACCTCACCCCGCCAACTGCCGCTCCGTCGAACGTCGTCATCATGCGCCACGCAAAACGTCGCCCTGCCGAGCAGCGCCCCACCAAATGTCCCCCGCCGAACGTCGCCCCGATATTCTTGACCCACTGAATGTCACCCTTCCATACGTTGCCTGTCGCGCGAAACGCCGTCCCGATACACTTCGTCTTTTTCACCTTCCGGAATAATATGATAGTATTACAAAGTCATTTTTAATTAACGTGGCTCGCTACTTTCCTCACGAATTTCGGCACCATCTCGGATTGTAATGGTTTTCGGTATAAATGAACGGAAATGCATCCCCTTTCAAATGGTACATTTTTTGAATAAATATATGATACAGTTTTGACGTCGAAGCGCCCCCTAGCGACAACAGTAAATTTGCACCTTTTTAACGTTATACGCTCATAATTTTAACAATTTTTATCCGATTTTGCCAGTAAAACGTTCACTTTATTCTACAGGCATTCTATTTTATCATTGTATCTATTTTTGAATGAACGTCGGAAAATTTTGCCTCTTTCGTTAGATAAAATAGCAAAAAAACGCAAGTTTTAAACGGTGAATGGTTTCATATTTCTTCATTTTGTGCAACATTCATAAACAAAATGATAAACGAAAAAATGGGGATCAGTGCATAAGATTTTTTGCTATTACATTTTCCAACAAAACTTACCGTCGTAATTTTACAACAATTTAATGTCAAATCTGAGGCAGATGAGTCTAATTTACGTTCTTTATGTTTAATCATTGACAGTCAACAAATGCTGTTGAAACTATAAGCCAAATAATAACAAGAAAAGCTCCAAAATCAATGCATTTCACAGGTTCTGAATGTTGCTAAAGAATGAAGGAAATATGTATATATGCAAGGTACGTTATTTAACCCCAGAATCGCATTTAATAAGTCTGTTGAGATGAGCCTAGAAAAAGGGGTTTTCTTAGAAATTATCAGTGTCATTATGAAGAAAGAAATAAACTTTATTACAGTTAACTTGATCTCAACAGACTATGTAGGTCTAGGTACGTATATGTATTATGTTCATATCAATTGAGATAGTATGATTACTCAAGTTGTCCCATATCCTTACTCCATATATAGTCTTCTTTCATTCCTTTTCATTTTTTTCATTTTGCAAATTCAGTATAACCTGTAAACAAAGACCACTATCCGGAAGAAGCTGTTCAAAGCGGCCTTTGTTGACATGTGGTCTTTATTCATAGGTGCTTCTACTTTAAATGAATAGTACACTGTTTTATCCCGGATGGGTTTTATTCATAGGGTGGTCTTTGTTCGGAGGTGGTCTTTAAACAGAAATTTGACTGTAGACGAAATGTTTTTGTTTTTTCAGTGTGTGTGTGTGTGTCATAATTAATTCAATCAGTTTCTTTGGTCATTTAGTCGGTCTATTTGATTTCACATCGGTTTATCGGCAACTCAGTCCTTTTTCCAGGTAGACAGACAAATATTTCTGCATTTGTGTTATGTTTACACACAAAATAGGTGAAAGAGGAACACAAATTAACGTAAGGAAAAGTAACTGCTGTCCGAAAAGGTAATCTTGATAAAAAATTCGAGCGACTAAGGCTTAAAATTCTCGCCAGGCATTTCGTTATTTCAAACAGCGCAAACTGGACTCGGAGAAAAAAATACAGTAGGTGCTCCATGAAAACTTAGAAGGCATTTCGTACAAATCCGGAAATGAGACAGAAGCAATCCCGTAACTGTTGCTTAAGAGCCCAGAAAAATGTCAGCTTCTTAGAAATTCAATAATCCTTTCAATATAGAGACGACTGGATTCGGTATCAACTGATAATGTAATTTCAGAATCAAACTCAGTCTTGTCTAAATGTAACTTATTGCAGCGTTAATAAGCTTCATTATTTTGAATACCACCAATGTGTAAAACATAAACATTGCATTTCAATTTACTATTGTCCGTAAGTATTGACCTGGCATTCATTAATCTTCGCCAATATTTTCGGGCGTTTTCATTGTTTTACGAGATATTTGTGTCTTGAAAATATCTAGATTTATCAAAATAATCAACTTAGATAACCAGCGGCACAGTGGTGTTGTGGTAAGCTCTCTGACTTGTAATGACGTTTCCATGGGTTCGAATTCATTTTTAACCATTTTTTTTTATATAATTCCGTGTGTTTGTATTTGTTTCTTTTTTACATTATTTCATGAAACAATTCATTTTATGTCGTTAACAACAGTTGTTTGAATTGTCCGTTGAATGAATAAATATTTGTCCGATCCTGAAGATTTTAAACTACATTTGGTAGAACTGTTTTACTGGATAGCAGAGTATTTCCATAAATCAAGCAGCTTACATAAACAATAATATTGGGTATATTTTATTGCAACATATCTGTCAGTCCCGGTAGCTCAGTGGTAAGCATTGATGTTTGAAATGTCGAATTTTGCGGGCCGTAGGTTCGAATCCAGGTAAGTGTCTTTTTTATTTGTTTTTTGTTTTGTTTTTTTTCCCCGAGTTTCTCTTTCAGGGTAACCACCATAATCATTCATTTTTCCTGGAATATATTAATATATTTAGATAGAAATATTATTAAATTAATTTCTGTTTAAAGAATCCGAATCAGCCTCTTGTGCTTGAAATGTACTGTTATGATATTTTTGTATTTGTTTGATACATTTGTATGATATAAAAAAGAAATATACAGTCAAACCTGTCTATAAAGACCGCCCTTGGTAGAGCGAAAATGTGGTCTTTCTTGGGAGGTGGTCTTTATTCACAGGTTAAAATACACTGTAAACGTTAAAATGGGAAACAACGCATGTTGTCTTTAGAGCCAGGTGGTCTCTGTTCAGTGGTGGTCTTTAACACAGGTTTGACTGTATAAATGAAAAGAGAAAAAGAAAGAAAAACATCTTGACCCGCCCGCTTAGCTCAGTAGGTAGAGCGTCGGTCTACGGATCGCGGGGTCGTGAGTTCGATCCTCGGGCTGGGCGTATGTTCTCCATGACTATTTGATAAACGACATTGTGTCTGAAATCATTAGTCCTCCACCTCTGATTCATGTGGGGAAGTTGGCAGTTACTTGTGGAGAACAGGTTTGTACTGGTACAGAATCCAGGAAAACTGGTTAGGTTAACTGCCCGCCGTTACATGACTGAAATACTGTTGAAAAACGGCGTTAAACCCAAAATAAACAGAAAAACATCTTTGAAAAAAAATGTAAATAAAAAACAAAGATTTAAAAAAAGTATAAATCACGGTGGGATTCGAACCAACGCGACAAGGGAAATAAAAAAGAATCGCAGTTGTAAGGCTAACCCTCTACGGCCGGTACTAATCTTCTACTTCAAAGTAAGCGTTCCAGTTAGTGGTATTATATAAAAGTGTGTACTTAGATAATGATAATTATCGATTACCCTCCTGACTTGGACTCGTCCAAATAGTCACTCCGAAGTTATCAGACAATTTTTGTACCTACAGTCGGCGAACGATAATAAAAATGGCGCGAAAATGTCAGGCGAGTCTAAGAAAGATAAATTAGGTTGGTCAGTTATCACGGTAAATTAGATAAGCATTCTTATGATACTTGTCAAATAAAAATATGCATTTACTTGAATGGTGAAATAGCTCAGGTGGCTAAGTTGTCGGTTTTCAAATGCAGTGCGAAAAATAGCACGAGTTCGAAACAAGCAAGGTTTATTTTCTAAGAAAATGTAGCCCTGCTTTATTTCTGTTTTATTTCAGTTTGATTCTCAGTTGGTCTTCTCTTTTATTATTTTTTCTTATTACGCGTATTACTGTTTTTATTTTTTATTTCTATTTTATTTCTCTCTTTTAATATCAATAAAATTTTAATCAATACAATTTACAATTCGTTTCATTTCTGGCTCGTCCGCGGTATCTGTTGCAGAATCGTCAGCTGTGTCCGTTCTGGAACAACTGATACGTAGTAGACCTTCCTGGTCCGTTTCAGAATTTTCACCTTCATACGCTGTTTCTGTGTCAGAGTCACTGAAATCGCTCATCAGAAGATTTTTCAATGTTCGCCATTTCGAGCTATGTAATGGTATGTTAGTGTTTAATGTGGGAATACTGTACTTACATTCCATCGATATAAATGGATGTTCACGAAAAACCAGTGTATGCTGTATTATCGTATTATTTTCAAAGCCACTGGAAAAAAAGGTATTGTATCTATGCTAAAAAAAAGTAAAAAAAATGTTTACTTCAACCCAGTATCGAACTCCGGACCTCGGGTGTCATACCTAGCGGCCTAACGCGTTGCGCTAATACAGTTCATCGAGTCTCAGTTTGAGATACTAATCCATATCGTCTATGCGTGATTTACCTACACTGGTAAAAAATACGGTCGACTGCGTTTGTTTACAAATATCAAATTATCGTTCGATTACTGTAAACTGGTAAATAATAAGGTCGACTGCGTTGGTTTACAAATACAGTTGAACTTCAATGGCTCGAACTCGGATCTGTCGAACACCCGGGATCGCTCGAACTCTTCGCCCGGTCCCGAATTTATTCCTTCTTTATTCTATATAGTTCTACCTCGGATCGCTCGAACTTCGAAAATTCGAACTCTCGAACTCATTTGGTGGTCCCTTCGGCTCAATTACAGTGATAATTACACCTATTCAGTCGAACAGCCAATTTGTCGCCGGAATGGCTTGTGTTTACAAAGTTTTTCACACCTCTGCCTGACATTCGCCAAGCTTCCCCTTTAACCGGCGCGTGCGTAATTTTCACACGCTTATGTAATTAGCGTCGATATACGACAAACAAAGTAAACAAAGTGACTTTTGTTCACTGCAATGCTTTAATGGGCTTTGATTAATCCGAAAAAAGTATTTAGAATAATTGAGCAATGTCTGTCTTTATTTTTTCTGCATAAAAACGGGAGATTCGATGTTAACTTTCATACTGCTTTAGCATGGCTGAATAATTTAGAAAAGGACCCGGAAACGGGGAGATAGCTAAGTCGGCTACATACTGGAAGGCAAGGAACAAAACGAAAATAAGATCCAAAAACTTTAGAAACAAAATATATAACGCCATCATCAAATGTGAAAAACTCAATCTCATGTGTTCTATGTACAAATCTCTCTCCAAATTAGATTTCAACAAGCGTTCGGTGGTTCAGTCCTACATCAAGGATTTCTCCAAAAAAAACAAACTGTAAAACTGTATTCTGTACATGACTCATTGATATTGTGAATAAACTGACGTATGCTCATTAATGTTGTGTATTGATTTCATGTGTCTTTTTATAGCCTATGTCTACATGTGACGTCATTTAGTACCGTTTTCAAATTATATTTCTGTGTACATGTCCGTGAATTAATTGTTTGCGTTTTAACGTGTTTATATTTGAAAATATTTGCACTGGACTATGATTCATAAAGGTTTGCTATTCATATCTTTCTATTTGATGCTGTCTTCACCAAATTCTTATGATTATATGAGTGTTTTATCTGTGTTTTTTTCGTATCTATGTAATGTTTGAAAATAAATAATAAAGACTATTTCAGCGTTCGTTTTTACAAATCATCGTATCATACACACATGTAGGTACAATATGACAATATATTACGATGTAAGGTTTGTAACACATCATGCCGTCGAAATCCCAAATTCAAAATGGCCGCCATTTGGATGGCTCGAACAACGGAAAACTCGAACTTATTTCAACGGGACCCTCGAGTTCGAGCCATCGAAGTTCGACTGTATCAAATTATCGTTCGATTACTTTTTTTTGTATTGTCCGTAAGTATTGACCTGGCACTCATTAATCTCCGCCAATATTTTCGGGCGTTTTCGTTAATTTACGCAATATTAGTAACCTGAAAATATCTACATTACTAAAGTAACATGTGAATTTAATCGATGACATGGTGGCGTAGAGGTAAGGTGTCTGACTTCCACGCACGTTACCAAGGGTTCGAAATCACTTAGTGAATAGATCTTGTGTTGTTGTTTTTTTCAATTTAATGTATTATAATTTTAACGTTTACATAATTTTATGTATCATATTTTGAATTTTAATTGTTTTCTCTTGTAGTATTTATTTTCTGGAACGCTGGTGACAGGAATTTGTCTTTTATCTAAAATACTTTTAAAACAATTTTATTCCACTTTTTTACAACGGGTAAATATGATTACTCTTAATAAATGAACCATAAATACGATACGTTTGATCAAATGAGTAGTAAGTCTGCATATAAAATTTGGGAGAAAAAAGATATGGTCAGACGTAGGACTCGAACCCACAATCCTGATATCGGTAGCTCTACTGTATGCACATACCATTAAACATGGCTTAAAACCCTGTAAAATATCCATTAAAAAAGGAAAAACCGTTAATTAACCTCATTAATTCTTGCATGACTTTATTTAACAGGTTTCACAATATTAATGGGTTACATGTTAAAATACCATTAAAACACCAATTTTTGACCATGAATCATGCAATAAAAATTTAGTTTGGTAGCTAAAAATGTTAATGGCTTTGAAAAAATAGTGAAATTCTGTATATTTTGAATTTAACAGGATTATTCATGGCCCTTAAATTTGATTTAATGCCCATTAAATGTTCAGGTTCTGTACGATTTCATTTAAAAGTAAACTTAACGGACCTTAACAGCAATTTGATGCCCATTAAATCCACCATTCTGTAAAATGTGATTCGTATATTTTCTTTTTTTTTTGGTTTTTGGCTTGCACTCCCATTGAATGCTTATAATTCCAGTCCCATATTGTTCTAAAATGGACTTTAATCACAATAAATACATACTACGCACACATTGTCTATAATATATCATGATGTTATATTAAATTGCATTAAAGTTATTTCCCCTTGATGCAGTTACGCCATTTTGTTCAAATGTTTGCCAAATTGTGTTCCTACAAAAAATCGGATTTATTTCAATGAAAGTCGGAAAACATATTACTTTATTTGATAACATCAATCTACATTATTTTGGTAAGGGTAAATACGTATTGATGCATGCCACTTTGTCTGTTTTTTGTTTTTCCTGTCCAAATAATCAGCATTTGTATAAGAAAATGGGCGGGGTAAGGAATTTACATTATAAAATGTGTTCAGACCAATTTAGATTTTCAAATTTTTCAATCCTTGAGTAGAAACTAAGGTTTATAGAGAAGTGAACAGTACACATGATTGTGTAGATTTACAGTCTGAGTTAAATTCATTTGGGGCATGGGCAGATCAATCGCTTCTTCGTTTCAATGAATCAAAGAGTGTGGTACGCTTGATTGGGGAGGGGGGAAGCTACTTGTGATGCAATGCCTCAAACATTTGCTCTTAGCTGTTTAAGTGCATGCACCTGAGCACAAAGTACTGAAGTAGCGCTTAATTGTGATTGCCCATTGTGTGCTGACATTGTCATCAACAGTGGCTTTTTGAATACACCTGATGCCTAATCTCTGTACCAATAAAAACTTGGTCTGAATGTTTGTCAATATTATAATGTTGAATAGTTAAAACTACCCACATGGTCACTTGATCTATTAAACCGGTACCTGTAAACCCTTCTCAGTACAACACAATACAATACATTATCCATTTATTTTCTCATTTCATATGAACATATGACAGAATAAGGATACAATATGACAAATGTTTGTATGTGTCAGGATACTGGTTATATGACCCAGGGAAGTGCCTACGCCTTTAGTATCTTGAACAATGGTTTGGGTCCAATCGCTAAGGTGACTATGTCTTAGACTAGCTGACAAACGAATGTAGAATGTCCTTTGTTAAAACGTAGAGCTGGTGAGACCAAATATCTCATATATAGAATTTTCCTCTGGCTACCTTGCCTAAATGATTCGTGTACCAATGATTCGTAAATGATTTCGTATTATGAGCTAGACAATTTCAGGGATCAGGCAAATCACTAAATGTTTCAAACTAACAATCTTCAGTTAAAATGATTAGCTCAAACTCCTATAGGCTGGAGACTCTATACTTGACTGGTCTTTTTGTTGAAGTTCCCGTCAGACAATGTCTTTGAATCAACAACATACGAGTCCTATCGCATAGATGCTCGGCTTCTGTCCTCTCAAACTCTATATGATTGCCCTGACTCCTGGATGCTCAACGCCTATATGCTATCACATGTAGCATTCAACTACTATGTAGGTATATCCCCGATGCCTTGGCTGTACTTCGCCAATAATGCTGAACCTTCTATAAGCTGGAACTCTCCTACTATCCCAGTAGATTACTAAACTCTGGGTCTCTGTCTCAGCTTCCCGATGCTCAGCTTATATATGCTATCGTATATAGCATTCAACTGCCCTTAAGGTAAAACTCCTATGCGCTGGCCCTATAGCTCGAAACCTTATCGAAATTCTGCTACTCTTCGTTAGTCTAAAAACTTCCAAAGTCTTCTTTTTAATAATTTATCCGCCCTGACAGGGTAACTGCAATAGTCTCCTTCTCAAGGTACTGGGATAAATTATTAGTTGAATCCTCGATGTGACTTCTTCGACCGCTGGATACCGAATGTCCTTCCATCCATCTATTTATACCCCAGCAGACGTGCTATTTTTAGACGTGCTATTTTTAGAACTTATTTCTGATTGGTCCAAATTTAAACACAACGTCTTACAACGAGTACCTGCTCTATTAACTATCGGGTTCCCTTTTAACTTTTGTATATGACATAATGTGCGAAGCAGGGACCCAGTCATCCATATAATAAACCCAAATCAGCCATAAATGACCCAAATTCTATTATTAACAGCAACTCAACAATAGTTATAGCAAAGATAGCATGAAAAGGGAGTCGAGCACTATCTGTGCTTATGTGTTACGTTAGCAATACATTAATTATACAAATTATTCTGACAGCATGAGGCTGTTACATGTGTTTACATTACAAAATAATGAGAGAGAAAAGAAGAAACAAATATTCTTCTAACATTTTACAAAACAGTACATATGTATAGATACTATTCAGCCATCCTCCCAAAATCGACTCATATTGGAAAAAACCATGTCGCCGAACTTTCAGTAATATTTTTCAAAATACAAACAAATGTATTCGAGCACAAAACTCTGCACTTTGACTTAAGCTTATATCAGCATGGCCAAATACTTAAGGTATTGGACCCGTAATAGACAGTCTCCTTTTTGAAGAGTATTCAATTCCTACCATAAACCTACTTTGACTGCAATTTTCTGGGCGGCGTAGGTTCAAGCCCCACTGGGACCAAAAAAAGTTTTCTCCATATTTTCCTTTTTTCTAGTAAGTTTTTACTTCTTTCAAGACTTATTATGGATGTATTGTACAAAAGAGGATTTTTTTTTTATTTTATAAGGCCACACCAAATTGATAAGTTGTTCATCGGATTTTTTTCTGAAAAATTTGAGGCGGCGAGCGAAAAAATAATTTAAATATTTTTTTTTTGGTTTTTGAGAAAATCAGGAGCGAGCGAAGAGCGAAGAAATATATTTGTCTTCATTTGGCTCTCGACTAACTAATAAAAACCTTAAAATAGAATGTATAGCCCTTTTAAATTAAAAAGTAAGTCCCCAGGGATTGAGAAAATCTAAGCCGCAGACGCACAACAAAGCGAACTCGTGAAAAAAGGTAATAACATTGTCAAACAGTACACTGTAATCAAATATCGAATCGAATATTTACTGCTATAGATGAAAATGTAGCATTCTTAGCTGACTTTACAAAGTTTTTGATACATCAAATATCTATGTGAGTGTTGCTAGATCTATCAAAGCTTCTGATTTGAAACTTAGAACAGTTATTTACTGTCAAAATCTACACCAGGAGAAACAATACTCTTAAGTCTGAATCTAGACAGAGTTATGCTCCTTTTTAACATAGAATATTTTTAATTAAGTTTTATATAATGACCAATAGCTCTGTACTTTAATGGCTTCTGACTATTATGCCCCTTTTGCTGGCAAAGCTCTGATTTAGAAAAGTCGAGCATGATGTCTTATGTACAGCTCTTTTTTCTAACTTTAAACTTTCATAATATATTAAATTTGTTGAAACAAAGTCTCAATTAAAGTCTGAAATGGAGATTAACGTGCATTAAGATTAGTCTACTAAATGATTGGAAAATTTGAAAATCAAAACTGTCCTGAAAACAACTCGTAATGTAAATTCCTTACCCCACCAACTTTCGTATGCAAATGCTGATCATTTGGACAGGAAAAAACAGAAAACAGATAAGTGACATGCATCAATAAGTATTTACCCTTACCAAAATAATGTAGATTGATGTTATCAAACAAATTAGTATGTTTTTCTTCATCCAGTTTTCAATGAAATAAATCGATTTTTGGTAAACATTTGAAGAAAATGGCGTAACTGCATAAAGGGGAAATAACTTTAATGCAACTAAATATAAGTATTATGATTTATTATAGACGATGTGTGCGTAGTATGTATTTATTTTGATTAAAATCCATTTGAGAACAATCTGGGACTGGAAGTATAAGCAGTTATACACTTTTACGTCCGTAAAAAGTAGCGCACCAAAAAATTTTGGATTGATTTTTTTCAATGGGGCGAGCGCAAGCCAAAAACAAAAAAAATAAAATTTTTTTGTGTTTCTGAAAATATACGAGCGGCAAATCCGATGAACAACTTTTTAATTTGGTGAGGCCTAAGCGATTTCTTGCTGTTCAAAATGAATTTACCTCTGAATCAGGAGGGATAGAGTAGACATCTTTAAAAATACTGAGTTACATGCAGTAAAAGTTCTCTATTTTGCCTTCATTCTTTAGATTACATATTGTGGAAGAAATGCAGGTAGGTTTTATAGTAGAAGCAACTTGACCCCGATGGTTGACCTTTGTATTATAATGCATAATGAGGCACAACCTATTATTGACAAGGTATGTACGCTTCATCTTTTTGCATTCATAAATTCAAATTTTACGTACATTTATCGTTATATAGATTTACTGCAGTGGTGTAGAAAACATGAGCTGCACGAGAAAATGGAAATATAAATTTATGTAAATATACATTAGTGTACTGGAAAGTTTTAACTGATCAAATTCACACTATGTACCCGGATAATCCTAACTCTGTTCAGCGACCCTAACTCAGTGCCAACATGGCTGACAGAAAAACGATGTATGTAGTTAATTTCCTTGTCTTTTTTCATGCTTTCATGTTAGTATGCAATGTTAGCGTAAAACTTTTGATAGTCATAATATCCTGTATTGGTAACATGTTTTGTGAACTAAATGTTTCAATCAAAAAGTCACATTATGTGGCTGGAATTCATTAAAATGTACTCAAAGAAGTCTTCAAAATGAACGTGTTTCATGTTTCTAACTGTTTTAAAGTACCAGAAATTGCAGTAAGACCTTACTTATCAAATGTATTAGTTCCATAAACATCTCTTTGACAATGTTTAACAGTATCAAAGTTTGAAATTGATTTTTATAGCTTAAAAATTGTATTGATTATGAGGTGGGTTGAAATTCGCGGATAATTCCTAACTGGTATAGGAAACAGTGCTGGATAAATACGAACTTAGAATGGATAAACACCTAACCAAACGAAAACAGCTGTTCGTCTTTGCTTTATTTATGGACTGTAGATGCTCGAAGTTCTTTGACCAACACACCCCTGCAGGGATGTGGGATTCCTATGTCCAACTTATCCGACTCGTGATTGTTTGCCGGCGGACAAGTGCATTTTTCATTCTGTGTATCCGCGGACAAGCATACTTTTTCAGGTATAAAATGAGAAAACAAAAAATATCATTTAGATTGTGTGTTGCTTCAAGTGTATGGATGTGATAAAGATAATAGGTTCTTTGACTAGGTCTCGCGCACGCTGTAACTCGGTGACTATGATGAAATATCAGAGAAGATTTAGATACAAGAAGATTTATTTAACATCGGATAAATATAAACATATAACACTAGCTTAAAGCTATTTTCCGACAAACACATGTAAATAAGCTCAATATAAGTAAAACAGCTGTAATAAAATGCATATATGTTAAAGCATATAAAAGCAAAAAAAGCATCTGGCTTTAAGTAGATAAGAAACAAATCACAAATTATCACATACATGTTACAGCGCATTAAAACAAAATAGCACATAGGTACTAGCAAATAAAAGGAAAAAGTAATTTACCACATACAGATTTAAGCACATTTAAAGCGACATAAAAAAGATTAGCTGACACTACACAAAAATAAGAAGAGTCACATTTTACAACATGTATTAAAAAAAAACATAAAAGAAGAAATCATATACATGCTAAAGGGAACATAAGAACTACTTAAAGCAGCTGAAGAAAAACATTTGCATAATCAGCATTATAGCATTCTGTAACTAAAACTAAGTGAGTAGAATTCCAACTGCTGAGACAATAATTCACTGTCAAAGGAAATATTGGAGCCAGTAGTCAGCCAAATTAAAATCAAAAGCACACAGAGATCGCAAGTATGACTAAAATCAAGTAGGAACGTTTTAAGAGTCTTTCTCTGAATTCATCTGGCTTTGCACCATTGCGTGGGCAGTGTTTCGGGCATGACATCAAAAGATCCTGAACCCTGCTTACGCGATTTCAGACTTTTATAAACGTTAAAAGGCAAATATTTCAACAGCTAATTTTTACCACAGTTACTGTGATGTGCTTTTCCTTTCATTGTCCTAAATAAAGAACTCGATCTCCAGTCTGTTTGCGCTTTCATGAAGGGTTACAAATCAGGGCAAGTGAAATTTGACTATGAACAAGTGGATTTTTAAGTGTCCGTGGTCAAGTGAAAAATGTAAGGATACCCACACCCCTGCCCCGTCAGTCCATGCATCACTCTCCCACCGCCCCCCCCCCCCCCCCCCCCCCCCCCCCAACACACACACACACACACACTTTTCTTCCCTATTTACCGTCTGAAGAATATCATATTTAATAATTATTCATAAATCTAATCCCATTTAAACTATATCAAAAATATTCCATTAGCGCCTCTATAAAAATCTATTACACTATACGATATACAAGATTTGAAACAAACACAATTCTTCTGAAACAGTGTGTGTGTGTTTGTGTGTGTGTAGGCGTGCGTGCGTGTATGCGCGCGCGTGTGTGTGTGTGTGTGAGCGAGAGAAGGTTGGGGGTTACAGAACTTCGAACATCGGTGGTATTAAATAATTTCTTATATAATAATTTTGACTTTTATACTGAGTTATTTTTGAAGGTTTATCCAGATTTTTGCAAACATTGCTATTTGCATAATATTAAAATTATGAAAAAATATTTGACTGTAGTGGGCATACATATAACATATTGTAAAATTAATGATAAAGTTTACAATAATCAGACCATGTACATGTCAACTCATTCATTTCTATAGAATACTAGTCAGTTAGGTGTTTATCCGTCACGCAGTTTCGTGTAAGTTCGCTTTTTATCCGTTCCTCATGTAAACTGAGTTCCGTTTTTATCAACTCAAAGTTAGGTTTTTATCCCTTTTCTCGCTGTCAGTACATTTGAACATGTATTGTGTCAACATGTAGTGGGTTAACAACATAGTGTAAACGGGCCTATAAAGCAGTATATTTTTGCTTTCAAACAACAGAATAGTCGAGACATCAAAAGCATATAAGTATTTTTAAAGATATTTTGTAAAAGTTTTCATTGAAATATTTGCCTTGTTCGTCGTTTTTCCATCTGAAAACACAAGGGTTGATATATTTAACATGATACATTTTGAAATAAATATACACTTGATCAATGGAGATAGATATAACAACAGAAACATTCCTTTCTACATCGTAATTACACAGAAAACAAAGTTGTATCGGCTTTACATCCGCCATGTTGTCACTGAGTTAGGGTCGCTGAACAGTGTTAAGATTATCCGGGAACATAGCGTGAAATTTAAGTATATATACTTTGATAGTGCACTGTACACAAACTAATTCCATACTCTGAACAATACACGGATTCCCTTAGCACCCCTATTTTCTACAATGAAATAATCTATATGAATAATCAGCCTAAGGTCAACCATCGCGGTCAAGTTGCGACTACTATACTTCTGCCCCATGGTTATTTTTGAATGAAGTGAGCAAAATTCAAAACAGACCCACAGGATTCGACCTTAATTTTTAGCTCACCTGTCACGTAGTGACAGGGTGAGCTTTTGTGATCGCACTTTGTCCGTCGTCCGTCGCCCGTCCGTCCACAATTTCTTGTCTGCACGATAGTGGTTTCATTTATGATTTTATTTTAACCAAACTTGCACACAACTTGTATCAATATAAGATCTTGGTTCCTGTCTTGAACTGGTCAGATCCCATTATGGGTTCCAGAGTTATGGCCCCTGAAAAGGCCAAAATTAGCTATTTTGACCTTGTCTGCACAATAGCAGCTTTATTTATGATTTGATTTTTACCAAACTTGCACATAACTTGTATCACCATAAGATCTTGGTTCTTTTCTTCAACTGGCCAGATCCCATAACGGGTTCCAGAGTTATGGCCTCTGAAAGGGCCAAAATTAGCTTTTTGACCTTGTCTGCACAATAGCATCTTCATTTATAATTTGAATTTAATCAAACTTGCACAAAACTTGTATCACCATAAGATCTCGGATCCTTTCTTGAACCGGCCAGATCCCATAATGGGTTTCAGAGTTATGGCCCCTGAAAGGGACAGAATTAGCTATTTTGACCTTTTCTGCACAATAGCAGCTTCATTTATGATTTGATTTTAACCAAACTTGCACACAACTTGTATCACCACAAGATCTTGGTTCTTTTCTTCAACTGGCCAGATTCCATTATGTGTTTCAGAGTTATGGCCCCTGATAGGGCCAGAATTAACTATTTTGACCTTGTCTGCATAATAGCAGCTTCATTTATGATTTGAATTTAATCAAACTTGCACAAAAACTTGTGTCACCATCAGATCTTGGTTCCTTTCTTGAACTGGCCAGATCCCTTAATGGGTTGCAGAGTTATGGCCCCTGAAAGGGCCAAAATTAGCTATTTTGACTTTGTCTGCACAATAGCAGCTTCATTTATAATTTGATTTTAACCAAACTTGCACACAACTTGTATCACCATAAGATCTCGATTCCTTTTTATACGCCCTAACAGACGTATTATGTTATCGCCTCGGTGTCCGTCTGTCTGTCTGTCTATTGGTTAGCAATTTCCCTTCCGCTCTGTAACTCTTGAACCCCCCTGAAGGATTTCAAAGAAACCTGACACAAATGTTCACCTCATTGAAACGATGTGCAGAGCGCATGTTTCGGATGGCTCACTTCAAGGTCAAGGTCACACATAGGGGTCAAAGTTTATATGACTTTGTTTTGTGTGTATATTGCTCTGCGTTTGCGTTGCATTGCAGTGCTCTTGTTTTTATTTGGCAGATCCTTCTTTTGTTCACTTACAATAATTTTTTTAATTACTTCCCTTTTATGTTACTATAAATAGCTTATTTAGTATTAAACTTTTTTGTTATTGGCCTTAGTGAAAAACTGTGGTACAACATGGATGGTACCTCCAATTTATAGGTGTATTTTGACATATCTGTACCTTTAAGAAAATTTCAACTATATTTTCTCATGATTCTTTTAATTGATTTTGATTATGATTTGTTGACCTTCATGTCCTTAAGTGCAATGATGACAGTTGAGCGATATAGGGCCATTATGGCCCTCTTGTTCAATGTTGGTGTTAGAATTCTGTATCATTAAATCTGTTTACTTGAGGCACCCTGGAAAAATGATATTTTACAGTGTTTTTTTTTCGTGTTTTATAATTGTTTAACAATAGTTTGATGTTTCTTTTATCAAAATTAATGCTGTAATGAATTCTCTGCAAACGTTTTAGATAGTTGCCATCACATTGAAATTTGTCTCCACTTGAGCTTGGGGAAATACCATAAATTATACAAAATTTACAAAAAACGGCACGGTAAAAGTTGTTTAAAATTTGCAACACAGTGCAAAACATGGTCAACTTTAAAAATATACCAAACAAATGCTATTTTTTAAACATTACTGTTAGGGGTTCAATACCTTAAAACATGCTTTGGTATCTTGTTGCAGACTAAGCATCCACGAGTAGACGTTAAAATTGCCAAACATTGCAAAATCCTCATGTCGCCAAGCTAATTTGCGAACTAAAAATGACCAATTTCATGTGTAGTAACACGTAGTTTAAATCAGTACGGCAAATATCAATACGAAGTTGATTATCTTAAGATGTCTAATTCTGATGGCAAGTTTTCATGGCCCTTAATTTGATATACCATTTAAATATTACGAACCCATTAAAATTGAATCTGACATATTTAATGAGACCATTAATAATTGTTTTAATAATTAACAGCCATTAACAGAGTATTAAAACAGTTAATGTCCCCATTAGTTCTTACTAATTAATGTGGAATTAAGGGGTACTTTTTTAATGGCACATTAATTTCATGCCAATTAAAAATTTTCATGGAGTTTTAAGGAGCCTGTTAACTTATTTTAATGGTTTATTTTAAGCAGCTTTTCATGGCAATCAAAGTCATTTTAACAAGGTATATTTTACCAGGGTTTTAATATACTCATTTCATGGCTTTTTAATGTATGGCATTAAAACTATGGTCATGAAAATCCCATTAAATAGTAAGAAGTAATGGGTGAATTTTAATGGTGACCTGTTAAAACTCTGTTAAAAACGTTTGAAAAAATTAAGGCCAATTTCATGACCCTTTTAATGGCATGTGCATCCAGTAGTATAGGTAAACGCTTTGTCCGCACAGCTACCTGCACATGTGACAGTATATCAATTAAGAACGATATATGTAATATTTAATTATATCGCTATTGTGTCCGGACACCGAAAATTAATTTACGGATATATACGGAATATTCATGAGTGCCAGGTCAATACTTACGGACAATAGCTGATGTATTCCTTAATTTTAAACAAAATATAATCTTTTGATTGCTTGAGCAGTCAAGAGGTAAGGATGTTTTTCTATGTTCCCGGTTCCTTCTTATTTATTTAAAATGACGACTATAAGTTCTTCGGTTTTAGAAAGTGAACATAGGTCATTATATTTTCTCCTAAAATTTATTCGCAGTCAAGAACCAAATAATTTTTTTTTCATGTGTGAAAAATTATAAAAAAATAGATGAAATTGTAATTCATAATATTGTTTTCAGAAGTCGATGCAAAAATCATTCACATAGCTGCTATGGATACCAAATCTGGGAAAACTTTTGATACTTACATATGTCCGCCAAAATGGTGCGATTCTACAAGCAATAACAAAAAACAAATATTGTAATCCATCGAAAATGTGTTCCGTAACTACGAATGTGTGTTATCAACGGATACCCGATCAGCTTTAATTAACGTTTTAACTTTTTTTTTATCTAACCATTCGGAAAATTAATTATAGTTGCACATAACGTATTATTCAATTCAAAATCCTTATGAATTCTTGTAAAAACTTCTAACTGTCGAAGGATTTGGGGACAAACTTACCTTATTTCAACAGGAACATCCCGACAGAAAAAAGTAAGGCCGGATACAAACAGGTGAATCTTGTAAAAGATATCTTAGGGCCTGTGTACAATGTGCACAGCGCAGACAGCGCTTTTGAAAACTGTTGAAAATTTTGAAGAAAATTATAATGAAAATATATTCCATTAAAGAAATAAAAACAAGATTGTAAATGAGAAGAAGTATGCGAATTCCTGCGAACAATTTAATTTTATAATTAAATCTGTAAAAAGATCCTTTTGAAGCGTAGAATACAAATCGGAATGTTTTAGTTTGGAAGTTATTGTTTGCACGAAAAAACAGCAAAAGATGATGTTAAGTATTTTGAAGAGGTTCAGGACAGTCGCTAGGATACAATATTACAGGAAAATCAATCTATGGGAAAAGAAATTGTAATAAAATACATTTAGTTAGCTAGTATTATATTCGTTTTACTTAAGCCACTTGTTTACATTAATATTAAAATGATATTTATAAATGATTAAACTTAAAGAACGTAAATTAGACTCATCTGCCTCAGTTTTGACGTTAAATTGTAGTAAAATTACGACGGTAAGTTTTGTTGGGAAATGTAAAGCGAAAAATCTTATGGACTGATCCTCTTTTTTTTCTTTTTTTTTCCGTTTATCATTTTGTTTATGAATATTGCACAAAATGAGGAAATATGAAAAAAATCACCGTTTTTGCTATTCTATTTGACGAACGAGGCAACATTTTCCGACATCAGAATAGGTTTAGCGACCGGTTGCACCGAATAATCGTTTCAATTTATAAAAGTTCATTCAAAAATAGATACAGTGATAAAATAGAATGACTGTAGAATAAAATGAATGTTTTAACTGACAAAATTGGATAAAAATTGTCAAAATTATGAGCATTCAACGCTAAAAAGGTGTAAATTTATTGTTGTCGCTAGGGGGCGCTTCGACGTCAAAACTTTATCATATATTTATTTAAAAAAGTGTACCGTTTGAAAGGGGATGTATTTCCGTTCTTTTATACCGAAAAACATCACAATCTTAGATGGTGCCGAAATTCGTGAGGAAAGTAGCGAGCCACGTTTTAAAAATCGGAAGGATGGAAGTATGATTTAAAATGTTATGGAAAATACATTATTCTCTAATGTAGCGTTGCCAGAGGGAAATGTTTTCATGAACTATTGATAGAAACAGGGCAATATGCGTGCGTGTGTGCATGTGTCTATGCGTATATGCGTACGTGCGTTAACCGACCACCCATCAGCCTAGCTCCTGTTCCCTATTTGAAAGGTCAATGTTAAACTTTGTTTAGGGGTTTGGACAAGAGTCATGTCAGATCGTATCCGAGCAGTTACATTTACACTCTTAGAGAAATCATTTATTATTTCTTCAATTTTGGCCGGCGAGATTTGGCGGGGCGACGTTCTATGACTTATATTTTCCAAATTAGTGACTACACAATACCGAACAAACGTAACTTAAGTGATTTTTATTCATTTTAAGATTTAAAATTATTCTTTCGTCGACATTTACGTGTACTGATACGAATCTTATTACCATTAAATATTATAGCAATCATGCTGTGGTTTATCCATCACTGATTATGAAATTGTTCATATGTCCAAGAATCTAACTTACATACTAGTTGACTATCCTAGTCAGTAAGAATACTAAATTTTTGGTACGGAAATAAGAGTTACGAACAGGATTTTCAAGTTGAAGAAGCTATCAAATCTATGGCGATTTTATAATTCCATGGGTGACTTTTGACAATTTTATCAATAGTAAAAGTAGAAATTCACATACTGATCTGTGTAACTATTCTATGTCTATGTTTCAAATGAACGAATAATGAATAAAAGCCATAACGTTATTATATTTGAATTTACGGGTATTAAAGTTTTGACGAAATATAAATTTGATAAGTCAGCCGTACACATCTGTGTCACTGCGCGAATATATAAATAAGAAAGTTTAGGATCTACTATATTTGCAATATTCAGTAGAATTAAATGCATTAAATAGCTATGTTTTAAACGGTATTATTATAAAAGTTTCCTTCCATGGAATTGCAAGCATTTATTTCTTTTATTTACGTTTTCAGGTTATGGAAATGACAATTGTTTTGTTTAAAATCCATTTTGTTATTGTGTAATCGCTTATTTTTTATGGAGTATGTTTAGAAAAAGAAATCGAAACTATTTCATCGCTTTTCCCATACGTCAATAAAATTCTCTGATGTAAGCAATAACAGTGACCGCAAGCATTAGTTCCGAGATTTCGGTACGATAATTTGACCGTAAGCTGTATTTTGGTCTATGAAATAGTGATAATTTCTTTCCAACAGAATCCTAATTCGTTATTTTATCTCGGTTCTTACGACATTTTTTGGCATCCGGAAATAAACGTCTGCGCATGTGCCGAGGTTAACTGTGCTATTTATATAACTGCTCGCGGATGACAGTGGTTTCGTGGTATTTTCCATCCAAATCTGAATCCGAAAAAAAAACCGCTCATCTTAACAATTTCAACTGCTTCAATATTGAGGCCGAACAATGTTTGTCTTTAATGAAACTTAAACGTTCTATGGAAAGTAGCTTTAAATGGTATAAAAGTTGTCTACCTACTTTTAAAGACTAAAGACATTATATATTTTGAAGATGAGGCGCTATTTCAATCAGTTGACAGTAAAGTATGGGATTCTGACACTACAATATTACACACGATTTGACAGTCAATATTGCAACGCGACGCACGACAATGTGATGCGACACTCGATATTTACCGCAGCATTTCATGATACAGGTGCGACACACGATAGCGTCAGCGACTCAGCGTTGTATGTCGCGTCGCATTATCGTGCATCGCGTCACAATATCGACTGCCAAATCTACCTTGACACTCGATATTTATCGCTACACTTCGTGTTACAGGCGCAACGCACATATACAAAAGCCATTAATGCGACACACGACATTCAATTTGGCAATAACCGACTTCTTTAGTTGAGGTAGCTGAGACTGTTAGCATAGGATATGCTTTGGTTCAGTTATACTTTATTAAATCTGGGCTTTTCAAAACTTCGGGATAAAAGTTTATTCAGCAGGAACCAATAAATGTCAGTGTTCTTGATAATTTATAGTACTGGTTTGAAACAATTAAAACATATGCAGCGTTAAAAGTATATGTGGTTTACAAAAGATTGAAAAGCCTTTTAATAGGTGTATATTATCATGTAATTCCTTGTATAAATCGCAAGTCCATATCTTGTCATACTGTAAAAGCACACATTTTCGCTGGGTCAAAATTTTGCGCATTTGATATTTTGAGTATGTTCTTGAGGTTTAATATTCGTTTACTGGTCAACACTTAATTTTGCTAAGCTAAAGACAAAACTCGAAGAAAAGAAGAAAAATCATGAAAGTTTATTTATTGTTTTATGTAGTAAACATTTACTGAGTGCCTTGCCAGTCAATTGTCAACACTATATTTTAGGCAATAGATTTGAATATTGACCGACAAGTCATTCAATAAATTTAAACTACGTAAAGTTAAGCTAAGTTATTACGAAACTGTGATACATTGTATCACCCTTACTTTACTATAAAACCTGCTGCGTTTGCACAGTAAGAAGAAAACATACTGTATTTAAATTTGCATACGATTATTCCGATATATGTGCTACAATGCGTGTCTATTGCCATTTAAAAATATAACTATCTAGACAAAGCGTTATACAGACGCACAAAGCAGAGAAAATTGCTACAACAGAAATCAACTGTTAGTTGAATACACTTTCTATGACAATGCCAGGCAGCAAATCTTTCAAATTTTACATTTTGGCTGATATCAATACTGCCGTATACCTATCATCTAAGACGCTGTTTTTTATAATATAAAAAGTGAATCAACAATTTACCATTGTTTACCGTTTGTTTTTCAGCTTTATATTTTTATCATCTGTGTAAAAGAAGATTTGAATTTGTCCGCCAAAATATGATCTCGAAGCTACGAAAGACCCGTGGTGACATTTCAACTTCATTATTTCATGATTTCTGCTTCATGATTTCAAGATTTCCACTTCATGAATTCACGAATTCACGATTTCTGCTTCCTGATTTCACGATTTCAACTTCATGAATTCACGAATTCACGATTTCTGCTTCCTGATTTCACGATTTCCACTTCATGAATTCACGATTTCACGATTTCATGAATTCACGATTTCTTGATTTCACGATTTCATGATTTCTTGATTTCACGATTTCTTGATTTCCACTTCATGAATTCACGATTTCACGAGTTCTGCTTCCTGAATTCACGATTTTCACTTCACGAATTCACGATTTCACGAAAAAAAACTTCACGATTTCTTGATTTCATGATTTCACGATTTCTTGATTTCACGATTTCCACTTCTTGAATTCGCGATTTCACAATTAAACTTCACGATTTCATGATTTCTTGATTTCACTTGTTCTGTTTGGCCGATCCATTCCGTTACTCTCCATTCAATGAAGTGTAAACGTAATGAATGGTCTGGGTTACAGAGGATGAGTTTATACTCCTGCATACGTCTGTGTGGAGGTTGGGGAGGGATATTGGTGCCTGTACCAACACAGTATTGGTTACTTTCAACACTAAAACATATATGAACAAAATAAGATGCCCAAGTAGCTTTACTGTTTTAGACAATTCCAAAATATATAAGTATGTTTATTATGCCCACGCCATTTATGGCGACGGAGCATTAAGCCTTGCAGTTGTCCGTCCGTCAGTCCGTTATTTTGGAATCCGTCTTTCCGTCCATAGACACAATGGTTTCTGTTCATTTAAAAGAGAATGCTTGCATGGATTGAATTTATATTTTGTATGTACAAATGTATATCGAGGGCTTGGCGCAAAACTATTGTAAGTGTATATAAATAAAGAACAAGATACAATAGTTTTGCGCCAAGCCCTCGATATCCTTTCCACGCCTGTAACGTCTAAGCCGCTTTTTTACGTTTCAAACGGCCCTCGTGGTAAGGCTTGATCAACTCAGTTTGCATACCATTTACACAGCAGGTGGCAACAGCTTACATGTGAATAAGATGCATCGCTTTTCATTTAATAGCACAAAGATGGGGAGCTTACTAAAACCGAAAAAAGGGACTGGAACAATTTCACATTTTAAGCAATAATGCATTCTAAAAGTATTGTTTGTAAGTCTATTTCCTCATCAGTTGAGGCATTTTCGGCCAGTTTTCACTTTCAGAACCTAAACCTGGTTGTACAATTATATAACACGCTATCTTACATGTAGCGAATATCCGCGGTTTTCTACGTCATACATCAGTCATGTGACTAATAAAATCGCGAAAAGTTGAAATTGTACTATAATTATGAAATCGTGAAATCGAGAAATCGTGAATTCTTGAAGTGGAAATCGTGAATTCGTGAAATCGTGAAATATAATGGTGAAATCGTGAATTCGTGAAATCAAGAAATCGTGAATTCGTGAAGTTTAATGGTGAAATCATGAATTCGTGAAATCGCGAATTCATGAAGTGGAAATTATGAAATTGTGAAATCGTGAAATCGTGAATTCTTGAAATCGTGAATTCATGAAGTGGAAATCGTGAAATCGTGAATTCTTGAAATCGTGAATTCATGAAGTGGAAATCGTGAATTCATGAAGTGGAAATTGTGAAATCGTGAATTCGTGAAGTGGAAATAGTGAAATCGTGAATTCATGAAGTGGAAATCGTGAAATTTTATCATGAAATCGTGAAATCGTGAATTCATGAAGTGGAAATCGTGAAATCAGGAAGCAGAAATCGTGAATTCATGAAGTGGAAATCGTGAAATCATGAAGCAGAAAGCGTGAAATAATGAAGTTGAAATGTCACAACGGATCTTTCGTACGAAGCTAACATTTTCCGTGTTTATTGATATTTACTTATTTTTTTAAATTTTCATTTAAAGCAATATCGTGTCATTTTTATATAAGCGATATTTGTCCTATGTTCAAAAGCTAAAAGTAATTTTGTTAAATAACTTTGAAAAGACATATTAAACAAAACCAAAGTTTATAACCGTATGCACCATTAAGTTGGCAGCATGTGGTTATCATTAAGTTAAGACATGATCCGTGTATAAAAATAACTCTTTCATGATTAAATCAAAAAATATACAGATCTTACACAGTTATCACGAATCTACTTATCTTCACTTCTCTAACAGCAAAAAAAAATCCTGCGATCTTTATTTGTTTCTGTGAGATTAATGTAGGTCCGCCAATACGTGTAAAATACATTGCCAAAAAAGGATATTTTCGATTGTATCAAAAATATGTTGCTAGTCAACTTTGTAAACTCAGCAAGCGACACGTCTTTTAAGGATATATTAACAGTGGAATAAATTCTCCTCTGCAATTTCAATTATTAGTAAAACCTAATGGCATTTGAATGTCACAAAAGTTTTTCCAGTAATAGTCATATACCCGTTTTCTTGCATTATTGTTTTTTACAAGAAGGGGGAACATGTTTAACATTATATCAATTTTAAAGCTTACAGAAAATCATAATGTTTTTACAGCCACTCTCAATTTTTGACACTTCAGAACTATGAAGTTACGGTAAAAATTATTCAGGTCCGCTTTAACGAGTATCAAAATAATTCTAGTATTTTTAAACTTGTCTATCTCGTCAATTCATTTCAAGATACATTGTGATACAGTCTAACAGAAAAACTTATCATATTTTATAATTATATTTCCAATCATTGATAAATTATACCAACATGTTAAGATTTAAAGTAACAGTTTCTGTCTGTTAATGACTTCTGTCCGAGTAAAACTAAGTTTGGATTGACGGACATTCAGTTTATTAATATTTTAGGTTGGGAGTGGGTCGTATGGTGGGTGTGGGATGGGCGGTGTTATCGCAATGTTATATCAACACTATTGTAAGTCATATGACGACTTTCTCAATGTGAAGGAAAACACAGGTGCTCCACTGAGGATTGTTTCAGAAAATGGCGGATACCGTAGTAGAACCACCGACCTTATGTAAGCAAGCTTCCTCGTATGAATTTGTTGAATTATCAAAGCGCAATGACTCAGTGAAAAATCACCCAACTGGAACACAAAGACAATATGCGCATCTCCTTTTTACGTACATATAATATATTTTGTTTGGTAATTATAAAAAACTAATTAAATGTTAGAAAAAATAGCAAGATTATTTCATGAATGCCTGGAAAACAACTCACATTCCAAAAAAAAAAAAACGAAACAAAACAGGCAAAAAAACAGGGATAGATATCCAACAGGGAATGACACGTTCTTAAAACGCAGCCTTCTTAAACCGTAGCCCGGCACGCGTGCGTGCACACGACCAACACACACAATGCAAAGACACCATGACAAAACCAAGAAATAAAGGAACATAGTGGGACAACGCCTTTCAACGGTCAAAGGCCAAAACACCAATTTGGAGCTGAAACCGGTATCGCGTGATTCTCACACGGTCGTGACCAGGTCCACGGTTTATATATGTTTTTCAAACCTTGCCCATATGCTTATTCTTTGTTCAATATTTACACAAGTTTGCATAATATATCATCTAAGATAGCTTTTAAAACTTATTTAATTTTATTTTTATTTCATGCTCTAGAAATTTAAAAATATTGATTTGAATAAGCCCGATTTGGCGCATTTTACCGGATTTTATGGTGCTTCTGAAAAAAACTTGCAGAACACAGTTACTAATCTTTTCCACGAATTAAATTGTCTTACAACTTGCTAAAGGTGATAAAACTTGCTAAATCTGTGCTATACCCTAAACCGCGACACCGGCTTATCCTCACTCTCATCACCACCATGTTCCAAAGCCATATGACAGTGTAAGTAAAGGTTATCCCTGCCAGGTAAATCTACGGTGGCACTGAGGTGACATCTGCAACACTTTATGTATATTTTGGCCACAACTTAGTAAATTTACTAAGTTGTGGCCACAATATAATAACTCGTGGCCACTATTTACTAAGTTGTGGCTACAATATAATAAGTCGTGGCCACAATTTACAAAGTTGTGTCCACAACAAAAATAAAGTGTTGCGGATGTCAACTCTGTGCCACCGTATAAATCCCTATTGCACGTTATGGCAACGTAAGGCATGTTTTGTAAAATATAAATATTAATTAAACAAAACAATCCTTTAGAACCAAAAACGCATGTACACTATGCCTTTGAGGAAAACAGAGCAACAAGGGAAACACCCTTAAGGGCCCGACGAAACAGGCCAGAGAATAGAAATCATAATAGCTCATTTTCGGTGGGATTTAAGAACTACCTATCATAGAGTCCTCCGCCTGTTTCGTCAGACACTTTCAAAGAGGAAAGCGTAACGTTCAACTGTAAAATAGGTGACACTGGGGTCATTTCTGAGAAATAAATTCGAAAATTCAGATTTAATCAAAACTATATAAACATTTATAATTTCACCCAATTAGGAATGATCCATTTATCAATATAAAACCCCGATTTTGAGAATAAACTAAACCTTGTTTCACATGAAATGACTTCATAAAATTAATGTTTAATTCAGCAACTCAGTTTTAAGGCGTCATGCGCTGTTATTGTTTTTTTTTTTTTTTTTTTTTTTTTTTTTAATCAGGAAGTTGGCTTATGCTTAAATAAATATTTATATTGCTAAAACCAAAACCATAATTGCTATTCATGAAGACTACGACACTGTAACTGATACTCTTGAAATAGCGCTAGAGCACGCCTGTGTGGTTTCTCAATAAAATAGGAAGTATTGAAAACATTGATAAAAGCAGATATATGAAAGTCCAAATGAAGATTTTTATACAGTTGATTCTGATATATTTGTAGTGTACTGAAGTTTATACACAGTCACTTGTGTTCACAAAGTTAAAATTTATAAGTTGCTTTCTATTATAAAAATATTGAATGTCGATTTTAAACAATTGTACACTGTCAAATCATTTTGCTGCATTATGAATGGTACATAGGTAGTACAGTGATAGAGCGTCCACTTCTTGCGGGAGGTTGTTGGATCGCTGGCTGACCAAAGACATGATAGATTGTACCAGTAGCTCCCTTTGCCTGGCAGTTAGCATTAAAATGACTTCTCTTCTCTCATACACACATGCAGGTAAATATCATAAAGAAAGATTAATGTATGTTGATGAACTAGTTTCAAAATACATTCAAATAGGTTAGCATAAACTATCCATGGTGCAAAACGTAGCATATATAAAATCTCAAAAGAAGACTCTATATTTAGACAAACTTATTTTGTAATTCTGTTATTCCATCTGTTTGAAATTTTTACAGCTTTTTATTGTTTCCAAAGAATGACATAAATGAGTAAAAGGGAATATAGAACGTTTGGCCGGGAGTTGGGTGGGAATTTACTTGGAGCCAAGAATTATTTTGCCTTTTATGAAAGTCAGAATACTTTTGCAGAACATGAAAGCCAGAATTATGTTTTCAGAGTAAACTAAAGATAATTTTTCTCTTTATTAGCTCGACTTTTCGAAGAAAATGTAGAGCTATTGCACTCGCCCCGGCGTCGGCGTCGGCTAAAGTTTTTGATAAAGTCAAATATCTCTGTTACTATCAAAGCTATTGATTTGAAACTTAAAATAGATATTTACTATCAAAGTCTACACCAGGAGAAACAATCCCCATAACTCTGATTGAATTTTGACAGAATTATGCCCCTTTTTAACTTAGAATTTTTGGTTAAAGTTTTTGATAAAGTCAAATATCTCTGTTACTGTTAGAGCTATTGACTTGAAAGTTAAAATACTTATTTACCATCAAAGTCTACACCAGAAGAAACAATTCCCACAACTCTGATTGAATTTTGACCAAATTATGCCCCTTTTTAACTTAGAAGTTTTTGTTAAAATTTTTGATAAAGTCAAATATCTCTGTTACTATCAAAGCTTTTGACTTGAAACTTAAAATACTTATTTACCATCAAAGTCTACACCAGGAGAAACAATCCCCATAACTCTGTTTTGAATTTTGACAGAATTATGCCCCTTTTTAACTTAGAATTTTTTGTTAAAATTTTTGATAAAGTCAAATATCTCTGTTACTATTAAAGCTTTTGACTTGAAACTCAAAATAGTTATTTTCTATCAAAGTCTACACCAGGAGACACAATTCCAATAACTCTGATTTGAATTTTGACAGAATTATGTCCCTTTTTAACTTGGATTTTTTTTTACTGGCAAAGCTCTAATTCAGAGTCAAGCACTGAGAAAAGTCGAGCGTGCTGTCTTACGGACAGCTCTTGTTTTTTTTTGTTACACTTACGTTATTAAAAAAACTAACAGGCGCGATAGTGACATACATTCAGGGATGAACCAACTGTATTATGTATGTATAGTTATACACCAGGTGTAGGAGGGTGGGGAAGACTATTAGAGGGAGAACCCCATCCTGCAATTCTTTAGCATTTTAAACACTTAATACTGCAGAAAGTCATTCTGTCATTGACTGAATTTCACAAATGCTTTACTTTTTTACATGAAGAAAAGTTTGTACTTAAAATATATTTTCTATAAAGAATAAAAAAATAATGATTATTTGTAATTCACATTCTTTGGTCTAATGATGTGTAGTTTTGTTTTTGGATGGTTGCGTCCTTATATCTGAATATTTCTCAATCTATACATACACATACACTGTGGAGTTTCGTATTGGGTCGTTGCGTTTCTTAATCCTAACATTTACGCATCCATGCACTGGGCGATTTAGCATTTTGCTTGTGAAGGTTACATTTAGTTCTTAAATTTGAATATTTATGCAAGCTTTTACAAACCTATTTGGAATTTCGTCTAGAGAAGGATGCGTTCATAGGTCCGAATATTTATTAAAATTTAAATGCAGCCACTGATAGACGGTTTCAGTTAAATCGAGGCTGAAGATTTTCATTTTTGTCGTGTTGGACGACCAGTGGAATTTCCACTTTTTCTATCTTACAATCGCAGTAATTTCGTTTGTGGCCTTTGGTGGCCGTAAAATATTTCCCCATTCATTCAAACCATTCAAATGGAATGTAGTTCGAATGTGTTAGTGGTGATTTTTACCTCTTCAGCTTGAACATTTCACCCTTTGTGGTTCAAATCACTTTCATAGCTTTAGGTATAGTTCAACCACCATTTGCATATGTTGCCTGCCTGCCTGCTTTTGTAATGTTTTTCTGCTGACAATCTCTGGTACATGTAACTTATCCGATTCAATTTGGTCGTTCTTTATCAGTAATTTCATAATTGCCTTCTAATATAGTAAACCATACACAATGTCTGGCAAAATAAAAGCATTTGTGGAACATTGATAAAGAAACAACTGAAACTTACATGTAATACTCATAAACCACACAGAAGCCTGTTGATGTAATGTACACATCTTTTATGTATTCGGTAAATAGGTGGGAAATAATTAAATGAAAATCTGTAAACATTTATTTATGTTTTATAATAACTATACACATCATTGTTTAGTGATTAAGTGTTCATTTTTGTAGATTTATGCCAATCATAAATACACACGAAATACCTTGATTTTAGACTCATTTCCTAATCCTTTAAAACACAATCCCTAATTGGTACATTGATTCTTAATGATGCATAAGAAGATCGTTCCGAAGCATGGAACAATATTGAGCTAATCGACCGTAGAGTCTATTTGGCTGAGTCTGTTAATAGAAGGTAATACAATTTGCAGCACCCCTCACGCCCTTCCGCACCTACTTTACCTACATATTGAATGTACTAAATGATCAAAAGGATCTCAAAATATAACAGCATAACATTCACTTTATATCAATTTTAAATGAACTTTTTTCGGCATATTTGTGATGATAAAGTATGATAAAAAAGTTTGACATGTTCAACAATACCAACGAATCTTCTTAAAGCAGCTTTTTCAATAGTACCAAGGTTAAATCATACCAAGTAATGTTCTTAAATCAGCTTAAAATGTTTGACTATTAAATAATACCAAGTAATGTCTTAGAATCAGCTTGCAATGTGCGGATCTCTTTAACCAATGGCAAATATTTCAAAAACAACCACAGGATCTGTGCGTTTTATTTCGCCATTTTATTAGAAATCTTTATTTTCCCATAGTCACTTATTATGATAAATTGTGTGAGGTATTTTCAAATCACTGTAGCAAAACACCTGCATTTGTAGCACACGACTCTTTCTTTTTCATTTTCTAAGTATATTTTGATGTTTCCATGAAAGAGAATTTAATTAAATTCTACAATTTGTAGAATTTTTCATCTAAATTTATAGAACTACATTTAGGTTATATTTGATGTCTAGTATGGTCAAAAGTGTCACAGAAATTAGAACTCTCATCCAAGACATACTTCCGAGTATGTTTGAGCGTGATGAAGTATTTAAAAACATAGCGCTATGCGGAATCTAAAAGACGAATGTCTTTTTGGATAAAAATGTTAAGTTAGGCAAGACTTCTTTCATTAATTTAACTAACTGAGTATTTTGTGAATCTATGTCATGAATATATATATACGCAAAATATTCATTCCGGGAATAAATATCAATCTCAAAAATGGAATCATTATTTGAAATATTTTAGTCTTGATAATTTGAACAGAGCGGACATGTTATTTAGTAGACAACGAGCTCAATTTTGCCACACTGATTATTGTAAAATGCATTATATGATTTGAAGATATTTGATCTACAGTAGTTAAATATAACACCATGCCAATAATATCAATTACTGCTTGTAATGCTTTACTTAATGTCAGTAAGGCGAATAAAATCTAGATGTGTGAAAATTCAGAATCTCTTGATAACAGGAAATAGGAAATCAACACGTTATGTATCGGCAAAACGTTAATCGGACTAGAGAGCAACGTAATCTGAGTTACAACTGACACAATATAATGTTATTATCCATTGAGTACACATCATAACCTTCAAATCAAGTCATATCAATTAAGGAACTACATTACTTAAATGACCGGTGTACGCTGTTTATAAAGGCTGTACCGTAAGACTGACTAAGAGTAAACACAGTAAAACTTTACATGTTTCATAACGTAATTTTGAAGCACAGAATAGTCAGCAATTTAAACATACCTAAATTTTTCAGCTTGATTATAAAAATCTATAACCACATACAAACATAATCAAATATCTTTAGGAATGGTGGCACAATTATAAAAGGCAAATCAGACTCGTATTTTATTTCAAAATTTTATAGTTTATACAAACAAATGTTATAAATTTATGAATGTTGTTTAAACCTTTTATCTGCTGATTTTTATGTCGAAAAGAGGAAGTAACTGAATACATAAATAATACCTTGATATTGTAAGCGTTTGAATTACACATGTTATAGAGAGCATGTTTAATAACTGATTTCATTATATTTGCAGTCGTAAGGATCTATAATTAGACGTTTACGTTGTAGTAACGTTTGCACAACACGTCTTACAAATGTTTGATCTATGTTCACCGCCGTTTGAATACATCTGCGGATGTCTCTAAATTGATTTTGGTACTTCTAGCATGTGTAAATGTTGATTTCTCCTCAACCCGCGGCTAGAGGGCGTAGACGATAGCATGCATTTCCACTACCGTCAGTGAACAGGCTCAATCAAACCGAAACTGCAACATTTTCGTTTTTGTCGTGCTGAGCGACCTGGGAAGTTTCCACTTTTTCTATTTTATTTAAATATCTTGAAAATAGTCTACATCATGGCAATAGATACTAAAAGTCCAAAGACGCATTAAACTATTCCTAAAATATAGACACTGCACGATTTAGCACGTATCAGTGTCTTAAAATACTGTAGACAAACTGACAAGACAAAGATCACTAAGATATTAAGTATCATTATCTATATCAAGAATAGAAATAATCGGATTAGGAATCCGTAATCAAAATAAAACTACACAGATGAAAGTTAACATCTATCTCAAGACTTAGACGAATTCGAATTTACAAACTTGTTTTACTAGCTATTCTAGGTTCCCTATAATTTTAAAAGGTAATAACAAAAAGGTATTGATTTTATTAAATAACAGATCAGTTCATTATCATAACATGATCAGGTTTCAGTTGATAACGTGAGTTAAGTAGTATTCAGAATACATATATCTGCATTATAAATGGTCTGTTAGATATTATACTATTATGGCATATGGCCGTAAACGTGTGTAATTGCCTTAAACCCATCCCCACTGAGTGCTTTTCTAAGCAATGTTTGTTCTACCCGCTCAGCAACTGCCTGCATACCGTCAAAACTAACTAATTTAAATATGTTTTAAACAGCAGATGAAGAACTGCCTTTCACCTTTGAAATTATTGTGTTTAGGTAACACTGCTGTTGACCTAGACATACCACCTTATCGTTGCTTAATAAAGAGAAAGAGATAGTACTTACAAGACGCTGGGATGAAACTTGTAAAGATTGTTAAAACTCCATAAAAACTTAATTTCCTATTTTGACTCTTTCTAGCCATCTCAAAAAAAAAAAACTGTTTTATGTGTGCGAGTTTTATTTAAAAGAGAAAGTATATCCAACACTTAAGATATATTTACAGACACCGGATATTTTAATTGGCGGGTTGTACGTATTCAGATTGTTAGATAATTTTTTTTAGATGTGTACACATTTACGCGAATCCGAGTTTCCGTATGGAGTGTTGTATTGGCCGCCGTATCGAATATTACATCAACGCCTTTTATTTTTAGCTGTATATTTAAATCTAAATACATATTATGTTATGACATACATTTATGATGAACAACTACGAATTTGAACATAAATCTACTTTACAAGAAGATTCATGAGAATATATCATTAGAATTATTTAGTTTAAATCTTAAAGATATATACTATAACAGAAGTATTATTGTTGATCCTGTTGTATCTCTTAACTCTATAGTACCTGGATAAAAACAAGTTACTTAAAATATACAATCGTGCTTCCGCGACTTTTCCCTTAACAAAGAAGAGGAGTCCTTTGCATAAACCAAAGTTTAAAAATATAAAATAAATATTTGATTTTGATTAATCCTTGTACTATGTGTGTAGAGCGTTAAAAGCATTGAGGTTTCTTTTTCCAAAACAAATATTAAATATAAATGATGTGTAGCGAACACTTTCTACTCTACTTCACATAACTTTTAAATAATAGTTGTAAACGCATTTTATTTAAATGTGTGATATTTCAGTTTTACAATCCAAACATTGTTGAAATTTAGTTTTGGCTTGTAACTATGTTTAACTTAGTAAAATAAAACATAGACGACTGCAAAACAGTTAAATAAGTCAATTATGTACCGCATTATGTGAAAATGTGAATGTTATATAAAACTGTCATCATGAACAAGCGTACGTATTAGGTACAAGTTTATTATGTACGTGTACGACAGACAATAGATAAGACCATTTTTTCTTAAATTTCAAAGGCGTTTGAATTTTTCTGGAATTACGTTCCTTTAAGGGTCATACAATTCCTTGAAATATTTATTTCCTTGATTCAATTGGATTCTAAATATTTCTTCTTGCTTCTCATTACATAATTTATGCGTTCTAATGTAAAATACATCTCTGAAATCATTGAGCACATATAAGGCATCAATGAAATCATTAAGCATAGCAACCTTCTCTTTGAAATCGACCAGCACAACATACGCATAAGTGAACTTATCGAGCACAACAAATACATGTCTGAAATTACTGATTACAGCAAAACACACCTCTTAAATTATCGAGCACAGCAAGCACATCGCTGAAATGATTGAGCACAGCAAACACATGTCTGGAATTATCGAGCACAGCAAACACGTGTCTGAAATTATCGAGCACAACAAGCACATCGCTGAAATATTTGAGCACATTAAACACATTGTTAAAATAACTGAGCACAGCTAACACATCTCTGAAAATATCGGGAACAGCAGAGGCATCTCTGAAATTATCGAGAACAGCAAACACATGTCTTGAATTATCGAGCACTGCAAAGCACATATCAGAAATAATCGAGCACAGTAAACACATCTCTGAAATTATCGAACACAGGATACGTATCTCTGAAAATATCGAGCACAGCAAGCACATCTCTGAAATTACTGAGCACAGTAAACAGAAGACGGCAAACTATTCTCTGAAATTATCCAGCACAGCATACGCATCTCTGAACTTATCGAGGACAGGATATGCATCTCTGAAACTATTGAGCTCAGAACACGCATCTCTGAAATTATCGAACACTGTAAAGACATCTCTGATATTATTGAGCAAAGCAAAAATTTATCTGAAATTATCGAGCACAGCAAACAAAGCTCTGAAATAAATGTGCACATCAAACACATATCTGAAATTATCGAACACAACAAACACATCTCTGAAATCTTCGAATACAACATGCACATATCTGAAATCATCGAACACAAGCACATATCTGAAATCAGCGAGCACATCAAACACATATCTGAAATCATCGAACACAGCAAACACATATCTGAAATCATCGAATACAACAAGCACATATCTGAAATCATCGAACACAACAAGCACATCTCTAAAATCATCGAGCACATCAAACACATATCTGAAAGCATCGAACGAAACAAAAACATATCTGACATTATCGAACACAACAAGCACATGTCTAAAATCATCTAACAAAACAAAAACATCTCTGAAATCATCGAACACTAAAACAAATATCTGAAATCATCGAACACATCAAACACATATCTTAAATCATCGAAGGCAACAAATACATATCTGAAATCATCGAACACTAAAACACATATCTGAAATCATCGAACACATCAAACACATATCTGAAATCATCGAGCGCAACAAAATCATCTCTGAAATCATCGAACACTTAAACACATATCTGAAATCATCGAACACAACAAACACATATCTGAAATCATCGAACACAACAAACACATATCTGAAATCATCGAACACATCGAACACATATCTTAAATCATCGAACGCAAAAAACACATCTCTGAAATCATCAAACACAACAAAAACAGCTTTGAAATCAATGAAACTAAAACACATACCTGAAATCATCGAACACACCAAACTTATATCTGAAATCATTGAACACAACGAGCACATCTCTGAAATCAACGAGCACATCAAACACATATTTGAAGTCATTGAACGCAACAAAAACATATCTGACCTCATTGAACACAACAAGCACATCTCCGAAATTATCGAACCCAACAAAAACATTTCTGAAGTAATCGAACACAACAAATACATCTCTGATATCATCGAAAACAAGAAACACAACTCTGAAATCATCGAACACAAGAAGCATATATCTGAAATCATCGAACAAACACAGCAAACACATCTCTGAAATCACCAAGGACATCAAACACATCTCTGAAATCATCGAACACAGCAAACACAAATTTGAAATGATCGGACACATCAGTACATATCTGAAATAATCCCGCACATCAAACACATGTCTTAAATAATTGAACACATCACACACATATCTGAATTATCGAGCGTAGCAAACACATCTCTGAAATTATTGAGAAAAGCAAACATTTATCTGTAATTATCGAGCACAGCAAAACAAGCTCTGAAACAAATGCGCACATCAAACACACATCTGAAATCATCGAACACATCAAACGCATATCTGAAATCATCGAATACAACAAAAACATATTATTATTATACCAGATTTGTTCAGCGCCCTTTTCATATGTAATATACGTTCAAAGGCGCTTTACAATTAAACATGTGACACATCGCAGATATGTAGGAAAATAACAAAACATGACATATGCAATCACAAAACTGAAACTGAACTATTTGATTAAACGTCTTTTTTATAATGATATTTTCAATGGCGTTGTACATAGTAATAAAAATAATAGTTATTACAACAATATCATAAATGAACAATGATAATATTTACAGCCTTATTGTAACAAACAGCCATGACCGCAACCCCCACCCCTGAGGTCGTTTTACCCCTATTGCCAATACCAGTGCTTTAAACATCTGGTACGCCCAGACGGGCTGCATATAGTGGTTCAACCTCCCGGTAAATGGTGCCATCATGTACTGTTTTAGATAGAAATACCACACATTTCAAGTGAAACTTAAGTCTTGCGAAAAACACACATATAGAACGTCATAACCCTTAAAATGTGACATGATGAAATAAAAGATGGATTGTCAATTTAGTTAATTACATGATGAATTGTACAGTTAAGAGATCTTCGTCAGCGACGAATGACTTGCTGTAGTTCTGTATTACAAAAATAACAATGGCATATTTATTATGAGTAGAAACAGTCACAGTTGGTATCTATGTGTAGTAGAAAATTTTGAAAAGGTGTGTTTTGAGAGCTCTTTTGAATGAATTAAGTGATGAATCTTTTCTGAGATTGTCAGGGAGAGAGTTCCATAGTTTTGCGGTGGCAACCCTGAAACTTCTATCCCCGTAGGTAACCAGTCGACTTTTTTGTGGCACAAGGGTTGTTGCTGCATTTGCTGACCTCAGATTTCTAGTTGGCACGTACACCTCTAGTAAGTCTCTCATATACACCGGCGACTGTCCATGCAAGGCCTTGAATGTTTGAATGAGAATTTTGTATTTGATTCTATCTTGTATTTGAAGCCAATGAAGATCTTTAAGGATTGGTGTTATACATTGTATGTTCAAAACGGGTTGTTTTCGTAATAAGACGTGCAGCTGTGTTTTGGACATTTTGCAGTTTGCTCGTTGTTGATTTTGGCACGTCGTACAAAAGAGCATTGCAGTAATCTAACCGTGAGGTCACAAGCGAGTTTATCAGGGTTTTTGTGGCTTCAGTTGTCAAATATGGTCGAATATGACCAACGTGTCGTATTTGGCCGTAGCATGTTCGAGTCACAGAATTAACATGATGGTCCATGTGCATGTTCGAATTCATCCATGAGATGATTTCTTTTAGGCATTGTTCAACTCGTGTGATTGTGGCTGCCTTTGATGCTTGGTCAACTGGTTTAAACGATAGATAGAGTTGGGAGTCATCTGCATAAAAGTGGTGGTTTAGACCGTGGTTTCTACAGATGGACCCGATTGGCTTTGTGTACATCGTGTAGAATTTTGGACCTAGAACAGATCCTTGAGGAACACTGAATTTCATAAGGACTGGTTCAGAGAGTTTGCCATCGATGCATACTGTTTGGTAGCGGTCTGTTAGATATGATGCCACCCATTGAAGGGGTTTATCTGCGAATCCAAAATTAAATTTGAGTCTGTGAAGAAGGGTGTTATGGTCAATGGTGTCGAATGCAGCCGACAGGTCCAACATCACAAGTACTGTGACGTCACCTTTGTCAAGGGATTCGAGAATGTCGTTCTGAACTTTTAACAATGCGGTTTCAGTTGAATGAAATTTTCTGTATGCTGACTGGTTTATTTCATGTAATTGATTGTTCGTCAAATGTTCCTCAATTCTTCTGTTTACCACTTTTTCAAGGATTTTTGAGAGGAATGGCAGATTGGAAACAGGCCTGTAATTCTTGAGTGTGTTTTGGTCAAGACTTGGCTTTTTTAGCAATGGTCTTATTCGTGATGTTTTAAATGATCACACTTATCAGACATCATCGAACACAACAAGCATATCTCTGAAATAATCGAACACAACAAAACATCTCTGAAATCATCGAACACTAAAACACATATCTGAAATCATCGATTGCATTAACCACATATCTGAAATCATCGAACACAACAAGCACGTCTCTGAAATCAACGAGCACATTAAACACATATCTGACATCATCGAACACAACAAGCACATCTCTAAAATTATCGAACACAACAAAAACATCTCTGTAGTCATCGAACACTAAAACACATATCTGAAATCATCGAACGCATCAAACACATATCTGAAATCATTGAACACAACAAAAGCATCTCTGACATCATCGAACACAACAAACACACCTCTTAATCATCGAACACAACAAAAACATATCTGAAAGTATCGAACACAGCAAACGCATCTCTGAAATCATCGAGGACATCAAACACGTCTCTAAAATCATCGAACATAGCAAACACAAATTTGAAATGATCGAACACAGCAATACATATCTGAAATAATCAAGCACATCAGACACATGTCTTAAATCATTGAACACATCACACACATATCTGAAATCATCGAACACAGTGAACACATCTATGAGAATATCGAGCAGAGCAAAACGTGACTGAAAATCATCAAGCACAGCAAAATTTGTCTGAAATCAAAGAGAAAATCAAACACATATCTGAAACCTTTGAGTACAGTCAACACATCTTTAATATCATCGAACACATAAAACATACCTCCGACGTCATTGAGCACATCAAAACATATGTCTTGAATACTGAGTACAACGAACCCCGCATGAGCCATATATGTCAAAAATGCTACCAGCGATTGCATAGGAAATATCAAAGAAACATGGCACTAGACTCATAAATAATTAATCATTCAAATATTCTATTGTTTTTTCATTAGCGAATTTTATTAAATGACGTAGTATATAAACTCGCAACATACATTTCAGACAATAGACACAAATGTTTTATATATTTTGATACTGAATCAGCTGAAAACCAAGTAAACTGTTACTTTCAAAATGAAAATATTGTTGATTATCTGTTTAAAACTGCTACTTCTTGTGTCATAAAATATTTAACAAAGGAGGTTTGCTTCTTTCTCTGGTCAGTGAGAATGTGTTTAGTATCTATGTTTCTAATCAAGTAGTTCGTACTGATGTTCATCTTCTGAAATACCAAAATAACTGTGTGACATAAATTTCATACTAAAAACCGTCTGATGTATTATTATCATTTTTATGATTTATAAGGAAAAATGGGTATTATTTAGTGTGATTATATAAACATTGATAAACTATGTAGTATTTGATTGTGCAATGACGACCTTAGAACACATTAATGACGCATTAATAATATTACCTTATTAGACGGTCAAAATATGTTTCTGTGCACTGATATTTCAGTAGCACAAAATTAACACTTACCCTGTGTGTTTTAAATAGTAAAATATACATAACTTATAAAATCAAGATAAACATTCATTACCAGAAATGTCTTTGGTACTCTTCTTCTGAGAATGCTACTTCTACTATCGAGTGTAACCTAATTTGTAAGTTTAAATAAAGTGGTAAAGAAAGTCAAATGATAATGAGCAATGGAAAGTGTGTCTTTGGTTACAAAAATGGAACGATTTTTCGAAAAAAATGTTATTTGTTTTTATCTCCTTTAATATAATGTCTAATTAAAGTAAATAAAACACGCTTAAATTGAAAATTCAATTACTTACATGCAAATGGATTCATTGTTCTCCAAAGGTTTTCAGAAAAGAAACATAAGCACTATATATAAATCAAATATGAAAATTGTAATCAGACTTGCGAATTATTAGACCAATTTTCTCACCACTGCTGCCTTCAATAGTGTCAGAGGCATCATCAAGCTCTTCCTTTGATTTCACATCTATACCTGTAATGATTTTGATTCCTGATAAAATGTTTTCTTACGTAGACAACAAACGATTTACGTACATTGATATCTCGATTAAGATATATATTGTATTACAATTTGAATCAATCATAACCAAGACATTTTTTTGTTCACATGTTCGAGTTAAAAGGAAAATAGAGTTGATATACTGAAACACCTTTTTCAACAATGTACAACTTAATGCCTATACTAACTTTGTCTTTGTGTCATTAATATTTTTGTTATTGATCTGTATATTGAAACCTACTGTTGTAGTTCATACGAACTATTTATTTCTAGTGTTTACGAAGACAGCTGTTCCTGTAAGAACTTCATTTGAAACATTAGTAATGCGAGCAAAATCCCGATCCTTGTGTAATTTATTTTTTATCTGGAGTGATTTCATAGAAAGTTCGTGACCAACCTTTTTTTTCACTTTTGTAAACATGTTTTTTGCAGTATGTCATATGTAATCATGGTTATACCAAATGAAATCGAATCACAATACAAATTTAATGTAGATATTGTCTATACGTATTGACCTGGCACTCATAAATATTCCGTAAATCTGTGCCCAGACCTAAATAGCGATATAAATATTGACAAAACAATATATAAATCGCCAAACGGCATGTACAGATATAGCTGTGCGGACAAAGCGTTCAGTTACCAATCTCTTGATTGTGGGTTCGAGGCCCCTGTCGGACCATATTACTTTTTATTTCAACTGTTTACTATAAAAGCGGACAATTGTCAAACTTATCACGATTTATTATTCATTTATCTGAAGAAATACACATGTTGTTTTGATGTTTTTGTTGGGTTTAACGACGCATCGACACAATTATAGGTCATATGACGAGATTCAAGCTTTAATTGTAGAGGAAGACCCTATGTGCCCCCTTCGTACATCATTTAATCACGGGCGGGCACCTGAGTAGAACCACCGACCTTCCGTAGGACAGCTGGATGGCTTCCTCACATGTAGGATTCAACACCCCGATTGGGGCTTGAGCCCACATCGGTGAGGAGCAAGTGATTTGAAGTCAGCGACCTTCCCCCCTCGGATGCTCCCTACATTCTTCTACGTACATGTCAGTGAACCGTTATTCAAAATGTCGACTTAAATCTTCTGGACTGGACAGGTGTTCGTTTATTCAAGAACTGGTGTCATTAAACGATAGAAATTAAATAATAAAATAAATACTACAAAACCGTGAAATATGTTTCATAAACTAATGTACAAATAAAAGCAATATCGATAAAATTTCATTACAATGAATTATTAATAACAGTCTGAACTGAGATCGACTTTTGGAGACGTGTGCAGAGATTGGAGAGCTTACCACTGCGCTACTGATTAACTGCACAGGTTATTTATGTTAAGTTAATGTAGATATTTTCAGAACACAAATATAGCGTAAAATAACGAAAACGCCCGAAGATAATGGCGAAAATTAATGAACTGACCCATCAACACATCCGATGTTCATCCAAAATCGTCCATGTATGATGTCCAGTTCTTCAACTGAAAACTATTCAAAATCAGCACTTTTAACAATCTCGGCTATATATTCCTTTAATACTTTAACTGCAGATTATTTTGGCTTTAAAGTCTTCTTGGCGTAGACAATTAAACGCCGTTCCTCTACGAGAATGAGAAACGTGATAATGCCATGTTGTTGTTTCCACAGGCGGCAGTATTGCAATGTCAAGGTTATATCAGGAGGTCACTCGTTTAACGTATTACTCTCCCTTTAAAGTTTAGGCCAAATAAACATTAAGTTGTGACTCGACGTGATATCATTGTTTTAAAGAAAGTAATTTTGAATCGAAGTGGTAATCGCCAATTTGTTTCAGTCCAACTCGACAGGACGAATCTCCCGACCTTCCACAGAAATATAAGGAGTCACCATGTGACCACCTTTATCCAATAAAAATCCAGGTTAAACAAAGGGAAGCATTGTTACGTGATACTGTTTACAGGTGCTAAGCAAATGTATGTAATTACACAAACGAATGCGATAGTAACACAGACGAAACAAACAGAACATTTGTTTGTTTGTTTATTGCGATATTGACAACATGGCTACAATGACAACATTCATGATATGATATTAAGATTTATCAGTAAGGAAAAAAATAATGAAATTCATGAAAATATGCATATGTAATGAACCATATCAGTAAATCAATATCAGGGATAACACAAAAAAAGGGAAGACATCCCTTATTTCCATTTTGGTCCCTGTTAGTGATGTTCTGACATAGAGAGGCATGAAACATGATTTTCATAAAGAATTATAAAAGACTTAAGATATTTAATTAAGAATTGCACTTAATTAAAGACTAGGTACAAAGTTTGGCACAATAGGACAAAATTCTGCATGTGTAATCTAATATTAAAAAAAAAAAAGATCCTTAACAGCACTTTTGAAAACAGCAAGGCTGGACAGATTCCTTATTTGAGATGGAAGCATATTCCATAATTTACAACCTAAAAAGGAAAAAGACTTCAAACCAAAGCCTTTCACCCTTGGTAGCATAAAAGACCCACTATCACTAGATCTTGTTCTATATGAATGCACAGAATCTTGGGTCACAAAGTATTGACTCATATAGACAGGAGATTGACCATTCTTAATTTTGAAAACATGACACAATGTTATTTGTTCCACCCTTTTACAGACGGGTAACCAATTGAATGAAATAAAATGTTCTTGGGCAATATGGGACCTATTTTCCAGATTGAGCATAAACCTGATTAGTTTATTAACATAAACATACATGAAGAAGGAATACAGTAGGGTCATGTTAAAATGACTCAGATGAAGTGTGAAACAATTAAAAGTACAGCTACTTAATCGTAATTGAAACATACAAATTTAGTCAGACCACTGTGCAAAAGGTGAAAATATTTCCTCAGTGAACAGTATAATACTCTAAAATACGATATCATCTTCTTTTTAATTTGGACTAACCAGATATTCAAATGAAACGCCCTTATATTTATAATCTGATCTAATCTGATATCTTACATGAATGCTATGTTTGAATATTGAAAAAAAAAAGTTGCAAACGAAGATGTCATAGGTAGCAGTAAGTATTCTGTACGTGTTTCTTTTAAATTACATGTTGTTATTTTATGAAACATTATAATTTTCTTTTACCATTAAAACTCGTGTCGCCGGCACGAACATTATACGTTTTATTATTGGTCGTAAGCGAGATCCTGGAGGAACGAAATGAAATAATGCGTCAAAATCTGTTTCTCAAATGCCACGCAATACTACATAAACACGGACTTATCAATTTGAACCGGTGATCCAATGCTTTTGGTTTTCTCCCTGGTTTCTAATACCGCTCAGGAATCTTACTCGATTGAAACTAATTATCTAATTCGATTTGGGGACAAGATAGATTAAACATAATTTAACGACATACAATTCCACAAGAATATAAAATACTTGAGAAATACAGCGGATTTTTACCTAATGAAGGATCCTGATTTATTATTTGCAATTTACACGAGGCCTGTCCATTATGTACAAAAATCAATGAACTTTCTTATTTACCAAATAATTTATATGGCGAGTAACTGTACCCACAGAAAACAACATATTTCTCTAGGCCGTTATACCAAAAGATAGCGGCTTTTGGACAGATGTTCGAGCAAATACTTAGACTTTGCTGGCGAAGGGTGTCACTGGATTCGTTAAAAGGGGTATTTGAACAGATTTTCGGACCAAATGTTTCATTTTTGCAACTGACGCTTAAGTGCCCCAGATCATCAAGCACCAACACAGAATGCTCTATATCTACAGAACCGGCGAGGAATGTCATCCACATATCGACGTATTTCGATTTGAAAATAAAATAGAGCGGTTTTATGAAATTTAAGGATCCTATAATTTCATTTTAAATGATGCAAGAAGGCTCCCCGATATATACCCATAGTACTATTGCGAACCGACACACGTAAAAGTCGTTTTATCTCACTTAGAGTGAGTACATAAATATAGCGGTTTTTAATTATTATTATTATTATTATACCAGATTTTTATAGCGCCCTTTTCATGATCAATTTCACGTTCAAAGGCGCTTTACATAGTTCAAATGCAGCCACACAGGGCGCATAATTCATCCTCTACTAGTACAGACACAGAGCGATCTGACCAGAGGGACAGAGTGAGACAAAGCCCCCACGACAGAGAGATCAGAAATCAGATACAGGCTTGTCCGGCTAACTTAGCCTAGCTCGTTTCGAATAGACAGCCTGGTTCTTTAACGTGCCCAGTGTATAGCACTGATACACGCAAGGATTGCCTGGGTTCCCGACCAGTACACCTATAGTTGGGTGGGAAACACTGAAAAGCGTTTCTGAAAATTCCCGAGTAGCTGCCGGGGATCGAACCCCCGACCTCAGGATTGGAAGGCCAGTGTGCAAACCACTGAGCTATCCGTCCACCTAACTAAACTTTTAAGATCCTGTCTTGTTTGCAATTGCCGCTGAGATGGTCCCTGATAACTAAAAAATGACTGACTTTGCTGTACTCATAAAACCGACGAGACGCGGCACCCAACAAACTAGGAGAATTTTTAAAAAATAAATTCTGGGATCCTGACGTTTAGTTTGCAATTGACGTCATTAGGGTCCATTATGGCCAAGCACTTAAGCACTTTGCTGCATATAGACAAAATCGTCGCTGAACTGCAGCCGTAAAATTACTTTATTTCTCTAGGAGAGGGAGCAGTATCAAGCTGACTTTTCAGTTAAATAGTTAAAGTTTAAACACGAACTATTAAAAACATTGCTGTTATTATTATTTATCCATATAACTCTGACATTGTTATGTATTTCACTTGGGTTTAAGAAAGCTTTGTGCCCGATTGGTGCCTCATATGTTTACCGAGAAGCAAAATGCAAATAGGGTCAAATGTGCTAAAGAAATGCTGAAGAATTTCTTAAATTTAGATGATCGCACAATGTCACAGCTCCTCACTGGAGATGAGACCTGGATATACTTTATGAGCCGCAGCCTCTCATTGACAAAAGACAGTGGCTGCGAAAAGGTGACCGTACACCAGTAATTGCCAAAAGAACTAAAAGTGTCAAACAGGTTTATTAATCCATCTTCTTTAACTCAATGTGTATTTTAAAATTTGTACAATGTCCAACACCGTCAGGAAAGTCAGCCATTAGTAAGTTTTAAACAGAAAAAGCACCGACAGCTGTTAAACGAAATTTGCCGTTTGCAGTTGATCCATGACAATGCTTCTCTCACAAAAATGCAATCGTTCAAACGTTTCTGAAAGAAGAAAACCGTGTACAAATCAATCATCCTGCTTATTTACCAGATCTAAGTTCTTGTGAATGTTTCCTATTTCAAAGTCTGAAAAGACTCTGGCTGGGCGCAAATATTTATCGAATAAAGAATTTGGGAGTGCAATTTTTCAGTTATTTGAGACCATACCAGGGGGAGACCAATCTGCAGCGTTCACCGCTTTGATTTCTCAACTAAGGGCGAATTGCAGACTTTTTACCATTTTCAAGCACAATTGTGATTATTTTTAGAATGGCTCTGACATATTTTATACGTACTTTGTACTTACAGCTTTATCTTGTAATAGTTTATATAGATACACATAGTGATCGCGATTTAAAGCAATAAAACTGCGTATGCGTCTTCGAATATGGAAGTTTTGATTTGAAAATAAGACTGGAAAAAAACTGATAACATAGACAAAATAAAGTGTGTCTGTGTCATTTTGCCATCAAAAAGAAAAATGACAATTTTTTTTAAACGTATTCCCCTTCACACAGCAAGTTTATCTAGTAGGTATAACAAAATGCCTCGAATTAAGAGGATCGGGGTTAAAACCTCTGCGAGGTTTTGTATCTGTGATTGTTTGATAGATTGAAATGAATCCGAAGCAATACATCCTCCATTTTTTAGTCAAAGTATCCAACAGAGAACAAGTCAATACTGCTGCAGAATTCAAGACCGCCTTCGTAATTTGAACACCGCTAGTTTTCGGCCTGTTGTTTCATGCGCAGTGTAGTGCTTAATGCAACATTATAAATATTTTGGGGATATCTTAGTTTGAATATTGTACGAATTAACGCTTTCTATCAAGACTAAATAAATCGTTGGCGAATAATAAGGAATAAAATATTTTAAGAAGATAACATCATGCAAGTAACTTTATTACTGTCAGTTAATAACTCTTATTTCTCGAACCCTGAATATTTACCTAATTACCTTTAGATGTCTGCGCACAATAAACGAGGGCACGATACAGCTTGTCGTGGGTCCTAGTTTGTGAAAATAAAAAAAGTTGTAAAACCGCAGGTTGCCCAAGTCATGTAAGCCAGCTCATATGCTTTTGAACCAGTTGTTTGCACTGAGCATGGTATTGTTCTACCTTTATAAGGGCGAAATGATTTGAAGCTTATTGAAATTAAACATTTCATTCCCCAGATGGGCCTCCATGAACGAGTTCTTAAGGTCACTGAATTCAAACCTCCGTGTGTTTGAAACCTCATCGTGGTGTAAAATTATTTCATTTCATGAAGCAATCCAGCTGGTTTGCGGAAGTTAAGTGGTTCTATTGGTTCTATCCAGGTGCCCGTTTGTGTCTGAAAAAGCGCCGGGGGGGGGGGGGGGGGGGGGGGGGGGGGGGAGCAACTACTATCAAAAATTGGAAAGGCGCCATATGATCTATTATTGTGTCGGTGTTACGAAAAACCCAACAAACAATCGCGCCCCAATCCCGGAGAGCATCCTAGTTATATTTCATTGCTAAATCAAATCTATGTTTAAAGTACATTGTATATATGCTTAAAAAGATATTGATACAAACCGCCACTTCCATAAGACTGAAATTTATCAATTGAATGAACTTTGTAAATCTATGAATATGATACATGTATATATTGTAACTTATTAAAACTATGATGGAAAGGCATGAAATATGTTCTTCAGTTTTGAACCAAATATTAAATGAGACGGAGAGACATTTACGTAGCTATTACCGTCTTGTTAATCAGTAATATCGGTCAGTAAATGTTGTTATATGTTTCAACGAACAGAATTAACAATCAACTCATATATCTTTACCCTTACCCTGATAGAATTCTATAATGAGTTTGTTCATATTTCAATTTGTATGTTAAAAGGGGTATTTACCATGATCAGCCTGCACATCTGCACTGGTCGCAACTTTATGCAGAATCAGTCGTGTCCAGCATGATATAGAAAGATATGTTTAAATGTTCCGGTCGCTATAAATCTTCTTTGTTTTAGCAGGATGAGATAATTATCTTATTGCCGTTTACACAAACAGTGCGCCATAAAAGTGATAGCAGAAGACGCAAATACGTAAATTTACATTTAAAAGAAAATTTGTATTTATCACTTGAAAGCAAAGGAAGGTAGATAAGGTTGTTCGAACCAAATGCTATCATTTTTTGTTTCTTCTTTTTTTCTAATTTTTAATCTTTAATTCAAGATGCTTCACTTTCTTGACTTAAAGACAGAATTAATATGGCACTTTATCAACTGTTACTGTGCTTTTTGACTGACGGATGGCTATGATAGCGAGAGCGAATGCTTAGCAACGTAAAAGTGTATCTTGTTTAACATATTGCGTGATTGAAGTGTCGCAAAAAGAATCCAACTTACAGTACGACCACATCTTGCTGGTTGTCACAAGTTTGCAAGATCTCCTTATAGGTTCTATTTATGCAGATTTTATCTGTTTCTATTTTTGTCTTATTTAAAATTTATTCTTCCTTTCCTACTTCATATTTAACAGCTAACGCTTTTATTCTCTTTCCTCATTAAATGCATTTAAAAGCTGAAATGATACTCTATTAATGTGGTTCTGCACGTTCGTGTTATTATTCTTCTATGTAGATTCGATTGAAATCGTCACAATATACTTAGAAAATTCGGCAAATAAAAAAGATAGGATCGTGTGCGTGTTGCTTTCACAGACGAGTCTAATAAAAGTGGATCTAACGCAAATTCTGATAATATAAGTCTATGGGAAATTCACAATTCTGATGAAAATTTTCGCAAAATGTAGATTTCTGCAAAATAGTTTCGTGTCGGGTTTAAGTCTTAACTACTGCAATTAATATCACAAATCTTCATTTAAATGTTGGTTTCTTTAGAGAGCAGGCATATATAAGTCTAGGGTCAAGTATCCTAGAGGTAACTGGTAGTTGTTTAAAGGTTTACAGCAAAATTCTCAATTTCACTATATCTTAATTACTAACTCCAGCCCTATCATTATCAAACCTCGCATAAGGATTAATCTAAGTAAGGGACAGAGATAGCTTTTATATTTCTTCGTCCTGGTATCCGTCATCTCCTCACTTCCCCTTACCCCGTCCCTCACCATTAGAAATAGTTTTACATTCCTAACACGAGTTTCTTTTTCGATTTCCACATATCCCTCATTTTCACCTACTTCCCCATATTCCGACCCCAGTAATTTTTCTTTTACAATCTTCTTTTACTGAGTTGTATCTTATATCTCATACGTTAATACGTTGTTTTACTATTTGTGTCATACAGACACACCCACTTCCAAAAATAATAAATTTTAATTACATCTGTAACCGTGTAATAGGGAGTAGTCGAGCGCGCTGTCCTAGCGACAGCTCTTGTTGTTTCAATGTCAAAAGCTAATTTAACAATGCGGAAAACATTTAAAGTCAAACTTTTACAGATATCATCATAAGATAAATGTATCTGAAACGTTTCAAGAAAACTTACTGTTTCATCACGCGGAATGTAGCATTTGATTAAAAAGAGGACATGACAGGAAATTACGCAAACTGGAAATTTAGAATTGTGTGGACCTTTTTTACTACTGTGTGTTGTACTTCGATGTCTGGTATGTACTTTTCAAACCTTCAAACGACTATATCTTAACTGTCAGAATTCATCTCATATAATGCTATGAAAATCTGAATTTTAAAAAAATACTTCTTCCTTTTTAGTTGGAGCAACCACGTATACATACTATTTCAGGAACAAATGTTTGAATAAGAATATCCATTTAACTGCTTGACTATGTAAATGAAGTTTTATGGAGAAGTTAAGAAATCAGTAAAAATATTGAAGAAACTTTATTTTAAGCAATTATATAGTTTGAATAGGACTATTGAAACATAGCCTTCTTTAAACATAGCTTCCGGTTTGTTTTTATCTCTGATGTACCTCAATGATGTTATATTTTGTTCTCCGTTGGGACCCATTCAGTCATTAGGTATAAAAGTGTTCCAGTTAAGCCGATGGTATGTGTCATGAGGGGTTTTGCACGTTACATTACCCCTTCTTAACAGTCAGTCAAATCAAACCTGCATTTAGTTTGCTTCATGAAGTTCTATTCTTCTAAAGGCGCTTCTTATAGTGTTTTTCTTAAAGTTGGTTAATCAGATTTTGGTAGAGCAATAGATTTGTTCGAAACCGTAGCCATGATTATCAACATCTATCTGAGTTCATTCTAGAGCTTAGTAAATGGTTGTTTTTCACTAATAAGATAAAATTATTAATGGGTAAGTATGAATTCAAATAAACATGCTTTGCCTTAGAAATAAAGTGCTGATAAGGATATTTATGTTATATTTGTAAAAGATTTCCATTGCTAACTACATAATTATTTATCCGAAATTCTTCAGCATTGCAAGATTGTTGAAATTATTATTATCTCCATTTGTCTTTCGTCGTTAAAAAGAAATCAAATTTGAAAGCTACAGACTGGTTCAAACTTGCTTTCGTTTCGGAAAATATCTATTGATTACAAATATAACACTTGAAATTATATTCAAATCAAAGAAAGTCAGCTTTTTTCAAATATATTCATAGTAATGGTGCGTAATTACAAAATTTATGAAAATTAATAAAGAATAAAAGGTATTGACAGATTTCACGGAAAAAAACGTCGCGTGCCTCAAAACTGCCAGAAAGCCATTCTTCACAAGGTAGGCCTGTGACAAAAAGAAACTGTAGCGGAATGACACAGTAGACGGGTTGCTTCAAAAATTCAGCAAGTACATTTTAATCATATGCAAAATACAAAAAAATAAAATAATGGGTAGAGCAAGGGATGAGGGTGTTAGGTGAAGTTGAAAGATGCAAGGATGAATACTGAACAGGAAAAGCCGCGCTCCAAAAAAGCAGTATCCCCTCCCCCATTCACCCCCACCTTCACACACGCACACACAAACACACACACAAAACGGCAAAAGCAACACATTGAGGCACCGCCCGGGGACGGCCGGTGACCACACAATGGTGGGAACCTACTCTCACAGTCAAAAGAGAAAGGGCGTAAATGAGCCAGTAGTCTATTCGTCCGTGTGTTATGCATCTTACATATATCGTTCTTTGTTTTATTGCATCCAAGCGATGTATTTTCTACATGAAAATCCGTCGAATATCTTTTCAGTTTACTGTCTTACTACTCAACAACTCTTTCTGTGGTATATAGATTTATTAATATTAAACTTGTCAGATACGACATAGATATGCTTTTTTGGTAGGTTTGTATTGCTGATATGATTTAAGAGGGAAATGATAATGGGTGTAAAAGAGGCATGCTGTAAAACGAAAAGTAACAACTTACACCATACAAGCAATGTTGTTTTCAAAATAACAAAAGGTACTGATAGAATCTGAGGAAGCACTGAGAGAGTTTACCTCCAAATCTGAATAAACACAACCTCGTTTAAAATTGGCGACTATTACATTTAGGATAACAATTAATAATTTAAAAAGAACATGATTTAAGCAAACACCCTAAAAATTGTATCACTTCAGATGCGCAATGTAGTGAAACTTCAGCCGGAATCAAACGCTTTGGACCAGACTGTAGACACGCTTGTCATTGTATGAGCAAAAAACAGTGCGACTCTAGTACAGGTGATTGTACCTCAGGGTGTGACTTTGAATGGGCAGGACCTGGTTGTCAATACAGTAAGTGTTTACTGCGGTAAGGTGTACATCTCGCTAGTCATTTACAGGAAGTTTGTAAAAAGTAAACAAAATAGAAAAATATCACGTATTAAATTTGTTTAGAAAAAGAAATAATGCTGATTTTACTTATTTATCTTTTCAAACGAAATAGAATAATTTCACTCAGGCTACAAAGTAGTCAAGCTATTTCTCTACCGCCAGTTACGATATTTACATATTTAATTGTCTGACCATTGCTCAGTAAGAATCTGGTAGCACGTAATCAGTAACATTACATGCGCAACAGTTCACATAAATGTTTCTGTGTTTAACCAAAGCTGCCCGGTAGTTGATATTCAGCCGATACATATATTTATTCCTTTGGAAGTGTCAAGTGCGGATGTGTACAATAATATATTTTTATTTCAGACAACATTGCGCTTAATGAAGTAGTTCGCCATAGTGATAACATTAACCCTCCAAAGTATTCAGACAATGCCAATGATCGTGACTTATCAACATGCAGTTTTACTGACACCGCAGAAGCATCGAGAACAGTTGCACCTTGGTGGACACTTTGGTTACCTTACTATGTTAGGTTCAGAAACCTTGTTATTGTTACCAAAATGAAACACTTATGTAAGTATAATACTGCTATTATCCACCTCCGTCCCAGCCACCCCTAAATAACTAGTCAATTGATCTTTATTCTCATCAAAAATAGGCATTTCTGAAACCCTTAAAAGCAACAATGTCGAACAGCGTCCATTTCTTTCTTAAGTTTCTATCTCGTATGCGAGAGTCACCGAAATTATTCTGGACAGGTTGCGGTTGTAGAGTGTCACATTAAAACTCCCACGTGAAGTGTTTAATTAAGTCAACGTCACATACGCTGACATTTTACAACGTAAAAATCAACTTTACCTTTTATCATTGGAAACATTGGTCAAGTTAGTTATCTTTTAACGGTGTAACCGTTGTAGCAAAATATTAGTTGCATCATTATTTATAGGAATATTTTCGAATTACACATTATATTAGATTATTTACTTAGATTTTACTTGTGATTGACGTAATTCTATTGATTCTTCTTACCTACACATAATGCCTGGTAATTTACACGTCTGTTTCCTTCGGGACTAGCACTGGTACAAGTACTATAATTAATTCGCCAATATGGTGAACTTCTAAGTATGCAAATCGATATCGTACTTATTTCCATGTTGCCTTCTGCACTTTGTCTGTATAGTGCATATTTTCTTACCTGGCGGAGATATTTATAGAAAGGTCATCAATGGGCCATTCTATCATTTAGTTTTGGGTAATCGGTTACATCATTACATTTGGTTTCATTCCGTGCGGATAAATCCGATATGCACCAAGTTACCTATTGATTTTAATGGTACAGCCTGAACTAAAAATATCTCTGCCAGGTCAGAAAATATGCACTATATACTGTTACAAATAGTTCCCGTCCGTTTCATGTGTCTAATTTTAATTTTCACTTTCCACGTTAGTGCATTTTCCTGGCTTTAGTTTAACTGTCCAAAATGTTTCGAAAGAGGACAGCGTAGGCAGAAAATATCATTCAGATGGGAAGTTGTGTCACCAGCATAATGACTCTATACCAACAACTGAAACTATGTACATCAGGTGTGCCGAGAATCTTGTTGGGAATCAAATACGTCTACAACTCGCTAATGTATCAGCACAACTTGTTATATGCGACGTTAGGGTATATGGAGGTATTATTTTGAATGAAACCGTTTCCTTATTATCTGTTGATGTACTTAATTATCCGAATCGAAATGAAAGGTATATTGAAATATATTGAACCGCTTTAGAAATCGCAACACTTTATCTATTGTCGATTAAAAAAGAAAGAAAAAGTATATTTTGATAAATCTGCTTATTGCAGTAGAAGAACGAACTCTTAACTTGTAATGTAAAAATATTCTAATAAGTCTAGGAACAGTTTTACATGTAATGGTGGTTTTACTGTGCACACACCTTCAATTAAATATCACAAGAAAATATCATATCTTGCCGTATATTTCATATCAATTCAGACAAGATTTATAAATATTTCTTACTTTATGAATATTTTGTATTTCCGGTAGTTTTTAACAAGTTTACAATTACTGTGAATATACCCGAAAACGCGACATTTTGCCAAATAAAACATACAATTAAACATTCGACTATAAGAACAATTTTAATAGCATTGCAAGAAGTTGGAATGAGTATTTTTGAAATATCGACGTATGAATAATAGTTTGGACTTCATGAACATTGAAAAGCTGCAGTATTTTTATTAGTTTGCTACAATCAATTTTGAAGTAACCGAAGTCTTGACGGAAGTTAAAGAACGCTATAATCGTACTGATTTACACAGCTAACGAAATTACTAGATCTCATGTGTTCATCATAATAAAAGATTAAACGCTATAGTTAAAAAACTTGTTTTGATGAAACATTTTGACTATGGTGTGTACGTTCAAATCGGGAAAACTGATAAAATGTCAATGTACTGAAAATATGTCCTTAACTTGCTAAAACGAGTCACGACACATCAAACAGGTAGACCGCATAATTCATTAAACAATATAACAAGCAGCAGTGACCTTTTTTGACCGAGCACGACATATTATAAAAGGGTTGCGTTTTTAAATGTATTACCATTTTATATAAGCCATGTATTTCCTCCATGAAATTCAGCAATGACCATAATTTCTCCCTGTTGTTCCAACAAACTCGCACTTCTTACAACATAATGCCGTTTTTTAATCTTTCTCTTTTTTGGTGTTGTTCTTTTATTGATCAGTACCTTATTATAAAGCAGTAGTGTATAAAATACCGATTTTGAGCCCTATTTGACCCCATTTGACCTTTAATCCTCGGTCCGAACCAACTAATGCCGGACAATTTAAAATCCACAGGTTTTAACTTTACTTTCGTTTTCCCGTATTTTCGGAAAACCCGGTTATAAATAACTGACATATTTACTTTACTTTCGTTTTCTTGTATTTTCGGAAAACCTGGTTATAAATAACTGACATATTTCCTTTACTTTCGTTTTATCATATTTTCGGAAAATCTGGTTATAAATAACTGACGTATTATCTGAAAATGTTATATGGGATCTACGTGATATTTTCTGAAAAATGGACGTATTTTGCAACACAAACCTAATCGATTAACACCAGAACATTCTTTGCTGACTTATAATACATACAACGATAGAACAGAAACAAGGAAAACGATTACAATGTAAGTACTTTTCAAAACACATTTACGCCACTATGTTCAAGCTTTAGCAGATCTTTGACGGATCTCATTCACTAACTTTAGAAATATTATTTTGTGTTTCTTAGAGATAAATTTATTTTTACCTGCTTATACTTATGTAATTCTTTAGATTGTGTTTCTTTTTAGGGATAAAAATACAACAGCAGACCTGTTAAAAGATTTGACGGAATTAACAACCCATTTAAAAGATAATTACAAAGAAGATTTTGTATGCCAAGAATGGGCTACAACATTCAGTTCAAAGTATTACAAGAAATTGGTTGATACATGTAAGCCAACAAAGCGACAAACAAGGAGTACGTTAAAAGAAAAGCTTAAAGAAGAAATTACGAAATCACAAGAGGAGGTTTTAGAAAATTTTAATGTGGATATTTCAAGCGAGGACAAATGTATTGAAAGCATTAGAAATTTAGACAAGCAGATATACAGAAACAAACGGAATATTGTTTATTGTACACATCAGATTGGATTTATTATTAAAAATTTAAGATCAGTTTGCCCAAAGGATTGTGATCTGGGACTTTATTTTCATCTCAGAGGTGTACATTACACAGATTCCTACTGTCGAAACCTGGCTTTAGTTTATGAATTAATTGAGAAACATAAGAATTTATTGAAGTGTGCTTTAAACACTGGAACTTTAATCAAAAATAGGAAATTAATCGAAGAAATATGTACAGAGTTGAATTGGTAACAAAATCAGCTTTTAACAGTAAGAATCTATGTAAGGATTCCATGTGCAATGTTCACATTTATTTATAGTAACGTTTACACTGTAAACGCACGTCACTTCCGTATACCATGTTCAATTTTATTTTTAACATTAGTGGAATTTCTATATATCTATACTTTTATTTATAGTAACGTTTACACTGTAAACGCACGTCACTTCCGTATACCATGTTCAATTTTATTTTTAACATTAGTGGAATTTCTATATATCTATACTTTTATTTATAGTAACGTTTACACTGTAAACGCACGTCACTTCCGTTCAAATTTATTTTTATATATCTATACTTCTATTTATAGTAACGTTTACAGTGTAAACGCACGTCACTTCCGTATACGCTTTTGAGAGTAGTATGGAATATAACGTTTATGGTACATTTTTGTTAGTAGTAAAGAATATTACGTTCTTGGTACATTTTAATACATTTTAATACATTTTAACTCATTTTATTAAAATAATTTATAATAGTTTGTTCATTTACTCTTTGATTGTTTACTCTCAGTGTTTTATACAATAAATCATACAACGGTATTTTATCTTGTAACATTTTAATGAAAAATAAACAATAATATCCACAGAGTGTACTTGTTTTGTCTTGATATTGTATGTTGTTATACTTGACTCCGGGTATATATTTAATTACTTCTTTTGGTGGAGGAAGTCCAAATGGATCGAAGTACAAAGTGTTCAAGTAACAAACCCGATGTGTTCCAGGTCCAGCAGAGTCATCTAAATTGATTATTCCGCACTCGTCCTTTGCTTTTGATTTTAGTAAATTATTTCTACTAAATACACCCCTAAAGTTTTTAATTTTTAATTGTTTAATCCATTGTTCAATTTCAAAGTTAGAAATTGGTTTGTTTATAAATTTTATTTTTTTTTTACTATAGGAATTCGTCTGTAAGGTCTTCTCTGAGAATCAATCTGTATACCCTGGCCATGCCCCTTACCACTTAACAAAGATGTAATCAAAGGTATTCCTAGACTAGCAGCCAGCATACCCAGGAACCCGCCATTTTGTTTCTGTTTTTGTGTTAATTTAATCACTCCAGATCCTACTAGTTGCTTTCTTTGATTAGGTGTAAGATATGGTGATATCATATTTCTCTTATCATTAGCTACTGAAATCATACCATTTCCAAGTATTTTACTAACACCAGTATTGGCCAGCCCAGACAAAGCACCGATGCCTAGAGGGGCTAATATTTTTGGAACTATTTTCGCTGCCATTGGAAGAATTGTTTTTTCCTAACAAACCAGCCAAAGCTCCTAAAAATCCGCCATTTTGACCTTGACTGGACATTTGTTTTTTTGAAATTTTAATTTCTAATCCCTTCTTATTTGCAACAGCTTTTTTAATTTGATTAATTTGTGTTTTTGTTAATAGTAAAGGGAAGTTTCCATGTAATTGTTCATGTTTTAATCTAAAAGTATGTGGAATTTTATTATTATAAGCTTGTGCTAAATTTTTCTTTTGTCCATCTGTTAGGTTAACTTTATATTCAATATAATTTGATGTCATTATATATAATTTATATTTAATTTATTTCTAAACAATAACAAGTTCATTTCCAATAGTATTTATTTCGACTGTTTCTTCATACAATACAATTGCGTAAACACTAATATTAGCTGCCGGTGGAATATTTAATTTAGCTGTTAATGTAATATGCTTAGGATCTTCTGTAGTTACTTCCTTTTTATATTCTAAGTTAAAATGAACAAATCCAAAATAATGATAAAAATTTGATCTATTTAGCAGACTTCCAGTAGTCTTATTATTTTGTTTATAATAATAATTAATTACATCATCATATATTCTTGATATACTTGTGTATTCTGTTTCTGGATAAAAATCACCATTACCTACTTCAAGACGACAAGAGCTCAAAGTGCAATTTTCATTTAATGCATTAATTTTAAATGTATCTAATAAATGTGGATTATGTTCTTGTGAATTACTTTTATCAGGTCGTTGTAAATAAACAAATACATGTTGTGGTTTTGTTACACCAGCCGTTATTCTAAAGGTTATATTAGTTTGTTGTGTATCAGTTGATTGCGTCACCATTTCCCGTAGGTATGACCATCTTGCTTTTGTTAATCTTTCAGAAATTAAATAAGGTCCAAATTCATTAAAAACCAAATGTGGAACCCATAGAATTAATTTTGTTACAATTACTCTACCAGCATCAACAGCATTAGCTCTAAAAATTAATTCATCATCATCTGTCAGTTGCAGTGTTATTTGAATTTGACTTGGAGGTATAATATTAGTTTCTAAACCCTGAAAAAATGAATAATTATTTAATGGAATTTTAGCATTTACCTCTTTACCACCCTGGATTGATAACTTCCTAGAAGCAAAACCACTATTATATCCAGCTTGATTATTCCTGCTCTCAGCAGTATCAGTAGTATCTAAATAAATATATTCGTTTGTTCCAGTTGTTTTTGCATAATCTTCAGACAATTCAACCAAACTCTTTACATTTGTTACTTTGTATAAATTATTACAATCATATACAATTTTTCCATTTTGTTTAACCACTAACTGATCAATTAATGAAGCAGCATTATTAATTAGGGCAATTTGATTATCATCTCCATCAGCAACATAATTATTACCGTTAGCAAGCTTATTTACTTTAAAACTTACTTCAAAGTAAGCATTAAACCAATCAAAATATGAGCTTCTATCATTAATTGTAAAATGATATCCGTTTTTTTGTTGCTTAACATTATTTCCCAAGACAGATATTAAGGCTGTATCTAATTGAATAGGAGTTAATTCATTTCTTTCACAATATTGTTTTGTTCTAAACATGTATATATTATATATTATTTTTATTTTTTATTAAAGTTAAAACTTTAGTTTTTATAAATTAATCTGTTAATACGTTTACGCTGAGTTGAAGTTCCAGATCCTGACAATATTCTATTTATTCTCATATGAATATCCTCCTCTTTATCATTATTATTTTTATTATTATTTTTACTTTTATTCTTTTCTTGTAATTCCTTAGCAATTAAATTACCAACTGCCGGAGCAGGTTTCTTTTTAAATTTTTCAACAATTTTATTAGCAGCTAAATTTCCAACTTCTGTTCCAACCTTTTTTGTTCCACTTTCAAGTGCTGCTTTTCCTGCTGTTTCCAAAGCTTTTTTTCCAGCTGTGCTAATTGAAGATGCAACTCCGCTTGAAAACAATTTAGATAAAGTGTCAAAGATACCTGTTCCGTGTATGATTTCTTTTCCTGTGTGAGCATCAACATAAATAAATATTCCTTTATTTTTGTCATAAACTTTTTTGTACATTATATAAAACTAAAATTTATAATTTCATAATTAATTAATTTCTTTTAAAATTAGTGTAAAACTTGTTTCAACCTCATTAAAATTAATTATTCTACCAAATACATCTGTAATATATATTCTAATTGAATTTATAATATATTTATTAATTTCAGAATATCCAACTCTTTGTGGTTCTTTTGTAAATGGATAAGCTCTTGTTAAATCTGCAGTACTTAAAGCATAGATAATATCACTGAAATTACCATCAACAAGTGAATTATCAATAAGATCACAATGAATGTAAATTGTATCCACAGAGTTAGTTATATTTGGTGTTGTAGTTCCCCATTCAGTTTTGTTTAAAGTTTTTTTCTCAAATCCAAGCAATGTATGAAAATTTGATATTTTCAAATCCAACATAAAATTATCTTTAATTGAAATCAAAATCTTAAAACTACTTAAATCAAATTCCAAACTTATTGGAGCAATGTCTGATTTATCAAATTCATAATCACCATTACTTATTAATGTTTCCCTAATATAATTATTAATATCTGTGTAACTGTAAGAACCATTTGTAAATATGATATCTTTCCAATCCTTACCATTATTATAACGAATTCTTTTATTATCATATTCATCACTAATATTATGCCAAGAGTAGGTCATAGTGTTAATACTATCCAAACCAACAACATAAGTTTTATTTTTATCTAAAATTAAAGAACGACTAAATCTGATTGTAAAATCACTCGGAGTATTTTTGTTATTATCTTTAACTGTTTCAGAACTTAATACTATTTTTTGTTCCATTTATATATAATTAAAATTTAAATTCAAGAAAAATAATTTTTATATAACATTTCATGTTCTTTTGGTAAGAGTGAATTCATTTTTAATAGTTCATCAATTATTCTAATACCTTCATTTTTTAGTTCTTCATTATTATTTCCAGCATTAATTGAACCACAAATTAACTCCAACTCATTAACCAATTCTTCCGGATTACATGGACAAACGTCATAACCTTGTCCTCTAATTACTTTTTTAAACTTCATAGATCTTTTATTGATAGGTAATCCTGATTTTTCTGTTAATTCTTTAAATATTTTTCTAGAATGAATTGAATGTTTTTTATTATTGTTATATCTTTTATTAATCAAATCAATCAAATCATTATCTACTTTAGTGTTAATTACTTCTTTTCCAGTTATTCTATCCTTAGCAACCAATTTGTTTTGACCATAAAGTTTATTTAAGTTAATAATTAAATTACCATATTGTCCTTTTGGTGAAACTTTATATGGATTATGATATTTTATTCCTTTTCCCAAATACTTTTTTCCTTGATTAAGAATATCTTTAATCGTTTCTCTATATTTTCTTAAATTATCCGACTTGGCTATAATTAATTTATTTTGCTTCAGATCGAAATCTGTTTTGTTTTTCTTTCTAGTTATTGAACCAGAATCATTACCCAATTTTTTTATATCCTTTGATGCCTTTTCTATGATATTTTCTACTTCTTCTCTAGTCGTTTTTTCATCTGGATCTTTAGATTTGCTGTGAAAAAATTCAAACACTTCTTGTGGTGTATTATATTTTTCACCTAAAAGTGTTAAATCAATTTCTTTATTAAAATCAACTGTAAATTCTTTTGGTCTTGCTCCCAATTCTTCTTCTGATTCTTCAGCTGTATCATCAGTTGTTTCAGTTATTCCCATCTTTTCTCTTCCATAATCTTCTAATTCTTTTAATTTATCTCCTGGTATCCATCTAACAGGTTCATCTCCCCAGTCTACTGGTATATATTCTTGTTGTCTTTTAGATGTTTCAACTTCTCCAGGAGACCCTGTAATTGGTAGCGGTTCTTGGAATATCTGTGGTAAACCCTGATATGTTTGTATGTCTTTCATTTCATCACCTAGTAACGCTAATTGTTGTTTTATTCCAGGTAATGCTTTTAACTGACTTGATAATTTTTCTTTTTGACTTTCTATTCCTTCAGTAATTGGCTTATAAATTTCAGTGTACATATCCCGATTTGTAGCTTTCTTAATTTTTTCTCTCATTATTTCTTCTCTAAGAGCTCTCATCTTTTGCCCGATTAAGTTTTTCCTTATTCTTATTTCATTAAGTTTTGATTGCATTTATATAATAACGTAAGATAATGTACGATAATGTACGATAATGTACGATAATGTAAAATAATGTAATATAATGTAAGATAATGTATTATTATATATAAATGGAAATTCCAAATTATGATACAAAAAGTGATAAATCTAATAACTTTAAACAACATTGTCCTTTTATGCCAGATTCATGTTTTGGAATGTTAATATGTGGATCTTCTGGATCTGGAAAAACAAATACATTAATGCATATACTTCGAAAACCTCTTATATATTATGATAAATTATACCTATATGCTAAAATCTTAGAACAATCTAAATATCAAGATTTAATTAACCACTTAAGTCAAATTGCAAAAAAAATTAAAGTAGATCCAAATCAAATACTTGAATATTCGGCCGATTCCAACCAAATTGAACCTTGTGAGAATCTTGAATCAGAAAAACAAAAAGTAGTAATATTTGATGATTTTGTATGTGAAGATAAAAAGGTTCAAAATGAAATAACAAAATACTTTATTCAAGGACGTCACAAAAACTGTTGTGTTATTTATTTAAGTCAGTCTTACTATAAAACACCAGTAGATATCCGTATTAACTGTTCACATTATATTTTATTTGAAAGTCCAGGTAAACGAGAAAATGATATGATTTGTAATGAACAAAATATTAACCCTAAATCTTTTGCTAATGCAACAAATCAAAAATATGATTTCTTATATATTGACAAACCAAGGAAGTTTTTTAGAAAAAACTTTACTGGTAATATATAATGGGAGTTTTTAATAATATAGAACAAATAAGTGAACCTGACAGTATAAGTAAAGTTAAATTTGATATTGATTTAAGTGATTATGCTACTAAAAAACAATTCAAAAAACTTAAAAAGGAAACGGAATCGTATCTTCACAAAAATAAGGAACTTGATAACACAATGAACAGAGCATTAGATATGGGAGGTAATGAAATAATCAACCTAGGAGATCCAGATAAACCCAACGATGCAGTTTCAAGACGGTTTATGTATAAAAAAGTTCAAAGTGTAATAGATGACTATAATCTTGAAGATATTAAAAGTATAAAACAGACATTAGAAGAAGAAGTAAAGAATATTGAAGATTTAACAAAAGACTTAAAAAACAATTCATTATTAATAGTTCAGTTACAAGGTAAACTCGGAGAAGAAATGAAAGCTATAGTTGATTCTATTAAAGAACTTGAAGAGAAATCTGATTTGACAGATGACAACATAAAAGAAGTATTTAGAGTCAATTTAAACATTTTACACAAGCAACATATGGAATTAAAAGATAGTATGATTAAACATGAAGAACTAAAAGACAAGATTATTGAAGCTGAGAAAAAGTTACAAAATATGTATCAGTTAGAAATCAAAACAGAAGTAAATAAACTAAATACTGAAATGACAAAAGGGAATCAAGATTTACTCGATACATTTTCAAATAAACTTGCAGAATATAAATCTGAATTGGAAAAGGCAGCTTCACAAAGAGGTGATGATCATGACACAGCATTAGATAACCTTAAAAAAGAGCTCAATTCTAAAATAGATGACTTTAAAAAACAAATTCGAATTTGGATTAGTACTGTTGACAACCGTCATAATTTAAAGTATGCAGACTTAAGTAATATTACAAAAAAATTACAAGAAGATATTAATGAATTTAATGCTAAAGTTGAAAAACATAAAAATGAACTGGACTTTGTAGTTGAAAAATCAGTTAAACAAGGAGAATCAATTACTGCTAATGCTAAAGCAATTAACACAATTAATGATCAGCTAGAAAATTTTAAGAAACAACTTCGGAACTTGATTAGTACTGTTGACACACGCCACAATTTAAAGTACGCGGAATTAAGTACACTTACAGAAATGTTAGAAAAAGATATCAACGAATTTAATAATAAAATTAAAAAAAATAATAAATGATCTGGACTCTGTAGTTGAAATATCAACTAAACAAGGAGAATCAATTACTGCTAATACTCAAGAAATTTCTACTAATACCCAAGAAATTACAAAAGTAAAAAATGTTTTTCTAAAACAAGAAACACAATTAGCTAGAACAAAGAATACTCTTGACAATTTATCTGCTTCTGAAGTTGCTACAACAAAACGACTTGATGATTTAGCTGAAATAATTCTTAAACTTAAAAAGAAAGATAGAAAAGATAGAGAAGAATTGGAAAAATTAAAACGGAATGAAGTATTTCTTTTTGAATACAACAGTGGTTATAACACAGATCCATGGAAATACAGTACTTATGGATACTTAAAAATGAAAAAGTATTTTAACCGTAATGGTGCCTGGATGTATTCAACATATGAAGGTTTAAATGGTTTTAATGAGGCCAATCTTCATATGTTGAATACACTTAATTTGAAACATAGCGATGTCATAAATTACGGAGATTTTATATACACAAACCAAAAACATAAAATAGCTGTACCAGATGTACTTTTAGAAGGTGTGTTTTCAGTCAAAAAAGCTGGAATTTATATAATAGATATCATGTTTTTATTATCGGAGCTCGGGCCTTTAAATGAACTGAGGAAAAGCTCAATATCATATTTTATATTTAGGTGGTGGGATGATAATGATGATGATCCATTTCAATTATTTCCCATTAACAGTGTAAATATAGCAGCCGAGGACTTTGACGTTGGATCAGACGGAGCATCTATGTATAAGAAAAAATTTAAAATTTATCTAACAAAAGGAACAATGTTTGACATTCATCCTTATGACGATTCATCATCTACAGAAATAAATTTTATGCCTTTGACGGATAGTTACATCAAATTCTACATATTGGAGGAATATACACTAAATTATAAAGAAAGCAAACTTTTGAGTTAATCTTTAGTTTTTATTAAAGTTAAAACTTTAGTTTTTATTAATTACTGTGTTTTTATTTAACTGGAATAATTAATATAATGGGAATATTTAATAATATAAATGAAAAAGTAAGTAAAATAGAAAGACAAATAGAAAGACAATTAATAAGAAAACCTCCATTGTTTCTAACATGTTTTACTCAAGATACCGGTAGTGGATTATTTCAATGGAAAACTGTAAATGCTAGTCCTGGTTTAGTTCAAAATGGTAATAATGTAAGAATTAATTTTAATTGTATTTTAATTATTCTTGTTGATGCAATTAAATTAGATAAAGGAGAAGCTAAATTACAACTAAAAAATAAAGAAAATGTAATTCTTCAAAGTTACAGTGCAAAAAATAATAGAAAAAATGAATCTATTTCTATTAATTATGCAAATGAATTTAAAATAAATGATGTTATTTCTATTAATTCTTTAAACGTTATGAATATTCAGTTAACAATTTATGGTTCTATAATTTAAGAGTTAATTTAAGAATAAGCTAATGTATCAATACCATTATCAAGAATATATCTTTTATCGTCATAACATGATAAAGATGTTTTATTTATAACATAACTGGAAAGATTGTGTTTATCAGAATGAATAACTTTAAAGGTGTGATTAGTTTGGGTTGAATTAAACAAAGTATCTTTGTAATTTTTATGAACTATTGTTTTCTTAACAACAAGTTTTTTAATTCCTTTACATTTTTTAATATTAACTTCGTTTTCTAATAAATATGAATACATTTTACTTCTTAATCCGACAAATTCAACAATGGGAATGCCGGCAGCTTCATCTTTAAATTTTCCAATTACTTTTTTATTATTGTCGAAATAAAATTTTGAATTACTATCATAATCACTATTATCAAATAAATCTTTGTCCTTATAAAAATCCTCATATGCATCTTTGGTTTTTATTTCATAACATAATGAATCAGTGTCAGTGAATAGTAATTTACAATTACCCTCGTACTTTTCCTTAATATAATTATAATGAAAATCATACATTAAATATTTTGATAAATCTAGAATGCACATTCCAACATAACAAGGTCTGTTTAATAACAAACTTTCTTTTATTCTATGAATACCAAACAAATTCTTGTTAAACATCGTTGAACTAACAAATGAAGGTTTTGCTATATATTTTAATAAAAGGTTTTCATCATGAGTTAATTTAATATTAACCCTCTTGCGTAAATTCTCCATCGTCTTACCGAATACAGAGTTGTTCATTAACTTAAAAAAGTCCTTTTCAAATGAATTTTTTGCTTTAGATCTTTTTTGAGTATTAAAATCAATATATTTTTTAACCAAGGAAATGAATCAAAAGTTAATATTTTGTGTATTTTTGTTACTTTTAACCCTAATTGTGTATATTGTTCAAGATTTTTATAATGAACTACATAATTTTGTTTTTTCATTAAAGTTGGAACTAATTTTTTTACATTACTTTTTCCTATTTCAAATTTTTCTTTAATAGTTTTACTATAATTGGAAAGCCATTCGTCTGGTATTTTAATTTTTTCAGGAGCTAAAGGATAATCATTATGTACAGTATGTAATTCTTTTGGATATTCAAGATCACATTCAACTATAAAGTTACTTTTACATTTTGCAATTAATTTCTTGAATTGTTTTTCGGATATAAATTTAAAGTTTCCAGAGGGTAAAGGTTGACACATGGCCCAACCGTAAAGGTTATTGGCGTCGAGGTACATAATGTATTTGCTGTCAAGTTTAGGATCATAATCTTTCATATAATTTATTGTTTGCTTTACTGTATCTGTTTGAAATATAACTTATTCCTCCTCTCAGTCCCTTTTCAATAAAAAGATACATATCAATATCAGTTATTAAATCTAATTTAATTCCAGTCATTTTTAACATTGCATCCCAAGCTAAACCAGGACTACTAAAATAATGGCAAGGATCTAATTTGTAGTACTCCAAACATAATTTTCTAAAATTTTCGAATACATCAGCTAAAAGTAATACGTCAGTTTTTAAATATAGATCATGATATTCTCCCATTGTTTTAATTTTAAATTTATTCCAAAGAAGCTTTGCTTCTTCATATTCGTTGTCAGATATGTGTGTTTCATTTAAAATTGAATAAAAATCTTCTTTAGAAGGTAATTTTGTTTCTTTGAATTTTTTTAATGAATCCATGTAATCATATGGATAAACACCTTTTGTTTTTAATAATTCTATATTTTTATCAAATTCAGTTGATGTGTATTTAAATTCTGGAATATTTTTTACTAAGTTATCCAATGATTGAGACATAAATTGGAATGAATCAATAAAAACCAAGTCGGAAATCATAAATGCCATATATCTTTCCATATTGTTAGAAATAACATTAATTTCTTTTTTGAATTTTCCTATTTGCTGCATAATAAAATGACCGTCATAACCTCTTAAATTATGAAAAATAACAGGAATTTTGTGTGTTAGTCTAAAATTAATATTACATTCTGAGTGAGCACTTCCTCTGAATTTTCCTGTTATATGACAATGATCCCGGACAGGATTTTCATTTTCCTTATATTCTTTTTCACAGATATGACAAAACTTTTGTTTTTTAAATTCAATTTCGTCTTTTTTAGACATTCTCAAATCTTTGTTAAAATGTTCTTTAAATATTTCTTTACAATATTCCTCTTCCTCAAGCATTTTTTCAATAAACTTATAAACTGCGTTAGGACCTCTATAAATCTGGGTTGGTTTAGTATAACTGTTATCATAACAACAAACAACTTTATAGCCGTAACCACAATCTATATGATTTTGATATGGTTCAGTAAATGAAGATTCAGTTGATGGTAAAGCAGTTAAAACTTTTTTAGTTATTGATTCAAAATCAGCATAAATTACAAAAGGTACTGCTAAACCTTTATGATAATTTTTAAATTGTACTTTACTTCCCTCTTTTGGCATTTTTATACCTTGAGTACCATTAATAGCTAAACAGTTTGGAATATGTTCATTTAATATTCTTTCTTGTGAAAAATTTTGTAAACATGATTTGCAAAAATGTTTTCTATGTTGGTCTTTGGTTTTGTTAGTCATTAATCTATTAAAGTCTTTTATCCAAACATAATGATGGACGGTGGCTGAAAGCTCCCGGAGACTGCTGTCTACCGGGGTCTCTGGTGATTTACAGTCGCCATTTATCTTATCTTTATTAATTAATAACATATCACAGTGTTCTTCGTATTGATATTTTGATATGTACAATGGATAAATACCTGCAGGTTCTTCATAACCAAATATATTAAATGATATTTCATTTAAAACTTCTATTTTAGGTATTTGATTTAATGTAACAGGAAACTTTATTCCAGTATAATCAAGATCGTTTATATGTTTTTTATAATTTGAAACTCTTTCAGAATGTTTTGTTACAGGAAATTTATAAGCTAAATGACACCATCTAAAACATTCATTATCATCATTCTTTATATTTATTAATCCTTTCATTGGATGTTGTAATTGTTTTGGTAATTCTAAATAACTTGAAGCAGCCAATAGACTATACTTATATCTATTTATATAATGAGCATCAACCGACTCTATTCTCCAGCCACTTCCTTCAGAAATCCAATTACCAATTCTATTTATTATTTCATCAAAGGCTTGATGTAAAGTGTTTTTTATTTCGTTTGTATTAATTATTTCTAAAGCCTTTGATTGAAAATAAGCTGATTTATATATTGTATCAGTTGCACTCATTTTTACAAAAGTTAATTTTAAAACAACGTTTATTTTTATACCTTTTAAAGTTTTAAGTTCAGATTTAAGTATTTCATAAGAGTCGTTTATAGTTAAATATAATTGATTCTTTGGATCTTGTTTATATGTAATTTTAATTTCAAATTTCTTATAATATTGATTTTTTGATCTCTCAATTTCCATCTATATATTATATTTAGAAAAAAAATCTCTAAGGAAAAAAGGATTAAAAAATAATAAAATAAATAAAGTTTAAGAAGAACTAAAATATTTAAATTTATATCTTTTTCCGCTGGTTTTTGATATTCCACTTTTAACTTGTTTTTTTCCTTTGCAGCACATTGTTATTAACCCTGAATTAATATTAAGGTCTTTGGATGCTGCGTAAGTGCTTCTATATATTTTTTCTTCATTAGTATCCCAATTGGTTGCAATAACTTTTTTAGGATTGTTTCGAATATTATTTGGTCTTGGACAATCACATAATCTTTCAGCATTTTCTTCTTCAGTTAATAGGCAACCGCAGTTCCATTCAAATAAATTATTTTTTAAAAGATAAGGATCTATAACATTTTGTAATTTATCAATGACATGGTTTTTATATTCATCGCTAACTATTTGATTAAGTTTTGATTTAATAACATTTCTTCTTTTAAGAACTTTTTTATATGAATTTTTGTCCGGATTCATTATTTCTCCTAAAGTGCTAGATAATTTTGGCATAATCATTCTATCTATCTTTCTATTAACCATCTATATATGATATACTTATAGAAAAAAATCTTTAAAAACGCACCTAATGAAATTATATTGATTTGAGAAATTTGTTTATATTATCTATATCTTTTGAATAAGATTTTAAAGTCATTTTTTCTAAATTGTTATCAACTGTTAAAATTGTAATACCTTCTTGAGACATTCTGTTTAACCATTCTTCGTGTAATTTGTGTAGTTTTTCTAAATAATCTAAACCAACTCTATTTACTTCCGTTCTGTTTCTTTTTTGAAGTCTTTTAAGACATATTTCTGGGTCGGTTTTAACATAAACAAATCCATCAGTTGGGTTTTTTCCGTATGGTTTTATAATATGATCAGTTAAGAAAAGATTGTATACTGCCCACTCGGGGTCATTTATAACACCGTTGTCGAGATGCTGTTTTGTAAAAACGTTACTGTTAGTTAAATAACAACGTTCAAGGACAGAAACACCATCAAACTGTTTAGCAGAAAATAACATTTTTATATGACTGTTTAAAGTTGTTAGCTGAAAAGGAAATAAATATTTGGAAGGTTCTTGAGCAGCAAGTTCAAAAAGGTTATATGAATTATAATCAGAGTCCATAACATTTTGCCATTCGTGAATTGGTTCTGGAATTATACTAAAATTAGGATTATATTCTTTAATAATATCTAAAAACGTACTTTTTCCTGATGCAATATTACCTTCAACTGATATAATTTTTCTCATTTATATAAAATACTTATAGAAAAAATCTTTAATAAATCTTTAATAATCTTTAATAATCTTTATTAACCTTTAATACAACTCTTCTTCTTTTTTACTTTTATATCCGTTAAGTTTAAATTCCTTCATATGCATTTCAAGAGGTGTTGAATAATTTTTTTCTTTCTGCATTTCTAATAGTATTGTAAAAATATCCTGAATAACTTTATTTGGATCTTCTTTATTTACTTTTCCAGGATCATTAGGGTCATGAACAGCTAAAGCTGCGATCCGTGCTTTTGTTATTAGTTGTTTTATTTTGTGATGATGTGCTTTTAAAATAAATTTCTTGTCGTCAAGTTTTAGTCTATTAGTAAATATGGTAATTATTGTTGGAACAGCGCCAGCAACTGCTACAAATATAGGAATAGCTGGAACAAGTGCTAATGCAGCTGAGCAACCAAAGATACCTGCTGCAATATATAACCCAGTACTTACTCTCCCACAAAACTTATAACTTTTTCTGTAAGCAGCAGCTAGTTTAGTTAAGTGAATAATTAATTGATCTATTGTTTCTATTCCATTATTATTAGAAATTAGATTTTTATTACTCATTTATATAATTAATATTAATATTTTTCAACTTAAATTTCTTCCAATTCACTAAATGTATCAAACCATAGGTTCGTTAACGAATCGAAGATTCGGGAATCCAACTATTAAATTTTTCATTGTAACCTTTCCATTTTACTAAAGCTTGTTTTTTTCTTATAGTCTCGTCTGATAACTTTTTCTATTCTAAAAACTTCTTGTGTAGTAGGTAAAAGTTCTTGTTCATAAAATGAACCTTGAATTATTTCATCATTTAAATCTTTAATAGTGTATGTTCTGGGATTTGTATTATTAATTCCATAAATTATAAATATTTCTTCTGTCCAGTTTGGTGTATATCCTTTTTCAAAATGTCTTTTAAGTTTGCTTAAACGAACACGATCACCAATTTTAAATTTTGCTTTACTCTTTGGTATCTTTAAACGACCATATAAATTAAAGTAAACAGTACCTTTATTTAAGCTTTTACTAGCTTCGGTTGGTGTCATTTTTATACTAGAATGTTTTGTTTTGTTATATTTATCAACCATATCCTGCAAATTATCTAAATAAGTATAAGTATTATTTGCTGTAAAATATTTCCACATTATTCTTTTTAAACTTCTATAAATCTTTCTATAACTACAGCCTTTCCTTCATTAAATGTATGGTACATATTAATCTTATATTTATTTCAAAATGATTCAAACTTTTTATTATAAAATTCTTTTCCTTCATCTACCCATAAATTTTGTGGAATCCTTGCAGTCTTCGAGGACTTTCGTCCCTGAATTCTATCTTCTGAAACTATTTTATTAAATGCTTCAGTAACAGAGTCTCCGGTTTTATTCTTTAATGGAATAACCCAAGCATATTTACTGAATATATCAATAACGGTTAACAAGTACTTTACTCCTTTATTGTATTTTGAAAAAGCTTGCATGTCAACTAAATCAGCTGACCAAGTATCATCAATATCATTAACTATCACTCTTCGTTTCCTAAATTTTCTTTTAATTGGTTTGTGTAATTCTTCTGCTAATTCATCGCTCCATGTGATTCCGGGGGTATACTCTACCCCCTTTTCCCGTTTTTTGACTTTCGTTTTTGTCTGGGTGTTAAGCCCATAGGGAACTGTTGTTCCTGTCCAAGCCCAAGTTTGTATTTCGTTTTAATTACAGGTTTTACAACTAAATGTTTTGCAATCTTTTCTCCAAATGTTTTTGATTTAGTTTTATTTAAGTTGGAAAGCATTTTTTTGTCGCATGTACCCATTTTTACACCGCTGTCATAGCAAAAGTCATGGTCCATACATACTGCATCCAGTTCGTTGACAGGAGGTCCGTTATCTAAAGGATTTCCTGGTCTACAATAATTATATCCTGGGAGTGTTACACCTTTCTTAGGTAATAAAGGTATCATTGCTTTATGAATATCTAAATTACCTGCCGTGATAGTACTTTTAACAAACTTTGATTTCATTTTTCCACAAGACGAACAGGTAGCCATTATCATTCTTTTCCCGTTTTTTGCCGTAACATAGTGAGGATTTATATTATCAGTAAATTTTCTTTCTTTCAAACAATATATTTTATTCTGTAAAATCATTATATTATATGTGTTTAAAACTTTTTACTGGGTTTAAAACCTGTGGATTTTAAATTGTCCGGCATTAGTTGGTTCGGACCGAGGATTAAAGGTCAAATGGGGTCAAATAGGGCTCAAAATCGGTATTTTATACACTACTTAAAGCGAGTTTCAGCAGAAAATTAATGATTTATTTACAAAAAATAAGTAGTGTATGTATCATGTTGAAAATTCTTATTATTAATGCTTTAGCTTTCAAAACCTAAGAACTGTAGTCCATGTACAGAGTCACTAACATTTTGCCACAGTGGCAAGTAAGTTCTAGATACGAAAAGTATGTTTCTGGCATTTTGTAAGATAAAAAACTCGGTTTGTTTAATAATATAATATGTTGTTTAGTGTTCGCCAGAAAGCATATTATACTTACAGACTGTAAGGATCGTACATGGGGGGATTCATGTGAGAATATGTGCGGCTTCTGCTACACCTTAGAATCATGTAATTCTACTACTGGGTACTGTATGACCGGCTGTGAATCTGGCTATAAAACAGAACCCGTTTGCACAGAAGGTACATACATTTTCCTCAATTTACAAATATACAAAATGTAATTAACATTTACCCTGCTATATTTCTAAAATGGACTGGTCCATCATTCAATTTAGTCAGTACCACTTATTACTCAAAGGGATGTTCACTGAAAAATTACTGACTTAATAGCGAACAGTGCAGACCGTGATCAGCCTGCACCGACGTATAGGCTGATCTTGATCTGTGCTGGTCGCAAAGGCAGAATCACTTGCCGCCAGCAGGGTTAACAAGGTTAACAACTGCCGTTATATGCGAATGTGATTTTTTTGTTAATGTTCTGCATTTTCAGACAAATACATAGACATAATATAGCAAACAATTAGAAAAAAGACAAATCAAACTTATAATGGGACATAGTCAGTCACGCCTTGGACCATTCAGTGGCTTAAACACCAAAAGGGAGTTAAAAGTGGTTTATAGTAGGCATCAAACACCATTCGTAACACAAACAGTGTTCGAAAGTTGCACGGAAGTGTACATAAAAATTGCCATAGTGAATGAATTAATAAAAGGCCCACGTGTAAAACATAAAAAAATGCTTATGTAAAAAGCTATGAAAACAAATATAAAGAACAACATCATAAAGACATGATAATTATGTATATTGTTGTGCTAGTACATTGTAGATAAGGATATTCCGATTCGAATCATATCATATAATTTTTGTTTTGTATTTGGATTTTTAACTCTAGTTTGTGACAATGGGACATATGGTCAAAATTGTTCGTTTAAATGCAGTGGGCATTGCAAAAGAAATGCTGGATGTGATAAACAGGATGGAACTTGCCAAGACGGATGTAGTCCAGGATATACTGGGGAAAAGTGTGATCTATGTGAGTTTGCTCACTGTCCGCATTTAAAAAATCTTCTCTTTCACACATGTTATATAAAATAACAAAATCTGAAATACTGTTGAAAATGGCGTTAAACCCAAAACAAACAAACAAAAATAACAAAATCATGACAGGTTTGTTTCGTGTTGAGAAAAGGATTGCTCTCCTTTAATAGTGTATGTAATGTAATTTAACGTTGAGCATAATTTATGGATGATCTTATTTTAATTACTATTCCTTATAATCTTGTACCAATGTATTTACATGTATATATATATATATGTATGTATGTGTTCTTTATGTCTTTGTAAAGCACTTTTGAACGCACATATTTTGTATGAAAAGAGTGCTAGATATATGTGGTATAATAATAATAATAGTTTGTAACAAACAGCTTTCCATTTTTGTCGGTGTTTGTGGATGTAAGGGGTGCTGCACATTTCATTGTTTCTCACAAGCATACTCTTTCAAACCGTACCTGCTATTATTTTGCTTTGTTGTGTTGTATGCTTCCAAGGGATTTTAACAGTCAAACCGAGTAAGCTATTATTTTGCTTAGTGAAGTTCTATGCTTCAAAAGGTATTAGAGAGTTTGAGATTTTAAACTTCGCCTTCCCCTTCAACGTCTCTCATATACATTTTGGGTAAAACGTCACCGATATGCGTGTATTTTATTTATATCACACGTTGCTACTAAAGTTTTCCATGTAATATCACGTAAGCCTAAGACTTCTCTTTATTACTACGCGAAATAAAAAGCTTAGTTTCAGGATTTCTGCTTATTAAGTTATTTGATTATCCATATATATAATTAGACTAAATTTGATGTGAAACACTATCAATAGGTATAAGAATAATGAAGTTTTGTATGGCTAATGATTTTAACTAAATACATTGAATTGAACCTGGAAGTATGAAGTTATCAACTGATTTTGAGAAACTTTGAGATTTTGTTCAAACTTTAACTTCTACGGCATATTTGTGTCCCCAGGCGGTATCGATTTTACCAGATGGGCCTTTTTGTCGTATGAAGTAAAGTTTTGAACGTCCGAAGATGTGATATCACGAAAGTCGAAACTTCATTCTTTTTACATCTACTCTGTCCACATACTCGGCATCAAGGACTGAAATCTGGATGGAGGCACATGGCATGACAGTCATTTTACTTGAAAAATAAATAATTACGCGCGATTATCATTTGGCGGAACATTTTATTTTCACATCCAAATAAAACCAATCTGTTTCAGTCGAACACTTAATACGACAATTGCGTTTTAATTATAAACATAAAATGGTACTAGGAAGACGGAAAATTCTTCTGAAGTATCAGACAATTTCAGATCTATGATATCATGATGAGAGACGTTTCCTGTTAGTCGTATGGGATAACTCCATTCTTTAAATGCACGGAACCAGAGCCTGGCAGAGGGACATTGTGGGTTAATTCCCCCTTTGATTCTTACATTTTGCAAGAAAGTCGGTCTTGAAACTCGGTGTGACCCTACCCTACCCCTACCCCCCCCCCCCACCCTCCATGAAATGGGTGACCCCCTCTTTAATGATGGTGTCCCTCTAACCAAAATTTCTGGATCCGCAGATGCTTTACTTATAAAATAGTATATTAAAATCATATTGTGCTGTCTGAGAGTTTGGCATTACACAGAGTCATACAGAGTGTCATTATCACGTTGATATGATCATTATAGGTTATTAACTTTGTATGTGGATATATGCACGAGTTCTGCAGCGGCAATATTGTCCGCGAAAGAACGAGTGCACATATCCACATACAAAGCTGATAACTTTTTATTACATATCCACCGTGACTATCAAATGATTAATTTATATCTAAATTATAGTTCTGTCACGAAAGACAGGAAAAAATACGGGAAAAAAATTCTCCGAAAACGCAATAAACAAATCAAATTGATGCGCATTAACATTTTCCGCGAAAATGACGTCAACTTGTTGTCGCAACGTGCGCGTGGACGCCATGGACGTCACGCGATTCTTCCCATTACAACGTTAAGAAAACATTCCACGTCCTATATAAGTCCAACTCATGACGTAATTATAACTTTCATTTCATTTTTGTCTGATAAATTACTACGTGCCAGTATCTAATAGGTAAGATTAATCAAAGTGTAAAAGTAAACAAAATGTTGCATAAATTCTAATGTTTGAAATCTCAAGGAATTTTAATCGAACTTCAACTTTATACGTTAACTTCGCAAGAGACGTTGAAGGGGAAGGCGAAGGTTGAAATCTCAAACTCTCTATTATTAATTGTTAAGAGCACTTATACCCTCATATAACCTACAATTGTATCATAGCTTGGTGTTTTTTCTTAACAAGTTTGGTGCAGGTGATTCGTATACTCTGACTACAGGGTGCGGTAACTAAAAGTGTGCAGGTATTTAATACCCGCACGCTAGTTACCGCACTGTTGGATAGGAAAGTATGCCAGCGTGTCTGGAACAGTAGACAGCGACGTGTATTTTATTGATTTTCTGCTCTAGCATTGGTTTATTTTACCTGGGCTTTACACATTTGTAAAGCAAGGATTTTAAGTACTTACTGAACTGCTGTATATGGCAATGTGTAACGCCTACAACTACCATATATGGATGGCTATGATACAAAACAGAAAGAACATTAAAACTCTCGGGTAAACGATTTATACTCGGGGGCTACGTCCCCTCGTACAAATCGTTTACCCTCGAGTTTCAATGCTCTTTCTATTACATAAACAACGTAACATATAAATCAATATAAATAAATCACCCTGCCATTGTTATGATTAATATTTACTCCGTATCAAAGTACTTAAAAAGAAACTAAAGGTCTGAAATCATCAATCATACATGTATGTTATATCTAGCTTCTCCTGCTGGTTATTTTGGAAGCGAATGCAAACAATTGTGTAGTGGATACTGCGTTGGTGGACAAGAAAACTGCGATAACGTACATGGAACATGTTTAGATGGCTGTACCGTAGGTTGGAAAGGACGGACATGCAAAGAAGGTAAATACAAATGTTTTCATAACAGATTTAATGCATTCAGTTTATTGTTTAATGTAGATTGTTATATAACTGAGAGTGGATTTTAAAGTGGGCGCTTTGTGGGTTGGTCTGTGGTGTCTTTGTTCAATTTTTCTTGAAGTTCTGCACTTGCCGTCTGTTTCAAATGCTACAAACAAATTAAATTGACCTTATTATAATTTAATTTGCAGTTAATTATTGTAAAGTTTTACATTTTAGACACTAAAGCGTCGAGTTGTCCGATTGCATATTACCATAGTTAAGCTCATTGTGTGTCCTGCGTTAAATCATACTATTTTGAATCATACAGTTACTAGCGGTACGATAACTGTTTTTAAGAGACTAGTTATACAAAGCTGCGAAGCAGTCTAAGTGTTCTTGAACACCCTCGTAGATTGACTTATACATTGATTTAAAGAGTTATCGAATTAAGTGATTACATTCAGCAGATGTAATCACGGTAGAAAGTTCTTGTCTATCTTAATATTTTGAAGTATGCCGTGAAGGATCATGGGGTGAAAACTGCATGAGGACATGTGGAAAATGCATGAAAAAACATAATACCAAATAAGTCGCGTTAAAGTGTAAATGAAAGTTACTCCGCGAGGTAACTAATAAAAGACCTAATGTGTAACACACAAAAATGCTGGTGTAAAAAAAAAACAACTATAAAAATAAATATAAAGAACAACATATAAAGACATGATAATTGTATTGTTATGCTAGTACTTTCTAAATAAGGAGATTCCTTTAGTCATACGAAATTCGTAGAATATCATAAAGTATTTGTTTTGTATTTGGATAACGATTTTTAACTCTAGTATGTGACAATGGGACATATAGCCAAAACTGTTCGTTCAAATGCAGTGGGCATTGCAAACATAATGCTGGATGTAATAAACAGGATGGAACTTGCCAAGACGGATGCAGTCCAGGATATACTGGGGGAAAGTGTGATCTATGTGAGTTTTGTAGTTCTTCTTTATATAGCAGAACCTCTACTGGAATGACGTATAAATGTGTGCCTTTATTTTTTTTGCAGCTGATTACATATCAGCTATTGCTGCTAGACTCGTTTTGTCTTAATTTAAATACTTCTTGGGGACAGATGAATGAACGGACGTAGCAGCGACTATATGTATTGCCTTAGGGGAGAAAATGAGTCACAATTAAGAAAAAGTTACATGTTAGCAGAACAGTTTTACAATAATTGTTCTATCATGTATTTGATTTAATGGTAATTTATTGCATATATGCAGATAAGAAATAACATATTTAGTTTGGTATTAATCAGAAAAACTAATTTTGAAAGAAAAATATTACATGTAACAAGAGTGCCAGAATGTCACAATATACGCCCGTCATAGCAAATTTCTTTACACTAGCACAAAGGTAGATACCTTAAAATACATCTAAACTTTGAAAGTAACATCTATGTTGTACCACAGAAAAGTGGTCTTGGTTTTTCCCTGTGGTCAGTTATAAAAAAGTTACAATATAAGTGTTTTATAGTAACAACTAAGGGAAGTTAATCTTAAAAATAAATCCCAAGTCCACACAAAAATCCTTACCAGGTAGAGCTAGGTCAAAATACACCTCAATATTAGATGTAGCATGCATGTTGTACTACAGAAAAGTGGTCTCGATTTTCTACGACTAGTAATGAAAAAGTTACAATATATGCTATTTATAGTAACAACAAAGGGAAGTAATTCTAAAGAAGGACCAGCGCATGACACTCCGTCTCACGATGGTGTACAATTGTGCCATGTTACATCAAAATCTCTCCATGCATGAAGACGAAATGCTCCGGACAAAGTCATTCTTGTATCTGACCTTTGGCCCCTAAGTGTGACCTTGACCTTAAACCTAGGGACCTGGTTCTTGTGCTTGACACTCCATCTCATGGTGGTGAACGTTTGTGCCAAGTTATATCAAAATCCCTCCATTCATGAAGAAGAAATGCTCCGGACAAAGTTTTCATTCTTGTATCCTTTGACTTCTAAGTGTGACCTTGACCTTAGACCTAGGGACCTGGTTCTTGTGCTTGACACTCCGCCTCATGATGATGAACAATTGTATCAAGTTACATCAAAATCCCTCTATGCATGAAGAAGATATGCTCCGGACAAAGTCTGTGGATGCCGCCCGATCGCCCGCCCGCCCACCAGGGGCGTTCCCATAGTACGTCCCGTTTTTCAAACGGGCGTTTATTAAATTTTGTCATGAATGCATGGGAAACAACTCACATTCTAGAAAACAAAACAAAACAAAAAAGGACAAAAAAAAACAAGAATAGATAATCAATAGGGAATGACACGTTCTTAAAACGCAGCCTCCCTTAACCGCAACTCAGAATGCGAAAAACACACACACACAATGCAAAGGCACGAGGACAAAACTATCAACTAAAGGAACATAGTGGGGTACCAGCTTTCAACGGTCAGAGACCAAATCACCATCGGCTTATCCTCTCTCTTACCTCCACCATGTTCTGAAGCCACAATTAAAGGTAATCCCCGCCAGGTGAATCCCTAACACACATTATGGCAACACAAGTCATGTTATGTAAAATGTAAAAAAAATCCTTTAGAACCAGTTACGTATGTAATCTATGCCTCTGCGAGCAACGAGGGAAACACCCCTAAGGGCCCGACGAAACAGGCCAGAAAACAGAAATTAAAGTAGCTCAATCCCGGTGGGATTTTAAGAGTCCTCCGCCTGTTTTGTCAGACACAATCAAAGAGGAAAGCGTAGCGTCCAACTGTAAAAGAGATGACACTAGTCATTTTTGCGAAATAAATTCAAAATTTAGATTTATTCAAAATTATATATTACACAGATATAGTTTTCACCCAATTTGGAATGATTCATACTGATCTTTCTTTATCAACAAAAAATCCCGACTTTAAGATTAAACTAAATATTCGTTCACATAAAATGACTTCATTCAATAAATGTTGAATTAAGCAATTCCTTTTCATTTTTGTTGTAGTTTGAAGGCGTCATGTGCAGTTAATTTTTTTTTCTTTTTTAAATCAGGAAGTAACTTAATGCTTAAATACATATTTAAAACTATAATTGTCATGAAGACTGCGACACTGTAACTGATACTCTTGAATGAGAACTTTTCTCATATTTGGACTTTGATTTTAAAAACCATCTGGCCTTTGTTATCTTAATCCTGTTATATAGACATTGATTATTGTCACAGTTGACTATCATCTAGGGATATGCTGCCGGATATAAATAAAACCTGGAAAGTAGATCACTCGGAAGCACTGAGAACAAGGCAAACAGTGAAAATTGCAGACTCGGTTTGATTGTGTCTGTTCATGAGCAGTGATGTAAAATGCAACACTGCCCTCGCCCCCTAAAAATCGCTGTTAGATGAAACTTATCTGTCAAGCAACCCATCATTAAGTTTGACATAAAAGCGGAATGAGATACATGTAGATGTCAACGGAAAACATATATGAAAAAGGTATACAATCGCACAAAAAAAATCTGAAATTATATACTCATGAATAATTTAAAATCATAGATAAGTATCTCTGCTGTATATAACAAGTCAAGTGTACGAACGTGTAGCATCTCCATATTCTAAATTGGTTAAAACCCGCCTTTGTGCGAGTGTATTGGCATACACTGCATTCAGATTTGCTGTGCAACCACGCGTATTAATTGACAAATATAACTGTAACCGATCAGTTACCGACAAAGAGTTACTTAAATGCACACATCAGTCAGAAATATTAATTTTCAACGCTACAGCGAGATAAAAGGTTAAAGGTTAAAACTTTTTTTTTGGATCGAATCCTTTTATTACGAAGTTGTATTAAGATATCTGATAATATCTGTGCGTAAATGTTTCAATTCTTCTGACCTTGTCTCGTTAATATAGAATATTTATGCTTTATATCCATGTACATTTTGGAAAGGTATAGCCTTTTGACTTTTTGCAAATAATAAACAATAAATCAACTTTTATACCGTTTTGTCACTGTTTGTTTGTTTGTTGGTTTGTTAAGCGTATAATATCATCCATATATTATTATAAATGAAAGAAAAAACTCGAATTTTCCGTCTAACTGTGGATAACTGCAATTTTCCGTATTTATTAGTATTGATGATTTATTTAATATTTCAAAAGTTATAAAGTACGTACCAGCTTTTGAGATAAAACTACACGAATGTACATATATAATCAATCCAACAAGTTTTATCCAGTCAAAGTAATATCGTGTCATTTTGTGAAATGATAGTTTTTCCTGCTTGAAAGAGGAAGTAATTTTATAGAACGGCTTTACAAGAGTTCACTTAAGCAAAGCAAAATAGTTTTATCATATACATAATCTGGTTTATTTTTATTTATGATGTAATCATACATAATATACATGTATAACGTTTTTTGTGATTTATTCAACATATCAGAAATCGAACATTATCCTCGAGATCAAGTTAACTTTCAGAGAGACAAAGCATAGCTTCTCTTGTCCCAATTTGTTAAAAGGACTAAAATGTCACTGCTGATTTATGAGACATGAAAACAGAGACTTGAGTACATATGCAAATGTTGAACCAGTACGAATGTGTAGTACAATTCGGTGTGTATATGAAGCAGCGTCGAAATAAATGTTATCGGGTTAGTGGACTTGCTGTGGAATATGCGCACTCGTTTATACTGCTAGGCGCTTTGCCGTAATTCTTCTGGTATATTATGGTGGTGATTTAGTTCATATAAATTCTCTTTATCACACATAAAGATATCAGAAAGTTTATAATTCTACTGGACAGTTAACTTTTTGATACCCAAACTGTTAGTCACAGTGAGTGGCATGTTTCTATAAAGGATTGCCCTATACATTGATACATTCCCTTTTGTAATTCATCAGATTAGTAAAAATTATGAACGACAAAAGATTATCACAAAAGAACAAACTTGACAAGTCTTGTTTTGTGTATCATTGGTGTTACATGTAACAGAAATGTATGATATTGTGAAAGGGAACGTATTTGAAAATTATTATACATGTATATTTATTAGAGCCAATATATCATTGGCTTTAACAGAAATGCATATATAAATACTGAGAAAGGGAACATATTTGAAAGGGTAATATATATTGGTTATATATAAATACATAAAGGTGGAATTACAGAGTTAAACAAATAATGAACCAATACATTTTTCCCTTGAAATTGTAGCACTTTCTTTTCATTGTTCTTTAACTTTTCCTTATTGAAAGAGGAAGTAACTGAATGCTTAAATGTGCAGGTATGTTAGCTGTAGAGAATAGCGTGCAATAATTGCTGTATATTATAAATCAACACATCAAATTATGTAACTAAGACCATTTAAAATGTCGTGTTCGTTTTCTTACAGTGAGAATTTTCATCATTTTGCAAAACCGAAAATACTGATGTTTTGAAAGCTCTTCCTTTGAACCCTTTGACATAATTTTGGGTTACCAAAATTCTTTGATACAACTTTATTTACTCAGACATCATTAGAAAGAAAGATAGAAAAATTTGCATCCATCTTTAATAACAGCTAAACATCGCTTAAATCTTACAATAGTCGGGCCAGGTTGCATTGTTATTCATAAGAGCTTTAAGTGTCTATTCAAGTGCGTAAATACAGCGCGATTAGGTTCGAACATTTTTAAATCAATGCACACACTAATATAGTGCGCGGAAAGATTGCGTTCTTACATCCAAACATTTACAATTCTTCGTACACACATATACAATGCTTCGTTTTGGGGAGGCTGTGTCCATAGAAATGGTGTTTATTCGTGTCCTATTTTGACATCTATCTTATTTTCATATATTCGAAGGGTCTAAGACTTTTTTCCGGGGCCTCCGGGGCCGAGTGGTTAAGGTCGCTGAATTCAAATCACTTGCCCCTCATTGATGTAGGTTCGAGCCTCACTCGGGGCGTTGAATTCTTCATGTGAGGAAGCCGTCCAGTTGGCTTACGGAAGGTCGGTGGTTCTACCCAGGTGCCCGCTCGTGATGGGGGGGGGGGGGGGGGGGGGGGGGGGGGTCTTCCTCCACCATCAAAGCTGGAAAGTCGCCATATGACCTAAAATTGTGTCGGTGCGACGTTAAACCCAACCAAAAAAAATACCCATTTCCCGTATGCTTACCATATTTTAGAATATACGGAACAAGTATACGAGCATGTTAAAACGTAAATCACTTTATGAATTTCTGGAAACTCATGAGTAAATTTTTTCAACGGCAACGTTACTATATTTCTGATGATCAAATATGATAAAAAGAGTTTGACACGTTAGATAATACCAAGTAATGTTCTTAAAGCGGCATGCCTCCAGATCGCTCGACAACAACAAAAATGTTTTTTTAGATATCTTGAAATAAATGTTATATTTCTTAAGAAGGCTTTAAAACTTAATTACTGACAAACTTTATGTTACGGAAACACATGAGAATTTGCTGTTTTTACTACTTTTTACGATGAAAATCGAAAAGCGTCTGTCATACTTTTACTCCAGGTAAACTGTCTCGATTATAAATATCTATATTTTGAAGTCATTATTCACTACTTCAGCTGTGAGTATAGCGCTATTGGTTACGACGACGGGAAAATGTCTTTATTGCCGCGGCGGTTCGGGGTTCGATTCCCGACGCGGTCATCTTTTTTTCTTGATTTGAAATTTCTAAAATATTTTAGAAACAAAAATCCATATTCTAATGTTCATAATATGACCAAACTTCAATTTGAAAGAAAGATTATTTTTTAGCCAAATCTGGAGGTAAGTGCCTTTAAATGAGCTTGAAAAGTTTGACATTAAATAATACCAAGTAATGTCTTAAAATCAGCTTGAAGTGGTGTGCGAATCTCTCATAAACGCGCATAGGACCTGTACGTTTTTTTCGCCATTTTATAGACCATACGTTCATTTTGACTATGAAAAGTTTCCTAAAAGTCTGTATTGCAGACAACTTCTGTTCGCAAAAATGCCATCGAAAGTTTTATTTACATAGACTCTTGAAAAAATAGTATTTTCAAATCAATCTAGCAAAGTACCTTGCACACGACGCTTTCGTTTTTATTTGCAGGTGTTTCTAAGTATGTTCTGATGTTTCCAAAAATGAGCATTTGATTAAACTCTGAATTTGTTGAAGATTTTATATGAACGTGAAAAACGTTCTTGATGACATATATGAGGTCTGATGTAGTCAAAAGTGTCCCTGAGATGTTTACTATTGTCCATGACATACACTTGAGTATGTTTGAGCATGGGTGACATTTTTTAATAACACAGCACTACAAGGAATCTAATTTCACTCAAAAAGACGAATGTCATTTTGAATAAAAAAGGCTTATGGTAGGTAAGAGGTAAGACTTCATTCATTAAGTTAACTAACTGGTTATTTCGTGTATCTATCTCATGAAAATTAAAATACCGAAATATCCATTTTGAGAATAAATATCAACTCAACCATGGAATCATTATATTTTGATATTCTCAGATCGTTCAGCACGGCTTTTATGTCGCGTTATTGGTACTGTTTAGTTTCTTAGCTTAAACATTTCGGCCTGGGTGGTTCCAATATCCCCGCTTTCATATATTTGGGTATTGTATAATCAACTCTTAGATATGGTGCCTGCTTTTTAATCTTGTCTTTTGGCAGTTCCTGTGATATACAGGCTATATAACCTTGGATCCCCTGTCTAAATTCCAGTTTGTTTAGTTCTGCCCATTGTTTTCTCGTTTAGGGCAAACCCATTATTTTAATTGGCTCAAAACGCCGCTTTTCATCGAAATTCCGCTAGTGTATCATTGAAAGTTCCATGTGCCGTATGAACACATCTGCGGAAATCGGTTTTTGTACTCGTAGCATGTGTAAATCTTGAGTTCTTCTCAAGCCGGGGCTAGAGGGCGAGGAAGGTAGCATCCATTTCCACTACTGTCCAGGCTGGACAGGCTGAATCAAACCGAACCTGCAACATCTTTGTTTTTGTCGTGTTGAGCGACCTGTGAAGTTTCCACTTTTTCTATTTTGGTAACTTGAACAGAGTGGACATGTTATCTAGAAGACAAAGAGCTCATTTTTGCCACACTAATTATTGTAAAGGCACTATATGATTTGAAGATATTTGGCCAACATAAGTTGATAAAACACCATGCTTTTAATACAAATACTCATTGTAATACTTTACTTAATATCAGTAAGGCGAATAAATTCTAGATATGTGAAAAGGTTTGTTCCCATACAGAATCCTTTGATAACAAGGAAACAGAGATCAAGGCAAAACGTTACTCGGACTAGTAACGTCGAAATCTGTTTGTTTGTGTTTGGGTAATCCGAGTAATTGTTAAATTTCACCACTAAGACAACATAATGTTATTTTGCACTGGTTCCGGTACACATCATAACCTTCAAATCCAGTCATATTGGTTAAAACTACATCACTTAAATGACCGATGCACGTTGTTTTATAAAGTTTGTGTGATATTCATATAACATAAGCTTTGCATGCTTCAAAACACAGAATAGTTAACATATCTAAGCTATTCAACTTGCTTTTAATCATCTATAACCACACGCAAGCATACATGTGATTTACTGATCAAATATATTTAGGGATTGTGACACAATTTTAAAAGGCAAATCAAGCCGACAGTAATTACTATCAGACTATTTAGATATTATTTTGTTTTAAAATGTTATAGTTTATACTAAGGAAAGTTATAAATTCATCAATTGTGTACTTTATGTTGTTTAATCTTTTCATGTCACAAAGAGGAAGTAACTGAATACTTAGGAACACCTTGTTATTGTAAGTGCTTCAAGTATACATGGTATAGAGAGCAAGTGTAATCACTGATTTCATTATAAATTTGCTGTCATGTAGTATTTAAAATTAGACGTTTACGTTGTAGTCACTGTTGTAAAAATTCAATATTAGTCTTGTGTTAATACTGTAATGTAACAGCGCACTGCATGTCTTACAAATACTTGATATATGCTACATAAAGGTATATATCAGTCACATTTGAAAAGTAAGGTCAACAACCTGAAAAGAAATATTTGTCATTTTTTCATATATCATTTTAATGAACAATGAATACAAGTAGAGTTTTTTCCTCAAGAACTGCATGTGATTTTGTCCTTGTTGTTTCACAGTCTTTGACCTTTGAATGCGAGGCTCAGTTATTACATTTGCTATAAAATGTAGTGTAACATGTTTCCAATTTTAACAAAGATTAAATTAGATAATTACATTGTTATGATAAAAAATTACTTGACGATTTGTACCTTTTCCATGTACGCGTTATATCAGAACGGAGCTAGTTTAGCATACATCAAAAGTTTATTTTCGTCCCACGTACATAATAAAAGTAATGGCTACTTAAGTTGAATTAAAATACAGTAACGAAATTACATAAAACAAAACGCAAGAGAAATAAAGTAGCACTAAATACGATTTGTATATCTAAAGAAGAGTCCTTATCATGGCACGAGGTACTAAAAGAAACAAAAACATTTAACCATACATAAAAATATAGACACTGCTCGATTTAGACCGTTTTAGTCATTCGGTATCTGTGTCTGAAAATACTAAGGATCGGCATGACAAAGCTCACTATGTGTGATCTTAAAATGTCTTAAGTTATGAAGTATCATTATCCGGATTAAAAATAGAAATGCGCATATTAGAAGTCCTCCCTTAATCAAAGAAAAAACAATACCAAGACGAAGGTTGATATCGTTCTCAAGTTTACACAGACGAATTTGAATTGACAAGCTTTATTTATATTAGTATACTAGGTTCACTACAATTCTAAAAGGCAATAGCACAATGTATTGATTTAATTATATAACTGATCCATTCATAACATCGGGTTTCAGTTGATCATCCGAGTTAACTAGTATTCAGAATACATGACTCTTCATCATAAATGGCTTATCAGATATTGTACTATTATGGCATATCGCCGTAAACGCATGCAGTTGTTTTAAACCCACCCGCAGCCAGTGCTTTTCTAAGATTCTAAGAAATACGTTTGTTCTACGTGCCCATCAACCGCGAAAAATGACTGATATATTATAAGCAAAGGCGAAAAATTTCATTTCAGCTTTGAAATTATTGTGTTGATGTAACACTGCTGTTCTCCTAGACATAAATATCACTTTAGCATTGTTTAATAAACTAAAAAGATAGTACTTACTAGACGCTGGGATGAGACTTATTACGATTATTAAAAATCCATTAATTTCCATTTTGATTCTGTCTGGCCATCTCAAAAAATGAACGGTTTTATGTGTGCGAGGTTTATTTGAAAGAGGAAGTATATCTAGCACTTGAAAATATATTTGCAGACACCGGATATTTTAACTGGCGGGTTGGACGTATTTAAATAAAAATAATATAAGGTATCGTCGGCGGGGATGTGGACTCTATATCATTAATTGATGGTTTACATAGTGGTGTAAAAAAACCCCAATATTTTTACAATAAGAATATTCAAGCGAACACGATGACTTTTAAATATCGTCAATTATGTTTCCTAATTAATAAATTAGTTTATTACAACCTGTAGAACAAAGATATCTTATTTAACGTTTTTATAGACAACCTATAGAGCTTCTGTGTGTATACATTTACACATACCCCTGTTTCTATATCCTCACCTCAACGCAAGAAGTGGATAACTGCTTTGACTTAAAGAAGAACTTATTCGCTTTTTGCGCTAAGGTGACGATATGGACAGTTGTATGAGTGGCTGCGTGCTTTTTTTGAATGTGTTAGTTTTCTTGTTGGATTTTGTCCCTTTTTCAGCATAACTATGAATATTACATCAACAAGTTATGTGTTTAGCTGTATATGTAATACTAAATCCATGTTATGTTATGACATACATTCCCGATGAACACTTACGAATTTGTAGACACAAATTTTACTATACAAGAAAGCCCGTGAGAGTATTTTTCGTTTAGAATAATTAATTTAAAATCTCGAAGAAATCTTATAACACAAGTACTAATAAAGATCCTACTGTATCTCTTGACTCTATATTATAGATGAAAATGAGTAACTTGAAATATAAAATAGTGTTTAGTACTGTTTACCAGTGTTGAGCTTCCGCACCTTTTCCGTTGACAAAGATAAGTCCTTGAAAAATGCTTCACACATTTGACGTATTTTTATTTGCTAAAACAAGTGTTTAAAAGTATACGATAAATATTAATTGTATTTGTTTTGTTAGGTTAAACATCGCACCGACAAAACTATAGACCATATTGGAATTTCCTCATCTGGAAATAAATGAACAATTTAAATTTACGTGCACAGCAGAACCGTCTGGATCACTCATTATATCGGTGTTTTGATGTAAGTACATCTCTGAAATCACTGACCGCAATATTATTAAGCACAACAAACTCCTCTTTGAAATCATCCAGCACAGCATACGCATCTCTGAAATCATACAAGAATGAATATACGTCCCTGAAATCATTGGATAAACAAATACATCTCTGATATCATTTTGCACAGCAATCACAGACAGATATATGACATCACCGAATAGAGAAAACACTTCTCTGAAATCACTGAGTACGACAAAATTTGTCTGAAACACAAAGCACATCAAACACATACCGTACTTTGGGATATTTTCGTCACTGTTAATTTTTCGCCTATTTCGCCACAAATATGAAGTGGCGAAAATATAACGCTCAAAAATATACCTATGTCCGAGATATACATATACACCATATAAACGTTACCACTACAATTATACCTGTTTATCTATATTAACTATCGATTGCAAATACCTGACATCGAGTATGAAAAGATAATTGTTTTTGCATTACCTGTATTGTTACAAAAACGTGAAACCCGAGATTTTCTCACCTTGACCAATTTTATTAAATCTATTGAATACGTGTAGTTGATAATCGCCAGTTAGAGTTTCGATACACTTACTGTACATGAATGCCACAGTGTGAAATACGAACATGTCTATTCCGAAATATTTTCAACCGAAAGAAAAAGAAGTTCTTTTACCAGTTGAAAAAATCAGTAAGGACTGTAATTTACGCGAGTTGTATAATGTGGAATTATGAGAAATATACAATGAACCACCCGGCCGCAAACGTGGGAAGTACAACATTTTATCCCCAGATATTCGTCCTAAGGTGGGCAAATATGCCGCGGAAAATGGTACACCAAAAACCTTGGAAGTTTTTAAAAAATTGAATTTGTAACGAACAACTGTCAGAAGTCTTAAAGACTCTTGTGTGAAAGAAAAGTCTAAAAAGCGTAACCTATTCGAAGGTGGTGATGTTACAGCATTACCTCAGGCTAAGCGCGGTAGACGTTTGTTACTGTGAGACATTGATATAAAAGTACAAAATCTAGTTACTGAGATTCGTAACAGTGGTGTTTTAGTCAATTCTCGCATAGTCATGGCACTTGCTAAAGGTGCCGTTCTGGCATAAGATCGGACATTACTATATGAAAATGGAGGACATATAAAGTTAATTCGGGACTGGGCATTTTCTATGCTAAAACGTAAGAACATGGCGAAACGCCGGGGAAATACAACGGCCAAGCCTATCATTGCAGACTTTGATGAAGTGAAGAAAAAATTTCTAGATGACATTAAATGCTTAGTGACTAAATACAACATTCCACCTCAGCTAATAATCAACTGGGATCAACTGAAATCTTTGAGTACAGTCTACACATCTGTGAAATCTTCCAGCAAAGCAAACATACCTCTAGCATAATTGAGCACCTCAAAACATATATCTGAAATACTGAGTACAGCAAAACCCGCCTATTTGTCTGTTTGTTTGTTTATGGTTTAACGCCGTTTTTCAACAGTATTTCACGTAAGGCTGGCAGTTAACCTAATCAGTGTTCCTGGAATGCCAACTTCCCTACATGAGTCAGAGGCGGAGGACGAACGATTTCACAAAATCTCTTTTATCAAACCGTCAAGGAGAACATACGCCCTACCCGGAGATCGAACTAACGACACCGCGATCGACGGTCACCCTATCGGGCTAAGCGGTCGCGCTGAGACACCACCTGAGCAACCTTCCAGCGACTGCAGAGGAATATACAAATGACAGAGAGCTTCAGACATTCATCTACCGTATACATATTCATTAAGTTAAAAATGTAAAAGAAGGAACTAATGCTCGACATAATATTCAGAATTAAAGCGATCAGTTAAGTTTCTGTACGAACGAAACAATGTCGTGAATGGCAGATATAATTGTACATATTAAAGCAATAACATCTTTAAACAGATCCTTTGGAAACATAAAGTGCAACCGATCAAATAATAGCAGACTCGGTTTAATTGAGTCTGTTTATGAAAGATAATGAATACCCGCTTAAGTGGGATTCTATTATAGAAACCATACTCCCAAAGGACCAGACACTGAATCCAAGTACGGGGAGAAAAATGTGGATAGTTCACAGCAAAACAAGTGGTTTAAGAAGAGTACGAAGTGTCCACTTTAAACGCATACATGTAGATCCCCCCCCCCCCCCCCCCCTATTGGTGGAGACAACTTGAACATTTTTGGTAGAGAGCAATTAAAGTAATTCAAATGTTGTTATAGTTACCTTCCGTTACAATTGCAAACTTGGTTCATTTACCTAATAGATATGTTTTAATTTGTTTAAGAACCTTTATTCTTCAACAGTTAAACACGTACGTTATTTCAATATAATTATCGAAACCCACTTAGTCCTAGCGTTCCGTGTTGGGGTCAGAGTTTATAACCCTCATATGGTCATGGAAATTATATTACTGATAGTAGATTGGGCTGAATTAAGAGCTTGATAAACAACACGTTTTAATAAAAACGTGAATAAAGATAAACATCAGCATACTGAACATATTTATTTTTCCACGGTTTTTATAAAGGAGACAAAAAAGTAGAAAGATAAAGGATAAATCGGGTAAATTGTACACTTGAAGCAGTTAATACCTTCGGAGAAACCTCTTGGCAATATAAAAATTTGTAAAAAATATATGTCAGACAAAACTTGGGAAATGACTAAATGAATTAATGTTTAATAAAACTAAACTGAAACAGCACAACTCATAACCAGGACCACTTCTGTATTGTTCCGTGTTGTATGTTATGTGGAAATTTAATTGAACATGACGGAGATAAACATCTTGACAATAATAGTTATGTACTTGAGGAGAAACACAATGGATAATATTTGGAAACAATACACACTTGTCATTAATTCCATTATTTATCTAGTCCATAAAGTGTATACTTGGAAATGATTTTCTCGAGATTTATTGTTGGTACTATGTGATTCATTGAAACAAACTGATCTCATCTTTGTATTACTAGATGTGATATAATAAAAGGACAATTCAGACTATATTGGACACAGTAACTATAAAGTCTATAAGTATGTTAATATCAAAATTAAAAGGTAAGAAGAGAAACAATGTATATGTTACACACAGTTTCAGTCTCCTTTGTTTATTAGGGAAATAAATCGAATCGTGCTAGAATTATAAACAAAGAAGGCCATGACATATGACGTTATCGCAGTTGGTACGTCCCAATAACTACGTCATAGCATCAAACGTCATAGTAGCGATGAAAATGAACACGACACAAAACAGGCCAATATTTGGTGGTAGTCTTCAATGATGTAGATAGAAATCCTTAATGTCACTTTTAGAATCGAAACACATAATTGTCGTTCAGATGCGTGTTATTTTATCACTGAACGTCACCCACTTAATAAAATTTCTTCGCGTCTTAACTCCAAACGATATCTTAATACTTTATATAGCGCCCCTTTCGTGACAAATTCATCTTCTACCAATAAAGATGCAGAGCGATCTTATCAGAAGGACTGAGTGAAAGAAAGCCCCGAAAACATAGACTCTGAGAGAATTCTTTTAGGTACAGACATTTCCGGCTAACTAAGCCTGGTTACTTGTGCTTTTAACATGTCTGTCCAGTGTGTAGAACTGATACATACGAAGCAATCTTTCCTTTAAAGAACCAGTACTGGCCACTTTTTTACAATGAAATCACTGTTTGGGGTATATTATTTTCTTAAGTAACATTAAATTATATTGCAAAGCAAGAAGTGATAGTTGAATATTGAAATTACAATGCGGAATTCCTCGACTTCATGCCATGTCTTTTGTTTCCATCGCGTGTTAGAGATTCATCTGGCGGGGATTACCTTTATTTACACTGGCCCATGTCTTTGGAACATGAGGGGAGTAAGAGTGAGATTGGATGCGCACCATAAACCGATTAAAGCTCCCCATTTTCGTTTTGGAGAGGCTACGTTTTCGGAACATGGCATTCCCTGTTTGATATGTGTCCTTCTTTTTTTACATACCTCATGTTGGTAGTGAAGCTTCCAAACTCAAGCAAGAAGTTGTTGAGAAAATGCACGCACAAGATATGCGCATTCGTCTTTCTGTGATGTTCCGTGAATCTGACTTATCAATGGGTTGCTGAGAATTACTCCGGACAAGAACGGCGCTATAGTTTATTAATGTCCAATAATCAAGCGGAAATAACCTAAGGAAAGTCATCGAAGCGGAACATGAGTTGTGAGTGTCACAAAAGCAGATGTCGGTGTCATTTTCCATAAGTAAATATGTAAATTGCATATAAAGTTTTAAAGTTATATCTTTAATGTACATGTGTATTATTCTGAAATATTAGGTGCCACAAAATACCTTTTAAACAAATATAAACTCGTACAGACAGAAACACCCTGACAAATGTTTCCGTAGTGAAACCGGAGGATTTCAGCACTGAAAATACCTATGTTTAAGTCATTATCCTCCCTTGTCAGTTGATATGTCGAATACAAATCATACGGACAAATGGTTTTCTCCAAAGACGAAACAAAAGAAAACACGATTAGGACGTTTTTTTCGTTGCTTTTTTGTGTGCTGAATTTCTCGTTGCGTAGTTAATTACACTATGTCTTAATCGGAAGCATTTGTTTGTGTTTGGAATGGTTACTAACAGTAACTGAGACGATTATCACTGTGGTTCTTTTCGTTATCATACACCTATATACAAATCATATTGGGGCTTTACTTGAATAATGAATGTTCTCCCGTTTGTCGTGTCCGCTCAATGCCGTAACCGCTGGGTCGATTTTTATAGAACTAACCTCACTTGTTGACATCACCACGACGGCACACAGAGTGCACAGACAAGGACATCAAGGTCAAAGTCACAGATTTAGGTCCAAGATCAAATAGCTTATCTACGTGTCCAATCCATATCTTTCCCCAACAAACTGAATATTTTCACACACCTAACATCAGGTGTAAACCTTATCAAGAAAAAGTGCACAGCATACAAACCGGATTTCTAGCTCCAAGGTAAAGGACACACATGCAGGCCAAATGTCGAAGAGCTTAACTTTGTGCCCAGTATGTCCCTTCTAAACCAGCTGAAAGATTTTCGTAAAATTAGCATCAATCACTTACCTCATCAGGACAACTACAGCTGGACACAAGGCCGGCTTCCACAGATATGGAAAGAGGCAGTCATGATCCCCATCCACAAGAAAGGGAAGGATCAAAAGAAGGCTGCAAGCTATCGCCCAATCAGCCTAATCAGCTGTGTTGAAAAGACCATGGAGAGGTTTGTGAATGCACGCCTGAAGTGGTATATGGAGACTTACAACCTATTCGCAACGCAACAAGCTGGCTTCAGACAGTTCCGCTCCACTGAGGACCAGACCACTTACCTATCACAAGAGATAGAGGACGCCTTCCAAGAGCAGAAAGTCGTGCTTACAGCATGGATTGATCTTCAGAGGGCATTTGACAAAGTCTGGACTGATGGACTCCTCGTCAAGCTAATGAGGACTGAAGTAGGAGGTCACATGCTGAGGTGGATTAAGTCATACCTCCACAACAGGAGAGCAAGAGTCAGTTTAGAACATGCCAGTAGTAGGGAGTTCCTGTTGCGTCATGGTGTCCCACAAGGCGGAGTCTTATCCCCTACACACTTCTTGCTTTTCATCAATGGTCTGGTGTCTGAACTACCGAAAGGAGTTAAGGCTGCTCTCTACGCTGACAATCTGGTGTTATGGTGTAAGGAAGAATATGCCACTACAGCAACATACAGGATGCAAGAAGCTATCAACAAGCTTTCAGCTTGGGCTGAAGATTGGTGTGTATCGATCAATACAGAGAAATCGTCCACCACACTATTCTCCGTGTCGTCAAAGCAGAGAGCGGGAAAAATCAAGATGGGAAATACTTCGCTGATTAAAGCAGAAGAGGCAAAATACCTTTGAGTGACCTTTGACAAACGGCTAACCTGGAAGCCCCACATTAGTCAAGCAGAAGGGAAGGCCTGTAGGAAGCTTGCCATGATGCGCAAACTTGCTGGAACAACGTGGGGAGCAAATGAGCAAATACTCAAGACAGTATATCAGGGAACAGTGAGACCCCATTTAGAGTATAGCTCAACTGCCTGGTCCACTACTGCTAAAACTAACCAACAGGCTTTAGATAAGGTTCAGAACCAAGCATTGCGGATCATGACAGGTGCTACAAAGTCTACACCAATCTCCTTCATTGAGAATCTAACAGGCACACAGCCGTTACAAGACGAAAGACATGCAAAGGCTCTGCTTCAAGCAGAGAAGTTCAGGTCTTTTCAGGATCATCCCATGAAAGCCAAGCTAGATGGCTACATAAAAAATTGGCTCAAACGTAGCAGCTTCGTACATGAGGCAAAGAAACTCAACCGACAGTTCAAAATTGAGCTGAGCGGACCAACGACTCCTCTAGGTAGTGAAGACATTATAAACCCACTAGTGAATGATCTGTCCTCAGTGACTGTGAGAATTGCTGTTCCTCGTCTTGACCGCGGGAAGCAAAAGGATGAAGGCATTCGGAAGAGCCTCACTCTTGCTACGATCAATGAAGACTATCCTCCGGAATCATGGACTCATGTTTATACAGACGGATCAGCCACATGCGCCGTCAAAAATGGAGGAGCATGAGTTTTCAATACCCATCTGGCAAGAGAGAAACACTACATGCAGACACAGGAAAACACTGCAGCAGTTACAAGGCAGAGACTGAAGCACTCATAAAGGCCGTCTCAATGGCTGAAGACTCGGCGGAAGAAAGCTCCTCAGTCGTCTTTCTCACAGATGCACTGTCTGTCATGGAAGCTCTGGTCAACAATAAAGCTCCGCAGCTAGCAAGAAGAATGCAGAGCCTGAGTACAACCTGCAAAGTAGCACTTCAGTGGATTCCATTCCATTGTGGACTTGCAGGCAATGAAGAGGCAGACAAACTGGCTAAGCTAGGAGCTCAGTCAGAACAACCAACAGAACCTGTGAGTTACAAGGAGAAAGTCACAATCATCAAGGCACTAACGAGACCAAGGATGGAGGAAGATGCTTTTCATCTCCTTGATCGGTCTGAACAAGTGATGATGGTCAGGCTCCGCTCAGGGCACAACAAGCTCTATGCTCACATGTACAAGAATTACAGACTGGCATCATCACCAACTTTTTCATGTGGTGAAGAAGATCAGACTGCGGAGCATATACTTCAGAAATGTAAAAGGCATGACCAGGAGCGAGCTTCGACTTGGCCGATAGATACCTCAATCCACCAGAAACTGTATGGAGGCATTGAGGATCTGCGGCAAGGTAAAAAGCTAGGTCACCATGTCAAATCAAAGGAAAAGCATGTAAACACTCTAAAGGCCACATGCATGACTACATCTTCATGAAACTTGGTCAGAATTTAATGTTGGTGATTTTAGGTCAGGGAAGAATCTGGGTAAATTGGAGTCAAAAACTAGGTCACCAGGTCTAATCTCAGGAAAAGCTTGGAAACACTCTAGAGGCAACATTTATGATAATATCTCTGTCAAACTTAATCAGAATGTTAACCTTGATAATTTTTAGGTCAAGATCGCATCTGGTCAGGTGGGGTCAAAATCAAGGTAACCAGATCAAATACTAGTAGTGATAACGCACACACGCCGGGAATCTGTCTTTGCGGATTTGGTCGTTTTCATTGCTAGGCCTTGCTCAATGCACTTCCGTTGTTTTAAAAATGGCGTGAGTTGTACCTCGTTTTGTTTCAGTATGATCGGCAAATTCCGAAATTTATATCAAAAGCTGTATGTTATTTGGTAAGTATAAATGTATGAGAAATGATTATCAAATCACAGCGGGTAGTCGTGGGTAGGCATTAGAGATTTTGCCATACTTAGAGTTAACAGGCACTATATATTATACATACCAAAATTTATGACAAGAGGGATGATTTTAATTTCAGTATTGTAAATCTTCCCCATTTGGATGGGGATGTACCTCAGGCTACATCTTATGGGGTATATATTTCTCAATTAATTCGGTTTGCCAGAGCGTGTAGTCATGTCAAGCATTTCAATGAACGTAATCAATATATTACAAGTAAACTTCTTCAGCAAGGCTACCGTTATTACAAATTGCGTAAATATTTTGCTAAATTTTACTATCGCAATTCTGATTTAGTTTTAAACTTCAATAGTAAATTTAAAGACACTTCTGCGAGAAGGTATTTCTAAACCCGTCGTTTTTTATGGGGATGTAGTTTACAGACTTCGTAAGATCTTGGGTCGTGGTAATTTTCCAAATGTATTTGGTAAAATTATAAAACGTTTTATTAAAAGGGGTTACGACCCAACTGTTTTGAGACATACCGCATGTTTAGTGTTCAACCCGTTTACAGTTGGACACTACGCTTCCCTCTTTGATTGTGTCTGACGGAAGAGGGGGAGGACTCTATGATAAGCAGTTTTTAAATCCTACCAGGACTGAACTGTTTTGATATCTGTCTTCTGTCCTGTTTCGTCGGGCCCTTAAGGGTGTTTCTCTTGTTGCCCTGTCTTCTGAAAAGGCATTGAGTACGTTTTTGGTTCTAAAGGTTTACTTTTTATATATTTATACACGAGCATTTTTGTGTTTTACATGCCATGCCTTTTTGTTTCCATTACGTGTGTTAGAGATTCACCTGGAGGGGATTACTTTTATTTACACTGTCCCGTGTCTTTGGAACATGGTGGGGGTAAGAGTGAGGTTGGGTGCGCACCATAAACCGGTTTAAGCTCCCCAGTGGTGTTTTTGCGACTGACCGTTCCAAGGCGGAGCCCCACTGTGTTCCTTTGTTTGTTCGTTTTGTCCTAATGTGTTGGCTTTTGTGTGTGCGCGCGTTTATGTGTGTGTGTGTTTGTGGTGTGCGCGTCTGCGTGCTGTGGGTTTCGTTTTGGGGAGGCTGCGTTTTTGGTACGTGGCATTCCCTGTTAGATATTTGTCTTTGTTTTTTTCCTTTGGTTTTATCTGGTGACCTAGTTTTTAACCCCACTTGACTCAGATGTAAAGTCACCAATAGATTATCTAGATTAATATTAAGTTTCATTACGATATGGTCATAGATGTGGCCTCTAGAGTGTTAACTTGCTTTTCCTTTGATTTGACTTGGTGACCAAGTTTTTGACCCATTTGAGTCAGATTTGAACTCGACCTAAATATCACCGAAACACATTTTGAAAAAAAGTTTCATTAATAAATGGTCATAAATGTAGCCTCTAGAGTGTTAACTAGGTTTCTTTGATTTGACCTGGTGACCTAGTGTCATTCCACACGGCCTTGCTAAGCTGCTACAGAGTAAGAGGTTTTCCGTCCTGACCTTTAACCATTAGTTGGATAAATTCATCATCAGAAGAGGTAGCTATCACATCCAGTCCTTGGTCAGTGCATGCTTTCCTACAATGTTCAAGGAGATTTCTATTTACATCCATTGACAAACTATATCCTCTGTTACAGTACATAAATGGTACTGCATGCGGTAACTCTATCCAGGTCTGCAAGTAGATACACAACGACCTGAGATGCGTATTTACGTTGAATATTGTATGCACTCTTCGTTGAAGACTTTGCTTTCAAAAGAGATTTAGACAAATCACTGTATTCATACTCTTTATTCGAGTCATCTGCCACGGTAGCAGTGTTTTCAGTATTTGTGTTTTGTTCAGCTTCAACGGAAGGAAACTCCCCAACGAATATACACTTAGACACGTGATCTTTCAGGTTTTGTTATCCCCCGACGAAAGTCGGAGGGATATAGTTTTGGCGTTGTCCGTCCGTCTTTCCGTCCTTCCGTCCGTCCGGAGCCATATCTAGGAAATGGTTAGGAATATTTATTTAAAACTTCATATACATGTTCACCACTATGAGTTCTTGCGGCCCGTCAAGTTTCAGTCATATCCCATTCAAAATAAATTCTTTAGTCAGGATCAAAGTATCATACATTTATTATGTACTCTTTAATTAAACATTTGTTTTCTGTTAAATTGATTTTGACTAATGAAATTATTGGCTTCTTATTAACATCCTCAACTTTTTTCCGGATATATTTTTTTGCCATTCCTCACCACAAACCCTTTCGGCGGGGGATACCAATTCATCGAATTTGCTTGTTTCAACTGCTTAGATTCATTTGAAATCCTTGTCCTCCTCTTTGGGATATCTCTTAAGTACAAATCGTCAATTACGTGTTGAATTTGTGAATATATTTCTTCACTTTTTGGAACTATAAATACAGTGGAACTTTCAGGAGTCCAGCACATATACAGTGTTCATTTTTCTGCACACGTTACTTTCTGTTCATACAGTGTTTGAGTAATACACCTCTCAGGAACCTTATACTGCTGTCTGGTGGTAAACTGGCGTTCTACTGGTGCTTTCCCTTCGAAGGTATATATAACAGATGATGTTGAATTGTCTCTAATGCTGCCATCTGGAGAGACTATAACTCGATCTTCGAGGTAATAACCCTCTTCCCAGTATGTCATGTAAGGAAAAAAGGCTGGTAAAACGACGCAAGCTAATGTCGCTCTCTGGTTAGTTTCAGAATCTACACCATGTTGCATTGCTTTTGCCTGAACCTCATTTGGTCTTGGTTTTTCTATGTTACTGAAAACACTGTCAAAATGATCATTTTGTTTTTTAAGTCCATCACAACCCTCTGCGGTATAGATAGAACTTCCTGTTACTTTAACATTTTCTCTAGCAGAGTGCCATTCCGGAGATCTCTGTTTAATCATACTTGGTGACAGTTTATCTGTGTCAAGTTCAGATATCTTATCAGTTACAGGCTTTAGGAGTTTCACATTTCCTTCATTCCCGATGATGACTTTTTTGATTTTGCAAATAAACTAAGAGCGCCATGCAAAAACGCGCTGCATTTGCAAATTTCCCACTGAACATCAAGAAATACTGAAATACAGTTCTCTATCTGGTATGACGAGGTACGACAGGTATCCATTGCATACTGTAATGTCTTTGCCAGACGGGTCTTTTTCTATTCGTTCTTTATACCTGCACATAGCTACTGCCTTTGATTGTCGCAGAATTCGCATTTCTCTTAAGAACTTAGATATAACACTGAAACAAAGTTGTACTTTAACAGTTAGTTCGTCCTTCATATTTTGGCCCAATTCACGCGCCATCTCGATGTTATGATTGGATAATTGTAATGTGTTTAGTGTTTCATCGATAACTTTCAAGTCATTTTCAAGGGCGTCTCTTTTTCCAGCAATTGGTTCGATGGCACGATGGTGAAAACGCGATGGTACGATGATGAAAATGCGATGGCACGATGGTGAAAACGCGATGGTACGATGGTAAAACCGCGATGGTACGGTGGTGATAACGCGATGGCACGATGGTGAAAACGCGATGGTACGATGGTGATAACGCAATGGCACGATGGTGAAAACGCGATGGCACGATGGTACGATGATGAAAACGCGATGGCACGATGGTGCGATGGTGAAAACGCGATGATACGATGATGACAACGCGATATTACATCGACATTTCACCATCGTACCATCGCACTATCGCGATTTCATCATCGAGCCATCGCGTTTTCACCATCGTACCATCGTTGTTTCATCATCGAGCCATCGCGTTTTCTTCATCGTACCATCCTGCATCGCGGTTTAGCTTTAAATAAAAAGTCACGATTGTCCAAACGGAACACCGTACTTTTTACTGTGTTGTTCGTAATTCTTTAGTGTGTGGGAATACGTGTAATTTATTTCTACACCATTTGCCTGCGCAGGTATGTTTTTACAGTGTGTCTATTCATCTGAATGGTGCTCGAATACTGGCCGATATGAAAATGTGCCATTGTCAGATTCGGTAGAAAAGCTCCTTGCACCACGATTTGCATAATATTTTAATGAAATTACAGCCAACCTGTAGTAAAAGTGTTGTTACACGGAACGGTACATTCTCCGATTTTCTCCGATTTTCGAAAAAAGTTCTATCAATAAAAATATAAGATAAAATATAAATTTTACTCACGTGTTTACAAGTAGAAACGGGCGATAGCTGCACCTGGGAAATGTCGATAGCTCTTTTCCTTATCACCACAATTTGGTGGTGGCGCTAGCGTTTAGTAGCCGTGGGAAAGTGGTCTTTATTTTTACCTACGGCCTGTAATGAAAAAATTACAATATAAGCTATTTATGGTAATAACAAAAAGAAATAACTAGTAGGTGTTTTTGTCACAAAACATATGTCTCCTCCCCCCCACCTCCCCAACCACCATGTATACCTTTAGCTCTGGCGGCCATTTTGTGCAGCGAAGCGGAACGTGTCGGTGATTTGCACATCTAGGCTTGGTACAGATTACTCCTGTGAAGTTTCGTCGAAATATGTCCAGCAGTTTGACCTATGAAAGTCGAACAAGATTTTTCTATTGTTAGTTCTGGCCATTTTGTTCAGTGAAGCGGAACATGCCAGTAATATGAACAACTAGGGTTGGTACTGATCTCTCCTGTCAAGTTTCGTCGAAATCCTGCCAGCAATCTGACATGTGAAAGCCAGACAGGAGTTTTCTATTTATAGCTTGGGCGGTCATTTTGTGATTTTGTGCAACGAAGCGAAACATGGCGGCGATACGCACAACTAGACTTGGTAGTGATCACTCCTGTGATGTTTCGTCGAAATCCAGTCAACAATTCGCCTGTGAAAGCCGAACAATTTTTTTCTATTTTTTGCTCTGGCGGCCGTTTGTAAAGCGAAGCGGAACGTATCGGTGATGTGCACAACTAGGCTTGGTAGTGATCACTCCTGAAATTCAGCCAGTAGTTTGCCCTGTGATAGCCGGACAAGAATTTTCTATTTTCAACTCGGGCGGCCATTTTGTGCATCGAAGCGGAACATGACTGCGATACGCACAACTAGACTAGGTACTGTGAAGTTTCGTTGAAATCCGGCCAGCGGTTTGACCCGTGAAAGACGGACAAGATTTTTCTATTTATAGCTCTGGTAGCCATTTTGTTCAGTGAAGTGGAATATACCAGCGATATGCACAATAAGGGCTGGTATTGATCACTACTTTAAAGTTTCATCAAAATCGAGCCAGCAGTGTGAACTGAAGGCGGACAAGATTTTTCTTTTCTTAGGCTCTCAGACTGGCGGCAGTGTTTTTAGACCGTTTTTGGGGCCGAAAATTGGCCCCATTCCCCTGTCCAAAAAAGTATGTTTTTACCCCATTCCCCTGTCCAAAAAAGTATGTTTTTACCCCTATTTCTGAAAAAAAAAAATCCCTAAAAATGTGTATTGGGGAGACATCATCTAAAACCAAGGGTGCATCATGCCAGTTATGGTGGTGAACATTTATGCCAAGTTACTTCAAGATCCCTCCGTGAATGAAGAAGAAATTCTCTGGACAAAGTCATTCATGTATCTGACCTTTGACCTCTAAGTGCGACCTTTGATCTAGGGACCTGGTTCTTAAGAACGACACTCCGTCTCATGGTAGTGAACATTTGTGCCAAGTTGTATAAAAATCCTTCCATGCATGAAGAAGAAATGCCCAGTACAAATTCATTCTTGAATTTGACCTATGAACCCTAAGTGAGACATTCACCTCAGACCTAGGGATCTGGTTCTTGCTCATGACACTCAAATTCAAGATAGTGAACATTTGTGCCAAGTAACATCAAATCCCTCTAGCATGAAGAAGAAATGTTTCGGACACTAACTTCGAATTCAACCTGTAGGTTCGTTTTCTAGCCGTCCGGTAATCAACTGGTTATATTTAGCAAATTAATTTACCATATTTTGTCTGCAGTGTTTACCTGTATACAAATACCAGTCTCAGTTCAAACTTAAAACTCAATAATTGTTTACTTATTGTTTCTAAAAATCGAAAGTGTGACGAAATCACAGCATAAAGATATATGAATGTAGAAATAAATTATCTGATATGTTTTTAATTAAAGGATATCTAATGGCCATCTTTCACTAAAATATTTTCTACAAGTGTATAAAAACCTCATCAAACGTATTTAACATTATTAAATGTATAAATTAAGTTTGCATATAGACTATATTCATAAAAAGAAGTCATACAGTAATAGCTAATAGTTAAACAAGAGCCGTCAGAGGACAGCAACGCTAGACTATTCAACAGTCTTGTCTATTGAATGAATATTAAAGTTGGAAAAGGGGCATAATTTTTTAGAATTTCAAAACAAGGTTATGGAACCAGTACAATGCATTTTAGCTTATGACAATGGACAAGTGTGTGAATTTTCAATCCTTTCCCATGAGTAGGTATTCAGCTTACATAAAAACTAAACCAAAAACTGCTAAGTTAAAAAGGGGTATATTTCTATAACTAAGCAAAGCAGAGTTATAGAACATGTGCGCTCCATGTCAGATCATGACAGTGAACAAGTGTGTGATTTTGTTTTAATCCATTCACATAAGTTGATACTGAGATACCAGCTTGTATGTAATACATATGAAAATTTAACCAAAAATTTCTATGTCAAAAAGGGACATAATTTTGTAAAAAAGGCAAAATAGAGTAATGGGATCTGCGCAATGTAAGGCAGTTTATCACAGTAAATAAGTGTGTGAAATTTAAATCCATTCCCACAAGTGGTAACTGGGATACCAACTTACATACAAAAGCTTAACCAAATTGGGACGCCGACGCGGACAAATAGATGAATCCAGTAGCTCTATCTATTCTTTGAATATCGAGCTAAAAACAGCCAGCTTTTTCATTGGTCCATGGTCATGGGTCACGTGTAGGAGTCATCACGACTAGATGTAAGCGCGTGGACTTTTTTTTTCTTTTGTTGACGGGGGGTCAATTTTAAATACTTTCTAACAATTTGAAAACACCTGGGCTTTAACAAAACATGTCAGCTTTATAGCTACGGAAACATTTTTAAATTCAGAAAAAAGCACAAAACCCACAGAGATCCGCAATGGAGCAAAGGTATATGGAGATTTTTTGAAATTCGTCAAATCGTTCAAAAGGTCCTTTTTTATATTGTTTAAAATTGTCAGTATATGCCTCGAATGTTAGATATTTCCGTATTTCAAAGCTGCTGACCTAGATATTTCAGAAATCATTAGTTCCAAATGAGTTTTGTGTAATAAATGTTGATTCTACGGAAGAGTGAAAAGGCCATCAGACGCTAATACGTTTTATTACGTTACAGGCGCGCAAAGGATACTGGACTACGGTGGTAGTGTGTGGAATCCATCATTGTGGCAACGTTAAATGTCGCAACGCCGCTAAATGTCGCAACCACCGTTATATGTCGCAATGTTGACGTTAAATGTCGCAACCACCGCTAAATGTCGCAAAATCGTCTGCTGCTAAATGTCGCACCTTTAACGTTAAATGTCGCAAAAATTTGCCCACCGTTATATGTCGCAACACCAACGCTAAATGTCGCACAGCAAAATAACAGTTAAACAGTCTTTACAACTTAGAGGTAAGATTGGGTAATGCATGCTTGCATGCATCAGTATGCAATGTGTTGATTTGGGAAGGGCTGAAATGAACTTTCACTCTAATCTGCACGTTTGCTTTTCAGTGGTCCCGCACCATACATACGTTATATATTCTATATCTAAAAGTTTGAGTACTAACGTAGTACTCGCCACAGTACTAAATTTATTTCAGGTCTGAACTATGTAATTCTATGGAGTCCTGTTTAGCTCATGAGATATTAAGCTTGCGCTCCGTATTGTCGCGCGTTGTATAGCATGTCTTGAGTCGACTTGAATTTCGTTACACAACAGCCCGGGGGCCAGAAATTGTTGATGGATGGGGGTGGGGGTGGGGGGACACCAGTTTAAAACAAAAGCGTCACCGGCGACGTGCGGTAGGTAAGGGGTTCCTCTATCCGTATTTGTGGGAAAGTTTTTTATGTACAGGTATGAAATGCTGGCCTGTGGTGCATTTTTGTCTATTTTTTTTAGGTACGTACTAGAGGGGCATTCCCCTTATTTTAGTTGGTTAGGGTTTTTTCCCCTTGACAATTTTGAACTACAGGTATGGAATGCTGGACTTTTATTGCATTTTTTGTTCAAAATTTCGGTGTTTGGGAGGGGTTATCCCTGCCATTTTCGAGGGCTCAGGGGCTCTCCTCGGGAAAGTTTGAAAAACAGGTATTAAATGGTTGCCTCCGGTGCATTTTTTGTCTAAATTTTAAGGTACTGGAGGAGTACTCCCCTCATTTTAAAGGGTCAAGGGTTCTGCGCCATTGGGAATTTTTGAAATATAAGTACAAAATGTTCGCCTCTGGGGCGGTTTGGGTCTACATTTTGAGAAAATATTATTTCCAAAATAGTCGGGTGCAACTTAGATGAGTATAAGTCACTACTAAACCAACAAGGGTGGGGTTGGGGGTGGGTATCGGCTCGGGCCGCGATCCGGGCAAGTTACACAACAGGATGTTTAACTACGCGACACAAAGACTGTAACTGTGTTTTGTACCAGCTGTAGAAAACGAAGATTTTCTATTAATCAGCCACGGATTCTATTTCTTTGTTTGGAGGTTTACATTTAAAACCATAAGGTGACTATCAAGCTTCAATGGCGGGGAAAGATCCTATGTGGCCCTCTGTACATTTTTAGGTAAAGCGGGAATTTTGATATTATTATACTTTTAGTCTCTTAAAATTGTTTGATTTAGTCTCATTCCCCTAATTATCCTACTTTTCCGTCTACCCACACCCCCTCTCTCTCCCCACCCCCTTCAGAAATGTAAATATTTATATTTTCTATTAATTGTCTTGGTGCTGTGTGTTTGTGTCTTAGATTTCTGTGTCGTTATTCACCCCGTTCCCCACCCATACCCAACCCCCACCAACATACAACATCATTACCAAATCGTATTTACTTAAAGAAACCTCAGAACATTTCTGTCCTAAAACACTGGCCCTATTACAAAATAATAAATATTTTTCTTGCGTGACTGTTCAAGCAAGGTGTGGAACTCAGGTGAGCGATCTAGGGCCAACAAGGCCCGCTTGTTGCTATACGTAACAACACTTATCATAAAGATAATTATTTGTATTACATAAACCTGTTAGTTTTTCTTCCCTCAAAAAAGTAAATATACACAAGGAATTGATAGTCACAGTGTCAAATAGGAAGTGCGACATTTAGCGTTGGTGTTGCGACATATAACGGTAGGCAAGTTTTTGCGACATTTAACGTTAAAGGTGCGACATTTAGCAGCAGACGATTTTGCGACATTTAGCGGTGGTTGCGACATTTAACGTCAACCTTGCGACATTTAACGGTGGTTGCGACATTTAGCGGCGTTGCGACATTTAACGTTGCCACAGTCATCAAAGAAAAACATCCAGTTATGGAAAATTTAAAACGTCGTGCAACATTATTAGTACCAGAACTAAAAAGAATGAAATATCAGGATCAGCGTATAGCCTTGAATTTACCAGTGTTATATTGCAGACGTCATCGTTATGATCTGATCCTGTTATTTAGACTTGGAATGATCATGAACATTTTGAAGAGGAAATGTTTGTTGAATTCAATGATAATTTTACTCGGAATACAAATTCAAATTAAAAAAAAAAACAACAAGTGTACGATATCATGTAGATTAAATGTAACGCTGCATAAATGAGTGGAACAATCTGAAGGAAGAGACAGATTGTAGTAACAGTATCAACATTTTTAAATCACAATTAGACAGAGAATGGCTGTCAGATGAATTCAATATACAGTATATTCACTTTCATTAATACTGGAACCAGATACAAGCGTTGTATAGATTCTTGATTGGTGGATTAGACAAGAATTTGATTTACAAGTAAGTAGTAAGTAAGGCCTAAAAAATCGTTTGTTTGCGGTAGCTAAAACTATCCTAAATTTTTGGCCTGACCTTAAATGTTTTTATGGCCTTTGAGATTCGTTTTTACTGTTTAACAAAAAGCTGCAGAACTGCACTGCTTGAAACATGGTCAGTGATATTAGAAATCAACTTACTGGTACTCTAAAGGCTTAATCCCCCTTGTTTGTTTTCATTTTTTGATACAAAAATAACTTCCTAAAGGTCCCATTAAAAAAAAACATAAAGAAAATTTACCGACCTATCTACCCTAATTTAATAGAGCATGTTACCGGAAACAAACAATCTTTTTTGTTAGTCACAAGTAAGTAAGTAATATCTAAAATAATTTTGATCGGATCGTTTTTACCAAAAAGAGTTTAAATCTCATTTTCAAAAGTAACTGTTTTCAAATATAATGATTTTATTCCTAAGTTGAAAATGAATAACTAGGTAAAAATCTTGTATTTAACAATGCTTTCGTGGTTTAAACTCCATATTCTTATTAAATCTATTTAGTTCTAATGTTTGAAAAATCTTTCAATGGTGGATTATGGGGTAATCATTTATTATCCCTGTACTAAAAGAACAAGTAATTAGCGTAGCGCAATTAATTGTTCCCCAGTTGAGAGGATGATCCTCAAGCTACACTGAAAGCCAAATTTAAAAATCACTTAATCAATCCACCCTGACACTACAGAAAAGAAAGTTTCAACATATTAATCCAAATCTTCAGAATTGTGCACGGATTTGAAAACATAAATTCTGAAAGTTTTTTTTTAAGTTTATTGACAAACCAACTTGTGGAAACTTATTCCAAAATTGAGTGATATTGTGTTCTATCTTTCACAACTAAATTGGATAAAAAAAATGGAGAGATAATTTAAGAGATTCCACACAGATATGATCTATCAATAGTGTATGCAAGCAATGGATTAAGATTTTCAAAACTGTAAAAGTTGATCAACCAGTAGTGCAAAGCTATTTTAGACTGTCACTTTCATTCGGATCCCCGCAGAGAAACCAGGGTAATATCTGGCCCTAGCGCTAACAGATGAAAGTATAAGAAGGTAGTCATAAGGTAAAACATTATTTCGAAAAATATCTTGTTATTTTCATACTTGTATTCTTTAATTAATTTTGAATTCTTGATAATAATATTAATTACAGCAAAAATGTGTAGAATCAGTAACAATTAGGAATATAGGAATTGTTTTGAACACAAAAATAAATTATGATCTTACGAATACTGTTTCATTATCATGTGTTGTATTAAATAACACAGTGTTGTTGTGAAGGATCTTTACTAGAAAAACAATTAATCCTATGTTCAAGTTAGACAGGTATTATATTAATCAATTTTAGTTAAATCAATACGTGACTGACATTTGAAGAGCGCACGGGAAATTTGTGCATTCGCGATTGAATTTCCATGACCTTTAACTTCTCTGATATACAGACGTATTTCTTTATTAAATGGTATTTTAGAATTTATGACAGAATTCCATCATATATAACATAAATCATTAATTTAAGTACGTTGGCGCCAAACGTTTTTATACGAGGGTGAAAATTAATTGAGCGCAAGGGAATTTGCGCACTCATGAACCAAAATCGCCATAATTTTGTTAATATTTATTTATCTTAGGTTCTTACAAGCTTTTTTATCGACATTTTGTTTCTTAAGCATTTGCCGCTCGTAATAAATGTATTTACTTGAAAAAAAATGCTTGAATCAATCAACCCTATGTTCAAAAACACAATCATACTCCTTTTGAAGGGTAATCATATTTAAAACATAAATTAAACTTGTCATAAATATCCATACTTCTGATTGGATTGCTCAGGTTGACACGTGTTATCAATGAAAATAAAAGCCATAGGCTTATTCATGCAAAAAAAAAAAAATAAAAAAAATAAAAAAAAAATGGAACTTGAATTTTCTATTTTTTTTTTCTACACGAATGATTAAAACGTCGTATGTTTACATTTAGAAGTTAGAACGAGCGAAAACAACAATGCATTTTCAATACAGCCTAAATTTAGTCAGTCTAATTTTACAGTACGAAACTGGCATTTCCCGATAATTTCGACATTTTTTATTTCTGGCGTTTCTCAAACATTCTCCCGAGTAATGTCCCTTAGCGTAGGTTTAAATGCTGTGTACTCGTACAAATACCGGTTAGAATGTACCATTAGCGGGCTGCGATCATTGTAAATTCTATATTTTGACTTGAAATAGTTTGTTTCACTATTCATACATGAGTTTTCCCTTCAAATGGTAAGTCTACTTAAGTAACTACCCAAGAATACCAAAGTAGTTCCGTTATACCAGTGAAAATACAGAAAATATGTTTCACTGCAGCAAAAATATAGAAAAATATGCTTCACTGCAGCAGTGAAAAATAAATGCAGTGAAAACATGAATTATGTTTCATCAATATTTTCCAGTATTTCATTAGTAAATTCACATCCCGGTAGCTTTTATTTATTTAAAAGCACAAATCTCTAATAATTCAATTAATGAATGGTCATGTATATTTTATCTGTCATGCTTCTCTTTTATGTTGTATACGATGTACATGAATGAGACTGTAATAAAATAATAAAAGACTTATGTCCCGTAATTTATTTGATTAAGACGGACGATTAATCAAATTATCTAATATTTGAAACGTAACAAAATGATAAAGATTGAAAAACATCAATGCTTCGAACTTTTCAAAGAGATGCCGATTTGGAATCAGTCTTGAAGCCAATATCGATGCATGATAAAGTTTATTATCTAACTAAAAAGCCTCTGACTGGAATTACAAATCTTTCAAAATAAGATAATGATCATAAGTCAGTAAAAATTTATTTCTTATGAATATCTACTCTTATTTCGGTCATTCACGTAATCGAACAATATTTCCGTAAGATCGTAAAGTTATATTCTCGTTTGCAGAAATAACTTTTATTTATAAAACGACCAATGAATAACCTACATACATGAGAAGCATAATCTATCTCGTGTTATGTATAGGTTAATAAATGGGAGAGTGGTGCCTTTGAGTGATAATGGCCCTGGCAAGGTGATAATAGCCCGAGATTTAAACTTGTGAACGGACATATGTGAATACTGTAACTATAGGTTAAAACTGGAAACAGACATAGTCGCAAAAACTATAAATTTAAACTTGTGAACGGACAATGTGAAATACTGGAACTCTAAATTTAAACTTAAATATTGTAACTATAAATTTAAACTTGTGAACGACGGGCATTAATGAATACTGTAATTATAAAACGGATAAAGAAGAATACTGAAACTAAAAACTGAATGTTGTGAACGGGTATATATTAATACTGTAACTCTAAAATTAAATTTGTGAACGGACATAGTTTAATACTGTAACTATTAATCTAAACTTGTGAACTTGTAAATATATTTATGATAAACCGTATGTATTTAGCAAGATTTGTCAGCTGTTTCTGATTTCTAGTGGATATTGGGTCTTGTGTAGAATTTTTAGGGATAAGTTAAATTCACTTTTCTTTAAGAATGGGCATACAAGTAAATAACGGAATTCGTCTCCTAAGTCATCGAAGATGAAGAAGGTGTAATGAGCGGGATTTTCAAAAGACAAGTTGCATCCTTGATAACATACGTAAATAACAGCAAAAGTTGATCTTCACCCGATGTACAATTATTGAAAATGACAAATGCACACTTTTTACGCAAATGACGTCGAAATTTCACGTTTTAGCCTAGTCGGAAATAGTTGTGAAGTTGCCGTTTTCGTGGCAATTAATTTAGTTTCGGGGCATTCATTTTATTTAAAAAGTTTGTTTTTTTTCCATTTTATATGATATGCCAGTCGTAAACTAATACTATCTTATAAATTCATTTTACTGTAAAATGAGCAAACAAAAATAGGGGGTCACCGACTTCGTTTTCGCAGTATTGTCATAAAGTTTCCCCTACCCCCATTTTCTCGTGCAGTTTTCCGACAGAAAAAAACATAAGAAAATCATGTGATAAATCAATGAAATACACTTCTACCAGATAAATAAGTTGTAGCCATAAATCTTAGCATATGTTGTTCCAAAATCTGACCTCTACGGAAGTAACGTTTCTTGTATAAATTGGAAGCATGCTTTTTTTTCAAATTTACACAATTACTTTAAAGGCATTTCTCAGCAAAATAACGAAAAATGTCCTTGTCTACCGACTTCGTTTTCGATCTACGAAGTCGCAAATATGATAAAGTCTCAAATGGCGCTATGGGCGGCGTTTGACGTTGCGCATTTTCCCGCTTTTTTCTGACGTTACGCAGACGTATTATTACTAAAACGGCGTATGCTGTTTGCAAATAGATATTTAGCCATTCCGTTTTAAAAAATCTAATACTTTCTGAAACATACTTTCATTCTTGTATTTACAAATAATTATATTACATAGTTGTCTTTATCACGTGAATATATGTGGTAATTTCCGAGTAATCTACATAGATTGTACAATTGCGAGACAAAGTACAAATAAGCAAGTGAATATACATGTAGTCGGAAATAATCTGAATTTTCATTGTATCCCGCGGTAAAAAGAAAGCCGTATTTTTTTCTTTTTCTTTTTTTTTTTTGTTTCGCATGAAATGTTAGGACATATTTCAAGAAGACGTGTTATTAAGTATAATTTAAGGTGCAACTGGCGGTAAATGATTTCTTTTTCATTGAGAATGTAACAATATGAAATATTTTTTATGTACCCCCCCCGCCCCCCCCCCCCCCCACCCATCCACCCATCCAAGTTATGTTTGGGTGGGGCCTGCTTCTATTGGGAATCTATGGTTGCCTGTACGGAAATGCATAATTGGATTATAAGGAAATTCGGAAGTAAAGTAAAATATTCCTCACATAATAATTATGCTTTCTTTAAAACAACTATACATTTCTTCCTTTATTTGAAGTTTCAAGATTTGAAGACCAGGAAAATGGCTGTAGCTTCAACGTTTTTTCAGCTTTAAAAATCAATTTAAATCCAACAAGATTTCAACGTTGAAGAGCAATGTTGATTAAACGTTAACCAGGCTGCACAAATTATGAAACACTTTCTTATCCTAGGGGATTTAACAAGTTAAAAGAAAGATTTATCTCAAAAGTACAATACATTCGTTCAACATTCTACGCCAACTTCTGTTCTGCTCATTAAGAAATATTTTACTGTAAGCAGACACGAAAAACTCATGTATCACTTTGGTAACATCCAGCTACCTTTTTGAAAAAGAAAGGATGCAAAGTTTACACTGACTGAAACTATTTTTTACCTGTCTAAATTCCAGTCATTTTATTACTGCACTTTGTCACTGCAAAAACCTAACATAAGAAGGTTCAATAGTTAAATAGTTTTCCTGTATCAATAGTTTCAGTTAATGCACAATTGAAAAAAAGGTCATCCATTGCTATTGATTTCTCCATAGATGTCCATTATAAAACTGGTTCTGTCAAATGTCAAAACAGTAAACGATATCAATTTAGATGTAATTTTTTAATAAGTTACATAAGTAAACAAAACATGTAATTCTTTAATGGCTTAACCCAGCCATTTTTTACAATTCTCTTCAAACACTACTACCCCTTTGCTGAATGACAAATAGACGCCGAGTGTTAACTGACAACTACCGTTTTAATAAGAAAATTGAAAAGTCATACATTAAGACAGACACTTGTAACATGTTCCAGAATGTCACAAAAGACATTGTATTGCTTGGTCTTTACATAAATGTTCTGATTGTAAACATTATATTTCATCCAATTAGCTTAAATGCCTCACTGACTCTTACAGGATTCCCCGCACATTTTTCAAGCAATTAAAAGCCACATTTCAATGAAAACAACTGGCCATATATATCTGTATATAGACAATTTACAAAAAGATAAAAAAACGTAGCTTAACCCATTTCAGAGTACAAATCTTTACCCCTGTTGAAAGAGCTAATTTTATTAGCCATACGTATTTTGTTCGGGAATAACAATGTAAATTGGTAGACTCTTACGTACACTAAAAGTAAGATTAAACTGTTTAATACAGAAAACTAAGAAAAGTTCAATATAAACTTCGATATATCTATTACTTAAACCACTACAATGAGTTTCAACGTTTTGTCAGAATTATAAACATTTCAGTCTGAAAACTCAAACCCTTAGCCGCAAGACATTGTCTCTAACACATATGCCATATAAATGAAAACGAATACTTACAAAGAATGCTTAAAGATCTAAATCCTATCCTCTAAAGTCCTCAGACGCAAATTAAATATCACCAATACTTTAAAAAGAAACAAGTGTAAAGGTCATCCGTTATATGATAAATATCTACATGTCTTCTCATTCTATTGGCGGTGTTCGTGAAGACTTGAGAAAGCCATTGCTACAGTCAACCTCTGTATACAAAAGGGTACGTGCAGCAAGACCATAACTCTTGAATAGCCTTTTGTCTCTTTGAACTTCTATTACATCCAAACTTGCTTAATTCCTGCAAGCATAGCTGCCGCTCAAACAATCGTTGTGAATCTCAATTACCTTTCTTTTATTTAAGACATTATTGACTACTTTGAAGCTGGCACTAACTTCACAGTAATTGATTTTAGTAAAGAGTTAAAAGATGGATCATGCTCTCTTGTCTCTGCACTATTTAAAGAAGGTATTGACAGGAAAACAGTCATGTGAATTACGAACTGTCCTAAATGAAGGCCACTTTCCTGATTGTGAGTCTCTCAAGCAAGACCTCCATAAATAAGAACAGTTTGAAAAGACCTGTGTCATGGATTTAATCCAATGGATGTAAGGTAATTAGAGACGAAGCATTAACTTAGCTGCATGACCTTGAAGTAGAAACAACAATAATAGCTACAGATCTTTAGAAACCAGTTGATGTTTCAAATCAAAGTTATTGTTATGCAAAATCCACTATTTTGTTGTTTCCATAGATCTCTAGTACCTACTAGAATATCTAGGAACATTAACTTTCAAGTGATCTTTTCTCGCACACAATACCACATGCACCGATTTTCCCTAAAATCATTAGACTCTGGAATAACCTTCCCCGTCATGTCAAATCAAGTCCTAGTCTTAAAAGCTTTATGAATAGTCTGGAATGACTAACGTTATAACCTGAAATGAATGTAAATTGTATTATATTATTAACAAGTACTTATTTTAATGTTGTACACTAATGTTCCTAGTAACGCCTTAAAATAAGCTTGCAATGGTCTTATTTGTTTAGTCAAATTCAAATAGTTCAAAAACAAGCACACGGACCTATACATTTTATCATACCATGTAATAGACGATATGGTTATTTACAACTGCGAAAAGTTTCATTAAAATCTACATCGCAGAAAAAATGTCATCGAATATGTGATTCTCCCGTAGACTCCTATTATGAAAACGTGTGTGATGACCAAATTTCTCAAATCAGTCCAGCAAAAAAAATCAAGCACACGACCCTATCTTTATCATTTTCTAGATATATTCTCATGTTTTGAAAAATCAATTTTGATCCTAACGTGCAGAACAACCTTAAACAAAAGCTAGCTTTAAGCAAAATCTCTGCGGTCACCATAATTGACAATTAGTGTTCTATGCCCTGTCCGCCGTTAGACAGTCAGACCAGATGGCTCCTGCACTCTTTCTTTTTGTGCCGTCAGACCTATGAGATAATAGTCTAGTTTCTCTTATATAGTATTTGTGGCCAATCTGCATGCAAAACAGGACCAGAAAGAGAATGAAAGTTCATCGTAATAAAATCATTTTTCAAAGCTTTACGACATTTGCACTGAAGGTTATATCTCATTTTAATAGCTTTACATTTAAACAGACTGACTCTCTTACAGTTGTGTACATACGTGTTTGAATAGTGTAATGACGTAAGTGTAACCACAAAAAAAGTGGAAGTAAAATGGTCCTTGATTTCAACTCGCGATCGTACGCAGCTTTCAGGGAATTTCTATCTAGTGTATTTTTAAAAGTTCAGTGTACACCACCGTAGTAGACAACGAAGGCATAGTTGTTCATTGATAGTGCCATACTTACGACGTGATGCAAACGTGCTCAGGGTTCACTTTGTACAAAGTTTTGCCTTTTTTTTGGAAATTGTACAAAAACGGCAGTCACTCGTGTCAAACCCTACAGAAGTGTTTACATTAATGACAAAGGATTGCACTTAACAATTGTTTGTAGCTGGAAGAGTACAAATGTGGGTTCCTGTCTCACTGGTTGTTTTCAGTCAAACATGAAAAAATATGGGAGAACTTATTAGAAAACTTAACGATGATAAGCAGCCAGCCATATTTATCCACCGCTTCTTCGGCGAATCCTCTACCCCCGCGGCGTTGGAACCACCGCTTCATCGAAAGCTAATGCAAGTGTGTATAAGCATCTGCGGATGTCTTTAAATTGTTTTTTTTTTAGTACTTGTAACATGTGCAGATATTGAGGTTTGCTCAAATCGGTGCTAGAGGGAGAGCACAGCAGCATGATTTTTACTATCGTTCGCGAACATGTTCAGTCCAGTGGAGTCGAAAACAGTTTCAATTTTGTTATGTTCGGTGACCTGTGGACATTACTTTTCCTTCTAGATAATAGCTATGATTTAATAACCGACATACATTTATGCAAAGCTAAATGGCACTTTGTTAAAATAATGGAAAGAAAACAACACATTTTTTTTTTTGCATCAACATGATTGAATTTGTTTCAAAAGCAATTAAATATATTTTTGCAGGTGCCATGGCTATGTGTTTGTGTGTGTGTGTGCGCGCGCGTGTGTGTGTGTGTGTGTGTGTGTGTGTGTGTGTGTGTGTGTGTGTGTTTTCAGGTTTAACGTCTTTTTCAACAATTTTCATCATATAAACGATGGTGTCTACTTGTAGCAGTGAGCACAATGCCCAATTTCATAGTGCTGCCCCACTGGAATATTACGCCGTATACACGTGCCATGGCTATGAGTAAAAATATTCATACATATAGGTCTAAATCAAACACAAGAAATAGCACCACTTCCCATCGCAAATAATATTAAACCGACCGATAAATAAAACCGTTATAAGGATCATTTGCCGTTATGCTCCAGTCCCTGGGGACCTCCCGTGTGCAAAAAAGTCTACGTGCTAAATTTAATATCAATGTTTAGATAAATGTCTGAAGTGTCAGAAAAGTTAGAGTGGAGTTGCCGCATCATGGTACGTTTTTAGAAATCCAAGATGGCGTCCAAGATGGCCGCCAAAATTATGAAAAAGCACTATTAATCATTTTTTAGTCATAATTTTATGGAAATTCGAATAGTTTTTAATCTTGATGTTCACAAAATATAGCAAACACATTTTGCCACCCATTTAAGTCAATTTCTTTCAATTATTTGTACAGTTATTCAAATAATTGAAAAATGTTCTTCAAAATAATGCGAAAAAATGACTAAAAACAGATGAGGCTGTATATTTTCACTTGTCGTATTTATAGTTTCGGTGATATTTACACTTTTTTAGTTTAAGGTGTAAATATAATTAGTTTTATTTACATTGATAACATTTTTATATTATATGGATGCCTGACTCTTGCTCTTTTATCATTTTAGTGGGTGGGGTAAATGGAAGGTAATCCCAGATTTGCTTTAATTACTGATGGTTTTATGATATTTTCCCAATGTTTCTTGAAAATATATGGTACTTATATGACGTTTGCCTTGATCTGATGCAGGTATAATTTTAATATATACATCTTTGCTTTGAAATTCGACCATGTATCATCGTTGCCATGGTAACAGCTTGAAGAAAATAAGAGAAAAGTGTCAATATATGTTGTTTTGGTGTTGTTTTTTTGTGTTGTTTTTTCCACAAAGTAACCAACCAGTAGTCTATATTTTTATCCAGTGCTAGTACCTAACAATTCAAACTAAGAGCAGTAGAAATTTATATTTTAGAAAATGTGTCTTAATTCTCGGATATTCTAGATAATAGGCCGGGGTTATTGTTATTGTTGTTATTCTGATGAGCTTTGTATTATGAAAACAGTTATGTTAAATAAGTTCTATATGTTATCAAATTATATTTCACAACAAAGTCTTAATGAATAAGTCGAAAAAGAAATCATCAAAAGTGTACGAATACTCGGATGATCAAAAAGTCTGGATAACATTTAAACATTACCACATATTTAGTGACTCGAAGTTGATATAAAAACACTTAAATAACAAGTACATTGTTTATATTTGTGGTACCATAGATTAAAGCGTAAGATTTATTGATAGCTCATGCCAAAAGGGGAAAGGAGTATAATTTGATTTTAAAATATTAATTGTATTAAAATTTCCATTTCTTGAAAATTCCCCTTCACAATAACATAGAATCCAGAAATATAGAAAATCCTTTTTGTATAGTGCTCTTTTCCATTTTGTAATTATCGATGTTTCATCTGTTTTATTGCTCGACAACTTTTAATAATGCCATACATGTATATGTAAATAAAATATTTTATGTAAGTGTGTGTAACAGTAATACAGAAAAAGTAGAAAACGACAGGTCGCCCAACACGACATAAACGAAAATGCTGCAGGCTCAGTTTGATTCAAAAACATACATTTTCCTTTTAACATTTATTTAATTTCTCTAGAACGTTCCTCATTGTAGACATTTCAGTGTTATTATATATTGTGGTCCTTATTAGCCGCCCCTTACTGATTGAAAACCAGTTTCGGGGACTACAAGAATGTTCTTTTCCGTCCGGCATTCTGTCATCTGTCCGTCCGTCCGCAATTTCGTGTCCTGTCCATAACTCTGTCATTCATGAAGGGATTTTAATATTACTTGGCACAAATGTTCCCCATTATGTGACGACGTCTCATGTTCAAAACTCGCGGGCCCTTGGCCGAAAGGTCAAGATCACACTTGAAAGTCAAAGACCAAAAGGGCTTTCTTCCTGTCCAGTTTGTAACTCAACAATCCTTAAAGGGATTTTGATATTACTTGGCACAAATATTCACAACCATGAGTGTCATGCGCAAGAACCATGTTCCTAGTCTAAGGCCAATATCACACTTAGAGGCCAATGGTCAAATTCAATTTTATATTTTATACTGGCTAAATGTAAAGGTGTTACATATTAAGTTACAGTAAGATAAAAGCAATAGTAACAAAGATATGACAGAAAAACAAAGGTTGTCGAAATACTTTAACCTTAAAAATAAGTATATCACCTTGGTGACCTTGACCTTAGGTATAATGGGCTTAGCCCCTACACATACTTTATTTGTATACTTGACAATATTTATGTGATGTTACAGTAAGATACTAATAAACTTTGATAATGTGGCAGTTGACCTCTATACAATCGACACTGTTTATTTTCCAATACAGGTAAATCCAATAATTGCTTTACAATAGATCTGTGACGGATTATCTTTGAACACCCCTTTACTTATTGGACTCAACTGCCACATTATCAAAGCTTATTAGTATAAGCAAAAGTAACGAAGATATGACAGAAAAACAAAGGTTGCCGAAAAACTTTAACCAAGAAAGGTCACGCCGCGGCCGACGTCGACGCCGGGGCGAGTAGAATAGCCCCCCAATTCTCAGAATAGTTGAGCTAAAAATCTATATGATATAGGTCCACACTTTATCAGGTAGGGATAGGTACAAACACCTAAAATTGGATCTAACATGCATGCTGTACCACAAAAAAGTGGTCTCGATTTTTCCCTACAGCCAGTATTAAAAAAGTTACAATATAAGCTATTTATAGTAAAACAAAGGGAAGTAATTCTTAAAACAAGGGTGTCTCATGGTAGTGAAGATCTCTCCATGCATAAGAAGAAATGTTCCGGACTAAGTAATTCTTGAATGTGATCATTAAATAATTGGCCTCTAAGTGTGATATTGACCTTAGACTTGGGACCTGGTTCTTGCGCATGACACTCATGGTGGTGAATATTTGTGCCAAGTGGTATCAAAATCCCTTCAATAATTCTTGAATTACAGACTGGACAGGAAAAAAAGACCTTTTGGTCTTTGACTTTCAAGTGTGATCTTGACCTTTCAGCTAAGGACAAGCGGGTTTTGCACATGGCACGTCGTCTTATCATGGGGAACATTTGTGCCAAGTAATATTAAAATCACTTAATGATTGGCAGGGTTATGAACCGGACACGAAATTGCGGACGGACGGACGGAATGACGGACGGAAAAGCACATTCCTGTAGTCCCCCGAAACTAGTTTTCAACCAGTAAGGGACTATTAAGGACCATAATACATAACAACACTGAAATGTCTACAATAAGGAACCTTCTAGAGAAATTAAATAATTGTTAAAAGGAAAAAGTATTTATGGTTTTTGAATCAAACTGCATGAGCCTGCAGCATTTTCGTTTAAGTCGTGTACGTTTGGTGACCTGTCGTTTTCTACTTTTTCTGTATTACTGTTACAAACAATTCTCACATGAAATATTTTATTTTTATTTTGGCAATTATTAAAAATTTTCGAGCAATTACAAACTGCATAAATGTACTATAACTATTAATATTTTACAATCAAATTATCCTCCTTCCCTTTTTTGGCATGAGCTACCAATACATCTTTCGCTTTAATCTATGGTATCACAAATCTAAGTAATATACTTGTTATTTAAGTGTTTTATATCAACTTCGAGTTACTAAATATGAGGTAATGTTTAAATGTTATCTAAAATTTGATCATCCGAGTACTTGTACACTTTTGAAGAGGAGGATTTTTTTTACTAATTCTATAAGATTTTGTTGTAAAATATAATTTGATAAGACAAAGAACTTATTTAATATAACTTTTTTCATAATACAAAGCTCATCAGAATAACAACAATAACAATAACCACGGTCTATTATCTAAAATTTCAAATATCCGAGTACTAATACGCTTTTTTTTAAATATAAATTTCTACTTCTCTTAGCTTGAATTTTAGGTACTGGCATTGGATAAAAATATAGATTACTGGTTGGTTATTTTGTGGAAAAAAAAACACACCAAAACAGCTAATACTGAAACCTTTTCTCTTATTTTCTTCACGATGTTATCATGGCAACGATAATACATGGTCGAATTTTAAATTATAGATATATATGTTAAGATTACACCTGCATCAGATCAAGGCAAACATCATATAAATACCATATATTTTCAAGAAACAGTGGGGAAAGATAATAAAGTACCAGTAATTAAAGCAAATCTGGGATTACCCTCCATTTACCCCACCCACTAAAATGATAATAGACCAAGAGTCAGACATCCATATACCATAAAAGGGATATTATTGTAAATAAAATTATTGATATTCACACCTGAAACTAAAAAATCGTTAATATCACCGGAACGAGCAGTAAAAATATACAGCAGCATCTGTTTTTTTAGTCATTTTTCGCATTATTTTGAAGAACATTTTTCATTTTTTTCAGTAAATATACAAATAATTGAGAGAAAATGACTTACATGGGTGGCAAAATGTGTTTGCTATATTTTGTGAACATCAAGATTAAAAACTATTCGAATTTCGATAAAATTATGACTAAAAAATGATAAATTGTGCCTTTTCATAATTTTGGCGGCCATCTTGGACGCCATCTTGGATTTCTAAAAACGTACCATGATGCGGCAACTTCACCCTAACTTTTCTGACACTTCAGACATTTATCTAAACATTGATATGAAAATTAGCCGGTAGCCTTTTATGCACACGGGATGTCCCCAGGGACTGGAGTATTACAATGCCCGATTATTTTCAGTCATGTCACCTCAATGGGAATACATCAATAATAGATAATCATAATAGGATGCACTTCATTCTATGAAAAACAGACATCAGATATATGATAGGCATTGTGATAAGGCAAACTTTAATTTTTATAGTCTAGATAACCTGTCCCTTAACTGCTACACAAAGGTACTATTAGTACACGGCGGGAACCAGGCTATAATTTTTATTTCATTCTTCAGAAGGTACAACATACCTACAAGGCATGTATGCAAATGGCGAACTTAATTTAAGAAATTCATAAATGCATGGATATTCAGATGACATGTAAAAGCAAAATGGTTGGACCACAAGTTTAAACATCATCAAAGGGTTGGCCTTTCCAAATTGTCATACAAAGATTACATAAAATGGGCATTGCTTTCTTTATATTCTAATAACATTCAGGCATATGATGATATTTGATATGAAAAAAAAATTGAAAGAAATGGAATGAGAGAAAATTACGAGGAAGAGAAATATCTGATTTTTTAAACAAAATGTGAAAGACAAAAGCCCTGGATTTAATATTTTCCTGTCCAATAGCCACATCGCAAACACAGAGTACTTATTAGATTGCAAGTGGTAATGTTCTTTTTCGATTCAAACTTTATTCTGGAGTATGTTTAGTCATTTTAGAACCTTTTGTCGATTTGATAAAGCACTGGAAATATTATAGTAGCCTTGTAATGTCTTTATTCCTGATACGGATAATTTCATAGAGTGAGAACCGGAGACTTATATGTATGCGTATTGCAGATAAGGGTCGCTTCTGTTCTGAATACATAAAAACTTGAAAATATAAGTAACCTACGTGCTTACTGAGTGAACTCGCAGTTATGTTTAGACTGTTACACATTAGTCACACTACACCGTATAGCGTTAATGGACGTCCAACGTATAACAAAATTTTCAATCCGCTCGTGTCCGTTCCCTTGCGCTTCTTTTCCGTTTCTCATGCGGCGCCAGCGTTCCTTGTCCGGCGTTTGTTCCATCCAGTGGAAGGTTTTGAACATGTTCAAAATTTAGAACGTATACCACCGGACAAAGCTGTTTCACGGCCGGACTATTACCGGACATGCAACGGATGTAACGTATGTTCAACGGACGATAACTGACAAGAACGTTTTGTCAGTTTCGCAAGCGTTCCAGTCACGTTTTACGCGGTACAAGTCCGTTCCTAGTACGGTGATATCCTTTAATTGAACGTTGTTCGTCCTGTATATGTGCGTTAATCTTGCGGTCATAGTGCGTTTCATGCGCCCCATACACCGATCGCGAGATCACCAAGCAGCAGCGGGGAATGCCTTTCGTCACCGGATAACTTTCTGCCGCATTTTTTCCTACACATTTGGCGTCCGTTAACGCTATACGGTGTAGTGTGGCTGACACATTAGTTGCGTAAATGATTGTAATGCATGTCTACATTTCAACTGTTACCACAGTTTTTGATTCTTGTATCATGATACATTTGAAGAAATCTGACATTAGGTGAAAATATATTGGAAATTCAGCAGTTTGAACATGCAAAAAAAACCGTTTATATTTGAACGATTAAAACAATAGAGTGTAAAAACAAACACTTTGGATCAGGACCTAATTCCCTTTCCCTAACACCCCCCCCCCCCCCCCCCCCCCCCCCCCCACCGCCACACACAAACACACACTTTTTTTTAACCCTTTCACCTGTTAACCAATATCTTTGAGAATTTTAACACGAACTTAGCATAAGTGACGATCGTGAAACATTTTTTACAGTTGATGTATGTTTTAAATATGCACGTTAAGCCCACATTGCTTATAAAACTACAAGACAGACAAATGTGAATTTTATATCTCGTATCAATGTTCATTTCAACTTTTAAATTATGACCTACTGTTCTTGACATCTGAAATTCATGTTTCGACAAAGAATCAATAACATTCATAAATCAATCAATTCTTTTTTCCTGGAAAACTATCATGCATAAGGATCCATGAATAAGATATATGCCATAAGCAACCTATTCAATACGTTTTAAAACTTTAATGACCAGGACGGTTACTACACAAGAGCTGTTTAATGTGAAATGATATGTACGTGTTTTGGTTATCTGGGAATGTGCTGTTAAGAGCGAGCATTCAGCGCAAAAGAAGAGTTCTCATCGTCACTTTCATTTTTGTCAGTCCAAGACAAAATTCACGTAAGGTAGAAACGAATTTTCAAAACGCTTAATTTTGTAATAAAACGTGTTCGTTGACAATCTTTAAGGTCATTTTATGGTAAATGTTTACAGATATTTACTTACAGCTGAAAGGTTCGAAGGATAAATGTGGGGGTCCTGACCCTAAGTGTGTATAACTGTAGTCCAGATCTAAATTGTTCCACATTTTAATAGCAGATGGTATACATGATTCTAAATAAATTTCAATAATCGAGAAACTGTAACACCGTAACGGCCGCCAAAACTGTATTTGTTAACTAACATGATGATATATATTTAGTACGTAACTGATTTGGTTTCGTTTGTTAAGTAACACGATGGTATATATAAAGTGTGTAAATATCCAATATACTTGTTTATCACTTTATAATGTTTTAGCATATTTCTTTTTTTTTAATTTCAGTCTTTCCCAAGGTTAGGCAGAATGTGGTTTCAAGTCAAATCGAAATACACCAGGACATACTTTCCACTACACCTTATTGTAACAGCTCTCACGTTTTTCCTTCTAGGTACGATGAACTGATCCTGTTATGTCAAGAGAAACATTTATAATTTACTTGTTAAAATACTGAATTATGCTCAGATTTGTTAATCAAACTTTTTCTCCATATAAACTAACGATATCATCTTCTTAACATCTATTTCATACTTAATACTTTGCTTTTGTCTCCCCTTTTAGGGAAAATAAACAAGAATCGCCAGAAAGAACCCTGTTCTATTTCTCAACTATTTTCCATGGCACTGAAAAAAAAAATGTTTTATTGTATCACATTTATAAAGAAAAATATAATCGTTTGCAAACAAGTGTATAAGACAGACGATTGTAATGTGAAAAATAAATAAACTGATGATATTTGAACATATTCTGATCCTTTATTTGCTAGTGAAATACAGTACAACAAAATTGGAATCAAAACTCGACAACAAAGAAGTATGGATTCCATTGTCACAGAGAAACCTCTGTCAAGCACAAATGAACAAGACCATTCACATCACAATACAGAAGAATAGGAAAGAGGGCATACTTAGCTATTGCAGAGCCACTGGAGTCCCAGAACCATCAGGAGACAGTTATTTGGAACTGATACACAATTCTAAATTTAATCTGAATTACCTTGATATTCAGAAGATAGGATCTACTTTTATGAAACAAATGTTTTCTGTTTTAAGATATGGTCCATCATATGCAAAAGAAAACTTTAGCATACCCCGTGATAAGGTTCATAAAAATTTGAAAGGGCTAAGAAAAAAGTTTCTATTCAACCGCAAATTAGACAAGACGGTGACTATTGTCACGGTACGAAACCCGTATTCAAGATTATTTGCTGCATTTGTTGACAAGGTGTATTTGCCAAACAGTAATAACCTGGTTTCAGATATAATTGCTTATAAGCACAGGCGAAATCGATCTGGTCTTAGTAATTTAAGTGGACTTTCGGTCACTTTTTTAGATTTCCTCAATTATGCATTAGACCCTCACGAAAGGAAAAAGACACTATTTGATCATTATGACCCATGTTTCCCGCGAATGAAACTTTTGATTTGTAATTATAAAAACTATTTTGTTGTGAAACAGGAAACGTTTGAATCAGACATAAAATCCGTTCTGCAATTGCTTGATGTGGATAAGAAAGAGAATGAAACATACAGCATTATCATAAAATCACTTCACGAGTCACGAGTTGAAGACACCATTCCAGGAATAGTCAAAGTTACATTTGGCCATGCAACAGAAAATGCTAAGTTATGATCTGTGCCCAATGTAGCTGAAAGGCTATGGAAATCATTTCAGATGCAGGGTTATGTAAGTAATAATGTTCCCTTTCCAAAGAATCATTTCAACTCTGAACTGAAATATTCGAATTCAAGTTACATTTCAAGCGTTTTCATAAATGCAATGAAAGAAGGCAGGTTGTCTCGGAATGAAAGTATGGAACAAAGACAGGAAGCTATGATAAGTGCTTACAATGGACTACCCGAAAATGTTTTAAGAAAAATACAAGATGTATATAAATGTGATTTTAAAGCTTTTGGATATAATATAACAGTAATTTAAAGTAAGGATAAAATGGTGACTTTAAATGGAACCTAATATTGGGGTCATTTCCGCACACAAGATTTATCAAGAGATTATCGTCCTGTTTGAGGGTTAATATACCAATAAACTCTGTCAGCAAAGCTACCATTATGATTTGAGCCGTGCCATGAGAAAATCAACATAGTGGGTTTGCGACCAGCATGGATCCAGACCAGCCTGCGCATCCGCGCAGTCTGGTCAGGATCCATGCTGTTCGCTAACAGTTTCTCTAATTGCAATAAGCTTTGAAAGCGAACAGCATGGATCCTGACCAGACTGCGCGGATGCGCAGGCTGGTCTGGATCCGTGCTGGTCGCAAACCCACTATGTTGGTTTTCTCATGGCACGGCTCATTTTATTTTTTTCCACATTTTTACCCACTTCTGTTCAATAACCCCGATAATATCAAAAGAAGTTATAGCCACGCTAGTGTTGAGAAATGAATAGTAGTTAGCAAAGATAAGTCTTCTTAACGGATTCAGATTTTTCAAATTTTCTAAAATTTCACTGTTAGTACAATCTGACCCCGTCAATTTCATGTGTGTGAATATACTTGATGATAATATCTAGTCATGTATATATATATACACCTACATAATTATTCAAAAGGACACTAAACGCGGAGAGTAGTAGACGCGTGAATTTCATGTTTAGGGTAACAATTGTACATCGGTATAGTAACTTCGTCTCTTTGGATGTTTGCGGTTTGGACTTAACAGTTTAGATAATAATGAGTGTTTATATGTATTACTTTCATATTTTGCTTTGAAAACATAATCGGTTAACGGCACATATTCAAACATATATTCCGGAAAACGAATCATTTGTTGTGTGATTTATATGAATGTATATACTTATAAGATAGAGATGTATACTTTCCAGGAAATACTCATATGTTGATCAATATGTTAATTTTGACAGATGTTACTAGTAAACAGTCTTTTCAACAGTTTTTGATATGGATACCAGATTACCTGAACATCTGTTTAAAGTGAAAACGTTTAGGTGTAAAGTGTCATAGGCCAGGTTTAGTTTTTTACACAAGCAACACGCCACACGTAATATTTGCGTTAGCGCTTGCCCACAGAGGCATTCCCATAAGAAGATTTCTGTAAAGGTTGACTGCAGGTCTGCCAGAAATACATTAAGCGATAGTTTGAAAAAAGTTCACCCTTTTATGTACAAGAACATATATCTGTTAACTCATTATATTACTGTTTCAGGAATATAAATACGCTAGAAGTTCAAAGGGTTAGAACTAAAACATACGGTAAGAAAAGCTTTCGTTTTAAAGCCACCCAGGTCTGGAATAGTCTCTCAAACGAGCTGAAGACAACCAGCAGACTTCGTTGAGTTCAGAGGGCTGATTCAGACTTAGAGTGGCTTCAAATGCAAATGTTCTGTGCCTTTCAATTACTTTTATGTACTCTGTACTTGTTTCAGTTTCTATCTTCCATCAGTTGCATGTTTATATGTATGCTTATCAGTGTTTCAGTTGCTTTCCCTGTTGTTGCTTCTGCATGTTTCTTTTTTTTCTTTGCATATTCTTATTTTCTTGAAAGATGTTAATAGTTATGCAATTTTATCATTTTGTTATTTACTATTTGCATACGTTTGCATCAGATTAGCAGCTCTCTTACATTTAGTTGCTGTAATATAATAGGGTTTTGTTACAAATTGGACACAACTATATCTCTATTAGACAGCACTCACTTGTTTCTTTTATCAGCTTCCTAATGACTTTGTTGTTTTTTGGGGGTTTTTTCAACCCCTGAATGTGATAAGTAATGCAACCTGGTTTTAACTCTCATTTCTAAGCATGTATGTAAACTTGCATCAGCTTTTATCATCTGCTTATAATACATGTATATAAAGTAGTTTAAAGCTTTAGAAATTTTCGCAATATATTTTCTGAAACAGCCTCGTATGTGCTTTAATGTTTACACTTTATCATTAATTATATGCATCTTGGCCTTTAATTTTGTGCTTTTCTTATTCTTTTTAGATTATTTGTTTACATTTTTATAGGATAATCATGTTTTGTCGGAAAATGGCTTGTTTTAGCTAATGTTTGCATGCTTGTTAAAACCGACACTAAATAAAGATTATCTTATCTCATCGTATCTCCATACTAGTATCAGTATGGTGTAAAATCATGTTTTGTTTTGTATAGACGTAACGGTCAGATCTTGGATAACATTCCAACTTTGAATCATTTCGATATGAAAATGGTTCTATATCATATCCTAATTTGAAAACATGCACGTTGTATTATAACACGGCAATATTGACATCACACCGACATCCTATTAGACGTCAAATGAACACCAAGAAAGAGTGCTATCACACTTGATCTACTATCTTATATAAATAACGTTTCACAATTGAAAGGATATAACAGATCGGTGTTACAGTTATTTATTTATTTATTTATTTAATATTTACTTATACACTCTGAATCGAATATAAAGCGCATATAATAACTCACTACGTTATACCGCTAGACGTTTCATTTCCTGTATTTTAACACTACGAAAACACGGTTAAGCGTTGAACTCTTGTTGATCTACTATTGGCAAAATTATTGTCTTATTTTCATATATTAAAACGTGAGGGGAAAATAGCTGACCATGTTTAAATAAATCTAATCACTTGGAACAATTATTTACATGTGCTGCGCCCTTGTGAAATAATTCCATATACGTACGTTTAAATTCCTTGCTTACTTTTATGAGTCTGATAAAATAGTAAGCCAGACATCTGATGACAACAAATGAAACATGGAAGAACGGAATAGATTTTATCATATTGATTATCAACATTCATGTTTTCCTTTGAACGGGCTAAGAAATAGTAAACAAAATGGAAATGTATATTTACGTAGTAATAACATAATTCATTGACTGTCATCTCCTTCAAGCGGAATCAAAAGTATAGGGGAAATAAGGAAATGGAGTTCGTGTTTTGAATAACAGTGAAAGCAATTCAAAAGGTGTTGCTTTACTACTATAATACATGGTGATATCAGTATAACCATAAACATAAATGTCACAACAACAAAATCTCTTTTCTTGTTACATGTTGACATAATTACCCCCACCACATTTTTTCAATGTACAAAACAACATATTCAAATCTACAAATTAAATTCTGTAGTTAAGCTTGCTGCTTTAAAACACAGGAATGCTTCAAAATGGAAAGTAAAGAAGTTGGGGTTACCATCAACGACCATGCATCTAAGAGATATTGGTGTTTTAGCTATTTTTGTTTTAATTCATACTTCATAGAAAATATAAAGTGCTATGTTTAAAACTTTTATTTCGGTTGCAGTTTACCATTACATTGAAACACCGCTCGCTCGAGCATCGATGACTCGAGCACCCGGGCTCGCTCGAGCAATTCATGTGGTCCCGGCCGATTTCCTTCTATTTTCTATGTGAAATTACCATGGCTGGGTCGAGCATCGATAACTCGATCGCTCGAGCATGACACCTGGTCCCTGTGTATTAATTTACTCTTTGTTGCTTATGGCAAACTCGAGCAGAGGTGTCAAAATTGTTCACACCTTCGGCGGCCAGAATGTATCGGTTAATTTAAAATTTTCGCACGCTGTGACAGTTGCATGGTCTATTCCCCGACTATCTTAAATGTATGTTTGTCGGTATATTTGACCTGATAATGAGATCAATTATTGACGAAAGGTGGAAGAAACTTTTTACTGATCAAAATTGTTATTAATTATTACTTTTTTCTGCGGGATCGAGGAGATAATTATGAGGTCTTAATATTTTAATCAACAGTTGTTTGCACGCAAATAAAGGAAAAAAGATAGCCTTTTCATAAATTGAATTAGATAGAAATATATCCTATCAGGAGGTATGTAAAGCAATTTCGATGCTTAACAAATAAAGCAGCTGGTATGGACAACCTGCTAAATGAATACTTTATTGAAGCAAGTGATATTCTTTCAGGTCATATTACTGAATTATTTAATAATATTTTAGAATCCGGTATTTTCCCGGAAATATGGACAAAAGGTTGTATAATACCGTTGCATAAAAAAGGAAATAAAGAAGATGTACAAAATTACAGAGGTATAACCTTACTAAGTCATCTTGGTAAACTGTTCACTAGTGTATTAAATCAACGAATTACAAAATGGTGCAATGAAAATAATGTGATATCCGATGCACAATTCGGATTTAAAAAAGGTTGCTCAACAATAGATGCTGTGTTCATTTTACAATCCCTGATTGAAAAATTTTTGAATGAAAATAAACGATTGCATTGTGCATTTATTGATTTACGCCGTTGTTTTGATTCCATTTACAGGAATGCACTATGGTATAAATTGTATAATACTGGTTTAAATGGTAAATTACTAAGAATTGTAAGAAGTATGTACAACTCAGTAAAATCATGTATAAAGTCATGTGGAAGTTTTTCTGACTTTTTCGATATTTCTATAGGTTTACGTCAAGGGGAGATAATTTCGCCTGTAATGTTTTCTTTGTTTATAGAGGATCTAGAACTATATTTACAAAGTTCGGATAATTCTGGTATATGTTTTCAAGATGTTTGTTTGATTTTACTTTTGTTCGCTGACGATATGGTTCTTATTGGTGAAAATCCTTTTGATCATTAGATAAATTACTCGAATATTGTAATAAATGGGGTTTGGAGGTAAATATGCCCAAAACTAAGATAGTTGTTTTTCGTAAGAGAGGTGGTCTGAAAGCTGATGAAAAATGGACATACGGAGAAGATGTTATAGAGGTAGTCAATGACTTTAATTATTTAGGGGTTACACTTAATTATACTGGAAATTTTAATTTAAATACTCAAACTTTGTATGGTAAAGGTTTAAAAGCTCTTAGTACCCTCATAGCTAATTTAAAGAAATATGATACAAAACCAAAACTGGCGTTACATCTATTTGATTCCTTTGTGGCATCGACAATTATGTATGGTAGCGAAATATGGGGTTTTTCTAAGTCGAAAAAATTAGAAAATATTCATATTAGATTTTGTAAAGTTCTTCTTGGTGTAAGACAGTCTAGTTGTAATGTAGCTGTGTACGGTGAGCTTGGAAGATATCCGCTATATATAAATAGATACATCCGCATCATTAGATATTGGTTTAAAGTAACGAATGCAAATAATATTATTATCCAGTGTATAGCTGGTTCTGGTTTGAAAGATGCCCGTAAGGGATTCAATAACTGGTTCACACAAGTACGAAACTTACTTGAAAGATATGGCTTTTTAGATGTTTGGTTAAATCCTACAAATGTAAACCAGAGTCAGTTTTTGAGTGTTTTTAAACAGAGATTATTAGACGAGTATATACAAAAATGGAGAGCCAGTATAGATTCGAATAATGTTCTTATATTGTATAGATCTGTTAAAATTAATTTTGGATTGGAATCTTATTTAGAAAATATAGTATCGAGAAAACTAAGAATAGCATTAACAAAAATAAGAATCTCAGCACATAGTCTCAGAATACAAACAGGTAGATTTTCACGTGAAAGAGTAGATCGTAACCAAAGGTTTTGTGAAATTTGTAATACAAATGATATTGAAGATGAATTCCATTTTGTTTTTAAGTGTCCACCATATGAAAGGTTAAGACGATTGTATATTAAAAGTTATTACAGAAATAGACCAAGTATGTTTAAATTTATACAATTAATAAATAGTAGCAGAAAAAATGAAATTGAAATGTTATGCAAATTTATTTATGAAGCAGTGGAACTGCGATACCAGATCATGAATAGTTAGTCCAATAAATGTAATACATGTATATGTGGAATTATGTTCATACAAACTGAAGTTAAACTGTTCCGAACTACTTTTTGTGTTCTATAGACTTTAGCCGTTTATTGTTGTTATTAAAGCATAAATGTCATTATATCGTGTTTCAAAACTGCGTAATATTGTAACGCAACATGTTTTTGTAATGTGTCCATTTTACGTATCGCTACATTATAAAAGTCAGTACCTTAGGTAACTATACATGAATCAGACATGAAGATTCCAAAAATGAGATAAATGCTATGTAAGCATAGAGGTCACATCTATCTACAACGTTGCATAACATGGACATTTTACCGACATGTATGGTTTTGTTGAACCTATGCGACAATCGGCTTGTATCTTACTAATTTCATTGTAAACTCTAGTTGTTGTTGTTTTTAGTTAAAAACTGATGTTAAACAGTCCCGAACTACTTTTTTGTGTAGTGTAATTAGTTTACTCATCTGCACTGTAAGCTCTTGTTGTTTTTTAGTTAAGAAACTGATGTTAAACCGAGGAGATTCAGTTCGAAAAGATCGAGCGTATGGGAAAGCACAACCCAGGAAAAACAAGGCCTATTCTTGTCAAGTTCGAGGATTATAATGTCAAAGAGGAAGTCAGGAAGTCTTGTGGAAATTTGAAAGGAAAGGAAATCGGAGTTAGTCAGCAGTTTCCGAAAGACATCAAGGAGAGACGCAAAGTTCTCGTTCCGGAACTTAAAAAGGCAAGAAAAGCGGGCAAAACGGCATATTTGAAATATGACAGACTGGTAATAGTTGATGAGATCAAAGAGGTGCCCGAGGGATTAGTCGGTAGTGCGTAGGAGAGACACGAGAGTGTTTTGAAAGTACTTTCTTGGAATGTAGAAGGTTTGACTGCTAATAAAAAATCGTCAGAGAACTTTTCGAGCTTTATTTCAAATTATGATATAATATGTTTATCTGAAACATGGACAACGGCAAAATCAAGCATTGAACTTGAAGGTTATGTTACATTTCATTCATATAGAAAATTTCAAAATAGACGAGCGAAGCGAGCAAGTGGTGGTCTGATTGTTTTTGTGAAAGAGTCGATACAAAAAGGAGTGACTTTAATAAAAAATGAAATTGACTGTCTTCTATGGATTAAACTTCATAAAGACTTTTTCCATACGGACGAGGATTGGTATGTTGCATCAATTTATATTGCACCTGAAAATTCCCCCGTTCACGATATGTATAATTTCGATATATTCCAGCAGCTGGAGCAAGATATTACGCACTTCTCACAGGTTGGACGCGTACTTATAACTGGTGATACAAATTGCAGAATCGGACAGAAATGTGACTATATTGAACACGAATCTCTCACAGACCTTGATCTAAATCAAAATTTGAATGATGTGCCCTGTCATCGACGTTCAATGGATTATGGGAACAATCGGTTTGGAGATTTAATCCTTGACCTATGTATAGCTACAAATATCTGTCTGGTCAACGGTAGATCAAGGTCAAGTGACGATAACGGTCGGTTCACGTGTATGACTCATAACGGTGAAAGTTTGATTGATCTCGTAATTACCCGTTATTCGAACTTTGAACATATTGTGGATTTTAAAGTGCATAATTATACAGAGTATTCCAATCACGCCCCTGTTACATTTGGATTAAAGGTGTTTAACTGTGACAACGATACGAATCAATGCCCGAAGGTGTATTACAAATGGAACGACACGTTCAAGGAGCAGTTCAGGCATGAATTAATTTCTGACAGAAATGTCTTATATGACTTCATGAATAATGAGAATTATTCAACGGAGGAAAAAACCCAGTTCTATACAGAGTTTGTTGTATCTCGTGCGAATAAGTACTTTGAAAAATCCTCATACCGCAAGAAACCAGTTTTTCTCAACGGAAAGCCACATGTTATGAATAAGTGGTTCGACAATGAGTGTAAGGAGAAACTTCAGAAATATAAGGAATCAATTGAGCATTATACGTGTAGAAGAAATGAAGAAAATTTTATTTATATGAAGCAGTGTAGAAAAGACTACAAATACTGTGTTAAAAAATGTAAGAGGCAATTTAATCTGAAACGTGCACGGGAAATGAATGAAATGAGACGTAAAAAGCCGCGTGAATTCTGGAACATGTTTCGTGCAAAGGGCAAACAATGCAGTGAAAATATATCGATGGAAGAATTTTACACACATTTCAAGAATCTAGCGGCAGGAACGGATGACGTTAACCCGGATGTGGAAGATTTCATGGAGCATTTTGAGCACAGGGATGTGACCCAGGATGAACCATTAGAAACTATTGATTTACCAATTACGCAAGACGAAATTCGTAAAGCTTGTTCAAAGTTAAAACGAAATAAAAGTAGTGGCATTGATTGTATTTTAAATGAATATTTTATTGAAACAATAGACATATTAAGTGATTCTCTAGAAATATTGTTCAATAGTATTCTTGATAGTGGAAAATTTCCAAAGCAATGGACACAAGGTGTAATTGTACCATTATTAAAAAAGCCACCTGCAACTGATACAAATAATTATCGGGGTATTACATTAACGAGTTGCTTTGGTAAACTCTTCACAAGTGTACTAAATGAAAAGCTTAAGAATTGGGCTATAGAGAACGAGCGTTTAACTGATGCACAGTTTGGGTTTAGGTCTGGGCACAGTACGACTGATGCTATGTTCATTTTACAGTCTCTTATTAATCTGTACAATAGTAAAAACAAGCGTTTATATGCAGCTTTTGTTGACTACCAAAAGGCATATGATACTATTTATAGAAATGGTCTATGGTATAAGCTCATTAGAGAAGGTGTTGATGGCAAAATGTTAAAATTATTGAGATCAATGTATGAAGATATACAGTCATGTGTAAAGCATATGAATTCATTGTCTGATTTTTTCTCATGTGATATGGGTCTTTTCCAAGGGGAAATAACTTCGCCGATCTTGTTCTCTCTTTTCATAAATGATCTTGAAATGCATTTGCAAAGTAATATACTTTCTGGACTTAATCTAGACCAAATATGTATATACCTTATTTTATTTGCCGATGATTGTATATTGTTAAGTGATACGCCTGAAGGTTTACAATCTCATCTGGATTTATTGTATGATTATTGTAGACTTTGGAAGCTAACGGTGAATATCAATAAAACCAAAATTGTTGTTTTTAAAAAGAGAGGACGATTAACTGTAAATGAAAAATGGAAGTATGCAGGAGAAGATATTGAAATTGTTGATCAGTTCAATTATCTAGGCTTTGTTGTTTCAAGTAATGGCTCATTCAAGCACGGTATCGAAACTTTGGCTGGCAAGGCTTTGAAAGCTATGAACTCTCTACAGATGTTAACTAGAGGTACGGAAATACCTGTTAATATTAGACTGAATCTATTTGATTCCTATGTTTCATCCATATTGTGTTACTCATGTGAGATATGGGGTTTTACTAATGGAGATAAACTTGAAAGACTACATAGAAAGTTTCTTAAGAGAATGTTAAATGTGAAAATGTCAACATGTAATGCTGCTGTATATGTTGAAACAGGCAGGTTTCCATTATGTGTAAACTGGAAGATTCGTACGGTGAAATATTGGTTGAAGATAGTAATGAGTGAGAATTGTATTATGAAAAATGTGTATAAGTCATTGTTAACTGACTGTGAAAATGGTAAAAAGAACTGGTTGTATAATGTTAAAATGTTGTTACATGAGTTAGGTTTTGCATATGTATGGTTATTTCCTGCATCTGTTAACGTCGGTGTATTTCTGCATGTATTTAAAACAAGATGTGTTGACAATTTCATCACTGAATGTAGAATAAAGATGGACAGCAGTCCTAGTTTGACACTGTTTAGAGAGCTTAAAAATGGATTTGAGCTTGCGCTGTATCTCATAAAAATTAATAATTTTAAACATAGACAAATACTGTCAAAGATAAGAATGTCTTCGCACTGTTTGAACATTGAATATGGAAGGCATAGGAACATTGAGAGGCATAATAGACTGTGTGAACTGTGTGATAAACTAACCATTGAAGACGAGTTTCATTTTGTGTTGGAGTGTGATGCCTTTAAAGACTTGCGTATTAGCTACATACCTCGCTATTATAGACAGAGGCCAAGTATGTTCAAATTCGTGGATTTAATGAAAACGGACAATAAACGTTTACTCCATAACATTGCTCTATACTTATTAAAAGCTTTTCAAAAGAGAAATGACTTACTGAATCGTGAATGAAATAGACACTCTCGTTAAATATTGCTATTATTGTGTTTATTTGTAAAGGTTATTTCATACTTGTACTATTTGTTACCATGCATTGCTAGTATTTACCATTGTTTATGTCTATATGCTGTATTATGCATTCGACTAATAAATTCTCTGTTCTGTTCTGTCTGTTCTGTTAAACAGTTCCGAACTACTTTTTGTGTAGCGTAATTAATTGACCTGCGGCGCATAGGTGCGACATTGAATATTATATAATTAACTGTATAGTACTTGTATGCTATTTAAATGTTAATCCGTCCATCCAAATCCTGAAATATCTTACAAATAATTCATAAATATATGTATATGATTAATGTCAAAATCCGTTATAATTGTTTGAATGTCATCTGTATTTTCATGCCATGCAAATATGCTTGTAAATGTATTTATCACGAGGAACTTTTAGTTCAAGTGAAATAAAATTCTGTTCTGTTCTGTTCATAAAACTGAGACAATAATTATGAGATCTTAATTTGGAGAAGAAAATTGCGAATTCGATTTCAGTATTTAAAATAAATAAAATAAAAACAAAAAAAAACATGAAAATAAAATGTCTTAGCTGTTTCTTCACATGTGCCATTTACGATCTATCATAAATAACGTTTGCAATATGTTTTTGTGAAAACGTCACGAGTGTGTTATGATTACGCATCACCGTTTCCTCTGCAAATGGTCTCGATGACAATTGGTAAAACAAACTTCAATTTTCTTCGTATGTTGGTCAATGTTTGGGTCGCTCGAAACCATGGATAACTCGAGCATTTTACTCATCCCCTTGCGACCTCGAGCGAGCGGTGTATATATATATTAGTCAGAAAAGTATCTGAACAAAATCTGAAAGTATATAATCTAGCAACCAAATAGGTGGCAAACTATTATTGAATATGATTATCTAATAAACAAAATGCTGAGAATTTTTTTTGACCCAGTGTTACTGTCTAAACTGGTCTATGACATTACATCATTATGACACATTTAACCGCCTCGATACCTTAGTGGTAGAGCGTCCGCATCGAGTACGGGAAGTCGTGAATTTGATCCCAGGCCACTTCATACGAAAGAAAAATGGTACCGGTAGCTCCCTTGCTTGGCGCTAAGCGTTAAAAGGGAACCTGGCTTCCTATTTCTTATACCTTGGTGGCGATGGATTCCATCAGGAATGATAGTGCTTTATACAAGTTGTAGAACTCGCTTCACAATCGACCTAAAATAAATAAGTATAAACTAAACATCATTATGACCTTATACCTTATGTCACACTTTTATGACGCACTGTAGAATTATAACTGAGCAAAATTAATCGTATAGATTAAAAAGTTTTTACCACCACGCATATGAGTCAATACGACTTTTGTCATATCTGTGTTTTTGAAATCTTGTTTTCTTCCCTTCAGCACTGAAAATATTCTTATGTAATCGGACAGAAGTAAAATTTCTTATGTTATAATCTTAAGGTGTAAAATATAACAGCCAAATTCTATTTTATTGAAAATTCAAATACAGTCAAACCTGTCTATAAAGACCATCTTTGGGAGAGCCAAAATGTGGTTTTATTGGGAGGTGGTCTTTGTTCAGAGGGGGTCTTTAACACAGGTTCGACTGTATAGGCTGTTTTGATTAATATTATTGAAAAATATAGACTGTTTTGATTGATTTGACCTGGCATTGACCTTTACGTTTTATCTACAGATCTGATTCATGCACTCTCTACACAGTCTCACTGCCATCTACCGATATAACTAGATTGAAGTCAATACTTTGAATGGTTATTAAATCATGATCTGGATACGAAATTTAAAGAACAAATTTCACCTTTGAGCTATAGTTGTGACCTTGATCTTGACCTACCGACCTTGTTCATGTGTTCTGCACATCCACTCATTCCAGCCTACCTATACGCCGAGTTTGGAATCAAAACCATGAAACGCTACGTTATTAAGTTTTGCTCCGGACATGAAATGTGAGGGTCAAATTTGACCTTTTTTGTGACCTTGACATTTGAGCTATCAACCTGTTTTATGTGCATTGCACATTGTTTCATCGCCATCTATGTGACAAGTTTAAAACCAAAACCTTGAATTGTTATTGAGTTGTACTCCGTTTACAAAATATAACGGACAAAATAACGGGTGGACGGCCGCACGCGCCATCACATGGAATATCCGTTTTCCCAAAATGTGCGTATAAAGATGAATATCTTTCAAAATACTTCTTGCATTATTTAAAGTATAAAAGCTATGAAATCCTAAATATGACGCGGAACTACTACTATGTATCAAATGCAAAAAAAAAAAAAAGCCTTTTTACGGTGCCCCTAAAGTGACATGTTACACACTTTTTTTCCAATTAGGTAACGTGAGACTTTTTTTTATTTCGTTTAAACGAAAAAACTTATTTCGTTTAAACGAAATAGTAATAAACGAAATGATTTCGTTTAAACGAAATAGTTATTTCGTTTAAACGAAATCATTTCATTTAAACGAAATAAGTTATTTCGTTTAAACGAAATCATTTCGTTAAAACGAAATCATTTCGTTTAAACGAAATAAAAAAAGTCTCACATTACCTAATTGGAAAAGAGGTGTGTAACATGTCACTTTAGGGGCACCGTATCTTTTCAATTTCTTTCAGTTCATTTTTAATGCTCACACTTTGTATCACGTTAAGAGGGATGCAACATTTCTTTGTAGATGATGAATAATTGTTGTGTAATGCGTATGTTTGTGTGTGTTCGGCTTTAATGCCCTTTTCAACATTTTTTTTCCAGTCATATAAACGACGGTGTCTACTTTTAGCAGTGAGCACAATGCCCAACTTTATAATATGGCTTCCTCACTGGAATATCACGCCGTTGACAGGTGACAGGATATTCCAACTGACACCGGACTGGCCAGTCCTAGCACTGTCCTCTTAATACTGAGCGCCATGCCAGGAAGGTACTAGTACCATTTTTGCGGCTTTGGTATGACTCGGTCAGGGATTGAACCCACCTCCTCCTGCACTCGAAGCGGGCGCTCTACCACAAGGCTACCGAGGCGGTCTGTGTAATGCGTACAAGGGGTAGAAAATTCGTTTCGAATGACTTTGCTCGTCTGCACATTGTCTCTTTATAATGCTTAAATATTTGGTCTCTCAAAATTATTTTTCCACGTTGTTATTAATGTCTGTTTTTTTTTCTTTTGTCAAATACCGAATTGAAGGATAAATCTAGTTCGGAATAAAGACGTAACAATATCACAAAACGACATACCTAACAAAAAAATAAGTTGCGGCTGTATCTTCTAATTAGACTCAAAATAATTTTGCCTACTGCAGTTAGAATATTTGGCATTATGTTAGATGCAACCAAATGATAAATACGCTCTTGTCATCATATTCCACATTACCGTCGTAACAAATCAGCATAAACAAATATCACTTTGTGCAATAAAAATATACATTACATCTTTACATTACGCTCAGATAAAGTTTTAGGTATAAAATAGCGTTGTACAGGGAATTTTATATACAGACATTTGTTTAAACCTGTCTCTCTGTAAGATATACCAAATGTTACGATTACAATATTTTAGCTTAAATACCTAGCCGAACCTTAAACAACTGTAATATACATGTATGCACGCTATCTTTTCGTTGTCACACCAACTATGAAGAATTACAAAAACTGTACTTGGATTTATATTTCTGTGAATTTTGTTGTTTAACCTGTTTCATCCCACAGCCGGGTAAGACTTTGTTTTTTTTCCATTCCTTGTGATAAATTTAGTTCTGCACCTACTCAGAACAGATCTTAATAATACAGTTAAATGTAAAATTTTCACAAGCTCTTAATTCTATTTCATTGTTACTGTAGCAAAACATTTGCGAACTATTTTTGGAAGTAGCTGGACAATGATATCTGTCCATTCTTTAAGCCTAGAAGTCATTTGAACGGTGAGATATAAAATGTAGTGAGATGTAAAATGTTATATATTTTTTCTTATTAAGCGATCGCTTCCCTATCATACCCAAAAGGGAAAACTATTGTAGATTACTGTTTGTTATAGCCATATCGAAACTAATACGTCAGAATTACCTCTGATAAAGTAAGTATTATGACTTTAAAGCGACTAACCCACAAATTGTACATTGTGATTTTTAAAAAAAATTATCACCGAAGTTGGCAAAATAACGACGCTATTTCATATATCTGCATGACACTTAATGGTTGATAAGTTTCTAGTTTCCAGATTTACCGGAACATTCGAGTATTCGAAGTTTTTCTCACGCATTTATATAAACCGTTACAACGCTTTATTTTCTAAACATTGATAAATAGAACCATTCTCGCATACCAGAGGTCTACCGTGGTTCCCCGGATGAGTTCGTCTCGGGATTTTGACGAACCTCTGATGGATGAGAATGAAATAGAACGAGATGCGACAATATTTTATGACACTTTCATCACGTGGGAAGCAAACATATACTGTGCATACTGTGCATGCGTTTATTTTACTTCCGTCACTAATGAAAGAGCGGATAAGTATCTATAGGTATCGCAAAGTATTGTGTCGTTTTTAATTAAAAACAACAACAATTACAACAAAAGAATTAGTAGCACTTTCGTTTAAAGTAAAGATCAATAAATGGCTTGACGGCACAGTAGGTTGAGTGGATGAATACATATTCATTTTATATTGATAGTTTTGACGGTTCGAACATTGCTTTAGACCGACATTTTTTTGCATTACATACTTTGTGTAAAATAGTTTTTCCCTGGTTTCGAATTCATTCTGTTTTCTTTTTTCGTATAAAATCTGTAGTATCTTTAACTAGATGTTAGTCGATGTTTCTATTAAGTATAGGTTAATATATGGGAGAGCGGTGCCTTTGAGTGATAATGGCCCTTGCAAGGTGATAATAGCCCGACCGCTCTCCCATCTATTTACCTGCTTATTACATGAGTATCTATAATATAGTAAATAAAGCAAGAATACAAAGCTTATAATTTTCATTTTTATTTGTAGTCCAAAGTTCAAAATTAATGAAACTAAAGCATAATATTTTGTGCACCAGTAGCATTTCAACAACATTTTAACTAGCAGTTTTTTACATTTTCAATCAATGTCACAGTATCCTACATCAACAATGAACTCGTATTCACATACTTCACATAAGCGTTTTATATATAGACATCACAAATCTGTATTTACTTCAAAACAATGTTTACAGCGCCGTTAAATGTGCACCCATTGGGTTGAACTTTTGATTTGTCATGTGAAGGATACCACTAGAACTCTGCATAAGAGGGAGATTGATTAAAGTTTTTGCTTTAGAAGTTACAACTTCCTCGTAATTGTTAGTTGCTGACAATGCATTTTCAATATCTTGTAATGCGGCAAGTAACTCATCATCTGACATAGTGTTATCTACATCCATCCTAATGTCAGCGGGCTGCTGCTGACCTTCTTGAGGACATGCGCCAGGGATGTAGAAGGTGCATCACTCGTGCCATTCTGGTGGATTATTGCCGATATTTCTTGTTGTTTAACCATTGAAACGATATGATACTGATTAAGTGACAAGAGATTTTTATGTCCCGACAACTGTGCCACCTCAGTAGGATGTCAGGTCATTGACCTAATATCAAAATTAAGCTTCTCCCATATTGATGAACTAGTTTTTACATCAGTTTCCTCCCACATCGAATATTACTACATAATCCAGTTTTGATGTTGCACGATTTCAATCTTGTAAACAGATTTTGTAATCCTAAATATCTTGTCTCTACATTTATCACACAGACAATAGCACAAAATGACGTCACTGTTCAGCGTTCATCATGACATCACAATGTATATATGCCATTTGATCAATTCTTGGAAAGGTTTACAATACACTTGACAATGTACTTATTCTTGATTTATGCCTAATTTAAGGCATCCATTTGTACTAATTAATAGCAAAAATGTCTGGATCAATATACGGTAACAAAAGTTAGTTTTCTTCTGTGTTCATGGATTATTACTCTAAAAATTTATCAGTGTACATTTAGTGTATCTCTGACTGAGTCTGGAATTGAAAGTGAAATTTTCAGCGCTTTGGACATGTAGATGTCTGAGTCAAATGTTCAATAATGTGGAAATACAGCATTCTTTTATTTATTCAAGAGGATGAGCAGACAAGGGTTTATTTAATTGTTTTTATAAGAATATTAGAAAGTCAATAAACATTGTTGAAGTTGAAATTAATATGGATGCCGTATTGTTTCGTTCAAGTGTTTCAGGGTCGGATAATTTTCAAATCCGTAAAATATGAATTTATTAATTTTTGCTTCAGAATTCAACTTTTACTAAATAAGAGATGAGGACATATTTTTTCTTTGTAGGTTGACGCGTTTCGTGAGTTCCCTCATCCCTACCTTGATCTGATATTAAATGACAGTAACCTGTTATTCTCTATATATTATCGTTACATCGTTATTAAGCTTCGGACACCGAGAAATTATTTACGCAACGAAACGAAATATTAATAACTGCAAGTTCAATACTTAAGGACAATAGTGTGCTGACTTCATTTTATATATTGTTTTATTTAGTTACATTTTCAAAACGTCATTACACTACGCGATACCTATATTTGTACGCTCTATTAGTTATCATGTTCTCACTGTCATCTAATGTTTGCAAGGTACTCGCTGAAAGCCAGGGATTCCGTTTGATTATAAACCGGAAAACCCTTATCAGAAATGGCAGACAAATGTTTTTGGTTTTGATTTATTTGGAAAACAACGATTTTGGACAGAATTCGATGACAAAAATACATTATTAAATATGCAACATAAAGGTGAATATAGGTAAACGTTTGATTTTATAAATTCTCACACCACGATGTGTACAACCAAAGGCACACTGTCGCAGAATGTTTGTATTTATTGTAATAAATCATAAAATTTCAATGTTTCAAATAATGCATGTACTTGCAATTTTACTGAGTATACCCGAATCAACATAGTGACAGGTGACATAGTTAATTGTTGTTAAATTATACTACATCAGTTTTCGCCTAAATGTACAATTCTGTTATTTCGCTGAAACCATTTCAATATACAACTATTCTAATAACGAACTTCATTATGCGATATTCTGTGCAAACACCCCTTTAGCTGTCTTCTTTTTGCTTCTAGTATGTGTTTGTTGATTGATACATATTGGATAGAAATTAATAAAAACAGTATTAATGTATTGCATCTTATTTGTATGCCATCTATTTGTATGTTTTGATTTATAAACGACTGACGCATTGCCTTGTAGATATTTTATAGCAAAAGAGTTCTCATCGCAAATTTCAAGTCGCTTGTATTAAATTACGGCCTTCTGTTCTGACTTCTATATTTTCCGACTTGAAAAAAATGTCTGATTTTAATATTTGTCAGATACAATAATACAACGTATATGTTCAGACAATGCTCATGGTAACGATATATCTAAAGTCCATTAAATAATGCCTCTTAAATAAATACTGTTTCGTATGAAGCGTGAAAGTTGCAACGTCTTTATTACGCTTGAATATAGCCAGTCAAAGAATATAGTGAAAAGTGAATATATAATATTATGCTCTAACAATTGTAACATGCTTCCTCCCCCCCCCCCCCCCACACACACACCCAAAAAAAGAAAAAAAATCTATCGTAATTTCGTTTTTGTTACAATATACGGGTTGTTGCATTAAAGGGGTTGCAAAATACACTACCCGTCGAAAGCTGAGCTTTTGAAAGAAATATATGTACATGAAAAAATATGAAATAAAATCTCAGCAAACATTTCACAAGATTAGTTGTTTCGAAATCGTATATAAAGATAATTTTGTGACAGGGCTTCATCAGTGTCAATATAATTATCCGTTAAAATGCAAAACTGATGTGTAATGTTTAATGGGACGAAATAATTAATGGACAGAAAGTAATAATTAAACTATTTTGTGTCAGGTTTAAAGATTATATAAACGTATGATGCATAAAATATCCAGATAATTACACGTTATCATTCTGGGTGATTGCATTACCAAAAATCTTAGTAGTTTTAAACAGATTTAAAAGAAATTAAAACAAATAAATCCATGAATCTAAGCTCTTAACCTGGTAAATTTCTACAATGAACTTGTCAGTATTTCAATTTGGACAGTATCATTAATTGTTAAAAGGGATGCATACCAAAAAGATACCGACTAAATGGCGAATTGTGGAACGCCGCAACTGTCTTATGTCTGGACATTTCATGTTATCATGTCAGAGTGTGGTCTTAAGTTTTCCAAACTATGTCTTATTATGTTAAATAAAATTATGTTACATGTATCATGTCAAAGTATGGTGTTCACTCGTCAAAACAGTGTCTTATTATGTTTACTAGTCATGTTATCTTCTCAAAGTGCGGTTTTAACCTGTCAAAACAATGTTTTATTATGTTAAAAAGCTATTATATCATGTCAAAGTGAAATGTTAACTTTTACGAATAGTGTCTTATTATGTCAAAAAGCTACGTAGATATGTCAAAGTACAGTGTGATCTTCTCTATAGAGCGTGTTATTATATTTAAAAAAGCTAGACAAGAGCAAATGAAATGATACTTTGACAAGATAACATAGTTTGTGTCATAGTAAAACACTGTTTGGACAAGTTAACACCACATTTTGACATAATTACATGACTAGTTGACATAATAAGATACTATTTGGACAAGTACACGTCACTCTTTGACATGATAACATATCATATTGACATAATAAGACACCGTTTTGACAGATTAACACAACGCTTTGACAAGATAACATAGCCTTTTTAACATAATAACACGCTCGGTAGACAAGGTCACATGGTACTTTTACTTAATAACATAGCATTTAACATAATAAGACACTGTTTTGACAAGTTAACCCAACACTTTGACAAGATAACATAGCTTTTTAATATAATACCACGCTCGGTAGAAAAGATCGCGTGGTATTTTGACTTAATAACTTACCATTTAACATAATAAGACACTGTTTTGACAAGTTAACACAATACTTTAACAAGATAACATGCCAAGATAACATATTGAGACATCTGGACATGTTTACATTGCACTTTGACATGATAATATAATGTATTAACAGAATAAAACACTGTTTTGACAAGTTAACACCACACTTCGACAAGATAACATAGCTTTTTAACATAATAGCACGCTCGGTAGACAAGATCATACAGTAATTTGACATGATAACAGTTTTAACATTATAACACGGTCTGTAAACAAGATCCCGTGGTACTTTGACATAATAACATAGACTTAAAATAATAAGACACTTTTTCGAGAAGTAAACACCACATTTTGACAAGATAACAAAGCTTTTTAACATAATAGTACGCTCGGTAGACAAAATCACACGGCACTTTAACAAGATAACAAAGATTTTCTATATAATAACACGCTCTGTAGACAAGAACACACGATACTTTAACAAGATATCATAGTGTTTTAACATAATAACATACTCTGCAAGCAAGATCGTACTTTGACATAATAACATGGCTTGTTAACATAATAAGACACTATTTGGACAAGTTAACATCACAACTTGGCATGATAAATACGGAAGCTTAGAAGGACCTTCAGTTGTGAGAAAAATTTTTCACAAGTGCCGAAAATTAAGGCGAGATCCCTAAAACTTTAAGGTTTTTTCGCGTTGAAATTTCCGCATTGGTTCGAACTTTTCAAACAACTTGATTTGAATCTTCGTACAAAGACAGAAAAATTTTATGTTTCGTATTATTATTGTCGAGAAGTTGTACTTAATTACATCGCGGAAAAATCTTTGCGCGATATTGATAAGATATTTGCCTTTCTCGCCGAAAGTACTCGCATTGAAGTAATTTATTTCTAACATCTCGACTTCAGCTTATTGCAATGAAAAACACTTTTAACATTTCGTACATCTCTTATCGACATGGTTTCCTATTCATCTTTCAAAATAGGTCACACGTTCCATATTGAGTGTCTCCATACCTTAACGTTACATTTGCTTTTTATCCTTCCCACAGGGGTATGGATAAACTGCGTTGTCCGTCCGTCCGTCGTCCGTGTTCCAGTCCGGTTGGAGCCTTATCAGAGACATGTCACTGTTTGGAGTATTTGAAATAAAATATGGTAGAAATGTTAATTGCTAGAAGGAAATGCCACCTTGCAAGTTTCAGTCAGATTGTCTGTGAAAGACAATGTTTATCGCCCTTAGTACATCTATATATAGTACAAACTTAGTGTTTTTATTCCAATTTCCGTCCGTCCAAAGCCATACCTAAAATATGGTTTAGACTATTTTTATGAAACTTGGTAGCAATGTAAACTGAGGTAAGGAAATGCGATCATGCAAGTTTCAGTCAGATGAAACGAGTTAATGCCCCTTGTACTTATATACATATATTACTTATGTAGAGTTTTATTGTCTTTCTATCCACCTGGAACCATATCTAAGACATTGTAAGGGGTATTTCAATAAAACGTGGTAATAATTTTGACTGCCACTGGTAAATGCGGCACTGCACCAAAATAGTGCCCTTAGTACTTGTATAATGTTTACTATATATGACATTTCTTTGCAAATGGGATGTTGCAACCAAGTTTTGTACATATCAAACTTTCTTGACTGAGGTACGCGTTCTGATCACTGGGGTCAATGACAATGTCACCGTTACTAAATATAGAAAACTTTTTTTCTCACAAAAATGAGATAAGCAGACCAAATCTGCTAGCTATGTAGCCTTAAAAAAGAGCAACGTATATTTGAGTGGAATTTGGTACCTTGGGTCAAGGTCACTGTTACTAAATTATAGGCAAAGGATTCAGTCAAAAATCGGAAGCATGGAAATCTACACTGTAAAGCCCGAATTCTCGATTTTCATTAAACCAATCCTGAAAAATCTTTGACCTGATTATTATAATTAACATATTATAAAACAAGAGCCGTCACAGGAGACAGCGCTCTTGCTAATGTCGATGCTGGATAGTGACTTTGAGCACATTTGAGGAAGCTGGAGCTGTCACTGGAGTGTTTAATGACTCTAATCAGGATGAAGCTTAAGCTTGTGTCAAATGTATTTAGTAATAATAGATATAGATATAGAGTATCAAAACATTAGATAAGTATAAAAGGGACATAATTCTTGGAATATTTCTGCAAGAGTAATGCCCCATGTTTCATAACATGTGACTAATAATGTGGAATAACTACTTTAAGTTTGAATCACTGAGATAGAGCAAAAGTGCATCACAACTTTAACCTGAAATTCTAAGTAAAAAGTGGGCATAACTCATAATATACCGGTGTAAATGCTATTGACCTTATGACATATGATGTAGGTGATGATGTGGAACAACCATTTTAAGTTTGAATCAAATCCATTTAGTGACAAAAGAGTTACGATGAAAAAGCTTTAAAATTAAACTAAAGTTCTAAACAAAAAGGGGGCATAATTTACTAAATATTGGTGTAATGGTTATGGCCCTTATGTCATATGATGTTGGTGATGATGTGAATCAACTATTTTAAGTTTGAATCAAATACGTTTGGTTCTAACAGAGATAGAATGACAGTGCATCAAAACTTTAACCTGAAATTTCAAGTATAAAGGTAGATCATTCATAAATCATTGGCGCAAGTGTTATGGCCGTTGTGTTAAATGATGTGGATAATGATGTGGAACAATTGTTGTTAGTGTTTTTAATCAAACTCTTTCTATAATAACAAAGATACGATGGAAATGCATCAAAATCAACCTAAAATCCTTAGTAAAAAGCGGGCATGTTTCACGAAAAATTTGTGCCAGAGTTATTGACCTTGTGTCATATGATGTGGGTGAGTATGAAATGGGTGATGATGTGGAACAATTGTTTTAAGTTTCAATCAGATCGTTTTTATTATAATTTAGATAGAAAGTGCACAAAAAACTTTAAACTGAAATTCTGAGTAAAAAGGGGGTTAATTCATGAACTATTGGTGCGAGAGATATGACCTTTGTGCCATATGATGTGGGTGATGATGAGAAATAACTATTTTATGGTTGAAGTATTCCAACAAGTAATTACAGAGATAAAAAAGAAAGTACATTAAAATTTTAACCAAGGTGTGTTTGCGGAAGGGCCGGATCGAGTAAGATAGATAAAACTTATACAAATAAGGAAGCCGACGTAGATGCAGACAAATGGATGATTGTAAGAACCCTATCTATTCTCTGAAACTAATTGATGTAGTACACTTTGTTCAGAGGCAGCTAAAACATACATTCTGAGAAAACAGTCTTATGCACGTGGTCATGTACCGTATAACGTCTTCGCAGTTACTTTCAAAGAAGTATTTGAGATGCCACTTCCAAAAATAATGTCGACAAAAATACGCGAAATGCAAAAAGTTTTATTTAGGCATCGTGAAATGTTTGAGACGTCATCACCAAAACATATCTAGCCATCTCATAAAAATTATTCCAACATGTTTATTCAGAGCTAATTGTCGATATAAAAATATACGAAATGACAAAAGATTTTTTCTTTGCAACTAAATTTAAATCGTGTTGATGAAAAAATATACTACAGTGCGAGCATTTTAATGCGAGAAAACCATAAAGTTTTAGGCATCTCGTCTTAGTTTTCTGTACTTGTGAAAACATTTTCTCACAACTGAAGGCCCTTCTAAGCTTCCGTAGATAAAATAGCTTTTCAACATAAGACGCTGTTTCGACAAGTTGACACCACGCATTGACAAGATAACATGGCTAGTTAATATCAATGTTTCGACATGATAACATGAAATATCCCGACATAAGACAGGTGCGGCGGTCCATAGCGTACAGTGCAGATTATGATCGGGAGATCGGGACTGCACGGATGTGCATGCTATTCATAATCTACACTTATCGCAAAGAGGGAATCAATCGTGTTAGTATGATAAGGGTTAGATATATACATATCATATGCGACTTTTATGTCAGACTACGGAAGCTTATTAGGGCCTACAGTTGGTGAGATGTTTTGTGCTAAGTCGACTTGCATTTACTCGCCTAGATAAGATGTTTTACACATGTCAATAAAATTTATTGACAAAGATTAAAAGTATAGAGGTAATGCAACTTAACCTTTCTCGATATGTTCTATGTTTTTCTCTTTTCAACTTAACTTTTCTCGATATGCTCGATGTTTTTCGCTTTTCGACTTAACTTTTCTCAATATGCTCGATGTTTTTGTATTTTCGACAAATATTTAATTGAAAAAAATATACATCGTGATTTTCGAGAAAAACATTGTGAGAAAAATTTAAGTTGAAGGTCATCGTGACCATGACATTTGACCTAGTGACCTCATTCTCAGTTAGGGCCAACTAAGGCACTGGGAGATCGTTGTGGCAAAGTTTCATCAAAATTCATTCAGTAGTTTCAGAGGAGATGCGGAAGAACTGACTCACGGACGGATGGACAGACAGACAGATGGAGGGTAAACCTATAGTAATCTCCATATTTCCATGTATTCACATACCAAATTACATTGATCTAGCCACTATAATTTTTTGTTATCAAAGGATCCATATGGGAAAACTATATTTTGACTATTTCTGTTGCCATAGCAACATGAATTTTAACAAAGCGTTGTGCATAATTTCAATATTGCCATCTATCCACATACAAAATTACATTGATCTAGCTAGTATCAAAGCTTTGATAGTGTTTGATATATTTAGTCGAGCTAAAAAGGACAATCATATATAACTGAATGGGAGGGAGGTGGGGAGGGGACGGGGGCGTGTGGAAGTGCTCTTTTGAAATTTCACATGTTCATACTGAAATAGAGCCGGAAAATAAAAAAAAATAACTGGAGGAGGGATGTCACCCTGGTGGAGGGGGGGGCAGGGTGTCGGGATGCGGGGAACATGTTTATATTGAAAATATAGCTGAACAATAGATTTTTTTAAGGGGTGTGGGCGGGGGGGGGGGGGGTCACCTCAGTGTGGGGAGGGGGTTGTGATGTTGGGGTGGGGTGGGAGAGGGGGAAGTGTTGTTGTGTTATTATGAAATTTCACATGTTTATATTGAAATATAGCTGAAAAATAAAATCATAAATGAAACAATAATTCTGTGCAGACAAGACCACAAATTAGACAAGTTTTGCCCTTTTAGGGAATATAACTCTGGAGTCAATCATGGGATATGCCTGGTTCAAGAAAGGAACCAGGATCTTTTGGTGGTAAAAGTTACGTGCAAGTTTAGTTAAAATCAACTCACAAACAAGAAGGGTTTTTATAACATAACACATGTCTCCCCCAGCCTCCATGATTTGTTACAGTGACTATTTGTGCCAAGTAATTTGAAAATCCTTTTTGTGAAGGACAGACGGACGAACTTACAGGATTTGTGGGGTAATCCCTTATATTAGCTATTATCTTCCTTTGATCCTTTTAACCCCACAATACTATTTTTTAACCCCACAATACCAACTTAACCCCAGAATGACCACAATCTGAGAATGTCAAAGTCAACTGAAACGCTAACCCCAAATTTACATGTGGGCACATCGGGACAGACACACGGACAGACAGACAACTCGGGGAAAAACAATATGTCTCCCTAGAATATTTCTTGGGTAGACATAATGAAACCATCACTGTGCAGACAAAACCAATATAGGCAATTTTGAACCTGACGTGTTTAAATATCACGTGACATGCATAATTATATCGCCTTAAGGTAAACGTTCTCGATAAAAAGATGTAATAAGTCGAGTAAATTATGTTGAAATACCAAATACATTTATCTTCTTGTTATGTTTCTTGACGACTTCGCTGAAAGATCTAGTTAGACGTGTAGAAGTTAATCGCATTGACAAATATTTCACGCAATTCGATAAAAAAGTATGCGTAATGATTAAAAACATTTACGTATAACGTATTAATTATCACGCCTCCATCAGATGTTTTTGTTCAAAACGAAAAGACACAAGTTGACTTGACGCGAAACTTTTAGATAAGTGGAGGCCCTAATAAGCTTCCGTATCAGACAACCAACACATAGATTAATTATCAGGAAATTGTCAACGTTAGGATATAAAAATTCCAAAACATTTAAGGGGATATTATGTACATGAAAACAAAAACATTTGACAAATCATATTTTAAATGATAGCTAAGTATAAGATTTATCTGTCTTTTAACAAAATTACATAATTTTTTATGTTAACATGACTGCACCTTCATATTCATTTTGTTACAACAAATAGAAAAGCCTAACTTACAATACATTTTAATATATAGGGTTATTATATTAGAAGCTCGATCTGGGATAATATATTCGGCTCGAGCGGATTTTTGCCAGATCGGATCTCACGAGGTGCGCCGAGTGTGATCTGACCTTGCAAAATCAACGGGAGCCAAAAACAAAATCCCAGATCTAGATACTGTTGTAATGACCCTTAGTTTATACATAATTTCTTTTAAGTCGATTGTAAAGAAAGTTTACAACTTATATTAATCACTCTCGACACCTCATTCCAGATGGAATCCGTCGCCACATGGGTATGAGAGAAGAGTCCTGTTTCCGTAGCCAAGCAAGGGAGTCACTGATACCATTTTTCACGTCTTTGGTATGACGCGGCCGGGGATCGAACCCACGACCTCCCGCACTCGAAGCGGACGCTCTACCACTAGACTATCGAGGTGGTTTTTATTATATACCTCCAGCTTTTTGTTTGATGTTTTGTTATTGAACAAAATCTTCAATTTTTATCGATGTTAAAATGGAACGTAGTGAAGTTTTTATATGCGTTATTTATAGAACAGTGTCAAGGTATTAATGAAAGTAGTCCGGTGACATACAATGCTTAAGGAATAATACGAATTTGTTTTCTGCCTGTTCATATTTACTTGTGGAATAAAAGCTGATTTTTCACAGAATTTATTTTGGTATGTTATAAAAAGCAATACTAACTTTATCGAGAAAATAAAACTATTTTTAAACTTTTTAGCGTAAATTGATGGTATTTCAATAAATAAACGTAGGACATTCCTTATATACCGGTAATAGGTTAAGCACCAAGACTATTTCTTTATATGCATAATAAAGAATTGTGTGTTCAAGAGTTAATATCGGGAAGCTGATTTCATGCAAAAGGCAAGCGTCTCCAATCAACGGGGGGAGACTAAATACGAGTGAAAAAAATATTTTATATAGCGCAAAGAAGGAGTCCTGTACTTCACTTAAATTTATGAAAAAAGTATTACAGGTATATCAGCTTTGCAAACGATGTGATAATATTCAAAATATCGTCTTTCTTATGAATATTTTTTTCTTAAATTAATTTTAAAAAATGGTCTTTTTGCTTTTACTTTATGCCCGTCTATCTTCAATTAGATATGTAATAAAATACCGATAAATTGCTGAAGTTACTTCTGTTTGACAAATAATAAATGGTTTATTATTTGCCCTTCAAGACCATTGCAAAAGGCTTAGTATTCTATATTCATCTAGCTATTGTTTCAAACTAATTCAGTTTTCTATGTGAAGAACAAATAGTTTTTTTAAGCATTTTGCAATTGAGTTTAGCTTTTATTTCATTATCGGCAAGACTCGAACATTCCCGTATATTTCCGTCAATTCTTACGGAATCTTATTAATTTCTGTAACGGTAAAGAGAGAATTCCTCGCACTTGTGGAAACTCCATAATTTTATTTTGTTTACAGTCAGTAGCCAGTTTTACACAGATTGAGGATCGAAATTCAAATTTTCAGAAAGAAGAAGTTCGAGTTCGCTTCAAATTTGGTCCTGGATGGAAGCTCGAAACTAAAATTTTCAGTGTTAAATTTGAGCCAGCTTTAAACTTAGAATCTGTCGAAAACGAAAATCTAAGTAGCTGAATTCGAGCTTGATATATATTTTAGCCTGTAAGAAGAAAGAAATTACAAGTTATAAAACGTCAAATTTTGAAGCGTCATATTTCTTTCAAGTAAGAAGACAGAAATTCAAAGTTTCAAAGTGACATGTTACACACTTTTTTTTCAATTAGGTAATGTGAGACTTTTTTTATTTCGTTTAAACGAAATCATTTCGTTTAAACGAAATCATTTCGTTTAAACGAAATAAGTTATTTCGTTTAAACGAAATCATTTCGTTTAAACGAAATAGTTATTTCGTTTAAACGAAATCATTTCGTTTAAACGAAATCATTTCGTTTAAACGAAATCATTTATTTCGTTTAAACGAAATGATTTACATGTGTAACATGTCACTTTAGGGGCACCGTAGAAACGTAATCCTTTCGAAACTTTGAATTTCTGTCTTCTTACTTGAAAGAAATATGACGCTTCAAAATAAGTTATTTCGTTTAAACGAAATGATTATTTCGTTTAAACGAAATGATTTCGTTTAAACGAAATAAAAAAAAGTCTCACATTACCTAATTGGAAAATATGTGTGTAACATGTCACTTTAGGGGCACCGTACGTTTCACTGACACTCGGGAGATCAAAATCGAAATCCAAAGAAACCACTGAAATCGTAGCTAGAAGTGAAAACAGAGCCAGCTGGAAGATCGAAATTTAAAAATATTTCGAGCTAGTATGAATTTCTTGTCTTTTGGCATTTTTTAAATTTGAAATGCGATCTTTAGGATCTAAATTCAATACGTGCTCGATATTCAAACTGAAAATTTGAATTTTGATGTTCGAGCTGGTTTGAAATGCTGTGCTAGATTTTCGAAATGTCGAGCCGACTCGAAATTAGATTAAATGCAAGATCGAAAATCAGTTGTAACAATTCCAAAAGTTAGTTTCAATCCTAAATTTCAAATTGTTTGCTTTTAAATTCGAGCAGGCTTGAATATAATACCAGGAGTAATATATTTAGCTTCTTATAAACTTGAATTTCGAAATATCCAATCTGGCACAATTTTAAAGCATTGAATTATGATCCTGAGCAGATCCCAGTTTCAGTACTACATTGGAATTTAGTTCTTTTTTTATAATTTGAAACATGCTTTTTGAGTTGGCTCGATATTCAGTTTTCAGTCTCTGAACAGGCTGTAGATTTAACACTAGGTCGAAACTCGGTTTTTTGGGTTATTATGAATTTCAATCATTGAGCAGGCTTAGGTTTAAAATGCATTTTTATAATCAGACATTTCTATTTGAAAATTTGAATTTCGATACTTATGGGTAGTTTATGGTAGAAAATTTGCACGTTATGAAGTTATTAAGTTGGATTTTGATCTCCAAGCTGGCATAAGATTCTAATCTTGTTTGAACTTTAAGACAGTCTTGGTATTAAATGTACAGTCACAGTTATTTACGGTGAGCCGTTTGGACCATCGAGATTTCCTTTCCTGATTGTTTTTTTACCATTGTGTATCCGTGTTTTCATAATCGTTGTTTCATTTTTAACAATCTTGTTTCGACTTTCATCATCGTGCTTTCTACTTTCACCATCGTGTTTTCGACTTTCGATGATTAGAGTCAAAAGTCAAAAGCACGATTATGAAAATCAAAATTACGGTGTTGAAAGTGGGTACTACGATGACGAAGTCGAAAGCACGATGATGAAAACACGAAACAACGATTTCAGAAACGCGATATCATTCATCTTGGTTCCGTGATTTCGACTGCCGCCATCGTAGTTTCGAAATTTCACCATCGTGATTTCGACTGCCGCTATCGTAGTTTCGAGTTTTCACCATCGTGATGTCGACGTTTATCATCGTAGTTTCGTGATTACTTCTTTCGAGATATAAAAGCATTGTTGATTGCACACAAACTATTTAAAACCTTTATTTCATACATAAAGTATTACAATAGCGAGCTTCTATCTGATCGAATAAATTATTTTTGCAAAAGTGATTATCACGTTGTTGAGAATACCGGTATAAAGAAACATGCTTACAAATTGTTCTATATATGATTAAGATCTAAATGTCTTCTCTAGTTATTGTCAGTTTTCCCGAAGGCTGGTGGATGACTACATATAATTGCCCATGTATACAAAAGGATCCATAGAACAAACCCAGCAATCAAAGGCCTATATCTCTTTAACTTTTACTGCATCCAGATTAATGGGGCATATTTCAGTCTCTTTTATTTCGAATCATCTAGATCGTGAACACTTTCTTGATTTATTCCAGTATGGCTCCCACTCAAACTATTTAACTGCTTTTAGTCCAGATACTATTTACAACCTTGCATCTGATAAACAGCTGACCTCATTGTAATGAAATTTAGTGGAGCGTTTGACAAAGTCGGTCATACCCGTTTGGTTTATAAACTGTTTAAATAAAGTATTGGCAGGAAAACAGTCTTTGGATTAATGTTTTCTTTAAAAAAAAAAAAAAAAAAAAAAAAAAAAAAAATGAAAAACACGAACTGTTCTTGTTCAAAGCCACTAATCAGACCTATTACGTCAATGGTACGACAAGGATCTATCATTGGGGTTTCCTTTTCTTGCTGAAATAAACTTTTTTGTGTTCGTCACTGAAATTGTTTATTCTATAGTGTAATTTGTTAGCACTAAGAGGCTTATATGTATGCATGAGTATATACGAGTATATTAGATTGTTACAATTGTTTTGTGATTTTCGTATGATGTATTTGAAGAAATCTGACATCAAAAAGAAAACAGCCGGAAGCTCTAGCGGTTTGCATATGCCTTTAAGTTTGTATTTGAACAATGAAACTGTTTATTATAAGACATAGACACTTGTGATCAAGTAAAATGATGATATATATTAAGTACGAAAATATCCAACTGATTTGGTTGCATTTTTTAAGTAAAATGATGATTTATATAAAGGACTACTATGTAAATATCCAATTTACTTGTTTATCACATGATGATGTATTTAGCATGTTTTTTTTTTCCAGTCTTTCTTTGAAGTTAAGCAGAATGAGGCTTAAGGAAATATCAAACTATACAAGGACACACTTTCATCTGCACTTTGTTGTTACAACTCTCGTGTTTTTTCTTCTAGGTACGATGAACTGATCTCGTTATGCTAACATATACATTTACTCTTTGCTTTCAGTAAAAGCTTTGAATTACTCTCAGATTTGTTAATCAAACTTTGTCTGCATATAAACGCACGGAAGCATCTTCTTAAGGTATTGACATGTATTTCATACTTTGATTAGTACTTTGATTTGTCTCCCTTTTTCGAAAATAAACAAGAATCGCCAGGAAGAACTTTTTTCTATTTCTCAAATATTCTTATCTTTTATTAACTAGGGGGATACAGCACAACAATATTGCAATTAAAACAAAACAAAGAATTGGTTCCCTTGTCATGGAAAAACGGCCAAGCACAAATGAACAACGACAAACAACGCCATACAGCAGACTAGGAGAGAGGGCATACTTAGATACTGTAGAGCGACTGGTGTTTCAGAACCATCAACAAAAAGTTACTTGCAACTGATACACAATTCTAAATTCAATCTGAGTTACCTTGACATTCAGAAAATAGGATCTACTTTTATAAAACAAATGTTTTCTGTTTTAAAATATGGTCCATCATATGCAAAAGAAAACTTTAGCATACCCCGTAATAAAGTTCATACGAATTTGAAAATGCTAAGAAAACAGTTTCGATTCAACCGCACTTTAGACAAAACTGTGACTATTGTCACGGTACGAAATCCGTACTCCAGATTATTTGCTGCATTTGTCGACAAAGTGTATTTGCCAAACGGTAATAAGATTTCAGATATAATTGCTTATAAGCGCAGGCATGTCTCGCAAAATCTCGCAAGTGGGAATCGATCTGCTTTTAGTAATTTAAGTGGACTTTCGGTCACTTTTCTAGACTTCCTAAATTATGCATTAGACCCTCGCAAAAAGAAAAAGATACTATTTAATCATTATGACCCGTGCTTTCCGCGAATGAAACTCTTGATATGTAATTATAAGAACTATTTTGTTGTGAAACAGGAAACGTTTGAAACAGATATAAAATTCGTTTTGCAATCACTTGATGTTGATAAGAAAGGAAGTGGATCATACAACATTATAATGAAATCACTTCACGAGTCTCGAATTGAAGACAGCATTCCAGGAATAGTCAAAGTTACGTTTGGCCATGCAACAGAAAATGTTAAATTATGGACGGGGCCCATTGTAGCTGAAAGGTTATGGAAATCTTTTCAGATTCAGGGATATGTCAGTAAATACGTTCCCTTTCCAAAGAAACATGTCAACTCTGAATTGAAATATTCGAATTTAAGTTTCATTTCAAGCGTTTTCTTAAATGCAATGAAGGAAGGCAGGTTGACTCGGAATGAAAGTATGGAACAAAGAGAGGACGCCATGCTGAGTGCTTACAAAGGACTGCCCAAAAATGTTATAAGAAAAATACAAGATGTGTATAAATGTGACTTTAGAGCTTTTGGATATAGCGCAACAATAACTTAAACAACAATGGTGACTTTAAATAGGACTTGATATTGGAAGTATCTGCGTGAAAACTTTGTTGAAATGGTGTTGTCATATAATTAATGCGTCAGCAAGCAAATTAGTCGAAACTGTTAAAACTCGGTTACACGATGACGACAAAATGGTGTTCGAGTGTGCTATATCCATCAAGGAACTCGAAAATGCTACTTCTATTGTATTACTCAGAATAAAGGACAAATGGATCTCGTGCAATGTACTTCATATTTATTTTTATAATACATACTACTGATTGCAGATCAAACTGCCCTTTCACATTTTTTTTGAAATCGATAGAGTTATGCGTAAGCGTCTTAAAAGCGACGAAGCTGAAGCTATTTTAGAGTAATCCTGACAGGTTAACACCGCCCCATCTAGCTTGTTACCGTATTCACCTCATCGCCTGAAAGAGTTAAATACGGCCTTACTCCATGTAGGACACACACACACACACACACCACACAGCGCGTTCTCTGAAAAAGTAGGCCCAGTATCCCCGTTCTTGTATACGTTGTAACTTTATGGATTGAAAAGAGGTACAATAACGTGATTATATAGTGAAATACTCATATTTCAACTACGTCCAAATAGAAACAGCGTTTTTTTTTTCCTTTGTTTGTTTGTTTTGACAATTATTATCGACGAGGGAAACTCTTTGCGTCTATAGAAATTTCCGGCCATGGCGTAGTTATACAGAACTAGTTTTTGTTGCATAATAATTAGTATAAGTGACCTTATAACGGAGATTTAATGTAAACAATCATTGAGCTACACAACACTTGTAATTGTGATATCCATAAAAAATCTTATAAAACGTCTGCAGAATATATGATGAAATATTGGATATTGCTTTATGTCAATGCTTGGTCCCATTACCGTATCAACCTTTCCGGCACACACTATTAAACCTATTTTAGTCAGTATTGTATCTATTACGTTTCCCAACATTACTTATCGTCGTAATTTTACGAGAACTTAACGTCGAAACTGTGGTAGACGTGTTTAATGTGTACATTCTTTATATTTAATCATTGACAGTCAACCAACACAGTTAGAATATGAATCAAATGATGGCAAGAAAAGCTCCAAAATCAATGCATTTCCCAGGTTCTGAATATTTCTACCTCAACCTTTCTGAAGAATGAAGGAAATATGAATATATGCATGGTACGTTATATTAACTCAGGTTCGAATTTAATAAATCTGTTGATATGAGCCTAAAGGGAAAAGGATTTTCTTAGAAATTACCAGTATCATTATGAAGAAAGAAAGAAATAATTTTAAACTTCAATACAGATTACTTGATCTCAACATACTTTGTAAGTCTAGGTTTGTATATGTATGTTCATATTAATTACTCAAGTTGTCCCATATCCTTACTCCATATGTATAGTCTTCTTTGAAATTCGTTCCTTTTCGTTTGTTTTTTTTTTTTTTTTTTTTTTTTTTTTTTGTTTATTTTGCAAATATAGTAAAACCTGTAAACAAAGACCATTGACCGGAAGAAGCTGAAGCAGCCTTTGTTGACTTGTGGTCTTTATTTCTAGGTGTTTCTAATTTAAATGAATAGTGCAGGTTTATCCCAGTTGAGTATTATTTAAAGGGTGTTCTTTAGGCGGAGGTGGTCTTTCACACAAGTTTGACTGTAGGCGAAATATGATAAAAATCGCACACATAATTATGTAAATGTATTTGATTTGAAATTAGTTACAATCAACCTAGATAAAATGAATACATAACGAAAAAGGTGTCTGACATTTAATTCTAGCGACTTTAATTTGTTAAATGATCACTGGCAAGTAAGTTTGGCGCTGATTGTCTTCATATGTCATATTATCATATTAAGAAGTCGTCATCTACAGAGAATCGACATAAAACTGGTGTCATAATGAATTCAGTCAGTTTCTTTGTCAGTTAGTCTGTCTATTTGATTTCACATCGGTTTATCGACAACTCAGTCCTTATTCCAGGTAGACAGACAATTATCACTGCATTTGTTTATGTTTCCTTACAATATAAGTGTAAATGGAATACAAATTAAAAATGAAAAGCAACTGCGTCCGATTCGGTAATATTGATAAAAAGTTCTAGCGGCTCAGGCTTAAAATTCTCGCCATTTCAAACGGCGCAGACTGGACTGAGAGAAAAATACAGCAGGTGCTCTATGAAAACTTAAAAGTCGTTTCGTATAAAACCTGAGTTGTTGCAACAGTGGAAATGCGTCAAAATTAGATACTGAAGCAATCCCATAACCGTTGCTTAAGAGTCCAGAAAAAAAAAACAACAGCTTCTGAGAAATTCAACAATCCTGTTCAATACAGAGACGACTGGATTCGTTATGTACTGATAATGTGTAAATTCAGAAACTGTGTTTTCGCGTTAGTAAGCTTCTCCAGTTGACACATTTATCAACGCATAAAACAATACGGATTGTATTAAAACATTTCATCTCGATTTATATGTCACATCTTTTGTGTTAACTTAACCACCTCAGAGTTTTCTCAAAAATATATATATATTGCGTATTTCATACAGATACCCCGGTTTTTTATAATCTTTAAACTATTGAATTCTTCTATTTTAATGTCACATATATATAAATAATTAAAAATGTTATATATTTCTTATTACCTACTTTTATTAAATGTCAAATCTGGGAGCTATGTTTGATTAATTCGGGCGTATATCATATTTGCCTTATAACATTTATCACGGCATTTTGATCAAGTAAAAAGCCTTTATCTATTTATTTCTATTCAAGAAAAATCTGTGATATTTTTAAAACGTTTATAATTATTTCAAATACCAGTAATACAGATTTTATGATTAATGTGCATTTAAAATAATGTACCGATAAAATGTAGGAATTTATACTTTTATTATTTTATCTTCCTTTTAAAGCTGATATATTCATTAGTACGAAATTAAAACTAAACAAAAAATAATAAAACAATGTGCTGATTGCTTCTTCGGTTTTAGAAAGTGAATATAGGTCATTTTCTCCTCCAAATAAATCCAAAGCCAAGAACCAAATAGTTATTTTTTCATGTGTGAATAATTACAAAAAAAAAAATAAGATGAACTTTTAATTCAAAATATTGTTTTCAGGGGTCGATGCAAATGTTATTCACATAGCTACTGTGGATACCAAATCAGAGAAGACTTTTGATACTGACATCTAAATGACGCCAAATGGTGTGTTTCTACAAGCAATAACAGACATTACAAATATTGAAATCTATGGTCACCGTTGCACATAACGTATTTTTCGATTCAAAAATCCTTAATATGAATTCTTGTATAAACTTCTAACTGTCGAAGGATTTAGGGACAAACTTACTATATTATAACAAGAACATCCCGACAGAAAAAAAGAAAGGCCTGATACAGAGGGATAAATCTTGAAAAAGATATTAGGGACTCTGTACAATGCGCACAGCGCCTGTGGAAACTGTTGAATATTGTGATGAAATAAATGAAAATGTATTTGAGTAAAGAAATCAAAACAATGTTGTAAATGACAAGAAGGATGCGAACTCTTGCGAACTATTTATTGCTAATAAAATCTGTAAAATACAGAACCAGATGACAAGAACAAAAGTAGAAAATATATCGGGCACTAGAATTTCTACAGAACACTCAAAACCATTTATGGCAGATCGGGATGTGAAGGCCTACATGTTTTATTTTGGAAGTTATTGTCTGCACGAGAAAACAGCAAACGATGTTAAGTATTTTGAAGAGGTTCAGGACAGTCAATAGGATAAAATAATAACGGAGTATCAATCTATGTGAAAAGAAATTGTAATAAAATACATTAAGTTAGACAGTATTATTTTCGTTTCACTAAAGCCACTTGTTTACATGAATATTAAAAGGATATTTATAAATGACTGAACATAAAGAACGCAAATAAGACTCATCTGCCTCAGTTTTGACGTTAAATTGCAGTACAATTACGACGGTAATTTTCATTTGGAAGCGTAATAGCAAAAACTCTTATGCACTCACCCCATTTTTTTCGTTTATCATTTGTTTATGAATGTTGTTTAAAATGTGGAAATATAAAAAAAAAACAATTAAAAACTAGGATTTGCGGTCGGTTGCACCGAATTATCGTTTCAATATATAAAAGTTCATTGAAAAAAAGATACTATGACAAAATAGAATATCTGTAGAATAAAAAGACAGCAGTCAATCTTGATCTATGGCATACCGGCAAAATCAAATGAAAATTGACAAAATCATGAACGTTCCTATTTTTGTCGTTAGGGGACGCTTCGACATCAAAACAATATCAGATAATTATTCACAAATGCACAATTGAAATGGGGATGCATTTCTTTTCATTTATACCGAAAATCATCACAATCTGCGATGGTGCTGAAGTTCGTGAGGAAAGTAGCGAGCCGCGTTAACTATCGCAAATCTAAGTCCACTATATAATTTTTAGTTTAGGTCTAGACTATTGTTTCTTTCTTGTTTTATGTGTGTGGGTGTAAGGGTGTGTGTGGGGGGTGGGGGGGGGGGATATATTAAGTCTGATCCTTTACATGTATGTGAATTTATCTACTATTTATTTCAAGGGTTTAATGCATGTCGTTTAAACACTTTCTCGGGTATTTACAGACAGACTTGATAAGCCTTGTCGCCGTTTTTGGGAAGAACCATTTCTAGACACACATATTTCGTAAGAAATAACAGGTTACAACGACTACGAATCAGTCGCGGTGTACGAAATACATTATTTAAAAGAAAAGTCTGCAGCAAAGACCAATGCCTGTAATGTATTAGAGGGTTCCGTTTTTATTTTCACACCCAACTGACCTAAATGTAGTGTGCATTCATTTTAAAAAAATTAAATGACGATTATTTTATATTTTACATTTAACAACCGTAATTCAACCTTTTATCTTGTAAAATTTTCGGTCATATGGCAAACGTAAACAAGTTCATCCAGTGTTTGCGTAATTAATCTTACCTCGTATCGGAAAAAAGTTAACTGAAAGGGAGGAGTTACCTGTATAGACGAGGTCAAAAATAGCTTCAGCATCTCCGTCTTTGTGACGTAAAGTTAAATGAAAAGCTTTGGGCAGTGTTGTATGCAAACATTAGTATAACGTGGTAATAAAGCATAAAGTAATGCATGTTATTTCACTACATAAATGCATAACGTGTATTACTTTTCTTAAATTATCGAAGAAAAACAGAAAATAAACTAAGATGCTCAAATCTGACATGGTAATCAACTAAAAATAAAACAGAGGTGTTGCTAACGCCAAAGATGATTGTTTTGTTATATGACAGGAAATATCAAACCGACGTGGCAAATTCATGGCAGTAAAGAAAAATGAATAAGAAACCGGCCACCTTAACAACGCAGCTATAGTGTCCTTGATGTTTTAAAGACAGCAGTCAATCTCGATCTATGGCATATCATGTTTTTATTAAGAAATAATTTATAGCAAAACGATGCTTTATCACGATTTATACGCGATGGGCGGTTATACGCCGGACATAATAATTTCACGAGGGCGCAGCCCGAGTGAATTATTTCGTACGACGTATAACCACCCGAGGGTATAAAGAGTGTTCAAGCATCGTTTTTCTATAAATTATTTCGATTCTAATATGAATTTTATTGTAAAATTTAGAGCAAATATGACAGAACTATTTCTTCGCGCATGCATGGCGCCAACTGTTAGGTCGTCACACTCTTTGTGTATGCACTCTAGAACCGGAAGTGGTAAAACGACTTGCGGAAGAGTTCAGTTTGGGCGCAAAAGATGGCGAGTTATTCTGTAAAGCTAATAACCAACTTAATGTATGTGTTAATTAATCAAGACAAGTGTTCAATGTGACATTTCGTTTTAAGCATGCTATTAAGTAAAAGAATTGATCAAATTTGAAAGCGCTATTTCTTGATGTATACATGGCCCTAAACATCACGCTGACGTGACGTCAACATTATATCGTTGTGATGAATAAAGCATTGTTAGTCATATTAGAATAATTGATAAAGATTTAAAACTGGTTCCAACTCCAAGCAAAGTCATTTTTCGTTATAAATTACTTGTATTTTGTCTCAACTGAAATAACGAATATGCGAGAGAGTGGACAGGGATTGTTGAGAACCTTTGTCTTAATCACTTGTTTCATTTTCTTCATGTAATAGCCAGAGACTACCGCCGTCAGAAGGTATTTTGCAACCTTTTTCTAAATAATCCTTAAAAAGGGAGGTAATTAATCTGATGTACAGAAGACGGTCGAAACACATTAAAAGAGAAGTGAAAGTGAAACAAAAGTTTGACTTTAACGTTAAAACTTAAAATATATACATCTTTATATAAATGTTTATTTATTAGAACGACTTATCAAATTAATAAAATGAACAGTATCTTCCTTACAACATAATCATGTATCAATTCAACATGAAGTAGAGAGACTTTCCTAAAAATACATGCTGTACAAACTACACACACTCTTTAATCACGCTGCCTGATAAAGACCACCCACTAGAAATATATCAGTGAAGTTAACACAGTTATTTTTAGCGATAGATTAGTCCATTTTATGAAAACAGGTAATACTATGTTTTACAGCACAATACCGAATAGTTTAGCCGTTTAACTTACTTTTTGACAAAATATTATCTGATGGCACATTGTAATCGTTCAATATGGTGGAAATGAAAATATTTATGCTTATAGTCTAGTTTAAACATTCATCCGTGTTACTACATTCTCTTTCTGAAGGGACAAGTCGTTTATTGTTTGTAAATATTGCATAACATAATCAAATCTGCGACACTAAAACTATATTTTAGTATCTATATTAAATACGTAAATGATCATTTCTTAAAGAAATAGAGACATGTGGAAACTTCACAGATCGCTCAACACGACAAAAACGAAGTTGTTGCAGGCTCGGTTTAATTGAGCCTGTTCATGGACGGTAGTGGAAATACATGCTACCGTCCACGCCCTCTAGATCCGGGTTGAGAAGAACTCAACATTTACACATGCTAAAAGTACAAAAAAGCAATTTAGAGACATCCGCAGATGCATTCAAACGGCGGTGAACATGACCCTTCGAATGAGATTTTATTATTATGTACTAACGAAACAGGTTCGACACCCAGCATACGTAAAATGGCCGCTCCTCCCTTTAGCAAAACAATTCCCAACTCCATTAGGGACGCCGGCCTGAAAACCGGCGCCAATAAATACCTTTAAATAAATACTTTCAGAAGGCCGCAGTATATCAGGAAGTGAAGAAAAGGTAGTTAACGAAAAAACCCTTAAATTTCTAGCTCCTGTGGTCTTTTGTATAATGAATCATGTTATAATATTAAATTTGATATGCATCAATTCGTTTATACCCATCTCCTTTTCATAGATGCATTATATACAGTGTCAAATAAAGCATAATTTTATGCAAGATGAATTTTACTCTGCTTTATATGTAAAACATTAAGCTGACTTCGTTCTTTGTGCAACCATTTTAACAATATGCATGAAGTCTCTATGCGGATATATACTTTCTGTATTATCTTATCCTGTTTCATTTCACAGTCAGGTTAGTCTTTGTATTATATATTGAATTATGTGCTTATTGCTGATCTGATTATTGTTGTCGTCAGTGTGTAGGTACGCATTTTACCTAATTTAAAGAACATATTAAAAAATGAAATAAAAACGTAAATATTGTCATATATGATGCCATTGCATGATACAACAATTTTTATTTTCAATGTTCTGTCATCAGTAATGGAATAATGTTCAAAAGATGATCAACAACAAATAGTCCTACCTGTGTAAAGGGAAGGTAACTGTGTAACTAAATATTGGTTTCTTAAGACAGTACTAGTTATCTCCCTTATCAATTTGCATATAAAGTGTCAGAATTGACCCTAAATTGACCTTTGGTCTGTTTCATGTAGCAATCAAAGAAAACACTGATGTTCTTAAATATTTATTTACTTCTGTTTATATGAAATATAATGATTTATATAATGTTTTAAGAAAATAGTACAAGTACGTTAATGAAAGTGATAAGTATGTGGTATTGCACTTTGTTGACAGTAAAAAATATGAATTATATAAAAATGGACATTTTCATGAGAAAAAGAACATATAGCTACAATTCATTAAAAACATAAGATCATAAAAAATAAGCCAACCAATTTCTAGGAAAAGGCAACTTCATAGTAACAGAGAAAATCAAAACGTACTGGAAAAAGGTCAAATGTTGCCTTGTAGTACTACTTCTTAATGTTTGAATAATGCCAGTTCAAATCAAAATACAACATTTTTGGAAACTTTTATGAAAGTTTTATGAAGGCTGCTAAAGACCAGTAGCCTGTAATGTGATATAAAATCTGAAATGCAAAACGTTTGACTAGTACAGTGGTGACATCAATTTTAAAGTAACCATGCCACTATCCAAGCTGACAGGGAACTTAAGGAAATTAACCTGCAAAGTTTCATGAAGACTAATCAATAATATATTGTCCAGACAAACAAATCAGGACAGGCATAGGCACACCATTTGGACAACTAAGTCTTCATTTCCGTAAACTCGCACAACAAAAAGTAATGACACTATAAAATACTGAAAACATACTCATGACAAGTACAAAAGGGCCAACAATTTTGAGTCATAGAACTTTCTGATCTTATGATGCTTAATGAGGTAACATGTTACACAAAATATTGCTCTGGTAAGAAAAGGGCAATAATTATGAAAAAGTCAAATGCAGTTATGTAACTAGTGCATTTAATGTCAAATTATTACAGTTTGCAATTGTAAGAAGTTTAATACATTTTTCATTAACAAAGTGAAAGGCGTTTTAGGTATTTTTATGACAAAACATGTCTCCCACCTATGTATACCTTTATGCTATGGTGGCTATTTTGTGCAGTAAAATGGAAAGTGTCGGTGATATGCAAAAATATACTTGGTACTGATCACTCCTGTGAAGTTTCATCAAAATCTGTTAAGTAGTTTTGACCTGTGAAAGCCGGCAAGATTTTTCTCCTTTTAGCTCTGGCTGCAATTTAGTGCATCGAAACAAAACGTGCAGTTGATATGCACAACACTATGCTTGGTACTAATCATTCCTGTGAAGTTTTTTTCAAAATCTGGCCAGCAGCTTGTCCTCTTAAAGCCAGACAGGCTTAATGCGGATAGACGAGAAGGCATAAACAATACCTCTCCCCACATTTAGATGAGACATAATTCCGAGATAAAACCTTACATACAACACTTTACAAAATCAGGATGCTAAAACATGGATGTGCAATACCTCTACCTATCCTTCAGTGAAACGAAAAAGGACAAAACACAAGTAATATGAAGGAGTTATGGGCCATGACATGTACGACAAACAAATGTTTTAAGACTGAAGAAAATGCATTGAATAGTTCAAAAATTTACATTAGTGTTTCAGTTCAATATAAACTTTGTCATATTAAAATAATATTGCAATTATAATGACCAATCAGTTTTAAGATTTATGAAGGAGAAAAACAATTTATGCCAACTTTAAAAACGAAAATTATCAAACGTTTTACTGTGGTATTGCATGACACTACAAGACACAGTATTTTGAAAATTATAACAGTGTAATGTTTACATATTCTCAAAGTTTCTGAATCACATTTACATGCACAGTTGGACAGGACTTGTTGCTCTCTACATGTGTGTCCTACAATAACAGCAAATATGTAACAAAATTGATGAGGAAAATGTAAGATATTTGGAAAGTTACATTCATAAGTCTGTAATTATTTGGTACTGTATATTTTTTTTTGTAAGTGTAAAGTTTATATATCATACATTACTTGACCCTTGGTCTCATGTGAAACAAACTTTACACAAGCCTCTTGAAGTGATATATGCCAAATCAATAACTGGACTACATTGTAACTCTTTTAATATTGTAAACGATTACCTGAAGGTATCAATAGCTGTGTTTAATTAAGTCATACAGATCATCATTGGCATTCTCATCATATGAATCCACAGAACATTTTACACTGAAATAAAGAAACAACTTCCTACAAATTTTGTACTTCCATTACTGAAATTTACAAACTTTACATTAAATTAGGACTCTAATCCATTGAAAACATCAAGTGACAGATATCAAGAAAACATTGCATTAAAGGTATTTAAACAAAATGGTTATTGCTATAGTGTGTTTAAAAGCTTTGAAACATGGTTAGTGGCATACAATAGTAGTTCTTTTATCTCTGTATCATATGAAAGGCTAGGAGTTAAGAAGTCTGAATAGATATCTTTACCTAAGTCAACATTTTTTGATTCAAAATGGTTGGCTGTACCATCCTTCATAAAACTTCATAAAATCATTTTAATTACATTTACAATGTGTATCTGTTAAATGTTTATGAGAACGTAATTTTAATGACTGGCATTATATTACCCTTGACATGTTAAACTTGTTAAAGACTATCATTTGTACATCATTGTACCATCAGACCATCTTTCACTTCTGTCAACCTGACTAGACATGTTGGACACCCTGAAATATATAAATGATAAAATCTGTGAAAAGACTCATCATGCAAAAACCATAACACCATCTTTATAAAATCACCTTAACCCCTTGATCTTAAAAATATTATTATTTCAAATTATTATTGTCTATTAACGTATAATGTATCTCATCTATAACCATCACATGACGCCTTATATAATTTGCCAGTTCATAGTTTGGATTGGCTTCCAGTCTAAATCCAGAAGATGGAAGAAAAAAAAATATGAAAGTTTATTTATGGTGTCATTTAGAAGAATGACCTGCCTGTTAATTGTCAACTGTTCGCCCTTTTTAATATTGATAGGCAATTGCATTTTATCAAATGCTGTCTAATATATGTATCAACTGTCAATAGTTCACAAGTGTTAATTAGATGTCACTGACTTGTTTACTCTCAACATCATAAAGAGAGATAAAACTACATGTAAATTGTAAAACATTGTATGAGATACCCTCCCATCCTGTATAAATTGCCTTTAAAAAGAAATTACATAGAAGTATTATCCCACAGTTTTGACTGCCCCTGCTCTATCTAACTTTTCAAGCTTCTGCACCACTTTAATGTGTCATCTGTTCGCTTGTACTTCTGTCTGAAATAAGGTAATTATAATATTTCAATAACTTATAATAAATATATTATGTTATTCTTTTCCTACAATTTGCAACAGTTTATTTTGAAAATTCATTTTGTCTCAATTACTTTCTGTTCAGACTACAGCTAAAATACATAGAACAGACTATAAGCTATTATAAGGTCAAAGGTCACCCTAAAAGGAAAAATCGGTAAACTTAGGCCCAGTTAATCACAGATGCTTTAAATAAGCTGTCATTTCACACAATACTTTGCTATAGGGTTATGTATCTACAAACAAAAAACAAGAAAAAACAAATTAAAAGAAAGAACATATTTGGGCAATTTAAAAAGCGACAATGAAAGTGAAAGTAGAAAGTCAATATTTTCTTATCGACTTTTCTTTCATAATTTCCATTTAAAGCGTAACAGTTTACTTTCATACTGTATCGAATAATGAATAAACATTATACTTACCGTTTAAATGCATGAAAAATCCTCATGGTACCCGTAAACTTATAATTTGTTGATAACCTCTCAGTTTTCGGCCGTTTTCACGTGAAAATACGAAACCGGTGTAGACCTTTGTGAAGAATATTTGTATATAGTGCGTATAGAAGTACACGTAACATCTCATGAACTTTAACCTAAAGTTTGAAGAAAATTGACATGTACATTACTTGGTACAAATAACATGAAAAGACTTCAAAATATACAATCTCAAACTAAAGAAAAAAAAATACCAGGAATGTTAGATCCATCATATTAACTGAATGTATTGGCAATAGGTATCACTCGAATTGAGCTGCTTGTATATGAAAAGTTCAAAACAGGTTCACGGTCTTCATCGTTTTTGTTTTTTTTTTTGTCTATATCATTTTCATTTCATTCATTCTATTTCATTAAAATTCATTAAGACATTCCATTTTGCTTTCCACTGGTCAAAATAAATTTCTAGCTGACCCGATATGATCGTACAACATGACTGTGAAGCTGCGGTCGCCAAAAGTTATAAATGTGTTTCTCTTTATAAGTAAAATCACCACTATAGGCTTATCTATTCCAGCTAAAGTTACTTGACAGGTATACTATCACGTACGCCTTGGTGAAATTGATATATTTCATTACCGCAATGACACGATTTATTGGTAATCAGATACGGGATATAAGCTGTTTCAAAGCCCCCATATCATTCACAAGCTTCTCTCGTTGGAAAGAGTAATTCCTTGTCATTTTTATTCTTAATCCGTTTAACCAACAAACAATTTAATTATTAGCAACTGCCGAGAAATATCTACTGTTTCAATAGTCGAGTTTTTATCTATAAAGATCGAACTGTTTCTGTTTTAACCTAAATTATACTGCCTTAAATTATTTGATGGTCAATATACAAGTTCTGAAAGATAGCTTGTTACTGCCTTCAAATATCTTTCCATTATAGGAAATTCGGTATTTATTTGTTAAATCATGTTCTCAAGAATGCACTTGCGATTGCTTGATTAATATATAATCATTTATTTGATTATTCTAATTAGTCATGTTACAATGAGTAAACATTTCAGAGACCAAATCATTTAAGTACAAACAAACCTTATGCTTTGTGTCCCTCTCTCTCTATCAACCACTGTCTTTCCCCGGCTTTATCTCTGTCTGTGGTGGTGGGAAGGGCAATCTCTGATCACGTGTAGCATGATGCATATATTTGGAGAACTATGACATATGCCTCTAATACCGTTATTATTAATCGTCATATGTATGGTCATATATATAAAACAGTGCAAACGACCATGCCTATGCCGCAACAATTCCACCAACCTAACCATATTAGTTTCGTTGCTGCTTTATATAGTATTACTACACACGAATTAATTTTACAACACCTTCGCACTGGTCCAACAATTGCATATATGTAGACAAATCCCTGTTACATGTATCATATCTCATACATCAACAGTGAAATTTAAGTCTTTTTGACTGAGTGGGCAAGAGAATCTATTTATTCTCTTTTTTTTTAAGTTAACTGGATCTCGGGAATACAATGAATTTATAGGGATATAATCAAATTCAAAACAATGAACTTTACCATACGTGAGATGCATTGTAGATTATTATAGGTATGGAGAACTTATAATGTATAACCAATCACCGTCACAATATACCAGACCAATTAGGGCAACGAGCATGCCTTTGTCGCAACAAGTTCACTTACCAAAAAAATTAGTTTCGACGCTGCTTTATATAACCACTCGCATTGTTCTACACATTAGCACTGGTTCAACATTTGCAAATAATTATACCCAAATCATGTTTCACACGTTTGACACTATCCCATTTTATCTTCTTTAGTCCGATAGTATGGAACTGTAAAAATTTCTCAAATTACTTCTCCTTATATATCGGGAAAATGCCGTAATATCATCCCTTACTTTACTACCTCGTTCTGGTGACTCAAAGGTTTACACTCTATTTCACAGTTCTCATATATTATATTAAGTATTAGTCTTTTAGTCAAACCGTTTAATATATATTATATACTGTTATCTACATTTTGTTGTAAAAGAGTAATCTCGATTGTTTTCTGTCTCCAGTGGGTTTTACTTTCCATCTTTGAAGCATACAATAATCGCATACAAACTGAAATGTACTAGCATCGAGTTTTCATTCATAGGTACTTTAAACTAATCAACATGGTATCGGAAAATGACTATACAGATCATTAGCTGTAAAACAGCATTCAGCACCAGATTGCATTAATTATATCGAAGCATAACAATGTAACTTACATGGATTATACGCAAACAATTGACATATTCTACATTTTTTCTGTATCAGTTCGATTCAATTACTTTGATAAATATCTATTACTATTGGGAGTGTTTTGAAATAGCAAACATTAAAAGCAGAAAAATATCAATCCACACCTCTTTCGCAAAATGTATGAATACAAATATATTAAGTAACTGTATGTTGGATAAATGTGCTTTACTCCAAACCTGCGTAATCAAGACATTGCTAGAGGAATTCTTAATGTTTCTCTGTACTAGAGAACTAGCTAGTAACCAGATCCAATAATCTATGCTCATGAAGGGAGTAACTGATGAGAAGAAAAAAATAATAAAGAAATAATGCATGCTTCCCTCTTGATTTTTCTTTTATACATGTATTGCCTTTTAAGATTTCTATGCTTTATATTGCTGAAATGACTCGTAATTTACCTTAAAGTTAGGAAGCATATGCTTTTTTTAATGAAATATACTACTAATAATTTCCCGGCTTCAAAACCAACAAGCGTTTCCCTGTAAAACTTGTGCGCACAGGGCTTTGAAAGACAAGCAAGAACGGTTATATATAATCATACCATGTAAATTTATTTACAGTAATTTTATGACAACATTATTACTGAACTAAAAATAAACAAACAGATAAATTAATAAACTATTATAATCATGACAGAAATAACCATCAGAGCGAATAACTCAGGGAATAGCCTGTGCTGTTGTTTTGATAGATTATCAGGACTGTATTACGTTACGCAACACTAGATTTCAGATTGCTACATTACTTTAAAGCATACCACTGACGTTATCGGAAGTTAAACTATTACATTTTTGCAGAATTTTACTGACAAACTATATAATTTAATCGTTTTGTTTTAGAAGCAAAATGTAGCCAGAACACAAGCGTTGAATATAGGTTTGGATCTCAATGTGGTTTTATATGCCACTGTGTAATTAATGAGCAATGTGATGTTGATACTGGAGAATGTCCATCAGGATGTGATTTTGAGTGGGTTGGACCTGGATGTCAGTACAGTAAGCCATTACCTTTTATATAAAAGTATGTTTCATTTATTTTCGAATTTCAGTGAAATTTGATTTATAGCCGTAAAACACAGTTCTTCAATTGTCCACTTTCACTAACGCTTTATTAACAAGGTATTCATACTGATTTGTTGCTGATTATACTTTTGAAAATGACAATAAACCTCACATACCATATACTAGTATATCCGAGCCATTCAATAGTGTCACACTAGTGCTAGTTACCTCCTATGTTTCAGCAAATGTACGGCTGCTCATTGGGGCTGCTAAAAGTATACAAAAAATAACATGAAATGATTTCCTTTCATGAATCGCTTAAAAGATGTTGATAAAACAATTTAGATGCATTCTTGTATTAACCCGTTCTTCTCGACTTTGATTAAATGGTTACACTGAGCTTAGCAATAATTAAATTCATATAATTATGTGGATGAGATCGGCATTCCGTAGAAATGTATCGATTGTAAACATATTAAAGAAGGTCAGCTATTATGGTTTTTATGCTAATCCGATTCGTATTATGGCTTTATGGCCTACTTTCGACAAAGCTCAGTATTTTTTTCAGAGCTATTTCAAAGCTCACATTCAAATTTTTAATAAGAAAAAAATCAACATTCTATTGGTTGACAGTTTTATTGTGTTGTAGAAAATATTGCTGTTAACAGCACTGGTACGTATGAAAGACAACTAGATAACGTTCACCCTGGCTTATGGCCCCAATTAGCAAACGACCGTAATTTATCAACATGTAGTCACACAGGAGATGAAAACAGACTCAGGGTTGTAAACCCCTGGTGGCTAGTTTGGTTGCCTTACAATTTTACCTTACGACAGATGGAGATACTGACTATTGACAATAAAAGAAGTAAGTCCTTCTTGTGATATTTCCACATGTAGTAAATATAAACTATTGTCCAATGTATTCGATTATTCTAACATATACTTTGAAGCATTATGAATTCATAAGCATTATTATTGAAAGTGTTATAATATTAAGAATACTTGTGTGACATTTTAACGGACCTGCAGAGATAGCAAATGAAGTTTTGCAAGATACTGATTGTTTGTCTCAGAAAATCATATTTAAAATCATTAAATTTCATTTACCTCTTTTGTAATAATTATTGATCACTTATTTGTTTCAACTATTGTAATGCTAACGATTAAGGGCTTCGTTCGTTTTCATCGTCATCTTTATTTGAGCTCTGAATCCAGAATTACAATGTAGATATGATTTCATTTACACAAATGTACAATTTTTGGAAATAAAAGCGTTCATTAGTACAGGTAAAGAGGTTGTGACTCAAATATAGGCAAGTGGGTAGGCGTGTAATATAGGTAGTCCTTTAATATCTTAGCCATTGTGATCTTAATCTTCTTCGTACTTCTGTCGCAGAATACTTTGACGGATTCAAAGTTATCGTCAAATACGCACTGATGACCAGTCAGATGCTTGTTATACTCACGGTAATATAGCGCTGGAGTCTGTATCCAAGACAGTGACTTGCGAAAAGATTCACTCCGGAAATCAAATCATAATACAACTTGGTAGGAAGAATACACAGCTCGTTCTTTGTGATGTAAGAATATATGGAGGTAAATGTTTTATAAAATAGATATCATTTAATTGAAACAAATGGCTCATTTTGAATTTTAGGATATATTATCAATTTACTTATATCATGTCAAAGATCAGTTAATTAAGGTTGATTCTGTTATCGAGGGCTGCAGACAACTGTTATTGTAAAAAAATAAAATATTTCATCAAACTCATTTTATTGTATGTATTTCCTTCGTACCTTTTATCATTTATTTACAGTCATCAAATGAAAAATGATTTCAACAACAGTTAATATATTGTAGATTACCTTGAGGAAGGAAACTGTAATTTCTTATATTTTGCCTGCATATATGAAATTGCCACGAAATAATCAGTTTAATACTAAAATGTTGGAATTGATCAAATAATTCAAAATTAGTGATTTATTATTTTTAGACTGTGCTGAAAATGTCTGTGGAGATAAATGTGATAAGCTTTGTTATTGTACGGACAATACAGCTTACAATAAAGTGTCAGGAATATGCTCAAATGGATGTAAAGGAAGATGGTCGGGCAAAGATGGAGCTTGTGATATAGGTAAATAAACGTTAATAACTCATTGTAATCAATATGTAGTATTAATCTTATTTCATAATCGCTTTTGTTATTTAAGACATACATCATGCTGAATTTACACTTACTGTAACTTGGGAGATTTTCTCTAACTTCACTTTATTTTGTGCAATGTAATAGACATGCGGGTAATAAAATGTATGAGAATTACGTTTTTGTCACTATAAAGAATGTGCCAATGACAAGTGGGGAGAGTCATGTGATACTAAATGCGGCCAATGTCGAAATGATACACCATGTGATGTGGTTACTGGAAAATGTCCCTCTGGATGTAAAGATGGCTACAAAGATACAGAAATGTGTGACATTGGTAACGCCGATGTTTATAACTCGAACTTGTTATTATTCCTTTAAAGTTATCTGTCAATACATTACATAACACGCGTTATCTATAGCATGGCCAATACGTAAACTGTAAGCACAGTTGCATATGTTGTCAATGTTGTTCATGTATATTATATCCTAAAATGACACTAAACATTAACCAAATGATATCACTCTGGCCATAGCTTTATCAGATCAAGTGGTCCTAACGTTGTTTGTGCGGTGAATTTTACGCGGAACTGATGGAGAAATATGGCCGATTGTATACATTTCCGGTCTTGTAGGTATGATTTAAAGGAATTTCTTCCCGTTATATAACGAATTGAATGAAAACGATGGTTGCACCTGGAACGCAAATGTCTTCGTTTCTTAGCATATGTGTCCATTTCGCTGAGATTTGTGCCGTTTATTCAAACACTCCTCTACAGTCCGGCGGGTGAAGGAAGTTTTTGTCAGTTGTTGACAATATCGCATCATATATAGTGCTTATCGGGAACAAGGAATTATTAAAACACTTCTTATCTAAAGGGCTACCTCTTAAAACGAAACGTGTATTTTCATAGAATTAGTTGGGTTTGCTTCAGAAAAATCGGCCGAAAACCTAACGCAACGCAGTTTTGAGTGGGTCGCTACGCAACGCAATCAAGTGGACACCGTTCTGTGTCTTACTTGTAAAGTCTTATCCATCATACAAAGACATTCTAGCATAAAACTGCTGTTCTTGTCACTTTTAGGGGGTGTTTTAACAGGAGAGAACACGTATGTTAAAAGAGAGATTCTCGCGCTCATGTGTTGTTATAACACCTTTTTATATATGCGCGTACCGTGGCAAAGCGTAAACGTATTACGGCCCCAAAACGGATAATTCAAAAGGAAATGACGTCAACGTGAATAAAACAACGTAGACTTTACCGCGCATTTCATGGAAATTTAATGTGTTGGGGGACAATATATTCATTTACCTGGTTTTTACGCATTTTATGCTAGAATAGCGTTAACGCATGTTCTTTTCTTGTTATAACATCTGCAGAATCCCTCGGGAATCGTTGATTCTGCAGATGTTATAACACGAAAAAACATGCGTTACACCCACGTTAGAACCTCACACAGAATAGCTTTCGAACGTTTTATATCATTATACAGATCCCGCCATTTCTAATATATAGCATTTTTGCATTTTTATGTTCGCTTAACATTAGACATATGTTTTTGCGGACATTGTCAAAACAATCCCAACTTAAAGCAAAAATCGAAACAATATCATCAACTGAATATTAGTTAGTAAAAACAAGAACCAGTTAACTCCAGCACGTATGGTACTGAACAGCGTACCTAAACAATCACAAGCGGGTTAACTCTTTAAATCAGTATAGTTACATTTCATTCGTTTTTACTCCCTTAAAACAATGCATTGCTATTTCATCACTGATATATTGTGCATTCAAGCTGGTTGTACAAAATAAATCAAATCTGATCCATGGTAAAAAAAGTATTGATCAGTGGTCTGTATTTGCTTGATGTAGCGTTCGTCTATTTTAAGAGAGATAAATCACAGAGAAACAAGAACGTCGAAAATGACGAGAAAAAAACACGATTTTACTTGTCGTTCATGAAACAAAAACGTCGAAATAAGCTTGTATGTTCGCCATTCAAAAATGAAAACAAACGGACTAGCACGTATTGGGTGTACAATATACTGTCTAAAAGTAAGGGTTTGGTTTAGCATAGGTTTACTTGTGAACATTCAATGTGTGCGTACACTGAATGCGGGAGATTTAATGCCGACCGTTATTTAGTCGGTAAAGACTTGCTCTATTCTATTAATCAAACGTGCCATTTTATTATTGTTTCCAGTAAAGCATTTACCGTACATATAATCCAACAATCATTGCATTTGTCTTAAAATTATATGCCATTGATTTAATTAATTAATATTTCCCTCATATAGAAAACAAAAAGGTGCAAATATAAAAGTTACATGGGTAAAAGTGCAAATTACCTTGTACATCTTTTGTGCAGAAGCCCATATGGTATACGTGTGACTTTTCGTTGATAGCTCAGCTCAGAAAGGAATAATAATAACAATCTTTGGCGTGTCCGGTGGCAAAACTAATCACTTTCGGGAAAGACAGTGGACTAACATCAGAAATATGGGACAGTCAGGTGCAAATAAGACATCAGAGTGAAAGATGAAGCTGAGATAGAATCATATACATTGTAATAGCTTCATTTCTGTTTTATTAGCATGCATGTTATATCTGTGTTTTGAAATATCGGAGGGGAGGGGGAGCAACCTCTACACTTCGCCTACGCCTGAGCAACAATAAACTAAATTTTCTTCTCACCAGCTATCGATTTCAATATAAGACACTTGCAGTTTGTGTGCAAAAGTTACTACGTCATTACACTGTGTTTACAATAATGTGCATTCATTTTACATGTATCGCATAATAGTGTAATTATACTATTGTATAATATATGTGATGCCGCAAGAAAACTGCCTTCTGGAGTAAGACTGTGATAAATTGTGGCTGTGATATAAACAGTTATTTTCCACGCACAAATTCGAACTCACATGCTTTCAATGCATAGCGAAAACGCACTTTGTTTAATTAACAAAAACAATAGGCAAACAAACACAGAAGAACCATGATTATGCGTGAGTCTTCTTTAAAAATCCAACATATTCATATCCCTATTACGGCAGCAAGAAAAAAAAATATTTAGTTATCAAGATTATGCAAACCAAATAGCACCAGATCTGGTTAATTTTAGCTCTCGTAACGGTCTTTAATAAACAAACAGGAAAACCAGTGTTCCTCCGGAATATGTGGTGTGTTGCGCATTGGTAACAGTATTCCAAAATCGTGCACCATTATCATCTTTTTTTAGTTTTGATGATTTACTAGGAGGTAAAAATTAACTTTTTAACTGGTTTATCTGATATACGTAATAGATAATTGACCGAGTATGTTTTAACTGAATGGCTTAAGAATAAAATCTTTACAGAATGTTCCAATGTTTTCATCGATGTTGGAAAACCTCGTTTACATCCGACGTGTAATATGACTCATGAATGAAAATGTGCTACTTTGGTAAAGTACTACCTTAAAGAAACATACTCGTTGTTTTTCCTATAGGTTATCTGAAGAATACGGCATACAGAAAAGGAATGAATCACTGGTTGTAGGTATTGATTGCAATATTCGGCACTCAGGCAATTGTTTTACGTTAACTCTACGGAGCATCGTTACCATCTAAACAGTTACCCCTAGCCGGATATTTCCATCTGTACCTACGATGAGTGAAATAGTCTTATAGAGAAGAATCATACCAAGGAAAATGAAAACCCGTTCGGTCATTTATAGCACAGGTTTTTCTTTACTACCCAAATTAACAAACTTGTGGGCACATGAAAATGTTCCAGATAATGCCATACTCGATGCTAGTTGAACGGATAACTTTATTTTAGAAGGAAAAACAACTATAAGTATACTCCTTTCTCATGGTACCGGGGCTTCCATGATACCGGTGTAAACAGTTTTCTCACGAGACTTTTACTTTAGCCCCGCCTACCGGATGTTGACATGATTACTGGAGCAGACCGGAAGCCGCTCTTCCGTATCGCACAATTTTTTGCGAAAATGTCAAGATTACTGGTGAGTTATTTATCTTTTTATACAAAACTAATCAAACATGATATCCTACCTTTGGTCCCCACCCCCTGTGTCAAAAACCCTCTAATTTTCCTGCAAACACTGTTTATTATCTTGAATTTTTGGCGAGAGTATCGTCTAACAGCCTCGCTAATGACGTCATCAAACCGGAACCATGTTGTTTCTATATTTAGAACATTTCGGACAAATAAAAGTATGAAAAGCCTTTAAGGCAAAAAAGTGAATTTACAGCAATAAGCAAAATACATGTAATTGATATACTAATTGGTTATTTTTGGATGTAGTGCTCAACATATGAAATAAATAAAACAGACTTTTTCATTAGTAGCTTGGTCACATTAATTCATGTATTAAACAAATTGTATAGTTACAAAAAGGCGAATAAATGTAAATGAACAAATTTGATATATAGATTGTTAATTCATGTATGTAGTACCCAGCAAATTATATAAGTAAAACATACTAATTCATTAATAAGTTGGTCAAATACGACTTCATGTATTAAACCAATTGTATAGTGGCAAAAAGGTAAATAAATTTAGAAAAATAAAGTTGATTTACAGATTGATAATTAATGTATCACGTACCCAACGTGTTATATCAATAAAAAAGTTTTTATTAACAACTTGGTCAAATGAGTTCATACATTAAGCAGATTGTATAGTGGCAAGGAGATAAATAAATTTAAATATATATATTGAGTTTACAAAATAATAATTTATATATGTAGTACCACATTGATATTTCATGTTTGTAGTACCTAACATAGTTTATCAAGAAAACATACCTTTTATTAACAACATTGTCAAATGAGATCATGTATAGTGGCAAGAAGGTAAGGTAGTTTAAATAGATAAATTTGATATGCAAATTGATAATTCATAGTACCTACATTATATATAGAAAATATACGTCAGTTGAGTTCATGTACCAAGCAAATTGTATAATAGTAACAACATAGTCAGATAAGTTCATTTACCAAGCACATTGTATAATAATAACAACATAGTCAGATGAGTAAAAGTACCAAGTAAATTGTATAACAGTAACAACATAGTCAGATAAATTCATGTATCAAGCATGATCCGATTCATTTTTCTATTAAACAAAGAAGGCTGAAAACAGTGCATTATTATTACGTCACAATTATTACGTCATAGCGTCAAAAGGTTATAGCGGCGTTCTGGAAAAGAACCCCATTGAAAACCACTGGCGCCAGACCAGAAGAAAAATGCCTCTGTACATGTTATACCCTGCCCCTAGGTATTCTATAAGAACCATGGTCATGAACGGGAAAATATACTAACCCGTTTCAATCGTAAATTTCTCAACTTAAACGCGCAGTTCGGTGAATGGGTACCTAGTATATTAAACAAGCGATAATTTATCTTCCATCGTGTACCAGTCACGTTGGCTCAATATTCCATATTGCTGAGATTATCAACATATTTTATGCTTTCGTCAACGTTACAGAAAAAAACTTGCTTGACCTTCCCTAATGAACTTCCGGTCTAGAGGTCACGGCAGTGTGCACATATTTGGCGAAATGTAAACAAACAAAAACAGAATTTAAAAAAATCACATTTTTACAATAAAACCCGAAATGATGAATGAAATTCATCTTGTAAAATGATCTTCAATTTGAAATCGTACATTGGCCTGCATCTGTTCTGTTTATTTTATTCATTTTGCACATTTATGCTGCATTTTCACATTTTAGCGAACACGTGTAGTAAAATGACGATTGACATACATTTTCACATTAGCCAATCAGAATGGTTTTGTAATCTAGACCGGAACTTCACCAGGGAAGTTCAAGCAAGTTTTTTGTGTAACGTTGAAATAACTATAAACTACGCGTTGTTTTTCTAAGATAAAATGTATTGAAGAAATGTGACCGGTACACAAAAGAAAGATAAATTACCACTTGTTTGATATCAATAGTACACATTTACCGAACTGCGTGTTTTAGGTATGAAATGTGCGATTGAAACGGGTTAGTATATTTTCCCCTTCATGACCATGGTTCTTATAGAATACCTAGGGGGTTGGTATTGCATGTACAGAGGCATTTTCTTTCTGTTCTGGTGCCAGTGTTGAAAACGGGCAAATATTTAGTGAATGTCGTCAAGGATGTACTTTAAAGTCCTTGGTAACGTGTTAGAATCGAAATAATATATATCATTTAGTGATTTGCTCTTCAATAAAATCATTGTTTGTCGTTCAGATGCGTATTATTATGTCACTCGGGCTGAGCCCTCGTGATATAATTCCCACTCATCTTAACTCCAAACAATGATTTACTTAGAGACAAATCACTAAATGAGATATATTATTTCTTAAGTAACATGATAGTCAGATGAGTTCATGTATCAAGCAAATTGTATAATAGTAGCAACAAAGTCAGATGAATTCCTGAGTTTCCTCAGTTTCCCCAGTCTGTTTATAATAAGCTGCTTGATTTGGGTAGGTCTTCAATGACAATTAAACTAAAGTCTTCTGTTTTTCCTTTCTTAAGTTCAGATTTGTTTTGTAGACAACACTTTTGTTTCTGTAGCTCACAACTTTACAGATTATTTGGTAATTGCCATTCTTATTAACTTTTCCAGTTGTATGACTTCTGTCTATATCTAATATTTTAACACTGATGGGACCAATTTTCTGGCAGGTTTCAAGTACTGCATCATCAGTTGATTTTTTTCTGGTCTCAGAAGATTCACCAGGCTTTACGACTGTTTCATTTAGATAAACGTTGTGGAATCTGAGAATATTTCTCCTGCTGTATTGTTCCTGGTCTGAGAATTTGTTTGACAATATTATTAATACCTTGCTGTTGGTTTTGTATTAGGATTTCTTTTAATTTTCTTAATCAAGGCTTTTTATTTTTATTAGATTGAGAGTTCAGATGGGTTTGATTGTTTCTGCTTTTTTTCTTGTATGTCAGACAAACATTTATTCCGATTTTCAGCTACAGGTTTAACTACGGTTTCTGCTATAGTTGATATAACTAGGATCATGGCAAATTTTATTTGTTCTGTTATCTGAGGGCTTGATACCACCGATGTAATTATATCGACGGTGTTCAGCAGAGTGACACCTGGGGTGGTTGTTGATTTTGATCAAGGGGCACAGGTACTTGTTGTGGCGCATGGAGGTGCACGTCAGGGGACAACATTTTAGAGCGGGTCGGGTCTGGGGCTCCAGCGTGATGCTGGCCCTGTTCAGATGGACTTACGATCTCTATATGTCCCCGCTTTAGATTTGAAGTACCAAGGGTTTCGGACATTATTCGTAGTAGATATTAAAGGTAAATGTTTGTGTTATTGTTTTCGGATCAACTGACCCGCGAAGATTTTCAAACAAAGAGAATAGGTTGATCGTCCAATACTTCACTCTTATGTATATTTAATTTGTTTTTAACTCGCTTGTTACAATGATATCCTTTTTATACGTATCTGTAGCAAATTTCTTGCTTTTTGAGATGTATTTACGAAGTTTGTTGGGTTTTTTTTTTCAAATGGCTTGATGTTTTTGTTTTCTTACGTGGCAGCCATGTTACCTGATGTCCAAAGAGAAAATAAAGATCGACTGCCATTCGTTCATTCCAATGATTCCTAGACATAAAGTCCATTGGTTACGTTTTAACTTGTTACCGGTGCACGTATGCATCCAATTTTATTTACAAAAATCAAAGTGCGCGAAGAACTCTTATACGGTCTCTACATATGTTTGGTATTCAATAGTAAAATCAATATACTGTGATTGATGAAAGAAATTGCACGAAATCTACATTAAATACAGCGAACCTTCAACAGACGTAGATGAAATATAAATTTGGTAACACTAAGTCAAATCATCTATTCATTAAACTACTCACTTCAAAGATAGAATCCCCCTATATAAATCATACAGCTTATAAATATTGGGGGCGCAGCGTTAACCTCTCAATCTAGAAAATATATCTGACTCTCTGTCTGCTCTTCTAATTTGGCAATTGCTTTTGTTAAGCGAAGTGTTGTATAAGATCCTTTTTCCCTTTCACCCATCACGGTTGAAATTAATTGTACATGATTGCCGTCTTCGTCGTCCGCACATACCATTGATCCGCTGTCACCTTTGACACAGAATGGGTCAGTACCCTCTCTGTCTTCAACAACGATGTATGTTTTGTTGTGATCTTCGTGTACATTGTTTATATTCGATTCCTCGTTATCTTCACGTTCTGTGTTAAGATTCATGTCCTCGTTAACTTCGCGTTCTTTGTTCGGATTTGATCCTTCGTTTTCTGTGCGTTTATTGTATTGTGTCATCGATATTATGCCTTGACCTCTGGATGTTGATGCACCATAGGTATGCACGTATTGGCAATCGAGCTGATCATCATCATAGCTACATATCTTTCCTTTCATAAATATTCCACTTTCGTTTCTGAATCTTCCATCACAGTATTTTTTGTCATTTGTCCTGATTTTTGCTGCAGCAATATCATAAACCATTTGTTGATCACCTGGGGCTGTTTCCGGAATGACATCAGCCGTGATTCTTAGTTCGTCATTCGTAAGTTCTACAGATCTTTGTCCATCAAGGAGATGCTTGGATGCAATTGCGCACAAATCCTCGCTCTGCTCTACTTTGTGCATTGAAACAAATCCAGCAATACTGCCATAAAGTTTGCCCCTCTCTACTCTCGCTCCGGTGTGTATTTTCTTGTAATGAGTCACATCATCAATTGGTGGAACTATATCATAATCACCTTGTGCTAAACCATGTTTTTCAAGTGTTTGGACAATTTTTGGTTTTAATCTATCAATGTCATCTTTTGATACAAAGATCTGGAGTCTGGTGCGGAAACGGTATGAGTATCCTTGTATCGAACCACTTATGGTGTACAAGTCTGTCAATACCTATAAACACATTAATAGTATACATGTTTACGGAACATATAGGAGAGTTTAATGATTTTTGCGAGTATTTTTTTTTTTTTTTTTTTTTGGAATATATATGTTTCCCGGCACCTTGCTAAACCTGAATAACTGAGAAGAAAAAAAATCAAAGTGACAATGTTATACATTTTTGTATACCTATTTTTATCATACTTTGCCTTTTAACTCGTTCAACCTGTTCTTAGTGGAATACGGACTTAAAGGTAAATAGATACATGTATGTAACATAAACAAACTTGTACTGTGAAACAGGTTTTCATTTTTTATATCGGACATTGTTCAACATTTTATACAAAGACATGTATTGTCAATTTGGTTTAGGAATTCAATCGATGGCTAACTATAACCGACTTGGAAAATATAAACTACAGCCACAAATGCATTTAGTTTACATCTTAGTTATACATTCATTGCGTTGAAATTAATTTGCTAGCATAACATTTTTCTGAGGTTACAGTGACTATTTCAATATCTGTCCTTTTCATAATTACCAAAATACTTCTGTTGTAAGCTCGTTTTATACCGCTTCAACCTGCATGTTTCTTTTCTATTGTAAAATCAGTGCCTGCTAATCAAAAGTGTATATTTCGGAAAGCAGACTTACTTGTTGGACTTCTTAAACGATAGCTTCACATTTATTGACCGTACACCGGGGTGTTAAGCATTTTACTTTTCTTTGAAATATTAACGATCTGGGACATTTTGTATCTAAACAGAATTTCTCTCTATCTGTTTTGGGGACTTTATCTCACTCTGTTATCTCTGGTCAGATCGCTCCGTGTCTGTACTAGTAGAGGATGAATTTCACGCCTGCGTTTGCTATAAGTAAAGCGCCTTTAAACGTGTTTATCATGAAAGGAGCGCTATATAAATCTGGTATAATAATAATAATAATAATAATAATAGTTTTCTCTCTTTTCCAAAACGTAAACTATACGCTGAAAATCTATGGATACAACTAATGAGCAATGGCATTTTTAAGGAAGATAAAATCATATCACCCATACCTTTCTACTTACTGTTTCCGTTGGAATATCGTCCAGAGAGGGCTTTAAATCGTCAGGTATCTTACTTCGTTTATACATACCAATTATCTCCCCCAAAAGACGCTGAAACTTGGGTTTGTTTTCTACAAACTTATTTTTCCCGTTGTCAGTGATGTGTTTAATACTACTGGATACAAACCCTAAGTTTCCTGAAGTAAAATATATAATCTTATAATAATTCGTTAACAACGACGCAAATTATTAGTTGCGAACAAAAATGTAGATTAAGTGAAAATTCAATTCAATTCACTAAAGGCATAATATTACGTTTTATTATATACCGATATAAATTCTATACAAACGACTTGTTTTTCACATATAATATGAACAGGCAGAAAAAAAATCAGTATTGTACCTTTTAAATTCCGTTTTGTACCTTCCGTATTGTATGCTGCCTGACTACTTTGATTAATATTCATGACCTGACACAGTTTTATAAAAAGGGCACATAAAAACTTCCCTTTAGTTCCATTTTAATATCGATAAACATTGAAGATTTCGTTTAATAACAAAACAAAAATCAAAAAGGTAGAGGTTATTATGACAGTAGCTAGATCTGGTATTTTGTATTCGGCTCTTGTGGATATTGCAAGATTGGATCACACTCGGTGCTTGCGCACCTCGTGAGATCCGATCTGGAAAAATCCACTCGAGCCGAATATAGCATCCCAGATCGAGCTACTGTTATAATAACCCTATTTGATGTTATGATAACAAAGCTTTAATAAGCAACGATTTAATAAATTAAATTTACCGTCTTGTGGAGTCCCCGTCTCTGCTTTGCGCAGCATATTCTTACTTCTTGTTTCGCGGACATTATTTTCAAGAGAGCTACCTGCAAAACAGTAATTTTACATGTTTCTTATTAATTAATGGGATGGTATATAGCGAGGCAAATTTGTAAACAACATTACCATTAGAGTAGATTGGTGATGCTTGCATTTGACTTAAACGTTTTTTTCTAATATGATTATTGCTTGAGACATTAAAGCAATATAGGTTGATAACAGTTATATATCATGACAAAGACGTCGAATTTCCTTTAAAAAAAAAAGAATATAGCTTTGGTAAGTGACAAATGCACATGGGTCATTAATTTAAAACTAGATTAGGCAAAATAAGTTTATACTGGTTTGTGATCACATGACCAGATCGTATAACGAAAAGAAATATTTTGACCATTTTTTTTTTCATACACGTTTTTTTTTTCAAAAATGCCTCTAACATCAAACAATGAATGTAATTTCTCACCAGTTAATGTCTCAGTCCAATTGTCTGTGTAGTCACAATGTTTCCTTTTAGTTCCCTTTTTGGTCCGAGTAAATTGCAAGCCGCTTACATGTCCAGTTGCTGGAGGATCTAAATTAAATGATATTCAGCAAACAGTAAGGGATTTATTTGTTTAGCATATATTATCAATCTTTATAAGCAATTTCATCTTTTCAAATAAAAAATGAAATTGAATGTTTCCCTTAATGTCTACTATCTCTATCAGTTCATTCTATCCATGTTATACATTTAACTGTAAGAGAATTATGTAGCTAAAATTTGTAACTGACCATAATATGACTTTATATGAACTCATTACATAAATACTTTACAATTAAATCAAAAAAATTATATCTAATTTTTTGATAACGCGCCAAATGATGGCAAAACAAGGTTTGTCACCTACTGACAACCACCAATCAACCTGTCAGGAACAAATGTCTACCCGTTATCGATCATAACCGTTTCGATTTCGATTTTACGCTGCAGCTTCGAATAGGGAACTGTTTTACATCTCGGGGTCAGTGAGATATTGATATTTGACCTTCTGACCTATATAGTTTATTTACAGGTAGCAAGCAATCATCAGATGGTAGAGCCTCAAGATCACTGTAACACTGACTTTTGAAATGATGATTCCAAAGACAGTACAGGTCATGTACTGTCTAACAGGTAAGAATCCTATGAAAACAAATATCGACAAACCTTTACGTTTTCCACTTATTGCTCTCAAAATGAACAATTAACTACGCCATAAGTATGGATACATTTTTAATTTTGCATTCAATATAAATTGCAGTGACTTTGAAATCCGATTTAAGTGTTAATTGTTAGGTAGACTGATTTTGACTCTCACAAAGAGGTGAATATGTCCTGTTATTTGCATCAGATATAGGGAACCTCAAAGTTTATTTTGAGCATAAAGTAGGTTCAGGTATTTAAATCATCCAGTGGAAGAATAATTTACTCATGTACTCATGTTTATTAAAAAAATGCCAAAACGAAGAAGCAAATCCAAACTGAGTTTTCAAATCCTCTTTGAACTTGCCGATAAAAAGATAGCATGACCTAATGTTTTAAGACAGCATGTTTGAAATATTCGGTCTTTTTACACATGCTTCAGTAAATCTTAAAATTGTAGCGTGCAGGATGATCCCTATTAGTGTTTTTTTTTTGTTGTTTCGTTTTAGTTTTTTTTTTTGTTTTTTTTTTTTTCGTTTTTTTTCTTCGATTTTGTGCTTTTGAATAACATACCTTATCTTTTCAGTATTATGCATCTCAGTAAACAGGTAGAAGGAAAATAAAATGCATGGCATACTTCAAGATCATGCGTTGTTCTATATTCGTTTCGGAGCTGCTTTGATGTTTATCAATAAATCGAAATACAATCTTAAAAAGAACAAACAAAAATACCAGATAAGGAGCCATTGGCCTTTTCTTTAGGTGGGGCGAACACCTGTGTTTCATCCGTAACACTTTTGATGATATCGAACTTATGCCTGAATGGTTTAAATGCTGTAATTTCAAGCAATAAACCGATGTCAGCTGCAATTGTGTCGTCTGTAGAAACCTTCAGATTTGGATGTTGTGCATGTGTTTTCTCAAGTGTGCACCATTTTTGTTTGCTCGATAAAATGACAACATTTTGTTTAGATGAGACATTCTTTATTTCATTCCTAAGACATGTGTGGTCTCGGAAGATAAGAACCGATGTAGACTTCAATAAATGTTGTTTTTCATTTAAGAAGGTAACCACATTATCGCATTTGTAGGATTCCTGGAGGCTTATACCTTCATTATGCAATAACATGTTAGTGCCATTAGTATAGGATATTTTCCTTTCTCCGTTTCTATCAAATAGAAATAAATCTACATGATAACTTTTTGTGTCGCTTTCAATCTCCTCGTCAAGTGCCTGTGTTGGAAACGATTCTCCGAAAGTAGAGTTCCAAAGGGAATGCGTTCGTCTTGAAATGTCAGATAATCGCCCAGTTGCAGATTTGTAACGAGGATAACACTTCGCGTCAGTCTTGTATCTTGTTACTTCCATTGCTGTTTAGATACAATGATGCATGTTCACTACAATGTAGAAATTGTGTGCCGCCATCAGGATATACTAAGAATTTCGGTCATTATAAATGATAGGGTCGTGCGTTTGATTGTTTACATGATGTATTTGAAAAATACGGACCTATATCAAGTTTTTATAGCGGAAATCTATGGAGAAAATTAAACATCTTATACAGAAACATTTCTACAAAATAGTGTTTATGAAACTTCCCACACACAAAATTATTAGTTAATATCGAGATTAGATAAATACTTTCATTTTATAAGACTAATTATAATAATGTCGTTTGTTGGGTATCATTTTATCTTGGATTTTTATCATTAAACACATATATCTTCATGTAATTGTCAACAGGAAAAGTAATTAATAAGTTAATATTCATAATTACCCGCTTAATCCATTAAAAATTTAATTACTCTATCCACAATTGGTATGTTTGAAATTTTGAACAAAAATGTTAGTTTGATTTGGTACCCACAGTGCGGCGCATTTAAGCATAGCGTTTAGAACCAGTTCATATATTGTAATATTTCATTGAACAAAGACTAAACAAAGAATAAACAGACGGATCGTCTTTCTTTTAATAAAAGTCGTATAAACGCTTTGTATAATGTTAGTCAAACGGTCCAAAAGGTTAGATCATTTCTATTGTAAAAATATTTAGAGTATATCATATTTCAAACATTGTCAAGTGTATTGTTCCTAACTGTACAAATGACAGCGTCATAATGGTTAATGAATATCAGTTGATTAAATGATCAAGCCATGTTGATTTTGGTTTGTACTTATTTTTGGCCACATCAATCATTATTTACAATTTATGTTTTTTCTGCATTTATACATAACATAAGCATGAACAAGGCGTAGGCGGCCTCCATGGCCGAGAGGGTGACTTCGAATCACTTGCCCCTCGTGGATTGGGTTCGAGACTCACTGCGGTCGTTGAATTATTCATATGAGGAAGCCATCCAGCTTTTTACGGAAGGCCGCTGGTTATACCCGGGCGTCTGTCCGTGATGAAATATTACACAGGGTGGATCCTTGGGTCTTTCTCCACCTTTCACTATATGACCTATAATTGTGTCGGTGCGACGTTTAACCCAATTTAACCAATGAACACGGCGCGAAAGGGTAACTTATATGGCCAGAGATTTTGGATAGGTTATACGAGTCGGGGATCTTAACAACTACGTTACCCTTTCATTAAGTGACTTTAAAATAGTGAATATTTAGTTAGTATTTAACAGTTGTTGCATAAAATATTGACAACGTCGAAACATAGTGGCAACGATTAATAAGTGTGCAATCGGCCGCTTAACCCGGGGGTCGTGGGTTCGAGCCCCACTGGGGTCACGACCATGACTTCTCATATGATACCAGTACCGGTTATTCCAGGAAGCGGACTCGAGAGTGATTCAAGTAAGCTTTCAGCTTTCATCACAATCGAGCTAAAATAAATTAGTATAAACAAATAAAACTAAATATATGACAAAATTTAATATTTATTAGTTATTTTATTTTTCATCAAGAAGGCCATTGACTCATGTAGTTTAGATACAATATCGAATTATTATGGCAGCAATATACTGAAAGTAAATGTTCTAATGAATTTAATTAACTATATATTTCAAATGTCTTAGTTTAGTACTTCTTTACTTCATAGACTGATTTGACAGTGCAGTTTAAATCAAAATTTAATATATAATGGTCTTTAAGGATTTTCAGTTACCATTCAGAACAGATGGATAAAATCCCATTTATATTTCTACAAAAACTGTTTACGCGCTGAGTTAAAAAAAAACACACAAAATCGATAAATTTAGATATGACTAGCCGTCTATTCCCAGGATCATAAATAGTCAAACAATTAACAAATAACTGCTATTGATATACAGTAATATTACACTATTATTGATTTACAGATAAAAAAAAAGTTAAATTTATGAAGTAAGATATTTATAAACAATAGTTTTAATTAGAATTTAAGAAAAAAATGATAATGCTATAAGCGGAACATTGTGTTGTTTTATGTTTTTTTTTTAAATTTTAGGTTGCCATCACGCAATTTAGAAAGGCTTGGAATATTTAAACGAAACATGACCAAATCTCTCAGATTATCATTATTACAAAGTATATAAGTTACTTAAACATAAGTATTCAGTTTTGTTCTGTTGCATTTCTACACAGTCCGCTGCATAGATGCTACTGCATTCTGAAACCCAGTGTACAACCCCTAAAAAGTTTTAATCACAATATGATCTTTTGAAAACATGGATCGCATCCAAGAAAAAAACAACTAAAATGTGACTTGGCTTGATAAAGCGTTGTTTAACTAATTTTAACTCTTTGTCAATTCTCATTTGTAATTGTTGGGTTTACGTATCCGACCAGGTCATAAAAGTTACTAAAGCATAAGATGTCTTTATTGTGACTTACTGGCTTGTCCTTTAGGCATCAATGCCATAATTAGTACGCACTCGGGCGGTGGATCAGAAATCAACATATCACATGATACCTAAAATTGTAAACAAGAGGCCCAAATGGGCATAAGGCGCTCACCTGAAGAGGACCTAATTAAAATCTGGAAATTAGATCCCTCGGAAGCATCGAGAACAAGGCAAACAGTGAAAATTGCAGACTCGGTTTGATTGAGTCTGTTCATGGGCAGTAATGAAAAAAGCAACACTGCCCACGCCCCCTAGCACCGGCTTAAGCAGTATTCAATCTTCATATCTAAATGAATTGAAATCAATGATCCCGAAGGACCAGAAAATATAAACCATATGACCTTCTGACTAAGTTTAGTAAATAAATAAAAGTTATTTAAAGTTTGTTTTTTTCTAAATTTTGTTATGACAGCCCAAAACTGCATAAACGTAAGAACAAATTTGATGATAAGAAGTTGTTTAAAGAATTTTCTGTGTCTTGCTCTGGTGTACCCAAAAAGGAACAAAGTGTCCCCATTTGAATACATCTCGCATAAGTCCTTATATTGATGCCACCGACAAAGTTTTAATGAAGATCCATCAAGAATATCATGAGAAGAAGTAGTTCAACGGTATTTCTAGCAGACCCTAAAAGGGACCAAGTGCCTCAATTTGAAAAAAGACCAAGTTTGATTAAGATCAATCAAACAGTTCATGAGAAGAAATTCTTTAAAGTTTCTTTCATATTTAGCCCTTGCAGACCCTAAAAGGGGCCAAGTGCCCTCAGTTGTAAAATATTGGATGATGACCATATAATGATGCTACAGACCAGTAAAATCTGTAAAAATATCCCTTGGAAACATAGAATGCAAACAAGCAATATAATAACAGACTTGGTTTGATTGAGTCTGTTCATGAGAGGTAATAAAAAGTGCAACACTCCTCACGACCCCTAGCATCGGCTTATTAATAGGCGGAACTATATTTATCATGTATTGAACGGACTCCATGATCTCAAAGGGCTAGAAAAGCTTAATGAAACTCCATCAAGCCGTTCATTAGAAGAGTAGTTTAAAAGGTTTTCTATTTTTAGCTCTAGAGGCCCCTAAAAGGGGCAAAGTGCCTAAATTTGAAAAATATTTGGAGAGAACTTTATAATGATGCTACAGACTAAGCTTGATGAACATCAAGCAAGCGATTCGTGAGAAGAAGTCGTTTAAATGTTTTCTTTCTATTCTTAGCTCTAGTGGCCCCCTGAAATTGACAAATTGCTCCCATATGAACAACATTCATAGCACCTTATAATGAGACTACAGGCACAGTTTAATAAAGATCCATCCATTGGTTCATGAGAGGAAGTTATTTAAAGAGTTTTCTATTTTAAATAAGCTCTAGCGGCCCCTACTAGGGGACAAGTGCCCTAATTTGAATACATTTTGGAGAGGAACTTAAAAAGATGCTACAGACCAAGTTTGATGAAGATCCATCAAGTAGTTCGTGAGAAAACTTTGTTTTAAGGTATTTTCGTGTTTAGTCCTTGCAGACCCTGAAAGGAGCCAAGTGCCCCGATTTAAACAAACTTTGGAGAGAACGTTATAATAATGCTACAGACCAAGTTTGACAAAAATTCACCTAGTCGTTCATGAGAAGACGTCGTTTAAATTTATTTCTATTCTTAGCTTAAAAGACCTCTAAAAGGGGCAAAGTGTCTCCATTTGAAATAGTTTTAGAAAAGACCTTATAATGATGCAACAGACCAAGTTTGATGAAGATCTAGCAAGTGTTTCCTGAGAAGTCGTTTAATGGAATTTTCAATTTTATCCCTAGCGGCCCCTAAGAGAGGCCAAGTGCCTTCATTTGAACAAAATAAAGAGAGGACCTTATGATGGTGATACAGACCAAGTTTGATGAAAACCGATTAAACGGTTCTTGAGAAGAAGTTGTCAAAAGATGCTTCCTTTTTAAGCTCTAGACACAACTAAAATGGACTCCATGTGAACAAATTATTCAGAGAATCTTATAATGAGGATGCACAAAACGTTTAATGAAGATCCAGCAAGCGGTTCATCTGGAGAAGACGTTTAAATGTTTTGGGGGTTTTTTTCTTCTATTTTTAGCTCTAGTGGTCTCTGAAAGGGGCGAAATGACCCCATTTGAACAAAATTAGGAGGGAACCATAAAATGATGCTACCTACTAAGTTTGATTAAAATTTATCTATTGGTTCATGAGAAGAAGTCGTTCAAAGATATTTCTATTTTAAGCTGTACTGGCCCCTACAAGGGGCCAAGCGCCTCCATTTGAACAAACTTTGTAGAAGATCTTATAATGATGCGACAAACCAAGTTTGATGAAGATCGATCCGGCAGTTCATGAGAAGAAGTTATTTAAAGTTATTTTCATGTTTAGCCCGTACAGCCCCTAATTTAAACGGCACTAAATGCCCCCGTTTGGATAACATTGGAAGAAAACCTTATAACAAAGTTTGTTGAAGATCCATCAAGCGGTTCATGAGAAGAGGTCGTTTCAAGCTTTTTCTGTAAGGAACCATGGTGATTCCTTCGAACAAATTTGAGAAAGGATTATGCCAGGATTCTCCTGAACAAATTTGGTGTACTTCTGACCAGTAGTTTAAGAGATGAAGATTTTTAAGTAAAAATGTTGACGCAGGACAACGGATGTTTGACAATAGACGCCGGACCATTCACCAACACTAATAGCTCACCTCGAACAAAGTTCAGGTGAGCTAATAAATCTATAAGAAGATCGTGTAGAACTTTGATAGAAATTTCCATTTAAAAAGATGTTCATACTGAAATAAAGTCTAGATTCGTAAGATCTACTTCGTATCAACGACTTAAAGTTACATCTTTTGTTATTTTGCTTTTCGCTATAGAAAAATATTTTGTATTTCCATCTCATGTTTATTATTCTTATTTTGATCGAAAATAAACCGAGCGCAAAAATCAACAACCTTCTATTGATACAAACAGAATCAAAGTACTGAAAGTACAGAAAGGCTGGCTACCACAAAACACTGAATCAAAGTACTGAAAGTACAGAAAGGCTGGCTACCACAAAACACTGAATGAAAACTGTGCGGGAAAGATGTTTGCAAAATCTTAGATATTATGTGTTTTCCATATCAAACTAAGGCGAGCATAGGGTATTGTTGTGATAGACCATCTTGATTAACTTGTGCATCCAAGTTAAAGTTCAATCGAGAAACCTAGTTTATCGGACGTAAACATGGGTTCAAGAGAGTTAACTATAGTCACAATTTCGCTATTACACCGGCATCATTTAAGGGCCGAGTTGCGGCCGTAAAATGGGATCCCGTACAATGATTAAGTGTTGTGCGTGAAGTGTTGCAGATTAGTTTCTCCTCGTGACCAGACTCTGATATTGCTATAATTTCCAGAGCACTTTCATTGGTTACAATGTATTCAATGTATATGAAATGTAGTTCATTCGACATACTAACATATTCCGAAGCCAGTTCTATACAAGCATACAGCAAACGGCCTATAAGTGTAACTTACAATATGATTTTCTATCAAATATGCTTGGTTCCTACTTCATTATATGCCATTCAAATACTTTCACTTTTCAGTATGGTAGTAGCACAAAATATACAAAACTTTTTTGAGACAAAAAGTGCTGCATACGAAGCAATTTTCAAAGTGGGAAATTGTGTTCTCGGTCTACTGACAGGTTTCAATTTCAACATTAATGTCATGAGTGAATATGATTATGTCTGGCCAAGAATTTCACATTTTCACCCATGCATTTAATGCAGACACCACAAGTATAATAACCAAAAAATATATATATCATTTCATACCTATATAAACCTAACTAGTTCATAGCTTTTTTCTGTCACGTGACGATACAATAAAAAACACTATTAATGTGTGTATTTTTTTTTAAAATGAATCCGCGGTTTATTTTGTATATGTATATTTAGCAACATCCGAAAATTAGGGCCCAAAATTTCTATATTACTCGTACTGGACAGGACTCTTCCCATTCCTTATAAGGCGTCATTGGGATAAGCTCCCTTGTATATAGCGTTTTGCCTGAACAGCAGTAACATTCGACAAAAGTTTAAACATTCATTTTCTTAATTAAGCATTTCCTAATCGGTGATCATGGTTCCGTTTCAAAATTTGATGACAAGTTGTTTTCGATATCTTTGACACTGGAAGAAATATTTTGAAATGACTGAAATAGATTTATAACAATTACGTAACATAGTGGCCCAGTTGTTCAAAACATTCGTTAAATAGTTAACGATGATATGTTCGTTAAATACCTGGACAGTCGTTAATTATTTCGTTAATTCTTTCCGTTAAATCTAAGTTGTTCAGAAATTTTAACGACAAAATTTTTCGTTAAATTAACAAAACATCGTTAATATTTTCGTTATATTTGTCCGTTAAAATTAACGGTTGTTCGCCCATTGTTAGTACAAATTTTACGTTAAACAATGCAGTTTAACAAAGAAATTGACGATAATTTTAATTCACTTAGTTAGTTGATTTAAAAATTTCGTTAAGTCTTAACAACAGAATCCAATATGGCTGCTATCACTGGTGCTCTTTTATGCATCACACGAAAACCTAGAATTTACCGTGAAAGTAATACCTACTTGAATTGAACACATCAAGAGTTCCGAGAAAGGTATCGGTTTTCTCATAATGGCATAAACTTTATATGCAATGAAATAAAAGTTGTTGTAAAAAATGACACTGGAAGGTCACATGCACTTTCTGTTAAAGAAAATGTTTTAATTACACTGAGGTACTTTGCCTCCGGTTGGATTATGCAAGCTGTTGGTGAAACCGTGGGTCGGGATAAGGCGAAAGTCTCAAGAACTATGGAAGAGGTGACCAATGCCCTATGTTCAGTTAGTGGCAACTATATTCACTGGCCGGACAATGTAACAGAAAACAAAAAAGCCTTTTATCAGGCTGCTGGCTTTCCAAATGTTGCCGGATGTGTAGACGGGACTCATGTCCGAATAACAAAACCGGGAGGTGAAAGACAAAGGCCATATATGAACAGAAAACTATTTCCATCCATAAATGTCATGGGTGTTGTAGACCACAAAGGTATGTTACTAGATATGCATTATAAACCTTTTATTTTTCTGTTTCATGTTTGTACTTTTAATGTTACTAAATCTCGCATTTAGATCATACACATTCATTTAGTGTACTGTTACTAAACTTGAAATAACTCTCAGTTATGTGGCATACAGTACAGTGTTTGTGAACTTTGTGCACAAGCAAAGCAAATGTAAAAACTTTCTGTTTTCAAACCTGTGGTCCCATTTCCAAGTTACAACTGAATATATATTGCTTTCAAGTAGCTTTTACTGGCGACAGCACATTTGGTTGATTGTTGTTTTAGTATAAAATACAAGGCAACAAGTCAAAACTACGTAAAGTGCCAGTATACAGTCCTCGATATATTTTTGTGTTACACGTTTTCGTGACCTCAACTATTCCATCGATAGCATACATTATACACTGCAGAACCCAATATTTCTATCTCATTTGCAATTAATCTATGTTTATATATATTAATGCATGTTAATGCGTCAAAGAAATTATGTTCTCCTTCCTCTTTTGACATTTTAGATTTGAATCACAAGATGTATAGTTTCTACTCGATCAACTCACTTCCGTATTGAGGCCCTGCTTGGGGAGATATGTCTAAGTACTGTAGCATACTTTAAAGAGTATTCAGTTCCTACCTTAAAGTTTCATAAACCTACTTTACTTAAATTTTTTGGCGACGGGGTGGGGTGGGATGAGGTGTTCAAGCCCCACTGGGACAAAAAAATCCCTTGTGTTTCTTTTTGTATTAAGTTTTAAGAATTATTAGTGATTTATTGTACAAATGTATTCCAAATTGAATGATAGAACAGCCCGTTTTAGAAATTTAGCAGTACAAGGTTTAATACATGTTAGGTGTAAACTGGCAGTATTTTGAAAATCCAGATGCCCAACCAGTACAGAGTCTTTTTTTAAAAAAATCATATGTGTTAATTCAATAACATGAATAAACATACTTAATGCATGAATACATTTGAATTTCGAACCTTCGTGTGCACTATCTCTAGGGTTACAATTGTTAAGATATTCTGGTCGAGTCCAGCGGAAGGTCAGGGGGTCCGGACCACACACCCTAGAATTTTCAAACTCATGGTTGAACAAACAGCACAAAAAACAAATTATAACGTACTGCGGCTGCGGGCACCCTGAATCCAAACAATACTTGCCGTATATAGTACTATAGTAAAATCAGTTAAAGAAAAATGAATTCGCCATTTAGAATTCGGCGAGTTAATGGCAGGGGCTTAAACTTAGTCAAGGACAATAATGAATTTTTCATCCTTGCTCATCCGTACCCTCGGTATATCTATGCTCGTTTTCATATCATAGGAAAATTTGAAAAAAAAAAATATTGGACTTCTAATTTTCAAAGTGATGAAATTACATTTGTGATGGGATTCACATTCTTGCTTTTTTTAATACTATAAAACGCTCGAAATTCTTTCTTCCTTGACCCCGAGAAACAAAAATTTTCCGGGCGACGCCCCCGTACCCACACCAACACGCACCTACCCCAATTTAGACCCCCCCCCCCCTCACCCACCCCCCGGGAAAAATCCTGGATCCGCCCCTGAATAGTATATTAAATGCACATGTAAAATTAGAATTTACTTTGAAATCAAAAGCAGTAGGCTATTCCACATTTTTAAGACTTTGATATTAAAGGAGAGTAATTACAAAATGTCTTTACAAGAATAATAGAAAGTACAGAGATCTAACTGTATGTGAACGGTCCTTTCATTCCATAAATTAATTTATGACAGAATACACAAAATGTGATAAAATATCTTAATATGTCATGCATATAAAGTTGTTAAAATAAATATGATTGACCACCCTTGATGAAAGTATTTACAAAGTTATTCTAGATTAACATTTGCATTTTATGTATATCAGTATTTCATCAGTCTGAACCAAGTGGCAACTTTAAAACTGTTTAAAGTTTCTGAATGAAATAATTCACAGCCCGTCATGATTTATTAAAGCTAAAAGGGTAGTGCTCACTTTGCTCAGATACATTTGTCAGATTTGATAAGGGAGACAATTCTGTCAACCTTGTCAAAATTAGTTTCCCCCCTTAGACCAGTAAAAACTGACCACTGCAGATACCTTTCCTTTGGCAGCTTAATACTTATTTCTTGCTGCCTATGTCCATGGTGGCTGATTTATTTTATCAGTAGTAATCATTTGATTTAAATATCTGTTAAAATCAGATTTAGATTTAAAGCATTTAGCTTATTGTATATGAAATTTAATAGTATTATGTAAAAGGAAACAACTTTTTTGTACACTTTTCAAAAATTGAGATAAAAATTGCTTGAACTTTAAGAATTATGTTGCAGTCAAGATCTTCAAAAGGATGTTATAATAATTTTTGAAACTGTATTTTTACTACTTTATAACCAAACAACTTTATTAAGTTGACAGTCAAGGGATTATCACATTTATGGTGTTAAAGCAAGTGGCTTCTAGGCACAAACATATGTTTTCATAATAAATTGTCTCTACAGGAAGTAACATTGCTGACTGCTTAAATTACAGGTGACTGCTTATTGCAACTGGCAGCTATCACTGACTGAAGCTTAATTCTTCTCTACAGGAAATTAAGTATTGCAATAAATTGATTGTTATTTTCCTACTACTTTCTGCACAGCAATCTGACAATCATCTGGAATTCAAAAGGTGATTGGCAGTCGGAATTTCTTTATTTTTCAGGATGTTTTACTTTTATGAATGCAAAGTGGCCTGGTTCTGCACACGATAGTTTTGTATTTCGTTCATCTTCTTTATGCCATCATCCACAGAACAATGTAATGCGGCCTGAAGATGGACTACTTATTGGAGATAGTGGGTGAGGGAAAAAAGGTTTAATAGGGCTAGAATGAGAATGTGAATAATCATGAAAATAAACATTTTGAGTATCTCTCATATTAAGTTATGGTCTGTTTAAATTATTTTTCCCGCATGAAATGTAATTAATGTATGCAATTCTTCAAAACTATTGAAATATCAAAAAAGTGAATGGTCGTTTTGAATAATACCAATAATAAACGCATTTGATTAATGATTATCGTAGAAAAATTCAAGTTTGAGATATGTTCAGATGTTTGAGTTTATATTGATTTTCAGGATTCCTTATAAAGATACAGCCAAACTTGCACATAAAGACCATTCTTATGAACCTGTAATGTAGTATTATGTGAAACAGTTGTTAAATTAAAGGTTAAAATAAACTGTAGATGATAAGTTTCCATATAAAGATATATATAACATATGGTTGCTTACTTCACATGCAGTCTTTGTCTTGGGGTGTGGCGGTACCAGTTTTGTATAATCTCACATGCCAAAATGCTCAATGTGTAAGGGTTTTGTTGGGCAAATTATAGCTGGGAATGTTTCTCTTTTTTTTCTGTTTTTTTTTCGGGTAATGTTGGTGCAACAACAGTAGCAATATTTCATTCACATTTTATTTTTCATCAATAGATCTATATATCACATATATTGCATCATTAAAAAAAAGAATTTTAGAAAGTCCATACAGCTGTATTTACTTCGTAGCCTGTAGCACGAAGTCCTGAAATACAAAAAAAAGTGCATAACTAATTGTAGGTATGCATGTTCAAAGTATCTGATGACACCAAACACACGGTGCACAATCACGTGACTTGTGACGTTTCAACTTCGGTATCACACCAAGTTGAATTCGTAAACGAAACAGTGTTTTGAAGGTAAAGGTTTTAAAGATATATTTTTGTAAAAAGACACATAGCTGATGCAAGTCCTTATATCAATGCGTACCTCCGGTGATATAACATATGTCTGTGTCTGCTTTAGTTTTGCTGGTAACCTGGACAAACAGCAGTGCTTCCACAACAAGCGTATTTTCAAATGGCTTGAAAACCAAAGCCAAGCGACTGTTACTTGATAAACGACCAACTAGTTGTCACTGCTGCGTTCTCTTTGATATCTAAGATCATTTTGGCAGGATTGTCGCTCAAAAACTGGCGTATTTCTGGAAAGATCGCGGAACGCGAAAAATGTCCGTTTTAAAGTCCAAAAGTTCTCACAGAAAGCATAATTTTTAAATCGCGATTTTATCGTTCCTCTCGTTGAATGCAATGCCGCAGTTAACGCAGGTTACGTTTTTCTCGACCAACGCAATACTTTGTAAAGTGTACTGCACCTGGATAGTGATATTTTCAAGAAAATGTGGGTAACTCAAAAACATGCTCTTACAGCCTTTCCCAATTGGATTTCACATGAATTTAGTTGTATCGAGACAACACGCGATTGTGCACCGTGATACAGGAATCCTGATATCCCTACAAAAGAAAGATATAATAAAGCACACTGCAAGACTAGAGTAGTTGTGGAAATGATTGACTTTGGAAGGTGGAAAAGGAGATTTGGCATCCTACATGGAGAGGTATCGTTATTTCAATAAAATACTTGATTTACAAACTAAAAAGGAATACAACACAAACAAATTTTTATTCAATATTTCAAACACATTCAATGGTCAGTCATTGCATGAATATATTGGAATAATGTAATATAAATGTTGTTTTGAGTTTAAACTTTCCCTTGTTGTTTACATTTTGTCCTAAACAGAAGAATTGAAAGGATGAAGAAGTACAGTCAAACCTTTGTCAGTGATAGCCACTTGACATATGTATCCACAAATGCCATTTCTACTTTTGGTAATGTTATAACTGATTATCATGTATTAAGCAACAATCAGTCTTAAAAGGCCACTTTTGCTCATGCAATACACTGGCTGCTTAATACAGGTTTGACTGTATTGAATTAAATGATATGCAATTTTCAGGAAAAGTGAGTAAGAATTAGACTTCCTGTACATCCTATTACTTTCTGTATGCATTTAGAGCAGGTCGTCTTTAATTGGAGAACTTTTTGCACCAAATAGGTGTCTACTCAGTGTTACATCTTATGCATAAGTCATATAAGGATATCTCTTTTAGTGTTAAAGCCTATTGAAATTAAAACAAGGCAGTCTGAAAGACAGCTAAATCCCCCGCCACTGCTATGGATAGTGAAAGGGTAAACCTTTGACCTTTAGCTGTGACCTTGGCCTTGAAATGATATGGCTGACTCATGAATTCTGCACAACGTCTTGATGAGGTAATCATTTGACCAAAGTTTTATAAAATTCCTTGAAGGGGTTTAAGAGATATAGAGCGGACAGGAAATGGAAGGCTAAAACCTTTGACCTTCAGTTGTGACCTTGCCCTTGAGCCGGTATGACTGGCTCATCAGTTCTGCACATCGCCTTGATGAGGTGATCATTTGACCCAAGTTTGATGAAAATCCTTCAAGGGGTTTAGGAGATATAGAGCGGACACAAAATGGAAGGCTCAAACCTTTGACCTTGAGTTGTGACCTTGACCTTGAGCTAGCATGGCTGACTCATAGGTTCTGCACATTGCCATGATGAGGTGATCATTTGACCCAAGTTTTATAAAATTCCTTCAAGGGGTTTAGGAGATATAGAGCGGACACAAAATGGAAGGCTGAAACATTTGACCTTGAGTTGTGACCTTGACCTTGAGCTAGCATGGCTGACTCATGGGTTCTGCACACCGTCTTGATGAGGTGATCATTTGACCCTAGTTTCATGAAAATCCTGCAATGGATTTAGGAGAATGGTATGGAGCGGACACGAAAGTGTTACGGACAGACGGAATGAGAGAAGGACGGACGGAAGGACGAAAGGACGGACGGAGACCATTCCTATAACCCCCCCCCCCCCCCCCCCCCCCCCACACACACACACCACCACCACCACCACCACCTGTGGCGGGGGATTAAAAAAAATAAAATCTGCCCCACATTAGTTGCAAATTTACAGGTTTTAGTTTTATCCATGGAGAGAATGTGTACATAAACATAATTGCTCAACGGCATGATGTTGCTTTTTTTTCTTTTGGAAAAGATATGTAATATAAAATCTCTGTACTTGTATTTATTAGGTATTGTATATGGTATTTATCATATCATATCACTGAATTGCACTAAAGTACTGGAAATGAGGTCTCAAGATTTTACTGTTTATAATTGAGGACCACAACTATTTTAATGTATCTTTGAAAAGCATATTTATAAAAAAGTGATTGTGTGTATGCTGTTGTATTTCTGACAGTTTTATTTATTTAAGCATTACAATTAAATCTGATTAAAAAATATTTTCATCAAGGTAAGACCCACTCCAGAGAAAGCCAGTAGAGTGGTAATTGCATGTGCTGTACTGCACAATATAGCAATTTTACTTGGAGAGCCGGACTTCCCAGATGATGGTCAGCAGATAGACCCACCACAACCAGCAGCACAGTATACAGGACCAGACGATGGACGATTGATAAGGGACTACATAACAAGACACTATTTCTAATTAGGATATCTATTAGTAGGCCTGGATTTTAAGAACAACCATTCGAACAACCATTCGAGGAATATCCTGTCTCCAAAACTAATGCAGATATTGAATTTAAACTTACATGTGTCTTCGGGGTTATAAATTAAGGTGATGGCATCAAGTCCCATAACTCTGACTTGCATTTTAGCTAAATTATGGAAAATCCTGATTAAAGTTGTGCGTGCAAGTTTCTATCTCCAAAACTAATTGAAACTCCATATGAGCCGCGCCATGAGAAAACCAACATAGTGCGTTTGCGACCAGCATGGCTCCAGACCAGCCTGCGCATCCGCGCAGTCTGGTCAGGATCCATGTTGTTCGCTTTAAAAGCCTATTGCAATGAGAGAAACCATTAGCGAACAGCATGGATCCTGACCAGACTGCGTGGATGCGCAGACTGGTCTGGATCCATGCTGGTCGCAACGCACTATGTTGGTTTTCTCATGGCGCGGCTCATATATATTTTAATTTTAGGGTAATATTACTGCTTCTGGGACAACAATTCGAATAGTTGAGATTGGCTGTCTTCCGGACAGCTCTTGTCTCATTTCCCAAGATTTATCACATAGAAATTGTATAATGCCACAAGTGAATGGTCATAACTACAAGGTAAATCAAGGCTGTGTGAACAATAATAATCTAATGCTATAGCATATATGCTTGGCAGTGATCAGTCATGTGAAGTTTGGTGGAATTCAAACCATTCGTACAACAGAAGTAGCAAAAATACTGACGAATTTTACAAATTAAGGGTCACAATCTGTTGAGAATAATTAAAGCATAATATACCAGTGATATTCATAACTAAGCTTCACATAATAACACACAAAGTTTGATGGAAATCGGACAAATCATAGGCTATCACTTTGCTGAAATAAAACCCAAACCATAACATGCTGATGATATGCATAAATAGGCTTTGTTTTGATAAATTATGTAAGGTTTGGTGGAAATCTGTCAAATAGAGTAACAAGTTGACAAAATTTTTAATAATTGGCTTACAAGTTACTTAGTACAATTATCCAATGTAAATCATTGACATGGAACCTGCCAATGATATGCAAATTTCAACTTAGAATTGATCACTTCTGTCATGGTGGTGGAATTCCACCAAAATATATTAGAGAAGTGGCCAAAGCATCATAAAACTTGGCAACTGAAGGACCATAACTAAAATGAAAACCAACACACCTTAAATGGCCATTGATATACACAATCTTGCTTGACAATTACAAGTTTATTAAGTTTGGAGTAAATCTACACAGTGGTGTTGGAGGAGTTGCATGGACAGAGACATACTGAATCGATATTATACCTTATTAGTGGGCTATATGATGGACATTGCAAATATCTTTTGAAATTTGTTTCAAGTTAATAAATGCTGTTTCATGCAGTCTAAATGTGAATGAATGATAAATCATGCGGTGTGAATTTGAATAAATGGTAAGACATGGATATGAAAGTGAAACTACTTAAATGTGGTCTGGAAAATATAAATTTTATATTCTGAAGTACATTATCATATAATTATCATATAATTTTATTGTTACTATTTAATCCGACTGTTATGCAACAAATGAAATTAAATAATTGCTAAGTCATGTGGTCTGAATGTTAGTGAATGGTGCTGATGAATAAATAGTAAAATTTTTCAAATTAATTTTTTTTATATTTTAACATACACTAACATGTTTTTATTAATCCCCTTAGGTCAAGGTCACAGAAGTTAAAGGTCAGATACAAGGATGACTTTGTCTGGAGCATTTATTCTTCATGCATGGATGGATTTTGTGTAACTTGGCACAAATGTTCACCACCATGTGGCACCGTTGTTTTTAGAATTACTTCCCTTTGTTGTTAACTTGTAAGTTAAAATAGCTTATTTTGTACTTTTTTATGCCCAGCATCTACTGATGCGGGAGGCATATAGTGATTGTCCTGTCTGTCCGTCCGTCCGTCCGTCCATACGAGGTTAACCAAATGGGACCGTTTCGTCTAGCATCAATACCCCTTACATGAATGACTTGATACTTATGCAGATGTAACCTGTGACCATTCCTCATCTTCAGACATCACCCGACCTCAGTTTGACTTTGACCTCATTTTGGACTTAGGTTGCTTCATATGGGCCATCTCTTGGTTAACCAAATGGATCGTTTCGTCTAGCATCAATACCCCTTACTAGAATGACTTGATACTAATGCAGATGTAACCTGTGACCATTCCTCATCATCTGACCTCAGTTTGATCTTGACCTCATTTTGGACTTAGGTGCAAAATCTATCGACAAGGATGCCACTGGGGGCATCAAGCGTTTATTGAACGCAGCTTCTTGTTTATTACTGGCTGTAGGGAAAAATTGAGACCATTTTTCTGTGGTACAACATGCATGTAACATCCAATTTTTAGGTGTCCTTTGACTTATCTCTACCTGGTAAAAAGTTATGTGTGGACTTATATTATATAGATTATTTTAGAATTAATTTCCCTTTGTTATTAAAAAATTAGGTGCCTTCCAGTAGGGGACTTTGTTTTGCATGGCAAAACTTCTTTCACTTGTTCTGTCTCCTGTGTTACTGTTCAATCCCACTAACTTTTATTTCTCTTTAAATACTGCAGTAATGTATTCAAAGGAAACAAAAATATGAATCCAACTCAAATGCAAGAGAATACATTATTATGATACTGAAATTGTGTCTGCAAAATTGACATTTTTATCTGATGTATTAATACATCCTTGTATTATTTGTATAACAAACTCGGTTGCTAGGTTTGGATCGGGCATCATGTGAAACGCAATGATTAACCATCCAAGCAAATGACTGCACTAACCTGCACACTCAACAAAAGAAACAGGGGGTTGAGGGCATGTCTGTTTCAACAGACCCAGATGTTAGAGGTATGTAGCAAAGTGATCCAATGCCTTTTAACAACTTTCGAGGGATCTAAGATCAATTGGCCGAAGAGTTGTAAATCCCTGTTCTAAATAAGATACAGTCACTTCGAGGAACACTGTGTGAACGGCCGACCCTTTATGCCAAGGCCCCCTCTAACGGTTAAGAACGCACGCCCTCAACACCAATGATAAGAGAAGGCCAGTCGAACGCCAACACAATGCTAATCTAGTGGCCAACCTAGGCAGTGAGTTTGGATTTTTGCAATACAGCCGCTGTATTCAAAGCCATTTAAAGGCAAGCCAATTTTGTGGATCATAATTTTCATTTGTAAGCTCACATGTAACGGGCAGACATCAGTTACTGTTTAAATTAGAATAAAACTGCCAAATAGATACTGCTACTCCTGCACTTGTTTGCCGGACCATATTTTTGCCATGTTTATGCAGCAATACATCGGCCACGATTGGAACAAAAGTCACGACTAACAATTAAAACTCTAGTCTTTAAAATGATAATTTTGGCTCTTAAGAAGATGATATTTTGCAGCAAAATAAACAAGTCCACTGCTGCCCGCGTGTTTACTTGATACCACATAATTATGATATTCTACAAAATAAAATATGTTCTTTACTGAATAAAAACAAACAGTTTCTTTTGTTACACAACCTTAACATTTTCACTGAATCTATTTCATTCTGATGACAGGACTATTTAAAAGGGAAGTCGGGAAACTGCGAGCCGGCTGCCTTACCCCTAACTCCTATTTATATATTTTTTTAAGCCTCATCATTTAGTTATTTATTTTTATTTGGAGAGGGGGAGGTAGTGATATCCAAATGCTGCAAATGTTGTCTACACCCCCCGACTTCCTTGATCTATTACATTCGTTTTTCTTGTATTAAATGAAAAATGAACATGATACAGGTCGTAACATTTAGACAAATTAAATATTCAGATAAATACTCAAATAAACTTTAAAAAAACGCTGAATTACGTAAATGAAACACTTTCATACGCATAAGCAATATCTAAAACAATCCGTAATGAAGCTTTCATACACTTGGGGGCGAACTTTTGACTTCTTGGAAGGAATAATTTTCTTTATCCATAAAAGGCACTGTATACCGGCGTGGCAGTATGTGGCATGACCTGGTATACTGGCGCTGAAAATACATAACACAGCAGCAGAATATTTTTCAAAAAAATGTTGGGGTGACGAGAGTGGGTATTTTTGTACACGAAGTGCCGACTTGCCTGCTTAGTTATTTGTGAAGGAATGAACCAGTTTGAAATATAAAATGATCAAAATGACCACACCCGTGAACTGCTCGTGCAAGGAAACGAATTCATATAGGTTCGAAGACTTGTTTTCGAATCCTATGTATAATTTTCTTATATGTATCTAACTGTATGTATGCATGTATATACTCATTGTAACCGAAATAAATACTGTTTAAACCAACTGCTCGTGCGTAAAATTGATTAATTGATGCACGTTATATTATATGGACTGGATTAGAGTAACAGAAGCAGAAGTTCTAGCTCTTGCGTTCCTGCTGAAAAATAACATAAATTTATTTCTCAAGAGAACATAAATTCCTACGTTTCAGTGTAGAATTGAAATATTTTTCACGAGTAAACACCAGATGCAATATTTTCACGAGTAGCGCAGCCACGAGTGAAAATTAAAATATGGTGTTCATGCGTGATAGATATTTTGACTGGCACAATCGGACGACGATGTGTTTATCTCCATCGATATAATCCATTTCTAAATTGTAAAACGGACGACTATTTTGAAATTTTACGTATCTTGTCAACAATGACACAGGCAAATACTTCATTGTGTGCAGATGAACAAAAGAACTTTTGTTATTTCAGTTTATGCAATTCATTTAAATTGAAATTTAAACTTTTGAAAATTTGAAATCAACTGGCCAGACGTAACGATTATGCTTATTTGTGCGTATTTGTCTTTTTTACTTTTCAAGCAAAAGATACACAAATGTTTAAGAAAACATAAGTGTTTTAAAATGGCACGTAACTTTTGGAAGTATTGTCATATAATTAACATATTATTATGCCGTATTCAGATAGCACGTAGAGTTTTTTTCTTCATTTTTTTTATAAATTTTACAAACTGCGTAAAACGTTCAAATTTATTTTCTTAAGAATAAAATAAAAGATTTGTAAAAAACCAAGCCCGTGCCAATATGCATGCATGTTAGCGTTTGACTGTTACATCTATGTTTTATCATGATAACATGTACACGTACATGTTCCATTTGGAGTGCTCTATATGGACGATTGCGTTCTTTTAATGTTTAGTTTCCGTTTCGACTTTTGTTCCTGTATTTATAAAATAAAAATGTTTTGATATCCTCACTATATATAAGTATTCCAAGATGTACTAGAAATATGAAATACTGAACAATCTAGACTGAGGACAATCGGGAAGATATAGTAACGTATTTAGCACGGACAACAACTCTATGGCTTTCCCTACCTATAATGAAAGTGTAGTTTTAGAATATAACGAAATGATCAGCTTTAAGCGGTCAGATTTTGGTTTAAAGGAAGCCACTTGTTCATTTTCCGATTTAAGCATTTGCATTGTTCTTCTAACTGTTAAAAAAGAACATCCTCAGTTGCTTTACTCTCTCGTATTATATACTGTATTATCCCTGTATACCATTGCCTTCTTGCAGCAACACAATGTGACTACCGCCGAAATCGTCACTGGTTTGGAGACCTGGGGCCGTATTCATAAAGCATCTTAAGTATAAGTTTGACTTAAGTTTAAGATTTTAGTTAAGTTTGTGGTGATTTCAGCTTAAGTCTAAGTAAAAACTTAAGTCCTATTAATAAAACAGCTTAAACTTAAGATACGTAAGAAATGACTTAAGTCAGAAAACAAAATGGCGTCGTGAGTACGATTCAAGTGTTGTTTTACAGATAATACCACTTTAAAAATAATGGTGCATGTTGTATCTGTCTGAAATTAATGTTGCTTTTTTTAATGTTTTCGTCCACATTAAAAGCCAAGAATTACTTATTAAGTTGTTTTATGAATAACAAATATACTTAAGTAAAATAGATTTCTTACATAAGTAATACTTAAGTAAATAATCAATTTCTTATACTTATACTTAAGATGCTTTATGAATACGGCCCCTGATTGTACTTACAAATGTCATTGTTTGGACAATAAACCATGCAATTTTGAAACAGGGTCTTGTCCATTTGGATGCGACTTTGATTGGGTTGGAGACGCTTGCCAGTATAGTAAGTTGATTTTTTTCCAGTTGAAAATTTATGAGATACTGACCGCGCAATAAAATTCATTTGTAGGTGAAATGTTTGTAAAAAAAATAAAAGTATGTTTAATACCTTGATATCTTCCATTCAATTTCCTACGATATCTAAATCATCGATTAATAAATATATCCTTTGGAATATTAGAAGACAACCAAGAAATGTAATAGCAGACTCGGTAAGACTGAGTCTGTTTATGAGAGCCAATAAAATGTGCAATTTTTTCTGTAACAGTGATTCAAACTATGGGTCGAATTATGTTTATATAACAATAGATTTGATTGTCATTAATGCGTGCCATAGATAAAACGCAAGAGTCGTCCAACATTTTAAAAGGTGGGATTTTAACCTTTAGCCTGCTGGCGGTAAGTGATTCTGCCTTTGCGACCAGTGCAGACCAAGATCAGCCTGCACATCCGTGCAGTCTGATCATGGTCTTCACTGTTCGCTATTCAGTCAGTAAATTTTCAGTAAACACCCCTTCGAATAATAAATGGTATTGCCCAAACTGAATGATGGACCAGTCCATTGTAGAAAATTAGGGTTAAGACAATCAATGCTATCACTTGTTATTGTATTGTTACTGGCACTGTGTCAAATCAGTGCAAAATATTTAAACATCTGTACTGAAATGTTATACTTCGTATAAAAATATCAAAATATCAAACCTGAGGTTTGAAATAATCATACCCACCAAGACTGAATGTTACGAGTTGTTTAATAAAATGCAACAATTGCGTCTTAATTCTCTTAATTCAGCAGTCATGTAATTGAAGTAAAATTATATTGTACATAATCCTGCTATAACCGTAGGTACATTTTCCAGAAAATCACCCTTAATAGTATGTTTTAAAAGACATCTAAATAAGTCAAACCAACGATATCTATTGCCATGTGTCCCTATATAATCAAAACTCGCCAAGAATATGTTGTGTTCTTCCATAGCATTAACAGCAGTTATGTTAATTTCAGAAAATATTGCGGTTGAACAAAAATCTCAACAGTATGACAATTTGCCTACAAGATCACACTTCTCATATAAAGGAAATGATCGTAGTTCGTCAGAGTGTAGTTACACGGGAGTTACGACTCAGCATCGTAATGTGACCCCTTGATGGAGAATATGGTTACCATATAATTATACTATTTGGCGGTTAGACATACAGACGAAAGAGAACTACACAGGTCAGTTGAAATGATATGTCAAAATGAGGTTCTGATGACTCAATTTCCAGAACTGCTCAATCATTGTTTACAATAGCGATCAAAAAAGCATGGATCTGACAACCATTAATTTAAGATATGATTTGCTTCATGTAATTTTTACTGTAATACAAAATTTATGATACAGATATTATGCATGGCCATGTCATTCTGAGCCTGTACGCTAGGTTTATATCAATGTAACCAAAATGTGACGACAAACGCACTTATATTATGTAAATAATTGACATATGTGACTACTGTTTTCGTAAAACTTACTGGTTGGGAAAGTTGTACTAACGGGGTAGTTTTAAAATGTTACATAAATGTAACAATAAATGCAGTACTGTCACAGAATGAATGAAGACAGAGTCTTTTAAAACATTTTGAAATACCTTGATGTAGATAAACATATCTGAGCCGTGCCATGAGAAAACCAACATAGTGGGTATGCGACCAGCATGGATCCAGACCAGCCTGCGCATCCGCGCAGTCTGGTCAGGATCCATGCTGTTCGCTAACAGTTTCTCCAATTCCAATAGGCTTTAAAAGCGAACAGCATGGAGCCTGACCAGACTGCGCGGATGCGCAGGCTGGTCTGGATCCATGCTGGTCGCATACCCACTATGTTGGTTTTCCCATGGCACGGCTCATCTAGATAATTTCGTTTACAGATTATTTCAAAGGATTTCAAGTCTTAGTGGAGTATGTGCCTATGAACAACAGAACGGAGAAAATCTATCATCCAAAGTAGACTAGGAAATGTTATACACACAGCAATATAGCACCACAATCTCTGCTCATGACGATTACATGTGATAAACCATTAATTGGCAATCAAGTTAGAATACAACTTGCAAAAATTGAGGCGCAACTTGTTCTCTGTGACGTGAGAATATATGGAGGTAAATGTTACGTGTAATTGATTTTCTCCCCGCACTTCATCTCTATATCCTTTCCGCAGCCTTAACGTACTAAAACGTATTAGCGTCTGATGGCCCTTTCACGCTTCCGTAGAAACAACATTTATTACACGAAACTTATTTTGAAAATATTTCTGAAATGTCTAGGTCTGCAGCTCTCAAATACGGTTATATCTTACATCTGAGGCATACACTGACACTCTCAGACAACATCAAAATGACATTTTGAGCGATTTGATGAAGTTCCAAAATTATCAATGTACCCTTGGTCCGTTACGGACCCCTGTGGGATTTCTGTTTATCCAGAGCTCAAATATTTTTTCATAGATTAAAAGCTGACATGCTGTACTAAAGCCCAGGTAATTTCAATTCGTAATAAAGTGCTGAAAATTGGCTCCCCAATAGAAAGAAAAAAAAAAAAAAAAAAAAAGAAGTCCACGCGCATACATTTAGACGGGGTGACCCCTGCGCGTGACCCCTGACTATCTACGAATCAAAATGCGGCTTTCGTTTTCAAGTTTAGCATTTCTACTTTCATTTTATTTACTTCCGGAAATAGCTGAAGGTCGAGTGACGTCATTTTCTGTGTTGTCAAAAACATATATATGCCTGGCGAGATTGCATAAATATGTGCTGGCCGTCCTAAGGTTATGTCTGGAATCGTGGAGTTTATTCAGTGTGTAGGTGTGTGATGGGTTTACAAATTTCATTGCCTGTGATGAATATACACTCAAGGAATTTGAAACGCCTCATCCAGATATGACAATTATTTCATTACTGCAACATGTACTGAAGTAGTTTTATATTCACTAAATTTAATCTCGTATGGTGGTTTCTTTCGTAATACTTGAAAGCGTGACCGTTGTCGCCTGTGCGCGTGTAGTTCACGTTATACGAAATTTCACAGCGCATATTTATAAAAAGTAAACGTTATTACATGTTGAAGTCAATTAAAAACTCATGAACCACATTTTAATCAAAATTCCCAGACTTTTATTAAATTAAAGATATTTTTATTAAAACCAGTATTTTCTTTTATTCTTCTAAAAAGTTGCCGTTTCTCAAAACCTTTTATTTATTTGATATAAAGAATATCAAGCATCAATCACTTATATTCTTATCGGGTGACGAATACCGAATCTATATATCCCGAATATGAGCTTTATGAGCGGTAGTCACGCTTCGTTTAGCACAGGTAAATTACCACTTTATCGCAAAGGTGTGACGTTTTAAAGACCTTAAGTGTACTAACAAAATGAGACTATAATCATCTGGTTTTTGTTGCATTTGATACTTCCGAAGGTTCGTCTTTCAAATTGATTGCATAGTTATGTTTAGCAATTCTGAAGTTGACCAAACTTCCTAATGTGGTTGTGTTGTGACATTTGTAAATAGAACTGTTTTTGTTATTAATATTGAATGTTTTGTCATATATTAGATGTGCGTTAATATATTATTATTTATCCCCCCACCAAAGGTGAAGGGGATATTAGAAATGCTCTCCGTCCGTCCGTCCGTCCGTGCGTCCGCAACGATCTTTGTCCGGAGCATAACTCCAAAAGTACTTGAGGGATTTTCTTCAAACTTCATACACTGATAGAACACATTGGGAGGAAGTGCAGTGTGCAAGAACAATAACTCTGCCTTGCCTATTTTTTGAGTTATTCCCCTTTATCTTATTTTCTTAAAAAAAAATTTCCGGAGCCTAACTCCAAAAGTACTGGAGGGATTTTCTTCAAACTTCATACACTGATAGAACACATTGGGAGGAAGTGCAGTGTGCAAGAACAATAACTCTACCTTGCCTATTTTTTGAGTTATTCCCCTTTATCATATTTTCTTAAAACATTTTGTCCGGAGCATAACCCCAAAAGTACTGGAGGGATTTTTTAAACTTCATACACTGATAGAACACATTGGGAGGAAGTGCAGTGCGCAAGAACAATAACTCTACCTTGCCTATTTTTTGAGTTATTCCCCTTTATCATATTTTCTTAAAACATTTTGTCCGGAGCATAACCCCAAAAGTACTGGAGGGATTTTTTAAACTTCATACACTGATAGAACACATTGGGAGGAAGTGCAGTGCGCAAGAACAATAACTCTACCTTGCCTATTTTTTGAGTTATTCCCCTTTATCATATTTTCTTAAAAAAATTTGTCCGGAGCATATCTTCTTCATGCATGGAGGGATTTTGATATATCTTGGCACAAATGTTTACCACTACGAGGCGGAGTGTCCTACGCAAGAACAGGTCCCTAGGTCTAAGGTCAAGGTCACACTTAGAGGTCAAAGGATACAAGAATAAAAACCTTGTCCGGAGCATTTCTTCTTCATGCATTGAGGGATTTTGATATAACTTGGCACAAATGTTCACCACCACGAGACGGAGTGGCGTGCGCAAGATCCAGGTCACTAGGCCTAAGGTCAAGGTCACATTTAGAGGCCAAAGGTCAGATACAAGAATGACTTTGTCCGAAGCATTTCTTCTTCATGCATGGAGGGATTTTGATGTAACTTGGCACAATTATACACCATCATGAGACGAAGTGTCATGCGCAGTTCCCTTCTTTAGAATTACTTCCCTTTCTTGTTACTTTAAATAGCTTTTATTGTAACTTTTTCATTACTAGTCGTAGGGAAAAATCGAGACCACTTTTCTGTAGTACAACAAACATGCTAAATCCAATTTTGAGGTGTATTTTGACCAGTCTCTTCCTGATAAAGATTTTTGTGTGGACTTGCAATTTTTTTTTTTTTTTTTTTTTTTTTTTTTTTTAAAGATTAACTTCCCTTAGTTGTTACTATAAATAACTTATATTGTAACATTTTTATAATTGACCCTAGGGAAAAAACAAGACCACTTTTCTGTGGTACAGCATAGATGTTACTCTCCAGTTTTAGGTGTATTTTATTAATTTTATTATATATAAGGTATCTCTACTTAGTAAGGAGTTTTTTTGTGGACTTTAAAAAACAAAAGACTTACAATGATTACTAAACAACCACAAAATTAACATTCCATTTGCAAATACAGCTGCTGGAGTAAAGAAATTTGCTTTGACGGGCATATATTGTGACATTCTGGCACTCTTGTTCCCTGTTAGCTTTCCATTCCTTCTTTTTACAGTAGCCATATAGAAAAACATCATAGCTATACTCTTCATGAAAATTAATAAAATTTAGCAGTAAACCACCTCACTACTGACTTATTATTTCTTCCACATCTTAAAACCCCTGATGCGGACCACATCCTTCAATTATGATATGCCCGGTGGGGGGATTAGCCATGTCTGACATGGCTCTTGTTATAAAGGAAGTCTCAATTCTAGTGAACTAAATTACTTTCTTATATTTTTTCTAAAATATTTTATACAAAATAGAGAATTAAACTCTTAACTACATAACTACACGTACTATAAGAAATTGTATTATAGTTTCCAACCTCGTAATCCCTTTTTTTTCACAATGTGACCACGGAAGATAACGTAAAAACTTCACTTTGTTCTGCAATGGACACTACAAGAAATACCCAACATGTAGCAACAATAAAGGACATCTAATTGATAGTTTTGATCAAGACTACTGTCCAGATATATGTGATACAAGTGTTTTATTTCCGACTGTACAAAGCATTTAATATACATTTCTATTTGAACTATGGTAACTATGGTAACCATTAAGTATTCAAAAGTCGTATTCTTTTTACTGTTTTGTAAATGTTCCGGACAAAACAACAAACCTAAATATTTGTTTATTTAAATAACGGACACATTTATATAATAAAAACAACAAAATATCATTATAACCTTCTCGTTGCAATGTGTTATGAAACGTCTAATCTAAGAAAAAGGAGGTCCCGCTTTTTTATTCTGGTTTGTCATAATGATGATTGCAGTCAACGCCAACGATATTCTAAAATATATTTTCTTCTAAGAGATTAAATTATACCAGCATGAGAATATAATGTATGTTTCTATGTTAAATATACTCATTATAAATAAATATTGTGCAAATTACGATCGTTTACATTTTTAAGAGTGTGATGCTGGATTATTGGGTTTTAATTGTACAAACACATGTGGGAAGTGTTTAAAAGGGACATGCAGATCTGCTGATGACATATGTATCGATGGCTGTGCAGCCGGATGTAGCAACTGTTCTTTCTGCCAACAAGGTAAGAGTGTAGCATGTTTTTAATCTTAATTAGTGACTTTCATATGGAAGGCCGGTGCGCCATGTAATCTGTAATCTGTAATCTTCTGATCAATACCTCCCTTCTGGAAGAACCGTCGTAGTGACGTAATGAATCGTGCGAATAAATCCACCACCACACAATGAATACTTGTATATAATCCAGTACCGCACAGTGAATATTTATGTACAACACAATCGTATTATTAATATTACTATGTACGCTTTGTTTTTATTTTTTTTTTCTGTAAACGTTGAGCAGTTTGTATTTATGATCTACTTATTACCGGAAGTGGTGACCCTTGACCCTTCTGCCTTTACTTTGGGTAATAGCAAACAATGAGTTGTATCTTACACAATGAATATTGTGGATATATCTTCTACACAAATACTCTAATTCTTGGAACTGTTCAATACATGTAGTATCATGACAATATCGGTCTTTATTCTCCAATAGGAATGTCAGTCAATTAGCACTTGCAACTTACTGTCTGTTGATAATTTATCAAACTTGATATTATAAGTTTTTTCTAAAACTTGACTTATTTCAGGAAAGCATACATCTCTCTGTGATTTTGATACGGAGCATTGTAGTACAAAATGTTCAGTTGTTTCACTGTTTTCGAAGCACAGTTTACATGTCGAATCAACTTCATTTTGGTTGAATGCTACACGTGTAGATTGCATGATATAAGTTGATGTCGCCAGTTTCATTTTGATGGGAATTCTGTTCAAACATACGGAATACGCAACAATGGATGGAGTTTTCCTGGACGGTAGCAGTGGGTCAGATATTTTAATGTTTTACATACACCGGCTGCATCCATAATTGAAGATTCCCAGTAAAGATTCACATTAATGTTTACTAACTGTTTCCACCTTGATTTTGTATACACCCCATTAAGTATTTTATCTGCTTCTGGAAGTGAGTATTTAATCAGTATCTTCTTTGCTTGAATAATCCAACTGCTACTTTCAATAGATTTCACCGAAAGTTGTCTCCTGGCGAGTCGCTTTTCTACCGATTGTTCAGATTGTAGACAAATATTATTAAAAGTTGTCAGAATTCTTTTGTGAATGTTTGCTTCAATTGAAAGTACACCAGACAGCATATACACTGCTGCATCACTAGTATTTGTTGTCAAAGACAATATTTGTTTTAACATCTTTTTTGAAAGCGTTCTAAGCGAGACAACTGTGTTTTATTCGGAATTACAATCTCAAGACCATAAATTAAGGTAGGAAACACATAACTGTTGTACAAGCTAAGAGACGTTTCTGGGTCTAAACCTATTTGTTCCTTGTAATCCAGAGGCCATCAGATTGTATATAGTTCTACGTGCCTTTTCAATGTTATGGTCAATTTGAATTTCAGAAGTTTGAGTTAACGTATTGGTTCTTTTCACTCCAAGATGAGTTGCTGTTTGTGCATTGGTTATAGGACTATTGTATAGTTCAAACTGATGTTGATTATCAGAATTCTTCAAATTTCTTCTACCGAAAATTATAGTACTTCCGTCCTTTTTGGTTGTAAAGTGTACCTTTCTGAATTTGCGAAGACTTCAGCAATATTAATCAAAATTTGTGTCTCTGAGTGATCGTAAGAGTTAAGTGTCACGTCATCTGCACACTTACTAGAACAACAGTTGATGTCACCAATGGATACGCCTATGTTTGCTTCTTCCAAACGTTTTAACAGTGGGTTTACGTAAACCTTGTAAACATCTGCACTAGCTACGCCTCCTTGTTTCACTCCTTGATATACTGAGAATGGTTCTGACCTTTTATGTTGCCATTTAACAACACTAGTTGATTCTGTGTGAAGACTCTTGATCAATGACCAATGTCTGTCGTTAATACCAATGTGAAAAAGACGACGTAATAAAAGTTCATGGTTCACGACATCAAATGCCGCTTTGGCATCAAGAAATACAAGGTCACAGTGAATGTTTTTATCTTTACACTCTCTGGTTCCTTCTTCGACTATCAAAGATGCATGTACTGGAGAAGTATTTTTAGTAAATCCTTGCTAAATGCCAAGTGCTAAATGGCAAATAGTGTGTGCAAAATGATATTTGCTACGTGCTTATTGTCAAATATTGACTGTCAATGAATGGCAATTGTCAAACGCTAAATGCATATTGTTAATTGCGAAATGCAAACCAATAAATGTCAAATGCTTATTACTAAGTGCTATTTTCAAATAAAGGGCTGATGAAATCATCCTTTAAATAATCATTAACTTTGTCCTTATCAAAAAACATTTTCCTAAACATTTTAGAGCAAACAGTTTCAGTCCTATGACTGGTAAGACATGTTATTGCTTCGAACCAACCTGATAAAACATTACATGTTTTCACATAATTAAAGTAACATTCGTTAATTTAAAGATCATTTAGTTAAATAATTGTGACGATTAGTATTTATCATTTAGCAATTTTACATTAAGCATTTTGGCATTTAGCATTAAGCATTTAATATGTAGCTTATAGCATTTGGTATGTAGCATTTAGAATTGAATATTTTTCATTTAGCATTTGACAATTAGTATGGCGTACCGGATTTCAATACTTTCACAATTACTTAGACTTAATCAACTTGATCAGCAACATCATTGCATTTATTATTTGACCATAAATCATTAAATATATGACATTTAGCTTTTAGCAATTAGCACTGTCTTTTCCTAAGTTTGTTTAAATGGTGCCACTAGATAAAGTTTAAAAGGTGAAAGGGTCCTTTAAATCTTTATTCTCTCCTGACCTGAAACTGCCTTTTTCAACAAAAATGTAAAGTATAAATGAAATTCTCCAGTAAAATGCTTTTATGTGTCCATTTCTTCAGAATTTACATACATTGAGTTGGAACGAATGTAATAAACTCTTCCTGCTGCTGGTATTAGGCAAAGAGGATCAGATTGCATCTGAAAACGTGTGACTATACAAGCCACGCTATACAAGCATTGATATATACATAGAGCCACTACATCATTAGTTAAAAAAAATGAAACAAACCCTCGCAGTTTTACTTCTGTCGGGGATTTTCTGGTGTGTTTATTATCATGTCTGTAAAGATATCTATCCTTAAATGAACCACTATCCAGAACTTTATTTTAAAGGCTTTTGCTGAATTGTCTTAATATTACATTGTATTTGTGCATCTCTCATATGTCTCATTTTCAGAATCAAATTGTATAACAGTACTAGCGATTGCTGGGATAGATGTAGCTGCCGCTGTTTTTGGCATTTGTGTGGGTGTGTTTGCTGTCATATGCATCACTAGGAGAAAGTCAAATGGGGAAAATTGTCCAGTTCTTCAATGGTATTAACAACTGTACATAATTACACATACTGTAACAACTGAAAGCAGGGGAATCATTTTATATTATCAATCTAATTTGATGATTTATAGTAATGTCTTTTTTAATAATTTGGCTTTCGACTGCTGTTTCATCTGTTTTTAACATTTAATCAAAAACCTTTGTGGAGCTTTAAAGTGTAGTAAGATATTTTGCAAGAATTTAGTCAAAATGTACATCCTACTATCAAATAACCAAGACAGTGTTCCTTACGAAACGAGTATTATTCAAAGATAAAAAAAATCATATGAAAAACAATTCAGTTGTTAGATCATGATTAATCAGATAAATGAGTTTGGTTAACTTCAAGATAAAATCCATTGGTATATATTACGATGTTTTCTTTCATGTTTTTTGTTTCTTACTTTTGACAAATGTTTCACTTTGCCGTTATACACTGCTTGTATGTCATTGGTTTTGTACCTGGTCCAACATTTGCTACTTTGTATAGAAAGAAAAAGCCTTTATATTTCTATGAAGAACATTGCTGTAAAAGTATCAATGGCGACCCTTCCGCGAGATTATATGAGTGATTAAAAGCCATTCACACAAAAAAAGAACATAAACAAAATGGCGTCTTTTGATTGTTTTCTTTTTTTCAGAATCCTCATCGAGACTTCCAAAAATGAACATTCGGTTACTAATTAATCTCATTTTACTGACAGTAAAATCAAAACTAAATCGAAAAGATTATGCCATTTTTATCGTTTTAAATCATATTTTCAATTGAACTGAGCAACTTTATTTCTATCTGAAGGTGTCTTAAATTTTTACGTGGGTAAGTGTACATGTATTTCGGCTGTTCTGTCTAGATACTGAAAAGGTCAATACTCTGCATTGAATTTAAGTTTCTCCTTGATGAAACTATTTAATTTTGTGAATATTTAAATATTAGGATCGGGGTTCATTGTTCTTGAGTTTAGATGGGTATAAGCCACACATGAACTTCTTTCAAATCATCCAATAATCGCTGTCATAATTTATCGGTTTTCCTTTAATACCAATAAAGTTTTTACCTGGCGTATTAACGAACAAAAATTAATGTTTAATCCCGAAATGTCCATTTAAGCCTATTTTGGGACTAGTAAAATATCTTTATTTTTGTCTCTATAGTACAGCCAGTCAGGCCGCCGGGAGAAAATACTCGTATTATAATACAAGACTACCAGACATCGATGCCAACGTTACAGGTAAACCGATAGTAATCTTTCATATTGCGCTTCCTCATTTATGTACTTACTGTAATACTCATAATTTGGAAGACGACTACAATTTTTATACGCCCGTTTGAAAAACGGGACGTATTATGGGAACGCCCACAGACTTTGTCCGGAGCATATCTTGTACATGCATGGAGGGATTTTGATGAAACTCGGCACAGTTATTCACCATCATAAGACAAAGTGTCTTGCGCAAGAACTAGGTCCCTAGGTCTACGGTCAAGGTCACACTTAGTGGTTAAAGGTCAAATTCAAGAATGACTTTGTCCGGAGCATATCTTCTACATGCAAGGAGGGATTTTGATAAAACTTGGCACAGTTGTTCACCATCATGAGACGGAGTGTCATGCGCAAGTACCAGGTCCCTAGGTCTAAGGTCAAGGTCACACTTAGAGGTCAAAGGATACAAGAATGAAAACTTTGTCCGGAGCATTTCTTCTTCATACATAGAGGGATTTTGATATAACTTGTCACAAATGTTCACCACCATGACGCAGAGTGTCATGCACAAGAATTAGGTCCTTAGGTCTAAGGTCAAGGCCACACTTAGAGGTCAAAGGATACAAGAATGAAAACCTTGTCCGGAGCATTCTTTCTTCATGCATAGAGGGATTTTGATATAACTTGACACAAATGTTCACCACCATGAGGCGGAGTGTTATGCGCAAGAACCAGGTCCCTAGGTCTAAGGTCAAGGTCACACTTAGAGGTCAAAGGATACAAGAATGAAAACCTTGTCCGGAGCATTTCTTCTTCATGCAAAGAGGGATTTTGATATAACTTGGCACAAACGTTCACCACCATGTGACGAAGTGTCATGCGCAAGAACCAGGTCCCTAGGTCTAAGGTCAAGGTCACAATTAGAGGCCAAAGGTCAGATACAAGAATGACTTTGTCCGAAGCATTTCTTCTTCATGCATAGAGGGATTTTGATGTAACTTGGCACAATTATACACCATCATGAGAGGAAGTGTCATGCACAGTTCCTTTCTTTAGAATTACTTCCCTTTGTTGTTACTATAAATAGCTTATATCGTAACTTCTTCATAACTAGTCGTAGGGAAAAATCGAGACCACTTTTCTGTAGTACAACATGCATGATACATCAAATTTTGAGGTGTATTTTGACCAATCTCTACCTGGTAAAGATTTTTGTGTGGACTTACAATTTTTTTTTTTGGATTTGTTTTGGATTTTTTTTAAGATTACCTTCCCTTAGTTGTTACTATAAATAACTCTTATATTGTAACTTTTTTATAATTGACCATAGGGAAAAAACAAAACCACTTTTCTGTGGTACAACATAGATGTTACTTTCAAATTTTAGGTGTATTTTAAGGTCTCTCTACCTGGTAAAGAATTTTTTTGTGGACTTAGGAAAACAGAAGACTTACAATGATTACTAAACAACCACAAAATTAAAATTCATTTGCAATACAGCAGTTAGAGTAAAGAAATTTGCTGTGACGGGCGAATATTGTGAAATTCTGGCACTCTTGTTATATTTATATTTTCTTGATAAAGTGATATTGGAACAAAGACATTAAATGACTCTACTATGTTAGATTAATCGTGGATAAATTATAAGTTTATAGATCTGTTAAACACTATAAACATGAATATGTTATAACACTTAGCATAATATATCAGATTTGCACAATCTCATACAGCTGAAATTATTATGATTAATTACAGTTCACCCTCTCAGTCTTTTTTTTTTGTTTTGGGTTTTAACGCCGTTTTTTTTTCAATAGTATCTCAGTTATGTAACGGTGGGTAGTTAACCTCACCGGTGTTCCTGGATTCTGTACCAGTACAAACCTGTTCTCCGCAAGTAACTGCCAACTTCCCCAAATGAATGGGGTGGGGGACAAATGATTTCAGATACAATGTCTTTTTCAAATCGTTACGAATAATAAACACCCCGCCCGTGGAACGAACTCATGACCCCTCGACCCGTAGATCTGTTCTCTCCATATTGAGCTTAGCGGGCGGGCTTATCCTGTCAGTAGTATGAAGTAGTAAAACTATCTAATATTGCCATTGTGACTTTGTTTGTATTTACATTACTTATGGTTGTACTTATTGTACAAATTGTACTTAAACTTAGGTTCTGTTCTATTCTATGTCAGCTGTAATTTCAACGGACTCTGTATAGCAACGGACAGTGATGCTTAAATATCTTAAATATCATTGTACAACTATTTAGCTGATATGATTATTTAAATAAACATTTCTCATCTAGTTTTAAAATATTTAACACGACGTTGATAAGAATGAGCAGGGTTGAGTTATGTTTGAACACTTTTAGCATTTATATATATAGGCACAGAGCGTACCCAGCCTGGTAATGCGTACGAATCTGTCGAAGGAAGAAACGGTGAGTAAACTAATTTATAGATAAAACCACAAACTTTCAAAGATGGAAAAACATCTCAAAAAGCTTTCGTATTAACTTCTAGTCCTTAATGCTTTCATAACTCTTTTATCTTATCACAGTTGTTTATAATAGAAGTATTTTGAGATTATTGTTTTGCTTATGATCGCATTTCTTTGCACAATATTACTTTAAACAAGGTATTACATGCATGAACATGTGTTTAATTAATTCATAGGATAGTCTGATTATCCTTGAAAACCACCAATCGATTCATTGCTATTGGAAATAGATTGTTATAACCTAAACGTTTTATTCTAGGTTAAAATTTTTGTAAATATCTACATATAATTCTTTCTTTAATGGGTTCATAATAAAAAATTTTATATGTTTTTCAGTTGACGAACATAAATACGAATGTAGAAGATGGTAACTGGTTTCCTCAAAAGAAATAAGATGGAACTTCTGTATCATTGATGTTGTTTCATTGCTTCCAGTACCACAAACGAGACACAATAACAATACTTAAATTGTTTTATTAAAGTCATTTTACATCATATACATCAACAGAAGGCCTCAGCACCATGCTAATTGCTGTATAATTAGTTTTATAGTCAATATATGTAATAACAATGGAAGCCGGTGCGTCATGCTAAATGTCAAATGCCAAATATTAAATGCTAAATGCCAATTAGTTACTGCTAAAGGCCAATTATTTAAATTATGCTAAATGACAATTACTTAATGTTTAATGCTACGTACCAAATGCTTTATTACGCCATATACTTTAGGCTAAATGACAAATGCTAAATATCAAATAGCTAATGCTAAATGATAAATGCTGATCGTTAAATTCGATTTCATTTGATGAGTAAATGATTTCTATCTCTTAACCTAATGAATGTAACTTTTAATTATTTAAGACATATAATATTCTACTAGTCTGACTTGAAACAATAACATGTTCTACTGCCCGTAAGAACACTGGACAGAAACACTTAGCCATAGGCATTTGGCATTTATTGTTTCGCATTTCTCAATTATTAATTAGCATTTCGTTTGACAATTACCGTTTGGCTATCAATATTTGACATTCAGCATTTGACAAATAGCTTTTCACATTAACTATTTGATATTTAGCATTTGGCAATTAGCATGGCGCAGCGGTCTTCCATAAAAGACTTAAACCAAATGTTTTTTCCTAGGCCGGTGCGCCATGCTTATTGTCAAATGCTTAATGACAAAAGGTTTGTGCAAAACGCTTTTTGCCTAATGCTTTAAGTCAAATATTGACTATCTAACGGCAATTGTCAAATAATAGATGCTTATTGTTAAATAATTGATAAATATTTATTGCTAAGTGCTTATTCAAACAAAGAACTAAATATATCAGTAGCTAAAAGCATCCCTTATAAATCATGGCCTTCGTTTCATAACTTTGTTTTTGTTAATAACTTTTTTTTTGAACATTTTAAAGTAGAGTTTCGGTCCTATGCTCCCATCACCGATGTTTCAATTCAAACTCGTCTGCTAGGACACCATATGTTTTGAAACAAATAAAATGTTTTTCCAATAGTTTAAGAGATACAGGTCATTAACTCATAAAATTAAAGTTTTATGACTAGCAGTCGTTATTTGGCAATAACCATTAGCTATTTGACATTACGCGTTTGGCATTTAGCATATAATATATGGTAAAAAGCATTTTACGTAGCGTTAAGCATTTAATAATTAACATTACATGTTTGGTATTTAGCATTTTGGAATAATCATGGCGCACCGACCTTCCATATTATTTCTTAAACTTAATGCTCAATGCCAAAAGTTAAACGTCAACTATTTAATGCTTATTGCCAAATGATAAATGATAATTGTCACATGTCTTGACTTTATGAGTTAAGGATCTGTACTTATTTAAATGTTGCATTCATCCAATGATATATGCAGCTTATTTGTTGAACAAATACTTAGCAATAAACATTTGAAATTTATTTGTGCACATTTTGTAATTCACATTTAGCATTTACCATTTGACAGTCAAAATTTGACATTATCCAGGCACTGGTAATTTCTGAGATGCTCTTGAGTGTCTCCCACCTAACTAAGAGGCCTGTACTGGTTCTTACCCGGAAAAACGGCCTCGCGTGTATCGGTGCTATACATTGGGCACGTTAAAGAACCAGACTGTCTATTCGCAAAGAGCTAGGCTAAGTTAGCCGGAAAGGCTTGTATCTAAAAAGGGATTTCTCTCTCTCTCTCTATTCTGGGGCTTTACCTCACTCTGTCCCTCTGGTCAGATCGCTGTTTGTAGTACAGGATGAATTTCGCACCCTGTGTGGTGGCTGCGTTTGTACTAAGTAAAGCGCCTTTGAACGTGTTTAACATGAACATATAAATCTGTATAATAACAATAATAATTAAGCATCTCGCAATTAGCATTTGTCATTAAGTAGTTCACATTAGACATTGTGTTATTCATAAACGTTTTAAAATGTTACTATTTCATATTAATTTGTCACACTAACGTGAATTAAAAAAGCAACATTCGTATACATGGCAATAATTACAATATTTACTGAAATGTTTTGATGTACGTTGAGCTCGTGTTGTAATGCACCTCATACAAAATTCACATACAATGAAAATCCTAGTACATGTCGCCATCTTTTGACGACTTCCAAGGATATTCAATATTTGTTATCGATGTCCAGATATGTGTATATCCGTAACGAACTATTTCAAATACGAGCTAAAAGAGGGTTAGTTATATTTCGTGTAACACACAATAATCTCAACCATATTACCTTTAATCAGTCAGCATATATGACAGAACTAACGTACACAGTAATAAAAATTGTCTTTCAATGATCTCGAATCTACAGATGAAGTGTTTTTTATCCACGCAAGTTTATATACATGTACTTTTGAAAGAGATGAAGTATATGCAGGGCTTTATTTGAGCCGCGCCATGAGAAAACCAACATAGTGGGTTTGCGACCAGCATGGATCCAGACCAGCCTGCGCATCCGCGCAGTCTGGTCAGGCTCCATGCTGTTCGCTAACAGTTTCTCCAATTCCAATAGGCTTTAAAAGCGAACAGCATGGAGCCTGACCAGACTGCGCGGATGCGCAGGCTGGTCTGGATCCATGCTGGTCGCAAACCCACTATGTTGGTTTTCTCATGGCGCGGCTCATTTAGTGTTAAATGTACGACAGTAGTTGGAAGTAACTGATGTGATACTGATAATCCTGAAAGAACGTACAAAGCAAATGATGACCTCAAAACTCAGTATACATAATATAAATGTAGATATTTCTTGTGACTGATACGCATAGAATATAAAATAATTCAGTTAAAATGTTTTCAACGTAACACTAAGTAATATTTGCATAATACATAACACATTTGTGTTTACATATTTTAAGTCTTCTGGTCTTCCATGTCAACATTATTCAACATTAATTAGTTGTTATGTACATTTTTTCTAGAATATGATGGAAAGCGTGATTCCCATTTCAAGTGTAAATAATATATTCAAATTATATTTGAAACGACTGAGAAACTTGTAACGAAACAAAAGACAAACCTTTTAGAGAACTATGCCACGGATATCATTGGGATGTGCGCATGTGCAGAGGAATAATACAGGTGATACGACGTATTGATTATATTTTTTTTTGTTATTGACGGAATATGTAAGAAGATATGAAGTCTCACTATAATATATCTTACGTCGTATTTCGAGTTACGTTACGTTCACGTTTAGCCTTACATTTTGAGTGACACCAAATCATAAAAAGTAAGAGTTGTTTCACATGAAAATTGAACAGCATATAAAACAGATATATTACTCATATTATGCATAAAGCGGCCACATTTTAGGAAAGTTAAACGCCTATAAAAACCAGTTTTAAAGAACTGCACAAGAACTGTTACATATCTTTGCTTTGATGTATTTGCAATAATGTCCCAAAGTTGAATTTCACATATTAAGTAGGTTGAACGCAGTTTTCAGCAATTGTTTATTTTTATTTCATTACAAATGGCATTCATTTTAAAGAGGGACAACATTTTCAGAATATGCATTGTACAGGTCAGTACGGTAGAACATATTTTTGGTCAGGTAGATTGTTATTTAAGACGTTGTTCGTTTATCAAATATTTCTGTTTTAATAATTTACTCCTAAACTTTAATTAAGTCGTAACAGACGTTATGGTATGTTTTCTGAAAATGTTTTACAATATTTTGCTACGTGAAGCACGGTATGTTGGTGTATTGGTAAACTCTACAGGTCATGTCTATTTCGCTATTTTTCAGCTTTGAAATCAATTACCTATAAGTTACAAGGTGTGTACAAGAAAAGTAGTATATTTTAGTATAATAGTAATTAATACAGTACTCATTATACGCTCATTTTGGAAAAACGGACATATGTGTTGCGTGTCTGTCCGCCCAGAGCATGACTTAGTAACTATTCAATGTATTTATTTTAAATTTGACACATAGGTAGGTAGCAATGAGACAATGTGTAGAGGTCAGAGGTTAAGGTCACAGCAAGGTGAAATCTGTCTATCATAGCATAACTAAATAGCCATTCAAGGTAAGGACTTTAAAATTGGCAAGTAGGAACCTGGCGATTAGACGCTGTGCATAGCGCATAAACCTGGTCTGTAGGTCAAAGGTCAAGGTCATAAATTGAATTCAGATATGTCCTTTGTATTTTGTATCCAGGGCACAACTTCAAAACTATTCAATGTATTGATTTTATACTTGAAATACGGGTGGGTGATGATGCGTTGACTTGAGGAGTGCAACAATCCACAATACTCCCCCAACCCAATCACAGCCCCCAGAAAAAAGAAAACAATACACTTTTATACATATGTGGCTTAAAAATCCAGCGCACGAACCAGATTGATAGGTCGAAGGTCATATGTCGTGTTACGTTACGTTAATTAGCATAGCAAGTTCAAATCTCTCCGTCATATTTTTGTGTTAAGGGATTAACAAAATAACCATTCAATTTATTGACCTCGACCTTGGCAATTAGGTAGGTGGCAATACGACGATGTGCAGCGCATATGAAATTTGTCAGTTGTCCAAAGGTCAAGGTCACAGCTTGAGTTCTCTGTCTTTGGTATTTTGTGTCTAGACTTCACAACTTTAAAACTATTCAATGTATTTACTTCAAAATGTAAATAAAGGTGTTTGGTGATAAAGTTATTTGAGAAGAGCAGTACACACGTACAAAAATACTAATCCTCCTCCCTCCCCGCATCCCACTAAAATCACTTTCAGTTTCTTGTACCTTGGAAATCCATTACCACTGCTGTACAAAACCGCTAACCACCCCATCCACTGCCACATTACACCCCGCCCCCACCACACACGCACATAAACGCCAAAAACATATTTCTTTAAATTTTACTTCCCCCTTCTTTGATCTACAACTTCGGCCGTATATTGCCTCGCTATGCAGAGCTTTTGTTTTTTAATGTAGTGCCAGTTTTCAAATGGTGATGCATTTTAACGGTGTAAGGGTATTAAGTGTATTAGGAATGTTTCTTTTTAGTAGCTCATCTGCGCACGAAGCGCAAAAATAAAAATTACAAAAAAGTTAAATTGGTTTCACATATCATGCATATGTAGTCTGTTGTTATATACATCATTTTAGTTAATCATTTTAGTGTTTCTTATGCTGTTCTCATTTTGAAGCATTTCTATGACTGTAGAAAGGGTCACTGCCATCAAATGTAATTTTAACATTTTACGGTAGTTGATTCGTAATGACTCTCTGCATTTTCTATGTGATTATGTACCATTTGCAAGCAATTCGGTATTTTCTGGACGTAATTATAGCTTAAAGCGATAATTTTTTCCTTAAAAAAAACGAAAAATGTCGAAAAAGCATATGAAGAATACTAATTAGCCATCTTCTTTACGGGTCCACTACCTTATACAAATTGTAAGATGTTTTATTACTGTTGCAAAAAATGTAGGCGGGCAAATTAAGATATTCACATCAATTTACAACTACAACTGTTCACACAACTTGATTTTGTGTGTTTTGTGGATGTGTGTGGGGGAAGGAGGCTCTCATTTACAGTTATATCAATAATTATCACCTGCACTGAGTGCATTCATGAGTGGAAAGTATTGATGATAAAATGTTGTACAGGTTTGTTTACATAATAAAGTCTTTATTATGGCTTCTTTTCCATATATATAGGTCAATTTTGGTATGGTTTTGGTAAGCTTATAATAAAGAGCACGTGCTTCCATTTCACTAACCTAAGATAATTTTCATGGGTTTTAGACTCTTGGCTTGTCTTGGATTTTGAATTTACTAGAAGACAAAAGAACGTTCAGCAAAGGCGAAAGTAGATTAAACAAACTCTATACTCTATCTGATTCATTTACCTGTGGAAACTTTTGATAGAGACTATAGCTGGGGAAATTCCAATTTCAATGAAAAACTGTCAATACAGGAGTTGTCCATTTTGCTTCAAGGTTATTGTTTGAATATGAAATATTTCTGTTTTTTACATGGAGAGGAAGAAAAACATAAATATATTTAGTAAATTGGTTCTATTAGCTGTCATTTCACTCAGAACAAAACCCGTAAATTTTGAATTTTTAAGCTACCATCTTATATATTAAATCTTTATAAGTTTTAGGATCAATGACAAAATGTTTTTATGTAAATAAAAACGTAAGAGAAAAGACAATTCAGCCTTTAAGTTTTTCTTAATATTGGCAAGCCCTTGTGACTGCATCGGAAAATACTTTTTAGTCAGTATACGGATATATTGTCGGAGCGCCGAAAAAGATACCTAAACCAATCACACAAGTTAGCAATTTATGAATAAAATTGTTCATAAAATATTCTCATACATGTGGATTGTCGATGATTGACATTATCTGATAAATTTGGCACATATTGTAGTATAACAAAATTTCTCATACGCAAAAAAAGAAACAAATGTGGACGACTGCGGTTTTGTCATAATTCCACAATATACCATGTAAAGCAGTTGTCTTTGTTTAGCAATTAATGCGGATTAATTGCATTCTTCATGTTCTACAAATAAGATGACGGGTCTACGTGGTCAGAATGGCAAGAATTTGAAATAAATGGCGTCGTTTGTGTCGATTTGGGAATGATTTCAAGGAAAATCTCTTAAAGTACCTACGTGCTGTACCTAACTCCTAACCAATTGTTTGCACGTATTAGAAACATTTCATTCGCCAACCAGTAGGGATATAGTTCCGCCAAACACCAGCTGAGCTTGTCAATATTTGGACCGTTGCCAAGAAAAAAGAACATGTGATAAATATATTAGTGTTCCTCTCTCTCTTGAGAAGGAACACTTAGATTCGGTAAGTCACACTTGACTGAGCAACTGACGTCGAAAGCTGTTGTCATTACAAGCTGGCCAGTCAAACTCCGTGACCTTAGAAATAACCTCTGACGTTAAAATTATTCTTTCCGAACTGAGGCGACTTTCTGACTGAACGCGTTCTGCGGATCACACATTACTAAACCCGAGGATGGAAAAGTGTAGTTGTTGAAACATGCCAAGCATGTCATTTGTCAAAAAGGTTAACATGCGTCGTTACCTTAGAATGCATGTTTAATATGTAAAAACAAACCCCATTGCGACCCTCTCATTGTGCGCAAAAAATGCACACATCGATCCCGGATGTCACACTTTCGAGATTTAGGACAGATACTACTAAATTATAGCCATGAATTACATGATCAATGACCACCAAATTTGCTGTGTTCGAGGACGTAGACTGTTAGCGCATCAAATCACTACATTATTATGTTAAACAGAAAAAAACGGATATATGTCAAGGAGGAAGAATGTTTTTTTCTTTGCGCCCAATCCTCGGGTACCACACACTGATGAACAATATTTAAAACAGATATTGCAACCAAAATTTTACAAGATGGTCATTATATATTTATATAGATCTGCCCTAGAAGGAACTTTTGCTATGCTTTAACTTGTCAGAATACTTCGTTTATAAGCTTTCTATGAAAACGTAATTTCATAGTAAGCAAGAAACAGTCTATTACGGAGATTTTGCTAGGAAAATGATTGAAGGAACATCATATAATTATAAATCACAATGGATATAGACTAGGTTCATTCATTACATTTACAAATTAAAAGAAATTATTTATGAAAATATATCGTTGTCCGGTACTAATTCAAATGTAAACAGGGAAATAAAACTCTATTTTCTTATACATAATGGGTTCTCTTAATTCTAAGTTATAATCTTAATTTTTAATATTCTGACTAGGAAATTTGACTGCTTTTCTCAATAATGTATGAAATTCCCGACTTAGTTCAAAAGATAAAGAGCGAGGGCTATCAAAGGATAACACAGCTTGACGATCCAAAAGCCTTTTAGGTACGAAAAAGTTAATAATAAAAACTAATTTAGAAACCAAGTACCAATTTGAAAGTGGCAACAATTTTGATGAGTCATAGAACGCTCCCCTCTTGTGATGCTTAATGAGACAAGGAAATACACAAAATATTTGAAAGTTGAAAAAAAGAGACATAAATTTGTGACAAAGCAGAACAGAAGTATGGGACCTGTACATTGCATGCTATATCGCCACAGTGAACAAGTATGACTGTGAAGTTTCAATCCATTCCAGCCAGATAATGCTGAGATACCAGCAAACATACAACAACTTAGTCGAAAAAGGAACATAACTTTGTAAAACTGCAAATTATGGAACATACACACTGCATGTCACATCCACAAAGAAAGCAAGTGTGAAGTTTCAGTACATTGTCTTTAGGACATACGGCGATACCAGCTTAATATGTACAAACCTTGCAGACGCCGATACCGACGAATGGATAAGCGCAATAGCTAGATGCATATTCATTAAAACTTTAGAAAGTTAATGCGACAAAAGAAACAGTTTATGTCACTCTGACCTTGACCTTTGACTTACTAACCCCATCGGAAATATTATCTACAAAGTACAGACAATCACTTCACTAAGTTGACCGCTGTATGTCAAATTAGTCTCTAGTTATATATCAACAACTAAATGGTTTAACTACCGAGAGAAACACCTAGAACAAACAAATAGAATATTATAGTATTACTCACTATTCTTCGAATGGGTGCATTATAAAAATTAAAAGAAAAGTAGAGGTCACTGTAACATGTGATGCAAAGAAGATGTTTTCAGTCATATACATTGTTAATCAGCCCAAACAAGAGCTGTAAAAGTATGGTGATTATGTATGACCTGATTGGATATAAGGGAAAATGATGTACAGAGAAACCCTTCTCTTGTAACCTTTGTTTTAATAGCATTTGAAACACTCTTCATACCGGAACAGACAATAGTATGTGATAAGTTTAAATATGTGACTATTATTCATAGTACCTGCAAGCAATGATTTTTAAATGGCCGCTTTGGCGCTTTTCTATTAAAATCTGACAAACGTAGGCAAAATCCCCATGGCCTGTGTCATGACTTTCTTCAGGCCCCCAGTATATTATCCCATTTATTTTTCTCGTCATTGGCGTGATAGGAGTCGAAGAGAAGTATCCCAGCCTTACAATTATAGAATATAATAGCATATTATAGTTATGATATCAGCACTAAAGTTTTGAAATGAATCATTCAAACCGAGTCTTTTATTTTGCTTGGTTGCGTTTTACACTTTCAAAGGATATTCTTGTAGATTTTATAAACTATTACAACACCAGTCTTTAAGTGATGTATGGCGACATCGTTCTGAAAAGCAAAATGATTATCTGGTAAAACGACTTCCATGTTACTAGAGAATATATTGCAGTAATCAAAATGTAATAAAAATAATAACTTAAGTAGTCAATACAAAACAAATTGCTGTAATATATCATTGACTTGCCTTACATGGATATAAAATGGAACACAACTGTACCTGTATTCATTCCCTGTAATTATTAAGTTGCGTCCCTTTTATAAGCAAATCATACATATTATATATTTACATTATGTTATACATCCTTTATATCAGAATTGTCTGCGACAGTCTGCGTTGTCCTTGTATTTACTAGATTTGAGCTTTTATAACGCAATTACAGTAGCAGTAGAAGAAGCAGTAGCAGCAAGAGTAGCAGCAGCAGCAGCAGCAGTAGTAGTAGTAATAGTAGTAGCAGTAGCAGTAGCAGTAGCAGCAGTAGTAGAAGCAGTTGCAACAGCAGCGCCATTAGTAGTAGTAGTAGTAGTAGCAGTAACAGCAGCAGCAGCAGTAGTAGAAGCAGTTGCAACACTAGCAGCAGCAGCAACAGTAGTAGTAGTAGTAGTAGTAGTAGTAGAAGCAGTAGCAGTAGTAGTAGCAGGAGCAGCAGAATTAGCAGCAGCAGTAGTAGTAGCAGTAATAGACGCAACAACAGCTACAGTAGTAGTAGTAGTAGTAGCAGTAGATGTAGAAGTAGTAGTAGTAGTAGTAGCAATAGTAGTATCAGTAGCAGTAGCAGTGGCAGTTGCAGGAGCAGCAGCAGCAGCTTTAGCAGTGGCAGTGGTGGCAGCAGCAGTAGCAGTGGCAGTGGTGGCAGCAGCAGCAGCATCAGTAGCAGTAGCAGCAGTAGTAGTTTTTATATATTAGTAGAGTACTAGTAGTGGTAATAGTATTTAACTTTTTTATGATATCATTAAGTTTTTGTTCTATATACTAGTTTTTCCTGAGCAAATTTAGTATAGTGTCAATTTTTATCTGAAATTCGTAGAGGACAGTTTGCTTAATAATATGCTGAAAACATTATTTAAGGCCCCGTTCGTTAATTCGGGGAAATGCAAATTGATTTAATTGACGAGTGCCTTACCTGTCAGAATATTTTTAATTTTATAATACTTGATCAAATTTGTAGTAATTGTCAAAATAGATTTTGTCCAGTATTTTCCATTCTAAATGACAATTTTGTTGGACACCAACATTTTGTTCTTAGTAACCGTTTTGACTTTTATGTTTAAAATAGTGTTATACAAATGTCTGGATACATGTGAACGTGTATCAAGTTATCGTTAAAAACTAAATTAACGCTAGAAATAGTGAGAAACGTTGTCCCGTCCCAGAAAGTTCTGTGGGATAGACATCTTCGAGCACAGTGCTCTATGACCGAGTTCTTGGAGGTATAGGTTAATGAACTGACACATACACAAATATTCCCAGGATAAGTTAAACGCTGGTAATGCAATTGTACTTTTATTCATTTTTTTACCAAACCAGATGTCCAGATGTAAACGTTTCTGTAAGTTTTTAGCACATTAAAATTTCCAGACAGTATAATTTTTATGAGTCAATGACTTTTATTCATTTTTTATCAGATGTAAAAGGAATGAAACAGATACTATGAGATTACTGTCTTTCTGAATCAAGTCGAAGAACGGTTTATCCACCTCAAGGCTAAATGTGCAAAGGGGTGGAAGAACTTTTCAAAGACGAGCTGTATAAACTTAAGTTCAGAAGGATAGTAATCTAATATTCTATTTATCTTGCAACAAATTTAACCTGCTGCTTAAAGCAAAATATTTCGTAAATTTTGCTTTATGATACAAAAATAATCCATTTGCATTTTCTGTCTATCTATCTGCCTATCTAAATTGCGCTACAGTTAAACACGATTGCTTTACATATTTACGATAAAACATTAATCCTTACCTTACAACAAAAAATGGCGTTTCAACAGCTGGAAATTACTCTGGAATTGAAATCAATTGCCCGCAGATTCCAACAACAACATTTATTTAGCATAAAAGCAATGTTACATCGCCTCTAGCCAACAATTTTTTCTTATGTACAAATATGTAGTGATAATAGTACATGAGATAAAAACTATACAGGTTCTAAGAGAAAACGATCAATCTTTAGAGTGAAACCATTTAATTGTTTTATTACTCTAATAACAAATTTCATGTATAAAATTAATCAAATCCAATTCCTTACGTAGTTGATTCGCAAGGTATATATATGTTGACAGGTTTAATGTTGTTGTTGTTTTTTTTGTTGTTGTTTTTTTTTTTTTTTTTCATATTTTTTGACATCATCAAATTATCAAATTTATTCAAAGCTGGTTCGTAGGATATATATATTCTCTAGATATTTTTTCGAAATTATTAGTATAAGGGACATATGAGAGAAAAGTGATACTCCGGTGATTTTCTATCACTCTTAGATTACAAAGTTTACATATTCTTTCAGTGTTTTTGTTTGTTTGTTTTTTGTTGTTGTTTTTTTGGTTTTTTTGTTGTTTTTTTTTTTCTGTTGGGTTTTTTTTTGTGCATTATTATATCTTCGCTGTTCAATTTCGAGTTTGTGTGAAGAAAGACGAAATAAACTTAAAGCAATATTGAATTTTTGATCTTTCAAGTGGTTGTCAAGATACGGCTCATGTTTAAATGAATGTTTGAATCTACTATACGTAATAGTGTTTGCGACTTATCTATGTCAGAAAACAAAGTTTGAGTGTATTGGTAAAAAAATTCTTTGTTTAAATACATCGAATACGAAATCTTTATTTCCTTGTTTTCGCCAAATATCAGACAACCTTAACTGTCCCAAATGGATTTAATTTGATAATAAAATCTGTAAACACCCCTCACGCCCCCTAGCACCAGCTTAAGCCCAATTTGATAAGCCCAGTTTGAACCGTTATTTGTTACATCTTTATTTAAATCGTTTATCAACATTTTATATATTTGTTTAACTATTGAATTTTCATCAAGTTTTCTAATTTTAATCAAGTCTTGTATCATGTTACTTTTCTCATCATTTTCATCGGAAATTTCCAAGTTTGCAATATAATCCAGCTAAATTTGTGGAATTATTTACTACAAGCTTTTTTTCTACAAAATTTCACGTGAAACAGTTCTATATCTTTGCCTTCAGTTCCGCCCCAAATTTCTAAGCAGTAATTTAGTACAGATGGTACTAAAATATCAAGAAATTTACATTTCTCAAATACTTTGAATTCAAACCGATTGAAAATAGAAATCAAACGATACAAACATTTTGAAGTGTGCTCTGCAATACATGTTTGCGTTCTTAGCCAGTTACTGTGTTTGAAAAAATACACGCCTAGATACTTAAAGGATGAAACAACCTTAAGTTTTTCATCATGCAGATAAAAATAATGATTTGTACAGTAGGTGTTCCGTTTTCAAAAATCATAACTTTAGTTTCACTAGTGTTTATTTTTAATCCAAATTTGTAGCAGTAATTTGCTACATCATTCAGCATATGCTGCAATGACTCAGGTGTGGTAAATAATACTTGGTAATCGGCGTATAATATCAAGAAAAAGTTATTGCATTGAATGAAATTATTCAATCGAGATTTGTGTTGATATTTTCCATAATGTCATTCACGAACATCATGAAGAAAAGAGAGGAAAACGGGTCCCCTTGTTTTACGCCTTGGTGTGAACTGATAAATTGAAATGAACTTAATTTCAGAATGCACACATATATTTCATAGCATTGATGAATTTAGTGCTGAGTTTTTTCTACCAAAGAAATCAATAGTTTATTTTGTCAAAACATTTCTCATAGTCAATAAAGAGACTCTTTAGATATGATTGAATGTAAAATAAAAATGCAATCTACTGTACTTTTCCTTCTTTTGAATCGCAAATTGACAATTTGACAACTTTTCATGCTTTTCACTCCACGCAGTTAATCGTTTTAACAGAATCTGAGAAGAAATCTTGATAAAATGTTATCTAGTGTTATACCACGGAAATAGTTACTTCCGTCGGATCCCTTCCTTTGAATACAAGTGCAATATAGCCTATCCCCAGTTTTCAGGATTTTTGCGTTGTCAAATATTTTACTAAAAAGAAAAACAATATATGTTGAATTGATATCGTATGAGGCTTTAATAATTTCTGTCGGGATTTTCTCTGGTCCTGATATTTTCTATGTTCATGTCATCATCAATGACATTAACATTATTATTTTCTCAAAAAATGCTGTTGCAGCGATTATGCAGATCTTCAATTTTGATTTCATCGCCTCCAGTAGCTTACTTTTTGTTGCAGTATATATAGATTTTCAAGATTATCGCGGTTCTTTCATTAACTTTTTGTCTGTCCTCAGTCCGTCAAACATTTTTATCAAGGGGATTTTACCCTCCGTAAATTGATTTTTGAAGAGCTCTAACGGTGATTATTAACTCTCTTTTTTTACATAGTCAAAAAAAGAAATTATGCATAGAATTTAGACAATTATGTACTAGGAAAATCCATTGTCAACATTTGGTATCAAATTAATGGTTAATTAATAGTCAATATGAAGTCATTAATGTGTTTATGTGTTTTTGCAGACAAATGAAAATTTTATCAGTGATTTATAAGTTAGGGATCAGTTTCAAAACTCGAAGATTTGAAAGAAAGAATCATAAATTTAATGCAGCGCTTTCTCGTAAGATAATATTTAGTGCATCCACCTCTACGACGGGTAACTGCCAATAAACGAGATCGCATTGACCTGACGTAACGTCTGATGAGGTCATTTTTGAATCCTGTTCCATTTAAACAGTAGAGCATTTACAGGATCTTGCAGGTTGGTTGAAACGTGATTTTTTATGACTTGTCCTAAATATGCTCAATGGGATTACACGCTGGCACATCTGCGGGCCATGACAAAACATGAACGGTTTGTTCTGGAAGAAATCCCCTTGCGTGGGCAGCTACATGGGACCAGGTGTTATAGTGCAATAGAATTTCATGGTGCTGTTGAAGAAATGGAACTGACACAGGACTCAATATCTCATTCACATAACGTCGAGCATTCAAAATCCTCAAAGGATGTTTTTTCTTCTTCTCATAATTCCCCCATAGACAATGATACTCCAAACACCGAGGCGGTCATGTTCAAGAAGGCAGTTATAAGCAGATATCTACCCCGTCTACGACAGAGACGAAACCTATTGTATTCTGCACCGTTTTGAAACGTTAGCGTTAATCCGTTATGAATGTGTAAGGTCTTGCCTATCCGTTATTTCGCTCGGTCTGCCTAACTTGGGCCTGTCAGAAATATCTGCAGTTTGTCGATTTTGTACAGTGAGACGTGAAATTATATTTTTTGACAGTTAATTACCATTCAACGTCATGAATGCAAGTACCAGACTACAACAATATACTAACGTCTTGTTTGCTTATCCGCGGCGTCGCTATTCGTGATAAACTTTGAAATATTATACTCATACAACATCGAAATAAAGCATGTTGTTCACGTGCAAAATATTGCATAAGAGCTTACGTCAATTTATAGAATAATTGATTTGTCAAAATGAACCCAATTGAGAACAATTGAATATTCTGAAAATTATTCGATACGGAAAAAAGACAGGGCGGACACGTATGGATTGTGATATCCGCCACAATACAAATCACTATAATTGCATATTTTAAATTTTAATCACCAAACTGGCAACTCCTACCTCCTCAATGTGCGTAAATTTGACGTGGCAAATCGTATTCTATCAAGTACGTAATATTTATAAATTCATCTCTAGTGTCAATTTTTAAGCTCGTGTTTGTACATTTAATCATTGCAAACGCGTAATTACTAAATTAAATTACAAATTGCATTCACTAAAATCAACTTTTCCTTGAACTTGATCGAATTATTCCGATACGTATGATTAGGTTTTGGCGTTGTTTGAGAAGTCATATGCACATAACCTGATGCCAACTGTAAATTTATGATACTTTGCTGGAAACCCACATACACGTCTAAGGTCCAGTCCTGTTCGTCAGAGTTTGAGGTCATAGGTCAATCTACTTCCCAAAATACGAATTTGTCTCAGCAACCCTAGCGGACTTACTTGTCCAGTCCTTTCCAAACCAGGCAGTCGGGGTTAAAGGTCATAGGTCAAAGTCTGAAAATGTTCCACCAAAATGTGATTTTGTCTCGGCAACCCTAGCGTACTTTCTTAGCTAAATCAAACGGCACAATCGGAACAATCTTAGCTTCTCCTTTGGTTGAACCTGACAGCTTAGATGGGATCAGCACCATACCGCATTAGGCAGATTTGGTCACCTTGTGAGGACCCCGTCTGAGCTATGACGACATCATATTGACCACTAGCGCTACCAGTACTTCTATTACTCGAACATAGTCTCTTACGGTGGCCAGACACATACTTGCAGGACCTTGTGTATAAGGATACTGGTATATGGCGTAATCATAGAAGCTAGAACTGAGTTGAAAACCTTTATACGAGTGAGAAGGTGAGCGTTCTCTTTGTGTGGCGTTATACATATATGTGTCAAATTAATGATTTTATTTATGTGTTTGTGATTCTGATTAATTGTTTATTCAACCAACAGATAAGAAATCAAGTTTCAAATGAATGAAAAGATAAAGAGCAGACATGATTTTGTGACGGACATGAATTAGAAGACCCCTTCCACCTCCCCCAACCGCGCAAATCTTGCCTCCAAAACAGACATGGGATCGATAACTTAAAAAAGGAATTTAAAAAAGTCCCAGTTATAGCGATATAAAAACATTTCTTCAGAAAACAAGACGGGGCCTCCATGATCGAGTGGTCAACGCCGCTGACTTCGAATCACTTGCCCAATGTGGTTTCAGACCTGGCTTAAGGCAGGCTTACGGAAGGCCGGTGGTTCCATCAGGTGCCGCCCGTGATGAAGTAATGCCCAAAGGAGCAGCTGTGGTCTTCCTCCACCATCAAAAGCTAGAAAGTTGCCATATGACTTATAAATGCGTCTATGTGACATTAAACCCAATACAAAAAAGAAGACAATATTTTTGTATTACAAAGTTAGATTCAGTTAATCACGACCTGTCAATTTAATGTTTTTGCTGTTAATATATCGGTGTGCCGCATAAAACAAAATGCCTAAACATTCAGGAGAAACCTGTCAACGGTGATATAAGATACATCTTAGTAATGAAATAACCCGAAAGGAAATAAAAAAAGATGGACTTCTTCCAGACGACATACAAAAAAACGTAATTTCACAATTGTTTCTTTTGCTGAACAGCTAATTGCAACACTAATATCTTCCTACATCAAATTAATATCTCCAGCAAATGTAGACAAATTGTCATTCGATTTTTTTTTTATGTTTCTTACATTTTTGTGAAATAAATTACAAAAAAGGGATGTTTACTTTGCTGATATCTAATTAGTTTTTTGCAACATTTATAACTTAAGGCAACATATAATTTAGTAAACATTATGTTCGTATGAGATAGCTCCTGGTTATTCAAATTCCATACAGTTATGTTCGGATGATTTAAGTTCCTTATGAATTAAATGACATTCCCCTGACCATAATTATGAAATTTTTATATGATTCTATTGTAACGAAAATTATACGAAATTTCGACTAGGGTAACACAAAATTTCGAGACAAATAACTTTAAACTTTGATTTCTTAACGCAAAATCTCGAGAAACTTTCTCGAAATATTTAAAAAATGTTACTCCAAAATTCCGATGTAATAACTCGAATCTCGACTTTATATCTTGCTTCCGAGTCCGCAAAATTTAAATATCTGTCCGTCTGCGAACGATTAAAAAATGTAAATAGGTACTTATCCTAAACAGTGACCTTGGAATTCATTTTATTGACTCTTATCGATGGTATGCATATACCAACATATTTATATATGATAGCCGGCATGTAGGGACATGAACATGTAAAGTATTACCACTAGCCATTAGAACTTTTCAAACTCTATCCAGGAAACATTTACCCACATTAACATGCATTGTCTGTTCCGTTCGAAACAGGTCGGAATCCTTCCAAATATGGTCAAACTGGAGAGAGTTTGGACACCACCCAGTCAATTTCTATGACATCTCCCTAAAATCTAAAGCTATCAAGGTATACGACATATGGTAGTCAAGTCTCCATATTATGTATGTCTACATTCCGGTTTCATATTGATTCATACTGTGTCGAAACCTTCAAGACTCGCACATGGTTGAAATATTGATATTAAAGTGAATACTGCCCGGGTGTCTTACACGACTGTCCAGGGTGCTACATAAATTACGTAATCACGGCACAGACATCGATTTAATTATTATGTAAAACTGTCGTAACACACTCAAATGTTCGAGTTATACACCTGACACTAATGCTCTAATATTGTCACACAAGTTTTACATTATGTTGATTTATGTTAATTTTCCCTGTTGTCATGGTTACCTACAGGAAATATTTATTTATCGTTGTGATACTGACTGCATAATCTGCTTTTTTTTTTTTTTTTTTTTTTTTTTTTTTTTCTTCATATTTTCTCCATTTCTACAAATGTAGTCAAGTTCTTTGAAATTTTCAATTTGCCTTAATATCGACACCCCCTCTCCTATTATCGACACCTTTAAGATAGTTAAAATTAAGTTTTTACTAGAAAGTTTATTGATTAGTTGCATCATTAGCTTTTAAATATGTTATCAAATGTGTCTTGCAGGTATTACTAAAGTTTATATGTTCCGGTTGTACACAGAAAAATAATAGATATAAACCAGACCATAGGCAAATTTTTTCGTATATGTCCATTAATAAAACACACACTTAGTTTTCTGTTTCTACACAAATTAGGCATAGTTTGTACACTTTATTGTCAAAACTTTCATATTATATTGATTTCGTTACAATTAAGTCACGCAGACCTCTATAAAAACCAGCTACATTTGTAACCACCCCAGCTTATTTCATTACCATAATCTATGCTAGAAAGAATCAGATTTTCGTCTTACACTTTTACTGAACTGAATGTCATTAAAGGTACATATGAGCCGTGCCATGAGAAAAACAACATAGTGGGTTTGCGACCAGCATGGATCTAGACCAGCCTGCGCATCCGCGCAGTCTGTTCAGGCTCCATGCTGTTTGCTTTTAAAGCCTACTGGAAATGGAGAAACCGTTAGCGAACAGCATGGATCCTGATCAGACTGCGCGGATGCGCAGGCTGGTCTGGATCCAAGCTGGCCGCAAAGCCACTATGTTGATTTTCTAATGGCACGGCTCAATTAATGTGTTTGTTTCGTAATTAAAAACTAAGCTTTCATAATTGTACTCTGTCTTAGGGTAGAATTTTATAATATTTTACCGGGCCATTGAAGTGTCGGTATTAGGAATAATAAAGAAGTTGATTTTTTTTTTTTCAAGAAAACTGAAATTGCCTTATAGATTTAAGAAAATGGCATTTATTTGACAGACAGTTACAATACAAAAGAATCGAATGAAAAGGTAACCCATAATTTAAGAGAATTGGTTCAAAAATTAATAAAGGAAAAACGCAAAGGTGTCGGTTTTTGGAAGGTGTCGGATTTAGCCAATCTTACTCTGTCTCACTTAACTCTGATTTTTTTTATGTTTTAAGGTGAAAGAAGACATAATCATTCAAAGCATTTTACATCAGTAGTTACCTATTAGCTAAATATTTGTCTGAAAGACGAGTCGTCTCTACACAGAAGCAAGCTGTATGATAGCGCAATAGTCTGCCGAAACTCGCAAGATTGCTGGATAATTCCCTACTGTACAGGGCATTACCCCAAATATATCATTCACTTTTTTTTGGAGAAAAATTTCAGCTTTCGTGTTTTGATGGCTATTAATACATATATGAGCCGTGCCATGGGAAAACCAACATAGTGGCTTTGCGACCAGCATGGATCCTGACCAGACTGCGCGCGGATGCGCAGTCTGGTCAGGATCCATGCTGGTCGCAAAGCCACTATGTTGGTTTTCTCATGGCGCGGCTCATGTATTTTAGATTATTACGACATAAATTTGCTAATGCCAAATTAGAACAAAATGACTGGAACAGGGAGCAGGTGGATTTCCACAACATTACGTTTTGGTTTAAAAGAACAAACATTTCATAACAATTTCACAGTCATGTGAAACAAAATCATGTCTTAACTTTATATAGTGTCTTATATCATTTTAGTTTCACGTACACAGGATCAAATTATACATTAGCCTGGCACAACGAAAACAAAAAATAGATACCAGTTCTTGAGGGTCATGCGTAGGAAGTAGTTCTAACTTAGATTCTATTAACTATTTAATGATCTAACAGCTACAAGAGCACCGTCTTGCGGGTGCAGACGCTCATCTGACTTTTTTTTGTCTCTGTATAATAGAACTATTGTCCTACCCATGCTTTTCTAAGTCCAAAAGTGGCCATAATTCTTGCAAAAAGCATTGCAGAGTTACGGTACTTGCTGTGCAGAGTCAACTTTTAATGGCAAATAACTGCTCCAAGTTTTAAAGCAATAGCTTTGACCGTTAAGGAGAAAAGTTGACCTAAACGCAAAACTTAACCAAGAAATCTGATATTTTCTAAGTCCAAAAGGGGCCATAATTCTTGCAAAAAGCAGGATGGAGTTATGTTTCTTACTGCACAGAGTCAGCTATTGATGGTGAACAAGTGTTGCAAGTTTTAAAGCAATAGCTTTGATAGTTTAGGAGAAAAGCTGACCTAAACATAAAACTTAACCAGGCAACGCCGACGCCAACGCCGATCAAGTGACATTAATTCATCATTTATTTATTTTTTTTTTTCAAAAAATTAGATGAGCAAAAATTGGTAATTGACAAATTAATTATTGTAAATTTCATCACGATACCAAATATTTACTTTATACAAAATATTTTATTTCTGACATACCGATCTAAGATCTATGCATTTTTTAAAATAAAAAGCCAAATGTGTGTACTCTACTAATACATAAAATTTGCCGAAATATGTAAATGATGGAAAAACCTGAACTTATAATATGTACTTTGATATTAATGATTGGAAGAATCCTTTAACGTGTCATGTACATGCATTCAATGTCAAAACGTCAAGATTTCAAAATTTTATCTTTTTGAGCATTTGATATATAAAACATTAAATGCACATAAAAAGTAATACTCACTGTCCAGAAACTATTTAACTACTAGAGTGTTATATTTGAACGGTTTACTAAATTACTAATAACACGTTAGACAGAATGTAATTTTGACTAAATTTACTTATTAATAAACATAAGTAACTTAATTCAGCATTACAAATTACTGGAAACTATTTTAACTTCATCCTGACTTGGAGATTTAGCTGTCATCATTTCGTCGCCGTCCAAATCACAAAATTTCTGTATATAAAACTGGCTTCTTAAAACCTAAAAGCCCAAATGCTTTCGAATTTCACTGATGTCCTTTCAGTCATGAGATTGTATCACAGGACAAGTGACATAATTCAAGTTTTTAATTGTCACAATTTTGCCCGTTTTGGTGTTAGAAATTTTGTGTTGAAGTGTTCCATGTTAGCAGGCTTTTCAAAAACCTAAAGATCATGTACTTTCAATCTTCACACATGTCTTTGGTATTATAAAATGACCTAACAACGAATTGCATAACTCATACCTTTATCTTGTCCATTTCATGCCTCGTTTTTACACAGAAAATTTGGCTAAAGTTTTGCATGTTATGCAGATTCCTCAAAAACGGTTTGGCCAAATGTATTCAAACTTCACACATATCTGCGACATCATGCCTTAAAGGACAAGCTTTACAACTCTAGCTTATATTTTAACTGCGTCCTCTATAAACAAAGACAGCTTTTGAAAGTAAATAAAGTGCATGTAAGCCTGTTTTCTCTGAAACTAGTTAACTGCATGCTTCCAATGCAAACTCGTCACAGGTCATTATTCCTCATAGCATGTTTATATTTTATCAAAGTGATGCCCCTTTTTTAACACAGAAACTGTATGAAAGTTTTGCATGTATAATCCCATTTCTAAGAAACAACTTGAACATTTGTATTCCTATGGGAACAAATTGTGCACCCCTTGCTATATTGTTCTTTATGTTGAGCATTTCTTCAGATACGCAGGCATACATTATAACTCAATTTAATAATACATCACGCTATCTGGATGATATTCTTAATATGGATAATCCGTTTTTTGGTCAATTTGTGGTTACTATTTGTCCTAGAGAGCTTCAGTAAATTAAAACTAACAACTCGGATACTGGTGCTTCATTTTTAGATTAACATCTCCATTCATGACAATATTATAAATACCAAAATTTATGACAAGAGGGATGATTTTAATTTTAGTATTGTAAATTCCCCCCATTTGGATGGGGATGTACCTCAGGCTTCATCTTATGGTGTATATATTTCTCAATTAATTCGGTTTGCCGGAGCGTGTAGTCATGTCAAGGATTTCAACGAACGTAATCAATATATTACAAGGAAACTTTTTCAGCAAGGCTACCGATATTACATATTGCGTAAATATTTTCCTAAATTTTACTATCGTTATTCTGATTTAGTTTTTAATTCAATACTAGTTTAAAGACACTTCTGCGAGAAAATATTTCTAAACCCGTTTTTATGGGGATGTGGTTTACAAACTTCGTACGATCTTGGGTCATGGTAATTTTCCAACTGTATTTGGTAAAATGATAAAACGTTTTATTAAAAGAGGTTACAACCAAACAGTTTTGAGACATACCGCATGTCTAGTGTTCAACCCGTTTACATTTGGACACTACGCTTCCCTTTATGATTGTGTCTGGCGGAAGAGGGGGAGGATGGGGAGTCTATGATAAGCAGTTTTTAAATCCCACCAGGACTGAACTGTTTTGATATCTGTCTTCGGGCCTGTTTCGTCGGGCCCTTAAGAGTGTTTCTCTTGAATCTCTGTCTTCTGCATAGGCATTGAGTACTTACGTTTTTGGTTCTTAAGGTTTGCTTTATATAATATTATACAGGAGCATTTTTGTGTTTTACATGCCATGCCTTTTTGTTTCCATTACGTGTGTTAGAGATTCACATGGCGGGGATTACTTTTATTTACACTGTCACGTGTCTTTCGAACATTGTGGGGGTAAGTGTGATGTTGAGTGCGCACCATAAACCGTTTAAAACCACTGTCCGTTCCAAGGCGGTGCCCCACTGTGTTCCTTTATTTGTTTGTTTTGTCCTAGTGTGTCTGCTTTGTGTGAGAGTGTGTGTTGGTGTGTTTGTTTTGTGTTTTGTGTGATGGTGTGTGTGTCTGCGTGCTGGGTTAGCGTTTGGGGAGGCTGTGTTTTTGGAACGTGGCATTCCTTTTTTTTACATAATTGTCTTTGTTTTTTTAACTTTCCGCACATCTTTGGCATCATGAAATGACCACAAAGTGCGCGTTTCATAACCTCGACTCCTATTTTGGTAAAACAATACCCTTTTACTCTTGTAATCTGGAATCTCCTGAATTATTGAATTCTTCTAAACAATTCATAAATATTCAGCATCAAAAAGTGGATATTCTGAATCGGGTTCAATTCTCCCAAAACGTACATATGTAAGCTAGTATTATGTGGAAGGGAATGAGACAGTCGAGCGAGCTGTCATTAGAAAGCTCTTGTTTAACTGAACAATTCAATAAGCCTTTTATCACTTAGGGAAAAAAGTCTAAAAATGTGATTAACAAAGTAAAGTGATTACTTACGGATTGAAATAATTTCTAAGTAAGGCAAATAAGGCTTTAGTTCTACCCATTTTTTTCTCGTTTAGGGCAAACCCATTATTTTAACCGGGGACCATACGCCGCTTTTCATGGAATTGCACGCTAGTAGGTTCCATGTGCACCGCCGTATGAATACATCTGCGGATGTCTCTGAATTGTTTTGTACTTGTAGCATGTGTAAATGTTGAGCTCTGGTCAACCCGGGGCTATAGGGCGTGGGCGGTAGCATGCATTTCCACTACCGTCCATGAACAGGCTCAATCAAACCTAGCCTGCAGCCTTTTCGTTTTTGTTATGTTGAGCGACCTGTGGAGTTTCCACATTTTTATTTTACTATTTTCGTTTATGTCGTGTTGGGCTACCTGTGGTTTTCCACTTTTTTATTTTACTAATTTAAAAATTGCTTCGTTTTACTGTTCATAAGCTGAATGATATTTTTTATCATTATTCCTATAATAACAAAATCTGCTACTTAAAAAAAGACTGAATAAGTCATGAAACTCATTGCCAATCTAATTGCTGTCCAATAATGCACGATGTACAATAAATTCTTGCATCTATGTTTTAAAAAAAAAATCAGTTGGTAGCACCTCTTCTACTTCTACTTCGATTTTATCAGCATTGGCTTTCAAGTTATAGTTTTCTTCCATTGCATGAAGTGCTAATTGGTTTTGTTCTGAACTTTCTACCAAAACAACTGATACAGCATAATGACTACTTTCACAATTTTCAACATCAGTAGACAAACTCTGTATTGTTGACAGGAACTGCGTGAAATCATTAGGGACTGTGTGAAATCATTAGGGAATAGTTAAAATGAAACTATACCTTCAGTTCAAAAAGTGTTTGTAGCTTTAAAATAATATTTTATGCAACCAAGACAATAGGGAGATAATAAAAATAATTCGAACTTGCATTTCTAACAAATACCAGCTGAAAACACGGTCGAAAATGCGAACATTCGACTAATGTAATAAAATGTATTCTTGCATATCTGCAGTTCTTTATGCAAAATATGTTTTATCAAATGTGTGCTTGCGTTGAAAAAGTTTTATGTCGGTTCGTCAGACAGGTTAGGAAAAAATATGAAGAATACCTAAGTAAAAAGGGAACATTAATTAAGTGATTGGGACAAATCCAAAACATGATCAAAGTAATTTTTACCTTTAATGACATAATTATTTGTATTCAATTTGCATTTCTTCCAGCTACAGTCTTTCGACGAAGGTGTGTTATATCTCGAACACTTATATGATTTCCGGAAAAATCAATTCTATACATATGAAGACGTTAAAAATTTGTATAGCCTTCCTGAACATGACTATCTCAAATACATGTCTTTAATAAATAGTATACCTACAGAACTAAAACAATAATCAAGATAGAAAATGTACCTTTAACTTCAGAAAGAAAAGCTATTTTGAAAAGGTTTACGGACATAAAAAAGGCAAATAAATTCCTATATGAACATCAGATAAAAAAAAAGAAACACTAACAAATAAAGCTGAAGCAAAATGGGAGAATATTACTTCAAAAGAAAATTTAGTATGGAAATCAAAATATAAGAATATCTTTACAGCAACGATAGATAGTACACTTAGAAACCTCCGGTACAAATTTATACACAGAATAATAGCGACAAATAAACTTCTACTAAAACAAGGTCTTATCGAATCAAACCTTTTTGATTTCTGTCAGATGCATGTTGAATCCATTGAACATCTTTTTTTGGAATGTCCACATATACAAACATTTTGGAGAGATTTGAGAAAATTTCTTCAACAAAACGTACAATTAGAACTCACATATGAGATAGTGCCTTTTTTAATGACGGAACCAGTTATACAAAGTCAAGCTAAAATGGTATCATTTTAACAGCAAAATATATAAAAGTATCCAAAATTTAGAACATTTCTTAAATTACTTGAAGACAAGATTGGAAACGGAAAAGTTGATAGCGTTACAACATGACAAATTAAATGAATATTACAATAAATGGAATGGATTCCCTCTACAGATAACTACATAATATAAAAACTCCCCCTAAAGTACTTGTAGATTAGAATATGGCAGTTGGATACAAAATGTAGATATATAACACTGTATCTGCCGATATCACATGGATATGTGTGAGTGTGTGTATGATTGCGTGGGAGGTTGTTTGTATAAGTATGTGTATTTTAGAGGTGGGTGTGAGATTGATGTGAGACTTCAAAAGAGATTTTCTGATGTACATTAAACAAATGATAGTATATGAGCATCATATTATAAAAATGAAAAAATAGAAATAGACACATATTTAACAAATAAAACTAGTTGGTAATATTGTACATGTATATGTATTATGTAAACGTTATTATTATTGTCTGTAAGTTGTACATGAAGGGAAAAAATAAATAAATACATAACCTCCCAGGTGCTTACCTGCAGTAGTTCTCTTTTTTACACATATAATTATGTAATGGCGCCCTATGTTTCATGGAAATACCTGTAGATTTTACAGTACCACTGTATCTTCTCGAACAGGGACCTTTGTGGCCGAGGACATCAAATCACTATCTCTTCACCGATATGTCACTAAAGCCGTTGAATTCTTCATGTGTGGAAGCCATTCAGCTGGCTTACGGAAGGTCGGTGGCTCCAAGTTACCCGCTCGTGATGAAATAATGCACAGAGGGACACTTGGGGTCTTCCTCCACCATCAAAGCTGGAAAGTCGCCATGGACTGCAATTGTGTCGGTGTGACGTTTAACCCTACAAAAAAATAGATCACGAAAAAAAAGCAAGTTCTTAGATTTCGAACAAGAAAAAAATAGAAAAGAAATTATAATGGAATTCATTTGTTTAATCAGGCAAACACTGATATTAGTACACAGCAGTCAGAAGCGTTATTTTAGAGTGAAAATAGACAGAAATTCAAGAAATGATTCAATGTGCGCAGATGTGTTTTTTTCTATATTTAACAGAGTTGAATTCTATTGAACATTAAAACTTTGAAATAATCTACCAAGAGGTGTGTGTGTTTGTTTTTTTTTTTTTTTTTTGTTTTTTTTTGCTGAATAACCAACTTAATATTAGGTCAGGCATCCTGTCTGAAATATATCAAATAAAAAACAGGATATAAACGTAACATCTTGTAACACAAAAACAAATAAATTTATTATACCCCCACCAAACATGTTTGTGTGTGTGTGTGTGTGTGTGTGGGCGGGGGGGGGGGGGGGGGGGCTATATAGGAGTCAGTTTTGTCGCGTTGCGTCCCGTCGCGAAATCTATTATCTCAGTTATTACTAAATGGATTTGATTCAAACTTAAAATAGATGTTCCACCTTATCACCCACATCATGTGACACAAGGTGCATAACTCTGATACCAAGTTTTCATGAATTATGTCCCCTTTTACTTAGAATTTAAGGTTAATTTTGTTGTATTTTCACTATATCTCAGTTATTACTAAATGGATTTGATTCAAACTTAAAATAGTTGTTCCACCTCATCACCCACATCATGTGACATAAGGTGCTTAACTCTGACATCATTTTTTTATGAATTATGTCCCCTTTTACTTTAAATTTAAGGTTTATTTTGATGTATTTTCACTATATCTCAGTTATTACAAAATGGATTTGATTCAAACTTAAAATAGATGTTGCATCTCATCACCCACATCATGTGATACAAGGTGCATAACTCTGACACCAATATTTCATGAACTATGCCCCTTTTTACTTAGAATTTAAGGTTAATTTTTATGTATTTTCACTATATCTCAGTTACTACTGAATGCATTTGATTCAAACTTAAAATAGATGTTCCAACTCATCACCCACATCATGTGACACAAGGTGCATAACTCTGACACCAATTTTTCTTGAATTATGTCCCCTTTTACTTAGAATTTAAGGTTAATTTTGATGTATTTTCACTATATCTCATTCTGATTGGCTTAGAGCCAAAGGGAAGTAACCTCTTTTAAACTTTTGTACTGAGTTTTTTCCCCTTAAATTCCAGGAATTAGTCTATTTTTAGAAATCCTATTTTTAGATTTTCAATATTTTAGGTATTTTTTTTAACTTTTTTAACATAAGACCTATGTAAAAAGTAAATACATTTTTCTGTGGTAACATGGCTTGGTAAGACACTTTTTCTATTCACTTTTAGTGTATCTCTAATATTAGAGAATTTTTATATTTACTAGTATTACTATACTAGTATTATACTAGTATTACTTATATGTGGAAGCCCAGGATGAAGTACTCCAAAGACGAGTAAAATTCTTTTTAAGTATTAAGCTTTTTTGACATGTTTATATTATTCTAAGTATTTTTAAGATTTCTTATGGTTGCCATTCTTCTGTGACAAGACCGTATGGTGGGGGTATGAGTCACTCCTGTGACAGTTCTAGTTGTACTTGAAAGGAACTTTTCATTTGTGACTGTTCTATCTTACGTGATTATTTGTTATATGTATAGTGCAAAAAATCCGTGCATAAAAAGGGACGAATTGTGCACCTTCTGTGAAAAACATGAAACTTGGCATGGCAGTAGATAGATATAATATGCTTCATTAAGCCTGGGAAGCGGTTCGTGGAAATCCAAGATGGCCGCCAAAATTCAAGACGGCCACCATAACAAAACGTTTTATAAGAAAATAGCAAAAAAGAAGTCATGCAATACAAGCTTTAACATTGGAATAATAGTGGAATATAATTGTACGCCTTAAATAAGTCCACAATTTTTATGATAACATCAATATGGCCGCCAAAATTCAAGATGGTCGCCAGAAATGATCTATTATTTGAAAATGGCGAAAGGAGTGTTTACATTTTTTAAAAGGGATGTAAATAAGAACAATAATCTCTTACATAATCCATATTTAGAAAAAATCCATTACGGCTACCATATTTCAAGATGATCAGCACTATAAAATCAATTTATGGAATCACTACTGACACTTGATTGTTTTTTCTAAAGTATACAAGTAATAGTGTCTATATTTTCTGGACTAAAATGCCAAAAGTAAAAACAGGACAAAAAGCTCAGAAATAGATTTCCAGACCTTTCAAATTTGCAAAGTATTATTTTACCACCTTATTTTACGTGAAAGTTTTGTTAATACAAATTAATGTATTAAAATGATTTTTAGAGATGATTGTTATACCTGTGATTGCAAAGAAAATTATAAAATACTTATGACGGGGTCTTTGAAATGAAGAAATCACAAAATCTTTAATAGAATCAGGGCTGTTATATTTCGATCTTCTCAGATCGATCAGCACGACTTTTATGTCGTGTTACTGGTGCTGTTTAATTTCTCAGCATGAACATTTCGGCCTGGGTGGTTCCAATACTCCCGCTTTCATAGCTTTGGGTATTGTTTAATCACCCCTTGGATATGGTGCCTGCTTTTTAATTTTGTCTTTTGGCAGTTCCTGTGATAAGCAGGCTCCATAACCTCAGATCCCCTTTCTAAATTCCAGTTTGTTTAGTTCTGCTCATTGTTTTCTCGTTTAGGGCAAACCCATTATTTTAACTGGGAACCATACGCCGCTTTTCATGGAATTACACGCTAGTGTAGCATTGAAGGTTCCATGTGCACCGCCGTATGAACACATCTGCGGATGTCTCTGAATTGTTTTTTGTACTTTTAGCATGTGTAAATGTTGAGTTCTGTTCAACTCGGGGCTAGAGGGCGTAGACGGTAGCATGCATTTTAACTACCGTCCATGAACAGGCTCAGTCAAACCGGACCGAGCCTGCAACATTTTCGTTTTTGTTGTGTTGAGCGACCTGTTTTTTTCTATTTTAAGTAAAAAAAAATAGTTATACCCACAGATTTATGGTGGTTGGTCATACTGGATCTATTTACCCAATATAAGTGTTAATTATGTTTAAGAAGCCTATTTTACAAATTTATACTGCCTTTCAACACTTCATAATTTCACACAGTATGCCCAGTTGATGCCACGATTTTCATTGAAAAATACTTTTATGATGGACATCGTGAATTTTGTTTACCATATTGAATTTATTTAAATGTGTCAGTGTTACAATTGTTTTACAGATATATGTATTATAATGCTATGTTTAATAATTTTCACACACTATGCCGTTGAAGTTAGAATTTCATGGAAAATGATTTTATGGCGCTCGTCATGAAATCTGTTAGCTCTATTGGATTTAGTCGGCCATATTGGACTTTTTTCTGTTTGCATATAGAATTTATTTTTAGCTTAATAATATGAAATAAGGCACTGTCTCAATCGGGAATCGATCCGACTTCAATTCATCCCATAACATTCTAAAAGGACTGTCTAATAACAGCACGGAAGGACATATTTTTTAATTCGATAGTAAATATCTCATTCGGTATTATCGCATGATACCATACAGGCATCGATCCCAATTTTCGACCGATTCCCTATCAATATAATGGTGGATTTTGGAACAAAAACAACACTGCCCATATTTCATTGTATTACAGGTCATTTTCGCCTCTTGGATAGGCGCACCCTCCGAGGGACATGTTTAATTCTGATATGAACTGTGCTCACTATATGCTTTTATTTACAGTGCACACTACGTGTATATATACCATATATCCATATTTGTACTGTTGTGCAAGACGTTGCGGTTCGGACATGTTATGTGGACGCTTATTACGCACAAGGAAAAAGCGTATTCTTCCAATAAATCCGAAGTCAGATGCTCTGTGTACGTGCCGGAAGTACACATTTTTAATTCGATAGTATATATCTCATTCGCGACGAAATCGGTACGATCGATTCCTTATTACTTTACATTATAGTGCTTACTATCATTATTTTCTCGCCATATATACAAAGATAGAGCTTCTTCTTATAAACATCTTGATTATGTCAGCCATCTTGAAATTTGGCGGCCATTTTGAACATTCATAACCTGCTTCCTGGGCTCAAATGAAGCTTAATACATCCAACTAAAATCATGTCAAGTTTCATACTTTTCACAGAAAGTGCACAATAGTTTCACAAAATTCTTGCACTATTCAATCAATGATTTATAGATATTACACATCAATTTCTATGGTTCCAATAAATTTCTATTACAGTAATACGGAATCGATCCTACCGATTTTACGAAAATCGGGATCGATCCCTCTACGGTAACATGCGATATATACCGAATGAGATATACTATCGAATTTAAAAATGTGTCCTTCCGGCACGTGTACAGAGCTTCTGACTTCGGATTTTTTGGAAGAATAAGCTTTTTCCTTGTGCGTAATAAGCGTCCACATAACTTGTCCGAGCCGCAACGTCTTGCACATCAGTACAAATATGGGCAGTATTGTTTTTTAATTCCAAAATCTACCTTTAAATTGATACAAACGCATATTTCTGGGCAAGCTGACTGTAAAAATACCCGATTAAGGCAGTGCCTTATTTCATACTACACATGTTCTATAGATTTAGATTTCATTGTACTATCAATATAAATGTATGTAGACTAATGCTATATGTTCAACACTAGACGACAAAGACGTCTAAAACTACGGTGGTATGTTTAGGACATGCATTTATTTCTTTAGGATTAAATTTTCTCCGGCGCACGAAATTAGATGTCGTGCGCAAGAAATAAGAGGTCATGGTTACTTAGTCTAGATAAGATGTCGTGCGAACGAGATTAGATTTCGAGCGCTTGAAATAAGATATCTTGCGCACGAGATAAGATGTCGAGCGCATGAGTTAAGATGTCGTGCGCACGATTTAAAATGTCGCGCACTCGAGATAAGATGCCATGGGTACGAGATAATTAAAAATCTTAAAAAAATAAATGCATGTCCTAAACAAACCACCTTACAAAACTTATATCACTTAGAGAAATAATATATCTGCTGCAAATGTACCAAATCTAGAAGTGTTATTTTTCATTGTAGGGATAATACACGTTTTTTGGTGTATTAACGTCTGCAAAAGCCCGCGGGATTGTTTGTGACCGAGACCGAAGGTCGAGATCACAAACATCTCCCAAGGGCTTCTGCTGACGTTAATACACAAAACAGACGTGTATTGTCGCTATTCTTGCATAAGAAACATGACACGATGACTAAATTTATTGTTTTCATACATGATGATCCAACGATTCCGGTACATTTTTTCTACCATTCTGTTGTTCTTGGAAACGGTAAACGTGTTTTAAATATTCTTAACCGGGGCCCACTAACAAATCAAACACTACCAAAAGCATGATTTGAAGGTTTTTGAGCATTTTATTTTTATTTATCGTTATTAAAAACATGACATTACCCATAATTTTGCATATGACCTAAAAAATTTATAAACAGGAACACAATTTTAAGAATAATAACTTTACATTCGAATTATTTTGGAGTACGGATGAGTACGAAGGTAGTGACTAGCTTTCAGGGTTTATTATATGAATTCTGCGAAATATCAAATAAAAACATACCGACTGATACTTACCAAAATCATTCATATTATTCCTAAAAACGAACAATCGCACAAGTAACACGCGATACATATTCGTTAACGGTTAATTACAACAACTGAACAGACGCTTTGTAAAGGGAATAAACTCTTAATGCTACAAGAAGAGGTTATGACGTAGATACCAAATATCAGTCTGCGCAGAAATACATACATAAGTCCCTGGCAAAGCATTTCAAAAATAAAAATCATGTATTAACAGCACGTGAACTGCCTTGTTTGCACACGATTTTTCTCCCGTTAGTACATGGGCGGATCCAGTGAAAAAAGAAGTGTTTGTGCAAGAAAAATTTTTTTCAAACATTTTTAAAAAGGGTCACGCACTGTCAGTGAAGTATTCATAGGTCAGCTTTGCTTATATTATTTGTAGGTTATCAGATTTGTTAAGAGAAATATGCATGAGTTCTACAGTCGAAATATATTGCGACTTTAGGATCATTTGCTATTCCGCAAGACATATTACCATTTCCAGTCCTGGCGTGTATGAATAAAGGAGCGTGAAGACTTACCATTTTGCGCCATACATGCGCCAATAAACAGTTTCATCATATTGTAACTAAATTTTACAATGAAAGCTATATTATGAATCGAAATAATTTATAGCAAGTCCGTGTTTGAACACTGTTTGTACACCCGGGACGAAACCATTTCACTCGGGCTGGGTATTATTACGCCCGACGAATAACCGCCCATCGTGTATAAATATCGTGTTAAAACACGCCCAGTGGGCACAACAACGTTGAAACAACGTTGAAACAACGTCAGACTTCAACGTTGAAACAACGTTTAAATATAGTTGGATTTGAAAGGTGAAATGACGTTGAAATTTCAACGTTGAAACAACGTCAGGATTTCAACCATATTTCAACGTTGAAATATGGTTGAAATCCTGACGGTTGGTGGTTGAAATATGGTTGAAATCCCGACGGTTTTTCAAATTTGAAATATGACGTATCTTAAAAGACATTTTTGTGATGCATTATAATGATGTCTTTATGACAAGAAAAAATAAGGCATTAATGTCTGTTTTAAGTGCGAATTCCAACCATAATCCAACGAATATAAAAGAACTGGTATTTTAGGCATTGTTTTTTATTTATCTAGCACTTGTAATCAGCATGTATATTTTCTGATCTTTATTTCATAGATCTGTGATCGTCTTTTATCTAAATAACATAGTAAGTCCATTAATAGCTTAGTTCTCAAAATCTTCATCACGGCAAAACAACTGGACCTGGTATCACCTGAAATGTATTAAAGGATTTGAGTGTTTTACAACTATCATTTAAAATTTTCATGTAAATTAAATAAAAATGCAAAAACAGTGATGATGAATAAAGTGCTGATAAAACAATTAATGGATGCATTTATAATATTATCAACATTTTCTGATTTAAAAGCTATATCCCCTCCAAGTTTTTAAGTATGAGTCGATTTTAAAGAAAAATGCAGATTAAAAAAAACTAATGATATTATAGTACATACACGTCAGTCTTTTAAATATAATATTATTGATGAATATAATTACTAAGTTATAATAATGTTTAAAGTATTGTACTCACTTCCTCTGCACCATATTCTTTTGTACATGATGTATAAACAGCTAGCTTAAACCTCTATCAGACTAACTGAATTAATGTGTAAACTAATACCAGGAAACAGGCGTGACTAATAGATAACATGTGTAGAGAGAGATGGACCTTTGGTTACCATGGTAACAAACGTGTTATAAATTTTCCCAACAAATCCCAGTATAATCATCCCGAATATTTTAAAATGTATGAATATTATTATTAAAAGTAATTAAACCATTTCGAAATGAGCTAGACAACACCCAAATTACAATAACAATGAAGAACATTTTTCGGGAAGTGCAAAAGTATCATCTACAAGTTTTAGTCCATTTTCATGAATTTTGGAACGCTAATAAATACACTGTATTTTGAAAATACAATAACAAATTTTTTACCTGTCAGTTTTATAATGAATTAAGGAAATTATCAAACTTTTGAACCAACATATCTATCTAATTTCATATTTTTCCCCAACAGTTTAGATACATGTTCATTTTTCGTGGAAAATTAAGGTAGATTTCTTATACTACATAGGTATTTGTAGATGCTACTTGAATTATGTTTTGTTTCAAACTAAAAGAATCGGCAAGACAATGCATATATATATATATATATATATAGTTTATATCTCTGACATTGGTCAGATATCAACGATTTTTCAACGTTGAAACAACGTCGTAATTTCGACCATATTTCGACGTTGAAAGATCAACCTTATTTCAACGTTGAAACAACGTTGATTTTCGACAACATCTCTTCGTTGAGAGTTCGACGTTGAATCAACGTTGGATCAACGTTGTTTTATGACCTGACCATATTTCAACCAAATTTCAACGTTGAAATGACGTTGTGTGCCCGCTGGGCGGTTTTGCTATATTTTTTTTCTGAATTATAATATAAAAAATCAATGCATATTTCCTTTCAAACACGGATATCTGAGGTCACTACACGCCTAAAAGGGTGCTGCTATAGTTTGTCTACTATTTTATATGAAAAAAAGTTTCAGAATCGATGGTGTTACACTAAATTCACACACACTGTTTAGGTTATTAGACGCCAGAAATGAACGACAGAATAAAATCGGCAAATTAAACATGGATCGGTAACGCTATTTCATGGATTTGCAGATCCTATTCTGTCGTATTTCATTTCTTTTTTATTGCTGCTATTTTGTCCAATAAAGAGTATATATATTGTAAATCGTTGTATCATGCACTCATTCAGTCTATTTCCATACTAAATTATATTGTGTCTGTTACATATTATATCGTATCATATATTAATTTGATCATCCGCTCATTTTGTGCGTTTTTACATTAATATAAGTTACGTCTTTAATTATTTCTATTTCATTCTGCCAATTTTGTCGCGACGTTATCATCTGTTGCATTATATATTTGCAGACTTTTCCATTCAGTTGTAATGTTCTACTGCATTATGAAAAAAGTACAATTTCTAATAGCCGGAAACACACACAAAACTAAATTGTCTTGTTCGATTTAGTTTCCCATTCAATCTGCATTGTATAATTTTTTGTAGTCCCTCAATTAGCAGACGATCACCAAAAGAATAAATTTGTCTACTGAATTTGTAAGGAAATAGAATATTGAGACAATGTGAACATTGTCCTACGTCTAAAATATGTTTTACGTTAGGTTTTTCTCTACGCTGCATGTTTTCTTTTCTTCAAAATTGTATTCGATGGACTTCTATAGAAGCCAGTCCTAAATATTTCTCTGTTTATTGGTCTTAACATTTTCATAAAACTATATCTTTTTTTTTTCTCTCTCTCTTTAACCCTGTATATAATCGTTGGCAGTTACTCCTCCCTACGGTTTAATTTCGTCTGCTGGCATTGCTACAACGTGTTACGTGTTTTAGATAATTTGAGCCGCGCCATGAGAAAACCAACATAGTGGCTTTGCGACCGGCATGGATCCAGACCAGCCTACGCATCCGCGCAGCCTGGTCAGGATCCATGCTGTTCGCTAACGGTTTCTCTAATTGCAACAGGCTTTGAAAGCGAACAGCATGGATCCTGACCAGACTGCGTGGATGCTCTGGATCCATGCTGGTCGCAAACCCACTATGTTGGTTTTCTCATGGCACGGCTCATTGGTTGTTTGCATTTGTGTCCGCCCACCTTTGCGTTTAGAATGTTTTGCAAAAAGTAAAAATGTTTTAAATGTAAATATTTCTTATTTTTGCTTAACCACATGTATAAAAATGAAACACGCCATTATAGGGATTGTTACTACTCATCCCACCTATCTAAAACTGTTTTGTGTAAACATGGTTACCAGAAACATTCAGTGAACGAGACTTTAAACGCCCCCGCATACATTCGACAATATCTTTTAAATCATTAATGTTATGGGTTTGTTAAATTCTTTTTTAAACTTTTGAAATTTTTGTTGTAAATAACATGTTAGAATTTCAACACAATCGACTGATGCTATGGTATTATTTTATATATTCTAATGTCTCAGTCCAATCATAAAAAGTAACAAAGATACGCATACATATTTAGAATTTAGAAACAAGCAAATTTCGTTATAAGGCACGAAAATCATTTCAAAAACAAAATTTATACATTTTTATCCTGTCATATACTGGGAAAAAAAATCAAGTGTGATTTGATATTTGACTATTTATTGGCATTATCTACGCCACTTTATCCTTATAATGATATTTTCTGGTTTAAAATAAAACATCACTTTTTTCACATATATTTCATGATTTTTTTTTTTAATTAGTAGAGGCGGTGAAATAAACTAAATGTCACACCTGTACCATTTTATTTTGCAGGAATTAAAATATATATTAACCACATATTTTTCTTTAAGTGTAAGATATTTCATAAATGTACTGTTCGAACCATGAAAGATGATGCTAGAATATCCTGGGGGTGGGGAGTGGGGGCGGGGAGTTAGATATTTCTGTTAACACAGAATTAAAAACGCCGAATGCTTGTAACATGTGTACACATGCATCAATCAAAATCCAAGTGATAAACAAAGTAAATGTTGTATCATTTTCTGTTTAAACTTTTTAATGTATACATGTATAACAATTGACTATAATTTAAATATAAATTAAATATTTAAGCATGAATGATTAAATACAAGAAGAGTTGTTAATTATAACAGTCAAGTACGTGATTGCACTTAAAGCGTCGAGTAAATTACATGTTAACCCAATTTACTGTCGTGTTTCTCTTAGCTCATCAATTTCCGATCGGCTCGATTAATTAAACTCGATCTTCGATAAATTAATCGACCGATTCGTTACACCATTGTATTCGAAAAAAAAAAGAGTTCTTGAAATGAATTAATTACCATTCAAATCAAGATCATCTGGCTTGGTGACCGGACAGTCACTATAATTCGATTTTTATCTGTCTCTTAAATTTGTATATAAATCCTAACACCACCAGACTTCTTCATAAAATTTCTTTGAAATTAACACATACAATAAGTTTAGCATATAAATATAATAACTGATTGTTTTGCACTGCACCTTAAAATGGCTGGGGTATTTGGATACAGCATACCTACTGAACTTCAGAGTGGAGCCAGTTCTGGGTTCGGACCAATGCCAGCTTGTAGAATATACACTGGGTCAACACCCAGGCGGGTTCATCCTTACATGGGATACAGCGCAGGCAGTCATGTTCATGGAGAAAATTTTGGCACAGAGCTTTGTGTTACGAACAATGTTACTGGTGTAACAGAGCCAGGGAAATATTTATCGGGCAGTGGACCCGTTTGGGGAACAGGTGCCTTTTTAGCAAACAGTTTATATAACCAAGACCTTTTATCACTAAACGCTCAGACATTCAATACAAATGTGCCACAGAATCTTAGTGTTCCTACAGCCGAAGCTGGATCAAGCTTTCCAACTTCGTTATCTGCCACCAGAAAAGACCGGAACCATCCGTTGTATTCGCGAAAGCGCGTGGAACCAGCGGAGAGTATGACTAGAAAGAAGGATAAATACAGGGTGGTTTACACAGAGAAACAGAGAAAAGGACTGGAAAAAGAGTACAACACAAACAAGTTTATTACAGCAGAGAGGAAGGCAAAGATTTCAGAAGAACTGAATTTATCTGAAAGACAGGTATTGAATGCTGTGTGCTTGTCAGGAATATACTTTAATTTAAATTAAGAGATAGATTCTGTATTATCTGTGAAATAGGGAAATGAAAAGAAAACAGAACAGCACTTTTTAGTATATTTATTTTTTTATTGTGTACATGTATCTACTCCTTAGTTTGATTGATTGTTTGCACTTTTAAATTAAAAATATGTAATAAGTCGCCGTTAACATCTATCATGCGTTCATATTTTGCAGATAAAGATATGGTTTCAAAATCGAAGGGCTAAGGAAAGAAGAGATTCTAGAAAAGGCAAAGACACAGAACAGACAGGGAATGGTACTGAAGTCGATAACAATACTATAGACAGTTTAGCGGGAGCCGATTTCTCTACTTCCTGTCGTTTTACCGGAAGCGAAGTCCAATCCGAAGAGATGCTATACAGTTCTGGACAGTGTCGTTTCATGAATAAATCTGAATCAGGCGAAACCAACACCTTTAGATCTGCATCTTCAAATGCGTGTTTCTTCACGTCACGTGATTCTGGAGCATTGCGACATTCTGCATCTCCCTTGGGATTGAGTGCATTAACCGAAAACAGGTTCCTGTCATCATTAGATGTTTCACCATTGACAGGAAATTTAAATTTTGATATCGAATTGAGATTATGAAAAATACGAAGAAATAAAGAAAAGTTAAAATAAGAAATAGCGATTGTTCATACTTATAATAGACCTACGGCATAATGTATTTAAATCCATCATGATATATGAATAAAATGATTCAAACATGAATGCATTGATTGTTCTCCTTTATTTTCAAATGTTTTCTAGTTTTCTTTCATTTTTTTCATTCATTCTAACATTTTCATTTCTATGGTTGTAAATTCAGTGCATTAAAGGCACTGATCTCCAGATCGACAAGAACGAAGAAAAGTTTAGGTATCAGGATATTGTTGCTATATTTCTTAAGAAGGCTTTAAAACTTTGTTACTGACATATTATATGTTATGGAAACACATGAGGATTAGTAGTTTTTACTAATTTTTTTATTCAAAATTTAGAAGTGTTTGTAACGGCCAGTGTACGGAGGTAAACTGTCTTAATTATGATATTTTTTTATATACCATTATAAATTCTGTAAAAATAATCGGCTTGTATTTCACAATAAAATATGAACAGGAAGAATAAAATTCCGTATTGTACCTTTTAAATTCCGTATTGTACCTTCCGTATTGTATGCAACCGGAATAATTTCATTAATATGCATGACCTGACACAGTTCTATAAATAGCGCACATAAACACTTCACTTCGCCCATAAACATTGAAAATTGCGTTCAATAACAAAGGTAGAGGTATGTAATAAAAGGGTCATTATAACAGTAGCTAGACCTAGGATTTTGTATTCGGTTCTTGTGGATTTTGCAAGGTCGGATCACACACTGCGCTTGCGCACCTCGTGAGATCTAATTCCACTCGAGCCGAATACAGCATCCCAGATCGAGCTACTGTTGTAATAACACTATTATATTTAGTAATCGCTTAGAACGTATTCCTCCGTGGTGTATTATATTATACGGACAAGAACGCAGACATTGTTATTGCCGAAGCGGTCCGGGTTCGATTCCCACCGCTGACATTTTGTTTTCATGATTTGACATTTTTAAGATAGTTTAGAAACAAAAACTTACGTTCTAATGTTCATAACATGACAAAACTTTTCAATTTAAAGAAAGATCATTTTAGTTAGAATCTGGAGGTCAGTGCCTGTAACACTTCGCCAAAAGCTGTTTTGTAATGATGACTCCCAGGCACAGTATCAAAATGTTCTCCGGTTGTTTAGTTTTGTGTCTATCTATTGCTACTTTTTTTCATAAATGCAGTTATATTTGTCAGCATATCACGTGACAGTGTAGTTTTAGGAAAGTGATTTTCAGCTACCATGATGCGACTGGAATAGTGTTGTTCTTTTATCATGATTTATCTTATTCATTAGCGTATCTACTCTCAAATATGTATACTAATAATAATGATGATAGTATTGATAATAATTAAAAATAACTTTATTTTAAGAAGGTGACATATTATGAGTACATAATATACATGTAAAAGTATCGTTAGATTGAGAGAGAGAGAGAGAGAGAGAGAGAGAGAGAGAGAATATATATATATATATAAAAAACAACAGCAAAACGCAAATCTCAGTTTTAGTCTTGTAATAAATAATCCTTAAATTTGTGTTTAAATGTTGATAAATTATCTTGCAGTTTGATGACTGATGGAATTAAATTCCATATATGTGTGGCTTTGTATGAGAATGTTTGTTTCAAGTAGTTTGTTCGGGGCTTCAGCAGAGACAGATCTTTACGTGCGGAAGAACGAAGATTATATCTATTGTTGTGAGCAAAATATAATAATTCAGACATATATTTTGGTACAAGGTTATGGTACATTTGAAAACCAGTGCAGCCGTTTGATAATTGCAAAACGAAATGCAAAATTGCAAAATATTCAAAACGACGCAAATGCATACACAATAAAGGCTAATACTGTCTGGGTTGCTTTTTGTTTGACATTTAAAGTAAACCTACTGCGCAGAATGTATGAAGCAAACAAGACGTTTCAAGGACTAACTACGCTGTTAAAAGAGCAAGCAATTTATGCAAGCATGGGTTACATGCAAACGTTTGTTTTCGATATCCTGTAAAATATGTAGAAAAACTCCCCGAAGCGTTAATCCCACAGAGAATGTTTGATAAAAAAAATATAACTGGCATTTTCCTTACTTTATATCATTTATATCATAGTAAAATATTTAAGGTTTCCACATTGATTAAACGTGGATCTGTAATCATGACAAAACCGGCAAATTAAATGATGTAGTCTGTTTATGCGATTTTCGGCATTCCTCGGTCTTTTCGGACAGATATGTTCGCATTGAGCTACATTTGCGCCCGAAGAATGCCGAATTGACTAAAAAGAATACGTAACCACACGGAAATTGCCGAGTGTCATTACGGGTCCACTACCTTAATTCAGAATTCTACAAACTAAACTGAATTTGTCGTGCATTTTGAAAATACTTCTGTGATACAATTTCCATAAGAATGTATATTTCGCAAAACTTGATTATGTGTTTTTCATCAGATAAGGGTAGTTCATGATGATATAAGAACTTATTCGCTACACATTTTTTTCATTTATAAATAGCATACGTTCAAATCGCAGTAAAAGCAAACATCCTCAAAAGTAGCATATCCATGTGTTGTTGTTTTTTCCCCAAACAGACAGAAACGCCTGCTTTGAAAATCCTTAAGTAGTAAATTTTGATGTCAAGTTATTTCATATAAGATGGAAATAAGGGTTTTGTGAAACCATACTAATATAAATTACAGCGAAACGTGTGTCTTTAAAGTCGACACATCAGAAAAATGTAAAAGTGAAGTTTTGTTCAAAATATACATTTCTCGCCTGTGTTCAGCAAAACATTTAAGTTCACTACCCCATCTTATATATCAGTGATAATCACAGTAGACAATTAAGTTTAAATATAAAACATTGAACTAAGTTTTAGAAAGTAGAAAAAATATCTCTTCCAAACACGCGTTACTACTCGAAAAGGAATGTCTCAACTACCAACTTTATGTACGCATTTTGAAGTTTTAAATAGAGTTTGAATTTACAACATTTCCTTTTTTCGTCTTGGCAAAACATGTGATCAGAATAATCCTGTATAAAATGGGGTCTTTGACGTTATGATTCAGTCTTCGATGTTGTTCATTGCAGAGCTAGAACGGTCTTCGGCGCATGTCCGGAAGTGATTATCAATTGGAGCATATGGGAAAATTAGACCCATCGATTTTTCGCACGAGTGAAAATATTTTATATAGCGCAAAGAAGGAGCCCTTTACTTTATTTAAATTTATGGAAAAAGTATTATAGACATTTTAGCTTTGCTACAGTTAGATACATAGTAAAATATGGATAATTTGCTGAAATTTCTTCTGTTTAACAAAGAATAAATAGATTCTTATTTGCCTTTGAAGACCGTTACAAACGACTTAGCAATCTATATTCATTTAGCTATTGTTTCATATTAACTTCAGTTTTCTAGGTGAAGAAGAAAATGGTCTTTTTTAAGCATTTTGCAGAGGGGTATAGTTTTTTTCCGTTATCGGAAAGACTCGAACATTCTCGTCTATTTCCGTCAATTGTTACGGAATTTAAGCTCCTTAACGGTAAAGTCTGATTTCTTCTCACCCGCTAAACTGCACACATGTACGGATTTATAAATTAGTGGACGCTCCATAATATGATTTTGTTTACGGCCAATAGTCAATTTTAAACAGCTTGAGGATCGAAATTCAAAATTTCAAAAAAAAAAAGAATTTCGAGTTTGCATCGAATTTGGATCTTGCTCGAAGCTCGAAACTGAAATGTTCAGTGCTTTATTCTAGCCAGCATTAAACATCGAGTCTGTCGAAAAGGGAAATCTTAAGGAACTGATTTGGTTTAAACATATTTTATTCCCAAAAATATACAAAATTATATTGAAATAGAAACATTACATGTACAGTAGATGAAAAGGATTAGAACGAAAGACAAGTCTTATAGAGTTCTTCTCCTAAAATGGACAGATAAATTATTGTTTCGCAAAAGTACAGTGAAGCTTTAAATATAATATCTATGGGAATGTAGTCTAGTATATCAAAAAATCATGTTTCTGGAACAACAATATGAGCGCTAATGAGAGTAGAGGAACTGATTTCGAGATTGAAATAAAATTTCAAGTGTATAAGAAGAAAAAAGACTTAAAAGTTTCGAATCGTTGAAATCTGAGGCGGCATATTTTGGAAAAGTTAGAAGTAGAAGATCGCAATTCAAAATTTCGAAAGGATGACGTTGAATTTCGCTGACATTGAATTTCGCACAACTCTGAAATCAAAATTAAAATCAAAAGAAATTATCGAATTTCGAGGCAGAATTGAAATCAGAGCCAGTAGGAAGATCAAAAATTCAAATATTTTAAGAGGGAGCGGTGGTCAAGTGGATAATGTGTCGGTCGCTCAACTCCGGGGTCGTGGGTTCGAACCCCACTGGGGTCACGACCATGACTTCTCATATGACACCAGTACTGGTATTTACAGAAAGCAGACTCGAGAGTGGTAACAATAACCTTGAAGCTTTCATTAAAATCGACAAATAAGTATAAACTAAACTAAATATTTTGCGCTGGCTTGAATTTCTGGTCAATCGGCATTAAAAAATTCAAATTGCGATCTTTAAACTGCCTCTTAATTCCCCGCTCGGTATTCAGATTGAAAAATTTGACTTTGATTTTCGAACTTCTTCGACATGTAGGGCTAGAATTTCGAAACGTCGAGCGAGCTCGCAAATGAAATTAATGCAAGATCGAAATCCAGCTGTTTCAAAAGTTAGTTTCACATTCAATCCCAGTTTTAAATTAGATTGCTTTGAAAATTCGAGCAGGCTTGAAATATAATACCGGGAATAATCTATTTATATAATTAAAAACTTGAATTTCAAATATCTGATCTAGCACGAATTTTAATCTTTGAATTATGATCTTGAGCAGATCGCAGTTTCAGTATTATATTGAAATTCAGCTTTTCAAAATTTGAAGTACGATTTTCGAGCTTGCTCGATATTTGTCTTAAAAAAAATTAATATCAGTCTTTGAACAGGCTGTCCATTCAATACGAGATTGAAATTTGCTTTTAGAATATTATGAATTTCGATCATTGAACTGGCCCGAAATTAAAAGCTATTTTGAAATTTGACGTTTTTCGATCTTCAGAGGTAGCTTGGGATCAAAATTCGACAAGTTATGACTTCGAGCTTGCCTAAGATTCTAAGCTAGTTGGACACCGCTCACGACATAATAATAAATGTGCAGTTATTTGATTACACAAAAAACTGTTTAAAACCTTTATTTCATAATCGTGATCATCAAAGTATTATCAAAAGCGAGCTTCCATCTGATTGTAAGATAGTAGAAATTATTTTTGCAAAGTGATTATTCGGTTTTATAATAATGTGTTTGTTGAGAATACCGTTATAAAGGTATTCTGATTAATCCACCAAATACCATTTAGGTTCCGATTAGTTCCAATTTATTTTCTAATTTATCTTTGCAATCACTGTAAATCAGACTTGCCAATATTCCTTAAATCCATATGATCAAAAGTATTAATGTAACGGTACATTGGTAAAAAGGGATTACTTGTTAGACATCGGCCTAAAATACGGAGTAGGCCGAAAACTAGCGAACAATCTCGACAGCCGATTTACCTGGCCGAACTTATTATTAGCTTTTGTAATGATTTTCACGATGGGTCCAATTTTCCCATATGTGGAGAACATGGCAAAAATACGCAAATTATTGCATGTCCGCACGCATTTAGTGTATAATATGTATAATATACTGACTAAAGGTTAGGATTAGTATCACCATGGTTACAAAATATATACATTTAAGGTACTTTTCGTTCAAACTGCTTAAATCCGGTATATACCGGAGTCTGTAATTTATGCAGGCGCTCCAGGTCTGCATTTAGGCCCAGAGACTGTCTTCAGTCTTTCCTTTACTACATGGATTAAACGCCACCAATTTACTTTTATTGTATTCTTAAATGGCTTACCATACAACAGAGTCACTGTCAGAACGTCACGTTTATTATGTTTTATCCTACCTTCATGCAAAATAAAGGCAAAAATCAAGGGGTCAGATAAATTTTGCTTTATCTGGTCAGTGACTAAATAAAGCTTGGCGGACTACTTTTTGGATTTTTTTTTTAAAACGACGCCATCTTGTTTTTCAGAATAACTGCTAAAAGACATATTTATGCAATTATTTTCATAAACGCGCTTTTATTAGGTATGTGAGACCATCACAAATGTATAGTGTATGCATACCGTACTTGCAATTACTACAAAAAGTTTTTATAACGGAAACGCTCGGAGAAACGGAAAGTGACTCATGTATAGCGTTTGTTCAGAATTATATTGCATCTGTAATGGAGTGTTACTGAATAAAATCATCGAGGAAACGGTTTGCCTATTTGTTTTGTCAAGCGGCGATATGGCGTGTATATAAGTCTCGTCAATCGTTTGCTTGGTGAGGATGGGCAATCCGACATTCAACTGAACTTCGGACAAAACTTCACTTGGCAGCAAATTAGAATTAATCTTTAATGTTCAGCAGAACAGAGAAGTCAGACACAAAGCAGAACAAGGTTAGCCTTTGTTTTTCGGCTCATATTTTATATTTTTATCTTAAAGACCTGTTTGTGTAATGGTGGGGCGTATTAAGTTCTGTGCAAGACAGACTCGGATCTAGTTGGTGGTAAATTTTGAATTTTAATTAAAGAATGATTTTAGATCAGAAGGTAGGATAAATAGAACATTAGGTTACTGTCTTATAAATTTAAATTTATTAAGTTCGTCTACGAAAAAATAAAAGTCTCGGCAGAGCCTCGACTTTTATATTTTCTCCGACTCACTTAAGGTTCATGTAAAGTGTTTGGACACCACCCCTCAGGTGAATTTTGATTTTGGAAATTTATTATTCGAAGACCGTTTCTATTTATTATAAATACACTGAATTGTTTAGAGGAAGTAGGGAATACATTACACAAAGGTAAGCTTCTTTGAGAATAAGTATTTTGTCTAAAATTGCAGATACTTCGACCGTCACGGTTCTATTTTGTAGAAAATATCAAACTTTTTTTTCAAAAGTATTTTTTCTTTAAATACGTTTTGTTTGTGTCTGTAACATATTTATCTAGGTACTCCTAGTATTGGAATACAGTTAACTTACATATTTTCTGAAATATAGGAGTATTTTGTCATTTTGACAGCTCTACTTTCACTTTCGTTTTGCAATTTTGGCAAATTTTTGAAATGTAGATGTATAGTACGATTTTAACTCTGGGAGTACCTGGAGAAATATGTTAGGCACACAATAAGTAAATACCTAATGTCAAAATATTTTTGAAAAAGAAGTTTGATATTTTTTACAAAACCGAATGTGGACAAGCAAAGTACATGTCATAAAAGAGAAATATTATCGTACCGAGCAAAACAACCTCTCTTGAATGACATGTCTACTCCTTCTGAACGGTTTGGTATACAATGTATGCAAAACAAAGGCCTATGAGGTCTCAAAACATGAAACAAAAATTTACTCGAGGGGCAGTCTCAAACACTTTACATGAACCTTAATAAATTTAAATTTATAAGACAGTAACCTAATATTCTCTATATATCGTCAAACGTCATAGCGGCGCGCTGAAAAAGAAAATCACACAAAACAAACAAATAGTGCGCGGATTTTTTAATGATGAAGACAATAATGATTTATGCTTGCTGATTTATTACATTTTGTTATGTCGTGGTGGCGTGTGCGAGGCTTTTGAAGCACATTTCGTTGTGTCGTCTTTGTACGCTAGCTAATGTGCAATAACGAAATTTTGAAAATTTGTTGGGTCGTTTGGCACGCGATCAGAGTAAAATAATGTACAGGCATTGTTCGGACACTACAGGCCAAGGTTCAGACACTACTGGCCGGGAGAGCCAGTAAAGAAAAAAAATGGCTACATGTAATATGTGAAATCCTCAAGATCAACTCTTGATATCTACTCTTCAAAGTACGATATAGTCCATTTCGGTCGACTAAAATCCTAACTTTCCTTTTCAGAGATTAAAGCTTCGCCCCGAAAGCCAACCCCAACCCCTACTGCCCGTCCAACTCCACGAACTTCAAAATTCAAAATGTTAATGGAAGTATGTTACATTAACATTTCAAATATATCAATGCACGGTTTTTGCATAAAATGCATGCTCGTAAAGAAATTACGTATTAAATTGTTTCCTAAAATTACTAAAACATTGTCAGCTCTATAACTTTACTAGGCAGGAAATGGAATTCAACCACATCCAACACTCAACCATCAGATAACGCCCATTTTCATGCATGTGTTGATGCCGCATATATGGTTCAGTGCATTGTAACAATCAGCTCTCTCGTGTGAACGTCTCATGAAAATCAACGTTTAGAATGCTACGAATAAAGATGTTATAGTATTTCGTGTGAGATAACGTTCTCTTGCGCTTGACATTGCATGTCGGCTTGAAATATATTCTGATGTCACATCCAGGCTTCCGTACCAAATGTCGCATGAAATTTGACTATAATACTCACTTTTAAATTTTTGGTGTTTTTTTTTTTTCTTCAGAAATACCACGTGCAGTATAGTTTACGTAAATAATTTGCGCTTAGAATGCTTGAATAAATGCGTATTGCGCATACAGCAAACATAACAGGTGTTGTTTTTTTTTTTTTGTTTTTTTTTGCGGAAGGTCTGTGCGCCGTGTGCTTTTTATAAAACGCAAATTTAAAAATGTAGCTTTTTTATGTCAAATGAGAATTGCAAAATAAAATGTTGAAATAAAGGAAATTACCCGAAAACAAATGGCACTCATATGTTCGTTTAATTAATGCCCATAATATTTCTTTTGTACATGGAAGGTAATATTTCTACTAATGCCTCCTCATTATGAACACTTAGAATACTTACTGCAAAAAATATAAAATGCAAAATTAATCTAAATACTGATAAATGCATCATGCCTGTTTTTATTTCAAATTTCGCGTTTATAATTTCTCTAGCATTTGCTTTGTATACATGCTTTGAAGGCCGCCTGTTTTAAGTACCTACTTGCCTCAACCAGCCTGTCAGCTTACTTTTCAAACTTACAATTTGTTTCAATTTCAAGTGTTTCTTTTCTTTTTTTTTCTTTACTTAAAGATTGTATGAGTTTATCACGTGACCATGAAATAATTATATATAAAATTGTATGTATGTAACGAGATACAGGTATAAGTTACTGAAATAAAATTATGTTCTGTTATTATCTTTCTAAAATATTGTGTAAAAAATATAAACTTACATCAAATTTGAAACCAGATGTTTGTACAAATCTAATTCAGCATATGAGAAGTTTTCCGTTTATTACATCAGAAGTAATAGTATTTTATTTCTGTGGTCAGAGGAATCGTCGGGTCATCTTTGTTTTTCATTTCGGACATGTCTTCCCCATAAATTAATCGACCGATTTATTACCCCGTTTCACTTAAAAAAGGAATTGATTTGCTCAAGAAGTTAGCCTTTACTTGTTAATCTGTTGATGAGCTTTAGCCACGGTAAACTTTCTAAACGACCCCTCTTCACACAGCGCCATTTACATAATCTTCTACACTGCTCATTTCTGGTGATATTTAATTGATTTAAACATATTTTATTTCAAACATATGTGCATATTACATTTTACAATTTACAATATCGATATTATACATGTTGAAAAAGGATAAGATCCGAAAGCTAAGCTTATAAAGGTCTTCTCCTATATGGGATAAATTACAGTATTTAATTATACATCATCACCGACCGATGTATTAAGTCAAGTCCAAGAAAATAAATCAGGACAAAATATAAGATATCAATATTTATTTCAAGTTTTGATAACATTTTCATATGATAATAAAACAAAAAATAATTAACACTATTAAATGTAAGTGGTAAATAAGCGAAGAGCAGACACCTGATTGCAATTAAGGAGCCGTGTGAAGTTCATGTTGAAACAATTTATCGATATCTTTTCTCGAAGCTTGGCGATTTCCGATTGACTTGATTAATTCAATACCGATTCCCCATAAATTAATCGACCGATTTATTACCCCGTTTTACTTAAAATAAGAAGTTGTTAAAATAAATTAATTACCATTGAAATCAAGATGATAAGGCACAGGCGACGATGGGGTGTCCTGAACTCGATTTTTATCTGTCTACTAAATTTGTATATAAGTTGAACAATCCATGACTTCTTCATTACAATTTATTTGAGACAAGAAAAAATTGTTTTATCATTTATCAATATTTATGATAGTTTGTTTAAAATTGACATAATATCTAAAAAATGTCTGAAATATATGGAAACGCCATGACTAATGAACTTTCAAGTTGGGCCGATTTTCGGTTCAGACCTATTCCGGCTGATAGAACATCCACTGGGTCAAGGCTCGGGCGTTTTCATCCTTACATGGGATGCAATCTGAGCAGACAAAGAAATGTGTACGGAGGAAATGTAGGGACAGATTATCTTCCTGGACTTTATTTTGGTAATAATTTCTCCACCGGAACAGAACAGGGGAGCTATTTGTCCGGTTACAGTCACACTTTAGGTGCAGGTGCATTTTTAACAAACGCCTTGTGTCAACAGGACTTGTTGGCATTTAACATCGGAGTACAGCAGAGAAGCTACCAACAACCATATGATATGAAAGTGCTGCAGAATCTGTGTTCACCTGAAGCTCAAACGGAAACCAATTATCCGATTTCTTCATCTAAAGTCGGCAAAGACCGAGGCCATCCTTTTTATTCGCGAAGGCGTGCGGAACCAGCAGAGGGAATGACCAGAACCAAGGAAAAATACAGGGTCGTGTACACAGACAAACAGAGGAAAGGACTTGAAGAGGAGTACAACACAAACAAGTTCATTACAACGGAGAGGAGAGCAGAAATTTCAGAAGAACTTGGATTGTCAGTGAGACAGGTATGTATATTCAATCCTTGCCAAAATATCTATGGATATACTTCATATGTAAACGGATCCAATTTATTTAGATTAAAGATTGGTTAAATGATAAAAAAGGAAAATAAAAAGTAGTTTTCTGTTATATTTTACATTTATCAATTATTAATTATATTTGTTCACATAAAAAATTACAATTCATTATTATAACTATAAGAAAATATTTACAAAAAGTCTTGTCCGTATTTTACAGATAAAAATATGGTTTCAAAACCGAAGGGCAAAGGAGAGAAGAGACTCTATAAAGGGCAAAGACACAGAACAAACAGAACATAGTACCGAAGACAACAACAATATTGATGACCATTCTCAAAACAGTTTAGCCCATGCCGATTTCTCAACTTCCTGTCGTTTTTCCGGAAGTGAAGCCCAACCCGAAGAGAGGCTGTACAGTTCTGGACAATGTCGATTTATGCATAATTCTGAATTGGGCGGAACCAGCTCGAATATATTATCGTCTTCAAATGCTAATCTTTTAAGGACACGTGATTCTGAATCATTGAGGCATTCTGTATCACCTTCAGAATGGAGTACATCAGCCGAAAATAATTTCATCCCGTATTTAGATGTTTCACCATTAACAGGAAATGTAAATTTTAATTTTGGACAGCGATTATAAAATAACATGCACGAATAAGGAGAATTGTTTTTAATGATTTTAGTGCGGGCTGATCATGCTCACTGTTCAATGTTGTATTAGTAATGTATAAAGCAGCCATGTTTTGTGTTATAAAATTTAAAACTTGAATGCTCTCTTGTTATCTTATTTTTTATAGCCAACTAAATTTCGTTTCACTCAATCAAAAATATAACAACTTTTATTTTTATTTCTGTAATTACAAAAAAAATCCATTGATTTTATACTTCTTCAACAGTTGTTCTAAAGGCACATAGACACTTAGTAGCCATGTTACGTCATTGAATAATAGCATTTTTTTGTGCCTATCAAAATTGCTTCAGACAAGTGGCCTCGACCTTCTTACTTTGAAAAGTATGGCGGTCTCACGGAACCATTTAAACTAACGTGAGAATGGCATTTGTATGGACCGTTTTGTACAAGTAAATATACGGGACAGTTCATGCATGCGATGAATTTAGTTAACGTAAAAAGTTTGACGCAGAAGTATCCACAAAATAACAAAAATAATACTGAATATTGTAAGTGGTAATGGAATATCTTAACATAACAATGATGATGATGATAGATTATGTCATCGTAATCATTGTCGTCATTCTGACACATAACTTCGCATACGCACGTGCGCGTCATCAATGAAACGCCAGAATCTGGACGTGAAGAGTGAAGTGGTTTGGTTTAAAAAAAAAAGGAAAACATTTTTTTTCAACAATAAACTTATTTTTAACAGTATCATGTTCGGAACGCTGCGGAATGATACCAAATTCACTTAGGTAATGCGGTTAAAATCTCAAACTTTAAACAAAAACCAAAGTATTGAATCCATATATTAATATTTAAATACAACTTCGACGTTTTGTAGTGTGTAGCATGCGTAGTCTAACATCAGAATTTGATATCTTAAAAAGTGGGAACTTTTTTTGATAACTAAGTGTTCATTGTATAAATGCTTCGTTTTGCTCAGGCGGAAACTGGCAAGTACTTGAAACTGCAGCACACTGCTTGGTAAATTAAAATTCCTGGTGTCTTGTTAAAATTATGAATAGAAGAATTTAGTAATACAACGCCGTTGTTTGCCCTATATAGTTTAACTGGATGTATCGTCTTTAATGTGCATTTCCTCTTTACGGTTTGCAAAAGGCGGCCCTTAATAGAGTACAAATTAACATTCAACCAAATCCACATAAAATCTTTTGATTCATTAAATCATTGCTACGATTAAAACGATTTTGATCGCAGAATTTAAAATTTGCTTATAGATGTTATTAACAATATCTTACCTAAGGAGCTACTTTCATTCTTATTTTTGTCATTCCGCAAGAATTCGCAAGTCCATTCACAGAAACAGACGAAAAACACCTGTTACCTACATTTGAATAAGTCAGGGTTTTTCCAGCTTATCTGTCTGCAGATTATTTCCTCAATAACGTGTTTTCATTTTTTCCATTTTTTTTGTTATTTAAGGTGTACTTCTATGCGTAGTTTGCTATACGTAGACGAAATAAAACACTCTTTACCATAGCTATCTCCCATTTGACCATAACACTGGACTAGTTAGACAAGATCATAAAAGTTACGGAAGCATATACCATAACTTTATCTTTGACCTTCGCCCACTGCGATCAAATTGAATGAAATGATTTAACAAACAGTGCGCACTCTAACAAATATATTACTTTGCACGGCAGTTTGTTTAAACCAAAATAAAAATTCCACATGATATCTAAACTTGTATGCTTACTGGAAATATCCATGCTTACGCGCAATTTCTCATCACTAGTTTTCATGGGAGCATTTTCAGAGGACGTTTTAGTTCCCTGCTGGTTGAAAACCAGTTTCGGGGACTATAGGATTCCGCTTTTCCTTCCGTCTGTCCGTCCGCCCGTCTGTCTGGGCCAACGATTGATACCTCTCTGAATAAAAACCTTATCTTTTTTGTTCCTTAAGTGGTCATTCTTTTGTTTTCAACAATAAAAGGACTACCCTAATACCAAATTGTGGGGGCGTCCGTCCGATCTTCGTTCCTTCATTCCTTCCGTCCGCAATTTCGTGCTAATATTTGAATACTTATAATAGGTGGCTATAGGAACAATAGGTAATTGTAATTTTTCTTTGATGTCATTTATTCTGTAAGCTCTTATGTGGCTATTTTTTCTCTTACGTGGCTAAAAGAAAAATAGAGAGAACAAAATGGGTAGCCGCATAATTATCTGTTTGCAAAGAATTCCGTGTCCGGTCCATTACTCTGTCATTCATCAATTACTCGGCATATATGTTCCCCAGAATAAGACAAAATGTCATGCGCAAAACTCAGACCCCCTTCTCAAAGGTCAAGGTCACACACACTTGGAGGTCAGAGGTCAACGGGACTTTTTTTCTGTCAGATCCATCAAAGTATTTTAATATTGCTTGACACAAATATTCGCCATAATAAGATGCGTCATGCACTACTTTCAGATCCCTAGCTTTAAGGTCAAGATCACACAGAGAGGTTAAATATTAGAATGCCACTGACACGGTCTGTTTCGTGTCCGGTCCATAACTCTGTTACCCTTCAAGGGATTTTAATATAACTTGGCATAAATGTTCCCTAAAATCAGACAACGCGTCAAGCACAATGTCAACTTGGAGGTCAAACATCAATGGGACTTATTTCCTGTCCGGTCTATAACTTTGTCATGCATCAAAGATTGGCACAAATGTTCCCGTGTCATACACAACATCCACATCCCTAGCTCAAAGGTCAAGGTCAGACTTTGAGGTCAAATTTCACTAGTTTTTTTCCTGTCCGGTTGATTACTCTGTCGTCGATCAATGGATTTTAATATAATTTGACATATAAATGTTCCCTATAATGAGATGATGTGTCATGCACAACATCTGGACTTGTATCAAGATAGCACATGGAAGTCAAAATTTAGTAGTTTTTCTCCTATCCGGTACATATCTCTGTCATCCTTCAAGAAATTTTGGCACAATGTTCCCCATAATGAGACGACTCATCATGCACAATACCAAGAACCCTTATACAAAGGTCAAGGTCACACTCTGAGGTGAGATGTCAATAGGTTTTAATTCATGTACGGTCCATAACCATAAATCAAGTGATCCTGATGTTACTTGGCACAAATGTTCCATGAATCAGACAACATGTCATGCGCAACATACACAATCTACATCATAGGTCAAGTTCACACGTGGATGTCAAAGGTCAATATGTTTTCTTTCCCTGCCTGGTCCATAACTCTGTCATCTATCAATGGATTTTTTTTTTACTTGGTACCAATATTCCCCATAATGAGATGATGTGTCATGCCCAACATCACGATCATTAGCTCAAAGGTTACTATTTCATTTATTAGTTACTATAAAATTTTATTGTAACTTCAACTTGTTTAAAACCGTATTTGCTTAAAATATCGAAGGTATAGTTTTCATGTTTGTAAATGCCGTAAGTTAGAAAATGTTTGTCATAGGCCATGCCGAAAAGCTTAATTCTTCTCTTTTACCTAGTAAATGTTATTTCCCTTGCACTTCTTTACATTTGTAACTGTGACGCTCGACATAGGAACCAATTCGACATGGCCTCAATGGCCTCAATGTACTATAAGCATATAGGGTGAATAGAGCTTTCATAAAAGTTTTCCTTAAGAATTTAATCTGGAAAAAAAGGTGTATAAAAGGGAAGTAAAACAAACAATTAAGGGAAAACCTTTTTACGAAAACTGCGGTAGTAACGCTCCTTGCTTTGCCGAATACATATTTATGAGAACATATATTTGTCTTCCTGTAGTAAAACTACTGTTTTTTTTTTTTTTAATATAAAGTGCAAAAATTGCAACTTAAATCTAAAAGTGCAACAAAAATCATGTCTCAGGTGTTTGCAGGTAAATAGGTAAGTTTTTAATTATCTAAAATGTCTCTCAATATGTTACCGGAGGTCATAAAGAAATACTTTTTTTATTCTAAAAGTGCTAATATCAGATGCATTAAAGTGCATTTGGTCCCGGATTGACAAAAAAGATAATGAAGCAGTTCATTAAAATTGTACGATTTTTCTATATATGCAAAATCATGTGTAAAATAGTACATGTTCCAGTATGCTTCAATTTTTAAAGGGAACTGTTCAAAATTTATGACCCGCATTTTCCTCATATGAGCTAGTCTAAAGTTTAAAATAAAGCTTTAATATTATTCCGTCTTATATATATTCGATGAATAGTTTAGTAAATGACTCTGCTTTCGGAGATCTGACAGCTGTGTAACATTTATGTAGGGGCAGTGTAACGTATATATTAGGGTGATGTTACGACGATGTAAGGGTGATAAGGGTGATGTAACAGTGATGTAAGGGCGATATAACAGTGATGTAAGGGCGATGTAACAGTGATGTAAGGGCGATATAACAGTGATGTAAGGGTGATAAGGGTGATGTAACAGTGATGTAAGGGCGATATAACAGTGATGTAAGGGCGATGTAACAGTGATGTAAGGGTGATATAACAGTGATGTAACGGTGATGTAACAGTGATGTAAGGGTGATATAACAGTGATGTAAGGGTGATGTAACAGTGATGTAAGGGTGATGTAAAGGCGATATAACAGTGATGTAAGGGCGATGTAACAGTGATGTAAGGGCGATGTAACAGTGATGTAAGGGCGATATAACAGTGATGAAAGGGCGATATAACAGTGATGTAAGGGCGATATAACAGTGATGAAAGGGCGATGTAACAGTGATGTAAGGGCGATATAACAGTGATGTAAGGGCGATATAACAGTGATATAAGGGTGATGTAACAGTGATGTAAGAGTGATATAACGGTGATGTAAGGGCGATATAACGGTGATGTAAGGGCGATATAACGATGATTTAAGGGTGATGTAAGGGTGATATAACTGCGATGTAAGGGTGATGTAATGGTGATATAACGGCGATGTAAGGGTGATGTAAGGGTGATATAACAGTGATGTAAGGGTGATGTAAGGGTGATATAACAGTGATGTAAGGGCGATATAACAGTGATGTAAGGGTGATATAATAGTGATGTAAGGGCGATATAACAGTGATGTAAGGGTGATGTAACAGTGATGAAAGGGCGATATAACAGTGATGTAAGGGCGATATAACAGTGATGTAAGGGCGATATAACAGTGATGTAAGGGCGATATAACAGTGATGTAAGGGGGATGTAACAGTGATGTAAGGGCGATATAACAGTGATGTAAGGGCGATATAACAGTGATGTAAGGGGGATGTAACAGTGATGTAAGGGCGATATAACAGTGATGTAAGGGTGATATAACAGTGATATAAGGGCGATATAACAGTTATGTAAGGGCGATATAACAGTGATGTAAGGGTGATGTAACAGTGATGTAAGGGCGATATAACAGTGATGTAAGGACGATATAACAGTGATATAAGGGTGATGTAACAGTGATGTAAGTGCGATATAACGGTGATGTAAGGGCGATATAACGGTGATGTAAGGGCGATATAACGACGATTTAAGGGTGATGTAAGGGTGATATAACTGCGATGTAAGGGTGGTGTAATGGTGATATAACGGCGATGTAAGGGCGATATAACAGTGATGAAACGGTGATGTAAGGGTGATATAACAGTGATGTAATGGTGATATAACGGTGATGTAAGGGTGATGTAATGGTGATATAACGGCGATATAACGGTGATTTAAGTGTGATGTAAGGGCGATATAACAGTGATGTAAGGGTAATGTAATGCTGATATAACGGCGATATAACGGTGATTTAAGTGTGATGTAAGGGCGATATAACAGTGATGTAAGGGTGATGTAATGATGATATAACGGCGATGTAAGGGCGATATTACAGTGATTTAAGTGTGATGTAAGGGCGATGTAGCTGTCATGTAATGGTGATGTAAGAGCGATATAACAATGATGTAAGGGCTATATAACGGTGATGTAAGAGTGATGTTACATTGATTGTAACTGCTATGTAACGTCTATGGAAGGGCAATGTAACATTGATGTAACCGCAATATAAAATTGATGTTAAGGCGATGTAAAGGTGAAATAAAGGTGAGGTAACGGTGATCTAACGGCTTTGTAGCGTTTATGTAAGGGCGATGTAACGTTTATGTTATGGTTATGTAAAGATGATAAAGTTGTATAAGGAAAACCTTTAAAAATCTTATTGTCTTGAACCACAATACACAGAGCTTAGATATTTGGCATGTAGCATTGTCTAGTGGACCTCTACCAACATTGTTCAAATTATGACCGGTCTATGCACAATGAAACGTTGATTCTTCAGGTGTATCGGTTGAAATATCACTCAATAAGCACTGGCTATCAGTCCTTTCAGGGCTTTGATTTCGTGTTTATGCTCATAGAAATAGCAGAGTACCAATTTGGTCCTACCAATCGCCAGGATCAATGCGTCGTGCACCGTGCTTCAAGCAGCTTAAAACATTATAGGTTGTTATGGAAGGTCGGCGCGCTATGAAAGACCCGTGCACCATATTATTTGTCAAATGCTTAATGGCAGTTTCTAATTGCTGAATACTAATGCCAAATGGTAATTGTCAAATGATAATGCTAATTATTTGTTGCAACATGCGAAACAGTACATGCCAAATCAGCGGTTGAATGCACCATTTTATACAGACATTTGCATTCGTAGCAGAACTTTGTCCCTACAGATCCTGTCCCAAGCTCGTATGTCCTGAAAAACATGACAGCTTCAATCCGGACTGATAGAACATTTCCTTTGCTTTGAAATGATTGCAAGTTACATATATTAGTTTAAGAAACTCATGAAGTATGTGAATTTGACAATAAGCACTAAAGTCTTATCATTTGGCAAATAACATTGATTATCACATACTCGTTTCTATTCCCCGTTAAGTTACAATGGTACCGGACACGTCAATATTTTTCCATACACTGACGTCTGAATTTCTTATCAGGAGCGTGACGTAATGTGTGTCGGTGCATTCATCCTTTATTTAGTTCAGTTGTCAATCTTTGCAAGCTATTGAACGAAATCGTAATATTTACATTTTGTTACACTGATACGTATAGATATGTATGTAATAAAAAGGTTATCTTTGCATAGGGAAATATGCACGCGTTATTTAGCGAGAAAATATTGCGCCCCTAAAGTTGCGCAATATTTCCGCTACAGAGCTCGTGTATATTTCCCGATACAAAGGTAGTAGCCTATAAATATTTGACATTTAGCATTAGACATTTAACACTAAGTATATATGAGGCTTATTGCATTTGGTATTTAATATATTTTGTTAGCATTAAGTATATAGTTTCAGCACTATGTATTTGACATTTAACATTTGGCAAAATCATGTTGTTGTTTTTTCAGTGAATTATCAGAGTGAAATATTTCTGATATTTTCACTGTGAAAAATATCAAATATATTTTTCACCGATAAGAAATTATAAAATGGGTAAATGTAGTCAAAAGATGAAGTAAAAAAGAACATTTTTTTTTGTTTTACAAGTAAGATCAAAATATCTTTCACTCATGAACACCATATCTTACATTTTCACACGTGGCTAAGCCGCTCAGCCACTCTTGAAAATGTTGCATCTGGTGTTCATTCGTGAAAGATATTTCAATCTTAGTAATACATGGAAACAAAAAATATCCTCTATATCCTAAAACAGAGGACGACTTCCAGTCATACCAGTGCACCATGCTAATTGCTAAGTGCCAAAACCTCAATGCCAAATACATTTTCCTACATACTAAATGTCAAATATCGTATGCTAACTGTTAAACGTAAATGCCAAATTCTTATTGCTACGTTCTTATTTCAGCAAAGACCTCACAGGAATATCATTGCAGCGGAGATCGATGAATGTATCCTGTTATTAATCATCGGCCTTTCCTTCATAACTTTGTCACTTTGAAACCATTTTCTGTCCTATGTTCGCATGTCCGACATAACATGTTATTGTTTCGCACATTGTTTGTAACCTTATTTAAAGCCGCCACCAGTACCTTATATTGGCGCCTCCTCCAGAAGACTGCTAATACTGTTAGTGGAATGATAGTGTAAGATACAAAAGACGCTCTAGTTCGAAATACTTTCCTGGTTCTTTAAAATGCCATATGATTGTAAAGGACCTTCATACAAAGTTAGTATTTTTCAGTTGGTCGAACTTGGACGCGAACTCCCGACCGCTGATTTTGTAGTCAGACAGTGTTACCATCGTACCGCTGCGTTCGCTCTAGATAGGACATTTTACATGACTACATGTCTTTAAAACCAGGAGGTTTAATGTATTTATCATGAAATACAGAGATACACATTTTAACCCATACGGCCAAGATCTTGGAAGTGGGCGAAGGAAATTCTGAAATTCAACCGGGGTTTTACATTTTTATAGTATGGTTGTATTATGCAAGATCATAAACAGATTAGGAAGGAGATCAGATAGGAAGCGGCATAAGCACCTGAACATGTTACAGAAGAGACATTTTCAGACTTTTCTTAAAAAAACTTTTACAGTTTGGCATTTTTAAGATTTTTCTTCTTATCAATAAAACAACTTAAGGAATGTAACATGGATTGGAAAACATTTCGCGATAGTAAAACATATGTTTAATTTTGTTTGTTCTCTTGTTTGTCCCCATCTACACCTAAAATCAGTGAAAGAATCTCATAATCTTTCAAGCGACACGTGCGCATATTGACGTCTTATTTTGACGCCATACTATGACGTCATAGTGTATAAGTGATTTTAAATTTACAATATCTTTGAAAATATTGCAATTATACCAGTAGGCAAGAAAAATGATCTAACATGGTTGTTTGAGTAAGGCAAGTGTTTTCTTAACCCTAGGGACAGCACGGATAAAAAAAACCTCGCTAGCGCTTGGTTTTCCATTCCACGCTGCCCTCTCGAGTTTGGAAAAGTCTTGTCTTAAACAGGCAGTCATATATCTATTATATGTTTTTTTCCGTGAATTTTCAAAATATTATAGGGAAATATATCAAGTATTTTCACAGTGAAAAATATCAAACATATTTGTCACTGGTAAGAAACTATAAAATGGGCATATTTAGTCAAAACATGAAAAGAAGAAAATTTGTTTGCTTTAGATCTGCATGTAAGATCAAAATATATTTCGCTCATGAACACCATGCATCACGTTTTCACTCATGGCTGTGCCACTCGTGAAAATATTGTATCTTGTGTTCACTCCTGAAAGATATTTCAATCTTACACTGAAACAAAAAATATTCTCTTTATAGTTTTATATAAAGATCCTTATAATATAATACAGTTTATAAGTAACTCTCGATTGTGTTTAGAAAGAAAACAATGGAAGTAGGACAGAACAGAACAGACAGTTTATTATGACTTATACATATGTACATCGTCAAAATACATACATTTTTTTTATATACAATGCTGTCATGTGTCAATATTTAACAATGTATCTGTTGCAAGAACAAATTACAATTCAAATTAAGCGAACAAGAAGTTTCGAAACACAAAATAGAGTTAAAAAATGCAATGTTTAAAAGAAGTAGTTAAAGATTTATTTCAAAGGCAGTAAGGATATAAATATTAATTTTCATTGGTAATGTTATTAATGATCGAAGTTCTAATGTTAAGAGCTTCCTTTATATATTTACAGGCATTAACAGTTTCAGGTTTGCACGTTGAAATCAATAAGGTATGATACTTAACAACAGATGGATTGACGTAGTATACACTTTATATACATATTTAGGAGACAGATAAAAATCGAGTCCGATGTAGATTCTTCTGGATCTTATAATTGTCTAAATGAAACAGTCGATTAATTTATGGGGTGCTTGATTGAATTAATCGAGCCGATCGGAAATCGCCGAGTTAGAACTATAGCATGATGATAAATTGTGTTTACACGATATTTACTCGACATCTTAAGTGCAATCAAATGTCTGTCGCAATTAACATTTGTTTTATCATTAATGTTAAGTTATAATGATTAATTTATTTTTTTCAAGTTCACGAACTGTATTACTTTTACAAAATTTAAAACAAAAATGAATATTATTACTAGTATTTCCTTGACTTTATGTTATTCAGTTATTCAGTTATAAACAGCTGTTTACAAATTATTATATCCACCTCAAGAAAAGTGCATGATTATGATACAATATTCGGTACTTCATGTCTTTGAAATATTTTTCTTAGTATTTGCTTAAATAAATTAACTATCCAGCATATCAGTCAGTGAGAGAAAATAAGTAAAATAAAGGTCCATATATTTTAAATGTCATATAAGTTAAATTTCTAAACAAAAAAAAAACTTAAAGTTTCAAATTTAAAGTAAACTTTACTATTAACATTGAATATTTGCATGATTGCCGATGCTTCACCAGTAGATTTATTGAAGACCGGTGAACTACGGGTTGTTTGAATTACAGGTTTGCTCGAAGAATTACTTTCTAATTGTCGTATCCGAAATGTAATATTAAAAGGTTGTAAGTTGCCACTGTGACCTTTTTCCTCAGTAGATATCTCGAAGACTGACTGAAAAATGGATAGTAAGTAAGAGAAACGACCTTATATTATTAATTATTTTTGGTTCAATAAAAAGTATTTCAGGTATTTAATTTTGATTTTTTGTCCAGGTTATGGCCCTTTAAATGCAGTTTCTGAAAGTGTGCTATAAAATGTATATCGAAACGACGAAATTGCGTGAAAACCGTGCGCGATATTAAACATTATTACAATTTTGTCCCGTCTGTATTGAAAGCGCATCAAACACCACTCAATCAAGAAAAATCGTTCTTGAACATTGCAAAAACACATCTCAGTTAGTTTATACAAAGAGCGTTATTTCTAAAAAAAAGCAACAATTTTAAAAAAAACTCTACACCCCTCCCCAAACCCACTTCACCTCAACATGAACACTCACACACACAAACACCACAATATATACAAAAGTAATTAAGTAAAAAAATATATAAGAAAGATATGAGCCGTGCCATGAGAAAACCAACATAGTGGGTTTGCGACCAGCATGGATCCAGACCAGCCTGCGCATCCGCGCAGTCTGGTCAGGATCCATGCTGTTCGCTTTCAAAGCCTATTGCAATTAGAGAAACTGTCAGCGAACAGCATGGATCCTGACCAGACTGCGCGGATGCGCAGGCTGGTCTGGATCCATGCTGGTCGCAAAACCACTATGTTGGTTTTCCCATGGCACGGCTCAATATTATGTGAACTAGTAGCTTTACGTAAGGCTGTTAGTGTTCATATTTTATAACAAAAAACAAAAATACCTCAAGTCAATACTTGCTTTTCATATATAAATACGAAAATATTGTTCTTCTACTTTGCTAAAACATATCTCAGATGTAATGTTATTATAATGTTGTTGACTTTTTATCGACTTTTCCGTCAGAGAAATAGCTGGGGCACTTTCAGAGAAGGCCAAAATTATTTAGGTCAGTCAACATTATAATTTATTTTACCTCCAAAGGCACATACAATGACATTTTTCAAATAAAAGATAGCAAAGTATATAAAATATTAATCATAATTAGTCAATATTATTCTTCATTCTCTACTTCGGAAAAAATACTCTGGAGAAACCCCACTTATTAGATATAATTCAATGAATTACAGACGGATTAAAACTAAAACAAGAAAATCTTGAAAATTTTGAATTTCAAAAAAAAAATTGAATTTAAAACATGAATTAATGAACATTACGCGTGTTTTCTTAATTAATTAAAAATGAACTTGTTAATTGCGATAGACGCGTTATTACACTTAAGGAGTCGTGTAAATTGGATGTTAACACAATTTATCGCCGTACTCCTTCTTACTAAACGATTTCCGATAGGATCGATTAATTCATTTCGATTCCCGATAACTTATTATATCGTTAACTTATATCGTAAATTGGTTTCAAATACAACATATTTGAAATAAAAATGATCTAATCGAGTTTTTTAAATAAAATAATAGACCCAGTCTCTAGAACTCGATCGTTATCAGTCTCGCAAATGTGTATTTAAGTCGGACTTCCTTGATTTCTTCTTAAACATATTTAGTCACATATGTTAACTGTACAACATATAATATAGGGTAAATATTACTTCAAGATGTCTTACGTATACGAAAGCAACATGGCACTTGGACTCAATGGAGGGGTTAGTTCTGGATTCGGACCAATAAGGACCAGTATGACAAATTCCGAGTCCAAGCTCCGGCATTTTCATCCGTTTAATGGATACAGATTAGACTGTCAAAGAAGTTTTTATGAAAGAAATGAAGCAGCAAATTGTCTTTCAAGATATGGGGCCGGTAACAATGTCGCTTCGGCCACAGTGCCAGAGAGCTACCTACCTGGCAACGGTGTCTATTTAGCAAACGCTTTGTATCGCCATTACTTGTTTCCATTTAATGCTGGAACACTGGATACCGGCTATAAACATGAGTCCAGTATTAGGACGCTACAAAATTTGTGCGACCCAGCTGCTGAAACAGGAACCAGTTGTCGAGTTTCTTCATCCGTAGACAGAAAAGACCAGAGTCATCCGTTTTACTGTCGAAAACGCGTTGAACCAGTGGAAGGTATGACTAGAACTAGGGATAAATACAGGGTTGTGTATACAGAAAAACAGAGAAAAGGACTCGAAAATGAATATAAAACGAATAAGTTTATCACAACTGAAAGAAGAGCAAAACTTTGTGAAGAGCTTAATTTGTCAGAAAGACAGGTATGTAATATGGACATAATTTCAGTGATACATGTTATTTTAATGAGTGTCAAATACTTATGTTTATCAAATATCTGTCATCTGTTACAATAGAATTTAATCGTTTTTGTTTTTTATTTTCTTTCTTATTTTCCTGAAATATATCATTTTAATTTCGGTCCGCCTCGGCGGGACGATAATACGATAGGAATTTTATATGAAAATCTACGATAAAATCCAAAAATCTCGCTAGTGGAGAAATGAAACTTGATTAAAAGAATCCCGCGAAGTAGTAAATTTTTTGCATCGGACCAGCAGCTGTGCTTCATTGTTACATGATGACACTCTCTCACTAACAAATTATCTGGGTCGGACCAGCTGCAACGCTTTTTCGTCATCTGAAGATCTGTCATTTGAACGAACTTTCTAAATGTTTACAACATGCTAAAGTAACGATTTTCACAAAATTAAATTGACAACGTACCGCATACTTTTTTTAGAAAGCTAAACTTGTTTTGATATTACATGTTTACATGCAATCTCTACACAGAATGCTCTTCTTTGTCATTTTGAAGCGTAGGTAAAAAACTCAGTATGCTATACATGTTTATCAATTTTAGCCACAACTATAACCTGTTATTCTCTTAAACAGATCAAAATATGGTTCCAAAACCGAAGGGCAAAGGAGAGAAGAGATTCTAAAGTGGAAAAAGGCACAGAAAAGACAGATTCTGGGAACAAGTCTGGAGACGAGAACAATATTGACCGTATGTGTTCACTCAATTTAGCCCATGCCGACTTCTCCACTTCCTGTCGTTTTGCCGGAAACAACGTTCAACTAGAAGAGAGGACAGTCAGGCACAGTCAATGTCGATTTATGAACCAGTCTACTTTTTGTGCCATAAATAGCAACACATCTGCTGCTTTAGACGCTTTACCCTTTAAGTCCCATGATTCAGGAGTTATGAGACATTCTGTATCGCCATCAGATTGGAGTACGTCAGTTGCGAATAACTTCATTCCAAGTTTGGAAGTTTCCCCACTTACAGGAAATTTGAATGTCGAGTTTGAACCAAGATTGTAAATGAAATGTAGAAATAAAGGGAAAAATAAAAACATCAGTTTTGTAGTTATCAATTTACTGTTTATGACTGTGTACTAGCTATAACGAACACTTTGCGTAGGATTTTGAATATGATCCAAACTTTTGGTTTGCATTCAAGTTCTTAACCATATTGGATACGCGACATTTTCGTACTGAAATGTCAGAAGACTGTTTTTTTATTTATGTAGCTAAAATGGTATTCTTACATAAACACTATTTTCACGGTATTAACGAAATATAAGTCATGTATAAACAAGGCAATTCGATTGCAGATAATACGCGATTTTTTTTTATATTTTTCAAATAATATGACAGACACAAAAATTTATTTTTGCGCAATTGAACATCTGTATCTACGTTTTGTTTTGTTTTGTTTTGTTTTGTTTTTTGCGTAGAAGTCTCTTTTGTATGATATTGTAAATCCTATCTAGTATGCTTTGCTACATTACCTACGAACACAACCCATTGCCATCTCTGAAGAGAGAGAGAGAGAGAGAGAGAAAGAGAGAGAGAGAGAGAGAGAGGGAGGGAGAGAGAATGAGAGAGAGCTGTGTTCTATGCTTACTATTCCTGTTTACCCTCGTTAGAAACAGGCTATTAATCGTATCGCTTCGGATGTGTACATGCTAGGGAAAATTAAATTGTAGCCGGTGGACGTATGACAAATATCCAACGGTCATAAAAAATCACAGTAAAATTTCTTTTAAAAAGGTATGGCTCGGCTAGTTGAGGAAATATAGACCAAAGAAGTCAATTGTTTCAAGCTAGTTAGTGTCCGGTGCTTGAAATATTAGTATAATAAAATGATATCCTCAAAAGATAATAGGTAAGGGTAGATTTCTCGGAAGCACAGAGCACCACAAACACAGCCTCAGAGCCACGCACTCGCAAAGCAGGCCCACAACAACAAAAAAAAGCTGTAACGGACAATTATTATAGACGGGTTGCTTCAAAACTCCAACAAATACATTTTGATTTTAATAATATGCAAAATATAGACCTATTTGCACAGGCTGTATAAAGATTTATTTTTGTTTTGTTAATCAACACTACCCGTTTACATCCTAATGGGACTAGCAACAGCACAGAAATTGCCTTGTCATTGATTCGTTCTAATATTTACATAAATGCTAAATTACATTCCCGGCTTAAACTAATACCTAAGATATACCTCTGTTTCACCCAAGCTCAAAGACTCTATACTCGAGATTTTGTTATTTTGATAAAGGCCTTAAGGCCGAAACGTTAATGGAATAAAACAGAGTGAAAACTATAGCGTCTTTAATACCTGTGAGTTTCTACGGGACATTCGAGGACGACGGAAAAACTGTGATGATAGTAATATTCGACAGATACAAGACGTCGTAGACGCCGACAGTGGACAAAATGCTAGAAGTATCTGAAATTAGGGGGCGTCCGGGTAAATTCGGACGATTTTTAACAGTTCGAGTTTGACAGGTTGCTGTGTAGGTAATTTTGATTCGCTGCTTAACAAACCTAAGCAGTAAGGAGAAAGAATATCTACAGATGCGATATCCAATCATATCTAGGTTTGTAATCTGAAAATGTTGTCACACAATCGATTTCATTGGCCCTGCCCTCAGTCGGCATAGCTCGGACGAGGTAGAAAAATTCGGACACATTGTAGGAATAATTCGGACATAATAAAATTCGTAGGAATAATTCGGACACTAAAAATTGTTTTTAAAAAGTAAAATTCAAACATCTGAAAAATATAGATATTCATCATTATTGATATGTAGTCAAACCTGTCTATAAAGACCACCCTCGGGAGAGCCTTTATTAGGAGGTGGCCTATATTCACAGGTTAAAATACACTGTTAATGTTAAAAATGGGAAACAAAATTTTCAATCTTTAGAGCCAGGTGGTCTCTGTTCAGAGGTGGTTTTTAATACAGGTTTGACTGTAACTGTTTTGGTCAAAAATCGAATACAACGTAGTACAGGGAGTCTGCACTGTACCTTAAAATTGCATGTTCGAATTTTTCCTACTATAAGAAAACAGGTGTTTTGACTCGGACACTTGAACTTTTGCCTTATTTTAGACAACCCTTTGGTTTTTGGGGAAAGCAACAGATATCATTGAGTTTTTAACATATTTATCTTCCATTCTGAATACATAATTAAAAGCAATACTATGATATCATGCCTGATACATGAATTGAATCCTCTTCGAAAACTTCCCGCCTTCAAAGATATCTTTGTTGTTCGCAGAAAGTATGAGTACTACGTAATTACTTCAGTTGTTACGTTATATCCGATATTAAGACGTTTTGTGACTTGATTGTATTTTAACGGAGACATATCAATTTCACAAAAAAGGCATAAATTAGCCTTATCGGATGTGAGAACATATAATTATAGATTTGACTTCAAAACTGTACGAATTATGCCGATGTCCGAATTTTCCCGGACACACCCTACAGGATTCTGAAACTGTACAGCGACAAAATACTTTAAAATATATACCAACGGTACATGAATGTTCCGTGCTTTTTGCGATGCGTTCCTCGGAAATAGAAGAAGGGGATGTTTTTGAGGAAAAAATACACTTTACGCTTCATGTGGCTGAAATAATCTCCACAAGTTACCTTGTTATTCCCGATGTCTGCGATTTCATGGGACAGCCCTCGTTTTCCCATTTTCATCAGCTAAGAATATTTCTTGCACGTATTTTAATGCTACGTAATTCCAGAAGAACATTATAGCCCTTTTTACCCTTTCCTGATATAAATCAACGGATGGATGATTTTTTAAAAAAAAATATCTTCTTTTGATTTTTACAGATTCAAATATGAATGAGACAGAATGAGAGATATGAAGACTGTAACTGAATATTCATTTTAAAAAAAAAAAAAACATATTTTCTTCAATTAAATATACAATGCAGGGCAATATGCGTCAAAATTCAATTATTAACCGCACAAAGCGTTTAACTAAGTTTGAAAATTTATAGCTCACCGTTACATACAAATTCATGCACACAGTAATAAAGTTAAGCCTAAACATTATATCAGAGTTTCGCAAAGAATTTAAACAAAAATTAGAATAAAGCTATTAAAAAGCTGCTTCTTAACCTTTAGCCTGCTAAATTTCTAAAATGGACTGGTCCATCATTCAATTTGGGCAGTACCATTTATTATTCGAAGGGATGTTCACAGAAAATTTACTGACAGAATAGAGAACAGTGCATACCATGATCAGCCTGCACGGATGATCTTGGTCTGCACTGGTCGCAAAGGCAGAATCATTTGCCGCCATCAGATTAAATTCCTTTGAATAGGAAAAACACTGAATAACGTACTACGGAAGCCCTGGAGGGACATTTATTACTTATTACTTATAATTTACAACTTATAACTTATTAATTGCTATTTATAACTTATAATTTATTAAGTTATGGATATTGCTCATTATGGCGGGAGATCTTTTATGTTTGAGTACACTGAGAGCTTAGACTATCGGCGTGTACATCGTTTCTATTCATCGAAAGGCGGCGTCTTCTGATGTTTAACATTCACAGGAACAAAGAAGGTATAAATACACATGTGCAACCGAAAATACCGAATTTCCTTTTATCAGTGTTTATAGAAAAGTAGTATTTGGTGCTATATGTAACCCACACCCAAACTGATCTGAGACCAAGTTTGACCCAACCCAATGGTCTCCCGGTGACCCTTAGGCAATCCTTCTACTTTACGAGCCTTTCATGAAACTGTGAGTAAAATGACTTAAAGAAGTGTAGTGTATATTCGAAACACATATAAAATTTACTGTATGTCGCAGTGTTTAAATAAGACTAAAAGCCAGTTTTAAAATGGCAGACAAAGCAACTTCGTAACTTAAATACGGTAAGACTAGACTGCGTTCGGTTAATCCGGGTTATTGACATGCGGGATGATACTATAGTTCTACTAAAGTTTGTTTTTGAACTGCTCCTAAATTGTTTGTGTTGTGGTTGTTTCGCTCATTTTTTCCACCGTAACTATCAAGGGTGTATGATACTGCCATGATTTGAAGACTCAATTATATTTATATTATATTTGTTTCTTTTTTGGACCATTTCCTTCAATTTGATTGGCGAACAGAATTTTTTTACAACTGTAAAAAACAAATTTATTCGGATAACTTTTGTGCTGCTCCCGATGTTAGACTACTTTTTTCACTTTTTATTTATACTTGAAAATGATTGACTTGAAAACAATGACTATAAAAAGAAACAAAGTAATAAATGTTATTTGTTTTGTTTTACACATTTGTAAAGCCCGAAGCCTCGTACACATATCTACGATAACGGCCTTATCGGATATGTGTACTTCGGTTTTGGATTTTACAAGTGTGTAAAACAAAAAAATATGACATTCATTCCTTTAGTAAATATCATTGTGCCATCAGATCTCGGCAGCACTATATCAGGTAGAAAGGTAAGGGATTGCCTGCGGTGACTGATGAGGATGGGGCGATCTTTTCCCTAATGTCAGTGTAATTTTGCCCACTTTACCCATGAGGCTACACCACGTAATTCCTGTGAAAATTGACATTCTGGCTAAGACTGTAAAAACAGTACCATTAAACAAAGAGCAATACGAAGTATACAGTCGTGTTGATGATAGACCCCATATAATCCTACATGCATTTGCCTTCAAAGTGGTACTCCTATTGCATACAGTGTATCTATTGCCAGATGCTTTACTGTGAAGAAAGCAGTTCATAGAATAATATTCAGGCAATATTACAAGTTTTCGACACCCGTGAAAATCAAAAAGGCCCAGCGCAGGTGGTCTATTAAGGTTGTTTCCAGCTAGGTTAGATGAAAATAAATTTATTGTATTACGAGGGGCATGCAAAATGTTTTGGCGCTTGATTTGTTTAAAAAAATATATTACGAGCTTTGTGAGTGGGTGTATTAGAGGAGGTATTCAGGGATATGATCTGAAACTGGTCCACATTGATGATGAAATGAAACCACAGCGGCTGCTTGTATAGGGTGTAGTCATACCAACTGAACAAAAACCTATTAGAAAAAATATGAATTGAAATATGTAAAGAACTTACCGTAATTACCATAAGTTTTGTGACACCTTTGCAGTCAGAATTCCCTAATTTTGGTACACACAGTATTAGCTTTAAGTTTTTGTGACCATCGAATAATGTTTTAATTACAAATAATGTTTCATTTTCGAATGAATCGTAATTCATCTATTTGGATAACTTTTTATATTATAAAGCAGAATAGAAAGAGAAGGTTTTGCTTGATTTTGCTGATTTCTGCATTATTACTATGACCCTAAAATATACTGGAACAAGAAAAATAATTAGTTATTTTTACTGTCCCAAAACTTATGGTAATTACAGTAAAGCTTTCAAAAAAGTAGTTCCCGACTAGGCTTTGGTCAATCCACTTCAAGACCAAAGGAAGACAAACAATAAAATGGACCAGGCGGACGAAGTTCGGTTCGACATTTCGAAGGCATTCCATAAAGAACGGCCCATTGAAGTTCCCTCAATATGTTAACTTTTGAATATATATCAATTGAAAACATACAGTGTAAATAATGATTAAATACATTACCCAAGACAAGACGCAAGACAAGACACAAAGCTGGAAAAGACACACGACAAAATAAAAGACACAGTACAAGACAGAAGCCAAGCATAAAACCAAACACAAGACGCCAAACAAGGCACCAGACAAGACAAGATCAGACAAAAACAAGGCACTAGGCAAGAAAAGACAAAGATGAGACACAAGACAAGACAGAAGACGAGACATGCATTGTAAGTTATATGTAATAGGTTATACGTAACAAATGATAAGAAATAAGTAATTACTAATAAATTATAAATAATAAGTAATAAATAATAACTAGTAAGTTATAAATAATAAGTTATAACTAATTAATTATAAATAATAAATAAAACGTAATAGATAATAAGTTATAAACAATAATATAGTTAAACTACCACATAAGATGTAGTCACAACTGAACGAAAACCTAATAGAAAATGTATATGAATAGATGGTCGTACTGCTGAACGAAAAGGATAAATGTATAAACTATCTGTCTTATGTTTAAATGTCTAAAACTATTATTATAAATTGCAGATACATGTACAAGTAATTGGAAAAATGCTTTGGAGTGCTGTGATTGTACTTTCTTCGACCGTTATGATGGACCATAGGTAATGTAGGAGCTGTGGTGCCTCCATATTTGCCGCCAGCAAGTCGAAATACGCAGTCTAGACTTACACTGGTGAAAGAATACTTTTACGCTGGTTTTACATACTTTGAAATTGTTCTTCTACTGTTATGTCAACACAATATTAAAATAAGTATTCGACACTTGAAACGAATATTGAAAGCGAATAATTTGCGTCGCCATGGGGATGTGTATACGCGGCTAGAAGAAGTTAAAGACTTGATAGAAAAGGAACTCCAACTCAGTGGAAATTGTGTTGGTTATAGAAGTATGTGGCGTCAATTAATGTACGATTATAAATTGAAAGTTAAGAGAAGTGATGTAATGAGGTTGATGAAAGATATAGATCCTGAGGGAGTAAGCTTGAGAAAGGCTCACAGGCTAAACAGAAGAAGATACTGTGCACAAGGTCCAAATTATATCTGGCACGTCGACGGATACGACAAACTTAAAATAATTTGGTTTATGCATTTATGCAGCAATAGATGGGTATAGTCGCAGAATAATGTGGTTAGAGGTTGGAGCAAGTACAACAACCCGAAATGCATTGCAAATTATTATCTGGAAACAGTAAAGAGTTTGACGTGTGCTCCACGGATTATCAGAGCTGACTGCGGCACTGAAAACACGACACTCAGTTACATACAGCCTTTACTTCGACTGAGTCACAATGATACCATGGCGGGAATCAAGAGCTTTATGTCCGGGAGAAGTACTTCCAATCAACGAATTGAAGCCTGGTGGAGCTACCTGAGACCCCAAGGTATACACTGGTGGATGAATAAACTAAAAGATTTACGAGATTCTGGCAGACTTAACGCACTCAATTCGATTCACATAAAATGCGTCAGATTTTGTTTTATGGATGTGCTGCAAGCAGAACTTGACTGGATAGCACAACACTGGAATTTGCACAATATTCGGCTTCAGAAAAAAGTAAACGAGCTTCCCTCAGGTAAACCCGAAATCTTGTTCAACGTTCCAGAATTGTTTGGTGGATATGAATACATAAAAACGTTGATTTCGTTGATTTAATTCTTTGTCAAGAAATGTATGCTTCGCCAAAACAAAAAGGTTGTGCGAGTTTCGTGAACTGGCAGATACAAATGTATATCCTCAAACCAGATCTTCAGGCTCCGTGCAACGCAGATGCATGGTTTAAGTATTATGAAGAACTGATCAGTCTGTTATGAACAGAAATATGATGGGGTAAAACTAACAGACTATGTTCATCAAATGAAACCTATTCACGATAACCATAGTGTTTTGGGAAGTAGTTACATGTATCACTGTAATTATGATATTGTGTATGTGTAATAGAATCTGGAAAATGTCATAAAATGGTTAGATCTTAAACATCTTTAGTCTTACATGCAGGCACGTTAAGTTTCTTGTATTACTTTTACTACAGTGTAGGACCTCAAAGTCACGGTGGTCATTTTCAGTCTTTATATGCATGCTATTCTAAAAAATTGTATATCAATTTCTTTGCACCAATTTAGAGAAACTTCCTGAATAATATAATTCTGGATATGTTTTCTTTCTTTGGAAAACTGTTGATACTGAACACTTTCTAAAAAACGCCAGGCATCCTTCTTGAAAAATAAAAATAAATACTAGTAACTGTAATGTGGAGTTATGAACATCCGGCCATGAAAACCGAAAGTAGAAAACAGAACTGTCACTGAACAAAATATTCAACTACAGAGTTATTTGTCCCTCCTTCTGCACTCCCAACCCCTTCATTCAAATCCCCACAAATTTTCTATAATTTCCATCTACCTGGTGCTGTGTTTTTCTTTGTGATAATGAATCTGACTTTTGACCTTTGACCTCTAAATGTGACCTTGACATTGTAAGTGCATTGCCAAGTTATTTCAGATTCCTTTTATGCATGAGGAAGTTGTGATGCGGACACGAAACCAATTCATTCAAAATTTGGCCTCTAAATGTGACCTTGAAGCTACGACTTAGGGACATGGGTCTTGTACATTTCACACTGCCTCATCATAGTGAACATTTGTGCCAAGTTATCTCAGATTCCCTTCATGCATGAGGAAGTTATGGCCTGGACACAAAAATGTCCAAATTTTTATCCTTTGACCTCCAAGTTGCCCTTGGACCTGGATCTTGCGCATGACACTTTCCCTCAAGCTGTGTGCAAGACTAGTTCAAATCATAAAAGTGGAATGACTATTATGCAGAGAAGGCAAAACTAGAGTTGTCACAGGAGTGACGAATGATACCCCCACAATATGGCCTTGTCAGAGAACTAAGCCAATGTCAAAGCCAAACTTGCTTGACCTTTGACCTACAGACCACAAAATCAATCTGAGGTCAGATGCTAGTAATGATCAACCTCCCTATGAAGTTTCATGTTCCACCGCCCAAGCATTCTCAAGTCATTGTCCGTAAAAGCTTTAAATGACCTTTGACCTTTGGAAGTCAAAATCAATACGGGTCATCTGCTTGACATGACCAACCTCCAAAATAAGTTTCCTGATCCTAGTCCCAAGCATTCTCAAGTTATTATCCGAAAACTGTTTAAATGTTCCGGGTCACCGTGACCTTGACCTGTGACCTACTGACCTCAAAATAATGAGGGGTCATCTGCTAGTCATAACCAACCTCCCTATCAATTTTCATGACCCTGGGCCCAAGCATTCTCAAGTTATCATCCGGAAACCGTTTCACTGTTCCAAGTCACTGTGACCTTGACCTTTGACCTAGTTATCTCAAAGTAGAACTTGACCTGTTTTCATGATGTTACACCTGTTTTCCAAAATTTATGATCCTAGGCCCAAGCGTTCTCAAGTTATCATCCGGAAACCATTTAACTGTTCCAAGTCACTGTGACCTTGACCTTTGACCTACAGACCTCAAAGTCGAATATGACATGCATTTGTGATCAACCTCCCTATGAAGTTTTATGTTCCTCCGCCCAAGCATTCTCAAGTCATTGTCCGTAAAAGGTTTAAATGACCTTTGACCTTTGGAACTCAAAATCAATACGGGTCATCTGCTTGACATGACCAACCTCCAAAATAAGTTTCCTGATCCTAGTCCCAAGCATTCTCAAGTTATTGTCCGAAAACTGTTTAAATGTTCCGGGTCACCGTGACCTTGACCTGTGACCTACTGACCTCAAAATCATGAGGGGTCATCTGTTAGTCATAACCAACCTCCCTATCAACTTTCATGACCCTGGGCTCAAGCATTCTCAAGTTATCACCGGAAACCGTTTCACTGTTCCAAGTCACTGTGACCTTGACCTTTGACCTAATTATCTCAAAGTAGAACTTGACCTGTTTTCATGATGTTACACCTGTTTTCCAAAATTTATGATCCTAGGCCCAAGCGTTCTCATGTTATCATCCGGAAACCATTTAACTATTCCAAGTCACTGTGACCTTGACCTTTGACCTACAGACCTCAAAGTCGAATATGACATGCATTTGTGATCAACCTCCTATGAAGTTTTATGTTCCTCGCCCAAGCATTCTCATTCATTGTCCGTTAAAGGTTTAAATGACCTTTGACCTTTGGAACTCAAAATCAATACGGGTCATCTGCTTGACATGACCAACCTCCAAAATAAGTTTCCTGATCCTAGCCCCATTCTCAAATTATTGTCCGAAAACTGTTTAAATGTTCCGGGTTACCGTCACCTTGACCTGTGACCTACTGACCTCAAAATCATGAGGGGTAATCTGCTAGTCATAACCAACCTCCCTATCAATTTTCATGACCCTAGGCCCAAGCATTCTCAAGTTATCATCCGGAAACCGTTTCACTGTTCCAAGTCACTGTGACCTTGACCTTTGACCTAGATATCTCAAAGTAGAACTTGACCTTTAGTTCATGATGTTACACCTGTTTTCCAAAATTTATGATCCAAGGCCCAAGCGTTCTCAAGTTATCATCCGGAAACCATTTAACTGTCCCAAGTCACTGTGACCTTGACCTTGGACCTGCAGACCTCAAAGTCGAATTTGACATGCATTTCATGATGTTACACCTGTTTACCATAATTTATGATCCTTGGCCCAAGCGTTCTCAAGTATTCATCTGGAAACCGTTTAACTGTTCAGGGTCACTGAGACCTTGACCTTTGACCTACTGACCCAAATTCGAACTTGACCTGTATTTTCTGATGTTACATCTGTGTACCAAAAATTATTTAAATCGATCAAGCCTTTCATGAGTTTTCATCCGGAAACCATGCAAAACCAACGGACCGACCGACTGACCGCCAGGCTCAGTCCTATTACACCCCCCAACTTTGTTTTGTGGGGGTATAATAATGCATAGAATGCATGATAGGATCGGGCAAGATCAAGATGGGAAACGAAAAACGAGGAATATCAACTAAAACCAGGTTTTCAGTTGCACCATGCCAACAGGTTCTTTTAAAAATTGTCATATTCTATTATAAATATATTTTTTATTATAACTATGACCATATTTTTCTATTTTTAGTTACCCAATGGCATCAAAAGGACCTTTTGGTCACCAAAATAGAAAACAAAGAAAAAGAAAAAAGCATGAGCTCGTAGAACACTAAATGCCCCGTTTAATGCATTCACGACAGTTATTGCACAAGAAACAAAAATCATTTGCCCATTGTAAACAAAAGTTCGACTGTTCTGGTTCAATGTGACCTTGACCTTTGACCTATTGGCATCAAAATCAACAGGGTCTTGAAATATCGTCTGGGAACTGTTTTACTGTTCCTGGTCACTACGACCTTGACCTTTGCTTTGACCTACTGATCTCAAAATTAGTAGGGGTCATCTGCTTGTGATGACCAACCTCCCTATTAACTTTCTTGATCTTAGGTCCAAGTGTTCTTTGAGTTATCATACTAGTTCTCTGCTGTAATATATGTTCAGGCAATGCTGTCGACTGATCCGACTGCACAATACCACTAGTTCTCTGCTGTAATGTATGTTCAGGCAATGCTGTCGACTTCACAATTATAATACATGTATACATCTGAATATTCAGAGACGACACGCATCTGCTGATTGTTTGAACGTTTTTATTTCCTGTCCATCTGTTTAAATGTTGCTAACCAGTCTTTGGCTTTGGAATGGCTTGAAGTTTTGAAAATAACCACGTCTTCAAGGGTTTTCACCAGGATATAAATCATTCCTGAAATAGTAACAATAGTATAAACAGAACCTTCCGTTGAAATTGTGAATATATAATAAATGTCGTTTTAGACAAAGTAATTGGTAGCAATTCGATAAGTAAAGAAATATTACTTTTGGCTAATATTTTCTGCTTTGATATGTTACAAATATTTCTTTATTATATCTTTAATTCTGTGTTGGCTTACAAGACTCGGTGTTGTTATAATTGCTGGTCGTTCTAGATCATAAAGTACAGTGAATCTACTTTATAATACAATTCAGCTTAAGCTGGTGCTAGGGGGCGTGAGGAATGTTGCACATTTTTATACCTCTTATAAGCATTTCAGCCGAGTCTGATATTATCTTACTGGGTTGTGTTCTAGGCTTCCAAAAGATTTTTATTAGATTTGAGTACCTTTAGTAGCAATTTGAATAATTCTTAGTTCTGTTTAAAGTCCAGACACGCTTATATTACTGCTCATTTTGTTCCAACTTATTTCATTTTCTTAATATCAGACGTTTATACATATCTTACAGCGCACCTCTGTAGAGCAACATCACAAGTAAGTCTAGAATTCGTTTACATTACAGGGGTTGTTGCTATGTAGAGACTAACATTTTAGGAAATACTACTTAGAAAGAAAATATGTGCCGCAGAGTTGAGGTGTCATTTACAGAGGTTAGATAATTTTACAGAGGGCACACCTCCGGAATTAAGTCAAATATTTCCAAGCCTAGATAATAGTTTCTTTTCTTAGTATTTGTGAATAAAATGGAACCCAAACTATTTCAGTGAACGCTACGCAGTATGTGTGTATTTTATATATTATAGACAAACATGCTTTCGTCATGGAGTAAAGATTTTATGTATCATAGCAAACTCCATCTATTATACTCGAAAATATCAACAGATATAAAATTGATTAATGTATCTTATTACTCATACGTTTTGAAAAGTTTGAGAATTTGACATTTATCTGGAGGTCAGTCAATTTCAAATATTTGTGTGTTGAGTCACACGGGCACAATTTAGGCCATTTTGCAAATGTTTCAGCTTTTTGATGGTAAAGGAAGTCTTGTGGTGCTCCTCTATGCACCGCTTCAAGCATGGGCGGGCAGCTTAGTAGAACAACCGGCCTTCTGTGAATCAGCTGGATGACTTCTTTTACTACCCAAGCGAGGTTTCGAAACCGTATCAGTAAGGGGCACGTGATTCGAAGTCAGTGACCTTAACCACTCGGCCACAGAGGCATCCTTTTAAAAAATTAGATATTGTATGTAAGCTTCATGTTACTTGTAACCTTTATTATGAATTAGAACTATTCATGGAATTTTCCTATTACAATTATACTTAAAGTAACATTCCTGGCCCCTGACAAAAGAAAATGCTGAGGTAAATCGTACCATTTAATCTCTTGATTTCAACTTCAGAAATAGTGTGGCCATACAAAGTCTTTTTCTTCTTCCCTCGTCCCCAGATCATCTTCAAAACAGCATTGTTTTCGCTGAATACATGTTTCACTAGCTTCAACTTCACCGAATGCTCCCATCCTTGTTTCGTTTGTTTCGTGAATACATCTGTTAATTTTCAAAACATATGAATTTAAACTCGTAAAATAATTCATAGACCGGTCTATTATCAAAACTAAATTTAAATTTATTTATATCTTAAATAAATTTAACAGGTGGTCCCATATTTATAAAGCATTTAAGTAGTAAAATATCACTAAGGTCATAACTGAAGATTATGAGCTTAGTGATAAAACAATTACCTGTCTTGCAGTGCAACGTTGCTAACAGTAAATTTTAAGGTATAAACCAAAATGATTCTTGAGGTGTGAGACTGATTCCCATACTAATTTATAATAGGAGACCAAGGAGTCGTGAGATCTATTTTCCTTTACAGCTTGATATTAAGTTATGTAAAGATTCGTTTACTTACCCTCTCGTATGACATTTTGGTTGATTTGACTGCATTGTGATTGCTTTTCCTTCCATATACTTTCGGTGTTATCTGTTTTTCTCAGTTTATCATTCGCCAAACAATTGACGTGTCTTGAGCTATCATGTGTCAAAATATGACGTTCGACAACACTGTTTGAATTGTCAAGGAATGACTTTACTTCTTCTTGTGGAAACTCTATAAATTTCCACATCAGATCAAGCATCCGATCAAGCATCTGTCTTGCATTACTTTTTGTGATTGCTTTCCCGTTATATCCAAACTCTAAAATGACGACATTTTGTTGCGTGTCATACACTATGTGCAATGTTGTTTCGTAGACATGTCTCTTGTAATAAAATTGTCCTAGTCTTATTTCAACATCTTCATGTTCGAATGAAGCATTCAGGTTTGTCATATTCTCCATAATGAGTCTGTGTCGTCCAATGTGCTTCGCCAGTTCCTTTGACTGCATTTCTTTTTCTATAAGCTCATATGGGTATGCACCATGTTGTGTCATTTTGTTTAAGTGATCAGAGTTTTTCTTGAGATATACCGATACAGTACTCATCTCCCCCAAGTCGCCGATGATTGGTATCGCATTTGAACACCTTGTTATGACAGATTTAAGCTGTGGTACGTGGCCCCTCATATCAATATTAGTGACCACAGGTATCAAATATTTCCCGGTCTTTTCGTGCAGGAGAATCATGTATATAGATATGACAAAGTGATACATTGAAACTCCTTCTCCTTTGATGTAATCCATTATTTCATGTACGAGGTTTGGTGGTAGCTTTAGGGATTCATTTTCCCAGTGCTTTTCGTCTAGTTCCATGTTTATATCGTCAGAAAGTGTAAACGGCTTTATGTTTTGTTTCAGTTGAGCTTTCCAGAATGTTTTAAGAGTACTCGTGCGTGGCAAAATTGCTTTTCTTACAGCTTCTGCGGGTACAATGATTTCGTCTTTTACAGGCAATTCTTTATGCTGTATATAACATTTGGCAATATCATTGATTTCCCGAAAAAGAATTATCATACCGGATAAATCTCCTAAAACAGCATGGACGAACATTCGGACACGAACTGTTCCTTTTTCAAATGCGATCATAATTCGAATGGGCAACTCTTTCGTTATGTCCATATGTATTTTGTCCCTTTCATCTTTAGCACTTTCTGTACATATACTGCTGAATTCCACCTCATTTATATCTATATCGACTGACTGACCATCAAGTAAGACGGACTGATATGATCCATTTCCGTTTATGTTATAAATACGTCGAAGGTCAGGATTTATTTTAATCAGATGGTTCACCACAACTTTCCAGTCACGTTTCTTTAGAGAAATTCCTTTTATTTCGAAGTCAACCTGTATTAAAATATTTCGACTGAACGGATCTTTTACAAAATCATCTAGCAAGCTTTTCTGCATAAAAGTAACATTTCCTTGTAAATACTTTTGAAGGTTTTCATCAGCTTGCTGTGTTTTGTTGTGACACAAATCTGTTCTCTTTTGAATACGAGTAAGTATATAACGCATTAGAACTCCTAGAGAGGTTGACTCAACAAACAGAGTTTCAATAGGAATTCTTACATTGGTTTCATCAAAGACAGAACTTGAAAAGTTCATGGCAGCCATTGAATCAATACCCAGGGTTACAATTGTTGTATTTTCACTCAATGTACTTTCATCTACCACAAATGCTTCGACAATTTTCGACTTCACCAGATCGTAAACTATCTGTTCTTGCTCCTTTGAGTTTCTGTTGACAAAATCACATAAAGTAAAATTCGTATCAGTTTCCTTATTTTTTCTTGTAGCGGTAGGTAACTTCTTTAATATTTCTCGAAATTTTGTAGGATTCGTACCCACGATTGGATTCTCCTGCATCTTTAGCCAGTCGAACTTTCCAAACATTACCTGTACTTGATTTTTCATCACCGCCTGCATGAAACAAATCTTTATTTCTTCAATACTTAAAAAGTAGAATCCTTGGATTCGTAGGTATTTTTGCAACTCTGTGTTCTCCATTGCCATACCAAGAGACAAAGTACTCCAATTAATACTCTGTCCACACAATCCCAAACCTCGGCGATAATGAGCAAAAGAATCTTGGAACGAGTTTCCTGCAGCATAATTGCATTGTCCTTGGTTACCAAAGACAGACACTACAGATGAGTGCATTATGAAGAAATCAAGTGGCATACTTAATGTTACATAATGTAGATTCCATGTACCTAACACCTTAGGTAACAGCACCTGTTTAACATCTGTTTCGGACATATTTTTCAAAAATTTGTCGCACGTTACTCCTCCCCCGTGGAGTACCCCTCTGATATTTATATCTCTGCCAATTATGTTCCTAAGTTTTTCCATTCCTTTTTTCAGTTGGTTCAAATCGGTTATATCAGCTTGTATTGGTATGATTTGACAGGAGTATAATTTCACAACCTTCTCTATTTCATTTTCCCTGTGTTTGTCTGGAAGACTTCTTGATAGTGTAGCGATGTACTTTGCGCCGAGACTTGCAATCAACTGGACAAGCTCCCACCCTAGTCCTGTAAGACCTCCAACAACAATGTAACAACCATTTGTCCTGAATACATTTTCTTCAGATACTTTCAAGGGAACAGAAGCTTTTCCATTGTCGTCTCGAAGTATTAAGACCGAATATGGAAGGCAAAATATATCTTTTTCTTTGTTATTGGTGTCTCCCGGCTCAGGCTGCTCAAAGCAATATACCGCTTTATTTGTAATAGATTTAAAGCTGCTATAAACTTTTGGTACTTTCTCTGTCAATTCAGAAAGTGAAAACATGTCCTCTGCCTTTAGAATATGAAGTAAAATATTTTCTCTCCTTAATTTCATCAGCATTTTCTGTTCCTTAGAAAAGAAACATTCCATGCTAACAATTCTTTGTAATGCCGAAAATCGTTTTGTGATCGCATCTAACTTGTCACAAGTGAGTTTTGCTAGAATAATGACAGTCCGTATGTTCGGATGACCATTTTTCAAGCGGTCAGCTAATTCGTCGAAAGTTTCAATAATCAGTGAAGTTGATGTCCTTGTAGAGAACAAATGCTTCAACAGTTGCACACAGAGTCTCGACTCATCGTCAACAATACAAGTTACTCTAGAAGAATTCTTGCACGTATCAACAATATTCAAGAGTATTACTCCAACAGTAATCATTCCTGGGACATAGAATTGCAAGTCGTCAATATCAAAACTACATTTTAAAGGAACTGAGATAACAGCCGATACGCACACAGGAAAACAAAACCCAGTATTATTTGGGATAGCACTGGGTTTGCTACAGCAGTATTTGCTTCCAACACCTTCAATACATATGACTGGATATCCACTTTCTTCTTCAGTAATGATATTTTCGTCATCACTGGCTAATTTCGGTGAAAAAAGAAATAGTGAAGAATCATGGAGACATAATTCTTTCAAACGGATTTTACACTGCTTAGGTTTTTGTATTTCAGCATCTTCTGATGATCTCATGTCTAAGTACGGATGTTTAATGCCGCGTGGAGATAACGACTTGAGAACAACTTTCTCTGCCATTACAGGGTGTATTTCCCTCCGTGTTAAAAGTTCCTGATCATTTGTTTCTGTGATCACCGAATGGTAAACCTTTCCATTTTCTATCAAATATTCATTGCCAGCAAGTGTAACATGTTTCAAGACTGTTTGCAACATGCCTGTATTCTCTCCAGTAAACGTCATATCAATCAGCTTAATATCCCTATAAGCTCCCTCGGCGACTGCCGATCTGACCATACCCCATAATTCTGCTCCACAAACATTTGTTGTCTTTTGATGACGACCCATGACATTTTCGGTTACTACAAAAATCGGTATTTCTAGTTCTTGTTCCCGCAGGACACTGATAATAACAGACAAATTCATAAATGACTTTTGGATATATTCAAACAGAACTATGCCATCCCTCGTAGTTTCTTCGATGTGGTATAATGGTGCAAATATTACTGCTTCCGACTTGTGCATGTTACTTAAGCCGTGGCGGAACATACCCTCTTTTCCGATACTAATGAAATTCATACTTTCGTCTGGTAAAGGTTTGTAGAAAGAAAGAAATCTTTCTGAAGCAAACACTGTAGCGGTGGTTTTCGCTAACTTCTCTTTACTTTGACTGATAGATGCAAACATTTCTGTTTCTTGCCATGTCACACAGTACTGCATGTTTTGCAGATTATCCGATCCATCTGTCATTAGTCTGATATAGAATTCATAAGCTTCCGCTAAAACCTGTCCATCTGGACATAACAGGGCAAGGTTGTAATAGTTCCCAGTTGATGATGATTTTACAAGTGTAGTGTATCCAAACATACGACTCTGAGGGGGTCTGTTTATTACAAATGAAGCAAACCCTTTGGGTAGGGCTGATCGATCAAAACCAGCTGTGCCCAGTAAAACAGCAGTTTGAAACATACCGTCAATTACAGATGGATGCATATGCGTTGCCTTTCTATGTCTCATGACAGATTCCGGTATTCTGTATTCTACGATGCACTCGGTCGAAGATGACCATGACTGGTCTATGACACGTAGAGTTTCTCCGTATTGAAAATGGAGATGGCTTAAGCATTCGTAGTTTTCTTCCCTTGTCCTATGCTTTTTACATCTGTCTTTTATTGTTTCTATGTTGAAACTCTTTCTTACCTGCTCTGTACGTGGGGTGATGTTCCCTTTACAAAGCATTTTCTCATTTTGTCTGATGTAATACTGATATCCATTTTGTTCGTTGTTTTCTACTTCGACATCTACCACACACTGTTTCTCGTTTTTAGGCATAAGTGTATTCACAAATTCTAGGGAAACACTTACTTCATAAACGTTTAATGGTGACTGTTGATGAGCAATCTCGAACGCTGTTTCGACGTATGTTGCACCAGGTACAAGTACGCTGTTATACATGTAATGATCATATACAAACGGCGACGTCTCTTTGTCTATATGTATTTGAAAGCCTGCTTTGCCAGCATCAGCATGTTGTCTTATAAATAGGTGTGACTCGGGGCTTTTGGTAATGCCTTTCAATAGGCGTTGTTTCCCTTCTGGAATATTAAGTTGTTTTGTTTTCTGGAAGACATGTCTTGGAATTGATACGATATTACCGTCAGGAGGCACAACTCTTTCCCATTTTAAATCAGCACCATGCTCCAAAAGACTTCTCAGGGATGAGTAGATACTTTGGCATTCTTTATATGCATCCATTGAAGGAAGGGTTTTTCCTTTTATATTTTCGCCTAAGATATTCATCAAATGAGCTCGAACGACTTGTCTTGGTCCAATTTCTACAAACAAATTAGTGGCATTGTGATCTAAAGACAGACGAATGGCATTCATAAATAGGACCGGCTTTCGAATGTTTTCAGCCCAATATTTTCCAGTCTGAAACTCATCATACTCAGCAAGCTGCCCTGTTACAGTCGAATAATGATCTACAGTTCTTTTTCCTTTCTCGATCGCTTTTAATTCGTTCTCAATCTGTATGGTACAGGGTTCCATATGGTGGCTGTGATAGGCACATTGAACAGGTAGGGGCGTGATCATTATTCCTGCGTTTTCCTTTTTATTCATTTCCTCCAAAGCTGTTTTGATCTTTTCCATTGCATCTGCGTCACCGGAAAGTGTACATGACACTGGACTGTTATACACAGCTATGATTACACGATGGCTGTACTTTTTACAAAGTGATTCTAAAGTATCAACGGAAATATTTCCTGCTACCATCATTTTACCGCCTGTCATTTCCGATAAAATCTTTGATCGATAGTATATCACCTGGATGGCATCTTTCAAATGTAGCGCCCCTGAAGCATACGCTGCAGCAACCTCTCCAACAGACTGACCTATAACTGCTTGAGGACAAATTCCCCAACTTTTCCACAACTCGAACAATGCTACCTGTGTGCAAAAAATTGCAATATGGTTTATGAATGGGTCACTGTAGTCTGTGTCGTTTTGAAACATTTCTGCAATACTCGATCCGGCTAATGGTTTCAGTATTTCATCAATATTACTAACGGTCTTCTTGAATACACTCTGTGTTTTCATCATCTCAATACACATTCCTTTCCAGGTCGTTCCAACTCCACAAAACACAAATATGATGCGTAGCTTTTCCCCTGTCCCAGTCTCATCTAATTGTGTCAATTTCTGTTTTGTATTTTGCAGAATCTCGTCTGCAGTTTTTCCGAAAATTAATGTTCGGTAAGTAAAATGGTCTCGGTGAAAAACAGATGTAAACGATATATCATTTAGTGAAATATCATGCTTTCTTATTTCAAAATCTTCCGCAAACACTTCCATTTTACGTTTTAGTGAAGTTTTGTTCAGATCTGAGATAAAGATAATTTTATATGCGTTCTCAGTATTGTTATCATACGGTTTCTGTATTGTCTGGATAGGAAGCCTTTTCTGAATAACGACAGCATGCGTATTGGAACCCCCAAAACCAAAGCAGTTTACGCAACAAATCCTGTCTCCTTGTTTGTTTGGGTTCCACTCCGATACTTGCAGAGATATATCAAGACCGTGCTCATCTAAGATTATTTTCCTGTTGACGTTCGACTTATCTTTCTCTACGTGTAGGCTTGGTACGAACTTACCATGTTTCATCATTAGAAGTACCTTAATGAGCGCCGCTACGCCAGCGGCAGATTCAAGATGACCAATGTTAGACTTTACAGATCCAATTAATATAGCTGATGTATTATTGACTTTGTTTGACAATGGAATTTCATTTTCGTCATTATTATCTGTGTCCGTTTTGTCATGCGGCTGTTTCTGTCTGTATGACTGTATGAACTTACCAATAGCATTGATCTCTGTGGGATCTCCAATCGGAGTACCTGTACCTGTAATGAATATTTTAGGTTCTAACTCCTTCCTCAGTAGTCTAAGCAGGTTGCCGTCATGGAAAGTATTACCGAAAAACATTACATTTACTTCCTTTTCAGGACTAAAATTTAATGCGGAGCAATTTGCTGGACAAACAAAGTTCGATTATCAGAGTATTCTTGTCATATACATTTCAACAAAAAATGAATGCTTGTATTACTATTGGTAACCTGTAATGTTTTCTAATATAAACCGAATTCTTTCTTTATGATGTCAGTTTTCCACTTTGATATGAAATAATTGTGGTTTGTAAAAGACAAAGATGTTAAGGTACTACCATGTGCCTCTATATACTGAAGACTGATGGGATCAAGATTGTATTGGGAGTATACTTTCTTCAGTAGTTTTTCTTGCTGCTCACCAGAAGGAGCTGTGATTGGTTGTGCTGTGTGTCCATCTTGATTACTTCCGGTTTTGATAATTCCCCAGATCTTATTTCTGTCATGTAACGCCTACATATATATTTAAGAAGACACTGGTGTAAAACAGTTTCAAAGCTATATTTAAAAATTTTGAGTCGATTCAAATAGAAGATTTTGGTTTATAGTATAAATTAACACATTAGATATATTTTCAAGATAATGAAAAAGGCTTTAAGCTTTTAAATATGCAAAATATATCTTATTTTGAAATTATGTACAGTTATATAATATCCTTTTCTTTTAGTTAGATGAAATGTTGGAATTTCAAATTAAAATTATATTCAAGATATCCCATTTGGACAAATTTATATCATCATAACGTGATATACACATTCACCAGCATTGCAAATCAGCATTACAAAATTCGACAGGCACCTGCTTGTATGACTTTATCATAACGATACCACACCCTTCTCCCCGAGCATATCCGTCAGCTGTATCGCAGAAACTCTGACATTGGCCGGTAGGGGATAACATCTTCGCCTTACAAAGTATCATAAACTGATCGGGCGTCAACATTAGGCTTACACCACCACAGACAGCCATTTCACAGTCACCTTAAATAAAACATATATGTGATTGGTTTGCTTTAGTGGATAAGTACCTTTGTGAAAACAGTTTCCGTTGCCGCAGCTTTAATAGATTTAACTCACAACATACTTGATATATATTTTCTCTCGTAAGACATAAATACTTGTTCGTAGTTTTACTGGCCAGAATCACCATTGTTACGATTAAAACAAAAGTGATCCGTTATATTTCAGAACAGGACAAATTAATTGAGTCTTATGTTTATAACTTTGTGAGGGTAAGTCTCGAAAAACTATCTTGTTTGATATTCAATATTTTTGTAGTTATTTACTTCTTGTACCAAGACTTTCGGACGGCACTGTATACCTAGCGTGTCATAGGCTTTAACTGGAATGATTTTGTCCTGGGTTTTAAACGTGCACTGCGAAAAAAGAGTTTATATACGGGAGTGTACGGGATCCCGTATATTACCCGTATACGGGAAGAAATACGGGAAAACTAAAATACGGGCGTGTACGGGGCTTGTGTATTTAAAAGTCCGTATACTAATAAAATACGGATTCCCGTATACTATGAAATACGGAAATCTTAGTATACGATACCCCGTATATTATTGAAATATGGGAAATTCTAAAAATGGTTATTCTGATCGTATATAACACCTTATATTCCCGTATATGTCTGGTGTACGGGAATACATAAATCCGTATATTGCGAAAATACGGGATATGTATAGTGTGTATATTTCGAAAATACAGGGATTAAATTTCCCGTATATTCTTCGTATACAACTCCGTATATTTCCCGTATATGCCGGAAATGCGGGATTTAAATAATTTGTATATTTCGAAAATACGGGACGTATATGTCCCGTATACGCTTGGTATACAACTCCGTATTATTCCCGTATATGCCAGAAAAACGGGATTTAAATAATTTGTATATTTTGAAAATACGGGACTTATATTTCCCGTATATTCTTTGTATACAACTCCGTATATTTCCCGTATATTCTGGATATACGGGATATGTATAGTTTGTATATTTCGAAAATACAGGGATTAAATTTCCCGTATATTCTTCGTATACAACTCCGTATATGTCCCGTATATGCAGGAAATACGGGATTTAAATAATTTGTATATTTCGAAAATACGGGACGTATGTGTCCGTATATGCTTGGTATACAACTCCGTATATTTCCCGTATATGCCGGAAATACGGGATTTAAATAATTTATATATTTCAAAAATACGGGATGCAATCAATATGTGTAGTGAAAATTATATTCTCCGGCCATTTCAAAGGTCAAACGTTTTGCATGTTTTCGAACTTGTACGTGTATGTAGAATGAATGCCAATATTGAAAGAAAGAAATGTTTAATACTAATATAACATGAACTGAAAAAAAGCATTCACGGACCAAAACAGGTATAAAATCAAACATGAATGAATCCATCATTTCATCTAGCGCGTTCCCGATTTATTTTAACATTTAATCTAAATAGCCGACTGAGAAAAGAAAAAGATTAATCAATTCATCCCTATTTATTTGTAGTGATAAATACATCCGTGGATCATCGCCATTGTAAAAATCAAATGCAAGCATAAATTAACTCTTTTTCTGCACATTTCCAACGCTTGTGCATACAATGCAAATATTTATAGAAAAAAAGAGGAACTAATCCATTTATATTTTGTACTGAAAATGTATATAAGACATGTATTGATACTTTACTTATGAAATCAATTCTAATATTTTACAGACGCAAAATAATCGATATAATGTGTCTGCGTCCAAAGATTCGAACAAACGCCTTTCGTTCGATTTAATACAGTATCGTCTGCTACCGACCGAGTAGGTCGGTTTTTTTGTGTGTTTTTTGTTGGGATTAACGTTGCGCTGACACACTTATAGGTCCTTTAGCGACTTTCCAGTTTTCTTGGTGGAGGAATACCCCAGGTGCCCAAACGTACATTATTTCATCACGAGCGAGCACCTGCTTAATGTCTTCCTCACATGGAGAATTCAAGACTCTGAGTGAGGCTTGAACCCGCATCGGTGATGGACAACTGGTTTGAAGTCATCGATCTAAACCACTCGGCCACGGAGACCCATTCCGGGTAGGTCGGACCTTTAAACCAACATGTAGATAACATAGCATTTTGGTAATAAAGAAAGCACATAATTAACCGAAGTCATTCAGATTAATATAATTCAAAGAGCTATAAAATATGTATTTTATACCTTTTTGTTCAATGTTCACTTTCAGCTGTTACTTAATTATAAATTATTAAGTGAAAAATATTTTCATATCCGTTGACTTTTGTTTCGAAGTAATTCTGCAGATGTTCTATGTATACTACGGTGGCATAGCGAGGACATAGGAAATATTTTATTTTTTCTGTGCGCACGTGTTAGCTACCACGTGCGCATGTGGTAATTCACACGTGCGCGGGTGATAACTATCACGTGCGCAAGTGACAGCTATCACGTTCGCACGTTATAATACCATGTGCGCATGTGATAACTAACACGTGCGCACGTGTTAGCTGATAAATGAAAAAGCGTGAAAGATCTGCAATTTTTCTCTATGGATGTCTTTCATAAGGAAGTGTTATTTATAGTTAGCTGTAATTTACGAAGTAAGTGTTTCTTGTTTCTGAAAAAAGGCTGATATCTCGATTAGTTTCGTTGGTAATTTTTCACGTTCGCACGTTTCAGCTAACAACTGCGAACGTGATAGCTATCACATGCGAACGTGTTAGCTAAGATAGTTATTACGTGCGCACGTGCTAATCAACACATTCGCACGTAGTATCTAACATGTGCGAATGTGGTGCTAACACGTGCGCACGTGATAAATAAAATGTTTCCTATGTCCCCTCTATTCCACCGTAGTATACACTGCTAAGACTATTTTATTTCTCGTGGATGTAGTGTCCTTTAGTATTGACTAGCACATGTGAATATTTCATATATTTCCGTAAATTCATTTTCAATGTCCAAACATAAATAGCGATACAAATATTACATATATAATTCTTAGTTGATATTATACTGTCGCATGTGCAGGTAGCTGAGCGGCAAAGCGTTTAGCTGCCAATATCAGGGTAGTGGGTTCGAATTTTGGCCATACCTTTTCCCCTAAATTTTATTTGCAAACTTTCCACTTATTTGTCAAACGCACCATGATATTTATGGTCCATTTATTAAAAGTTATCATATTCACCCGTTGTAAAAAAGTCGATTATTTAAAATATTCTAGACAAAAAGACACATTATCTGTCACAAACGTACTAGAAAATAAATACTTTAAGAGAAAATAATTAAAATTCATAAATATAAAACAGGTAGCGATAACATCACAATACTTTAGTTTAAAGAAATGATAACCGTGGTAACGTGGATGGCGTGACACTGATTAAAAGTAAAAAATATAAATATTGCTTAAAATTAACGAAAACGCTCGAAAAATATTGGCAAAGATTAATGAGTGTCTTTCATTAAATCAAATGATATAAGCATTTACACTGATTTACCCATCTCCACGAAAATAAACTGTACATATAATTTCTGCCGAACAGTTTTACTGCAATTAATTGATAATAATTGTATGCATATTAACTAAATCAGATAGATAGCCCGTGTACCCTAAGCCTGGTAATCCAGTCTGACAATTTCTAACATTTTTCTACCTGCAAATTGACAATATCAGAAACTCGATGAATGCCAATTAACACAAATTAGCGCAAATTAAGTGAATTCTGGTATGCCTGGTATGTGGCCTATGGAGGTGATAAGGTCTGCGTATTGGCGATAAGGGCCAATACACAAGTCAGGACCATTGGTAGACTTGCTTCTGTTTATCATAATAAGCTACTGTATAAATACTGTGCAGTAAATAAATTGCAGGTGATATTTCTCACCTTTATAGCAAATCAGTTCTCATTTTTATAACGAGTTAAGAAAGCTTGATTGAATTAGGGCTAAATAAACAAAGTGATAAGATACAACAGTGTTTTATCATATTTTTAATAAAGTAAGTTTTTTAACAATTACATCTCATTATTGCTGTTTTTTATTATCAAAAATATAAAAAATGCATTCAGGCACATAGCCATTAGAAGTAATAAATTATTGTGTATTTTGAACAATGATATATCTTTATTGCTGGATTTTATTATACATAAAAGAAAGTTAACATTATTTAGACAACACATGAGGAATTAAGCATTTTTAATATATAACATCCTTCTGTCTATATACCTTCTTTATCTATTAAAAATGCAACTGAACGCTTCTTTAATTTCTAATAAAATCCAGCAATTATCTTTTTTTTTCGTTTTTATTTTGTTACTTTTGATAAAAAGATCATAATCATTGAATAAACAAACTTGTAATTTCTCTTATTAAGTTTTGAATAATTATTTTATAGTGAGAAATGCTTTGCTATAAGAGTTATAATTTAATTGGCCAGGACATTACTCAACATGACTGAGCAATCAAAATTAGTATCTTATCAATTAAAATAATTTTGTGTACATGCTGAAAAAAGACTAAAAAACAACAGCATTTCAATTAATAAAATGCAAAACACCTGAAGTAACCAATTTACCTGTAGGCAATAAAATTTATGATTCTCTGACAATAATTAGGCTACATGTCAAGTCTACAGGGGTTTTATGGACCCTTATCAGACTGGACCAGACAGGATCTTGTATATTGGGGATTAAAAAGTCTGGTATTTGGGGTGGGGGGGGTCACTTATATAGGAGATTTTCTTTGCCTTTAATGCATAGATATTAGGTATGATTTCTTCCGTCCAATCAGTGGAGAACACGCTTCGCGCGTTCATGTCCCGAGGCGATAACATCTGGCTCAAGTGACCGCACGCGATAATCTGTATATTGCATATTTCAGAGGGAAAGGAAGTCACGAGTAAGTACTTATTTGATTTAATATGTTTTAATTTTTAATAAACTGATTTTTTTTTGTGACAAACCAGACCATGAATTATATTTCAATTAATCGGAAACACGGGTTGCTTTTTATTGCTTTAACAAATTCAGAAGCGTCAAACAGGTCAGTTTAATTTTGTAATCTTAATATAAAAAAGAAATTCAGAATAGCCGTTAAATACTTCATTCATTCCTTCATTCATTCATTCATTTTTTTCACAACTCATCATTTAACTATTATTTCATTCATTCTTTCATCCAATAGTCTACAAGGATGTCAGTCACCAAAAGTTCATGTTGCAAGTGTTTGAAATAAAAAAATATCGTGCAAAAATCATTTGATGAATACCATTGGGGTTAAACGAGATTAAAGTTGCAAGGACAAAAACAACTCCTGATAGAAGTATTATTTCGTAGAAGCTAGGTAGCCGAGGCTAGCTTCTTTAAGAATGAATAAGGCGGCACTCACATTCATTCATTCGATCAAAACTGGAATCTCGGAAAAACATTAATGAAGTTAATAATTACAATCTTTTATATTTAGAAAATGAGTACCGGTAATCTGACAAAATAACGCTTTTTTCTAGATGGCACTTTTGAAAAAAATTACAACATCTCTTGCCTCTGTCTAGAGAGAAAATGTTTTTCTGCGAAAATATCAGTGTCAGTATGAAGAAATTAATACTATTACAGATTATTTGATCTCTACAGACTTTGTAAGTCTATGTAAGCGGTTGTGATGCGTATTATTTTTTCAAAGTATTAGGCATGTTTAGTCTATGCCGATGACGAGTTGTATATCAGATTAAGGACGTATTTACCTGTTTACCTGTGTAAGGGGACATCTCAAAATATTCAAGTGATATAACTTGGTGTAAGAGTAGCATTAATGGAACGATTTTATTCATTTATTTCATACCAATCTAGTGGTTTCATTTAGTCTTGATATGTCATCGCTTAGTTTTGAAACGTTTCAGAGGGAAGTTGCACACGAATATGAATTTCACGAGCATTTTAATAATATCAGATATCAACAGGCGGTCGTTCTGAATTCAAATTTTTGTAACCATGTTTTCAACAAAGATAAATGTAAGAAAATCAAACATTAATGTAAAATAATGGAGAAACGTAGAATAAATAGATAAACTATAGAATTTCAGGCGTATTGAAAAGGCTGCATTACACGAAAGGGCATTAATGCCAGCTACGTGTTATTTAATAAAGTATGTAACTTTTAATTAATTTCGAGTTGCGTACATTTCTTACACTGTATTTTAAAGAGTTTGATATACTCGAAAATTTCGTCTTACTTCTTCGGTATTTCGAATGAAATAACTCGAAAATTATCGGATTTTCTAATATCTAATACAAAAAAAATCGACTTAGTATCTCGAGATTTCATCCAAATAATTCTATAACAAAACTGGAATGCGATAACAGGCATTGCTACTTCCATCTCCATATTTCACACTGTCAGCGCATAATGTCACTTAGCCGTATGGTGACCGCCAGATACTTTGGTCGTAGTTTGTATTTGATAGCCATATGGCTGATCGACCTTCAGTTTGTATTTTTTTTTTGAAAGTCAATTGACAGGTCGATCGACGAACATTCGCAAGTCATATAGCTCAAAGTCGTGCTAAATATTTCGTATATTGCACCGACCATATATAATTTCCGTATTCGAACATAAGGAATGGAGTCACTGTATCACTGTGTATCACTGTATTTTCTGCTACCATTCTTTTTGTTTTGTGTTTACTCTGTCGCAGCGACATATAAACATCGCCCCACAGAACATCGTTATGGCGCCCACTCAATTGTCGCCTCTCCAAACCTCTCATCCCGCCAAATGTGCCCCGCTGAATGTTTCCCCACCAAAGGTGGCCCTGCTTAAGGTGAAGAAGGTGTAATTCAGCGACGTCTGGTGTGCAGAAAATTATTATTTTTTATATTTTCTTTGGCTGACATGGGTGGTTTTAAGTCCTACTTTCGTGTTTATCGCTTTTCCGTAATCGGGGATCATGTGATTTTAAAATTCATTCAAATGAATATCCCGTTTAAAGACGCACCACTTGCACAAAATATTTTTTGTATTTCCTTGATGGTAGTTATACTTGATTTGCATGAAAAATATGACATATACAAGATTTTTAGTTTCAAATTGACAGTGTCATATATGAGGTCTAAGTTTTTAATACTATGCTGAAAAAAGATTGACTGAATACATTTGCGTATGAAGTTTTGAAAACATTTATTTCGGAAGGGCCTAAATTGTCCCCCCGAAAACTTGTAGTGTAGCTGTTTATTACCTGTATTATAAGAATGATTTTCATGAAGTTTTTGTGAGTTAAAAAAATGTTGAATTCCCTATGTTTGTAAACATTATCGTTGGTGTTTGCATCTGTTCATAAATTATAGCCTCGTTTCGGAGAATTCTTCCTGGAAGAAATCAAAGCACTGAGAGGACTGATGTGGGCAGCGGTTGACAGCTTTTGGTAATGGGCATGAACAGTTAGCTTAAGTTTGGTGATTCTATAACCTAAGTTTTGATTAATAAGCCTTTTCAACCTTTTTTTACCAAATAAAGGGGTAAAACTCTGCTTTTACTCTGTCAATGGGGATAAAATAATATATGTCATCTGCTGGTCATGACAAATCTCCCGATCTCATGATCCTAGGCCCAAGCGTTTTCCAGTTATTATCCGGAAACCGATTGGTCTACAGACCGGCCAACATCGATCATCAAACAATAATATTTACAGTATACCCCTCCTCCTTAATTTACAAATTAGAAGATGCCCATGTCTCCCTCAATGCATAGTCGTAATAGGGAAGAAGTCAATAGAGGATAGGAGCGAAAGACAAAGAGACACTAATGGTTGGCTGCAATAGAGATCATCTACTTGGCATGTCCAATCACCCTATGAAGTTTCAAAATTCTGCGTCAAGTGGTTCTCAAGTAAACAGTTTTCCATGTTCAGGCCCCTGTGACCTTGATCTTTGATCGAGTGTGCCCAAAATCTAAAGGGGTCCTCTACTCTGCATGTTCAATCATCCTATGAAGTTTCAACATTCTGGGTCAAGTGATTCTCAAGTTATTGATCCAGAAAGAGTTTTTCCGTCTTCAGGTCTCTGTGACCTTTCCGTTAAGTCAAGTGACCCCAGAAACATTAAGGGTCATCTACTCTGTAATTCCTATCATCGTGATTGAAGGCTCTGGGTCAAATGATTCTAAAGTTATTGGTTGGAAACTGTTTTCAAAGTTCTGTTTCCTGTGACATTAACTTTTGATCAAGTGATTCAAAAATCAATAGGGGTCATCTACTCTACATGTCCAATCATCCTATGAAGTTTCAACATTCTGGGTCAAGTGGATCTCAAGTTATTGATCAGAAACGGGTTTCCATGTTCAGGCCCCTGTGACCTTGACAGGTGATTTTAAAAAAAAAATCAAATGAGATCTCATCTTGGTAAAAGCAGGCTATGAATATATTATACATAGATTACCATAAAAGAATATTTACAATGAAATTAAATGTTTCATTCAATTTTAAAACAACCAAAACAACTACTACTGTCTCCAATATCAGCACATAATGATCTTCAGGTTGCATTCAGTCATTTTTTAGCTGTAGACCGCCTCGGTAGCCTAGTGGTAGTCTAAGAGCGTCCGCTTCGAGTGCGGGAGGTCGTGGGTTCGATCCTCGGCCGCGTCATACCAAAGACATAAAAATGGTACTAGTAGCTTCCTCGCTTGGCGTTCAGCATTAAGAGGATAGTGCTAGGACTGATCAGCCCGGTGTCAGTATAATGTGACTGGTGAGGTATCATGCCACGTGTCTACGGCGTGATATTCAAGTGAGGCAGCACTATAAAGTTGGGCATTGTGCTCACTGCTACAAGTAGACACCGTCGTTTATATGACTGAAAAATTGTTGAAAAAGACGTTAAACCCGAACACACACACACTAGATTAATGTAATATGCCTCATAATCATGACAACATGCATGTTTTAGTGTTGTTATATTTTCTGGTCCTTTGGGATCATGGAGTCCATTCAACATATGTGTAATATAGTTCCGCTTAAGCGGGTGCTAGGGGGCGTAAGAGGTGTTGCACATTTCATTACCTCTCATGAACAGACTCAATCAAACCGAGTCTGCTATTATTCTTCTTGGTTGCATTCTATGCTTCCAAAGGATCTTTTTACGAATTTTATTGTTAAAAATGCAAATATTGAACATTGAATTTTTTCAAACTTAGTTTGAATTGTCTCAGATGATTTCATTGCAGTCTTCCGAATCCCGCTATTGTATAATTATCCGAGAAGAAATCGTACGCCAGTACGTGAATATTTTGGGACGAAAACACCGCGAATCTACCGGCGATTAAAAGGCGAGCTTGTTAAAAATAATGTTTTTTTTCGAATTAATTATACCCTTTAATGATATGGCAATCATAAACACCAGCTAGAATGTAACATTAAATCAAACTGAAGTGCATATTTTCGTATTTTCGGGAAACAGGTATGAATTTTTCGCCCCCTCCGTTACGGCTGCAATTATTTTCCTAAGTCGTGCAAATAAATATTATTTACGTAAATATTATAAAAGGATCGTATCTTTCTCTATGTTGATTGCATGCAATATATCTTTCCATAAACCCATTTCTATGCTACAAACTTCGACGGATACACGAGTGCAATTTTATCATTCAGTATCATATCAAAATAGAACGCACGCCGTGAAAGGTAGATGTTTTCTGATCATGTCATGTGACCAAAACAAGCTCTTTGGTGTTGTTATAAAAATAAAATTTCGATAACTTTTCTAGCAGGAACTGAGTTTTAATTTAAAATGTTTACAAAAGACGCAACTTGGTTTTAGTACCGATTATAGATCTACGCGGACGGTACTATTTTTGTAGGTTATTTATAGTTTATTTTGGTCACGTGTTGAAGAATTGTTTTGGTTATGTGATCAAAGCAAGCATGCTCATTTTCATACGCTTTGTTTTTGTTATAAAATATAGATTACGACAAATATGTACTTAAGCATTGCCTTTTTTGCTAAAGTTGAATCTCAGAAGCTTTCTGAAAATAAAACAGACTTGAATTACGTAAAATTTATGGAGGACATGGAACTACTCGTTCTTCGGTTTCGGATAAGCGTAGCCTATCGTTAGTAAATTTGTGGTATGGTAAATTTGTGGTCACGCTTCGCTGCCCACAAAAACGAAGATGCGCGACGGGCTCGCAAGCAGTCGGAAAACATACTTAAATGTCTTTTCTATATGATAATGGGTACAGGCTTGAGAATTATGAAAGGCATGTCAAAATTCTTATATTTTGAAGACTGCTGATGTGTATAAATTTTATTTATCAATCAGACATTTTATATCATTGCTGTATAACATACAGCCATAGCAGTTATCAAACGCATTGTCATAATAAAAATGAAAAATTATGAAAGACTTTAAAATTTGAGGTTTGTGTTTTGTTTCGTATTGTAGGTAGAAATGATTTACCGACAATTTAACTGTTATTGTTTCCAAACTTCCTAACGGTATCAACTTGCTCAGCATTTATTACTGACAACATCACTGTAGCAGGTTTGTTTAGATGCAGTAGTTCCAAAAGATAAATTATAGCAAAAGCAAGTAAATTGGCGGTCGCTCAGTCCCGAATATGTTACAACTTTGCATGCTGCATATTATTCCTACATGGTTTCATGTCTCTATCATTTTTTAAAATAAATGTAACAAAAATCTTGAAGCACTTAATGAGATACATGCGACACAATTTTATGTATATTTTCGACTACGTCAAGGGCCATAACACCGGTCTGACTATGTGAGATCAAATTAAAACATTATATACTCAAATGGTAATACTGATAACAATCCTGTGAGGTTTGACTACTCTGGGTCAATACTTTCTTAGATATGTCAGACACTATTTCGGACTGACGGACGGACGGGCGGGGGAACACTAATTGCCCCGACCAAACATATCTTGGATAGGACACATGAAAAGATATATTTCAAATTGTTACATTCTCTATGCAAAGAAATTTACCACCATTTGCACCGTATATTATACTTAAAAACACATCTTGAAATATGTCCTAACATTTCATGCGAAAAATAATGTACGGCTTTCTTTTCACCACGGAATACAATGAAAAATCAGATTACTTCCGACCGAATATTTGTATATGTACGTGTATATACACGGGCTTAATTGTGTTTTGTCTCGCAATTGTACAATCTAAGTAGGTTACTTGAAAATTACCACATATGTTTACGTGATAAAGACAACTATGAAATATAATGATTTGGAAATACAAGAATGAAAGTATGTTTTAGAAAATATTAGATTTTTAAAACGGAATGGCTAAATATCTATTTGCAAACAGCATACACAGTTTTAGTAATAAGACGTTTGCGTAACGTCAGAAAAAAACGGGGAAATGCGCGACGTTAAACGCCGCCCATAGCGCCATTTGAGACTTTATCACTTTTTGCGACTTCATAGCTCGAGAACGAAGTCGGTAGTCAAGGACTTTTCTTTCGTTATTTTGCTGAGAAATGCCTTTAAAATAATTGTTTAAATTTTAAAAAAATTCTATGGACCAGTAAATGTATGCTACCAATTTATACAAGAAACGTCATTTCCGTAGAGGTCAGATTTTGGAACAACACATGCTAAGATTTATGGTTACAACTTAATTAATCGGAAAGAGTCAGCCTCAAACTTATCACTTAACAAACTCGCGTGCAGTCAGTGTCCCTGTGGGCTAACATTTATCTGGTAGACGTGTATTTCATTGATTTATCAAATGATTTTCTTATGATTTTTTATGTTTGAAAAATGCACGAGAAAATGGGCGTAGGGTAAAATTTATGATAATACTGTGAAAACGAAGCCGGTGACCCCTGAGTTTTATTTGCTCATTTTACAGTAAAATAAATTTTTTAAGATAATATTAGTTTTTTTTTAAAATTCTATGGACCAGTTTTTGCACACTACTTAGTCATTCCGCACGAAAATAATAATCTCATAGAAAGATTTTGGCATGATTTTTGCATAAAATAAGCATTCCTTCAGCGAATAGCGGAAGTATGTATTTGAAAATTACATCACCGTGTAGGTTTCGACACGCATATTATATAAAATGGAACAAAAATACTTTTTAAATAAAATGAATGCCCAGAGACTAAATTAACCGCCAGGAAAACGGCAACGTCACAACTATTTCCGACTAGGCTTAAAGGTGAATTTTCGACGTCAGTGCATTTGATATTTTCAATAATTGTACATCGGGTGAAGATCAACTTTTGCTGTTATCTACGCATGTTATCTAGGATGTAAATTGTTTTGAAAATCCCGCTCATTACACCTTCTTCACCTTAACGTCGTTTTAGCCCTAGTCGACTGTCACCTCGCCGAATGTCTCACTGCCGAATGCCGCCTTAGTAAACGTCGTACTGACTGACTTCGCATCCATGACTATCCGTCGAAAGACATTTGGTCAAAAGACATTTGACAGAAAGGACAATTAGTCGAGTGTACAATTGGTCTCATAGGACATTATGTCAAGTGTATATTCAACCGATTTTTTGTTGAATTCGGTCGAATTTAACTCACCCACTTTGCCGATTGTAAGAAAAGGTATATTCAGTATTCACTGATATTTCTATATTTATCGCTCTTTTAATATTATAATAATGAAAACATAATCATATACATGTATAATATAAATCATGAAAAGAGATTGTTCAGTTAGTCTATAACTATAGTTGTCGGTAGACCGGATTATGATTTCTCGTTTGTGAACATAATTCGTCTAATATTCTTTCAAATCAAAAGGACCAAAACAACACTTTAGGGACAACAACAAGCAACACCTTTAGGCGTTTACTGATCGTTTAATTCGAGTAAGGCCTATCAGTGATTTATTTTCGACCAAGTGTCGTGACCTGTCAATTTTATCGACGAATTGTCGCATTCTGCATAATGCCCATTAGGCATAATGTCTTTTCGTCCATTTGTCTGTTCGACCAAAATAGTTTCGACGAAATGTCGTGCACCCGTGACTTCAGGGCCTGTGTTCAGCATAGCACTATAGACGTATCAATGAGGAAGTAAAACAGATTTTCTCTACGAGTGTTAAAGTTACTGTTCGGATAATGCTTTCCGTAATCTTTGCCAAACCCACTCACTCAAGTGAAGCATTATTTTCATTGACCTTTCGGAGAAAGATCTAGCGCTCGCACAGCAATTCATCTCGCTGAGGTAAGCTTGAGATGCTCTTCCAATGTAAGTCAAATTTATAATTCGGATGAAAATAAGACGATCGGACAGACGAACGCGTGCACGCACGCGTATTACACTCTATCTTTATTCCAGAAAAATTCGTGTAATTTAAGATCGTAGGTTGGGAAAGTTTGGGGAGGGGAACAGTGGTGTGATTGTGCAATATTCTCTTATAACACTTCATAAAGGGCATGCAGATATTCTATCAAAATAAAAATCTCACAATTTATTATCTCCAGTTCAAAATATATTTTTATGTCACTCTAGAAGGCGGAAACGGCGTTTGACTGGTTGCCATTTGGCGGGGCGCCATACCGGCGTTTGCCGGGAAAGACACTTGTAGGGGCGACATTCAGAGGTGGCGACGTTTGGCAGGACGCCATATCGACGTTTGGCGGGGCGAAGTTTTGCGGGGCGGCGTTCGGCGGGCCCCCATGACGACTTTCGGCAGGGCGACATTATGCGTGACGACGTTCGGCAGGACCTGTGTCGTTGTATCGCTGCGACAGATCAAAATAACGAAATATCACAAATCAGCCACAATATTTCAATTTACGTCATTTTTTCGATTAATAAATATATAAATCCCAAAAGGTCGATAATAATACCAACAACTGAAGTCATTTTAACATACATTTGTTCTAATATGATATATTATATATATAAACGCAAACAATATATATGTACAAAAGTATTGAAAAGCACCAAACTTAAACCATGGGTTGAGGCACCCTACAAACAATGAATATACGTGAGTCTCATAATTTTCAGGCAAGAACTATTAAAAGAAGTAAATAATGCTATATTTTCAATTAGATATAGTAACAAATCTATCTGATTTATTTTCGAAAAGGATGGTTAATGATCATTGGATATAAATTACCGCAAGCTACAGCCCTGTAATCTTTACTTACTAATACTTTAAATGCATTTGAGAAAACCCCCAATATCTAATCGGCATACGACATGAATGTCAGCATCGGGATAGGCTAAAAATGCCTATTATATCAAAACAAGGTTGGTAATAATACAAATTCATATTATGTAGAATTTGATTATTAATCTGAAAGTTTTAAGAATTTTATAGTGACCTAAAAATACATACATACTACAGATCTTTTGCATTACCAACTTTTAGTAACACATTTAAAACCGATAAAGCGGGAGAGCTTTACCTAAGAACAAATAATCCAATTTGTCGATTTCCGTACTAAGTGTTGTTGTGGTAGTAACACGGGTTGGGGGTGGGGTGAATAGATAACTAATAGCTTTGGTCATTATAATTTTTTATCTTATGCATTAACAGGCGAACGGTTTACTAAACGATATACTTGAATGAAGTTTAAATTAATATTAAAGTGAAATGCGGAACAAGTCGAATATGTATATAATACTTTATTTATTGTCAAATAAAAGTAATATTTAGTAATATGAATATAGTATCTAACATATTTAAAAAGCGTTACATATTATACATCTAAAACAAACATTTACTTTCAGGACCATACATGTACAAACAATAAGTAATTGCTCAGCTTAGTCTGTTATTTTAAATCGATTTTCAACGGACCATTATGACATTTTCACAAACTAAAGTTGACGATATTTCCGATTGACTGGTATTTTTTCAGTTCTCTGTTTTACTCCATTTTGCAGCTGTAAAATCTTCAAATATGACCACAAACGTCTTTTTTTCAGCAGGGCGCAAAATGATGTACTTAACAGGTTTTCTAAGTAGCGTTTCTATATACAACAAAAATACGGCAAAAATTGGTTGTGTTAAAATTATCTCTCCGATGATATATAATTTGTCAAGTTTAATTAGACGTCATATTGGAGGCAAACGATTTTGAACGCAAAACACTGACGTCGAGTTTCATCCAAAATTTTGCGTAAAGACGCCCGTATTTATTGAAACTGCCCGATTGTTTTTTAACAATTTTGAAAAAGCGTACATGATTTCATTCACTATCGATTCCAAAAATAAAAATAGGAGAAAAATGGAGGTGTTTGTGGGGGGGGGGGGGGGGGTCACCATTTAAGAATTCGATCTATTTACCACTGCGCTTCCCCTACCCCAGTAAAAATAATGATACCTTAAGGATGTACGAGCGTTTTTTTCAGGATATCCGCCATTTTGAAAAATGTTTCTCCGAATATTGCTTTCTAACAAAAGTTTTGCCAAAAATTAATGATAGATAATTAAAATATGGCTAATAATATACCATTTAACCAAATAGATTCTACTTTTTGCGAAAAAAAAATTTTCACCCTTATTTTTGGCTGGTATTTGCCTAAAATTGACGTAAGATTTACAATGGGGTAGGGGTAGGTAATGTCAAATATCTATTAAAGTAGATCAGGTTTGGTTTTGAAATTTTCCTGACTGATACATATAATGATAAGCTATAATTGAAATGAAAGTTTTCAAGATAGCACATTATATTATCTAGAAAACATATATTAAAACAAAAAGAACAAAAAATATCAAAATTCACCAATTTTTAACAGTTTTTTCTTAATAAATCTCTTAGATGCACGGTGACCCCAACTTTTTTTCTTTCCATTTTGAAGCATTTTTGTGGGTCATTAAAGCTGCAAAATATTTTGAAAATCTTAACATCAGAATTTTTTTTGTAGATCGAAAGACGTTTTTTCCATTGACAATAAAGTGGGTGGGGTAATTATGTCAATATGTAAAAATGAAAGAGAATTGTTAGTGACATTTATGCTTATATAATACTGGCATCACCTTGTATTCATATTAACCTGTAACACCTGAAATCCCTATAACATTAAATGGGATATTATATGTTTTATAAAGTACCACCAGTTTTCTAATTTTACAAAATTTCAGAAATGCTTAAGCAGTGGGTGAAGAAAATGCTCTATAAAATTAAAACGAGTTCGGTGACCTATGTTTTTCTTCTCTTGTTTGTCTTGGAAACAAATGTTCTTCAAGCTCACAGAGTATGAAAAAAATCTTACCGTTAGAAAAAATTCGCTCCTACATCCTTAAGTGTATATTACAATGCAAAAAGCATAAAACCATAAAAAGTACCTATCACTTGTAGTAAGTGGGTTAACATATTTTTATGACCCAGCTTGAAACAACACTGACCGGATATTTCTTATCCCCAGGCAATATTGTAATACACAATGAAATTTAAAGGGTGATTAAACATTTGACACAATTAAATTATTTTATTTTTAATGTAACTATATGCAATCTTGGGGCTAAAATAAATTAAAGAAATAACGCAATTTTTAAACGAATACTTAAAAAAGGCACTGGCCTCCAGATCATCCGACAAGAACAAAACATATATAATTGAGCCGTGCCATGAGAAAACCAACATAGTGTTGGTTTTCGACCAGCATGGATCGAGACCAACCTGCGCACCCACGCAGTCTGCTCAGGATCCATGCTGTTCGCTAACAGTTTCTCTAATTCCAATAGGCTTTGAAAGCGAACAGCATGGATCCTGACCAGACTGCATGGATGCGCAGGCTGGTCTCGATCCATGCTGGTCGCAAACCCACTATGTTGGTTTTCTCATGGCACGGCATTATATTTTTTTAGATATATGGAAATAAATGGTGTATATGCTACGTATACTGATAGACTATAATGTTGCGGAAACACATGAGAATTAGATGTTTTAACTAATTTTTACGATAAAATTTGTATATTTAACGCGCATTAAACACTAAACCCTCAATTGCGTTATTGGTAACGACAGCGGAAAACTATTTATTGCCACTGTGGTCAGGGTTCGATTCCCGGCGCGACCATCTTTTTTCTATACCTGATAATTCTGCTTCTTAATCGAACCTCCTTTCAATATTTTGCCCAGTAGTTTAGAAAGTAAGGGTGCGGGCGTCATTTGACCTCATTTAACCTTTAATCCTTGGTCTGGATTGACCAATGCCGGACAATTCAAAAAAACACTTTTGCTTTTTATTGAACGTAAATGGACTAAAGCGTCCCCAGAAGTTTTTAGATTAAAATAAAGTACTGAAAAATATATATTTAACTTTAAATAATATATATTTAACTTTAAAAAAATATCTTAAAACCAATATTAACTTTACACACTATCATTAATTCTCTCTAGTCAGATATCAATAACCGTCCACGTCATTTTTGCCAGCGCGGCAATTCTCCCCGGCGAGAATTATTCTCTCTAGTGAGAAATCAATAACCGCCCACGTCATTTTTGCCAACGTGGAACTTAACTGTCATTTTTGCCAACGTGGCAATTCTCACCGCGAGAATTATTCTCACTGGTGAGAATTAATGTTCCTGATTTTAGTTACTATATAAGTTAAGCCGTGTTGAGTTTTGTCCCTTTGATCAAAAAAAAGAAGTTTTTCCGAATTAATCATGCGCAGGATTGTTTTACAATTTCTGCAGGATATCAATGTTAGTTAATGAAACATGAAATAGGAAGTGATTGTTTGTTCATTATGTTTTATATTGTTAACTTTTAGTATTTTATACAATACATCATAAATGTTTATACCATCTTGTAACATTTTAATGAAAAATAAACAATAATATCCATAGAGTGTACTTGTTTTGTCTTGATATTGTATGTTGTTATACTTGACTCCAGGTATATATTTAATTACTTCTTTTGGTGGAGGAAGTCCAAATGGATCAAAGTACAAAGTACTTTTCCGAAAACCTCTAGTTTGATCAGAGTACATGTTATTTATATAACAAACCCAATGTGTTCCAGAGCCAACAGAGTCATCTAAATTTATAATTCCACATTCATTATTCAACGCCTTGGTCCACTTTGCTTTTGGTAAAGCTGGTAAATTATTTCTACTAAATACACCCCTAAAGTTTGTTATACCGAGTTGTTTTACCCATTGTTCAATTTCAAAGTTAGAAATAGGTTTGTTTATAAATTTTATTTTTTTTTACTATAGGAATCCGTCTGTAAGGTCTTTTTTGAGAGTCAATTTGTATTCCTTTACCACTTAATAAAGATGTAATCAAAGTTATCCCTAGACAAGCGGCCAGCATACCCAGGAACCCACCGTCTTGTTTTTGTTTTTGTGTTAATTTAATCACTCCAGATCCCACTAGTTGTTTTCTTTGATTAGGTGTAATATATGGCGATATCGCGTTTCTCTTATTATTAGCTATTGAAATCATACCATTTCCAAGTAACTTACTGACACCAGTACTGGCAAGTCCTGACAAAGCACCGATGCCTAGAGGAGCTCATATTTTTGGAGTATTTTTGCTGCCATTGGAAGAATTGTTTTTCCTATTAAACCAGCCAAAGCTCCTAAAAATCCACCATTTTGACCTTTACTGGACATTTGTTTTTTTGAAATTGTAAATTCTAATCCCTTATTATTTCTAATAGACTTTTCAATTTGATTAATTTGTGTTTTTGTTAAAAGTAAAGGGAAGTTTCCACGTAATTGTTCATGTTTTAATCTAAAAGTATGTGGAATTTTATTATTATAAGCTTGTGCTAAATTTTTCTTTTGTCCATCTGTTAGGTTCACTTTATATTCAATATAATTTGATGTGTGGTTGTTTACAACCCCAGTGTTTTTAACATTCATTATATATTAAATTTATATTTTATTTACACAATAACAAGTTCATTTCCAATAGTATTTATTTTAACTGTTTCTTCATATAATACAATTGCATAAATACGATATCTTGCAGTGGGAAGTGTATTTAAACGCAAGTGTAATGTGATATGCTTAGGATCTTCTGTCATTCCTTCCTTTTTGAATTCTAAGTTAAAATGAACAAATCCAAACAAACTTTGAAAATTAAATCTATTTAAGAGACTTCCAGTGGTTTTGTTATTTTGTTTATAATAATAATTAAGAATATCATCATAAATTCTTGATATACTTGTGTATTCCGTTTCAGGATTAAAAACACCATTACCAACTTCAAGACGGCAAGATTCCAACCTACAATCATTATCTACTGCATTAGCTTTAAATGTATCTAATAAATGTGGATTATGTTCTTGTGAATTACTTTTATCAGGTCGTTGTAAATAAACAAACACATGTTCGGGTTTTGTTACACCAGCTGTTATTCTAAAAATTGTATTAACCTGTTGCGTATCAGTTGACTGTGAAATCATTTCACGAAGGTATTTCCAACTTGTTGCTTTCATATATCTTTCAGAAATTACATTAATTCCATATGGATTAAAAATCAAACGTGGAACCCACAATATTAAACTAGTTACAATTACCCTAGTACCCGGATCAGCAGCATTAGCTCTAAAAATTAATTCATCATCATTTGTTAATTGAAGTGTTATTTGTATTTGACTTGGAGGTAACATGTTTTGTTCCAAACCCTGAAAAAATGAATAATTATTTAATGGAATTTTAGCATTTACCTCAGCACCACCCTGGATTAATCCTTTTCTAAAAGCAAAGCCTTTATTATCAGCAATAACAGTAGTATCAGTAGTATCTAAATAAATAAATTCATCTGTTCCAGTTGTTTCTGCATAATCCTTAGATAGTTCAACTAAATCCTTTACATTTATTACCTTGTATAAATTATTACAATCATAAACAATTTTTCCATTTTGTTTTGCTATAAGTTGATCAATTAATGAAGCTGCATTATTAACTAAAGCAATTAGATCTCCATCAGCATAATTATTACCATTAGCAAGCTTATTTACTTTAAAACTTACTTCAAAATAACCATTATACCAATCAAAATATGAACTTCTATCATTAATTGTAAAGTGATACCCACTTTTTTGTTGTTTAACATTATTTCTCAAGACAGATATTAAAGCTGTATCTAATTGAATAGGAGTTATTTCGTATCTTTCACAATATTGTTTTGTTCTAAACATGTATGTATTATATATTATTTTATTTTTTATAAATTAATCTGTTAATACGTTTACGCGTCCCAGAACCTGACAATAATCTATTTAATCTTATATTAATATCCTCCTCCTCCTCATTATTTGAATTTGTTTTTTTGTAATTCCTTAGCAATTAAATTACCAACTGCCGGAGAAGTTTTTTTTTAAATTTTTCAACAATTTTATTAGCAGCTATATTTCCGACTTCCGTTCCAATCTTTTTTGTTCCACTTTCTAACGCAGCTTTTCCTGCAGTTTCCAGAGCTTTTTTTCCAACAGATGCAACTCCACTTGAAAACAATTTTGTTAAAGTGTCAAAAATACCTGTAACAGAGGTGGAATCTTCAGAGACTTCCACCCTAGTTTGAGTATCAACATAAATAAATATTCCTTTATTTTTGTCATAAACTTTCTTGTACATTATATAAAACTAAAATTTATAATTTCATATTTCGTTTAATATTAGTGTAAAACTTGTTTCAACCCCATTAGAATTGATTATTCTACCAAATACATCTGTAATATATATTCTTATTGAATTTATAATATTTTTATTAATTTCAGAATATCAAACTCTGTTTGGTTCTTTTGTAAAAGGATAAGCTCTTGTTAAATCTGCAGTACTTAAAGCATAGATAATATCACTAAAATTACCATCAACAAGTGAGTTATCAATAAGATCACAATGAATGTAAATTGTATCCACAGAATTAGTTGTATTTGGTGTTGTAGTTCCCCATTCAGTATTTCTCAATGCTTTTTTCTCAAATCCAAGCAATGTATGAAAATTTGACATTCTTAAATCCAACATAAAATTATCATGAATTGAAATTAGTATTTTAAAACTACTTAAATCAAATTCCAAACTTATTGGAGCAATGTCTGATTTATCAAATTCATAATCACCATTGGTTATTAATGTTTCCCTTATATAATTATTACTATCAGTGTAACTGTAAGAACCATTTGTAAATATAATATCTTTCCAGTCCTTACCATTATTATAACGAATTCTTTTATTATCATATTCATCACTAATATTATGCCAAGAATAGGTCATAGTGTTAATACTATCCAAACCAACAACATAAGTTTTATTTTTATCTAAAATTACAGAACGACTAAATCTGATTGTAAAATCACTTGGAGTATTTTTATTATTATCTTTAACTGTTTCAGAACTTAATACTATTTTTTGTTCCATTTATATATTCAAGAAAAATATTTTTTATATAACATTTCATGTTGTTTTGGTAACAATTTATTCATTTTTCATTAATAATTCATCAATTATACTAATACCTTCATTTTTTAGTTCTTCATTATTATTTCCAGCATCAATTGAACCACAAATTAACTCCAAGTCATTAACCAATTCTTCTGGATTACATGGACAAACGTCATAACCTTGACCCCTAATTACTCTTTTAAATTTCATAGATCTTTTATTGATAGGTAATCCTGACTTTTCTGTTAATTCTTTAAATATTTTTCTAGAATGGATTGAATGTTTTTTATTATTATATCTTTTATTAATCAAATCAATCAAATCATTATCTACTTTAGTGTTTATTACTTCTTTTCCAGTTATTCTATCTTTAGCAATTAATTTATTTTGACCATAAAGTTTATTTAAGTTAATAATCAAATTTCCATATTGACCATTTGGTGAAACTTTATATGGGTTATGATATCTTATTCCTTTTCCCATATATTTTCCTTGTGTTAGAATATCACCGATTGCTTTTCTATATTTTTTATAATTATCTGACTTAGCTATAATTGCTTCCCTTTGCTTTAGCTCGAGATTTGTGGGGTTTTTCATTCTACTTATTGCACCAGATTCATTACCCAATTTTTTTATTTTCTTTGATACCTTTTCTATGATATTTTCTACTTCTTCCTTATTCATTTTTTCATTAGGATTTTCAGATTCGGTGTGATAAAATTAAAACACTTCTTGTGGTGTCCAATATTTTTTTGTATCTAAAAGATCTAAATCAATGTCTTTATTAAGATCAACTGTAAATTCTTTTGGTCTTGCTCCCAATTCTTCTGATTTTTCAGTTGTATCATCAGTTGTTTCAGTTATTCCCATCTTTTCTCTTCCATAATCTTCTCTTCCCTTAAGTTCATCTTCTCTTCTCTTAAGTTCATCTTGAGGAACCTCAGCAGGTTCATCTCCCCAATCTATCGGTGTATAAGAAGTCGATTTTAAAGCTTGTTGTTTTCTAGATTCTTCCTGCATTCCTTTAGTTAATTCAGTAATACCTTGTGTCAAATCTTCTGATAAACTTTTTGGAAGTAACGCTAATTGCTCCTTAATTCCAGGTAATGCTTTTAACTGACTTGATAATTTTTCTTTTTGACTTTCTATTCCTTCAGTAATTGGTTTGTAAATTTCATTATACATATCTTGACTAGTAGCTTTTCTTATTTTTTCTCTTCTTATTTCTTCTCTTTTAGTTTTTACTTTTTGTTCAACTAGGTTGTTTAGTTCTCTTATTTCTTTAAGTTTTGCTAACATTTATATAATAATGTAAGATAATGTAAAATAATGTAAGATAATGTAATATTATTATATAATGGAAATTCCAAATTATGAGATAAAAAGTGATAAATCTAATAACTTTAAACAACATTATCCTTTTATGCCAGATTCATGTTTTAGAATGTTAATATGTGGATCTTCTGGATCCGGAAAAACAAATACACTAATGCATATGCTACAAAAACCTTTTATATATTATGATAAATTATACCTATATGCTAAAAACCTAGAACAATCTAAATATCAGGATTTAGTTAATTTCTTAAATGGAATTGCAAAAAAAATTAAAGTAGATCCAAATGAAATACTCGAATGTTCGGCTGATCCAAACCAAATTGAACCCTGTGATGATCTTGAATAGAAAAACAAAAAGTAGTAATATTTGATGATTTTGTATGTGAAGATAAAAAGGTTCAGAATGAAATAACAAAGTACTTTATTCAAGGACGTCACAAAAACTGTTGTGTTATTTATTTAAGTCAGTCTTACTATAAAACACCAAACGATATTCGAATTAACTGTTCACATTATATTTTATTTGAAAGTCCAGGTAAAAGAGAAAATGATACGATTTGTAATGAACAAAATATTAACCCAAACTCTTTTGCTAATGCAACAAAACAAAATTATGATTTCTTATATGTTGACAAACCAAGGAAGATTTAAAAAAAAAACTTTACAGGAATTATATAATAATTATATAATGGGAGTTTTTAATGATGTAAAACAAATAAGTGAACCCGACAGTATAAGTAAAGTTAAATTTGATATTGATTTAAGTGATTATGCTACTAAAAACAATTCAAAAAACTTAAAAAAGAATCGGAATCGTATCTTCACAGAAATAAGGAACTTGATAACACAATGAACAGAGCATTAGATATGGGAGGTAATAACCTTATAACCTAGGAAATCCAGATAAACCCAACGATGCAGTTTCAAGACGGTTTATGTATAAAAAAAAGTTCAAGGTGTAATAGATGTAAAAGTATAAAACAGACACTAGAAGCAGAAGTAAAGAATATTGAAGAATTAACAAAAGATCAAAAGATTTTAAAAAGAATCAATTATTAATAATTCAATTACAAGATAAAATTTTAAAAAGAAATGAAAGCTATGGTTGATTCTATTAAAGAACTTAAAGAAGTCTGATCTGACAGATGACAACATAAAAGAAGTATTTAGAACCAATTTTGAAAAGTTATACAATCAAGTTCAAGAATTAAAAGATAGTATGATTAAACATGAAGAACTAAAAGACAAGATTATTGAAGCTGAGAAAAAGTTACAAAATATGTATAAGTTAGAAATCAGAACAGAAATAAATAAACTAAATACTGAAATGGTAAAAGGGAATCAAGATTTACTCGATACATTTTCAAATAAATTTGCAGAATATAAATCTGAACTGGAAAAGGCAGCTTCACAAAGAGGTAATGACCATGACACTGCATTAAATAACCTTAAAAAAGAGCTTAATTCTAAAATAGAAAACTTTAAGAAACACTTTCGGATCTTGATTAGTACTGTTGACACAAGTCACAATTTAAAGTATGCAGACTTAAGTACACTTAAGGTTTATTACAAAAAGATATTAACGAATTTAATGATAAAATTAAAACAATAATAAATGATCTGGACTTTGTAGTTGAAATATCAGCTAAACAAGGAGAATCAACCACTGCTAATACCCAAGCAATTTCTACTAATGCCGAAGAAATTACCACTAATACAGAAGAAATTACAAAAGTAAAAAATGTTTTCTTAAAACAAGAAACACAATTAGCTAGAACAAAGACTGTTGTTGACAATTTGTCTGCTTCTGAAGTTGCTACAACAAAACGACTTGATGATTTAGCTAAAGTAAATCTTGAACTTAATGAAAATCATAAAGCAATAGAAGATGAACTAGAAACAGTAAGACGTGAAGTGTTTCTTTTTGTACATTACAATAACAGACAACTACATGATTGTAACGACTTTTGATAAATTATCATATGCAATTGAAAATAAACTGTTACAACAAAGAGTGAGAACGAAAGATTTGTTTGTATTATTTGGAATACGAGCTAATAAGAATACAGATTATAAAAGTTTTATTAAAAAAGAAAGGGAGGATAGATTTGAAATTCAACAAGATGGGGATTATATAATTGACGTAAATATTATTGGTAATTTTATTAGTGATAATGTTGAATTTCTTTTTAGCTGGAGAGGTGATCACACAAACGGATATGAGCGTATATCACCTGAGGGTGAAGGTGTAACAAGGGTTTTTAAGAAAAAGATTGAAATTAATTTAAGCAAAGGAATGACGTTTACAATTCATCTTGGATTGAGTATAGGATATCAATATATTATTAAACCAGGAAGTTATGTTAGATTCTATCTAGTCAATTAATTAAATATTATGTTTTTTATATAATGGGAATATTCAATAATATAAACGAAAAAGTAAGTAAAGTAGAAAGACAATTAATAAGAAAACCTCCATTGTTTTTAACATGTTATACCCAAGATACTGATAGTGGATTATTTCAATGGAAAGTTGTAAATGCTAGTCCTGGTTTGATTCAAAATGGTAATAATGTAACAATTAAACAAAATTGCATCTTAATTATTCTTGTTGATGCAATTAAATTAGATAAAGGAGAAGCTAAATTACAACTAAAAAATAAAGAAAATATAATTCTTCAAAGTTACGATGTAAAAAATAACAGAGAAAATGAATCTATTTCTATTAATTATGCTAATGAATTTAAAATGAATGATGTTATTTATATTGATTCTTTAAACGTTAAAAATATTCAGTTAACAATTTATGGTTCTGTGACCGTAGGCTAATGTATCAATACCATTATCAAGAATATATCTTTTATCGTCATAACATGATAAAGATCTTTTATTTATAACATAACTGGAAAGATTATGCTTATCAGAACGAATAACTTTAAAGGTGTGGTTACTTCAGGTTGAATTAAACAAAGTATCTTTGTAATTTTTATGAACTATTGTTTTCTTAACAACATGTTTTTTAATTCCTTTACATTTTTTAATCTCATGGTTTTCCTTCCCAGGCGAATTTTGTAATAAATATGAATACATTTTACTACGTAATCCAACAAATTCAACGATTGGAATACCGGCAGCTTCATCTTTGAATTTTCCAATTACTTTTTTATTATTGTCGAAATAAATTTTGATTCAGGATCATAATCACTATTATCAAATAAATCTTTGTCCTTATAAAAATCCTCATATGCATTTTCGGTTTTTATTTCATAACATAATGAATCAGTGTCAGTGAATAAAAGCTTTGTTGAATCCTCGTACTTTTCCTTAATGTAATTATAATGAAAATCATACATTAAATATTTTGATAAATCTAGAATGCACATTCCAACATAACAAGGTCTGTTTAATAACAAGCTTTCTTTTATTCTATGAATACCAAACAAATTCTTGTTAAACATCGTTGAACTAACAAATGAAGGTTTGGCAATATATTTTAATAAAAGGTTTTCATCGTGAGTTATTTTAATATTGATTCTTCTGCGTAAATTCTCCATCGTCTTACCGAATAAAGAGTTGTTCATTAACTTAAAAAAGTCCTTTTCAAATGAATTTTTTGCTTTAGATCTTTTTTTTGAGTATTAAAATCAATATATATTTTTAACCAAGGACTTTCGTCAAAAGTTAATATTTTATGTATTTTTGTTACTTTTAACCCTAATTGTGTATATAGTTCAAGATTTTTATAATGGACACCATAATTTTGTTTTTCCATTAAAGTTGGGACTAATTTTTTTACATTACTTTTTCCTATTTCAAATTCTGTTTTAATATTTTTACTATAATTTGAAAGCCATTCGTCTGGTATTTTGATTTTTTCAGGAGCCAAAGGATAATCATTATGTACAGTATGTAATTCTTTTGGATATTCAAGATCACATTCAACTATAAAGTTAGTTTTACCTTTTGCAATTAATTTCTTTAATTGTTTTTCGGATATAAATTTAAAGTTTCCAGAGGGCAAAGGTCGACACAAGGCCCAGCCATAAAGATTATTGGCGTTGAGGTACATAATGTATTTAGATTCTATTTTAGGATCATAATTTTCATATATTTATTGTTTGCTTTACTGTATCTGTTTGAAATATAACTTATTCCTCCTCTCTGTCCCTTTTCAATAAAAAGATACATATCAATATCAGTTATTAAATCTAACTGAATTCCAGTCATTTTTAACATTGCATCCCAAGCTAAACCAGGACTACTAAAATAATGGCAAGGATCTAATTTGTAGTACTCTAAACATAGTTTTCTAAAATTTTCGAATGTATCAACTAAAAGTAAAACGTCAGTTTTTAAATATAGATCATGATATTCTCCCATTGTTTTAATTTTAAATTTATTCCAAACATTTCTAGCATGTTCATATTCTTCATTAGATATGTGTGTTTCGTTTAAAATTGAATAAAACTCTTCTTTAGGAGGTAATTTTGTTTCTTTGAATTTTTTAAATGAATCCATGTAATCATATGGATAAACACCTTTTGTTTTTAATAATTCAAGTGCAACCGAAGACCGTAGGTCTGACTGGGTCAAAGACCCCGAAGGTTCCAGCTTCGCAACACTTTAACAGTTAAATTCAGTTGAAGTGTATTTAAATTCTGGAATATTTTTTACTAAGTTATCAAATGATTGAGACATAAATTGGAATGAATCAATAAAGACCAAGTCGGAAATCATAAATGCCATATATCTTTCCATATTGTTAGGAATAACATTAATTTCTTTTTTGAATTTCCCTATTTGTTGCATAATAAAATGGCCGTCATAACCTCTTAAATTATGAAAAATAACAGGAATTTTATGTGTTAGTCTAAAATTAATATTGCATTCTGAGTGAGCACTTCCTCTGAATTTTCCTGTTACATGACAGTGATCACGTACAGGATTTTCATTTTCCTTATATTCTTTTTCGCAAATATGACAAAACTTTTGTTTTTTAAATTCAATTTCGTCTTTTTTTGACATTCTTAGTTCTTTGTTAAAGTGTTCTTTAAATATTTCTTTACAATATTCCTCTTCCTCAAGCATTTTCTCAATAAATTTGTAGACGGCGCCGGGGCCTCTGTAAATCTGGTTTGGTTTAGTATAACTGTTATCATAACAACAAACAACTTTATAACCGTAACCACAATCTATATGATTTTGATATGGTTCAGTAAATGAAGATTCGGGTGATGGTAAAGCAGTTAAAACTTTCTTAGTTAAAATTCAAAATCAGCATAAATTACAAAAGATACTGCTAAACCTTTATGATAATTTTTAAATTGTATTTTACTTCCCTCTTTTGGCATTTTTGCAGCTTGGACACCATTAATAGTTAAACAATTTGGAATATGTTCATTTAATATTATTTCTTTTGAAAAATTTTGTAAGCATGATTTGCAAAAATGTTTTTTATTTTTACATTTTGTTTTTTTAAACATTAATCTATTAAAGTCTTTTATCCAAACATAATGTGTTATTTCGTTATTATTAATTAGCAACATGTCACAGTGTTCTTCGTATTGATATTTTGATATGTACAATGGATAAATTCCCGTAGGTTCTTCATAACCAAATATATTAAATGAAATATCATTTAAAACTTCTATTTTAGGTATTTGATTTAATGTAATGGGAAACTTTATTCCTTTATAATTAAGTTTATCTATATTTGTTTTATATTTTGAAACTTTTTGAGGATCTTTTTCAACAGGAAATTTATAAGCTAAATGACACCATCTAAAACATTTGTTATCATCATTATTTAACTTTATTAATCCTTTCATTGAATTTGTAATGGTTTTGGTAACTTTAAATAACTTGAAGCAGCTAGTGGTGTATATTTATATCTATTTATATAATGAGCATCAACTGACTCTATTCTCCAACCACTTCCTTCTGAAATCTAGTTGCCAATTCTTTTTATTATTTCATCAAAAGCTTGATGTAAAGTGTTTTTTATTTCGTTTATGTTAATAATTTCTAAAGCCTTTGATTGAAAATAAGCTGATTTATATATTGTATCTGTTGCACTCATTTTAACAAAAGTTATTTTTAAAACAACGTTTTTTTTATACCTTTTAAAGCTTTAAGTTCAGATTTAAGTATTTCATAAGAGTCGTTTATAGTTAAATATAATTGATTTTTTGGATCTTGTCTATATTCAATTTTAATTTCAAATTTCTTATAATATTGCTTTGTAGATATCTCAATGTCCATCTATATATTATATTTAGAAAATAAAATTCGTTAAGCAAAAAAGGATTAAAAAAATAATAAAATAAATAAAGTTTAAGAAGAAATAAAATATTTAAATTTATATCTTTTTCCATTAGTTTTTTATATTCCACTTTTTACTCTGTTTTTCGCTTCACAACACATTTTTATTAACCCTGAATTAATACCGAGGTCTTTAAATGCTGCGTAAGTGCTTTTATATATTTTTTCTTCATTAGTGTCACAATCGGTTGCAATAACTCTTTTAGGGTTGTTTCGATGATTATTTGGTCTGGGACAATCACATAACCTTTCGACATTTTCTTCTTCAGTTAACAGACAACCACAGTCCCATTCAAATAAATTCCTTTCTAATAGATAAGGATCTATAACATTTTGTAATTTATCAATGACATGATTTTTATATTCATCGCTTACTATTTGATTTAACCAATATTTAATAACGTTTCTTCCTTTGAGTACTTTTTTATATGAATTATTGTCTGGATTCATTATTTCTCCTAAAATGCTAGATAATTTTGGCATAATCATTCTATCTACCTTTCTATTAACCATCTATATATAATATACTTATAGAAGAAAATCTCTAAAAACACACCTAAAGAACATTTAAAAAATGGTTAATATTATCTATATCTTTTGAATAAGATTTTAAAGTTATTTTTTCTAAATTGTTATCAACTGTTAAAATTTTAATGCCTTCTTGAGACATTCTGTTTAACCATTCTTCGTGTAATTTGTGTAGTTTTTCTAAATAATCTAAACCAGCTCTGTTTTCTTCAGTTCTGTTTCTTTTTTGAAGTCTTTGGAAACATATTTTAGGATCGGTTTTAACATAAATAAAAGCATCAATTGGGGTTTTTCCGTGTATTTTAATAACATGATCAATTAAGAAAAGATTGTATACTGCCCATTCGGGATCATTTATAAGTCCAGTGGCGTGATATTGTTTTGTAAAAACATTGCTGTTAGTTAAATAACATCGTTCAAGAAAAGAAACACCATCAACGTTATTAGCAGAATTTAACATTTTTATGTGACTGTTTAAAGTTGCTAATTGGAAAGGAAATGAATATTTTAGAGGTTCTTGAGCAGCAAGTTCAAATAGGTTATATGAATTATAATCAGAGTCCATAACATTTTGCCATTCATGAATTGGTTCTGGAATTATATTAAAATTAGGATTATATTCTTTAATAATATCTAAAAACGTACTTTTTCCTGATGCAATATTACCTTCGACTGATATAATTTTTCTCATTTATATAAAATACTTATAGAAAAAATCTTTAATATAACTCTTCTTCTTTTTTACTTTTATATCCGTTAAGTTTAAATTCCTTCATATACATGTATGTTTCAAAAGGTATTGAATAATTTTTTTCTTTCTGCATTTCAAACAGTATTGTAAAAATATCCTGAATAACTTTTGTCTCTTCTTCTTTATTTACTTTTCCGATGTGTCCTTTTGTTATAAGTTGTTTTATTTTGTGGTGATGCAATTTTAAAATAGTTTTTTTTTTGTCTTCAACTTTTAGTCTATTAATAAGTATAGTAATTATTGATGGAACAACGCCAGTAACTGCTACAAATATAGGAATAGCTGGAACAAGTGCTAATGCAGCTGAACAGCCAAAGATACCTGCTGTAATCTGTAACCCTGTATTTACTCTTCCACAAAACTTATAACTTTTTCTGTAAGCAGCAGCTAGTTTAGTTAAGTGAATAATTAATTGATCTATTGTTTCTATTCCATTATCAGAAATTAGATTTTTATTACTCATTTATATATATATATTTTCAATTTAAATTTCTTCCAATTCATTAAACGGAACCCAACTATTAAATTTTTCATTGTAACCTTTCCATTTTACTAAAGCTTGTTTTTTCTTATAGTCTCGTCTGATAACTTTTTCTATTCTAAAAACCTCTTGTGTAGTAGGTAAAAGTTCTTGTTCATAAAATGAACAAGGAATTATTTCATCATTTAAATCTTTTATAGTGTATGTTCTGGGATTTGTATTATTAATTCCATAAATTATAAATATCTCCTCTGTCCAGTTTGGTGTATATCCTTTTTCAAAATGTCTTTTCAGTTTGCTTAAGCGAACTCTATCACCAATTTTAAATTTTAGCTTACTCTTTTGTATCTTTAAATTACCATATAAGTTAAAGTAAACAGTACCTTTATTTAAGTTTTAACTGGCTTCGGTTGGTGTCATTTTTATACTAGCATGTTTTGTTTTGTTATATTTATCAGCCATTTCCTGTAAATTATCTAAATAAGTATAAGTATTATTTGCTGTAAAATATTTCCACATTATTCTTTTTAAACTTCTATTAAATCTTTCTATTACTACCGCCTTTCCTTCATTAAATGTATGATACATATTAATCTTGTTTTTATTCAAAAATGATTCAAACTTTTTATTATAAAATTCTTTTCCTTCGTCTACCCATAAATTTGTTGGTGTTCTACCTTCTGAAACTATTTTATTAAATGCTTCAGTAACAGATTCTCCAGTTTTATTCTTTAATGGAATAACCCAAACATATTTACTGAATATATCAATAACGGTTAACAAGTACTTTACACCTTTATTGTATTTTGAAAAAGCTTGCATATCAACTAAATCAGCTGACCAAGTATCATCAATGTCGTGGACAATCACTCTTCGTTTCCTAAATTTTCTTTTAATTGGTTTGTGTAATTCTTCTGCTAATTCATCACTCCAGTGGTAGCTTGGTACAGTTATTTCGGGAGTGTACTCTACCCCCTTTTCCCGTTTTTTGACTTTTGTCCCAGCCCAAGCTTGTATTTCGTTTTAATTATAGGTTTCACAACTAAATGTTTTGCAATCTTTTCCCCAAATGTTTTTCATTTGGTGTTATTCAAGTTGGAAAGCATTTGTTTGTCACATGTACTTTTTTTACACTGTTGTCATAGCAAAAGTCATGGTCCATACATACTGTGTCTAGCTCGTTGACAGGGGGTCCATTATCTAAAGGATTTCCTGGCCCACAATAGTTATATCCTGGAAGTGTTAAACCTTTTTTAGGTAATAAAGGTAACATTGTTTTATGGATGTCTAAATTACCTGCTGTGATAGTACTTTTAACAAATTTTGATTTCATTCTTCCACAAGATGAACAGGTAGCCATTATCATTCTTTTCCCGTTTTTTGCAGTAGCATAATGGGGATTTATATTATCAGTAAATCTTCTTTCTTTCAAACAATATATTTTATTTTGTAAACTCATCTATATTATATGTATTTAAATTTAAATCATACAATATCAAGACAAAACAAGTACACTCTGTGGATATTATTGTTTATTTTTCATTAAAATGTTACAAGATGGTATAAACATTTATGATTTATTGTATAAAATACTAAAAGTTAACAATATAAAACATAATGAACAAACAATCACTTCCAACATTGATATCCTGCAGAAATTGTAAAACAATCCTGCGCATGATTAATTCGGAAAAACATTTTTTATTTGATCAAAGGGACAAAACTCAACACGGCTTAACTTATATAGTAACTAAAATCAGGAACATTAATTCTCACCAGTGAGAATAATTCTCGCGGTGAGAATTGCCACGTTGGCAAAAATGACAGTTAAGTTCCACGTTGGCAAAAATGACGCGGGCGGTTATTGATTTCTCACTAGACAGAATAATTCTCGCCGGGGAGAATTGCCGCGCTGGCAAAAATGACGTGGACGGTTATTGATTTCTGACTAGAGAGAATTAATGATAGTGTGTAAAGTTAATATCGGTTTTAAGATATTTTTTAAAGTTAAATATATATTTTTTAAAGTTAAATATATATTTTTCAGTACTTTATTTTAATCTTAAAACTTCTGGGGACGCTTTAGTCCACTTAGTTCAATAAAAAAACAAAAGTGGTTTTTTGAATTGTCCGGCATTGGTCAATACAGACCAAGGATTAAAGGTTAAATGGGGTCAAACAACGCCCGCTGCCTTACTTTTTAAACTACTTTGCTCCGTAGATGTCATTTGTAGAATTTTATCGTCAAGTATATCCTGTGCATTTGGGAATATTGGTTAAGGAATATTAAAGCCGGTTTGCCTAGGGTCTACATATTTCGAAAAAAAAAACAACAACAAAACTGTGAGAACAATAAACATCTCGCGGGAAGGTCTATCTTTGCATGTCTACCGTTTTTCTGTTACTCTAGCCAGGCCTGTTCGCGTGCACGAATAGACATGCGCTCGTGCAAAACCAGTCATTCTGAAAACAAAGTGGCCATTTGTTAGGAATGAAATCGAGTATGTCTGTAAATTCGATCTTCAAACATTCAATCAAACTAGTACCTTTTCTTTCATTTTACCACAGATTAGACAAGTATACACTGTTACATTATTATTATCGAATATTCGGCAACTCTAATATGAAATAATGTAAATTATATTGATACTCTGATATTATTTATTATATTTTAGTTAGGTTAATCTATGAGATTTGGATAATTTTAAATCCAGATTTACAGTAAGTTTTCTATTTTCATACTTAAATACAGGATTGCTGAATTAAAAACCGAGATGCATTATATTTATTTGAACATAAAGAGATGAGACGTTTATGATGAATATTTTACTTGTTTAAGAATATTATACTGACCGCGAGACTGGAAATTCTGGAAACTCTTCAGATTGTTTAATCAAGTATTAAAACGTTTAGAGGCAAATATATCGTTCAGAACTTGTTCAGTCACAAAGTTTAAAGAGATGTTTGAAAAATTAAATTTAAAAAAGCTTAACAACGCGACTGTTATGTCACTCTGATATATTTTATCAAAACTGTACAAAAGATTTATTGTGCATTTTGAATAAGTTCTAACACGGAGGATTGCGTAATGGCGGACAGGTTAAGGAACACTAATTTAGCATAGTTTACGTTAACGCTAGCGTTGGTTTAAATACCGTGGCTGTAGTTTTGACATTTTGGAATAAAATGGGGAAGTGTTATTTAGATCCCATTACCGCACTTTATGTGCTTTTGAAGTTTTGTGACAGGTAAAATCTCTCTTGAAAAAAGTCTCTCCCGTACTTATGTTATTACTGTATGTCAGTTTGAAGACAATCCATCAAAATGAGGTGAGGATTGGCCGGACAACGTGTGACGGCACTATGAACACCATGCATTTTATATTAAATATAATTTGGGAGATAGATTTTAACGTAATATAACCAGAAAATGCTAATTAAACACTGTAGATAACTTGTATTAAATATCAACAGGCACATTTAATGATATCTAATGCGTTCTGACACTTAAATGATGTCGTCATCCCTGCCCACATGTCATTTTATTCGTCATAATTTTCACATCATTTAATAGATATAATTATCAGTATCTATGAATTGCAAGAGTCCATTTGTATAACTTTTAATGCGTGCATTTTTTTATTCCAGGTTGACACAAGAGTTGTTTACTGGAATCAGAAAACGGGACGACTATTTATTTTCACGATAGAGAACATGCTTATGTGTGAAGTTTCTACTAGTTTAATCAACAGATGCAGACAGACAGCCCGGATGAGCCATTGTGACATTCGTAACAACAGATAAAAGCTTATACTTATTGAGATCAGGAAACTGAATATTTCCATGGGGTTCATCATTTGTAACCTGCTTACATATCGTGTTCCAGCACAGAACCAACATGCGTCTTTTTAAAGCGCTCGTTTTGAATACATCTTCGGACAATAAAAGGGATGTACTGCTCTTCTTAGCAGACGACAAATCGAAAAGCCTATAGCGGTAATCACATTCATGTGAATAACGAAAACATGTACAGACAGTGGTAAAAGAAGTGATACTCAACTGATTTGTTGAGTCAACGGCGCAGAATTAAATGTGCGAATTGCTAGTTTTTCAATTAGAAATGAACATAATAATATTATTAAGAAATGCTTGATACTCACATTTTGATTCTGCTTATTTCATTTGGACAAGATATGAAAATGATTCATAATCGTTTGAAAAACTGATTTAAAAAGCATTTAAGTTGAATAAAATGTTAATTTAATCTAACATGTCTCCAATTAATAACAATATGAACTTTTTCTCATACCCTGTCTTTGTCTTGCTTTTTTCTAACATACCGTATTCTGCTGTAGGTATGAATGACATTCATTTTGTCATCTTTCAGTGTGTGCCCATATACGAAATCAGTTCACATAAAAGAAAAATACGGGATTTGTATACTACACATAGTGCATACACGGGAAAAGTCTGGTAAATGTATCTTTTAGAAATACTGGTCCGTGAATTCCCAGAAACGAAAACCAAATTCAGTCTAAATGTGACACAAATATGGAATCTGTATACTCTGCATATCTTGCATAAACGGGGAAAATCCTGGCCCGTATATAAAAAACTACAGGTTCGTATATCCCCGTATATCAGATGTATACATTCCGTATATGACACAAGTACGGGATCCGTATATTGCGTATACCATGCATATACGGGACTAGTCCGTAGCCCGTATAGTAAAAAATACAGTTTCGTATATTCCCCGTATATGACACAAGTACGGGGTCCGTATATTGCGTATACCATGCATATACGGGACTAGTCTGCAGCCCGTATATCAAAAAGTACAGTTTCGTATATGCCCCATATATGACAAAAGTACGGGATCCGTATACTTAGTATATCATGCGTATACGGAAAAATCCGAAGCCCGTATATTAGAAAATACAGGTCCGTATATGCCCCGTATATTAGATGCCATCACAGTCCGTATATGACAAAAATACGGGATCCGTATACTACGTATATTCGGAATATACAGACTCGTATACGTGTTCCGTATATTCTAAAATACGGAAAGTATACGGGAAAAAAGTCTCAAGACCCTTCGAATACATGAAAATGAAACTTATGTTAAAGCAGGACACGAATAAACACCATTTCTAGGGATTTTTTTTAAAAGTTCGTATATTGCATATATACGGGAAATATACATTTATGTATATTCGGCGTATACGGGATCCCGTATATGCATGACAAATATACGGACTTCCCGTATACTAGATGTTCCGAATACGGGATCGTATATTAGGTCCGTATATTTGTAATATACATCCCGTATACTCCCGTATTTTCGAAATATACGGGACCGTACACTCCCGTATATTGATCCTTTTTTCGCAGTGGTGATCATGGAGAATGTAAAAGATATGATTTCAAATGAGTTTATCTCTTATAAAACTGTATTCTCTGTTAGTAGCATCTAAACGTTCCACAACTTCAACGCTCAAAAATATTTACATAACTTGCCGCAAAAGCGTTTTAAATGCGCTTTCAAAACTGGAATTAAGCCAGGCATGTTACATGCGCATTGCAGATACTCATTACGTAGGCAACTACCTTGTAAATTAATTTGACTGAAATAAAATCCTGAAAATATAGTATATATAAGGTTATATGTTTTAGATTTTGTGGTATATTTGAAGGATTTATAGTATTTTAATATTGTCTGTATGTAGGTTTTAGTAAATGATAGATATCTTTTGTGATTCTGACACGCTTTTTAAATACAAAATGTTTTAGGTTAATCATATTACCAGTGAGAATATTTAGGTTACCAGATTTTATCGCTTGACTTCCCAGATGTATAGCCATCATTGACGAAGAACATGCCGTATCAACAACCATGCACGGTCCATGTAAATCATATACGTATGAAACTCTAGCTGAAATAATAGTTGTGCTCATTCCTGTCGCAGAGTAACTACTGTCCTCTTTATGTTCAAAACCTGACATACCTTTATAATCGTCATTCATGACACCTGCAACATCATAATCTACTTAACCATAAGATAGATTAAGCATAAAAATGCAACAAAGGATCGTTTGTATCTAGAATGCAGATGTGACTGCGCATGTTGTTAATTTGAGGTCTTGCTGCATGCTGATATGCAACATTTTATCTCATTTTTAATTAAGTTATAAAGTACATTGTATTTGCAATGTTTGTTCTATGGGGGAAAGCACTGGCAGCGAGAAATTCATCCTTACATTGTAAAATGCATAATTTATGGGTTCTGAACTTAAGTTCGAGTTCTATAATGGTAGACTTGCTAGAACAAAAGAATGACATTTCCAAATATTTACAACGCAAGCTATGATTCTGAGACAATACAAACTCCACCAGTCAGTGGTTAGTAAACTAAGATATTTTTGCTTTACCAAGATGAGGTGTTAGGCTCTTCTTAGTCACGTGTACAGGTTTTTCAGAATAGACATGCTTGACTAAGGGTATATTGCCAATTTATAAAAATAGGAAGCAAGTCCTTTACTTGTAATTACAGATATAAAAGTTTCATCACATTTATCGTACTTTATGAACAGTTGCTAACTCACAATCTAACTGAACTACTACATTCGTTTAATTTCTTACACAGGAATTATGTATTCTATTCATATCATGGCAAAAACAAACATTTGAACATATTTATATCATAGCTTCAGCTTTGAGACGGGCAGTCAGTGCCGTTCGGTTGACCGTAAAAATATCCCAGTACAAATACTCAGTGCTGTTTTTTTTTCGACTTTTGGGATTATAACTCAAGCTGGTCCTAAGGGGTGTTAGGGGTGTTGCACATTAATTATCTCTCATGAATAGAATTAATTAAACCGAGTCTTCTAAGACTCTGCTTGCTTGCAATCTATAACTCCGAAAGGATCTTTTTACAAATTTTATTTATAATCGTTTACCTATATAGACACCGGTCTGAGAGCCTTTCAGTTGTTGTCGAGTTATCCCTGCATCCTCTAATGCCATGTGAGCACAGTCCAGTACAATTCTTTGTTGAGGGTCGACAGTGACAGCTTCATTGTCGCTTACGCCGAAGAATTTGTTGTCCCACTCATCATGTCTGCGAATAAAGGAACAAATAAGTACGAATCTGTATTTCGCACGTGTAATGTGATAAAGTAATACTCTGTTTTGTGATGTTGCAATTAAAAAACATTTAGTACACTTTTGTTTAATGTTTGTGTAAATACATACTGTTATGTAATAATATTTTGTGGTAATATTACTGTGAAACTGGATGTCCTGTAAAAGTAAGTAAAAATTCTACTGCAGACACAACCTCTTATAGGATTGTATTTTGAATATGGTTAAATTCTCACATTAACCTTTTAAACCAGTATTCTGTATATAATTCGTTCCACAGAAAATTTTAGCGTTCATTTTATATGAACCGAAAACGTAAAGGCGCCAAAATTATGATACTGAGTGATAACGTGCCGCTGTTTACACGGCACCCACAACGAACGTCCCTTAGATGACATCGCAGCCGTTTGGTGTGATTAACAGAATGTCAAGGAAGCAGAAACTAATGTTAAATACAAAACTTGAAGACCAAAACCAAATCTGTCATTAAATCCCTTAATTACAGAAAATATATGGCTGAATACATTCATGCTGTTTTACCCTTTAATGAATCCTGCTTTCTTCACGTAGGTTTTCCCAGCCTCATCTCTATCTTCGCTGTAAAATGCGTCATTATTCCACCTGTCCTTGGGTACATCTATAATAGGATTCTCGCCGTTAACCAGAACTCGCCAGAATTCTTCAGCATTATCGGCTCCAGGTACTCGACATCCGATTCCGATTATGGCGATATCGTCCACGCCGTCCATTCCCTTTAGTAGAATCAAACTCATTCGAAAATGATAATAATGGATCGCACTATGTGTCCGTAGTTCGTACATGTAATGCGTCGTCGACAACAATTTGACTGTTAACATGCTACAGGTCATAATGTTTCCTTAATCCTCAAAAACGTTTGCCTAAATAATATCTCGAACAAGTTTTACTGGGTCGTCTTAGGTCAAACAAGCTAATTAAGTCAAATTAATGTCTCGCACGCAAGTCAGCTAAGTGGTGGAAATATCTTTTCTGGTTTTTAGTTGATCTTGCCATAATTGGAGCCTACATATTGATGAAGGAATCACCAAATCACCAGCAGAAGACAAGAAAAGGAAAACGTAAGCCACTGACACAACTGGTTTTTCAAAAGAAACTCGCGAAGTATCTACTTGGGGACTTTATGGAGAAAAGGAAACGCGACGCGCTAAAAGAAAATATTCAACTACAAGGCAGGATATGCTGGCCGGTTAATTTGGGAAAAAGGCGAACCTGTAAGGTGTGTTAGAAAAAAAAGGAAAGCGACGCGAAACACAGTAAAGTTGTGAATGATGTAGAGTGAATCTTTGTGTTGAGTGTTATAAGCCGTACCACCTATAAAACTTTCCGGAGCGATTTGGGAATAGTGCTCAAAATCAGTGTGTAAATCAGTTAAATCTTTTAACACTTTTAACATCAAGAGGGTTTGTAATTCATTTACAAAATATTAAATAAAATGAATATAAATGTAAACATCTATAAATTTACTGCACTAACTTCTCTATTTACAACAGCATCCGTGTATACAGATATAGTGTCATGTCAAGCATGACATTTGATGTAAATATTTGTTATTATAAATTCTATCAATTATTTAACATTTCTACATTTCAAATAATTCAAAATAGTTACTGGCCCTCTTGAAAGTGTGTGTTTATTGAGCCAATGCAGTGCCGCGTAGTTATGTGAAAAAGTGAAAGTAAAATTCTGTGTGTAATTCTTTATTCGATATGCGGAAAATACAGGAATATAAAGTGCGTAGGAAAGTTAATATAGTGAACATCAAGGAGCTGGTAGTAAATTAAAAAATAAAGTACCCCCCACCCCCCATCACCACAAAAAACAACAACAAACAAACAAAAAACAAAAACCACATGACATTGTATTGTACATAACGGTAAATAAGCGAAATGATGTACCAGCTTCCTTGAAAGTGTGTTATTTAATGAAAATAAATTGAAAATAAGTGTAAATGCTGTAAAATCAGAAAAATTCAGTGTAATTGTGTAGTGTTTTGTGTTTATTCAAGCCTTGGAATTTAATTTAATACAAAATATATTGGATTTAACTCTCACCACATGAAAGGTACAAGTATGCCCAATATGCATATGAAGTTTGGTGAGTCTGTATTTCATAATGACCCAGCCTTTTTTGCATGACATGTGCATGTTGTTCAACATTCTTGTACAGGATTTATCAGTTTATCACTTTTGTTGTAGACTCCAGCTATAGATAAACCCTTAGACTCTAATCAGAGATAAGTTATCAGGCCTGAATGAGTTAATAAACAAACAGTGGAACAGTCCGATGATTTATTTAATGTCTGGCCGAAACTCGAACACAGCAGCCCTCACACCAAAGTTGTAAACTCTACCACATCATTATTACAGCAGTTTCTATAGCTAGCGTAAGTGTACCCTTGTACTATACAAGAATGGGAACAATTTTATCACAATATTTTATATTTTAATATTTCATGCTTTAGAAATGCCAGCAAAGTAATTTAAGTCATCTTGAAAACATTTATCAGATATAATACCGGTCACCGTGGCCCAGTGGTTAAGGCGTCCGCCTCGGGATCGGGAGATCAAAGGTTCGGGCCCCTTGAGGAGCGTTCGTCCGGGGGATGTTTGTCATGGGACTCGTTCCGAAAAGGCCGGTTCGTGAGCCGCGAGCTAGTTAAATGAATGGTTACCGACTTCTATCCGCCTGGCGCCTGACCTGGTGATAAAAGTTGGGAGTTATAATTGGTACGCAAAATAAAGATGTCTCATAAGCCAATTTGGCTGGCCCTTTCAATAGGGGTGACACTATAATAAACAAGACTTTTCCTTTACCTTTACCTTTTATATACTGTATTAGTTTTTGCGGATACTTTTATTTTACTGTATTAGGTTCACAGCCTATATGTAATTATATACACATTCATCGAAACTTAAATTATAGCAAAAACAGTGTGGAAAAATGATACCGTGAAACTGATTTTAAAAAATTTTAATACTATCATGCAACCACTATGGAAACTGTTTTATAACACCTGCCTAATATTGTTGTGATCAGGACAAAATTGACTATGCCGATATTAACTGACTTTTTTAGCTATTCCATTCCGAATGCAATGCTTTTGCAGTAATAAATTGTCAAAATGTGGGTGTGTTAGTCCAGTCGAAAACACAAAATGAACTTCTAAGTATACATGTACCTAAAAAGACAATATGGAACGGTACACTGACGCCTTTTAATTGTAAAGGGACCTTGCCGGTTGTCGCCATTTGTTTACGGGTAGCGTTTTATCGTATTGTTGGAACATTGGCTTTTTTACATGTTTGGGTGATTCGTTTATTGTTATTTGTGGTGTGGATCTAAAGTATTTGCTACGGAAGTGGATTTTTTTCTGAATTCGTAGGCGGAAACGTAATATTAAACGTAGAGAGACCGGGCATCCGTTTTAAGACAAGCACCGCTTTTAGCTGTTAGTTATTTAGTCTTAGAGTTTGCTTGGTTTGTGCAGGAATGCCCGATTAGCACCAATGATCTACATAACTTGGATGTTGAATATATTTAAAGAAAGTTTTTCTTCTAAAGAGTCATCTGAAAGACTCTGAAGAAAGCGGAGTGATTTAGAAATCATTAACATGTGAATTGATTATATTTGCATCAAATAGTAATATTTACAAAATAAGACACGGAAATATTTTTCGGCAGTTGATATCGGTTACATACAGGGTAACAGTGTTATCAGGCTCGGCAGGTATGGGTGGGAGGGGTTCTGTATACCTCGCCCCTTCTTGGCCATATCAATTGACATTGACATTAAAAGACAGTAGCCCGTTATTCTCCAATTAACACCACACGTAAGTCTTATTACATGTTAGTTGTTGATTGCCTGATAAAATAGGCATAAGTTGTAGTATCATTGCAGATTTTAGACAAAAATGGATGGAAAAGCTTTTGATAGCTGCGTTAGAATATTATAATCTGATTTATTACTCACCTTTGTTATTGTTCCTACACCAGTGTCTTGATAAGTGTTTATGATATTTCAGTTAGAAAGTGTAACAAAAACAGTGTAAACTTTTGAAAAACATATTTATTATCCATTAAACCTGATATAATTAAAACTGCCTTAAAATTTAACATGGAAAACAGTTCTTTTTTTTCTTTGGATTTGATTTACTTGATCAGAAAGAAATTTGCGAAAGACACTATTTGGAATTAAATGATTCAAACGATAAAGGGCATTCATTTGCTCTATAAATGACAATTCATTGTTCAACATGATAACAATCTGCATTCATGTGCTTCATGGCTACTCGAGTGTTACAATGAAATATTATGTCAGTATGACAAACAAAATAGTATGCATCAAATATCAAAGATGCTACATTCTTTTAACATATTTAATAACTGAACACTAAAATAAATGTATAAATTATGGTCTAAATGTTATTACATTTGGTCTTTACTAACAAATATTTAGTAGGGAGATCTCATAACCTTTTGAAACAGGGTAGGTTATAACTTATGACATTGTTCAATTTTGTCTTAGTTTTAATGGCACTCAGAAGAGAACTTAAAATGAACCCATGAATTTTCGTAAAGCGGCTCCTGTCGGGGCCCATATGCATAAAATATAGACTATTTAAGACAATTCCGTAAATGTCTATGGTTACAATACACTTTCTTTCATGGCTGATCAATAGGTTTAGATTCCATCTTAATATTCAATGACAATATAAGTTACATAATCCAAAAGACTGATTTTAGAGTGAAACAGAAAATTATAAGAAATACTTAAATTCTAGTCTCAAGTCTGAAAAGTGAATTTTTCTACTGAGATGCTTTATGAATATTGGGCTAGGTTGTTCATACTAAGTACAACTTAAATTAATGAGTCAATCAAATGATGTGGACTGAAAATGATATTTTAGAATGATTTGAGTACAAAATGTATCTTCAAATGCCTTTTTCCTACACCACATTCATTTGCATGATTAACAATTTTGATGATTTCTACATATAATTAAAATTCGAGTGTTAGTATAATTAGCCCTTCTTTGAATCTTTCAGGTTTATTTTTCATTTGAAAAAAACTATATATTTTTCTAAAGAAAAACCAAGGTTTATAAGGTCTAAATTGATGTTAATGTTCTTCTGGGGCCGTATTCATAAAGCATCTTTAAGTATAAGTTTTGACTTAAGTTGAAGATTTTACTTAAGTTTGTGGTGATTTCAGCTTAAGTCTAAGTAAAAAACTTAAGTCCTATTCATAAAATAGCTTAAACGTAAGATACGTAAGAAATGACTTAAGTCAGAAAACAAAATGGCGTCGTGAGTATGATTAAAGTGTTGTTTTTCAGATAAAAGCACTTTAAACATAATTGTGCATGTTGTATCTGTCTGAAATTAATGGGTTTTTTTAATGTTTTAATCCACAATAAAAGCCAAGAATTACTTATTAAGTTGTTTTATGAATAACAAATATACTTAAGTAAAATAAATTTCTTACCTAACTTATACTTAAGTAAATAATCAATTTCTTATACTTATACTTAAGACGCTTTATGAATACGGCCCCTGGTCAATTAGTTAGTATGTTATATGCAGTATTTTTGTTAGATATACGTGACTGTATATACATTGTGTTTATCTGTACTATAATCATTTAAGATAAGATATATTTATATATCTTTATATAATATAAAATCAAATGTCGCTTGCATTCGTTTGCACCCACATTATTTCAATATCTAATACAAGTTTACAAATAAACAGTAGCAATAAAGTATAATACATAGTTTTGTAAACAAAATAAAGCTACTTACACAGCAGTGTTCTTCTTTACATTTGCTGCAATATCCTACATTCAGCGCAATATGGAAACTTTTTTTATTTGCTTAACTTCGCCCATAATGGTAACAAATATTTGCCCTCCTTAACAACTCCATATCTCTAGCTGCATTAATCGATTCATAGAATAACAACGTAAATTATCTCGCTCCTCCTACAAATTTCCAACATTTTTATTGGTCCAGGAACGTAACATGTTTCCCCGGTATATTCCATATCATGCCGGGTAAATTTAATTTCATATTAGTTGTTTATAAACGTTACAAATGCCCACAACATGGGAAGCTTAATTTGTTATATTGTTTTTAGGATAAATCCCGACTCCAGCCAACAACAAACCATGTTCAAGAGAGACAAACCATATAACTAAATATGTAAAACTACAATTACTTCTGGCTACAACGGAAAACAAAATATTGGGATATATTAAGAAATACTTGATGCGGCTTTGAACTTATCATCCCGTAATATTAAAGTAAAGTCTTGTAAAAACTAAAGCATGCAAAAATTCCGATTCATTTTACCTATACACAAGACAACCGGTTTCAGCTTGATCAACTGGACCAATACGATATTTAGTTAGACATTAACATGTATTTTCTTTGATGATATCGACGTCAAATATAAGACCACACACATTGGTTGATCAATGTTGATGTGAATACAAATTGTAAGCCTAAGGAACACTGGTGTATCTAATAGCACCAAAGTAAGAAGGTAAAGTTAGGGTTGTACAATCAAACCTAATCTGTTATTTTTTACTATAATATATTATTTATGATTTTATTCCAAATATACAGTCAGTCCCAACGAATAGAATCGGGCTTCACGTTATCTCAAGTCTTTCCATTATGTATGTGTGTTCATTGTTGAGTCTGTAGTGGGATTCAGTGTTATTATATTTTCTGGTCCTTTGCCGGTGCATGAGAAGTGTTGCACTTTCCATTACCTCTCATGAACAGACTCATGAACAGACTCAATCAAATCGGGGCTGCTATCATTTTGCTTGGTTGCATTCTTTGCTTCCAAAGGATCTTCTAATAGATTATATTAATTATTGCATCGGGTAAAAACACTAATTTCTTAATAATAGTTATGTGTATAGACATGAAATGAAATTCTCTGTGGGGTGCAGTTTCGACTTTCAGGTATCCTGGATCTAAAGATGAGCTGTAGTGAATAAGGGGATTTTTACCTGTTTAGTCGTATCCAATATGCGAAAAGAATTTTGTTGAATAATGAGGAAGTTCCTATACGATTGCGTCATCCATTATGCGAAAATATTTACGTAAATGGTTGTCTTGAAAGAATGAGAAAGCTCCTTCTGTGATCTGTCATTGGAAAAAAATAACATATTTGCGGTAAAGGTATGGGGAAGTTATAACTGTTATTTACGATGACACTGACAAATCAGTTATGTTTATGACGTTAATTGAAAATAGCATAAAAGATATGTAAATATAGAAACAGATCTGCGTAATAAATTAAACTGCCATAAAATCCCCTTTGCTAGGCTATGTCATATTTCAATATCTATTTTAGTGTATCTGAAATTTCAAGATTTCAAATAGATTAATTTTGTAATAAAGGTTTTGAATTTTGGCAGAATTTTGCACCTGTTTCATAAAACTACCAGAGAATGCTTAATGCAAAAGATACATATGGGCCGTTTCATGACAAAACCTGTATTAGTGACTGATATAACATAATACTCATAAAGAACATTCTTTTACAGTTAAAATGTAAAACTTTTAGAAAATTATCTTCATTATTTCAAGACTTACAAAGCTTTTAAGTAAGTCACCGAAGGCATATAGAGACGTGACGATATGAACGCCATGAAAACAGTATGACGTTGTCGTGTATGACGTGTATTGTTCTTGTTATTCATGTGCCAAATATGTGAATAACTAACTAAACATCATATATTTGGATGTTAAGAAACAGTTTAAAATTATTTTACTGAAAAACTACTTTATCATATATTTTTGGCTCCACCACAGGCTTTTTATCTCTACACTTCTATCTTCTCATGGTGTATGGGTGCTCTAGAATTTAAGTTGTCATGACAACACAAAAACATTTATTTGTAAAATATGGTAGTATTCAGTTTGCCTTAGATAACTCAGTTACAATAAACTTGTTTCCAGTTTCTGCACGAACATAAAAAAACAAGAGGGCCAAGATGGCCCTATGTCGCTCACCTGAGAAACACACCGTACCAGTGTAAACATGCTTGACCTAGGGATTTCATGGAAACAAATATTCTGGCCAATTGGACCAAAAATGTGGTTTCTTGAGTTTAAACAAGTATTTTATTTGATATGACCTAGTGACCTAGATTTTGATGCCAGATGATTAATATTCAAATTTGACTTAGATTTTATCAAAGCAATCATTCTGACCAAATTGTATGAAGATCAATTGAAAAATACAGCTTCTATCGCATACACAGGGTTTTTGTTTGAGTTGATCTAGTGTCCTACTTTTTGATCACAGATGACCAATATTCAAACTTGACCTGGATTTCATCAAGGCAATCATACCGACCAAATTTCATGAAGATCAACTGAAAAATGCAGCCTCTATCACATACACCATGTTTTTCTTTGATTTGACCAAGTGACCTAGTTTTTGACCCCAGATTACCCATATTCCAACCTGCTCTAGATTTTATCAAGGCAATCATTCTGACCAAAATTCATGAAGATCAATTGTATTGCATACACAAGCTTTTTCTTTGATTTGACCTAGTGACCTAGTTTTTGATCCCAGGTGACCCATTTTCGAACTTGGCCTAGATTTCATCAAGGTAATTATTCTGACCAAAAGTCATGAAGATCAATTGAAAAAAAAAAAAACAGCTTCTATCGCATACACAAGGTTTTTTCTTGATTTGACCTAGAGACCTAGTTTTTGACCCCAGATGAACCATTTTCGAGCTCGGCCTAGATTTCATCAAGATAATCATTCTGAAAAAAATCATTAAGATCAAATGAAAAATATAGCCTCTATCGCATACACAAGTAATTTCCTTGATTTGACCTAGTGACCTAGTTTCTGACCCCAGATGACCCATTTTCGAACTCGGCCTAGATTTTATCAAGCTAATCATTCTGACTAAATTTCATGAAGATCAGATCAGAAAAATACAGCCTCTATCGCATACACAAGCTAAATGTTGACGGACGACAGACAGACGACAGACGACGGACGCCGGACAGCGAGCGATCAGAAAAACTCACCTGAGCATTGCTCAGGTGAGCTAACAATGATATTTCAAGTACTTTAATTTAAATCTAAATAATTTATTTGCAATTATATCCTGTCACCAATGCAGGTTTTCTCCTGGAACGGCCCATATATACATGAATATTTTAGTCTAAATTAAACAAGGCAATAGCAAAGGCAGATTTTATTATATATTTTTCCCCAAACCTAAATACATGTACTTGTATTTAATTACAAGGAATTACTTAATATTTTCATATTTTTATTCTAAACAGAAAAATGTTATTATTAGTTGTTGGTCGTAGGGCAGGGGAGGTGGGGTCGGGGAATGGCCTAATATTCTTTGATTTTATAAATGTGTCAGTAAAAAAAATATACTTAGCGAACAAACGCAATTCCTTTTTATATAACATCCTTATATAATATCTAATAAAAGCGTAAACTTTGTAAGTTTCATGAAAATTTATCTATAATTGCGACCTGAAATTTGTTGGAAACTAACACTCTTCAGCCATTTTGAACTCGAAATTTTAATTACTGGTAAAATATACACTCAACAAATCTTCCAACGCAACATTGTTTTCCAAATGCGGTTACAATTGCTTTTAAAATTGACAACACCTTTGAAGTTTAACGGACATTTAGAACAATATATTGGTACTTACATTTCACAATTGCAGCACAATCTCATTACACAATATCAAACTTGATCCCGTGTCCTCCGTTGCCGAGAGTTTAAAGTCATTGAAATCATCTGCCCCTCACTTATATAGGCTGGAGCCTCGCTCGGGGCGTTTAATTCTTCACGTGATGAAGCCATTACGGAAGGTCAGTTGTTCTGCACAGGCGATCGACCATGATAAAGTATTGCACGGTAGGGAACCTGGGATCTTCTTCCACCCTTAAAATCTGGAAAGTCCCCATATGACCTTTGAGTTGGTGTGACATTAAACCGTACAAAAACAACAACAAAAAAATAACACAGATAGACAGACAAACAGACAAATAGACAGACAGAGGGACAACACTTAAGCAGCAAACAAGCAGGAAAAAACGGTGGGGGCCGCCAGGGATGACCGTCGGCCAACAATATGGTTGGAACGATAACGCTCCCATAATAAAAGGAAAGGGGGTGAAAATGAACGGGGCGCGAGATGGGGGTAGGGAGGGGGGAGCAAGGAAAGAAACGCCAACAACAAACAAGAAAACATACACAACCAACTAAAAACAGGTTGTAAATAGGGGCACCGCCTTGGAAAGGTCAATAACCTGTATAAAGGAAACTGATGTATATACGTTAAGGGCATGCCAACCTCGCACTTACCCTATTTTCAACAATTTAGACACGATAGCTCTCCGCTGAGAAAGGCTCTAAAATTATTGACAAAATACCAGTTCATAGAATGTAATACATATAAATAGGGTAGATCTAGGGTATAGTTACACAAATGTACTCAACATCTTGTCTGAAATCAAAACACCAAGTGCCTAACTTTTAGAGGCACGACTAAGCAAGCTGCAAGACAAAATTCTAACTCTCCGTCCGTTTTTGTAGAATTTAGGAGAAAAAACAACAACTCTCGTAATACGGATTAAAAATAGTATTTCTTGATACGTTTTTAACTACTTACTAATATACGAATGATTCACTATTAAAATATTTCTTTTCGCAAGTTTGCTTCGGTGAAAAATTGTCAATAATGGCTCTAGTTTGATGTGATCATTCTTCCGGAATCATTATAGATATACAGTAAAGTAACTGCTAAAACAGACATTTACATTAGATATATTGTCAAAATAAATAACAATAAGCATTTGTATAATTTGTAGCTTAAAAGGAGGATTGGTCGACAAGCAATTTCAAGACTTCCGGATTGATTCATTGGTATTGATTTTAAAGATTGCACCGGGTGCCAGAAATACAAATTCAGTCCTCTTCTAAAAGCCCCAAGATTGTATAGCTTCGACTTTCTGGTACAAGATGAGCTGTCAAAATTCTGGGCAATTTACCAATCATTTTCATATGATATAAACGTTTGATTATATACATTTGATTTTCTATTAACTACAAGTAAATGCAGTAAAATGCTTCTGTTTCAAATAAACGCACTAGTTTCTCGCAAAATATTTCTTTCTTGTCTTTGTCTTTACCTTTGTGCTATGTCGGGCTAGTGCTTATTTAAGCGGTAACAACTTCCGGGTCACGTAAATTGTCATTGCCAAAAAATTGTGCTGCATGAATTAATTAAGGAGAATCGTTTTGGATAAATATATTGAGGTGAGTTTAAATATATTTTTGTTTTCTTTCTTTTCGGTAGTAAAACCTGTATCAGATGCATTAGTTGAATTACAATGTATGTGCAAAATCTGACTTTGTCCATTCCATACCAAAAGAGTTTCAGTGTTCTGTGGTAAACCGTTCGGCAACCGATAAATACCGATGTTTTGATAACTTAACCTATGCTTTTTTTATTGTAAAAAGCAAGATCGTGTTTGAACCAGTATGTTATTTTTGTTTTGTAATAAAGGGGATGCGATTGTCTGCTTATGTAAGTCCGTACATACAAAATTAAAAAAAAAAAAGAGCCGGACACAACAACTTGTCAAAGTGCAACCTGTAAAAAAGAATAGATATCGGGGAATCTGTACTTATAAAGCTACAGCATGTGTATATAGATTAACCATTGAACCAACGTTGTTCTTGCCTCCGTGAATATTATTAAGAACACTTACCATAGATTCCATAAATTCTTCTAAACAACATTATAGCAGAAACAACTCGGTCTACTTAATCTTTTTACATGTGCATAAGTAGTTTAAATACGGAGGGCACATCCAGTACACCTGAGGTTTCATCTGGGTTTTTAATTTGCAGTAAGACAAAATGTGTAACAATATGTGTGGCCGTCGATGTTCAGCCTGACCATCTGATCACGGAGGTCCGCATTGTATTGCACTAAATGTTTTATTCTGGACTAAGAATTTAGGCCCCATATAGTCCTGTTCAATAAGGTTGTTACTTCCCTTGCGTGAGTTGTCGTTATTGATAAAAACTACTTCCGGTGAGCAAATAAAATCAAAAATGGCGACGAACAAAGGAATTGATGAATCGATTGTCTTTGACAAACATTCAGTGCGTGAACAGAGGGTTTATTGAAGAGATAGAGTTACATATGTGCCAGGAAATGGCCATAATTAATAAAACGTGCTAAAGGACATGTTAAATTAGGTACGAGGCCACTTTGTGAAATACATATCGAGGACGATCAACGCTACAGACAATGACAATTAGAACTTTTTAAATTTGTACTCCTCTTGGAGAGAAAATACCTAAGCCCCAGACTTATTTGTACAGACTTTGAAGGGACATTCTGTTGAAAGGATCTAATTTGCGTTTGGAATGAAATGCTGCCAAAATTAATTTCATTCTATAAAGTAGTATTCATTCGAAAGTTGTTTTCAGAGCGTGTATAACGTGGAAAATCTTTGTATTAAAGTTGAAAAATACTGAATACTTGTCAACAACCACTAACATGTAAATGTTAAATTTCATTATGTCTTTCTGTAAACAATGTTTCAGTGACTTGTTACTAAATACCTAACTGTCTAACTTTTGAACTATAGATTTCTGTGTGAATAAATAAATGTCATAAAGTAGTGGGTATTTTTAAATTATTTTAGCAGCTTCTTCGTCCTAAAATGGAACTTAACTACGTACTAATCAAGAAGAGCTATTCGGTCCCTTAAATAGTTAAAATATTTCGCCGAACACAATATGACATATTATTTTCCTTATATTTTTTTCACAACTAGCTGACTTTTTTCATGAATTTGAGAGAATTCTTGAAATAGTTTTTTACTTTTTAAAACAAATTCCAACAATCGTCATATGGAGTTATTTCAATATCACTGAGATGGCATAATGACTGGAGAGTTAGCTCATGATCAGTGTATTAGCTATCAAAAAATGGCCTGCGAATGTTTTTGTCACTTTGGAAAAAGGTCCGGTACGGGTACCGAATGAATTTGGAAGAACTGCGGCATATATAAAGAAGGAAAACAATCGCTGAAATTAATATTTCACTATGAAATAAAACTTTGTTTCCCCTCCTGCTACCTACAACTTAAAATGCTGCAGTCGAAAATGTTTTGGCGAGCAGGACTAAATCTTTTTCTAAACTTACTAGATGTTCTAAGTTAAAAGGTAGTGACTGGTTTAAAATATATACCTACATTCGGATAAGTAATTTAAGGGCAGTAAGTCTTGAGGTCAAAGTGATAAATGTGGCTGTTTAAATAAGGTTCAAACTATCATGAAATTGAACTCTTGAAATTGACTGCTTTAACCAGGTTCACTTTAGGGAACAAAGGTCTTCCTGCATATTAACAATTTTTAATCCTGTTGAACAATTTCTTTAATGACATGTAACTGCAACCAGCAGGGTGTGCGAAGGGGCATATATTTCATTGTTCAAAAAACTTTAATAACAAACATACTCTATTTCTTAAATTAAACATCTAACGCATTTATTCAGTGAATCAACAAAATATTTACACATATATATACACATGAAACTTTCGTACCTTTAATTATTTCTAATAACTTTACATTTTGTAGAAAACAAATTATTCATACTTTTAGGTGAAATTTAATTCACATGTGGACACCAGAATTTACATGCTTTCTTGTGGCTGCCCACTCATAGAAATATTACATATGATGTTCCAATCTGTGAAATGTATTTCAATTTTAAACTGAAACAATCAAGTATCCGCTCTGTATGTCTGTAATACTTTTGAAATATTTAAGAGGAAATCCGCACTCGCTTCACTTTTTAACAATGTTTGGCATTTATTTCAACTTTTTTAAAGATGGTCTTTCTCAATATCAGCTATACATGTATTTAATGAAAATTTGTTTCGAATAAAATCAGTAAGGCTTAGAATTTTGTTTCAGATCTTGCATAAGACTTGGATATCAAGACACACATGATTTCAATTATTTAATATTACAGTGAAAGTAACAGAATTTCTCACATAATTGATAATTCAAGATTAGACCAGATGACATGCTGTTTACACTTTTATCAATTATTATATAAACATGATAAATATTCAATTTCTGTCAACAGATTGTTATCAGCAATTTGTTACATATGCAAATTCGGTTAATAATGTTTGCTCCCCAATATTTTGAATGTATGCTGATCTTATCTTTTAGCACTGAAGAGTTCACAAGGGGAGTAATAAATCAGGGGAGATAACAACCCTTATTGAACAGGACTATACATATCTGATCCGTGATCAGATGGTCAGGCTGAGGCTGTTGACTACTTTGCTCCCCCATTCGGGATGTGAGACAATCATTCAGTTGACTGAAAGTATATCACATGTGCTATCTACTTGTAATGCAAATTGGTATAGCTTGGATATCCATCTAACACTAAATTAGAATATGCTGTTATAAATTAAAACGGGACATGTTTTCACTTTCACCGAAACTGGGATCGGAATTCTCGGATTTTATATTATATTACATTATTAGGTTACTTAGAAAAGCAAATATAGGTCCTAACAATCAAGCATATAAAAACATTCTAAGAGTATGTTCCTCCCATTATTAAATCTTTATTATTCATGATAAAATCGTTTGCATGTTAGTGACAATAAAATTATCATAACTATTGACAAGGTATCCATCCATCCCTTGGTATTTCTTTGTCAATTTTAAAGAGGAAGAAAAAACAGTTGTAATTTCGATAATATCATGCTGAGATTTAACCAATAAATATTATATTATGTCTTTTCATACTGAATTCATTCAACGAGTTGAATGAAAGAATAAAATGCGAGGCTCTGCCGAGCATTTTATAATTTTTCTTCAACGAGTGGAAAGTCACAAATGTAATATTCTTTTTATTACATGTTATATGTTCGTGCCGAAACATTACAAAAAAAACTCACTTTAACTATTATAAACAAGTCAATCTGTCCGCCGTCTCCGATACTTTAAACGACATCGACGTCAAACCTTTATTACACTAGTTAATTTTCAAATTTATGTAATGGCTTTATTTCACTCCCGCAGCGTCAGACATGTGATAAACGACTGTTATTGATTAACTTTGTGTGTGGATAGATTTTGTTTTATTAATTCTATGAGGAACTGAATTCATGTTTTTCTTGAAAAAAAAAACAACAATTCCATACTTGACAAGTTACGTATATATAACTTAATAATCAATTAAAATGAAAAGTAACACATGTATATATATATAAAGCATGGCTAAATGCAATAATAATATTATATACTCAGGGTAATGTGTACGTACATTATCAAGTTACTTTAAACCGTTAAAGCTTAGCCTAACGGATATTATTTTGTATGGCACATTCTCGCAAACCAGAGGTACACATTGGTTCCCTTGTTAAATATCTGGCACATTTCGATGATACGTTTTTGTTTGTTTACAATACAGGTTAAAGGCGGCGTTCCGCGACATATCTTCGCGAATCAATAAAAGCGTGGTCACGTCCTTTTCAATATCGACGCCAAATTATGAAAAAAAGTACTTTAATTTATCAAGGCAAATTACTGAATATCAGACTGAGGAGTAAGTCTCCTTTGTATTGTCTTTATTCGTAGTTTGCATGTTTTGTCTTCAATGTTGCTTGGCAGATCGTCGAATACATAGAAAAACAATGATTTGTGGTAATTACGAGTGCAGAGTGCGTATCCTCACCCAATAAATAAGGATTCGTAATGGGACTATCACGAACATCTGATTGATAAAACGGAGTGATACGGTTTGGTTGAGAACAATTTGACTAAATGTGTTTTTTTATTTCTAGTGTGATCCTCTACCGAATGTGTTAATGCCAGTTAATCTGCTAAACACATGACCGACATTAACTAGGCCTATTTCTTCTATGTGTATATAATTGGAAAAAAATTGAGAATCTTCTAAGCAACCACTCGTATGATGTCAAAATAATACAATTTTGTCCTTGGGTCAAACTTTACCAAGCTTGATAACGTAAATGTTGAAGGCTCAATTTCGGGTTCCCGTCATCAAAATCTATTTCATTTTATTAATTACCCGATAAATGATCACCAAGCTTTGCTGTAGCATTCTCACATAGGCTCCCCTTATGTTTGTTCAAAAGAGCCTGCTTCGATCAACTTTGGGAATGCCACAGGAATTGTGTTTGTTTTCAGAATTATATAAGGAAAACTTGTGTTTCTTCTTTAATTACTAGTCTGATCCGAAATCAAAAAGCTTTAAGGTAAGCCATTTTACGTAAGGCGCTGGCTATGCAGCATGTTTGTTCAAGGCAGATCACTAGGACCTGTTCAAGCATATTCACTATGAATAATTTGAAGCTGCATTAAAGGTCACTATTTTCAGACACACACACGCGCGCGCACATGAGAGAGAGAGAGAGAGAGAGAGAGAGAGAGAGGGAGAGATTATTCAAAAAAACGTTTGTTACAAATCAAGCTTTTTGCATAGCGATACACACACATCGTAAACATTGAATGACTTGAAAGTAAGATATTTCTACATATTACTGATGACTGATGGGTAGACAGTGTACCTTTGCCCATTTTGAAGTTCATATATTCACACAATTTATTTATTGGTTCCCTGCCTGTATAATACATGTATCTATCATGTTTCATGATCAAGTGTTTTTCTCACATGACATATATTCAGGCTGAAAGATAAACGCATATGGATCTTTAAACTATCTTAATTAATATTTTGTTCTTTAATATTTAATACAACAGGACATGGATTGCAAGGAGACTTTCAAAGCTTTCTTTGGAAAATTGGCGTTTTATATTGCCTTACATTCTTGGAAAGTGTGCATCATCAGCTTTCTACTCAATGGTTTATTGGGACTTGGAATGCTAAAATTGCCTGGCAAGAACCTCCTCAATAACGATATTGAAGAAATCTACATGCCAAGAGAAACGAAAACGCAGGAAACGGAGCAGTTTATACTAAGTATATTTCCGGATTTAAGCGGTTCAGACTTCTATTCACATCAGGTTGTTAAACAGCCGTTGTATGTAGAACTGATCTTCTGGAGGAAAAACAAGCAAAGTCTTATTAATGGCTCGTTATACCACGATTTAAATTCGTTAATGCAATATGTCAAAAATATTACAGTGCAATCTGCAAATGGAACTGCTTTTGATTTTACCCATTTATGTGCCTTAAGGAATGACAAATGCGTCATTGATGGAGAAGATACCATCAATAAATTGAGCGAGTGTACAGATGGACTATTACCATTGAACAAATTTAACTTTGAAAACAATACCATTCTGGAAAATCCGTTATTTCAGTTTGCAGATTACAAGGTTGTGAACGATACTCTCGTAAAAGCAACGTATTTGAAAGTCCGTTTAAACCTTCGCCAAGACACTACATTATTTTCACAGCTTTCCAAACACTGGATGAATTGTTTCATAACTCACATGAAACAGTTCTCGAAACAATGGCAAAGCAGAGATCTCTCATTTATATTCGCACACTCAAAATCATTTTTTGTTGAGCTAGGAAACGATACATATACAGATATACGGTACTTTTCATTCGTGGTCACTATCTATTTCTTTTACATTGGGTTCGTTATGTCTGGTGGAAATATTCTTGCAAAGAGGGCCAACATCGGGAGAATGGGTATCATTGTTACACCAACCAGTGTGCTTGGTGCATGGGGTCTGCTAATGGCATGTGAGGTCGAATTTACAAATACAGTAGGCATTGTTCCACTCTTTATTGTAGGTAAGTACTATTTAGATGTTACTGATAAATTGTGGTTTTACAAAACACTCTTTTTGAAATAAATTTGAACGTTCAGAAGATGTTCATTGTTTAGCGCATTTTCATTGCTTGATAGATCTTTGCCATTAATTCAAAGACTGCTGAAGACTGATATATTCTACATGTTACTTTGTTAAAACTTGATGCATTTATGATTTCAGAACATCAAATCATCAACACAATGATAACTCTTTCGTATCTGGCTGACGTAAACGACAAACCCGATGCCAAACAGCGTTTAGAATATGCTGTAAAAATGTCAGCTATTCCTATAACTACAACCATGTTGTGCTATGCTGTTCCGTTTGCTGTGGCAATTTTTTCAAGGTTTTACGCTCTGGAGCTCGTAGGTACTTACGTAGGTAGGACACCATTCGTAAAAGTAAATATTATATTCGTGTGACTAAGCATTTATAGTATTCACACTTTGTTAATCATAATGTACATAGTATACAATTTGATAAGCGTATTGTCACAATATGTCTTATATTTTCGGTTGAATAAGAAGGAATAAAGTTACGTTCACAAAGAATATGCAGTATTAACTCAACATTTCGCGCTTTCAATTTTATCTTTATTATAGTGGCTACCATGTTGTTCAACTACGTCAACCATTTTGTATTTTACACTGCCTGTCTGGCTATACACGAGCAACGTATCGACGCCGGTCGTCACTGCTGTATCTGTACGAAGTTGAGACCTAGAGAAGAGCTTGAAGGACGCAGCTGTTGTATTATTTGTTGTTGTAGTGGTAGCCGTCCTGAAAATAGATCTGACACTGAAAGTTCAATTGAGAAGATTTTCAGGAAAGCCATGCTACGCTTCCTTTTGACCACTGCATCAAAAAGCATATCTTTTATTTCATATATCTCATTAGTTGCGTTTTCCTTATGGGGTCTAGTTCACTACAAAGTAGACGTAATTCAGAGAAACGAAGTTCTCTCAAGCTCTTACTTTCATAGCTGGAATGAAAAAATGAGTAGCATTTATCAAAGGGAATCAATTGTACAATTTGTGACAATTCATCCTAGAGGATATGCAGCTGACCGAGTGACAATATCAAAATTAGAGAGGCAGCTGCAATCGCAGTCATTCTTGAATGCTCAACTTCTTATGTCCTGGGTTGATTTGTACGACAATAGTTCGTATGCTAATTATACATCAGAGTTAGCTTTGAGTCTGTTGGTCAGAAACAAATTAATTCCTCAAAATATGGAATTTTCTCATGACATACGTTTTGAACGAAATTATTCAAAAATTTCTGCATTAAGATTTTATATCAAAACTAAAGATATATCGTCTACATTGTCAGAGATTTCACTTAAAAAAGAGCTCTTTGATTTGGCGGATACAGTTGATGATTATCAACAGGACATATATGATGATTTTGGTGAACATAGTCTGCCTTTAAGTGCAAAAGATAAATTTGTTTCTCTACATTCCCCCGATTTCATTTTTACTGACGCGTGGAAACAACCGCTTTGGGAATTTCTAATATTCACGGGTGTGCAACTTGGACTCTTACTATTTCTACTTTTTGTTTTGAAACCAACTTTGTCATCCTCTTTTCTCATAGCACTGGCGTATCTCTCCATGGTGTGTTGTCTGTTTGGAATATCACATTTCTTAGGAATTTATTTGACACAAGTTTCTACCATCATTTACATGTTGGCGGGATGTGTCTTTATCGAAGTTGTTGTACACACATTTTATTCCTATTTTCAAGTTGAAGGAGTCAGCAAAGCGATGCGTGTTAATGCTGTTGTTAGTACGACCACACAGGCTTTATTCCATTCAATACTCGGACAGCTTTTAGGTCTTCTGGTATTGTTTGTTGTAAAATCATACGTTTTCGTGACGGTTTTCAGAATTGCTCTTCTCACAACAGCTATTTGCATCATGTTTTCCATTCTTTGGATACCTGTCTTACTCTCTTATTTTGGACCTAGTGGCATTGACGCTAGGTCAAAAATACTTGAAAGATACAAGAGGGATCAGTCTTCTGTAAATCTTGGAGATATAACAGTTAATAAACAGACTGGGGTGGATAACCCCACCTTTTTACAGAATTAAACTGAACAGGACAAGTGATATAAAACGGGATTACGAATGTTTGTACAAAAATTACAATATTCGAGGGAATAATGGACAGTGAATTCTATACCGACTCTATTCTTGCGGAAAATCTAGTCCCATTCGTGCGACAGACATTCCCAGACGGACACAGATTCCAACAGGATAATGATCCGAAACATCGTTCGCGCATGGCACGTGACTTCTTAGACGCCAGTCAGATAAACTACCCTAAATGGCCTGCACAGAGCCCAGACCTTAACCCAATTGAAATGGTATGGGCACAGCTCAAACGATATGTCGCTAAAATGGAACCAAGAACAAAAGAAGGGCTTATCGAATGCATTAGGACATTTTGGAGTGTTGCAATGACTGTTGAGCAGTGTAACATTTACATCGATCATTTGTATAAAGTTGTCCCTGTGTGCGCGCGAATGAACGGCGCTGCGACCGGTGACACTCCGAACAGACTGTTTACGGAACGCTCGGAAGGCAAAAGTTTGAGATATTTCAACGACAAAATAGAAACAGACGAACATGTTCGCAGACGTGCTCATCTACTGAATTTGGTTTGATTAACTTCAAGTAAACAGGACACTGATTAAACATGTGCGTCCGCCTCGTAAAGTCCATTGTATTATATGTGCATACGCGATTCAATAGTGAAGAACCCTTACTAATATGTTTATTATACAGAAATCTGTTTAAAGATGTGATAATGACACCTTCTCTGAAAATACATACACATTTTCAAAAATATTTAGTAATCTAAAACGTCATTAGATGTTTGTAAAGAAAATATTTGAAAGACGTTATTTCGAATAAAACATTTAATGTCAAATACATTATATGTGTTTGGTTTAGACATTGTTGGTTATGATCATCCTAGCTCGGGTAAATTAATGAAATTAGGAAGTGGGTCGCAAATACTTTTCGTTTAGAATGTTTAATTGTTATTTCGAAAAAGCAACGTAACTGATTCTTTTAACAGTTGTGTATTGAATGTTGAAATCACTTATAAAGGGAATTTAACAAGGTATGCATGTATGAAGGAACAAAGTATAAATTCATCGTAACTCGATTCTCCTGTGTACAGAATATCTTAACTGAAAACGGAAAAGAAATCTATTCCCATCATCTCTACCCCGCCGGACACAACCCTGCTCAGTTTGACCAAGGCGGACACATTGTCCCTTTTATTTTTCAAATGTAGATCTATCAATATAATGCTTACCTTTTCTGTATTTTGTCTTGAACGCTTTGCACCTGGCACTGTCGGTTTGCGCAGAGGAGCTGAAATTGCATTCAGTTTGGCTTTTTGCATTGCAGCTTCCGAGCCAGAGTTGATAATCTCTGCCTCGGCAATCTGCGTCGCCCGTCCCCACTGAACATTGTAACACTGACCCACAGTCAACTGAAATGAGATATTAAATCTGTCTTTTAAAAGGATCTTACTTGTATTGTTTTTTTTTATAATTTTACTTCAAAGTGATTATCTCCCTTTATAATAAACAAAACCAGAGCAATAACACTTTTGAATAGGTGGTTAATCAGAATGTGATAAAATAACACATTTGTTCACAAATTTAAAAATATCAGTTACAGTTTTTTATGTTAACTGAGTTCTTAATACACAAGATATTTTCTTGAAACTTGCCTTTTGTTTGAAATTATAATAAAATCAAAAGAAACAGACCACTTCTTAACCCTTATCATGCCGAGCGCGACTGAGTCTGCCTTTGCTATCAGTGTAGATTATGATCAGCCTGCACATCCGTGTAGTCTGATCATGATCTGCACTGTTTGCCACTCAGTATCTTATTGGAAAGCACCCCTTTTAAAACAGTTAATGTTACTGTCCAAATTTGAAGTCGGACAATTTCATTATAGATATTTAGCGTGGTAAGAGTTAAATATTTTATATAAGAGGGAGGTAATTACAAAATGTCATAAAAAAGTATATTTCTAACTTTATGTAATAGATCTTCCTGTTGCTTATGTAAATCTCTTAACAAAATAAATGAAAACTGAATAAGTATCCTAAAATGTTGCTCAAATGTGACTGACCGCTTTTAATATGAGTTTGTATCTTTTTACAGATTTTCACACAAGGTATTTTTCTTGTACTATTGTTTTTTTCTTTTTTTTTTTTTTTTTTTTTTTTTTTTTTTTTTTTTTTTTGTTTTTTAAATAATGATTAGGTTTTTCTGCAGAATATTAAGACCAAAATAAATTATCGAAAAAACATACAAAACAAAGGAATACATTGTCGTCTATAATGACCCTTAGGGTAGAAAAGGTAATAAAATCCCAGTGGTCTGTAACATTTTACACTTTTATGATATCTCTAACTGCGGTACACAAGGATTAAAATATGTTATCATAAAAAGGTAGATTTATGGCCATTGATAACAGCAATATAGCCAAAAGATTTTTTTCTGAACGAAGCAATGAAAATATGTAATAAATTGCTTATAAATACTTTTTTTACATAAGGTGCGCCTGATGTTTCGGTATATGATTATAATATAACAGTTTATACAAATGTGTTTAAACATAAAATATCCAAACTTAGTTTGCAAGAGCATCTGATCTGTGCCAGATTTAGAAAAAAACTTTATTGTTTTAACAGATAATGAACGTAACTGTTACACAAATCTAGATAGTTTAAATGATTAATATTGTGTTCTTAGCGAAACAGATTTTTTTAGTTCGAACTTCAAACATTGCCCGGTAATCTACGATGAGTCCTAGTGTACACTTTTTAATTTACTTAATATACCAGTACATAAATAATGAATAATTCTTCATCTCGCAAGTAATTAAGCAATAACTAATTTTGAGGCTAGCATTCAGGGGTTTTTTTTTTTTAATTTAACTAGCCTAGTTTAATAAGAACATCTAGCTACGTAAATTGTATAACCTCAAATTATAATAAGCTGCGTACACGCTTCTATTTTCAAGTTGCTTCTAATGGTTTCTGCTTCTAAATGTTATCATTAACTTTAATTGTTTCGACGTGTTGTTAACAAATAGTCATCGAATTAAAACTGAAATTCAAATAGTTTATATTATAACTCTACATAGATAGTAGTTTAAGTAATTTTAATAAACAATAATTTAAGGTTGTTCTCTTTTAATCAGTCATTAAAAACGGTTCATTTCATTGTCCTTTAATAAGTGACGTCAGCTAAAAAAATAAATTGATATGAAAATAAAATGAAATATAAAACAGATAATTACCTTGTCAGATGTTTTGAAATGTCCACGTGAACGGACCTGATATTCGCCGTCTTCGAAGTATCTCACAAGAAAAGAATTATCCTCCTTAGAGCGTTGACGCACAGACATGATAAACTTTGTGAAAAAAAAATCTATATATTAAGAAACTTATTACAACTGTCACTATGAAGACTTTAGTACACTTTCAAGGCAAATGTGAATTGATGCCACCTAAACAGCGCTTTATAGAGGCTTTTGTCCTAATAAAGAACAGCAATTATTTCCACATGTTTACAAACTGTTAAAATGAAGTAAGTGCCGACTAAGCGTAGAGCAGAGGGAATTACAAATTTGTTGACAGTCTCTGCTCAATGTTTAACCATCAGATTAGTAGGGGCTTAATAGAATATAATTAATTATGCCATTCCTTTGATGTTAGGTAGTTAAATTATCTTAATTGATTCATTTGAAACGCCATTTAGCGTAACATATTTTACTGTTTGATCGAACGGTGATCGTTTACTAATTAGAACGAATGCCACTTTATTTGTTTGTGTACACGAAATTTCTGGCGAACGTTAATGGGTCAAAATGATCTGTATTTTCATAGAAGAATTTCAGTATCTTTATTGTATTAACATACCAAATATGTAATAATATTGCTGATAGTTTTTGTTGCTGTTCATTTGATAATTCATCTAGAAGGAACTACAAAAAAAGAGAAAGAAATTACTGCCTCAACTACTCATAAAGTTATGAAATAATTAAGTGAACAGAAAAATCGGGTATATAATAAATTGTTTTAATTTTAATAAAAAAGGTACCATAAATATTATTCACAAATACTGTGTTTTTTCTAGCGTATCACTAGGTACGATATAATTATCCTACTCCAACCAATGTTAAATCTGTCCTCGAAGTTATTCGGAGACACAGTTAAATTTTTACAGGTAATTATTAATTCGTCTCGGAGTCACTCGAAGGAATTCCGTCAAGTGACTCGGGAACGAAAGAAACCGATTCAGGTGTGTATTCCGCTAATTGGATTTCATCCCGAGTCACTCCGAGGATTTCCTTCGAGTGACTTCGCATAAATCCTCGGAGTCAGATAGCGAAATTCCTTGACGGAAGATGGCTGACTCGAAGAAACTTCGAGTCTAAGTCTTAGTACTCGTTTTGGCCATCCTCCGAGGATCGAGTAGAATGGGTTTTCCGCGTGAGCTGATCTGTACGTAACACATTTTTACATGAATTACACTTCTTATAAGACTGTTTTCCTGCGAATAGATGTTTTACTAATATGCTTATGCCCCTCATTTTTCTTTTCACAAAATGATTATGTTTTCATTGCTACAAGTTAGTTTTGCGCGTTGCGTTGTAATAATTATGCGAAGGGAGACTTCTTCTCATATCTTACAGAACTGTTACTGTCGAAACTCTATTGCTGTTTTATGTAGCCGTCTCTGTAGCTATTATGAGGTTCAAATGATATCTATGGCTATACAAATGTAGCGTTCTTTTATGGATTTTAGTCAGATTAAAATACAATTCTGTCAACCAGAACATAAAAACTTGCTAAAATGACTTACCACGTGTTTATCTGAAATCAGCGTTTTGTATGTTATCAACCTGAATGTTAATATCATATTGTTAAAGTCATATATGATTTTGTTTGGCTTTACGTCGTACGTTGAGTTCAGTTTTGTATTTATAGTTTTTATGTGTACGGCATGAAAGCGGATAAAACAAGAGACAGTTGCAACTCAGTCTTCATCGAGAAGGGCCAAATGCTTTTGCAAATAATTGTTAAATGGCCAAGTAGGGCATCTTTACCTTCCTCAATTTAAATATTTTTATATATACATACATAATTTTTTCATGTCGTGGATAAGCGGATTTCTCTTTGATGTTTGTGTAAAGTGTAATAAGGTTTATTTACGGTTTGTGTATTGCAAAAGGAAGGTTGAATATAGGGACACCGTCTTAGATTGGTCGGTGACCTATACAAAGGAAACTGGGATTTGTGCACATCCATTCAGAAATATCTATTTAGTATGTAGTTTTCTATTTATTATATTATTCTATTTCCTTGTATGTTAATATATTGTCTTCTTTTGTTTTGTACTTGTATTATTAAATAAAAATGTGTAAACAGAAGGAATTTTAATAAACGATTTATTCTCTTGTATTCTTTATTATTTCGTAAAACTATCTGAGTAAAACTATGCTGAATTCACATAAGTACGGTGTGACGTCAGAGCGACATATATGACGTTGAGTTATGAATATAAAATTTCCATTAATCTTGTGTCATGTAAAACCCAAACGATAGAATTTGACAACAAACTAACATAATGATGAAAATCTTATTTTCCGTCGATCGGAAGAATACAATTACGGGGTCACCAAATTCATTTTCTGGTAGTACCGTGTTACGTTACCCCTACCCCTACATTACAAGATAATTTAATTTAGGTTTTTCGCCTCCTCATATATCCCTTTTCAAATCTTAGTATTTTACACTCTCATCATCAGAAGTTCGACATAGATGTGAAACGAATCATGACACGTAAGAAAGACATTGTTTTTTCAAAAGAGGTCTTAAGAACTGTATAAATCGCAACTTCAGTGCGAAATTATTTCAATGCAGAATTTATCATACGTCGTTGTGCTTAAAATGTTACTTTTGAAATTTGCTTGGAATATATTTTGCTATACAATAATGATTATGTTTTCATCTTTTTTTCTACTCGAAGTACCAATATACACTGCTAAAAATGAAGATTTTATGCATGTGCAGTTGTGTATACATGAAGTTTCGTACTTTTTTTAAACACAAAAAAAACGTCATTGTAAAAAATCATAGATCAATATGATATCACATGATAATAAAGAAAAATGCAAATAGTCGCTTTTGTCTCGAAATAGAATATTCTTAGCTTGATAATATTGTAAAATCAACCAAAATGTGTACGTGTGCGCATATGTAATAATACGGATCTTCAAATAATCTTACCATAAATATTTTAAAGTTTGTGATTTCAGACGTATAACCCTTGAGTTAGTCGCCCCACCACGGGAGTATAGGTTGCTTGTAGCTTGCTTTCTTGATATTATCCCTAACCCTCCCTAAGCACACACACGCACGCAAACGCATACATACATGTAAACGCTACCAATCGGGGATTTAAGTTAAAAACCTACCAACTGGGAACTTCTTTATTTCTGCAGCTACAGTCATCATTTTTCTATCAACTCTTATTAGTCCCCTACTGGTTGAAAACCAGTTTCGGGGACTATAGGAATGCACTTTTCCATCATTCCGTCCGTCCATCCGTCTGTCCGTCCGTCCGTCCGTCCGTCCGTCCCTGCGAAATGATGGTTAAGTGACTTCATAACGGTACTTTCTCTTTGATGTCATTCATTCCGTTCTGTTAATGTGACCTTTTTCTTTTTATGTGACTGATAGAACAATAGAGAGAACAATGGGGGTGTCACATAAATACCGTTTCGTGAGAACGTCCGTCCGTCCGTCCGTCCGTCCGCAATTTCGTGTCCGGTCCATAACTCTGTTATCCATGAAGGGATTTTAATATTACTTGGCACAAATGTTCCCCATGATGAGACGACGTGTCATGCGCAAAACCCGGACCCCTAGCTCAAAGGTCAAGGTCACAGTTGGAGGTCAAAGGTCAACAGGGCTTTTTTCCTGTCCGGTCCACAAATCTCCCATCCTTGAAGGGATTTTAGTATTACTTGGCACACATGTTCCCCATGATGAGATGACGTGTCATGCGCAAATCCCGGACCCCTAGCTCAAAGGTCAAGATCACAATTGGAGGTCAAAGGTCAACAGGGCTTTTTCCTGTCCGGTCCACAACTCTCCCATCCATGAAGAGATTTTAATATTACTTGGCACAAATGTTCCCCATGAGGAGACGACGTGTCATGCGCAAAACCTGGACCCCTAGCTTAAAGGTCAAGGTCACAATTGGAGGTCAAAGGTCAACAAGGCTTTTTTCCTGTCCGGTCCAATACTCTCCCATCCATGAAGGGATTTTAATATTACTTGGCACAAATGTACCTCATAATAAGACAATGTGTCATGCACAACTTTCAGACCCCTAGCTCAAAGGTCAAGGTCACACTTAGCAGTCAAATGTTAACATAGCATGAACAGGGTCTGTTTCGTGTCCGGTCCATAGCTCTGACATTCATTAAGGGATTTTAATATCACTTAGCACAAATGTTCCCCATGATGAGCCGACGTATCATGCGCAAATCCCGGACCCCTAGCTAAAAGGTCAAGGTCACAATTGGGGGTCAAATGTCAACAGAGTTTTTTTCCTGTCCCGTCCATAACTATGCCATCCATGAAGGGATTTTAATATAATTACTTGGCACAAATGTTCCCCAGGATGAGACAACATGTCATGCGCAAGGCCCAGACCCTTAGCTCAAAGATCAAGGTCACAATTGGAGGTCAAAGGTCAATAAGGTTTTTTCCCTGTCCGATCCAGAACTCTGTCATCCATCAAGGGATTACAATATTACTTGGCACAAATGTTCCCCATGATGAGACGACATGTCATGCGCAACACCCAGTACCCTAGCTTAAAGGTCAAGGTCACACTTTGAGATCAAAGGTCAAGAGGATTTTTTTTCCTGTCCGGTCTATAACTTTGTCATGCAAAGGCATGATTTAGATATCAGTTGGCACAAATATTCCCCTGGATGAGACAACATGTCATGCGCAAGAACCAGGTCCCTAGGTCTAAGGTCAAGGTCATATTTAGAGGTCAAAGGTCAAATTCAAGAATGACTTTGTATGGAACATTTCTTCTTCATGCATGGAGGGATTTTGATGTAACTTGGATCAAATGTTCACCACCATGAAGCACCTTTGTTTTTAGAATTACGTCCCTTTCTTATTACAAAATGTACTATAAATAGATTTTATTGTAACTTTTTTATTACTGGCGGTAGAGAAAAATCGAGACCACTTTTCCGTGGTACAGCATGCATGTTACATCAAATTTTTAGGTGTATTTTGACCTATCTTTACCTGGTAAAGAGTTTCTTGTGGACTTATATTATATAGATTTTTTTTTTTTTTTTTTTTTTTTTAAGATTAATTTCCCTTTGTTGTTACTATAAATAACTTACATGATAACATTTTTATAATCAGCCAAAAAAATTCAATATGAAAACAACTGTGGGTTTTTATGCACATTTTAATCCAAGTGTGTTGTTATAACATATTGTATATGTAGTACAATATTGTTTATACATCAATGACAGATATCAGTTTATTATGTTATACTGCAGTAGAGAAAATTAGGTGCCTTTCAGTAGGGGACTTTGTATTGCATGGCAATACTTCATTCACTTGTTCTTATTGTTTTTAAATTATCCGAGGTTTTAGATTAAAGCTATCTTCAATTGTTAGCAATGAGATTTTTCACATTCAAAACGGGGAATTTTGTGTTTAAACCAACTGAGGTATATGTGTAACAAACCGGGTGTTTGTGTATCGACGAAATGTGGAACTGTGTGTTTCAACAAAACGGGGAATTAGTGTAAAGACTAAATGAGGTACAAGTGTATAACTAAACGGGTTCGTGTGTATAGTTGAAACGAGGAACTAGCTAGTAAATGGTGTACAAACTGGTTCAAAATTCTAAAAAACCGCATCTTGCGGTTTAGAAACCGCGTCTTCCGGTTTAAAAGCGCATCTTGCGGTTTTAAAACTGCAAGATGCGCTTTTAAACCGCAAGATGCGCTTTTTATACATTTGAACCTGTATGCACGTTCTTTTTATAAACCGCATCATGCGGTTTTTTATCTTCCATTTCCGGTGATGTTACCAAATTTACAATCAGCCAATCAGAATGCCTTTTACATTTTTATGGCGCCGAAAAGCAGTTGGCGCCACATTCAGTTATTAACAGCCACCAGGATATCTTTGCAAAACCAGGATTTTGGCAAACTTCACTACCATTTCTTAGTGACTTAGAAACTTCTATTTTGGTTTGGATGGTAGTTTATGGACCATTGAGCAATAAATGAATGAGTTTTGTAATATTTCAAAATTATTTATGTACAAAAAGAATCAATTAAAATATTTTGTCCGATTTGAAAATCTAGTCGGACATTTTTCCCATATTTCGGCGTGCTGGATATTTTTTCCGAATTTTTATCAAAGAAATAAATGGTATATTTAACTAAGTTTTCTGTTGTACAGTAATTTTGTCTGGGTTTGAGACGAATTCAGCGATAAATAAAAAAATCCCATTTTAAAAGTGGAAAAAAATCCGATTGGACATTTTCAGGAAAAAAATCAGACTTATTGTTGGCGGTAATTAATATGATAAAATAAATACTCTTATACATAAAATGTTAATTATAATACTCTGTGGGCAGAACAAACTGTTTTTTAAAAATCTAAAATCCAATTGGACTTTTTCCCTCTTTTATTTTAAATGCTGGATTTTTTTCCAACTTTAAAAATTGGAAAAATGTCCAGCTTAAAAAAATGGGACGTTTTCCAATTTTAAATGTGTGCTTAATTCTAATGACAAATATGCGACTTTCTGAAATATATATATATATATATATATCAAGCTTGTTGCAATTCTTTGCGACCAAGTATGTTGCTATTAAATAAATAAACAAATAAATTTGACCTTGACCCCTCTCCCCCAAATATGCCCTTGAAATGTGTCGTTCTGCTATTCTGCTGGAGTTATTCTGCTATTCTGCTGGAGTTGTTCTGCTATTCTGCTATTCTGACCATCTGTTGAACCGTAATTTTCACACACAAATTCGTCACATGTGTGAAAAAGTCGTACGAATTCCTCACACATGTGTGACATATTTGTGAAAATTTCGTTGGTACTAGGAGGTGGTTAAAAATGAGGCTCGAAAATTTCACAATACCTACTTGTGACATATTCGTACGTATTTGTCACGCAGTGTGTGAGGAAATTGTACGAAATTTTCACACGTGTGACGAATTCATTTGTGTGAAAATTACGGTTCAACCAAGCTTAAATGGATCAAGTGAGATAAGGACCTTGGATCCTATGTTACATATAATGGCGACATCTCAGGTTGGTCTAACGTATATAAAGGCGACCCTTTGTCCCTTTACCATCTTTATATTATGTTTTCAAGGTTTCAAGTAACAATTTATGATAAAAAAAACGTGCAGCTAGGTCAGGGCAGACTCATATCCTTTACATTAGAGTATTTTGTTCGGGTTTATAAAAAATTTAAACATTTCAGTTAAATAACCAGTTATGTTAAGAAACATCTTTTATTTTAAGTTATTGCTTGACAAACAAATACATATCTGGAATAATTATTGCATAGATGCTTCTTACACTGCATACATTATCTCTCCAAGCTTCCGTTTTGAGGGTCATTCCTAACCTTAAACTTACTACAGATTAGGGGAAAATTCCTCACAGTGCCATGAAATTTTATTCATTGACAAATAAGTTTCTTTTATTGTTACTACATAATGTATGTAATTTTTAAATGTTTAAAGAATTATACCAAGACTTACTGTCTTTATATCTTTACTATTTTGTTATTGGCTAATTTTGTAAACTATCCCTATAATATATTTAGAAACTCGGCATACAAAATGTCTGCTAGTTTGTTTCAAGAAAGATAATTATCGCAAAACTTGGGAACAATATATTAGACCCTATTACAAAGAAACTATTCACTACTCATGTGCATGAGGGTTGTGCACAACATTTCATTACTTCATAGTCAGAATTTATTAAACCAAGTATGTTTTATGTCTGCTTGGTTGCGCAAGGTGGGCGTACTTTCAGTGTTGCGGATTCCATTCAGCCAGTATAAGGGGGCATGAGGGGTGTTATATATTTCAATACCTCCCATTATTAGACTTAATTAAATCGAGTCTGGTATTATTTTCTTTGCTTGCAAAGGTTCTTCTAAAATATTTCATTCAACCGGGATTCCAGCATATATTTGTTTTAATTTTAAATTATATCAACATCTCATTGCATGTATACTCAAGATCCATTACATGATACAGCTATTGCAGGCTTTGAATAGTTTGCAAGACACTTAGGCTATAGAAACTGGTAAATATGAATTAAAATTAATAAAATTTCATCCGGGTAGATGCATTTGCAAAATAGAGATTCTATTCAGCGTTTATCCGTAAATATATAATATTTCTAAATTACATACGTCAGTAAAATATTGTGATTTGTATGGGAAAACAAAATAAAATATGTTCTAAAGGTTGTTTGCAACCGAGTGGGTAGATGCCTTTACAAAAGTTTCTGTTTTCAATGAAGTGAACAAAAAGAGTTAATGATCCCAGATTCTGTTTTCAATGAAGTGAACAAAAAGAGTTAATGATCCCGGATACAGAGTTAATGATCCTGGATGCTGCGATTTTAATGGGTAAAAAGGACATTTCAACAATTAAAACAACCGTCCGTGCAATTTGTTTACTTATACGGGCCGAAATGTAATATGGGCAGACAGAAATTTATTCAATATTCAGTCATAATTATACCCGTCACATAATATATTTGAACTTGACAATTATCAACACATTCCGAAAATGATTGTCGAAGGCGGATATACGCTTAAAGGGTAAATTCATGAGAAATAAACCTCGCTGTGTCAAATAGTTTCGCTGTTTTAGTATTTAGTCTCACAAAAGTTTTCCTAACAAATGCAAAATTGTGACAGGAGACTATGTATTTTAGTACTTGTACGTTAGAAGTGCAATTACAAAGAAAAAATATGAAATTTGAATTGAGACTACTCATCGTGGGTTAAACAATAAAACATAAGACTTTTTGTTTTCAACGTCGCGATATATTTCTAATGATCTAAGTTATGTTTTCAGATTTTTTTCAGTTGATTTGTGTATGTTCGGTCTTTTTTTTTTTATAAAAATACGGCTTAAGATTTTTCAGATAAATATTATACAAAACACATTCTAGCAAAATATATTGATTTCTACTTTAGAAATATGTATTGTTTGACAACTTGTACTCATTGTTATAACCAGGTTACGCCTGTTTACGCCTAGCTTTGGATTCGTCTTACGCCTGTTGATGAAAACGTGGCAATTAAAACGGCTTAGTCGTTGTTACTCCTTTGGTCCCGAATTAAACGGAATTTACCAAATGTTCAAATTAAAATGTTTAATAATATCTAAAATTAATTCAGTATCTAAACGTGGAGTCGGTATACCAGTGCACACCACAATACAATATACATATACATAATATATAAACCTCTACGGACAAAAGGCACGCTGAAAATGGGAACATCGTTTAGAAATGGTCAGAAACCTTGAACAGTGAACAACCTCACACTTTAGGATCTAATAATCAAGAAACACATTAACAAAGCGGTAAACAAAAAATAAAACAAGTGGGCACAAAGAACAAACTAGTTGGACACCGTCTTGCTTTGCTTTGCGTGTGCGTGCGTGCGTACGTGCATGTATATTTGTATGCGTGGACCTTTTAGTGCAAGAATTTGTGCAACAATTTTGCACCTCCTGTAAAAGGGATGAAGCCTCGGTGCCAATACACCTTTTAAATTCTTAAGTTAACATTAGCTGTCTCAGCATATAATAAATTAAACAATCTTCTTTAAGGTACTCAAACTATCAAATAAGTGCTGTTTAACTCGGGCAAATTCAGCATTGGTCATTTGGTACTATTTGCCTCAGGAACACGCTCATGACGTTTCAAGATTACTTCTTTGACATCATAATTTGAGCTTTGAACTACAGACTGCACGGCCTTTGCAAGTGATAACTCTTTGTCATAGAAGACTCCGATTTTCCCATTGTCATATAGGATTTTTAGCTACTTTTTCAAAACGCATAACAGAGGAAATAGATAACGGTGACTACCGGAAATCGCTGTTAAAATTTCATATTCAATATGTATCGAACTCGAGTGAGAGCTAATTATACATAAAATATTTACAAAAATAAACGTAATAAAGGCAACTTTATGACAACTAATCATAACTTTTACCAGCAATTACCTTACCAGCAATTACGTACCTTATACGCTGGTACTGTATTACAGTTTATAATAGTAAATGTATATTGATTACCGGACCTCTAGCCTGCCCAGTACGGGTTGTTTAGAGGTCTAGACTCCAGGTCTAGAGGTAGCCACTTGTGGATAGGGATGGGCATTTTTGGGGGGATTTCTTACTAGTCACGATGTATTCAGTTTGACAGAAAAAACAATTATAATCTACAAACCTTTTTAACTCTTGTACTACTTCCATGGCTTCTGACAAGTCGGTCAAAATATTTGCACATCCGGGATTAGTCTAAATAATGAGACCTCGGGTAGACTGATTTTACATTTTAATATTTCACGTTAACTACCTAGAGGAGGGGGATATCGACCAGTCAAAAAAGTATAACGATGTTCAACTCGCGAGTACAATTTATTTGGACTAATCCGAGATAGGCTACAGTCATTCTGTTGACATTTCTAATCAACGCGTCCATCCGGACAATGGCGCTGTCTAAAGCATCTTGAGACTGTGACACTTCTAGTGACCTATTGATCGATCCCATTACAACTCGAACTCGCTCAAGGAAGTTTCCGATGTCCATTACTTTAATTTGTCATTATTTGATATTAGCTGGCTGTTTTTGGGGGTTTTGGGGGTTTTTTTTGTGTTCAGTCTTTCGCAAATCGCGCTCAAATGAATAACGAGCTTTCTCATTGGTCGATAGAAAAACAATACCCTACCGTACTATACTGCATCCGGTTAAAGCCGGGTAAACCGTATGATGCGGTTTAGTGTTTCAGGCACAAACGGTTCAAAACTGTTCCAGCGCATCTTGCGTTTTAGGCACCGCAAGATTCGCTTTATAAACCGCATGATGCGCTTTTAAACCGCAAGATGCGGTTTTTGAGAGTTTTGGACCAGTTCGTATCCCATAATTAAAATGGTGTATGCGGAAGCACCTGTTACATAACTTATATATGAGTAAGTCAGTCGAGGGATTTAATTTGATTTGATGGGTTTAACGCCATTTTAAACAGTATTTCAGTTATGTCAAGTGGGCAGTTTACCCAACAAGCGTTCCTGGAAAGATCCACTACTTGTACCCATCCTCCGTAAGAAACTGTCATCTTCCCTACATGAAGTGATACGGTCGATTGCAGGGATCGATCCCATGCCCCTTAATCAGTGAGAGATTGCAGTGATTTTAAGTCAGCGACTCTAACCACTCGAACATAGAGGCGGTCAGTCCTATATTCTGTTTGTAAGTACATGTAGTACGTCAATCCTTCGACATTCAATCAAAATTGTCTATGTCAGATGTTTACATTAATAGAGCACAAAACAGTATCTGTTTGTATCAATTTCATGTTTCAGTCACTTTGCATTGCTTACAAGAATTGCCGAACTTCGATACTAAGTAATATTGTATATTGTAGTTCCTTCTTCATGTTTTAACTAAAATTTTCCATAAGGCATTTACAAAGCTGTGCTAAGCAGTCAAGTTTTCCTTAAATTCTGTCTAAATAAAAGAACTGATTTACAGACACAATATTGTAGACCAACATGCTACCATTTGCAGTTGTATTCTACTCGTTCCAATGACAGTTGTTGTGTTCCTACCTTTGAAATATTGTATTATTATACAACTGTATATACACTGTATATATTATATGGATTTAAACTCTAGTGCTGTTTGCTATTTAATCATGATACGTTTCAAAAAGTAAGGTATTACAAAATGGTAAAAAAATGACGTTCCCAGAGTAGGATATGAACCCATGAACCTCGCTGAGAGTGAAGGCAAATTTGTGTTAAAATTAAGACGAAAACAATAGAGCTGTCGAGGTAATTAATTTGAATAAGATAGCACGTAACCTTAAATCAGGAAGAATAACAGTGACAAAGCATTTATTTTTATCCGATAACAGGCAAACGAAAACTTGATTTTCTTAGAAAGACTTTTGCGCATATTTGCAAAGTAAAATTTCAGGTTTGATATGTGGAAACAAGAATCAAATATCGGGGAATCGTTCATTCAACCTCCGCAATAATACGCAGTCCCTGAATTTGGCATGAAAATCGTTATTTCTTGCCTGAGAAAATCGCAGTTGATATTAACAAAGAATTAAAGAAACAGCATTTTTGGTTACCAATATATTTTCGTATAAGAAGTTTTTGTTTCTATCTTATTTTTAGAAAACCAGGCTTCACTAGTACGTTTACTTTACACAGTTAATCTTTCAGAATTTGTGAGGGTCATAGGTTCGGATTCCACAATGGAAAAATCTTTTTCCCAATTTTGTGACGATTTTCCTTTTTGAAACTGAACATGATTAAATTGCAAGCAATACTTAATAGAGTTTCAATCACGAAAAGGTATATATAGTATATAAAGATAGGAGAATGAAAACTGAAGAAACAGCTGAATTTACCGCAATACAAAGTATATCAGTATTTTCTATCAATGCTTTCATGTAGTAATGCTCGTGTAAAAATCATTCTGATCAAGGAAGAGTGAAATGAATCAATCATAGGTATTTTAAATGCATTTGAATTTTTTTTTTTTATCTAAACTTTTATGTTCTAAGTATTTTCATGATTATGATATATTTGTGTTTCCCAGAAAAAAAGAAGTATTTCAATGCTATTAATACCAGTAAAGCATTTGTATGCCACTGTCAAAACTAAAATAAATGTACTTGCATCCATAGTAAATACAGCGTTAGTGTATCATCGAATAGGGAAATGTCTTATTTTGTGGTCAGTTACATGAATAAAGTCTGAAATAATCTTATATGTAACAATAAATAATGTCGTTATGTATTTGAAAGCTTTCTTTTCAATAAAAATCCTTTTTTGTCACAGCCCCGGCAATAAAATTTCTGTTTTCAAGTTTACATTAACGATTAATACATGTGTGATAAGTTATGAAGAAATCGGAATTCATTCAATACATAACATATTGTATTTTCTGACAACTTGGGAACTGTTGTTGTTTCTATTTCATCAGCACTGTCAGTTCAATCACCAATCATTTTCGCTCTTCGTTCCCAAAAAATACTACATTAAGTGCTACCGCAATATGCATACGGTATGATATATCTTTGAATGTACAAAACTGATCTTCAAACAAAATTTCTTAAAACGTCGTTTTTCTACGGACCTGAAGTTGAGGAAAACATCATGTGCAGATAATTTTAAGCCATATTCATACTTATAGCTGAAAGATAGGAATATCAGCGGCAGGAAAAATTCTCCTTTTGGTTAATGAGAGTATGTATTGTAAAAATTACCCTTGGTATGTGTAACGCACTGAGACTTTGAGATTTCATACTTTACACATATACGAGACCGTCAATGATAACACTTGATATATCAATGGCCTCGACAAACAGAAACTTTCGTTTTTGTGTTACAACTTACATGCGCGGATCCAGCCAGATTTCTCAGAGGGGGTCCGACCGACCCATACTATGACAAACATGTCACTTAACAATTCGATTTTTTATGTTTGGCGCTTACAGTACATGATTGTCAATATTCTTTTGAACAGGCTAAAATAAAAAAGTAGTCGACCAACTAGAGGGGTCCGGGAGTATGCCCCTCCCCCTCCCCCCAACCCCTGGACAATTTTGAAATTCAGCCTTCATTTTCTGCATTCCGGGGCATTTTAGGAGCATTTAAGAACACTTTTTTCCACTGCAATTCTATATAAAGTATACCCCTTATGTTCCATTTTTATGAGCTCACCTGTTGAATTGGGAAAAATGATAAAATTTACTAGTTTCCTTTAAGGTAATTATTTCGAAAAAACAACTTTTTTTCCTTCTTCTCTTTCTTCCCTATTTTTAGGATTTTCCAGGGGTGGGGGAAGAGGGGATGGGTCCGGACCCTCGGTCCCCCCTCTGGATCCGCGCATGAACGTTTTTGTTTGTATAATTCTAAAAGCGATAGTTTACAAAGGTAAGACGTTTATTAAAATACAGCAAATTATAGACGGTTCTGTAGAACTATAAGTATTAAAATAATGTGCTTCAGGTTGCAGATTCTGGTGACAATTTTTCTACAGGATATATCTGTCCGTAACGTGAACATCTAAGTTTGTTTCTTTTTGCATAAGAATATAAGCTTAATATTGTTTTGTTTTTGTTTTTCATGTGTTTAGTTGATGTCTCACGATCTCCATATTTTGACAAATGTTAATAAACCCGTGCAGCCGCAGCATTATCATTTTATTAGAACCGTCGTAAACTACAAATATTTCGGACATGTGCAACACATTTCGTAGCCTATGCTTTGTTGAAACATTTTTGTAACATGAATTTCTATACATGACGATCGCTGAACAAAAACCGCGCGGAAATAGCATGAACATTCCGTGTTAAGATAATTGCGCGATTGTTTAAACAGTATTAACAACGTACTGGAGTCAGATCCTTGTAACCTTTTCTTTGATTTGTGGTAGATAATATCACTCAGATAATGTACTAGTGTTATGATTTATGTGGTCTCTAAATTTGACAAATACTTCATAAATAAAACTTTGTTAAAATATCTCGGCTTTGCAGTATTTATTACTGTTGACATAGAAAATTGCATTACTAGTAGACAGCTGATTACAGTATTTCAAATAAATAAAATAAATAAATAAAATGTCTTAGCTGTTTCTTCACATGTGCTTTTTACGATCTATCATAAATAACATTTGTAATACGTTTTTTGAAAATGTCACGAGTATGTTATTATTACGCATCACCGTTTCCTCTGCAAATGGTCTCGATGACAATTGGTAAAACAAACTTCAATTTTCTTCGTAAGTTGGTCAATGTTTGGGTCGCTCGAAACCATGGATAACTCGAGCATTTTGCTCATCCCCTTGCGACCTCGAGCGAGCGGTGTTTCACTGTATATAAACATCGTAGGAGGTAATGAACATAAAAAATGCAGCCGTTTTCCAAATGCAGCACAGTAATTTGGGAGGTGTTAGTATTAGTCTAGTCCGATTTTGCAGATATAAGCTTATTTAAGAAGTTACAAGCATTTTGTTAGTATTTGGTCTAACATTCTTTTTTAACATATTGTGGGTATGCTGAATCCAAAAATATATGTTTGCCATCTGGCAAATATCTCAGGAAGGGTTAAAAATGGGTACATAAATGACCACTGTTTTTAACAAAAAAATCCATCGATATTACTCTTTAATACAAATCTTTATCTTTAGATATGTTTCAACAAATTATTTCATGTTATTAGTATAACTGAGTAAATATTTATCAATAAGGCCAGAGAAAATAAATGTTTAGATTCTCATCCGAATTTTGATAAAAAATGGGGCGGGTGGGCACTTTTTATTTTTTATTTTTTAATTTAGAAATATGGCAGTCTGGAGGTCAATTTGACAAATTATATTTAAACTATCACTGTATTGATATTCTAGTGCGTGTTGCTGTGTCTTTGAAATGCTTTTATATGTAAAACCCATTTTGAAATACATATATATATATATAAAGAACCTATATATGAAAAAAATAATTTCATGTCATAAACTTTTATATTGTTTATAATGTGATAGTAAATCATTTTGTCTGATGGTTGATTATATCATGTACAAATAAGCAAATCTACAACAACGGCAAATTAATATTTGTCTGTTCAGTGTATTTGCAAATGCAAAATATTTAGTTCTGTCAAAGTACAACAACGACCTGTAAAGAATTTAACAATCAACTGTCATTCCTGCTGAGCATGTGCTAAAAGCTATATACCGTGGAACCGATGATGATGCTATTGACTTGGAGCTTAAAGTATAAAATACGAGGAATCTAGTAGTTTTACACCTGAAAAAATCACATGTTTCATAATTAGATGCACTTGCATACATAACATATTTAATCCTATTGCCAGATCTACGAAACAAATAGCCCGGTAGTTAAGTACACTTTGCACGAGAAAATGGCATGTCAGGCTTCCCCACGAACGCAAATGTCTATGTTAAACACAATTGAAATTTTGAAATCCAGACAGCAGATACTTATATCTAATCAATAAAAATCAATAACAATCAAATAAGGATAAGAAAATACATTGGCTTTACCTTTTTCTAAAAGTTTTTGAAATCGAAAGTAGGTTGCCAGAACGTCTGCTAGTCATGTGAATTGCCGATATTTTATGATCATTTCTCTTAATTTATTATAATAAGAAGTAATGTCATGGTAAAGGGGCGGGCGGGGATGAGAATCTAAAGCCTAATTTTCTATTGCCTAAAATATATCACAAGTTAAAATGTGAACTTTACGGGGTTCAAAAAGGGGAAATTGGAGACAATTCAAAAGAAAAATATCCAACATCATTTATAGAATAGAAAAATGAGACTGAGTATTAGATTGAAAACTTCCGCTGGAATTTTAATGTCAAAAAGAAAATGATATTTTTGATAAAATGGTTTTGCAGTTTTAAAATAGTCATTTAAGAAAAAATAAACAATGGGGAAGTCAAAACTTAATGAACATGACATTGTCTGTAATGAACAGAATACCATGTAGGACGTATTTTATCCTGATAAGATCATTTTCTTTAATGATCAACTTTTTAATACCTTTGCATCATAATAACTGATGAAAATTAAGTGTGACAGGGATTAAGATTAAGGCTAATGTGAACTTAGTTAGTATAAACAATCCAGATCTCTATCATAATAACAATCTGAGTCAAATCATGTTTTTGTTAAAGTCCTTATCTAAACTCTTTGGAGTGTTTTAACTGTTATTTAATGTACATTTACTCTGACAAATACACACTCTTTCATAATCATTAAGGGTTTAGAGGTGTCAAGAATACTTCATGGAATCAGGACTATTCGAAGCATTTTTTACATAGGACAAATTTACATGTATATTTTATTTCTATTTTTATAGAGATGCTTTGCTTTAAATACTTCGTTATATTTTAAAATCTGGTGAAATTGTATTTATTATAACTTTCAGTATCTATGATTTATAATAAGTATTTATAAGAATCTGTTAATTTAAAGCTAGTTTTTTTTTTATATACTTTAATTGCTTGTGAATGACAAATAACAAATATTATTTTGTTCATTTGTTAAAATATTCCAAAGTAAGAATGGACAAGACTTTGCATCTCAAGAGACCATTTCAAGATAGCACAGAATAGTACATCATTTGTCAGGAGGCAAAATCTGACAAAACTAGAAACTAACAGCCTCAAAGCATAACATCTCTAAAAGAGTGACTGTGCTGAATCAAGATTTTTTAGAGATTTTTTCTAAATATGAAGCCATTAGTAGAATTGAAAAAAAGTAGATGAAAATGACAAAATATGTTGCCATAGAAAGTGTTATTCTAATTTTGTCCACACAGAACTAATACATACTATTCAGTCAAAGCTAAGTTTAAGATAGAACAAACATCAGATAAAGCTGCTTCCTCATCAAACTTATCACATACTCCTACTAATCAGGGAAATGTGTATGTTCTGTCAAGACAAAAAAAAAACATGAACAACTCTTTGATATAACTAGTCAGTGATAGTATTTTAAAGGATGCTTAACATGACAACATAATGCGATTATGACTCTCTGATGTCAACAGAGGGCAAATATTATAAAAATGTTTAAATTGTTTTAGATAAGGAGTTCGCAAATCCAAGTCGGACAACTCAAATACAGATCTTGCCATGATCTTTCTTATACATGAACGTGGGTAAGGTGCAATGAAATCGCAAATACTGCAGCTTTCAGACAGTTGGAACAGATACCGCATACATACTGAAGATTCTTTGTGATTTAATTCTAGAATATCATCTTTCAAAGAAGCCTTCAACGTAAAAAAAGAAACCAGTTTTAGTTTGTAACTCCATTACATATATCTTCTGATAAAAGGAATACACTTTCATAAGAATTTCTGTGTCAATGCTTAGAAATGCCCATTATGATACTACTGGTATACAGAAATATAATTCCAGTGACGACTTCTTGTCATTAGTACATGAAGCACTTAAATTAAGGGCTGATTTGTTCTCTCCGGAAGGACATTCTGGACTGAGTGTGACTGAAAATGGTTCAGTAAACTGTGTTCCGGAGTATCTGTTCATGTTTCTGAATTTAACGTATGGTGGCCAAGAGCTTCTAGGTGAAGAATTTGACCATAAAAATCCTGAATCTGATAGGCAAAAAATCCCCAACAAAACATTAAGTGTAGCACAAGATATTCTTGATGGAGTAAGTGATGGTAAAAATGGACCCAAAACCACATAGGTCTTGCAAGTAAATTGCACTAGATGACTAGGTTAAAACATTTAGTTAACCTATTTCATAGTGCAGGACACTAATTGACCTACAGAGACATACTATGAGTAGACACATCTTTAGCTGAAAAAAAAACAACCTGGAATCAATGGATCCTGAAACTGGTCATGTTATTCCGCTGAATCTTACTGCGAATGAGATATCGACACATTAACCATGTTGTTCAGAAGTGTATGCATATATCAGAAAGACTGGGACAGTCACATTCAGTTATAACTGTTGACCTGGGTCTTTATTTTAAGCTTGTGGATTTGAAATCGGCAGTGCCCGAGAATGAATGGTTTGCAAATATAAATGAATTATTTGAAATCTGGTGTAACTTTTTAGCACTTCCTGCAAATAAAATTGACATAGTAGATTTTTATCAGAAGCTGATCATGCAATCGCCTACAGAAAAGACGTTGGTTGTCGGCTTTTAGGAAGAAAAAACTGTTGAAAACACTGTCATTGAACTAATTTGGATGAATAAAAGGCTAAACGCGAGGAAGCTGACACAAGAATCATTCTTCATGCTGTTCACTGCAGTAAGCGATCAAATTGTAACACTCTTCTTGTTTCTGCCAGAGATACTGACGTATTTGCTCTTACTATGCCACTTACAGTAAATAATGCAACAGTATGGATGATGGCTGGAACAGTGAAAAAACGAAAATACATTCAAGTCAACACAGTATAAATCCTCAATAACTGAAAAGTTGCGAAGAAATTTACTTGCCTTTCATGCCCTCACTGGCTAAGACACAACATCAAAATTCTGTGGAATCTCTAAAGATCTGTATTTAAAGTGTTTACAGCCCGTGCAAAACTGATAGAAGGTCTAGGATATGGGCAACTGTCTGATGAACTAATGACAAACTACGAATATCTTATTTGCAAAATGTATGGCCAAGATGCTGTAAGTACTGACAGTGCTCAAAATGTTTTGTTTTTCAGGTCTACAAGTCCTGAACGCATACCCTAACCAGTGATGCTTGCTCATTTCACATTAGAAGAGCTCATTATCAAGCCCTGGTATGGAACCAATCAACTGTTCTCAATGCAGACCTGCATGGGATGGAAGGTGGCAGATGACACACTTAAGCCAGTTCTTATTACCCGTGATCCAATTCCTCAAGCTTGTATTGAGGTCATTGTTTGCAAGTGTACATCTAGATGTAGGACCCTCAGATGTAAAAGTAAAACGACTGGGCTCTTGATATGAATTATCTATGTGCGATAAAAGCATTACCAGTTGTATGAACTCGAGGCAGTAAATTAACATGAAATGGGACTGTGAAAGCAATATTTTTCAATAATATATTATTTTGAAATAATTATATGATAAACAGTTTATGGATTTAGATTCTGTCCTTTAAATTGATTCCAAATATAAAACTCGTGTACTGGATACAGCAATAGCTTTGTAATTATAAACAACGTGAATTATTTAATAATCATCTTTTGGCGAGATAGTCAAGTTAGAGTTGGTTTTTAATGCTTTTTTTCTCCTAACGGAGCACACATTTGGATTAAAAGTTATTTACTTTTGAAAAAAAGTGTTGCTAATTTAATCTGTTACTATGTTACACATAACTTTGGTAAAGAACCCCATATATTTTTGGATAATTGTAATACTATTACATATTTATATTAGAAATATCTTAATTTAGCGACCATTTTGTTTTTCGTCATTTTGACCTACAAAACATCATTTGTCAGATGGCCAACATTTCTGAAGTTTTAATAACCTCTGCAAGTAACATTCTTTTTCAGGATCATGTGTTTTGTTGAAATTAATATTTCTCATGTCTTACCCTTTTCATATGTGCCGATGTGAGCTCGGTTCTGTGTAGCCAAGTATCATTTCCTGACGACTGATTGTCATTCGGGTCGGCTTCCTTAAGGAAACACCTATATTAAGCAAAAAAAATATTTATGACATACGTGTAGTAGATGCATACAATACAGGGTCTTTCTGTAACAATTTTTAATGCATAGATTATACGTTACGGAAATAGCGGCCTGTGATGGAATTTTACGTAGGTACCTGTAAAAGTAAAAATAACTTGAGGTAATTCAAATAAAAGATTTTCTTTACATTTTGTCGTTCTCATATTCATTTTTGTAAATGTTTACAATGTCCTTACTAGTATTTCGGTTGGCTTCGAAGTAAGTTTCAGACGTGTGAGTGAATTGATGTTAATTCTGGGGGTGTCAGTGTTAGTTCTGGGCGAGTCAGTACTAGTTCTATGGGCTTCAGTGTTAGTTATGGAAGCAACGGGGTCAGTTAAGGAGTTGGATGTCTGGTGTAGTTCTGTTAGAGTATAGGATGCTGGATCGAATAAAAGCAAATGTTGTTCCTAAAATGCATTCTAGGTTCGCTTCAACTGTGTCCTACAAAATGTAAAAAATTTGCACCAAAGTGGCACTATTCCCATAGAAGTTCGTTTATATCTCTTTGTCATGTTTACGTTGAAGACACATATATAATGTAATATGCCTAAGCCACTTGCTTGGTTCTTGACTTACGACAGACTCAGTTGTCTCAATCCTGATGACACTCAATCGACGGACTTAGACTATCAAGAGGTAACAGATCTGATTGAAAAATTCATAAGATAAACTTATAAGGATCAGTCTGCTTTCTAGCTTGACGTTCTATGTTCGCTATTTATTTAGTTTAGTGTTTTCTATGCTTGCAATATTTACAAAAATGAATAAAGCTGTAGATATGTAAGGTTTAGGAAACACATGCAATAAGTGGCAAATATTTATGTAAAATTCATTTGCTGACACCCTGTACGTAGTTTTTTTTTCAATTTTAAACACCTTCCCCCCTGTGACCAAGTACCATTTTTGTAGCATATGTATATAATAATTATTTACAAAGGCATGGGAAATATTTTGTTGAGTCACTGGGGGGAAAGATGTTTAAAACGTAGAAATGATTTATGTACATATTTTAATAGAAAAGAGAATGATAAATGTCTACAAAGTCTTCTTTTTTGTTCATAAACTTATAAAATGAAGTCGCATTTATCAAGAAATGGTCTTCAACTATCGTTACTATGCAATTTCAGAAGTCTAGCCCTATGTCACTTTTTCCTTAATTGGATAGGCAATTTGAATAGGAAAATGTCCGAGGTCCTTGTTTAAAAATGTGTTTGTCGTGATCGTGAGACATAAGACAACCCATTGAATTATGCATTATTTTATCTGGGATAGGGGTAGGTATTGTAATTCAGCGCAACGGTAACTGGGTGTCGATTTTGTCGCATTGTCATATATCAAATATGATCTAAACATTAAGTCTGAGTTCTACTCTGAAATAATTTCGCCCATGGTAACAGTTTTAAGAGCTATTTTAATTTAATTACAGTTAGAAAAATCAAACAGCGCAGTTTGTCTAAAAAAAGAGGATATGAAAAAATACTCAATTGCGCTATCTTGTGATTTAGGGGTAGGGGTAGCGTATTGTAATTTTACGAGAAAATCAATTAAGTAACTCCGTAATTTTATTCCTTCAATCGACAGAAAATAAAGTTTTCATAATTATATTTTTTTTTGTCAAGCTCTATCGTTTTGGTTTTACATGAGACAAGATGAAAGGAAACTCTTTTTATTTAAAACTCAACGTGATATTTGTCGCTCTGACGTCACTTTAACGTAAATATCGACTTCAACGCAAAAATTATCTCCACAAATTTAACACCACTTTAAAGACATTTTAATATAAAAATATGATGTGTAATAAGCAAAACGATACTTGTTGACTGAAAAGGGCGATTTACGAAAACAATCTGACCGTTCATCAAAAATGGATGTCAATAGGCGTTTTTGAAGGCTTGCAGAGAAAAAAGTTACAGAAATATCAGAAATGTAAATTACGCATTAATTGAGGAGTATGCTGAATTTTATGTCAAACAAAATGTCGAAACAGAACCTTTTAACTTCAACTTTGGAGCATTTCACCTTAAATAAGACAACTGTTATTTATAAACACTTTCCTACGTCAAAATATCTGTATCTGCAAGAGAGTATATATGATGTCAAACCTGATGAAATAAAAGATAATCTTTAAACCACAGTGAAAAACCTTCCGTCTTCAATATAAAATTGTGAGCAGTTGAAAATGCTATGTAACTTAGTCAGATGGAAGCAAACGGAGGTGTGTGCTATGCGGACGGGTTTTGATCATTCTATTACATAGAGATTGACGTCACTACTTTCCGTCTAGCCTCTACACTAGGGACTGATAACCAGCCGTATTTAGATAATTGTACATACACTAAAATAAAGCCCAGCGGAGGAGATAAAATTACCTTCATTTTTCCATGATATTATAAGAAATGTTGTTGATTGTGATTACTTAAGCTTTTCAAATTTTTACAAGTACCTGCAGTGACTTCTGTCATAAAATGATTTATTGCAATAAAAACCCGCAAGTCTTCTATTACTTTCCTATTGGCATAATTTATAACAAAACACGGAAAAGTAGAAATACAATATCAACGAGGAAGTAGTTTGGTTTTAAGAATCTAAAGGATGCACAAGCAGAGTGCTCTTGAGTCATGTGACTCTGTGGCTATTTTACCTATGGAATATGTAAAAAAATTGATCTCAAGTAGTAGCTCTCCGCACAGATGCCGGACCAAATTAACCCATAAAATCATAAAATATTAAATCTATTGGGGAAATTTGGTCCTGTTAGAACGACAGAATCTGACAGTGATGATGATGAAGAAGAAGACGATGATAAGAGATGGCAATGTCCCCATAGCAAACATACCATAGGGGGATATTCGCTTCTGTAATATTGCATGCACACCCAAAAGTGCTTTTAAGTCTACAGAAAAACCCTTTTAGACAATTTGAACGATTTCAGTATATGCATCAGAACATATTTTAAATGTGATTAGAAAAATAAATATGTATCAATTAATGTTTTCAAGATGTACCATACAATATCATAAGCCCTTCCAACCACTGCCCCGCAACTTAAAAAAAAAGAACACTGTACTGTTATTTTGCGGAGCAAAGTACAATAACTCTTAGTTTCAAAGTATTCCTTTTTGTGGCCTTTTCTCTCTATTACAAACTTTGACCGATTCAGCAAATATAAAGATTATGTATATAAAACATATGCCATGTATTGAATTCATAATTTTTGGGTTGCCATTCATAGAAAATAGACTTAATATGATCTTAAGTATTTTAAAAGCTTGGTACAGAGAGCATAGATGTTCCAATTTGTATTGCCACTTGACCTGCAGTTTTATAGGTAGGAAAAAACGTTTTCCCATTAGACTAAATTCTAAATGTTACTTCAGTATACAAGCACATCAACTGCTTTCATGTATATAAACTGTAACTTTTATAAGGCTTTAAAGAATAGTGTGAGAACAAAATGTATAAGAAGAAATCAAAGCAACAATCACATCAGTTCTCCAATATGCTCGAAATAAATATCGTAGAGATAGAGGGAGGTAGAGATAGCACTATTATTAGCATGCATGTCGCGGTTACTCCCCGCTAAGGAAACGACGTCGATCTGCTTTAAAATCGATAACATGACAAGTATAGCTATACCCTGTGATCAAATATAATAGAATTATCAACAATATATTAGTGATACTAGAAATACTGGAATATTTTCACGTCGTATATGTAAGTATTATTCTTTCTATATTTTTCATATTTAAATCTGTCTGTATTAGTCATACATCATGACATTGATTGTGTGAAAACAAAAGCGATCTGGGAAACGTCTAAATAATAAAATATATAAGAAGATTCTTTGGATGGCATTGCATAGAATGCAAAATAATAGCAGATTCGGTTTGACTGAGTCTTTTAGTGAGAGGTAATGGATATTGCAACATCCCTTACGCCCCCTATCACCGGCTTAGTCGGAAAATATAACAACACTGAATCCAAGTACGGGGAGACTTTTTACGGCGTTTCACTTTTTTATGTCTTGTGTGAAATTGATTTGCATCATATGATTCTGGGTACATTTAGAATTACACGCATTTCAATTAATACTAAATCCATAAATAAATTGATACATTGATTTAAGGTATGACCTGTGTAATAGTGTACCACCTTTTGAAGAGCTTTCAATTCCTATAATAAACCTACTTTGACTTAAATTTTTCAGAGGGCATAGGTTCAAGCCCCACTGGGACCAATTTTTTTCCTTATTTTTTATAAAAAGTTTTTACTTTTTTTCAAGACTTATTATTGATTTAGTGTACAAAAGTGAAAAAGTGATTTCTTGCTGTTCAAAGTGAGTTTACCCCTGAAACAGAAGGGGGCAGAGTTAAACATCTTTAAAAATACTGAGTTATATGCGGTAAAATTTCGCTTTTTTGCCTTTACTCTTTAGGTTATATAATGTGGAAGAAATGTAGGTAGGTTTCACTTCTGCCCCAAGGTTATTTTTGAATGAAGTGAGCAAAATTTAAAACAAAGTTGGAGTTAGAAGTCTGTCTCATTAAATCTTTTTACTTGAGGCACCCTAAGAAAAAATGATATTCACAGTTTTTTATGTGTTTTATAATTGTTTGCCAATAGTTTGAAGTTTCTTTTATCAAAACTGATGGTAAGATGAATATTACAACAACTCCACATTGCTTGTTACATATATGTGATACCGATTATAACTTTTCTTTTATTTCTGTTTGTCTTATATACAGTTTACGTTTTACATCAAATTTTCTGTAAACAAAGTGACATGTATCCTCCCTCGAGCAAAAGCAACCTGAAGCTAAAAAGCCAAAACCTAAATAAATATTTGCTAAAGGATTCTCAAAGTTGAAGTGTGCATGTTCTATTTTGATGACAAAGATGAGAAAGAGTTTTAAAAAACAATTTAGTTCACATGTTGTCTGCCGGATCAGTTTTTGAGCGAATGGCCTATTTATGTTGCCTTCAGGTATTTGGTCAATTTGAAGTTGTTCCCCTAAACCGTCTTGGTTAGGTACCATCTCTACACAATACTGGTTCACAGTAGCAATCTTAACATATCAATTAAAACAAGGTCAATTAATAATATTGCGCAGAAATTATGATGTTTTTGTTATATAATATATACAAATTGAAACTGGAGTCTAGATCATATATGATGTAGAAAATTGATTGATAATATAAATAATAAGAAAAATAATGAGAACCATGATTCTAAAAAAAGTGTTTTGAGCTTTTTCTTAAAAGTTTCTACCGAATCAGAATTTCTAACTTCTGCTGGTAGTTTGTTCCATAGTTTCGGCCCTACAGTTTGAAAACTTCTATCGCCAACTGTTTTACGTTTGTTAAATGGTACCTCGTAACAACCTGTAACAGAGTCTGAAGACCTTGAACTACGTCTTGGTGCTTATTCCGATAATAATTCAGCCAAGTAAGATGGTGCTTGGAATATTCTGAATTATAAAATGATTACGATACCTTTCAAGTACACGCACTGTTATTTAAAGGTATGTTTTTCGTTTAAAACTTCAATCAGTCGATTTGAATGTTTTACAATCAGTGCATTTCTAAATATGGTATAAACAATTCGCCATGCTTTGACAATGGACCATATTCCCTCATACAGCTTCAATTATAATCATAAAGCGGTGAATGGATTCGCAAAAACTCGTCATAGCATAAAAAAATATGTTGGGAGTTTAAGAAACTAAGATATTAAGAAGTCATGCTGAAGCTGAGGGTAAATTAGTTATTTCTTATCTCTCTCAACTGAATATCAAACTGTTATATTATTAATATACTAGCCCATTTCAGTTGCGCAAATGGACAGTGTTCATATTGAACAAAATTTATGGTGCTTTATCTTCCATTGTACATCAATCACACGTTCTTAATATTCCTTATCGCAGAGACAGTCCTTAATTGAAAAAAGAACATACAGTAATGCTTCACCCGTAATTAAGAAACATTACGCTGACATGATTGATATAATTATAACGTTTAAACGGATGCACAGTTGACCTTTTTATGCCAGGTTAGGAAAACATGCAAATTATAATAATATGTTATTTTCAAATGTTAATCATTTTACTATGGACACAGTAAAATGATTAGAATTCCATGCACAAATTATTGATCGGACAATTTATCACATGGCATAGTCACATGGTGACTATCGTCGCAAGATTTTACTGGAAAAAGAGAGCCGCTTTTGGTTTCCTTAAATTGAATAGATAAATAATGATTCCATGCATTGAACAAAAGCGTTAGTATCTTTTTAATAAATAACAACCATTCACCAAAGAAATAAACTCCATATAAGATATATACATGAGGCGGTCGGAAAATATCCGGACTTTTTGCCTCTTTCTCGAAAACATTTCAATAATTTGAAAAAAAATATGTATTCTTTTCAAAGTATTTCCAATCTACGTCTAATCACTTTTGCAATCTTCGTGGGGAGATTTTGTATTCCCTCTGCAAACCATGAAGTAGAACTACTGCTGAGATACCGATTTACAGCTTAAATCAATGCAGCCCTGATCTCATATTTGTTTCCAGCGAGCCTTTTAGATTTCTGGAAGTAATTCTGCAAATAAAAGTCGCAGGGGGTCAAGTTCTGGGCAGTGCAGAGGGTGGGGCAACTATTGAAGGAGTTGATAAGTTCAAGTTCTACTGGCAGATGAAGCAGTAAAAAGTGGGGTGGGCATTGTCATGCAAAAAAGAGGTCATTTTTCTGGGCTAGCCAGAGACTTTCAATTTCCTTTGAATTTTGTTTTCAAAATCACTTTTGGATAGTATCTAGCAGTCATAGTTTGATCTTTTGGCATGACATGAGCCAGTATCGTTCCACGCCAGTATCGTTCCACTTTAATCCCAAAAAGCAACCAGCATAATCATGCCAGCAGAGGTAAACAGCTTAAACTATTTGGTAGATGGGCAGCCAACTTGTTTCCACTCCTTTGACTGAGCTTTTGTTTATGATTCAGTATAATTGACCCGCATTTCATCCCAGGTGACAATACAGTTCAAAAACTATTTCAATCACGGTTAAAACGCCCCAAATGATCTGGTTTCCCTTGATGGCTTTTGTTTGCAGATGTTTCGGCACCTACCTTATTTTGCGTGTACGATCTGATATGCCGACGCTTTGTCGATCCTAAACTGATTATCTTCCTCCAGCAATATCAATCTGCGATCTTTGTTGGCAAAAATATCAACGTTTGCCATCATTTTAGGAACGTTTGCCATCATTTTAGGGGTCACTGCCTCAGCGCGCTTCCCTGGCCTAGGCTTCTCCCTCCTGCTTTTCCTGCCATCCATAAGTATGAAACCCAGCTACAAAACGTTGAACGGGTTATGCAGGCTTTAGAAAACTTTTCTGCAACCTTTGAAAAATGTGGCAAGTTTTTCACCCACTAAAAGCATGAATTTCATTACAGATCTCCGATTCTCCAGCTTAGAGTCTATGGCAGCCCTAACACCTACCTTTTAAATGCTCAAAACTATGTGTATAAACACGCCTTATGGAAAATAAACTGACCTATTTATAGGCAATAAAATGTAGATTTTCGCTCTTGTATAATTTGTTTAGGAAGCTGCACGTGCAAAGTCATGAGCATGAAAAGTCCGGATAATTTTTTACCGCCCCTTTTTAGTGGTTTAGGATAATATACCGCCAACTCGACATTATGTATGAAATCACACTTGACACGACCAATTAATGGTAAAGTTAAAAAATATAATTATGGTAGGACATAACTTTAAGCATGAACTGATACCTGGATAAAGCCATAAATTGTTCAGAAAGCCAACCTGATGTATGAACTGATACCTGGATAAAGCCATAAATTGTTCTCAAAGCCAACCTGATGGTTTCCTCACAAATAAAAATGAAAAAATAGACACCTCGTGCGAGGTTTCGTACATACAATTTGAAAGATACAAGCGGATACAAGCTAAAGACTATGTCTCAGAGGTATACTAGATCTGAGTTTCATATTTGAAAATATGAACAGTTACTACATATAGTTTATGTAAACATAAAGTAACAGGTTTATCTGTATTAACAGTACTATATGCCCTAGGTTTAAAATAAGACGTAATGCATGTATAGCTATACACAGTAAAAATATTTGCAGCTATTACAAAAAGTTTAGCCAATAATCTATATTTAATTGACACTAAATCTCAGCATACCGGTACATGTATATAAACTGGATGTTTAGATGTTTTAGATTTAGACCACGACTTCAGGCGAAACATTTTGCAACAAACCCCTAGTTGCGATACTCAGTCAAAAGCGAGATTCTGTTGTGCATGCAAGTTTCTACGGCAACTACCGAGCGCTCGTTTTCTACAAACATGCCTACATATCACTTTGCCCATTGAACCTCGGTATACTCAATTTGGGCATGTCGGAATCTGTGTGCACAAAGGATCACCCGCCTGACTGCTATTCAAGTATCAATAAGATGCAATAAAACAGAGCAGTGGGAGAATAAAAATGATAGTCTTCCGTTATCTCGAGTAAGAAAAACGTGACTGCTTTCGTGATATCGAAGACTTTATTAATGGTTGCAATAACATCTATCAATCTATATCCAGATCTGAATACAGAAATACTTTTAGCAATTCGCGCAGTTTAAATTTGCATTTGCCAAAATTAAATGTTTTAATCTGACTAAAGAATGCTAAGTTTCCCATGAGAAAACTTGAAACGTTTGCAATATGTGCATAGATACATTAATCAAAAACTTGCCAAAATGTTGATGCAGACGCAATGCATTGAATTAAACACTGATGAAGATTTCAAATACGATAACAACAAAAAAAAAAAAAAAACGAATATACCTTTAAAGTGCGAGGTATCAAAAACTTACCAAATTGTTGATGCAGACGCAATACATTAAATTAATGCATTGACGAAGATTTCAAATACGATAACAACAAAGAAACCTAGTATACTTTTAATGTGCTAGGTAACGTTCCATTCATTGCCTATGTAATCTTAACATTGTGGAGGATATTAAATGAATAATAAATAGATAAATAAATAACCATAGTGACAGCTTAGCACACGGTTCGAATATTCGATTTTTTCACGTGTGTAGCAGTTAGATGCAGTTACCCAAACTGCCATAGTGTTAGGCCCCTTTGGCGTGAGCGGGTCTTGGCAGTTGTACAATAAAAAATATCATAGAATGACACAGCGTTTCAGTGACACAAATATTTTGAAACATAATCATATATCTACTGTTACTAATGATGTCTAATGTACGAAAACAGGGAGTATATTGTGTAGTGCAATTCACAGAACTCTGATTCTTCAACGTTCTAAGTCTCAGCCGTGCTACAGCGATACACAATTTCATGGTGAAGTTAATTAGGACTCTTAATTGTAAATAAAGTATACGAAAAATGGTTGTATTCCTCAAAATATCCTGAGCTGCTCGAGTTGCAGTTTTTGCTTTTAGACAATGTCACGATCCCTGCCATTAAGCATGAGCGGTGTGCTAAACTTTGATTTTAAATTATTACCTCTGTAATATGTAGTACAAATGTGACAAACAAAATAGATTGACGCTGGAATATAGCAAGAGAACGCATCTCTTGCCTAAAACATTCACTAAATCTCAATCTTCTGGGAGATGGAGATCCCCTCCCTCACCTACATCATACTCGCAGCATCGCTGCTTCGTTCGTAACTATGCTGCTCATATCTAGCGTACAGTTCAAAACCATCCAGGTACGCTCCCGTGTCCAATATTGAACATGTAATTAGAGCGTATGTAATAGATAGTCCCATGATTAAAAAAATAAAACAGATACCAGTAGTTTTAATTATTTTCTCGCTCGTATACCAACGCCCCGCCAATTATCGCCCGACAACTTTATTAATGTTGGAAAATAGACAGTACTTGCGCCGAAAGCAGGAGTTGCGAATGTCATGATCAAATTACGTGGACGGGATTCGAACCCGTGACCCCCGGGTTAGGAGTCCGACGGTACTTACAGGGTTTTTTTACCAAGAGGGGAAGGGGCCCAGGCCTGTTATTTGGGGTGGGGGGAATAGCTAGGTATTTGAGCAAAGGGGAATAAAAACCTGATATAAAGTCAATTTTTGTGGAAAACTGCATGATTTAAAAGAAATTTACTGAGGGGAAAGGGGCTTTCAGCGGCCCCTATTATGAAGGGGAAAAAATCCTGATTTAGTTCTACCCCTACACCTCGGTGCCTCTCAATAATCCGTGAATCTAATGCATATTGAAAACAAAAACTGTTTCAAGTTTATTAAAGTTTGGAAGTATTGTTTTTGATTAAAGAAGTCTAAACTGTGCTGTAAAATCTGTTTCATGTACAAAATGCATATCTTGAAGTGCGTATACAGCTTATTTTCCAGTTGAATAATTATTGAAATGTGCATCATCTGTTTAATAAATAATGATTTACTACATTTTATCGGTGAATAAATATAATTAGAACTTCGGATGCTTAGTAATTAAATCAGGAGTGCGTAGCACGAGTGATTTAATTATTCGCATCATTTTATCCATCAACAAAATACGGGAACATATTTTTATCAGTCACACTGTGAGTGATATAGGTTTTCTATTTCTTTTAATAGCATTCAGCAAAAAAATAAACAGATTTTTTTTTGTTGTGAATGGATAAGGAATATCACATCGAGAACTGATACAATAACTTGCGCTACCTGCTCATGAAAATATTTAATTGCATCAACTGTCAATATGATATATTCCATATCCACTCAAAACAAACAAATTCTGTTTAATTTGTTTTGCTGAATGCTAGTAAAAGAAATATAAAACCTATATCACTCACAGTGTGACTGATATGGAACTGATAATACTGATGTTGGGTCAGTCATACTTAGTTATGATAACTTAGTCACAAACTGAACTTTGATCGTTTTCTGTGTGTTTTATTGAATTAAGCTCCTCCGCTTAGCATAGGTTTTATTCCGCCAGAATGGCTCAGAATGCACCACAGACACTCTAGTTTTTCAAAATTTTCGTGGGGAGGATACACCATACCCCACTACCAAAGTCGCTTCTTCGGCGCATCGGGCCTGCAATTTATAAAATGCCAACTACGCCCCTGGGATTCTCTCCCAGTACAAAAATCTGTTCTCTGTAAGTAACTGCCAACTTCCCCATATGAAACAGAGTTGGAGGAAGAATGACTTCAGTCACAGTGTCTTTTATCAAATCGTCACGGAAAACATACGCCTCCCCCGAGAATCGAAGTCATGCTCCCGCGAACCATAGATCTGGGATGTCCTTATACAGCTAAGTGGGCGGAGTTAAATCATGTATTATTTTGTAGGTTTGAAGAATATGTTCTACAATACCATTTTACATATATGTATTTACTTGCATTTCCTAGTTGACAGGCTGTTTTTTAAATGGAATGTTCATTTGGTTATAAGAGAAAAGCAATTAGTGTTTGAGTAAAATGTATAAACCAGCAAGCTGCGCGGCTGGTTAATATGTTGTATTTTCATGATTAAGTTACTATGAAGGTCTAAAAGTGATTTTTAACCAAGTCAAAATATAAAGGATTTTGAATGCCTGCCTTTTTAGGACTGGGCTTTCCCATCCCGAGGGACAGCGGGAAATGAGAAACTGAGCGCTAGCTAGGTTTCTTATCAGCGATGCACCGAGGGTTGAGAAACACCTGTGAGACACATTCAGACATGTTATATCATTGTCTTTGCTTACCATTGCAAAATTTTCAAAAGTATTATAAAGTCGCGTATGTAATTTATGATGTCGTTAGATTGAAGATCATTTGGTGACATTCTCTGATGTCAACAGCATGAACATCTTATTTTCTTGACATTATTGCAGCATGATTATATCGATTTATGAAAATATATTTGCTAAGATCTTTCCAAAATATAAAGGTACGTATATTTTCTAAATATAATGAAAAGATACTGACCTTCGACGATTTTACCGAATAAAGGTGTATAAAGCATTGTATGCCACCTTAAGTTGATCAGAAAAAAGAAGAAGCTATAATTAAAGTTACGGTGCAGTAAAACGTTAAACATTCCTTTTGGTTTCTCTGACAAGAAAATATATAATAAGCCAGGTTTGTTTGTAGCTGTAATTCGATTAAATGTATATATACTAAATGAAAGGGTCACTTTGGTTTTAATGCCTATTCCATAAACTAAAAATGCAGCCACAACTAAAGAAATAAGGTCTTTACAAGCTGAATCAGTATTAACTGGACTTTAAATGAAACACCAGATTTTATTAGTATGTTGAGAAGTAGTGGGCGTATTTTCAAGATATGGTCGGTTCGTTTCCCGACATGCCTGGAAAATCATTATCATAACAGTGATAGTGAATGCAGGCCTTGGTGTTGGGATGTTGAAATTAAAATCAGACATCGACACAGGAAATGTTTAATATCCAACAGGTATGTTTGTTTTACAAGGATATATATCATACAGGAAAGGCCACTTAGTCGCGTAAATAGAAAAGACAACACAGCTGCGACTGCCTTGAAACTATCAGTGGCAAAAATAGCACTAGTGTGTTTAACCCGTTTAGATGTGCACGAACAACCACTCTTTAAAGACAGTCATTTGTTAAATCTTATTACATAACACTATTGTGTGTAAATTATTCTACATATTTTAAAAATATTATCAAGTAATTGCTTATAAATCTTATTTTGTATTTCATTTAAAATGTCAAGCTTTTTTTGTATAAAATACTTAGGTCAAAGGGAAATGGTAGACATATCATAATATTAGTACTATTATTACTAATTGTGAAAGGGTTGATGATACCGTAGCAATGAAAGTACATACTGAATACGAAATATCACGAGAAATTATCATTAGGTCAAATAAGATACATTAAATACTAGCTTTTTTCCAAATTAAAGACTACAGGGTTGTATTTTAGGAAGCCAGGCTAGGAAAGATAAAGCAAAGGTCGAGGGAATATTTCCTGACCTAAGTGGGTCCAATTACAACTTCCTACAACTAACTGAAGAAGCTCAGTGGGCAAGGGTGATTGTCAGATCAAAATCTGGAAATCTGTTAAAACGACTAGAACTGGAATAGCAGAGCATATACTTAACATCACAGCAACTGACGAGAATGGAGCTGCCATAGAGGTACAGATATACTTGTGAACTCATAAAGACTTGTCATGCAGTTTGTCTTCTGTTCTGTTCCCCACACGTTTATTGTTTTCACTTGCTGATGCATAGTATTGTTTCCTGTATTTCCATTTTAAGAACATCTACAACATTTCGAAAAAGTCTGAAAAAGTTTTTTTAATGTAAGTTTTCTAGTCCGGAAAAGTCTACCAAGCGGATGTCGGCTGTCACCTCTGTCAGTGTTTACGTATCGCTTGGGTTTTTTCTTTCAAATCAATCGGAATGCTATGCTGACGAAATGTGTTTAAAAATCTATCATACTTTTATTAAAAAGTTTTCAAACTTTTGTGCCATCATACACACCCAATGTGCCGTTGAAGGTGATCTCTTCTGAGCCACCGATTTTCTTCTTGCTGTCGGCAACCACAATGTAACTTATCCTGAATTCACAACAACAAGGGCCGGGACTCAAAGCTATGTTTCTGATATAGGAGGTATTAGATTATAAGAACTGATAATGAATTAATAGAAAAGCTTGCTTGCAGAAACAGTGATTGTATTATTTTGTTCCCTATTCTGTATCATACAATGCGATTTGTAATGTAATACCGAAGTTTTCTGAAAGTTGCATAAATTTTATACTGCTACAGGTTAGTCCAGTTCGATATTACATTTTTTTTAAAGAAATGTACACAAACTACACACAGCAGTCCATACTTTTCCAATTGTCCTATCCCAAAATCGGACATAAACACATTTATTCAGGCATCAAATCAAGATTTAACACTCTTATTCAAATAAAACCAGTCCTGCTAACGCGTAAATAATAGCATAAACCCTGTCATCTATTTTACGTTTCCTACGTTTATTTATGAGGCTAACTATTGAAAGACAAAATTATACAACTTACTGATCCTTAAAATACACCGAGGACAATCTAAGGAGGAGATTTTATACAACCAGATAAAAATGAAATTCTAAAATGTTTTCCACAATGAGAACCTCTGAGCAATGAACTGAAATGGAATATAATACAGAATAAATGATGGGGCGTTCAAATGACAATATTGTTTGAAGACAACTCAATTACTTTGATATATACAAGCTAATGTAAATGAATTCTAATTTATTCGAAGTGAATAACAAACTACTCATTGCTATAGTCTCCTCCTGTATTTTGAGTATTTAAGCCCTAGATCTAGTGCTCCAGATATTTCAATTACAAAACAAATAATACAAACGACTAATAGTCATAAAACAAATTAATGTTAAAAATTATTTCTGTGAAGAACTGTATCGAAGAGTACTAACTGCAAGGTAACCATTTAATAACATTTCAAATGATAGATTATAAAGCGAGTGCATAAAAGCCTAACGGATTGTTTTACACAGTAATACTATTTCAGGGAAGCAAACTTTTGATGCTACAGGGCAGTGTATAACTAGCGTGGAATTCATCAAAATAAGTTTTACGATAAGAACTGATGGATCGATTTTTGAAGACAAAGCAACTAAATGGGTATGTACCTGCCCTTGAAAAATAAGTCTAGATAACATTACCACACTAAATAAATCTAGCAAAGCTAGTCACTGTTTGCGTTAACAAACTGATATTTTAGCTATTAGAATAAATCCTAATACACTTACGATACATGCTTTCCCTCTCAGGTGTAAAGATACAATATATCATTTGCTTGTGAATTACATGATTTGGTATTAGGGAACCCATTACTAATTTTGTTTTAAAGCATTTACACGTTACCCTCAAAGACATATAACTGTTTCTGGCGAGTTTTTTTTTTTATTTTGAAGAATGAATTTTCTATTGAGTTTCACGTCACAATGACACAAGTATAGGTAATACTACGAAAGACCCGTGGTGACATTTCAACCTCATTATTTCACGATTTCTGCTTCCTGATTTCACGATTTCCACTTCATGAATTCACGAATTCACGATTTCTGCTTCCTGATTTCACGATTTCCACTTCATGAATTCACGATTTCCACTTCATGAATTCAAGATTTCACGAATTCACGATTTCATGAATTCACGATTTCACGAAAAGAATTCACGATTTCTTGATTTCACGATTTCATGATTTCACGATTTCTTGATTTTACGATTTCTTGAATTCACGATTTCCACTTCACGATTTCACGATTTCTGCTTCCTGAATTCACGATTTCCACTTCATGAATTCACGATTTCCACTTCATGAATTCACGATTTCCACTTCACGAATTCACGATTTTCACTTCATGAATTCACGATTTCACGATTTTCACTTCACGAATTCACGATTTCCACTTCATGAATTCACGAATTCCACTTCACGAATTCACGATTTCACAATGGTGAAATCGTGAATTCATGAAGTGGAAATTGTGAAATCGTTAATTCGTGAAGTGGAAATCGTGAATTCATGAAGTGGAAATCGTGAATTCAAGAAATCGTGAAATCATGAAATCGTGAAATCAAGAAATCGTAAAGTTTTTTTTGTAAAATCGTGAATTCATGAAGTGGAAATCGTGAATTCAGGAAGCAGAAATCGTGAAATCGTGAATTCATGAAGTGGAAATCGTGAAATCAAGAAATCGTGAAGTTTTTTCGTGAAATCGTGAATTCATGAAGTGGAAATCGTGAAATCGTGAATTCATGAAGTGGAAATCGTGAAATCAAGAAATCGTGAAATCAAGAAAACGTGAAGTTTTTTTTGTAAAATCGTGAATTCATGAAGTGGAAATCGTGAATTCAGGAAGCAGAAATCGTGAAATCGTGAATTCATGAAGTGGAAATCGTGAAATCAAGAAATCGTGAAGTTTTTTCGTGAAATCGTGAATTCATGAAGTGGAAATCGTGAAATCGTGAATTCATGAAGTGGAAATCGTGAATTAAGGAAGCAGAAATCGTGAAATCGTGAATTCATGAAGTGGAAATCGTGAAATCAAGAAATCGTGAAATCGTGAAATCAAGAAAACGTGAAGTTTTTTCGTGAAATCGTGAATTCATGAAGTGGAAATCGTAAATTCATGAAGTGGAAATCGTGAATTCAGGAAGCAGAAATCGTGAAATCGTGAATTCATGAAGTGGAAATCGTGAAATCATGAAGCAGAAATCGTGAAATAATGAAGTTGAAATGTCACCACGGGTCTTTCGTATAATACAGCGACTTTCCAGCTTTTCATACTAGAGGAAAACCCCGGAAGTCCTTTCGAGTATCATTTCAGGTACAACCGGGCACTTGGGTAGAACTAGCCAGCTATATGGATTTCTCACATGAAATAATTTTATAATACAAAAAGCAAACTTTCCTACCCGCAGCGGTAAGGAACAAGTGATTCGAAGTCAACGACTTTAACCACATAGCCTCGGATGAGAATGCTCAAGATTTTAAGACAATGGTTGTTTTGTCCTCAAGTCTTTAAATCTTCTATTATATAAGTTATACTTGCTTCTATCAAAGGTTAATGTCGTGTACGTAAACTTATGTAAACATGAACAGACCGAGTCTGCAATTTTCACTGTTTGCCTTGTTCTCGGTGCTTCGAAGGGATCTACTTTTCAGATTATATTTACTTCACAACAGCGGGTGTTAAGTGCTCTGTGGCGGCCGTAAAAAGTCGCCCCGACTTCATTTCAGTGTTGTTATATTTTCTGGTCCTTCAGGATCATTGATTTCAACTCATTTAGATTTGAAGATTGAATACTGCTTAAGCCAGTGCTAGGGGGCGTGGGCAGTGTTGCATTTTCCATTACTGCTCATGAACAGACTCAGTCAAAACGAGTCTGCAATTTTCACTGTTTGCCTTGTTCTCGGTGCTTCCGAGGGATCTACTTTTCAGATTATATTATAAATGGTTTACTTCTCTTATTCTCTATAACGGATCTTCTGCCAGCTAGTGAACAGCTTCCTGAAAAATTACTGTTCTTTCGTTGTTTAAATCCACGCTGGAGGTTTGACAAAAACAGATTTGAATAACGCAATAATAAAGCAACATGTAAGGAACATGGGAGATAATACTGCAGATCTGTAGTATAATTATAGTTACATGGTCTGGAGAGTTGTCTTTCTTCTTTTTTGTATATATTAGATGAATGTATTTTCGAATTAGCATTTTACAAATATAATACTGACAGCTGATCTTTTAAAGGACCGCTTATTTTACTGGGTTGAGAAGGGCATTTGTAAATGTTATTTTACATTTGATGAGACGTAACTTAATTATTGACAGAACTTGGCTTGATGTGTTTACTGCAGATAATTAAAATATGCCTATTATTCATAAAACATTAACAAAACCTTCAGGTTGACAAGTTTAATGAGTATATGGAGACGTATAGATCAAACCGGCTGGACTTGGCATATGGTCATTTCAAATCACTTGATGAAGAATTGGACAAAAATGTGTCTGGAGATATTACTTTATTCTCCATAACATTTACTTTGATGATTAGTATGCTTGTTTCACTACATTGTCATCAAGGTAAAACTTCTCATAAAATAAACAACATGAATTTGCATTCAAAGTTTCAAATAATTGATGTTTGCTGAATATATGATACACGGTAAAGTATAACATTATCGATTTATGAATGTTTAGTGAGGTTGGGTGCGCACCATAAAACCGGTTTAAGATCCCCAGTGGTGTTTTGCCACTGACCGTTCCAAGGCGGTGCCCCACTGTGTTCCTCTGTTTGTTCGTTTTGTGCCGCGAGGTTGCTAAAAATGTCAGTACGAAAACTTTCTTGACTTAGTGGCCCTTTTGGATCTTTGAGTCAGTTCAATTATATTGTTATAGAATTCCGCTGAAAAGGATCCAAAAGGGCCACTAAGTCAAGAAATTTTCATACTTAAGGACTGCTGTTGCGATAGGTTATGAAATATATAAAAAGATCACTTGAAAGGAAGCATAGAACCTTACCAAGCATTCGTTTTGATTGAGTCTTTTCATGAAGGTCATGAAATGTACAGCAACTCTCACACCCCCTAGCACAAGCTCAAGCGAAATTCTATAATACAATTGAGAGAATGGACTCTAAGAACCTAAATGATCAGAACATGTAGCAGCACTATGTCCAAATACGAAAGCATGTTTTAAAGTTGCCACAATGGACTATTACTAAGTATTATTACTGCATGCATATGCATAACACGTGTCATATGTACATTGTTAATTAAGCTAAATTACCACAAAGTGGACCACCGGTTATTTAATAGATTTGTACACCCACTGGGCTTATGGTATCGTAAAATGCTGCATTTGGTTCAACATTTGTGATTAGTATTTTACATTTTATAGTTGAATAAATGTTTATAGATGCACAGATCAGGTCGGACAGAGGATAATGCTCGGTTTCACTGGAGTCTTTGTTTCAGGATTTGCTACTGTGGCTGGGTTTGGGTTTTGTGTTGCTATTGGTGTAGAGTTTGTTAGCATTGTCGGAGTTCTACGCTTCCTGATAATAGGTAATACCAATGTACCATCTTAGACTGCAATTTTTTTGATATATGAATTCTAAATGTTGACCAGATAATATTACTACTAGTACGGTTGGATCAATACTTTTCCCACCGGTTCAAAGTTGATGAACATTGCAGTATTGTCATATCGTAAGTAGTTCAATATTGATTTGTTTTATCTATATTGTTCAGGATATTTCATGTAGTGCATTTTACATGTAATAAAGATGTAATTATTGATAGGTATCGTATGCTCAAATTTAAAATTTGATAACATGAACATGCACCTGTTTAAACTTAAATTTCATCATTTCGAATGAAACTAGATAGAATACATGATAATTAGTCATACCCCGCTAACAACAATGTTGAATATTCAACTAAAATTGAAAATGGTATTCTTACTTCCTTCTTTTCGAATTTTTATTGAACAAGTAATATTACCCACAATGTCCCGTCCGTGTGCACAGGTGCATAGGTTAATGCGTCAGTTTGAAAGCGCTACCGTAGTGTACACAATGGGGTATTAATGTTAAACAAGGCGAGTCACAGTTATTTGATACCTTATAGTATGGAATCCCGGTGCGACATGCTTTTTGCTATTTGCTTCCTGCGTTTTGCCTTTTGCTTCTTGCTATTTGCAATTTAACTTTTTGCTATTTTCAATTATTATGTTAAAAGATTTATTATACTTCGACATGCATACCTGTAATCCGAGATAGCCCTATTAGACATTTACGGATTAAGTCTACGTGGACTGTGGACACCTAAGGCGATAAATTTTTCTAGGGGACCGTCTCAACATAGTTTAATTATATAATGCGCGATATGAAAAAGAGTTTATAACGGCAATAGGGTTTGAGTTATTTTATCATCACTATGCGGTAGGTGATATAAAATTTGGATGTGCCTGTTTTTAGCTCGACTTTTCGAAGAAAAAGTAGAGCTATTGCATTCGCTCCGGCGTCGGCGTCGGCGTCTCCGTCGGTTAAAATTTTTGATAAAGTCACATATCTCTGTTACTGTCAAAGCTATTCACTTGAAACTTAAAATACTTATTTACTATCAAAGTCTACACAAGGAAGAACAATCCCGATAACTCTGATTGAATTTTTACAGAATTATGCCCCTTTCTAATTTAGCATTTTTGGTTATAGTTTTTGATAAAGTCACATATCTCTGTTACTATCAAAGCTAAAGACTTGAAACTTAAAATAGTTATTTACCATCGAAGTCTACACCAGGAAAAATAATCCCCATAACTCTGATTGAGTTTTGATAGAATTATGCCCCTTTTAACTTAGAATTTGTGGTTAAAGTTTTTGATAAAGTCAAATATCTCTGTTACTATCAAAGCTATTGACTTGAAACTTAAAATAATTATTTACTATCGAAGTCCACACCAGGAAAAACAATCTGCGTTACTCTGATTTGAATTTTGATAGAATTATGCCCCTTTTTAACTTATAATTTTTGGTTAAATTTTTTGATAAAGTGAAATATCTCTGTTACTATCAAAGCTATTGACTTGAAACTTAAAATACTTATTTACTATAAACGTCTACACCAGGAGAAATAATCCCTATAACTCTGATTTGAATTTTTACAGAATTATGCCCCTTTTTAACTTAGAATTTTTGGTTAAAATTTTTGATAAAGTCAAATATATCTGTTACTACCAAAGCTATTGACCTGAAACTTAAAATACTTATTTACTATCAAAGTCTACACCGGGAGAAACAATCCCTATAACTCTGATTTGAATTTTAACAGAATAATGCCCCCTTTTAAATTAGAATTTTTGGTTAAAGTTTTTGATAAAGTCAAATGTCTCTGTTACTATCAAAGCTATTGACTTTAAACTTAAAATAGTTATTTACTATCGAAGTCTACACCAGGAAAAACAATCCTCATAACTGTGATTTGAATTTTGACAGAGTTATGTCCCTTTTTAACTTAGAATTTTTGGTAAAAGTTTTTTGGGTTTTTTTTATTTAACGTCGCACTGACACATTATAGGTCATATGGCGACTTTCCAGCTTTAATGGTGGAGGAAGACCCCAGGTGCCCCTCCGTGCATTATTTCATCACGAGCAGGTACCTGGGTAGAACCACCGACCTTCCGTAAGCCAGCTGGATGGCTTCCTCACATGAAGAATTCAACGCCCCGAGTGAGGCTCGAACTCACATCGATGAGGGGCAAGTGATTTGAAGTCAGCAACCTTAACCACTCGGCCACGGAGGCCCCCAAAGGTTTTGATAAAGTCAAATATCAGAGGATGGGAGCAAAATTTAAAGAACTTTACTGTTGAAGTCCTAAGGAAAATGACAACAAAGGGAAGAAATTCCCCGAAAAACTCTTAGTCCACTTAAATTATTAACAGATACAGATGTGTCAAAATACACCTTAAATTTGCAGGTACCATCCATGTTGTACCAAAGAAAAGTGGTCTCGGTTTTTACCTACGGCTAATAATAAAAAAGTTACAAAATAACCTATTTCTAGTAACATAAAAGGGAAGTAATTCAATAAAAAATATTGTAAGTGAACAAAAAAAAAAAGAATCTGCCAAATAAAACCAAGAGCACCGCAATGCAAAGCAACATAAACACAAAACAAAGTCATGTGACCTTTAATCTCTAAGTGTGACCTTTACCTTGAAGCGAGCTATGTGCTCTGCACGTCGTCTCAATGTGGTGAACATTTGTGCCAAGTATTTTTTAAATCCTTCAAGCAGTTTAAGAGTTACACATCGCACTCGAAACAAAGTTTTATGACCTTTGACCCCTAAGACGGACACACAGACAGACAGACGGTCAGACGAACACCAAAATACTGTAACAGTCTCAGGAAAAATGTGCAGCCTCGACCGGGATTCGAACCTCGGACCTTCGGCTTACCGTGCCAACGCTCTACCAATTGAGCTACCGAGGCCACCCGATACGAGAACCGCTACACACCTTCCCTCTTATTGCGAGACATTGGCACTCCTGGCCAATGTCTGCCGCAGACTGTTAACCGAATTCAGATGCACACCTCAGCCAAACTGCTTCGCCCTACATGGGCTCCAAGGGTGAGCATCCCGGACGAGCCCCCAAACGTAACAGTCTCAGGAAAAATGTGCAGCCTCGACCGGGATTCGAACCTCGGACCTTCGGCTTACCGTGCCAACGCTCTACCAATTGAGCTACCGAGGCCACCCGATACGAGAACCGCTACAATACGTTCCTTCGGGCGTATAATAACAACAAAGGAATGGAGACGCAAGATATTACGTTTTCTACAGTTTTCACAATGTTTTACCTGCTGACCTACATTTTGATCCCAGCTAACCCAGTTAAGATTTATTTTCATTTCTGACGACGACGACGATGGAATACGGATACATTGCGAACAGATAAGCTCATCTTTTCAACTTTGCCGCAGATGCGCAACTTATAATATTGAAGAACCTTTCGGGAAAGTGTTGTGACGCTAGATCAAATACTTTTTGCGATATGCATAACAAAATACCTCTCTGGCGAACAGACAGACGGACAGACAAATCCAAATCTTATCCTGTGCGGTAACATAATAAGCCAGACCTTACCATCATTATTGGAATGTTTTCCTACCACACATAAATTAAAATTATCATGTTGAGACGGTCCCCTTTAAAAATCGATCGTCTTAGGTGTTCACAGTCCACGTAGACTTAATTCGTAAATGTCTATTACTAGCATGCGGAAATCGTGGTTATTCCCAGCTACGGATCTGCTTTAAAATCGATAGCATGACAAGTATAGCTATACTTTGTGATCAAATATAATAGAAATATCAGCAATATATTAGTGATACTAGAAATACTGGAACATTTTCACGTCGTATATGTAAGTATTATTCTTTCTATAATTTTTATATTTAAATCTGTTTAAATGTTATTAGTCGTACATCATGACATTGATTGTGTGGAAACAAAAACGATCGGGGAAACGACTAAATGCTAAAATCTAGAAGAAGATTCTTTGGATGCTTAGAATGCAAAATAATAGCAGATTCGGTTTGACTGTCTTTTCGTGAGAGGTAATGGATAGTACAACATCCCTTGTGCCCCCTATGACCGGCTTAGGCGGAAAATATAACAACACGGAAACCAAGTACGGGGAGACTTTTTACGGCGTTTCACGTTTTATGTCTTGTGTGAAATCGATTTGCATCATATGATTCTGGGTACTTTTAGAATTACACGCATTTCAATTAATACTTAATCCATAAATAAATTGATTCATTTATTTAAGGTATGACCTGTGTAATAGTGTACCACCTTTTGAAGAGTATTCAATTCCTACAACAAACCAACTTTGACTTAAATTTTTCAGGGGGCATAGGTTCAAGTCCTACTGGGACAAATGTTTTTTCCGTATTTTTCTTTTTTTATAAAAAGTTTTTTACTTTTTTCAAGACTTATTATTGATTTAGTGTACAAAAGTGAAAATTTATCATTTTTTATAAGTGATTTCTTGCTGTTCAAAGTGAATTTACCCCTTTTACCCCTGTAACAGAATGGGGCAGAGTTAAACATCTTTAAAAAATACTGAGTTACATGAGGTAATAGTTCTCTTTTCTGCCTTTACTCTTTAGATTATATATTGTGGAAGACATGTAGGTAGGTTTTACTTCTGCCCCAAGGTTATTTTTGAACGAAGTGAGCAAAATTTAAAACAGTCCCACAGGATTCGACTTTCTGTTTTCAAAGTTTGAGTTAGAATTCTGTCTCACTAAATCCTTACTTGAGGCACCCTAGAAACAAATGATATTCACAGTTCTATTTTATGTTTTATAATTGTTTACCAATAGTTTGAAGTTTCTTTTATCAAAATTGATGGTAAAATGAATTATCTGCAAACGTTTTGGACAGTGGCCATCACTTTAAAATTTGTCTCTACTTGAGCTTAAGGAAATATCATGAATTATACAAAATTTATAAAAACGGCACCAAAATTTATAAAAAATAAAACGGCACGATAAAAGTTGTTTGAATTTTGCATACAAGTCTCTCACTGGATACATTATATTGCTGTAACATTGTTTTGAACATTTGAAATGTTCACCATTAGGTGGGTCATACCTTAATGAAGGCGGACCCAAACAAGGTGATGACTAAATGTAAACGCTTTTGAATATAGGAGTATTATAGTAATAACTTTTCCTGCTGTCTTGTGCTAGCATGCAAAGCAAAAACATTTACATTTGTTTTTGAATTAATACAACCTTTATTAGACAATTAACAATATATTTAGCGAAAACGTTTTACTTAAACTGTTTCCCGAAAACATTTCGTGTATAAATTAGTGAAATGAACTGAAAACAACTAAAAACTAGAACAATATATATAAATGATACATAACATTTTCGAATACCACTTTTCAGGGGTTTTTTTTTTTCAGTGTAAAATGATGGCTTAGTGCACCGATTTACTAACTATATCTTTTGTTTTTCTTCCTCTCCTTGTAAAAACAAAAATGTTTAATATTTAGAAAGTGACCATCTAAAAATATTTGAAGCGAAATGGACAAATCCTGTGGTGACAGCTGTTCGTTGATTTTCGGATTTCGCTATTGTGGTTTATATCAAAAGTCTCCGAATATAAATAAATTCAATAGAGTATCGTAAAAGCTTAATCTGCTTTCAACACTTTGAAAGAGCCTATATTAAAATTTCATTTGTCTTCCAGTAAATTCAATATCCGATAATAGTCAAGAGTCAAAATTTCATAAACTTCTGAGGGAGAGAAAATCACATGCTATTTATCATAAGCTTATCAAAACATACCAAAACGGTAACCTGAAAAAGGACATTAAAGATTATTTAGTGTAAACATCCTTTTTACTCTCAATATTTTCCACTTTTTAATCCACTCAGTGCAGGTGATATGTGTTATAATGGATTGTCTGGACCCCGATTCCACCAGCCCCTCCCTCCACAATTTTGAATCTGTCTAAGCAGATTTAGATGTAAAATATTGGTGTAATTATTTAAGTTTTCCGCATTGTTTGAAACAATAAATAAGGCATTTTACAATAAGGAAATGATCCCGTATGCATTCTCCGTATAGGCTATTTCAGCAGCTTCAAATTTTAAAGAAACTTAGCTAATCGGAAGCATTCCGATTAGCTTACGATAATACGTAATCACACAGAAATTACAGTCATTACGGGCATACTACATTAAAGCAGCATGCCTCCAGATTTGGCTAAAAATAATCTTTCTTTCAAATTGAAGTTTGGTCATACTATGAACATTAGAATATGAATTTTTGTTTCTAAAATATTTTAAAAGTTCCAAATCAAGAAAAAAAGATGACCGCGTCGGGAATCGAACCCAGGACCGCCGCGGCAATAAAGACATTTTCCCGTCGTCGTAACCAATAGCGCTATAGCTGAAGTAGTGAATAATGACTTCGAAATATCGATATTTATAATCGAGACAGTTTCCATGGAGTAAAAGCGTGACAATAAGTAACATAAAGTTTGGCAGTAATTAAGTTTTAAAGCCTCCTAAAGAAATATAGCATTTATTTCAAGATCTCTAAAAATATTATTTTTTTTTGTTGTCGAACGATCTGGAGGCATGCTGCTTTAACATGTTAAAATTACATTTGATGACAGCGGCGCTTTTGTGAAGTGTTCCTAAACAGTCAAAGAAATGCTTCTAAATGAATATGGCACCTGAAACACCTGAAATGGTGAAATGAAAAAATGAATATAACAACAACTCTTCATTGGTTGTTACATATATGTGATACCGATTATAACTTTTCTGTTATTTCTAATTGTCTTATATACAGTTTACGTCTTACATCAAATTTTCTGTAAACAAAGTGACTTGTGTCCTCCCCCGAGCAAAAACAACCTTTAGCTAAAAAGCCAAAATCTAAATAATTATTTGCTGAACAATTCTTAAAGTCGAAGTGTGCATGTTCTATATTGATGAACTGTTTTAGGTCATATTTTGTCTGCCGGATCAGTTGTTAAGAGAATGGCCTATTTATGTTGCCTTCAAGTAATTGGTCAATTTAATGTTGTTCCCTTAAACCGTCTTGGTTAGGCACCATCTCTAAACGGTACTGGTTCACAGTAGCAATTAAAACAAGGTCCATTAATAAATTTGCGAGAAATTATGATGTGTTTTTGTTTTAAAATATATACAAATTGAAAATGGTTTCTAGATATATAAAGCAGACTATTGTTTGATAATATAAATATTAAGTTGTGTAATTATAAATCGTAAATAGTGTAATTATAAGTAATTGTTTTATCAATGTATAACGGTTTGGTTATGTGTCAATATTTCATTACATTGTAAAACATGTAATTAGTGTGTAGGATCTTATGTTTGAAAAGCAAATGTTTGCTCAGCTTAAGACAAAAAGTCGTACACTGTATACTTTGTTTTGGGCACCTAATTAAATGTGGTCATTTTTATGACATTTTTCATTTGTCAAATATTCTACTAGAGACTGTCAAATGTATGGAAAGCAGGTTACAATGAACTAGATCTCTTTCAGAAGTACATGTTTCATAGTATACCATTATTGAATGGCTTGTCGGTCAAAAATGAAAACTATGCAATGAAGCTTTAGAAATTATTTTCAATTTATTGTTGTTTCACTAGACAGATTTCCTGGAAAAATAAAACTGTTCGTGGTCTTTTTTATATAATGCATGATTTAACGATATTTGATCTGTCTGTGCAAACAAGCTTTAGATATAATTTTCAATTTATTGTTGTTGCATCAGACAGACTTCCTGGAAAAATGAAAACGTTCGTGGTCTTTGTATATATAATGCATGATTTAGTTATACTTATCAAAATAATCGAGCAGATAAATTCTTCGAACTACTTTAAAAAAGAAAAAAAGTTGTTATTTGATAAATGCAGAACACATTGTAGAAGCTGGGATTTAGTCATCTAAATAAAAATTGTATGTAAATATCAAAAGACAATTCCTGATGGATAAATATTTTCCCAAATAAACGAGAAAACAATTAATGCACAGAATATAACGTGGATGACATAACTATAGTTTGCATAATACCTGTACAGGATAAGGGCGCAGTAGGTGTCAGTGTGTGATTAAAATGAAAACACAGACAGGACTGGCATAAAAACTGAACAAACTTACAGATCCTTTGAATTAATATACTAAGAGGTTTGTGCACGGTTGAATCGTTCTAGAAATACAGTTTTTCTAATGAATACACGGCCACACAATGCAATTATAACTTTGAAAAAAGACAAAAAAAAATCAAAAGAGTGGATGTCACAGAGCACTTCTTTATTAAGCTGCACTGGAACTTGACATATACCGATGGGGCCCTTGCATTATGCTGACATAAAGTCCCATGAACCTGCTTCTTATTTTTAAAGTCTTTACTTTAATTGTACTTAATTTTTCACATTTAGAACTTTTACGATAATATCATTAAATCAACTGAAGGGAACTTAATGCAATTTGATATATAGAAAGATGTCAATTCTATGAATTGAAAAGGCCAATAACCATGACTCTGTCCAGACTATTGATTCAGTCAAACCTGTCTATAAAGACCACCCTTGGGAGAGCCAAAATGTGGTCATTATTGGGAGATGGTCTTTATTCACACGTTAAAATACACTGTAAATGTTAGAATGTGGTCTTTAGAGCCAGGTGGTCTCTGTTCAGAGGAGGCCTTTAACACAGGTCTGACTGTATCTCCCTTTTTAACTTTTTTTTTAATATGTAATATTGAAAGCTATTACTTTGACTGCACAAATTCCTATTAATTACCACAATCAACACTAGCTGTTCAAGCAAGGTTAAAGTATTGATGGAAGCAAGCTCTGTTTGTGCTATTAATTCATTTAAAAACAACAAATATTTCTATCACATTTTAGTTACATTGTATGTCTATTGATCCCTTTATTCTGCATTAAAATACATTTGATGAGTTTAGCTTATATTCTGGGCAGACGGATAAACAGACAAATTTGAATCTTAAAATGATTACGATACCTTTCAGTTACACCCACTGTTATTTAACGATGTGTTTTGCGTTTTAAATTTCAATCAATCGACTTGCTAACTGGAATGTTTTACAATCAGTACATTTCTTAATATGGTATAAACAATAACAATGGTATAAACAATTCGCCATGCTTTGATAATGGACAATTTCCTCTGATACAGGTTCATTTATAATCATTACGTATGAAAATCACACTTGACACGACCAATTAATGGTAAAGTTTATAAGTATCATTATGGTAGGATACATTACTTAGGACATAAATGAAAAGTGACTAGTTGGAAAGGTCAACAAGTAAAGTAAAAGTTTGATCCGCAATTTATGTTTCAAAATAAAAGAACATGTCCTATATACTCCTACAAATTCTGTTTTATAGCTGTAATATATAAGAAATGGGACCAGAGATGACACAGGGATTTTGAGATTTGAATCAGATTAATTGTTTATGTGGACACGTTTTCATAAAATAGAAGATATGTTGTTTTTCTTTTTAAGAAAGCCATCGTCTTAACATTCATATCACTGGAATATGTTTTTAAGTACGGAGGAAGGTTACCTTGTAACCTGGCTGGACTCAAATTTACCGGACGATAGCAGTCTACGTTACTTCGTGTTATTATATCTTTTTCCTGCTAAAATCTTAACTCATTGAGGTACTTTGATTGTTTTGTCTCGGGTAATAATTGAAAATAATAAATCATGATGACAAGAAATCGTAATAATTCATTGTGTTGTGATTAATTTCACTCTATCAAAATAGGATATTCTTAGGTTTACATATCCAGTCGTTAGAATATTCGAAAAAAATATATTGTTCGAATCCACAGTTTAATCTCAAGCAGTATAAAGCGGCAAGATAATGATAATGAATATCACCACTGCAAAGACAAAATCTACATGTAACTGATTATTGTACGTTAGGGTAATTATTGCAGATCTTCTTTTTCTTTTTCCAGAGAAACATGGTTATACTCAGAAATTAATAAATTCAATGAAATCTTGACATCTGTTGCTATACTTAGAACAAGGACGATGAATTATACAGCTCTATTATTAGCATGCGCGTGTTTAGGTTATTTCCAGATCGATAGCAGAGGACGAATTACTTTTTTACTATTTGATTTCATATTGAATCATTATCTATTAAGTATTGATAACGATAGCGTGATTAAATTTAATGTTAATAGTAATATAAGAAATTCTGAAACAGTTTCATAAGGTATGTCTAAGTATATGTTTTCTTATGAACATTATGCTAAAAGATATTCTACGTTATTAGCTATAAATAGAATTTACAAAATATGTGCATAATTGTAGCAATAAATATTATCAATCATCTAAAACTAAGATAACATCGTCAATGGAAGAATTATATTTCAAAAACGAGTGTTGTATAAACAATGAAGTCGACTGTACAGTGATCCGTGACATAACTTGTTTGTTTGTTTTGGGTTTAAAACCATTTTTCAACTGTTACAGTATTTTAGTTATGTAATGGCGGAGAGTTTCCTAAGCAGTGTTCATGGATTCTCTCCCAGTACAAAAATCTGTTCTCCGTTAGTAATTACCAACTTCCCCATATGAATCAGAGTCGGAGGAAGAATGGCTTCAGTCAAAATGTCGTTTATCAAATCGTCACCAGGCCCGTAGCCAGAGGTAAAAAAGTAGGGAGGCATTTGGTAGGGGGTCCATGGGCATGCTCCCTTGGGATTTTTTTAGGATGCCATTTCGTGCGTTTTTCTGCATTTCAAACATGTTTTTGTTACTTTTTGAAACAGCCAACCTATTTGCGATTATTGTCACTCTAAAACGCCAATTTAAAGGCATATGGTCATGTTTGCTGGCTTGGTATAATGTTATTCGAACCATATCAGATATCATATATAAAAACAAGAAAAACTATCCCACTCACATTCTTTACTGAAGTTTAATTTATACAGTGAAAGATTTTCAACAAATGATTTTACAACAACAACAATAAACTGATGTCAGGTTGACATTTTAAGATATCATTTCATGATTCAGACACGCAAATAAAGAAAAGAAATTTAAATAATCTTCAAACGATTTACCAAATATAGCCAGTAATACTAAATCAAGTTTTGGAGTCAAGGATGTTACATATTAAGTTACATTTGCATCGTAATATAAACACGCTAAATGAAACAATATATACAATACCGTGGAAAAAATGATCTAAAATGTATGAAGCGTAATGAATGCCGCAAAGTAAGTTTTTATGCCTTTTTAGTTGTTAGTTGGTTGGATCTCATTACTTGGTAATATGGGCATAAGTTGCAGTGTCATTGAATTTGTGAAATAAAATAGGAATAAAAAGCACCTGATAACTCCGTTCGAATAATAGAAACAGACAGCAGCCTCAAACTATTGCACTTTTAGTTTTCATAGCTTTAAATATATCCATAATATTTGTGTCAAACAAATTAAGTAATTCATTGCAGATACCAAATTCAAACTTTGATCTTCCCCTTTCATTTTCAAATAAGCTCCCAAATTGTAGTATCAGGGCCAAGGATGAGGGCTCATGGTGTTGCCCATATATCAAAACAATATTGAAGTACTTTCCATTCAAAACAATAGTTTCTGCGTTCTTACTCTTTTAGCAAACTAAGTCGAATGGGACTATAGCAAACCTATCTTAAGCAGCCATCAAAGGAAGCGACTCAGCGTGACTGCTTAAGAAGGACGGCTGCTTAAGTCATGCTGAATAGCTACTTAATACAGTTGATCGCGAAGGCAGGATTTATTCTATACCTCTATTACAGTTTAATAGATTATATTTTTATCAAATGTGTGCAAAATGTCTCCCTAAATCTTCATTTTAGCTCGACTATTCGAAGAATAAGGAGAGCTATCCTACTCACAACGGTGTCGTCGTCTCTCCTTGGTTAAGTTTTTCGTATCAGTTCACATTTTGACAAATCCTTTTGTCATATAGCTTTGAAACTTTCAACACTTGTGTACCTTCACCATGTCAAGTTTTAGGCTAGAGTACACAACTCTGTCAAGGATTTTGACCGAATTATGGCCCATTTTAACGTAAAATCTTGGTTAAGTTTTCCGTACCAGTTCATATGTAGTGTAAACTGTTTTACATATGGCTTTGAAACTGTGACAAAGCCTAAAAATAAAAAGGGTAAAATATCGAATATTTAGTCTTTATTGTAGCCTCATTACAGATACATAAAAGAATTAGCATATTTAAACTAGGGCCGGGACGATTTCAAAATTTTGAAACCGGTTAATCATTTGTTTGAAATCGAATGGAAACGGTTAATCGGCCGCCATATTGAAAATGCTCTTTTCTTTCCTGATGACCGTATCAAGGTACTTCCAGCAGCTGACTTCATTTGGAACTTACGGACTTCATCATTTGCAAGCAGTCTGATAATTAATTAGTCATATTTTGGTGTATTTCAATTTGAATATTTTACGACGGGCAAATCCAAGACTAATGGTTATGTTGATTGATGTGTTTTAGGGAAATATACTATGGGTCAATGTGCTGGTCAAAGAAATTAGAAATATATAAAGATAAAGTACGATTCGTGATATTTATTGTTTAAGAGCGATTAGCGGTTTTGCAAAATTGAAACCGGTTTCACATAGTAATTGAACCGGATCCGATTAACCGAGTAATCGTCCCAGTCCTAATTTAAACATCTGTACACAGTCATTAAATACATTAGAATTATAAGACAATTTTGTATACTACACTATGTCTACCTCTCACATGTACATGTAATTACAGTGTTAAAACCAAGATGGTGTAAAAGGTGCTAATCGTTAATTAAAAACTGATATATCTTACGACCTAAAATTACATTAAAGCTCAATAAAAACAAGAGCTGTCCGTAAGACAGCAAAGACAGCACGCTCGACTTTTCTCAGCTAGAGCTGGGCTGAATTCTATCAAATATCGAAAGAAGCAATAAAACATATCAGGCGAAGGTATGAGGCTTGTGTCAGTGTTTGCGCATGTATCAGTAAACTGTATTTTTGGTAGATTTGTATTTCCGTATCGGAAATACAGGACCGTAGCCAGATTGATTTTTCTGGTCTTAAACACCACATTCCTCCACCTCCTCCCCTTCATAAAAACTGTAATAAATCATTTGCAGATTCATTCATAAAACTTAACACGCAGTGTATAGGTGGAATAGCCAAAACACGAAGCGCGTGCAGCACAGTTCAATGGTGGTTTATTGATGAATAACCCGAGATAGATTTTTCTCTACATGTATGTAGGTTTTTCACTGGTCGTGTTAGAATTTAATTTATTTTGAAGAATATTAAGCGCGAAATTCTTGTTGAAGCAGACGATAGGTAGAACATGGGGTATTGTGATCAATTGATGAAACTCCATTTATGCTGTAATCATTAATTGGTATGGATTTGAATGTTCTTTTCAACCTTATGAAGTTTTATTTTAATTTCACCCTTCAAACAATTTGTTAAAACGCATTTTTCTCTTACCTCTGGATATCCAGTCTTTGTAGCAACATCCTTGTCATTGTATGAAAGAAGAACTTTTTTTATAGAAAACCTTTTTCAGCATGAGAGCAACATTATACGGAACTTTGATTTTAGGGAAAATTGTTTCAACATTTTTACATTTAATTTTACTCGTATAAGATAAATCAGCGGCTCCATCAAGAAGAATAATATAGACCTACATCTCCCAAAAAGTAAGTCCTGTGTTGCATCCGAGACCTCCTTCGCAAGAGCGACACATTACAAACCATAAATCGGTATTAGTACCCGGGGTAGATTGAGGAGTGAAAGGGAAATTTGTCTCTTTAATATAAAAACAGGGCAACAAAGTGTGTTTTTTTTACATATCATATATCCTGTTTTTTGGGGAGCCCCACAAACCTTCATATATGGAGGAGGGTGGGACACAACCTTCCAAATTAATGCCCGTCGGGGCTTTGACTTTACCATTCAAATTTACCTAATAACCACGAACAAACGCACATACTCGTTTGCCTCGGTAAAATTTAGTCTCTCGCTACGGCCATGTATAGTGTAATTATTCGTGATATTAAAAAAATAGCGGAAAATAGTGCCTAAGTTCGGTTTTGCCTTTTAAGATGGTGACTCAAAACATATCCTTTTTTCTCATAAATTTGGCAGAAAAACAGGGAGGCACTGGCCTCCCTGTGCCTCAGTGTAGCTACGGGCCTGGTCACGGAAAACATACGCCTCCCCCGAGAATCGAACTCATGGTCCCGCGAACCATAGATCTGGACTGTCCATATTTAACTAAGCGGGCGGAGGTAAACTAAAGAATAAATTTTACAATACCATTTTACATATATGTGTTTACTTGCATTTCCTAGTTGACAGGCTGTTTTTAAATGGAATGTTCTTTGGTTATAAGAGAAAAACAATTAGTGTTTGAGTAAAATTTATAAACCAGCAAGCTGCGCAGCTGCTTGTGTTGCATTTTCATAATTTAGTTACTATGAAGGTCTAAAATTGATTTTGGACCAAGTCAAAATATTAAGGATCTTTAATGCCTGCCTTTGTAGGACTGGGCTTTCCTATCCCGAGGGACAGCGGGAAATGAGAAACTGAGCGCTAGCTAGATTTCGTATCAGTGATGCACCGAGGGTTGAGAAACACCTATGAGACACATTCATATATGTTAGATCATTGTCTTTGCTTACCATTGTAAACATTTTTAAAGCCGCGTATGTAATTCATGATGGCGTTAGAAGATGTGACTTGAAAATTGAACTTATAATTAGGGTGTCTAATTAAAAAGGATCCTTGGTAAAGACAATGCTCTAATTTTTTTTAAAATCAATTTCATTCAACGATAAGTTAACTGTTTAAACAGTTTAAAATGAAGTATCATTTGGTGACATTGCCCGAAGTCAACAGCATGAACATCTTATTTTGTTGTCATTAAGGCAGCATGATTAGGCCTAAAAAAATTCTTTGTTTCCCGTAACATGCTCAAAAAAAATAGGGTAGGTAGGCCGGAAATTTTCTCTTTTTTTATTTTTTTTATTAAGGGAGACTTTTTGGAAATTATTTTTGTGTCAACAAATGACTACAAATAAGGGGGTTATGCCTTTAGAGCATCAGTAAGTTGATTTCTAACATCACTGGCCATGTTTAAAGCTTTAAAAGTGCAGTTTTGCAGTTGTTTGTTAAAAAGTTGAAAAAAATATTCTCCAAGGCCATTAAAACATTTAGGGTCGGACCAAAAATTTAGGGTAGGTCGGGATACCGGAAACAAAACATCTCTTACGCCTTATATAGACTGATGAAAATATATTCGCTAAGATCCTTCGACGATTTTAGCGAATAAACTTACATAAAGCATTGTATGCCACCTTAAGGTGATCAGGAAAAAGAAGAATCTGAAATAAGAGTCACTGTATAGTAAAACGTTAAACATTCCTTTTTGTTTCTCTGAAAAGAAAAAAAAATAGCCAGGTTTGTTTGTAGCTGATATTCGATTAAATGACGGCAGTGTATATACTAAATGAAAGGGGCACTTTGATATTTAATGCCTATTCGATAAACTAAAAATGCAGCCACCTTTAAAGTAATAAGGTCTTTACAAGCTGAATCAGTATTAACTGGAGCTTTTAATGTAACTCTCATATTGACATAGAATAATTATAGTACAACCGTCATGTTCTGCTTGTTTCAGAATGAAGTGTGCCAAATTTTACGAGTGTGTCGAGGAGAAGATAGGGGGCGTATTTTCAAGTTATGGTCGGTTCGTTTCCCGACATGCCTGGAAAATCATTATCATAACAGTGATAGTGAATGCAGGCCTTGGTGTTGGGATGTTGAAATTAAAGTCAGACATCGACACAGGAAATGTTTATTATCCGACAGGTGTGTTTGTTTAACAAGGATATATATCATACAGGAAATGCCACTTTCCATGAATGCAGTCACCCCCCACCCCCCCCCCCCCCCCCCCCCCCCCCCCCCCCCCACACACACACACACACTCCCCACTAAGAACGCAACCATACAGCACAAGAAAATGCATACTATACAAAGTAGACCATATTGACAACACAGCTGCGACTGCCTTGAAACTATCAGTGGCAAAAACAGCACTAGGGTGTTTAACCCGTTTACAAACAACCACTCTTTGAAGACAGCCATTTGTTAAATCTTATTACATAACACTGCTGAGTAATAGTTAGTCTACATATTTTAAAATATATTATCAAGTAATTGGTAATAAATCATATTTGGTATTTCATATAAAATGTTAAGCTTTTTTATATATAATTATTAGGTCAAAGGGAAATGGTAGACAAATCATAATATTAGTATTATATTACTAATTGTTAAAAAGGGTTGATGTTGTATTTTAGGAAGCCAGGCTAGGAAAGATAAGGCAAAGGTCGAGGGAATATTTCCTGACCTAAGTGGTTCCAATTACAACTCCCTACAACTAACTGAAGAAGCTCAATGGGCAAGAGTGATTGTCAGATCAAAATCTGGAAATCTGTTAAAACGACTAGAACTGGAAGAGGTACAGGATATAGCAGAACATATACTTAACATCACAGCGACTGACGAGAATGGAGCTGCCATAGAGGTACAGATATACTTGTGAACTCATAAAGACTTGTCATGCAGTCTGTCTTCTGTTCTGTTCCACACACATTTATTGTTTTCATTTGCTGATAAATAGCATTGTTTCCTGTATTTCCATTTTAAGAACATCTACAACATTTCGAAAAAGTCTGAAAAAGTTTTATTTTAATGTAAGTGTTCTAGTCCGGAAAAGTCTACCAAGCGGATGTCGGCTGTCACCTCTGTCAATGTTTATGTATCGCTTAGATTTTTTTTTCTCAAATCGATCGGAATGCTGTGCTGTCGTAATGTGTTTAAAAATCTATTATACTTTCAAAAGTTTTCAGATTTTTGTGCCATCACACACACCCAATGTGCCGTTGAAGGTGATCTCTTCTGGGACACCGACTTTCTTCTTGCTGTCGACAACGACAATGTAACATATCCCGAATTCACCACAACAAAGGCCGGGACTCAAAGCTATGTTTCTGATATAGGAGGTATTTGATTATAAGAACTGATAATGAATTAATAGGCAAGCTTGCTTGCAGATACAGTGGTTGCATTATTTTGTTCCCTATTCTGTATCATACAATGCGATTTGTAATGTAATACCGAAGTTTTCTGAAAGATGCATAAATGTTATGCTGCTGGTTTAGTCTAGTTCAATATAATATTTCTTTTGTAAGAAATGTACACAAACTATCATTTACAGTAGGCCATACTTTTCCAAATGTCCTATCCCAATATCGAACATAAACACATTTATTCAAGCATCAAATCAAGAATTAACACTCTTATTTAAATAAAACCAGTCCTGCTAATGCGTAAATAATAGCATAAACCCTGACATCTATTTTACTTTTCCTACCAACATTTATGAGGCTAACTATTGAAAGACAAAATAATACAACTTACTGATCCTTAAAATACACCGAGGAAAATCTAAGGAGATTTTATACAACCAGATAAAAGGGAATTTCTAAAATGTTTTCTACAATGAGAACCTTTGAGCAATGAACTGAAATGGGATATAATACAGAATAAATGAGCCGCGTCAAGCTAAAAAGGTCCTTAACGTAAATGATGCTGTTTTGTGTAAATGACGTCAAAGTAATATGACGTCACCTAGACGTTTAAACATGGCGGCGCGCCTTTTTGAATTTGAGCAAATGCTATGATGCCTCATTTCAAACGAGTACTTTTTCCTACGTTTTTTTTATCTTCTGTAATAATTTCAAAAGCATTTAATTGAACAAAAATCCTTCAAAATGCTTGCTTCTCCATGTTTATGTCACAGAACAAATAACGAACAAAGCGTTATAAAATTCTACATTCCTTAAGATATAGCAATCTATCAATGAAATCTGCTACATTTAAATCCCGTTCTCCACTACGTGGTTTAAGTTACAATTCTGAAATTTCTATTTTATGTAAAGAATTTCATGTACTTATCAATTATGCAAAAATGTAGAAATGTCATTAAAATACTATCAGGTCCCTTTTTGCTTGATGCGGCTCAAATGATGGGGCGTTCAAAAGACAATATTGTTTGAAGACAACTCATTTACTTTGATAGATACAAGCTGATGTAAATGAATTCTAATTTATAACAAACTACTCATTGCTATAGTCTCCTGTATTTTGAGTATTTAAGCGCTGAATCTAGTACTCCAGATATTTCAATTACAAAACAAATAACACTAAAGACTAATAGTCATAAAACAAATTAATGTTAACAATTATTTCTGTGAAGAACTGTAAGAATACTAACTGCAAAGTAACCATTTAATAACATTTCGAATGATAGATTATAAAGCGAGTGCATAAAAACCCAACTGATTGTTTAAACAGTAAGACTATTTCAGGGAAGCAAACTTTTGATGCTACAGGGCAGTACCTAACTGGCGTGGAATTCATCAAAATAAGTTTTACGATAAGAACTGATGGATCGATTTTTGAAGACAAAGCAACTAAATGGGTATGTACCTGCCCTTGAAAAATAAGTCTAGATAACATTACGACACTAAATAAATCTAGCAAAGCTAGTCACTGTTTGCGTTAACAAACTGACATTTTAGGTATTAGAATAAATCCTAATACACTTACGATACATGCTTTCTTGTATAAAGATACAATATATCATTTGCTTGTGAATTACATGATTTGGTATTAGGGAACCCATTACTAATTTTGTTTTAAAGTATTACACGTTAACCCCAAAGACATATAACTGTTTCTTGCGAGCTTTTTGCTTTTATTTTGAAGAATGAATTTTCTGTTGAGTTTCACGTCACAATGACACAATTATAGGTAATACAGCGACTTTCCAGCTTTCCATACTAGAGGAAAACCCCGGAAGTCCTTTCGAGTATCATTTCAGGCACAACCGGGCACTTGGGTAGAACTAGCCAGCTGTAAGGATTTCTCACATGGAATAATTTTATAATACAAAAAGCAAACTTTCCTACCCGCAGCGGTAAGGAACAAGTGATTCGAAGTCAACGACCTTAACCACATAGCCTCGGAGGCCCCATGAGAATGCTCTAGATTTTAAGACATTGGTTGTTTTGTCCTCAAGTCTTTAAATCTTCTATTGTAGAAGTTATACTTGCTTCTATTAAGGGTTAATTTCATGTACGTAAACTTATAAATGGTTTACTTCTCTTATTCTCTATAACGGATCTTCTGCCAGCTAGTGAACAGCTTCCTGAAAAATGACTGTTCTTTCGTTGGTTAAATCCACGCTGGAGGTTTGACAAAACGCAATAATAAAGCAACATGTAAGGAACATGGGAGATAATACTGCAGATCTGTAGTATATTTATAGGTACATGGTCTGAAGAGTTGTCTTTCTTCTGTTTTGTATATATTAGATTTGAATGTATTCTCGAATTAGCGTTTTACAAATATAATACTGACAGCTAATCTTTTAAAGGACCGCTTATTTTACTGGGTTGAGAAGGGCATTTGTACTTTTGATAATTGAATATAAATGTTATTTTATGCTTTACATTTGATGAGACGTAACGTAATTATTGACAGAACTTGGCTTGATGTGTTTACTGCAGATAATTAAAATATGCCTATTATTCATAAAACATTAACAAAACTTTCAGGTTGACAAGTTTAATGAGTATATGGACACGTATACATCAAACCGGCTGGACTTGGCATATGGTCATTTCAAATCACTTGATGAAGAATTGGACAAAAATGTGTCTGGAGATATTACTTTATTCTCCATAACATTTACTTTGATGATTACGTATGCTTGTTTCACTACATTGTCATCAAGGTAAAACTTCTCATAAAATAAACAACATGAATTTTCATTCAAAGTTTCAAATAATTGATGTTTGCTTAATATATGATACACGGTAAACTATAGGAGAGATCGCCCTGACGTCACGCATCAACACCTGTTTATCTGGTGGTGGGCAAAACAAAATGTTTTACATTGTTTGTGTATGGGATCGGAATTTTTAAGTTTTAATAACTTTTTCGTTCATTTATGGATTTCAAAAATTCAAAAAGTTTTGAAATGCGTACAATTTTCATATTTTCTTATTCAAATATCTTTTGAAAATGAATAACCGTTTTAAATGAAATGTGATTTTAGCGATGCTCCAAACTTTTAGAAAAAAAAACACTGTAAGTTAAGCGTTTATAATTAATCCATTTTATTTCGAAATAATAATTAAAAGTTATCAATAAATTGCTTGTTTTATATTCTTTCCATTGATCTAAAAATTATTGATATCATTTGTGTTTAAAGCCGTTAGAAAAACATCACTGTTAAGAAAAAAAACATGGATGCTCGGCGTCTGCCCACCCGATCTATGTCTTATCAGTTCTAAAAATAGAATATACAACGGATTTGTATACAAACACGATCTCTCCTATAACATTATCGATTTATGAATGTTTAGTGAGGTTGGGTGCGCACCATAAACCGGTTTAAGATCCCCAGTGTTTTTTTGGCCACTGACCGTTTCAAGGCGCGGCGCCCCACTGTGTTTGTTCGTTTTGTCCTGTGTGCTAGTTTGCGTGCTGTGGTGTGCACGCTGTGTGTTTCGTTTTGGGAAGGCTGCGATTTTGGCACGTGGCATTCCCTGTTTAATATATGTCTTTGTTTTTTTAATAAAACATTCCACTTAAAATGACATACATATAACTGCTTTCTCTTTGAGTAATATGCCTGAAACAACGTAAAGTTTAAAGAATGAGATCAACATTTAACATTTAACCCAAAGGACACTATTAGCTGCATTTATATATTTTCTCGTGAACAAAATTTGTGTGAAAGGAGTTTTGTTCGCATGACTTTGCACTTTGTATATTTAAACAAATGCATGTATGATAAAATATATAAGAAGATCCCATAGAAGCACAGAGCGCAACCAAGCAAAACAACACATACCCAATTTTATTGACTCTGTTCACGAGAAGTAATGATAAGTTTAACACACCTCACGCCCCCAAGTACCGGCTTCAGCGGAATTCTATAACAATAAAACTGAATTGACTCAAAGATCCAAAAGGGCCATCAGGTCCAGAAATTTTTCATCACTGACATTTTTCAGCAACCTCGCTGTACTTTAGGACTGCTGTTGCGATAGGTTATGAAATATATAAAAAGATCACTTGAAAGGAAGCATAGAACCTAACCAAGCATTCGTTTTGATTGAGTCTTTTCATGAAGGTCATGAAATGTACAGCAATTCTCACACCCCCTAGCACAAGCTCAAGCGAAATTCTATAATACAATTGAGAGAATGGACTCTAAGAACCTAAGTGATCAGAACATGAAGCAGCACTATGTCCAAATACGAAAGCATGTTTTACAGTCGCCACATTAGACTGTTACTAAGTATTATTACTGCATGCATATGCATAACACATATCATAAGTACATTGTTAATTTAGCTTAATTACCACAAAGTGGACCACCGGTTATTTAATAGATTTGTACACCCACTGGGCTTATGATATCGTAAAATGCTGCATTGGGTTCAACATTTGTGATTAGTATTTTACATTTTATAATTGAATAAATGTTTATAGATGCACAGATCAGGTCGGACAGCGTATGATGCTTGGTTTCGCTGGAATCTTTGCTGCAGGATTGGCTATTTTGACTGGGTTTGGGTTTTGTGCTGCTATTGGTGTAGAGTTTGTTAGCATTGTCGGAGTTCTACCCTTCCTGTTAATAGGTAATACCATTGTACCATCTTAGACTGCAAATTTTTTGATATATGAATTCTAAACGTTGACCAGATAATATTACCACTAGTATGGTTGGATCAATACTTTTCCCACCGGTTCAAAGTTTATGAACATTGCAGTATTGTCATATCGTAAGTAGTTTAATATTGATTTGTTTTAACTATATTGTTCAGGATATTTCATGTAGTGCATTTTACATGTAATAAAGATGTAATTATTGATAGGTATCGTATGCTCAAATTTACAATTTGATATCATGAACAATTTTACCATGGAACACGAAATAAACGTGTGCGTGTGTGTGTGTGTGTGTGTGTGTGCGTGCGTGCGTGCGTGCGTGTGTGTGTGTGCCTGTTCGTGTGTGTCAGTAGTATCGTGAATATGGTTAATATAGTACAAAGGTAATAAATGTATAACTAACCACAGTATGACTCTTTGCTACCACTCAAACATGTTGTTACTACTACAGTTCTACATACACAGTCAGTTTTAACATTAAACCACATGTGCCACGATAAATACATTTGATGAGGACTTTGTACATTCAATGTTGATGTATATTATTGTGTCAGTGAAAGATGTGTATAGGTGATATACTGGTTTCAGGTTGTCTGTCTGTCCGTCTGTAGACACAATCGTGTTAGCAACAACTCTCCTCATCCCCTTGATACAATTTAATGAAACTTCACACAAGTGATCAGTAATAACAGTAGTTGTGCATGGTCATGTTATGTTCTTTCAGAACAAAAGTATTGCCAAAGTTATGGGACTTTGTTTCTTGTTACTATACTATATACATAAAGTCTGCATATGCAAACCTGTGCGCGCCTATTCTCCTGAACCCATGCACACAATTTAATAACACTTCACAGAAGTTGTGCATGATGCATGTTACGTTCTTTCAGAAAACAATTCTGTACAGTTATGGGACTTTGATTTTTGCTAAAATACTATATACATACAGTCTGCATATGCAATTTTCTACGCGCCTAATCTCCTCATCCCATGCACACAATTTAATGAAAATTAATACAAGTAATCAGTAGTTACCCTACTTGTGCATGGTGTGTGTTAGGTTCTTTCAGCAAAAAAAGTCTGCACAGTTACGGGACTTTGATTTTTGTTAAAATACTATATACATACAGTCTGCATATGCAATATTGTGCGCGCCTAAATTCCCGATCCCTTGCACACACTTTAATGAAACTTCACACAAGAGATCAGTACCAACCCTGGTTGTGTATTGATGCATGTTACGTTCTTGTAGATAAATATTCTGCCGAGTTATTGGACTTTGGTTTTTGTTACTATGCTATATACATAGAGTCTTCATATGCAATCTTGTGCGAGCCATTGCACCCAATTTAATGAAACTTCACACATGTGATCTGTACCAACCTTATTTGTACATGGTGCATGTTAGGTTCTTTCAGAAAAATATTCTGCAGAGTTAAGGAACTTTGTTTTTTGTTACTTTACTATGTATATAGAGTCTATATACATACAGTCTATATACATGCAATCTTGTGTGCGTCAAATTGCAATGTACTGTGTCAGTGCGTGCGGGGATACATTCATCACCTTCAGTGATAGGTCTAGTTGTTTTTGATAGATATGATTCAAAATACACATCTTTTAAATTACTTTTCCTGTCTCCAAGCCTAACGCAAGGGAAATGATTGGATCTTAGCCTGAACTTTCACTCCTGCGAAAAAAAATCGGTCCTACTCTTCAACACAGTGACAGTCAATGGTGGGTTGAAAAGGACTTTTAGTCCCCTTCTCCGCTGAATAATTTATGCAAAAATTTCTTACTTGACAACCTTGAACTCATATAGGTTTCGAGTTTTATATCAAGCATGGTGTAACTTGCTATTTTATGACACTATTTCAGGCATAGGAATAGACGATATGTTTATACTGCTGTCTGGGTTGTCAGAGGCACAGACCAAAACAACTGTAGAAGACAAAATGGCAGAAACTTTACGCATTTCCGGTGTAGGAATCACGATTACGTCTTTGACTGATCTAATCGCGTTCATGGCTGGTGCTGGTTCAAGTTTTGTAGCAGTTAAAAATTTCTGTATTTATACAGGTGTGTGCAAGTTTGTATAGAATACTGTTACAATGGCATACATATTATCAAAGGACTATCATGTTTCAATGACTTTCATTTCAGTCATGCTGGCTTTTCTTTATAGAACCTAATGAGATAATCACTTTATTGGATTATTGCCTGTGGTCAGTACATGACCTATGCTATTTTTTATTTCATTAGGTCAAAAGTCAAGGTCTCACTGACCTGGAAAATGAAAAGAGTTTCCACGTACTAGCTAATGGATATTTTTGCCAACTGTATTAAGTTTATAGCATAACTGACTGTCAATATCTGTCCTTTAATGTTTTGGGGCTCCATAGGCCGAAGGCCAAGCTCACAGTGACCTTCAGACTGAAAATGGTTTTCGATAAATATTGGATGCAATTTTGGGATTTCAAATTTCGTAGAATAGTTGCCTGTGCTCAGGATATAACTCCTATTGTTTTGGGTTGAGTACCTTAAGGTAGTTCTGCACGTTTGGATCGACATTTTTTCTACAATGTAGAATTTGATTAAACTCTGATTTTTCAAAACTTCAGAATATACCTAGAAAATTCAGCAAATAAAAAAGATAGGGTCGTGTGCTTGATTTTTTGCTAGACTGATTTGAAAAATATGGACCTCATGAAATATTTCATGATTGGAGTATATGGGAAAATCATAACTTTCATAACATTTTCGTGAATAGAAACTTTTCTACAATGTAGATTTTGATGAAACTTCTCAGAGTTGTGAATAAAGACATAACCTATTATTTGACGAAATAAAATGTATAGTTCCGTGTGCTTATCTTAAAGATATTTGACCATGATTAAAGTTAACCGGACATTTCACGCTAATTTTAAGACATTATTTTGAATTATTTAACGTGTAATATGTTTTAATACCATATTTTGACTTTAGAAATATATCAGCAGTGCCATTGTAATAAATTTACTCACAGGTTGTGATTAGTTCATAAAATGATTTTCATTTCCGTACGCCAAATCCAGGCTTTATTCTACGTTTTCCGGATAAATGACGTTACGCCATCACTTCCGGTTTATCAAACGTGCAGAACTACCTTAAGGGTGAGTAGGGTCACAATAACTTGACTGAAGACGGGTTCTGGTCAATGATTTGAGAAAGCTTTGGCATATGACTGTCAATCTTTATAGAATGGGGGATATTTGTGTTTTGCAAACGCAAGATGTTTGTGTTATGGAATATATTTTGAAGCAATATGCAAAAACTCGAGTTTAATTATAACTTTTGCCAATTGCTTTGTAGGTGTTACAGTCATTTTCTGCTACATCAACAATGTTACTTTCTTTGCATCATGTCTGGCGATAAATGAACGCCGGGTAGAGGGAAATCGTCATTTCCTGACCTGCAGACGAATTAAGACCAAGGAACAACTCAGTAATGATGGTGCATCAACTAATGTTGTAATGTGTTGTGGCGGAACTCCACCAACAAATAGAAATGAGGCTGAAGGATACTTAGATAGGCTTCCGCGCTGGCTTGTACCAAAAATAGTTCTTAAAACACCCTTTAAAGTCATAATTATTTTTCTTTTTATTGGGTACCTGGCAGCGGCAATTTACGGATGCATTCATATGAAGCAAGGCTTACTCTTGACAAATTTGGTAAATGAAGATTCTTATTTTTATAAATATTCTAAATGGGATGAAGAGCAATTTCCCCGTCAAACTCCAGTGTCATTTGTCATCCATGGCTCGTATGAATACTCCAAAAGTCAAACAAAAAATATGATAGACAATCTAATATCTGAGACCCATTCAAACAAATACTTTGATAACGTCTTTAAAGTTAACTGGCTTGAATCGTATGGGAATTCTGTACATTACGACAATGTCTCCGAAACAGCTTTCATAACAGGCGTTTATAAATTTATAACCGATCCTAGATATTCTAGATTTGAAAATGACGTTGTAATTGATTCAACCAATCAAAGCATTACCGCTTCACGAGTTTATGTCCTTTCTGCAAAACTCGATGATAGTCAGGATGAGGGGAAAATGATGCTTGAGGCTAGAGCTATCGCTGACGCCGCAACTATAAACTGTTTCGCCTTCTCGCCATACTTCGTGGCTTTTGAGCAATATGTTGCTATATTAGGACAGAGTTTACAGTCTGTAGGGATAGCGTTGGCGGCAGTTTTTGTGATCACGTGCATATTCATGCCACATCCGGTTTTAATCCTGTTTGTAACCATCGCTGTTACAATGATTATGGTAGGCGTGTTTGGGTTTATGTTCTACATAGATGTTACTCTTAGCGCTATAACCATGATACACTTGATTTTAAGCGTAGGGTTTTCCATTGATTTCACCGCACATATTTGTCACGGCTACATGATCTCTAGGTCCAAAACTCGCGAAGAAAGAGTAAGTAGTTCTATAGATAAAACAGGCGCACCGATTTTCCACGGAGCGATTTCTTCACTTCTCGGAATACTTGTTCTATTTTGGGCTAAATCATACATTTTTAGAACATTTGGAATAGTAATGTCGTTCGTGTTGCTGTTCGGAATAACGCATGCACTGCTTCTACTTCCTGTTGTTCTGTCTTGGATCGGACCATTGAGACATAACTCGGTAGAAAAAAAACAGAGTATGACTGATATTAAACAAAAGTAGACATCAGCAGACTATGCTAATATGTCATTACCCGTGTCAAATATTGTTTAAAAGACAACGGATTGAAATTATGTTGGTTTCCCATTCATTCTAGTATGTTTACGTTTACAGGTGTAAGATTCTTAGTCTTTATAGAACACGTGCAACTATTGATAATGCTAAAGCTGTAAAAATGTGCATAACTTGACTAAAGTCTCACAAAGTCTTTCTTTAATCTTTACAATATATGACTTTTACTATTACTGTTTTTACTTGTAAGAGCACACGAAAAAGTAAAGAACATCAAACAAAAATACCAACGTACCTACTATCTTCAAAAGAAATCAAAGTAAAACTTCTGTTTAAAATCCTTTCTCAACCTTATGTAATATTAGTTTTGTATTTTTACAACATAATTCCTCTGAAATGATTGAGGTGCTTTCTGACCAAACTGGCCAATATTGACAATATTTAAGACAATTACTTTAATACACATATACCATGTACTTCTTTCTTTACAATGATGAATGTCTAAATTGTTTTGTTTAATTGGTTTTCATAGCAAGATGTACATGTAATTTCGTTTTTTTTCCTTCTGTTTTAGTAATTAGTTTACTAGTGAATATGGTAAGAGTTTTTGAAAGTGATAAATGCATTTATATCTTATTGGTTGATCATGAACATTATATGTGTAAGGACTCCGTTAAGTAAGTGATGTTTGTGAATATTATTAAATGTTCGCCTCCGTTGAGCTGGTCAGGGCTAAAATACAACTAATGGGTAAGAATTCAATGCAATTGAAACCTACTTTTAGAGAAAATTTGCGAAAAAGTAAACGGTTATGAAACAGTTTTCTCACATCTATTGCTTAGTGGCGCTTCATTTTATAAAATAATCAGCAAATAAAGACAAGGCCCCAATTTTACGAAAAACATAAGTAATAACTTAGTTAAGTCTGTTAATTTAAAAGTGTGCTCTTGCTTAAGTTATTATTATTTAATGTAACAATTATTTATAGCTGAATTATACTATGGTTAGTAGTATTTGTCTGCAGTCACGGAAATATGATATTTCTATTTAAGCAAGATATAACGAAATGAAGTATTTACTTAAGTATATTTCTTATTTCTATACTTTGTCTTCTGTAAAATTCAGAATTGTTGTGTTTTGATCTATGAAATAGTCATATACGGTTCTGATAAAGATGAAAAAGTCATCATTGAGGACGCATAAAAAGCAAACACAAGCATTTGAAATAACAGTCTTAGCTGAGCAATTACTTAAGTGTTTTCTTGAAATTGGGGCCAGTTGTTTGCTGTTGATATTGATCAGGTTTCAAGTTATTTTCCTGCAACATAAATCAGATTCTCAAAGTGTTTTATGATTTATTTGTTTTCGCAGTTTGACCGATGTCATCTGAAAAGGAATATATTGCTAAAACCGCTATATCGGAACAATAATTTGTGCAAAAATTGCATGTTACTGTGCGTCTAAATTCATTTCAAAACAGAGTAGCTGCTAACATTTGTATTATATAATAAGTCTTGAATTGTTCCCTCGTTATCAGTTATTATTCACTTGAGTTAAAAAGTGAAAATTTACTGTTGACTTGACTTAAAAAGTGTACCTTTATTAGCGACTTGAGTAGAAAATGTACAGTTTTTAATGACTTGAGTTAAAACGTGTACAGTTATTGTTGTCTTGAAGTAACAAGTGTGCAGTTATTGTTGACCGAGTTAAAAAGTGTACAGTTATTGTTGAGTTAAAAATGTACAGTTATTGTTGACCGAGTTAAAATGTGTATAGTTACTGTTGAGTAAAAAGTGTACAGTTACTGTTGAGTTAAAACGTGTACAGTTATTATTGAGTTACAAAGTGATCAATTAGTGTTGACATTAGTTAAAAAGTGAACAGTTATTGTTCGCTTGAGTTTAGAAGTGTACAGATAGTGTTGACTTTATTTAAATGGTGTACAGTATTTTTTTTAATTGAGTTAAAAAGAGTACAGTTTTTGTTGAGAAATTAAGTGATCAGTTATTGTTGACTTGTGTCAGAAAGTGAACAGTTATTATTCACATGAGTTGAAAAGTGAACATTTATTGTTGACTTGAGTTTAAAATAGTACAGTTATTGTTGACCCGAGTTACTAACAATGATAAGCCAACATCGACAGGGTTTCATTTCGTCAAAAGGCATACCAAAAAGTAAACACGTTGCAAACGTTTACATTTTAAAAGAAAATTACCTGTATATTGAAGTGAAATTAAATGGTGTTGCAAATGTGTAAACATTTTATATTTCTTCCGATTTTCTGTAAATAAAACCACTATTATATTTATCAATAAGTATGTACTGTTAAAACCTTTGTGCACCTGTACGTTTTCTTAAGACCGACAATGTTTTAGTTATCGTTTCAATTTGTCTTAAAATGCCGATCTTTAGTTATAAAACATAAATCATTAAAGATGAATAGCTGTTGTACTTCTTATACTACACTTATTTTATGATATAAATATTATTATAAAATCACAGTGTATCAACTTTCAGAACAAAACAATATGTTCGATTTCTTTTGTACGTCTACAAACCTAAAAGTTTTTGTTTGAAATTATCTTGTTTTGCTTAATTGCAATATTTTTTAATAAAATGATAAATACAATTTATTATTCTTTTCTGTTCCTTTGTTTCACGCCAGGTTCAGCCAGTTTAGGTCACAGACCATCAAGTAAATATTTTGATGACGTTTCTGAAGTAAAATGGTTCATTTTAATAGGAGTTCTAATATTACAACAGTATGTCCATACATTTAAATCAGATCTGATTGCAGATGTTTATAGAAGTATAAAAGATTCATTATAGTAAAGATGAGTGAAAATAGATAGTATAAGGCCACCCGTTGAAATGATCGATGCTTTCAGACTGTGTTGCACAGGGAACAAATAAAATTAATTCTGCAAGAACTTGTAACTAAGATAAAGTTACTTTTTGTGCTCCTTGATAATGCAAATTTCAATAAAATACCTCATATGATCTTAATTGTGACTCTTGCATTTTGCACTTCCACTTGTCTTAAATCATTACGTCAGGTTTCTTATAGTTTATCTTCAATATAATTGTAAACTTTTAGCAAAACAAATCAACTATTAAGTGCTAAAAGGAACGCAATTTAATACCAGTATCACCACCTCCATAATGATGTCTATCTTTATTCCAAGTGTCATTGAAATTTCTTCTGTAGTTATAGTGCAATAATTTCGTGAAACAATTGTGCACTTTCTGTGAAAAGTATGAAACTTGGTATGGTTGTAAATTTATTTAAGCCTGGGAAACAGGGTGTGAATATTAAAAATTGCCTCCAAAATTCAAGATGTCCGCCATAATAAATATTTGCTCTGGCATTTTGTATATTAGGAGAAAATAATGAACTTTAGCATTATAGTATAAAGTAATATTAAATGCCAAAGGAGCTGTATTTGCAAACAGGAAAAGGTCACAGTTGGTGGCCTAAATCCAAGATGACCGCCATAAAATCATTTTTCCGGGTAAAGCGCTCTTTAAATGGGCATATGGTGCCACAGTTTCGAAATGTTGCATGTTAGTACATGCGACTGTAAAGTATGCTCCTCGAACAATTTTTACACTTACATTTGTTAAGCAAATCCAATATGGCCAAGATAATTCAAGATGGATGTCATAAAATCCATTTTCCATGAAAATCGAACTTCAGTTGCGCATAGTGAGAAAATATTCTTTTCTGTTCCATACATTACTTGATAGTACATGTATATATTCTTCAAAATACGCCCCTCAAACAATTGTGAAACTGGCACTGGATAAATAAATTTAATATGGCCGACAAAATTCAAGATGGCCACCATAAAAGAATTTTCCATGAAAATCGTGCGTCAGTTGGGTATATTGTGTGACATTTGTAGAACTTTGCATTGCAGTATATGTATTTGTAATTTATGCATTAAAACAATTTTACACTTATAAAATTGGGTTAATAAATCCAATAAGACCAACAAAATACAAAATGGTTGCCATAAAGTCCAAAGGTATGGATTAAATACGGAAATGCATACCCGATCTCGTTTTTCTACGAGAGGTCACAGTAAATTCCAATGGATTAATCATCCATGTACAGCCCTAGTTGGTTATGTAGGTATTTTTTTCTGCTCTCATCGACTGGCCTTAGATTTAACCTGCCCTTTTAGTTTAAACATAACCTAACCCTACCAATGGACTAGAGTGCGTGGAAGTTAGCATGCGTTTCCACTGCCGTACATGTACAGGCTCAATCAAACGGAGCCTGCAATATTTTCATTTCTATTGAGTTGGGCGACCTGTATAGCTTTAAGCTTTTATTTCAGTAAGTGATGAAATATTCTGAAAATAATAATTGAGGAAATGGACAGACGACTATGCTAAGTATCGGCCTACATTGCAGTACCGCTGCAAATGTAGGAAGGACGTGTCTGTAGAACAGCTCCATTCCGACAGTATTAACACAATGATTCTGTCGCACCTTTTCCGTCCTACCTGTTGAGAATTCTGGCCTTTACAGTCATTATGGTTGAAGTACCTATGTCGATTACTCCATGAAATGTTTACTTGCATTCGTTTTCAGTCTGTTCAAAATTGCAGCCCAATCCAATCCCACTGCATAAATCATTGATGCTTAGGTTGATGTGGCACTTCTAGACAGATTCTCAAGAGTTGATGTCCCATACGATGTCTTACCTGTTGAGAATTCTGGCTTAAGTACCTATGTTGACTACTCCATGAAATGTTTAGTGGCACTTGTTTTCAGTCTGTTCAAAATTGCAGCCGTATCCAATAACACTGCATTAATTATGGTTGCTTCAGTTGATGTGGCACTTCTAGACAGATTCTCAAGTGTTGACAGTAGATCTGACATTGTTTTTGAATCTAAAGTACCCAAGGTGGAGAAAACCGGAAATAAAGTTTGATTTTTGAATTAACCTGGCAGAATTACAAACTTCCCCGTAGAAAATTCAGAAATATGTCGGGCTTCTTTTCTTAAAGAGTGACGACATCTCAGAGACTTACAGGTAATCTTCCTGAATGTGTAGTTGGGTGTTGTTCAAATGTACAGAACCTTGATATCTACTGAATCAGTGCCTGAATGTAAAATGTGACATTTCTCCATCAAACTGATTTAACAAACATTGATATTGTCCAACTTCAGTTCAAAATTCCGAGGTTTGCATTTGTGACAGTGACGTATTTTACGTCGCCTTTCATTCCACGCTCTTTTATTTTTCAACCAAAACCAATGTGGCCAAATATTTGCACGCCACCAACACTCATTTAATATACCTATCAGTTCCCGTTTAGATCATTTATATGTCATTGTTCATTTCTGAGGAATAAATGTTTAAACAATGACCAGATTTGTCAATTGCGTCAGTCAGAAACGATCGTGTCGATGCAAATGTCACGACTAAACAGCCATTAATAAATACAACAACGTTCGTGCAAGTTATAGCAAATACTTATAATTTACATCAGTCTCTTATACCTGGCATGCACCTTGCGAATGTGATTTTACTTTGTTTTGAATATTATTCATTTTGATTTATTTTGTGAAATCAGGATATTTTGATGTTTTAGTTCAAAAACATAAAGGGGGTGGTAACTCTAATGAAACGGCGATCGGCAAAACGAAAGTGAACAAGATTTGAAACAAATTAAATTTACATTCGATTAAAATTTGCATGGTAATCATAGCTTTGATAAATTATAAGTATTTGTTATAATTTGTATCTTTTTGTAGAAGATTCTCAATGGATGTTTATTCGTGACATTCTCACCCCCACGATCGTATCTAAATGACGCAATTGTACTGTCATTGAAAGACCACAGGAATTGGCCTTAGAACAAATGAAATCAGCTTGAAGTTTAATAGAAAAAAAGCACTATATATTTGCTTTCAAGAGATCGCTTACACTGTGCTGTTGTCTTACATATAGTGTAATATTTGATTGTTTAATAGTAATTAACTAAAACATGTTGCTATATATACTTAAATACTAAATGCTTAATTCATCAGTTCGTTGTAAACAAAACAAATGCCATAAGAGCTATCAAAAGCTCTAATATTTGCTGGCAGCACAACAAACAAAAAAAATAGCAACCTTGCTCCAAGGTTGCAACTATTCTGTTAATTTTTAAATAGTAATTAACTTGAAATTTCATTTTTTGCTTAACATTAAAACATGTTGAAAAATTACAGAAATCAAATTATAGCAGGTGCGTTTCATTAATTTTCTATGTATTATTTCATTGCAAAAATCTTTGCCAGCCTTCTGATGTATTCAGATGAGACTATCTATTTAACGCTTAACAAAAATTTGAGCAGACAAATATTTCATGGCAGAAAAAATATTACGGAACCCTGTTTTATTCATAGCTTACAATCGCCGAATAATCAAAGCGGAATAGCTGGATGGCAGTGATAGGATAATAGGATTGCAGGATTGCGATGCGATAGTAGGGTTGTATGGCAGCAAAAGTATGGGTTTCGGTAACCGATGACAGGAAAATAGTATAACAATACCACCATCCTATTATCCTTCTATTTATATGATTGCTTGTTAATTTGTCATAATCTATTAAAGCAGGCATTTTGATCAACATTATTGTAAAATGTTCCCGAAAAAATTTTGACTTATAAAAACATGATAAATACATGCGAATAACATTGCCGCGATAATGTCAACTGATGTGTATTTTTTTATTTAATACCTGACATTGTCTTTTTGTATTCAGTTCGTTAAAACATACATGTTTCATTTCGTTGATGATAACAACTGACACTCGTCTTCAAATGTTTCGTGTGATGTTTTCATCTTTATTTACGTAAAATCTTTAGCATGTCGTCAGGTGTAAAGTCTGTCGTTTGTTTATCTATGGTGGCTGATTTAGAACGTTTCGTTATGTTGCGTTGGCTTGCTTGCGGTTTATGTAACACATTTCCTTATTTCGTGCTGGCACACACATCAAAGCACTATAACGAAATTTAGAAAGTTTTGTTTGTTGATTTGGTGTGCGCGCCAAAGCGACAAAACGAAACTGACAATGCGACATAAAGACACAAGAATGCGATGGAAGGATACATTGACTTTCGTATATAAAAGAGAGCTCAGGTAACGTGAAAAAACTTTCACTGGAAGATAGCAAGGCGCAACTGTTGGTGAGAAAGTGTTTTTTCTTTGCAGTGAAGAGAGAACGTCATCCGTTTGCTCAAAGTTACTTATCAATTTAAAGTCCTTAATGAGAGGATTCTAGCTATATGAAAAAAGTGATAACATTTTTAAAGATAAATTCTAGAAAGAAATTGGAAAAGAATGTCAGTACTATTCTTAAGCAAACGAATGGCAAATGACGTCATGGTGTAATCGTCTCTCTCGAGGCATATCTAGTGAATTACTACTTTCGTACCTGTAAGAAATGTCTAAGGTTTCGAAATCATTTGGTTACAATAAAGTATTGTGCATAAGTCAATTGTCAACAGTTTTGCAAAAGTTTGATAGAATGGTTATTATCTTACTTTTCATATTTCTATTACTTTTCAAGGAACAGCTGTAAGTTCTCGAAAAGCCGTCAATTTCTGTTATAATGTCCCTCATGCGAAACCGATGTTTACATCTGCGGATGTCTCTAAATTGCTTTTTGTACTTTTAGCATGTGTAAATGTTGAGTTCTGCTCAACCCGGGGCTAGTGGGCGTGGACGGTAGCATGCATTTCCACTACCGTCCATGAACAGGCTCAATCAAACCGAGCCTGCAACATTTTCGTTTTTGTCGTGTTGAGCGACCTGTGAAGTTTCTACTTTTCTCTATTTTATTTTCACAGCAGCGTTGTTTGTGCCGTGTGGCGGCCGTAAAAAGTATCCCCGTACATTCAGTCAGGGCTGTTATATTTCGATCTTTTCAGATCGTTCAGCACGACTTTCATGTCGTGTTATTGGTACTGTTTAGTTTCTCAAAATGACCATTTCGGCCTGGGTGGTTCCAATACTCCCGCTTTCATAGGCTTGGGTATAGTTTAATCACCCCTTGGATATGGTGGCTGCTTTTTAATTTTGTCTTTTGACAGTTCCTGTGATACGCAGGCTCCATAACCTAAGATCCCCTTCCTAAATTCCAGTTTGTTTAGTTCTGCCCATTGTTTTCTCGTTTGGGGCAAACCCTTTACTTCATCTGGGGACCAAACGTCGCTCTTCATGGAATTACACGCCTCAACACGTGTATCATTGAAGGTTCCATTTTCACCGCCGTTTGAATACATCTGCGGATGTCTCTAAATTGCTTTTTGTACTTTTAGCATGTGTAAATGTTGAGTTCTGCTCAACCCGGGGCTAGAGGGCGTGGACGGTAGCATGCATTTCCACTACCGCCCATGAACAGGCTCAATCAAACCGAGCCTGCAACATTTTCGTTTTTGTCGTGTTGAGCGACCTGTGAAGTTTCTACTTTTCTCTATTTTAGGGAACATCTTAAAAATCAGGATTTAGCCTAATTTCCGGAAACAGCCACCATTTTGCCCTTAATGTGAAAATTACGTACCACGTTTCTCTTAAAATGGTGTTCATCATGAAATTCTTATAAAAAAACCCATATTTACATGTACCTAAGTTGAAGCATTTATTTCCTATTATAGTCTAAGTTTTCTTAAAGTACAATAATCATTATAAATATTATTGCATTTAAGTTTTGATAAAAGTGAAATTCTATAAAGATACATGCAGTTGTGTTTGAGATATTGGCAATTAACTAATAATTGCAAATTGTGCCTTATATCCTTTTAAGTAGAGACCGTAAAAATATCTTCGTGTACTTTGATTTTTATAAATATAGTGGATTTAAGAAGTGCACCGGTAACGAGTAAAATGTAAACAATGGATCGGTGTCTAAGAATCATTGGAAAGACTGAATGACAGTCAGTCTTAGTCATAATACTGACTGACAGCGAATGCTAATGACTTCACGTGATACAGAAAGGTGTGTAGTTTGAAACTGTAATTTTCTATCGATTGGAATCCTCTCGAATGCCGTTCGCCTGCTGCCAAAGGGGCAATTATAGTAAGTTCATGCTCTGAAAATTCCACCAGAGAAATTTTGGCAGTTTTGACAAAATATTGGCAGAATTAGATTATAGTTTTTCTTTACACGAAAATTGCCGTTAGCTGTCAAAGTCGATACGCCGATAATCCGGAGTACTCCGAACACGTTATTGTCACAAAATTTGTCCAGTTCACGAAATGTAGTCTAGCTATAGATACTGCTGTTATAGCGAAGTGGTAGAGTGCCTGCCATACGTGTGAGAGGTCCTGGGATTGAGTCCCGGTCAGAGCTTAAATATTTGCATTCGGTTACAACATGTATTCGAAGGTTATCTGACTGTTCCAGATGTTCTATAAATATAGCGAACAGTGCAATGGATAATTGTTTAGCAATCCAGATTACTGTTGAATATAAAATGAAATACACCTAAAGAGAAAATATCCAATACATTATGTTCCTTTGATGTTTCTTCTCTACATGTCCGAGAAGAGTTACACTTCCTTGATCACAAAGTGTTCTTTAACATGAAAATATCAAATGCTCATAACTAAACACTTCTGGTTAAAATATTGTACATATATGTATTTCTGAGAAATATAAAATATGGACGTTTGCCTGCATTTCAAAGCTTTTAACTTCAAACCTATGTTTTGAAAAAAGTATATACTTTCTCTATTTTAAGTGTATAAAGATGCGCCTTAGCAAACCTTACCTGGATTTCGCGGCGACTGCTGGTGATTGCCCGTGATCCATCGCAATTCTGCGCGACCCGCTGAGATTGTTCATCGGGAGTTGCTGTGGACATTATCAATATTAGATCGCGGGGTCTTATAAAATTATCGCGAATTATCACACTTTAGTAGCCGTTCAATGTGAAAGAAATCATCGCGATTTTCACCCATGCCGGTGGTATCGCGGAAAAAGCAAAATCCGCGAGCTAGGGACTATACCTGGGTTGAAGCAATTTTCACAAACTGCGAGTTTTTCGTTATATGTTAGAATTTACTAAATGTGTCCGCTACTATTTTCAATGTAAAAATAACAATGCATAGTATCTTCTTATCAGCGTTTCAGCTGTACATATCTTTAGCTATATAACTGGCATCAACCCCATTGTTTATATAACAACATTACAAGACAACTATATCACACCAACAGTGTTCTAAAATTTAACATGTAAAGGTTTTTATTGTCTGGAATAATTTGCAATCGTTGTTTAATGTATACCTATTAAAGAAATAAAACACTTCAAAGTGTTTCTTTGTAAGGCATCATGTTTCTTTAGGTTGTTAAGCCCATTTCCATACAGTCTGTGTATTTAGTCAAAAGGTTCATGTTTAATTAGGAATAATACCTAAGTAATTAAAATCATTGACAGTTTCAAGAATGTATGAATATATGAATCATTTATATAAAACCAAGTTTCTCCATTGCGTAAGCTTCCTCATCCTACATACAATGCACATGGTTTTTTGCTGCTCTTACTTCGAGGCCTCAGGTATTGCAATACGAGGGTTATTCTAATAATAATGACAATGGTGCTGGAAAATTGTTCACAACCTGTGTAAAGACTTTAAATTTTAAAACTTTATGCATTATGTGCAAACTTGTTTTACTATTTTCTTATTAAACTGCGAACTATGGTAGCCATCTTGGATTTCCACAAACCGTTCCCAGGCTTAAATAAAGCGTATTATATTTATCTACTACTGTCAAGTTTCATGTTTTTCACAAATTTACAATGCGCCCCCTTTTATGCACGGAATACTTGCACTTTTATGATCTGGACAATCAAAAATTAAATACAGGAAGGAAGATATTGAAGATATTTAAAAACGTTTCAATATAGATCTGAAGTAAACCTATAACGTATGAACGAATTGATATCTAATTGAGAAACGACATGTGTTTTTTTTTTTTTGTTGTTGTTGTTGTTATTAAAGCACAGACTCATTTGGGCTTCAGAAAAGAAAACAACTAATTCAGATCTTGTTAATTTGCGATCTATTTGTTTTACTTTTTCATCTCACAGAAACTTTTGAACAATAACACTTTTGTGAGCCGCAATGCTGTTATGGATCAACTGGAAACTGTGAAGACCATTCCATTTAACAGCTTTTATTACTTTGTCAGCGCAGTCAACGCGATGCTGCGGCTCATAAAAGTATATCAAGGTCTCATCTCGTCGTAGGAACTGTGAAATCGTGCCATTATCTAAATTGTAGAACTTTTTCAGCGATTCTTTAGCACCTTTGATCATACTGGCCTTTTGCACCACGGTTAACTTGAGTTCTCCCCGTTGACTGAGTTCTCCCCGTTGACATGTTAAAAAACGCTAGATCGTGTACCCGGCGTCTTCATCTAACTGACATCTTGCACTTAGCAGCAATGTTCTTTGACGTCATGTATGTTTTGGGCTTGCCAGGACGAGCCCTGTGTTTAAGGACTGCTTGGCTGTGTTTAAATTTACACACGGAAACAGTTTATCAGATAAAACAGCCTTCCTATATGAAGTATGCTCTGAGTACCTGCCTTGCAGGTATTTCAAAATAACAACTTAATTTCATATACGCTCTAAATTCAGATTTCTGTTCACTTTTCAAACAGCATGTAATTTGCTTAGTATGAATTACTACACCTGATACAAACTAAAACTTCCAAAATGGTACGATAGTTTTCAGTTAAACGTTGCAGGATTATATAGAGGATATTTGTTTGTTTGCAGTGTGATATCGAAATGTATCTTCACCGATAAGGGAGACAATTGAATATTTTCACGAAGGCGGAGCCTGAGTGAAAATATCAGAATTGTCTCCCTTATCGGTGAAGATATATTTCGATATCACACTGCAAACAAACAAATTTTCTTTTTATTTTATGCTAATTGGTGCAGATCAACGAATTTTCTGTTTATTACATGCTTACATGTTCAAATAAGACCAATACTTTATGGTTATATTAGGATTTGTTTAGGCTACCGTGTTACGTATGATGCATCCGCTAAATTACCATGGATACTCAGGCACATTGATATCGAATATTGGTGATTAGGTCCGTAAAATCAACACGACGCCATTTTGTTTTTGAAAACAAAAACTGCATTTAAAATATTTTGTTAAAAAATGCACAATCCGCGGCCAACAGACAGTAGTTACGTAAGCATATTTAAAACTTTTCGGTCAATGCCGTCAGTTCGTTAAATAACCGGAAGCCTGCTTTGTTTACAAACGCTGAAGGTCAGATTAAAAAACAACCCGAAAAACGTAAACAGCTGGGGAATATCCGAAAGTCCTTGGAAAATCAAGCTGCAGAATTAAATATCATCATGGATTTAATGGAAATCTTGGTCTAGGAGCTGTATAGCATAAAGAATAGCCTCACAATATGATGGAATTTGGAACACAACTGGCTGGGTGGGGAAGAATTTCGACGAAAATGCTGGCATATTACGTAAGGTTGAGTTGATGTCTTGTGATAATAAACTAAGACAACAACCAACTAAATGTGCTGTCGCCAGTAAAATCTACTATACGATAGTGAGGAACCGATGAAAAGTGGAGGAAAGACGTATTTATATAGCTACATAACGGCAAGGCCAAGCCAAGCAACCAACTTTGAAGGTAACATTTCTAGAGCATTATTATTTCTTAAATTGCAAATTTTATTATAGCTAGCTTGTCCTATATAGGATTGTCTAGCTGTATATGTCTCCTGTATGGCTTGAATGTTAGGATTATAATAGGATACCAGCAATTATAAATGCAACAAGGGGAGTTAATTAAAGAATATATTTCAAGGGAGATAATTTTATCTGAAAAAAAGAAGTTCGGCACTGTGAGTGATATAGAGAAATATCTCACTGATATTTTTCAGTATTTCACCAGTAAGCATAAAATAAAAAGGAGTCATTGATGTATCATCCGTATTAAACAAGAATTTCTTTCCTGTCAAACTTCCAAAAAAATCTCGAGATTGTCATAATTTTTAAAGTGACCCTCGTACTTGTACAATTTATCAAGATAGCATATCAACTGGGTCTGTAGCTGAACATACCATATAATAAAATAATACATAAAGCGAGACGACCACAGTCCATTCTATCTTGTAAATTTTATGCAACATGATATTTATGACACGTTGTTTTAGCATAAACAACTGATCGTTTATGGTTTACGTTTCCTTTAAACGCTAAAGAATATCAAATTCTATAATCTGATTTTATCCGCATGTCATTTGGGACAATTAAGTACATTCAATTTATTAATTACTATAATTATAATTATAATGGGTGTCGTAGATATTTTATTATAAGCTCCATGACATTGATAAAACAGACAGAACACAGTTTTTACATTCCCTGTAAATTCCAATGATCTTGGTAAAGAATTTATCTTTGAGTATCTTTATTGTAACATTTGGATCTTAGTCATTATGTCTCCCACACTACTGTGTGGTGGGAGACATATTGATTTACTCCTGTCTGTCCGTCCGTCCGTGTGTCCGTCTGTCACAAATCTTGTCCGCACTCTAAGTCACACAATTCTCATCCGATCTTCATTAAACTTGAACAAAAGTGTTTGTCAATAAGTCCTCGGCCATGTTCGATAACTAGCCAAATCGGCTTCGGCACTTCGGAATTATGGCCCTTGAATTACCGAAAATCGGCCTTTTTACTATTGTCCGCGCTCAAAGTCAAACATTTCTCATCCGATCTTCTTCAAACTTGAACAAAATATGTTTTACCATATTAACTATAAGTCCTCAGCCTAGTTTGATAACTAGCCAAATCGGCTTCGGCACTTCGGAATTATGGCCCTTGAATTACCGAAAATCGGCCTTTTCACTGTTGTCCGCGCTCTAAGTCGAACATTTCTAATTCAGTTCTCACCAAATTTAAACAAAATAAGTCCTCGCAAAGTTTGATTACAAGCCAAATCGCCCTAGGCACTTCAGAATTATGACACCTGAATTACCCTAAATCAGCCTTTTTACTCTTCAAAGGTATATTTGTAGTGAGTAAACAGTATATAAAGACTGACTTACTATTTAAATGATTAGGCAGTTGTGGGAGACGTGCGCTTTTCTTAAAAGCTGCTCTAAGTTTGAAATATAAGTACCCTGGAAATGGAGTAGAAAGCGGGTAAGTATCTTCAAAATCAACAGAACAATCATGTTATTTTGAAAATATTTAATCATTATTACCTATCTGTACATCAGAAATTATATTTTTAGCAACGTGGCTGTTTGTATCACCGCATATGAAAATCATTTATAATATTCTGAATACAGACAATCAATAGTTTCGTTGAAAATATATATATTGTCAAATACATTTTAATATTTATGCCTAATTTACATTTGACCCGGGCGCTAAATTAGTCAATGATTTTCCTTGCGGTTTTTGGGGCATCATAGGTGGCTACGGGCTACGGCGTATGTGTTCACATTATATACGAGCATCGTGCCATTTTTTGTTCAGGCACTCGGGGGAGGGCAGGGAGAAATCCTTACGGACATTGCGCGGAGATTATACGGAAACATAGCAATTTCAGTAATCGGTTAAACAAAACTAAAATATCTAGCTGAAATAGAAAAAAAATCTCCGATTATTTCACCACGTGACTGCTAGGTAGTGAAGACATGAATGTATGGGTGGAGTTTAAATGGAGTTTTAAGTGATTTGTGGTAATAAATTTCTAACATTTTTTAGATACATGTGTGGCACAACAACAAACGTGCTTGTCATCTGAAAAAACTAATCAAAATTCTGAAATTTTGGCAAGAAAAAAAAAGAAAAAAACAAAAACCAAATTCGCCAATTTTGAATGAAGAGAGAGCAATGTGTGTGGATTATGCACGGGACAATCATGCGATATACAGGTACGATGTATACACAACCAGGTTAACAAAAGAAAATGTAATCTTGAAAAAAACGAGGGTTTTATCAGATAACACAGATAAGAAAGAAAGTGTTGTAGTTACGCCATTATGTAGCAATATGAATATGAATCCCATTACCAATATGACATCACCTAGCCAAATGTTAAATTACGGAATACAACAACATCCTCCGTTTATGTATGGTACACCACCGACGCCGGCGACGCCAGTAAAAACACAGACGCCAGCATGGGCTCTCTACAATTCATGAATGACATTAAAACTCTGAAATCTTCATCTGATAAAGTTGAAAAATACTGTGAATAGTATAAATGTAAAATTGTCGGACATGGAAGTTAAACTAGCAGGTCTGAAAAAAAGTCAATGATGTTGAAAAATGTTCCTTTCTAAGTGTTGAACATGAGCAGCAGCGTAAGGATATTAAAGACAAACGGGTTGAAGTGAAAAATCTACGGAAGGTACAGAATGACATAGACAAACGCTATGCTGAGTTTGAGAAACGTAACTTTTAGTTAGAAAATTCCATCATTGATTTACAAAGGCGTTCTATGAACGATAATTTGATATTTTACGGTATTCCGGAACCGACTCATGACGAGAATGTGAATGAAGACTGCGAATCCTTAGTCAAACTGATTTAGACACTACTTCCAACATGAAATGTGTGAGAGCGCACCGTCCAGATCACGCAAAAAATTCGCGGGATTACAAAGGCCGCGAAAAGGTTAGCTAAAAAGTCAAACGAACAGGACACATAAAGGCCCTGAAGAACGCCATACGTGGCATCAGCATGCATCGACCACAGATTAGTCAAGACGCACAAAAAGCGTTTCAAGATACGATCGAAACCCAAGACAGCAATGGTAACTCAGTGAGACAGCAAGGGTGGAAACTTTTTGTTAACAGAAAGCTATTTAAAGCATTCAGAGATGGAAAAGTATCCGATCCGCCTGCATATATGTTATCTTAGAATCGTAAGGATGGTCAGGAAGAACAACTGTTTTCGTGGAACGTCAAAAGGACTTAAAATAATTTGTTGCAAAGTCAGTGACCTAGATTTCTTAAATCTCTTATTTAGATATAATATTATATTACTCCAAGAGACGTGGCTGGATACAAATGTGTGTTAATCTTGATATTCAGGGGTAAATAGGTGTTCACATGCTTGGTAATAAATCACGGAACACTACGGTATTTCGTTATATTATAAACACTCTCTTAAAAAATATCAGTTATAGAATAATCAGCATAAAATTATGTGGATAAAGTTATCGAAAAATATGTTAAGTTTTAATGAAGATGTCTTTTAATGTAATGCCTATATTTTATTCTCTATCTCTGTTGTTATTAACAAACGCGAATTTGATTTTTTGAGCAAATTGAATCTGACATAGTAAAGTATTAGTCAATGGGAAATCTTTTTGTTTTAGGGGATTTGAACTCTAGAACGTCTAATCTCTCAGATATATTTCACTATGACAGGTAGTTAGATGATGATGATGATAGCGATCTGTTAAACTTCGATGACATTCCCGCACGTGTTAATAATGTTCACGTCATAGACGCGAATGGTCGTCGTCTGCTCGATCTTTGCAAAAGTGCATCTCTGTTGATAGGCAACGGTCGGTTGCACAACGATAAAAGCGGAGAATTTACTTTCCATTCATTAAATGGGTCAAGTACCGTCGATTATTTTCTGTTAGATAAAAATGACTTTAAGTATATGTCTTATTTTGAAATCTCGGAACAAAATGAATTTTCTGTCCACTCGGGAATACACATTAACGTAATCACGAAACATACTAGTACAAAGTCGCGAAACCAGAACTTTAATTTGAAAAATGAAAAGTATCTGAAGTGGGAAGTGTCCAATGTATTTATTCGTACATTCAATAGCGAAAACTGAACAAGAATTATTATCATTTGTATCTCGGATAGCACATACAGACAATAATATTGATAATATAGTCGAAATTTTGTTGATTTTAAGCAAAAGAAATTGCTTACAACGCTTTCGATAAAACATACAATTCAAATACTAATACTTATACAAATAAACAAGAATGGTTTAACGCGGACTGCTATAATGCGCGAAAATTATATAAACTGGCAAGAAATCAATTCTTACGCTCGAAGACAGTTGCGAATAAGCATGTTTTTTATTAATGCAAAAAATACATATAATAAGATAAAGCGAAAGGAAACTATTATATATAAGACAAAAGAAAAAATAAAATTACAAGATATCCTAAACAGTATTGGAAGAAAATAAAAGAGCAATATTAAAAACGGTCTGCTACATTGGAAAATCTTACAGCTGAAGATTTATTCGACAACTTTCGTAATTTATACGGAGAAGATGTAACTGTAAATGAGACAAGCGAAGAGGCTGCTCCTGTATATGATGACATTTTAGATACTAGTATTAATTATGATGAAGTAAAAACTTCAGTGACTTCTCAAAACAACAATAAAAGTCGTCGGTTAGACGAACTTAATGCAAAAATATTTAAGTGTTCATTTGAAAATATTGCACCGGTTTTATTAAAACTCTTTAACCGCCTTTTTGAACACGGAGAATATCCTACGATTTAGGGGAAGGGGATTATAGTACCCATTTTTAGAGGGAACACAGAGGACCCTAATAAATATAGAGGCGTTTGTCTTATTTTTAACATGCTAGGTAAAATTTATTCACAAGTTTTGATGAATAAGATTACAAAATGGTCGCATTTACAAATAACAAATAATAGGAGTTTTACCTTAAGGATAGTTGAATGCTATAGACGATAGCATATATAGGCTGAGCATCGGGAAGCTGAGACAGAGACCCAGAGTTTGTATAGTAGGAGAGTTCCGGCTTATAGACGGTTCAGCGAAGTACAGCCAAGGCATCGGGGATATACCTATATGGTAGTTGAATGCTACATGTGATAGCATATAGGCGCTGAGCATCCAGGAGTCAGGGCAATCATATAGAGTTGAAAAAACAGTCAAGTATAGAGTCTCCAGCCTATAAGAGTTTGTGCTAATTATCATTAATTGAAGATTGTTTGTTTGAAACATTTAGTGATTTGCCTGATCCCTGAAATTATCTAGCTCATAAATGAAATCATTTACGAATCATTGGTAAACGAATCATTTAGGCAAGGTAGCCAGAGGAAAATTCTATATACGAGATATTTGGTCTCACCAGTTATACGTTTTAACAAAGGACATTCTATTTCGTTTGTCAGCTAGTCTAAGACATGGTCACCTTAGCGATTGGACCCATTCATTGTTCAAGATACTAAAGGCGTAGACACTTCCCTGGGTCATATAACTCGTATCCTGACAGAAAGATTTAATGGCTCGTGATAAATATTGTTTGTTCGACAGTCTACTCGGCTCGATTCTTCATTACAATGTAGCCGCATGGGGAAACACGATTCAAAAGATTTTTAATTGCTACATTGATACATGAATTTTAACGTAAGAGCTTGGGTGTTAAAAAATGGACAAATTTGGAGGAAGGATTATTTGGATAGCTAGGAAGATTTCCCATGAAAAATTGTTGTAGAAAAGCCAACAATGTTGAATTATTGGAATAAAATTCTTAAATCATCAAACCCTTTGATCGTCCATATTTATGAAATGCTGACAAATGATGCAAATAACAATATCTCATATAATAACATGAACTGGGCGAGCCAAATTAAAACAATTTTAGATAACATAGCTCTCTCCTATGTGTGGATTAACCAAAGAACATTAGACATTTCTTATTCCCAGATAAAAAAGTGTTACTGATATCTACAAGCAGTCTTGGTACACAAATATTAATAATTCTGGAAGATTATTGTCTTATAGCTTATTTAAGCTCAATTCCGAATTAGAAAAATATTTAGAGTGTATAAATAAAAGAAAGTATCAGAGTGCTCTTCTTCAATTTCGATTATCTCCGCATAGATTGGCGATAGAAACGGGAAGACAGGAAGACGTAGCAACATTGTAATTCCATGAAAAGCTGCGTATGGTCCCCAGTCAAAATAATGGGTTTGCCCTATACGAGAAAACAGTGGGCAGAACTAAACAAACTGGAATTTCGAAAGGGGATCTTAGGTTATGGAGCCTGCATATCACAGGAACTGCCAAAAGACAAAGTTAAAAAGTAGGCATCAAATCGAAGGGGTGACTATACAATACCCAAAGCTATGAAAGCGGGAATATTTGGAACCACCCAGGCCGAAATGTTCAAGCTGAGAAACTAAAAAGTATCAATAGCACGACATAAAAGCCGTGCCGAACGATCTGAGAAGATCGAAATATAACAACCCTAACTGAATGTACGGAGAGATTTTTTACGGCCTGCACTTTGTTTACCGTACAATTTCTAGCAGCATTGTTTGCCGTGCAATCTTTAACATTGTTTACCGTACAATTAAAATTATCTAGCATTGTTTAGCGTACAATCTCTAGCATTATTTATCGTGCAATCTCTAGCACTGTTTATCGTGTAATATATAGCATTGTTGACCGTGCAGTCACTAACATTGTCAAATTTTCCCACCTAGAATACAATTTTCAATTAGACATCTCGTTTCACAATGTTTTTATCATGTGAGTTGTTGTTCTTCTATTGAAATTCATGTCTTCACTACAGGTTTATTTTGTATTAAATGAGGCTATAAATGTATTATGACATTTAATGCTAATAAAGTTATGTTATGTTATGTTATGTTATGTTTATTAAGCATTAGAAGTTAGTCGCATCACTAATTAATCAACGTTTAGTAAACAGTCAAAAATACAATATCTAGTTCAATGTAACAAAAATATCTAATTATTAAGCATTACAAATTAGTTAGAAATCGATGTAATTTGAAATATTGAGTCCAATCAAAACAGGGATATAATGTATGTCGCAGCATTAACGTTGAGTAAACAGTCATAGAAAACTACAATATCTAGTTAAATGAAACAAAAATATCTGATTATCAAGCGTTAGATTTAGGCGCATCATTTATTCATTAACATTTAGTAAACAGTCAAACAGAATCAAAATATTCAGTTCCAGTCAAACAAATATATCTCTGATTATTAAGCATTAGAAATTAGTCGCATCATTAAACAACTAACGTTGGTTAAACAGTCAAAGAAAACTGTAACTTCTAGTTCAGTCAAACAAAAGTATCTCTGATTATTAGGCATACGATAAAGGCGCATCATTAATTAAATAACGGTCAATAAACAGTCAAACAAAACTAAATATCTAGTTCCAATCAAACAAAATATCTCTGATTATTAAGCATAAGAAATTACTCGCATCATTAAACAACTAACGCTGAGTAAACAGTCAAAGAAAACAGTAACATCTAGTTCAAACAACAAAATCTCTGATTATTAGGTATAAGATAAAGGCGCATCATTAATTGTGCATCATTAATTGAATAACGTTCAATAAACAGTCAAACAAAACTAAATTTCTACTTCCAATCAAACAAAATATCTCTGATAATTAAGCATAAGAAATTACTCGCATCATTAAACAACTAACGCTGAGTAAACAGTCAAAGAAAACAATAACATCTAGTTCAGTCAAACAAAAATATATCTGGTTATTAGGCATAAGATTAAGGCGCATCATTAATTACATAACGTTTAATAAACAGTCAAATAAAACTAAATATCTAATTCCAATCAAACAGAATATCTGATTACTAAGCATTAGAAATTAGTCGCATCATTAAACAACTAACGCTGAGTTAAACAGTCAAAGAAGACTGTAACATCTAGTTCAGTCAAACTTAAATATCTTTGATTATTAAGCATAAGATTAAGGCGCATCAATAATTAATTAACGTTCAATACACAGTCTAACAAAACTAAAATATCTAGTTCCAATCAAACAAAATATCTTTGATTATCAAGCATTAGAAATAAATCGTATCATTAATAATCAACATTTAGTAAACTGTCAAACAGAACTAAAATATCTTGTTTCAATCAAACAAAAATATATCTGATTATTACGCATTAGAAATTAGTCGCATCATTTGTTAATCAACGTTCAAACACAGCAAATATTTTTAACTATTCTCATTTATTTCGAAGCAAACATATAGTACATTTTCTTTTACAAAAGGAGAGTGAGAAGACTTTTTGCAATAAATGCACATGTCCAGCAATTGATATTAAAGATACAATCTCATTAGAATTCCATAAATATAAGGTATAACGTCCAACAAACAAGATTATAAGTCTGCGTTTTACAGTCCAATTAATCTATTATTGTGAGATATGATGTTTGTTCAAACAACTAGCACTAATGCTGGGTATACATTATGTTCATCTTTAATAGATATTTCATTCAAACAGATAATATATTTGCCTCCAAGCATAAAAGGTACCGAGTTCCAGATTTTGTCTTAAATGGGTTTTCTTTAAAATTGAACTTTTGTCATACTATGAACATTAGAACTTGACGTTTTGTATCTAAACCATCTTAAAATGCCAAATCAAGAAGAAAAACGTGCACTGATCCAGGACCGCCGCAGCAAAACAAATGATCTTACGTTCTTGACCAATACATCAGGAAGGAATACATACATTTAAACTTTTATGATTAAGGCAGTTTACCGCTGGTACCCCGTTACAAACGCATTTCAGTTTTGAGTAGAAAAAATAGTAAAAACATTTACTTCATATGTGTTTCCATAACATATCATCTGTCAGTGACTTAAGTTTAAAAGCATTCTTAAGAATTATGGCAATTTGTATGATATCTTAACAAATTCTTTTTTTCTTTATTGTCGTATGATCTGATGGTCGGTGCTTTTAAGTTTGAGTATCTAACTCAAAAACAAAACTTACTTTAAATCTGAGAAAATAGCAAAAGCATACTAACTGATAAGCTATTCGTGACATATCTCATTTCCATATTGCTGGAGACATTTTAGTACGAACGAAATATAACTGTTTTTTACTCTGAATTATTTGTTATGTAAAGTAAAACTACTGACACAAGACAACTACAATGATAGATAAAGGTACACCAACTTGAATCAGCACTGTTCTATTCTGATTTAAACAACAAACGTATCTCTATAATGACAATCACTCACTGTTTACAATATTCATTCCATGCACAATAAGGTCATCACTGAAGAGGTCAGATGCATCTTATTTCCATTGCAAAAATTCATTTAAGGTTTCCGTTTCACGAAAAGGTAACATTATGATGCCTATTAACCCCTTGTATTTTGGTATCATTTGAAAGAGATATGTCTGCTAGACAAGAAATTGTCAATAAGATGACAATAAATGATATGCAAGATTCATTACATTCATGCTTTTTTACTACAAAATGATAAATCTTACACTGTAATAACTGGATTTCTGTTGAAGTATCATAAGTGAAGATTATAAACTAAAAGGAAATTAGAATTCTGTAACATATTTTGTCATGTAATTTACGTTTCCTTTTTTTAGTAGGCAATACACTTTCAAATAATAGCAAAGTAAGATAGTTATATAGAACTTGCTTATTTGTGGTGGATCGGATACCTGATAATCTGATCTTTTTTCTTTTTTTTTCTGATTTAGGGCCTACGGTTCGCCGCGCAGGTTTCCCCTACCACCTGCGGATGGTCTTCCGCTTTACGGTTTAAAAAAAAGATAATTTTCCTTTTGTCTTTTTCTCTAAATGTGCTATACCTTCCGTTAGGCGAAGTGTTTGGTAACAGCCAGTTTCCCTTTCTCCGATTACAGTTGAAATTAATTGAACATGATTGCCATCTTCATCGTCTGCACACACCATTGATCCGCTATCACCTTCCATACAGAATCGATCATTTTCTCTGTCTTCAACAAAGATAAAATTTTTGCTTTGATTCGATTCCCCATTATCTGTAAGTTCTTTGTTTATATTTGATTTTTCACTTTGTCTGCGATCTTTGTTTTGACTCGATTTCTCGTTATCAATGTTTCCTTTGTTTGGATTTGATTTTTCGTTGTCTTTGCGTTCTTCATAGTGGGTCAAAGATATTATACCTTTACCCTTTGCTGTTGAAGCACCACATATATGGACGTATTGGCCTTCAAGCTGATCATCGTCATAGCTACACACTATTCCCTTCATAAATGTCCCGCTTTCGTTTTCGAATTGCCCCTGACAGTGCTTTTCATCACCTTTCCTTACTTTTGCGGCAGCGATATCAAATTTCATAATCTTATCACCCGGGGCGGTTTCTGGAATGACATCGGCAGTGATTGTCACTTTTTCATTTGCCAGTTCAACAGTTTTTCTTCCGTCTAGGAGATGTTTGGATGCAAGTGCACAGATGTCCTTGTCCTGTTGTCCTTGCAGTTCTGCAAAGCCTGTTAGACTGGCATAATTCATTTCGTTCGACATAACTCTCGCTCCGGTGTGTAATTTTGTAAAAGGAGTCACTGCATCAACTGGTGGAACAATATCATAAGAACCTTGTGCAATTCCATGCATCTCAAGTATTTCAGCTATTTTCGGTTTCAACTTCTCAATATCGGCTTCCAAAACGAAAATCTGAAGTCTTGTGCGAAAGCGGTAAGCGTATCCTTTTATAGAACCACTTATGTTGTACAGGTCGGATAACATCTAAATAAGCAAATAAAGAAGTGACTGGTACCAGAAAGATTTTAAGTAATCCATTTCCTTATGTAGCAATTAATCCGCATTGAAGTCTAACTATGTTAAAGCGACTAACTCACACATTGTGATTTGTGTTTTTAAAGATAATAATTACCGAAATGCAAAATGCCGCCACGGTTTCATATATTTACATGAAACGTAATGGTTGATCAGTTCCTAGTTTCCAGAATTATAGGAACATCCAAGCTTTCGCAGTTTTTATCATGCTCTTCTATAAACCGTTGCAACGAATAACTTTTGTAAACATTGATAAATATAGAACGAGAAGCGACAGTATTTTTTGAGACTATCACCATGTGTCGAGCAGACAAAAACTGTGTATGTGCATATTTTGCTTTCGTCACTTATAATCAATAGAGTGCTAACGTAACAAATGGCTGCCATGGCGTTCAGTAAGGTTTAGTGTAAAAGAAATGGGAATCTAACGGCGAATTTCCTGATATAGATCTTATATGCGATGCAAATCATCGTTAGGGTATTTTCAACAACTTATTGATAAACTGTCAAGGAATGTGACACCACTCATTATACAGATCAGCTCACGCGGAAAACCCACTTTCCGTTTTTCCTCGAAGGAAAAATCTTGCATAGCGAGGAATTTCTCCGAGTACTGCCTAATTCTGACTCGGAGTACCGACTGTTATAGTTTTATTACTTTAGCGGAATTTCGTCGAGTCACTCCGAGAAATTACTTGACGGAACTCCGAGTCGAAATATACAGGTAACACTTTAATGATTTCCGGTATTTTATGGCCACTCCGCGCGACTCCGAGTCTGTAATAAACAATAAATCGGTCATTTCGAGTGCCGCGAGATGATTTGACGAAACCTCGAGGCAGTATTTCCTTACTTACGGATTGTTTTTACATAATTAGCTTTTTCTGTCTTTTTTTTCTGACCATGCGAATTAGATTAAGAAGTATATTTATTTAATATAATAAACTAAATTAATCATACGAAATTAAACAAACTTTGAAATCACCGCCGTTAAAGGAAAGTGATTTGTTAAATTTTGATATTTAAATAATTTCTGACTTTGCGAATTAAATTTAGGAAAAAAGTCGTGAAATTATTTATAATTTATGCACTAAAATAATTTATAACTGTCTAGATAAACTTAAAAATAACACCCGCTAAAAGTAAATTGTTTAGTATCATATTGAAATACATGCGAATTAGACTTAGAAGTAAATTTATGTAGAACGGAATAAATTATCAATCATATATAATTAAACAAATTTCCAAATGAGCGCCGTTAAAGGAAACTGCTTTGTTGTATGATGGTATAGAAATAGTTTCTGACTTTGCGAATTTAATTTAGAAATAAAGTAACAAAAATGCACTAAATTATGAATACTTTATAACTAGATAAACTTTAAAATTACGCCCGCTAGAAACGTAAATTAAAAGTAAACAGAATTTCAGATAAATGCCGTTAAAGAATAGTGATTTGCTAAATATAATATTGAAATAGTTTCTGACAGTGCAAAATAAATTTAGAAATAATGGACTAAATTAGAAACTATATGATACTAGATAAACGTCAAGATAATGGCCGTGAAAGAAAAGTGACTTTTATTAATTAATGAAAATTATAAAAGAAATGATTAATTTTCATCATGAAAATGGTCTTTCTTTTATTCATTTGAAAGGAATTATAAATAGGATATAAAAATACTACTGCCGTATCCACTCAAAAAGTAATAAAATATCATAAATAAACAGAAAAATTTGGTTTATCTTAAAGTAAGATAAAAATACTTCAGTATTATTTTTATTTACAATTCAGTATTATTTTTATTTACAAATATTGTGTTATTTCGTGAAATCTGTCCTCGGAGTTACTCGAAGGCTCATTTAAATTTATATCGGTAATTAATTATTCGTCTCGGAGTCACTCGAAAGAATTCCGTCAAGCGACTCGGAAACAAAAGAAACCAATATACAATTGTAGGTGTGTATTCCGCTAATTGAATTTCATCTCGAGTCACTTCGAGGACTTCCTTCGAGTGACTTTGCATAAATCCTCGGAGTCAGATAGCGAAATTCCTTGACGGAAAATGGCTGACTCGAAGAAACTTCGAGTCGGAGCCTTGGTACTCGTTTTGGCCATCCTCCGAGGATCGAGTAGAATGGGTTTTCCGCGTGAGCTGATCTGTACATGGATTACAAGGTAATTCTAATGTCTCTCAAATGAATATAATTCAAAGTGTATAATTGGAGGATCAATCAGATGTAATAAACAATTTTGTACGTATAATATCAAGTGAGAAATGCCGTTAAAGACAATGATAAACAACACAAATCGTATGCCAGGGAATATGACACTACAAGCTGTACATCATGCTAAAGGTACTTAATATTGTGAGATCTAACATTTTCGTCCCCAAGATAGGAACCTGTAGCTTAATATATTTGAAAGACAATATTGGTACCTACAATATGGTGTATAACAAGTGTTGTTAAATTCCCTGTATGCTGTTCAAAAGCGCTGCAAATAACGTACATAAAGAAGACTTATGACGAAAGATTGAATGAAATACCCATTTTATCCATGTTTGGTCGAAGGACAATTTAAATACCTCTAAACTAATGTATGTTAAGTGGTGTCACATTCCCTAAAAGAGGGTCTGTGGAACCTTCAAAAGTGCTCCGACCGAGCAGTGTTCCCCATGATGACGTAACGTAGTAGACTGAATGATCTACAATTTTTAAATCTTACACCACGATGTTAGGGCTAGTCGCTTTAACAAACAAACAAACAATGTAGAACAGAAGTCTATTTGTCAGTATTCTTCATGCAACACATTCAATTCGACTTATTTAGTATTGCAATAAGTATTCGTGCTTTGTCGCATATTTAATGTAAAAACTAAATAAGTTCGAGGTGACGTCTATGTTTGTAGATTTAATTTTAAGGAACTCAATTTTCCAAAGTCCTCACACGGTTCAACGATCAATACTGACATATAGGAAACATTTAATCAAACAAGTCATCTTCAGTCTGAAACACATTCGCTCATTATTTCCGCAAAAAAACTAAAAAGGAACAATTTTAAACAGACGCGCATGCACAATGGTTTAACAGCGGACATTTGACGAAGTGGGTCCTTACTAGTCTGTGTCATTAATTTTTAGCTAGCTAGCATTTCACTGCTTAACACAGTGCAGTGACATAATAACGGAAAACGGCATTAAAAAGGGATAATTCGCAACTTAAACATGCTTACCTTTTCACTAACTTCTTCCTTTGGAATTCCGTTTAGCGATGGCTTGAAATCTTCTGATAATTTACTTCGTTTATACATTCCAATCATCTCCCCAAAAAGCCGCTGGAATTTTTGTTTATTTTTGAGAAATTTGCTTTTCCAATCGACGGAGTCTGTTGTGCTAAGAACTTTCCCACGTCTTGTTTGGCGGACGTACATAGTCTTATTTTCATCTGTGTAAAAAGAATTTAACAAATTAAATGAGAAAACACTTATTGACTATATGCATATGACGTGCTTACAGTGAAGTTACTTTTTCGTGATGATACATTGCAGTTTAAAATATGCAGAAAACCATCACTTACTAATGACGAAAGTCATATTTTTCAGATATTGCCAAATAATATAATAATATCGTGGTTGTAGTGGATCATAAAACAGATGAAAAGAATGTGATTTATTGGACTGATTACTAATTCAATTGTAAATACAAAAAGAGACAAAAATATATAGTTACAATATCTAATGATAAATAGCTGAATGATGAAAAGTTATAAGTATTATCCGCGATTTTTTTTAGGTCTCTTTTCATAAGTTATCAAGATATCATAATTCTGATAAGCCTTTAAGATGTACATTTTCCAACATGTTACCTGTAAATGAAACTGATATGAAAGTATTTTAATAGCATAAACCAAAAGATAATAGGTAAGGGTAGATTTCTCGGAAGCACGGAAACACAGCCTCAGAGCCACGCATTTGCAAAGTATGCCCACAACAAAAAGAAGCTGTAACAGAAAAATATTAAAGGCGGGTTGCTTCAAAAATCCGACGAGTACATTTAAATTTTATACAAAATACAGATAGAGAGGGTGGGGGGGGGGGGGGATGGGTAAGGGGTAGAAAAAGGGGGGGGGGGGGGGAGGAGGTTGAAGGGGAAAGTAGAACAAGGATGAATATACAAAGGGAATGCTTCGTTCCTTAATCACAGTTACACTAAAACCACAATAGCGCAGACATTCATGTACCAAAGGTAAATACACACAACCACACCCAACTAACTAACATAGATAAACAGACAAGTAAGATACAACAACCCTGTAGGGCACCGCTTTAGACACACACGCACACATGTAGGCAGGAAAAACAATCGTGTACCACCTTAGGATTCCGGCATCCAAAATAAAGGGGGGAGGGGGGGGGGGGCACGAAAACTAACTCATTGTTAAAGGGGAGGGGATGCCAAAACAAGAAAACACATTTTACCTTCTGGTCGCATTATTGCTGAAACTTCTTTGCATACGAGGCGTCTTCCATGGCATTTCGCACATTTCATTTCCTGGTTGTTACCTACATAAAATGTATTTACATCTTTTATAATGCGTGACCATCTTAATTAGTGCATATGATATTAACAAAACATAGCAAAGATGTTGTCGTTTGTGAAAAAAGCACCAACATTTACACGAAATTACTTTAAAATGTTCCACATTCTACAAGAGGAGGAGACACACTGTATCTGCACAGGAACCTGCTTTAAAAGAAAAAAAAATAAAACGGAAGGTTAAAAACGTCCGTAGGAAATGTTTCATTTTAAATAAAAATATATTAATTGATATGTTAATGCTTTATAATTTATTAATTTGGATAACATATAGACTAATATTATTGACAACCATTTGCTATTGAAATTTTAACCGATGATACTGTAAATTGTCCAGATAAAAATGAGACTTAATCAGATATTCACCGTATGTACGTTTCTGTGTTAAACTGAATAGAAAAAAAAATATGAAGAAAGCATGAAGCATTTTGAAGTATGCTGAACCAATACTAAATGACATACAGGAATACCCTAAAATTAGGCCACTAAGGGGAAATTTTGTTTTATTTACAATAATCAAATAAAAAAGATAATATTTTCAAATGTGAGAAAATTCATGATCTTAATTCAATTTTAACCACTGACACAAAATTTATGCAACTACACGTTTACTACCCATTCCATAAACAAGACTCAGAAAAGTGAAGAAAACGAAAAAAAAAAGAAAACTGTTGAAAAACTAATTTTAAAAGCAAATTGAATTGTTTTTATCAAAAATATCATATTACTGAACAAAGCATGAATAATTGTAGTGATTCATAAATAAGATATCTAACGATAAATAAAAAGTTTACATGTTGACATTCATCTTATATGACATACTTAGGTGTACCTACTTGTACAAGAAAAGGTCGTTTCATCAGTCAAATATTCAATATTCATTTCCTCAAACATCCATTTAACATGATAATGTTCTGGTTAAAAATTAACTAGTTTGCATTTAAACTGCGCGTAACGCTTTTTCAGAAATTGGTGTCTTCAATATTTTTTCAGACTGTGTACCCTGATGCAGTTACAAAAATGTAGCTACGCATATAACTAAAACGGACACTGCCTTCTTGAAAATTATATTTTAGTTCCAATGCCTAAATACTTTCGTCAAATATTGAGTTTGAAATAGAGGATATTACATGAGCGACATTTCATACTGAATTTATTAAACGAGTTGTATAAAATGATAAAATGCGAGGCTCTGTCGAGCATTTTATCAATTTTATTTAACTCGTTTAATAAATTCAATGTGGAAAGACAGAAATGTTATATTCTTCTTATCACATGCTAGCTTTTCCTGCCAAAACATAAAAAATCTACTCTCTTTAACTAGTATAAACAAGTCTATTTGACCAACGTCTCCTATACTATAAATGACGTCGACGTCAAAGCTTTATTACACTAGTGTATTATCATATTTATGTAATGGCTTTATTTCACTCCCGCGACGTCAAGGGTGTTATAAAAATTATTTAAATTTATCCGTTATAAAGATATATAAATCGAAGACGGTACAAAGATGGCTCTATTGTCAGCCATTTTAACTGGTGCGCTTTATAGATATATAAACAACAAGTAAAAACAATGCACTGATTATCAATATTTGATATATCGTCCAAATAGCACAAAATGCTGTAAATGACAGGAATGACATGTACCAAGGTTCAATAAAGCATGTGTTCGGAAAGGCGTTTTATATTTATAATATGTAATTGGAGAAAATGTTGTTGTTTTTTTTTTGTTTTGTTTTGTTTTGTTTTGTTGTTTTTTTTTGAAATTATGAACACAGTCAATTACAAATCTATCATTAAAAACAAGTACTAGGCATATCGACTACTATTCATCAAAAAACACATTTTAAAAATATCTATCAAATTAATGTTTGTCATGGTCAGACAATAAGATTGTCGTGACTCTCTTTCAGTCTGCTGTATGTTTAAGTAAGTATGCATCTGCTTTCTTGTCTATTTTTGTAAGAATCTGAACTGCTTGACAGCTCAAAGAAGATTTAGAAACTATTATTCTGAACACTTCAGCAGACTTACTCTTTATTTTGAGTTCATTATCCCTAATTTGCCATAATTGATGAAATCTAAATATTTATTTTCAAATTTCTAAAAAAGAAATATATCGATATTAGAAAATGATTATTGACTTTTATTATCATTAACGTCAAACACGTTGAATTCTACCATGTATCACTCCTTAATGTTACAGCTGACAGCATGAGTTTCAACCCCCTAAAATGTGTATTCTGACTCAAACCTTCATAGTTATTTTAGCAAGTAAATTTTCATGACGTAAAACTTAAAATATCAAAGAAAATTTAATTTCGTTAAGTAACATCGCCTACTTTAAATGATACAGATGTTTAAATCTGCCTCTCTAAAACTATACATGATGAGAAATGACCGTTTCAAAATGGATGTTGGAGAGCGACCTGTGGAGTTTCCACTTTAATGAGTGAAAAATAGCACATAGCCATCTTTATTTTGTCATTCTTTTGATAGGTTACAAGATAGTTTTTCATAATTCCACTGTGTAACCACATACTCAATAAAATCAAGCTTGATAAAATATACATGCTACAGCATATGTCTGTCAAAGTTTGGTGAACTTCTGATTTTCTGTAAATTGTTTTGATTGTTTTGTGTATGTTAAACATTCAATTCATCACATTTCATAAACCAATATAACACAATTTGCAGACAACTGATGACGTACACAATGTGCCTTTTAATAATTTCACAACTCTTCGAATGCATCAATGTCACTACCAGCCTTTTGCTATACTACGTTCTTACAAGTCATTGGAGGTCATTTGAGAACTAGACTGGCATTGAAATGGTCTTGAAGATGACACTAAAATAGGCATAATCGATGTTAATCATGTTTTCCAACAAACATTGTCTTGTGTTTCAGTTTTAAGTCAGTGACTCGTTACATGAACTACTCTGACATTAAACGTATTCTTACTCACCATTTATGGTAGTAAATCTGTTGTCTAAATCATCCGACTTTCTTTTAGTTCCATGTTTTGTTTCTCTTCTCTGCTGACTGCCTCCACTTGCAAAAGCTGAAGTGTCTGATACGATACAAATTACGGATATATATTTTAAGAGTTATAAAGATAAGAAATGTTACTAATCTGGGAGTAATTATACCCTTCCATATCTTCAGTAAGTTGCCTCTACTTTGAATGAATTTCTTAAACGACTTAATCAGTTCATTGTCATTTATAAAAGTATTAATAACAGAATGTTGTTCTGTTTGCTTGTGTTATTTGGCATAAATCATATGTCGGCTTTTACATGTAAGACATCATGTGTTTCCTGGACGGCAAGCAGTTGGGTAGAACCACTGAACTTCTACATGTCAAATTGGTAGCTTTCGCACACATGACAAGACAAACAGAGACAGAGCACAAACCGACAGAGTCGAAGATTAGCAGCAGGCGACTTTACTAACAGGTTTGAAATTCCCAATTTTCTAAGAGATAATAGCATCTAATTGACTTGTAATGTATGAACCTTTTTAAATGAGAAATTAATAGATTACTTTCAAAATAGATGATAACTAACAGAATAATTAAAATAATTGATATTGCCCGCGATTGCTTTCTGGGTCTCTTTAAACAGTTTAAATGATTTAATAATAATCTTATCGGTCTCAAACTTGCACCCTTTAAATGTTACATTTTAATAGAAACTGATATGACTATATTTTCACACATTTCGTTTACCGTAGACTAGCCACTAGACTGATAATAAAGAATTTGTCACAACAGTTCAAGTTTCGTAAGTTTTCTCTTTTTTATGTGCTAGTGACAAGTGCAAGTCAATGTTAGATATTTTCGCAGAGGACTGGTTGTAATATTACCAGTCTAGTATCATCCAAAATACTCTAGCAGAATTGATTGGCACCTTTGCCTATTAAATTATCCCTAGATAATTTGGTACATCATGCCAGTGATCAAGAGTTACAAGCTGGCCTTTGATATGTTTATTTAACCGATTTTAATGGTAGTGACTTTTCTATTCAAGATTTGTTCTCAAAAGTAATGTTACAAAGAGAGTTAGTTCTTTTTCGTGAAACAAATATAATCAAGGTATTAAAAGAAATATTGAGTTTATGAAATAATGACATTTTTGTTGAAAGTTTGACAATGGGTAACTTTTTTAAAATCAAATCAGTGATCATAGTGTAAGACCATGCTTAGAATATAAAGGACTTTTCTTATACTATTTCTAAGAAACATTCAGTCATTAAAAAAAAACATGTTTCCTAAATTTTATGAACGAATCTGCTTGTAAGTAATCATGGAGTTATTCTGATTGTGATACTTTTTTCTGTCTCTTTTTCCGTTTTTTTAGCTCATCTGAGCACGAAGTGCTCAAGGTGAGCTTTTGTGATCGCCCTGTGTCCGTCGTCCGACGTCGTCCGTCGTCAGCCGTCCCTCGTCCGTCGTAAACAATTTGACTGTTACCACTCTAGAGGTCACAATTTTGGCCCAATCGTAATGAATCTTGGTCAGAATGTTACCCTCAGTAAATCTTGGACGAGTTCGATATTTGGTCATCTGGGGTCAAAAACTAGGTCACATGGTCAAATCAAAGGAAAAGCTTGTTAACACTCTAGAGACCACATTTATGATATTATCTTAATGAAACTTGGTCAGAATGTTAATCTTGATGACTTTCACGTCAAGTTTAAATATAGCTCATGTGGGGTCAAAAACTAGGTCACCAGGTCAAAAAAATCAATGGAAAAGCGTGTTATCAATCTAGAGGCAGCATTTATGACTGTATCTTCATGAATCTTGGTCAGAATATTTGTCTTGATGACCTTTAGGTTACGTTGGAATCTGGGTTATGTTGAGTCAAAAACTAGGTCACCAGGTCAAATCAAAGGAAACGCTAGTAAAGATAATAAAGATAAGAAATGTTACTAATCTATGATTAATTATACCCTTCCATATCTTCAGTACGTTGCCTCTACTTTGAATGAATTTCTTAAACGAAAATCAATTCATTGTCATTTATAGAAGTATTAATAACAGAATTTTGTTCTGTTTGCTTGTGTTATTTGGCATAAATCATATGTCGGCTTTCACATGTGTGACCTCATGTGTTTCCTTGACGGCAAGCACTTGGGTAGAACCAATGAACTTCTACATGTCAAATTGGTAGCTTTCGCACACATGACAAGACAAACAGAGACAGAGCTCAAACCGACAGAGTCGAAGATTAGCAGCAGGCGACTTTACTAACAGGTTGGGAATTCCCAATATTCTAAGAGATAATAGTATCTAATTGAATTGAAATGTCTGAACCGAACCTTTTAAATGAGAAATAAATAGATTACTTTCAAAATGGATGATAACTAACAGAATAATAAAAATAATTGGCATTGTCCGCGATTACTTTTGGGTCTCTTTCAAACATTAATATGATTTAATAAGAATCTTATCAGTCTCAAACTTGCAACTTTTAAATCTTAAATTTCAATAGAAACTGATACGACTGTATTTTCTACTGGCACCAGATCAGAAAGGAAATGTCTCTGTACATGTTATTCCCTACCCCTAGGTATTCTATTAGAACCGTGGTCATGAACGGGAAAATATACTAACCCATTTCAATTGCGCATTTCCTACCTTAAACGCGCAGTTCGGTAAATGTGTACTATGGATATTGAACAGTTGGTAATTTATCTACCATTGTGTACCGATCATGTTTCTTCAATATTTCTTATCTTAGAGAAACAACGCACAGTTTATAATTTTTTCAACGTTACACAAAAAAACTTGGTTGAACTTCCCTAGTGAAGTTCCGGTCTAGATTACAAACCCATTCTGATTGGCTGATGTGAAAATGTATGTTAATCGTCGTTTAACTACACGTATACGGCTTAAATGTGTATATGCAGCATAAATGTGCAATATGAATTAAAGAAACAGTATAGATGTATACCAATGTATGACTTTAAATTCAAAATCATATCTAAGATGAATTTCATTCATCATTTCGAGTTTAATTGTAAAACTGTGAATATTTTGCATTCCGTTTTTGTTTGTTTAAATTTCGCCTAACATGTGCACACTGCTGTAACCTGTAGACAGGATGTTCATGAGGGAAATTCACGCAAGTTTTTTCTGTAACGTTGACGAATATGAAATATTGAGACAATGTGACTTGTGCATGATGGAAGAAAAATTACCGCTTGTTTAGAATGCCATGTACTCATTCACCGAACTGCGTGTTTTAGGTGAGAAATCTACGATAGAAATGGGTTACTGCACTTTCCCGTTCATAACAATGGTTCTTATAGAATACCTAGGGGTAGGGTATAACATGTACAGAGGCATTTTCTTTCTGGTCTGGTGGCAGTGGTATTTTCACTCATTCCGTTTACAGCAGAAATGATATTGATTTTATAAGCATAAACTAAAACCTCTTGTTACCTTTTAATTGCATAACTTTTGTTTCTTCTTTGGAATGATGCCTTCTTCTCTTCGTCCAGTTACTACCTATAGAATCCTGACTGTGACCTACATGAACAGTATCTAATCAGTAATAATATATTATACCAATTATAATCATTCATCCGATAGGTCAAAAGTTTTTCAAAATTATATTGTGTTACCATCAATTCAATAAAATCAAACGTGAAAAAAATATACATCCTGTAACTTATGTCTGTCAAAGTTTGGTGAATTTCAGATTTGGTGTGAATTGTTTTGTGTATGTTCAACATTCAATTTATTACATTTCATCAACCAATATAACACACAATGTGTCTTTTAATAATTTCACAACTCTTCGAATGCATCAATGTCACTACCAGCCTTCTGCTATACTACGTTCTGACAAGTCATTGGAGGTCATTTGAGAACTAGACTGGCATTGAAATGGTCTTGAAGATGACACTAAAATAGGCATTATCAACGTTAATCATGTTTTCTAACAAAACTTGTCTTGTGTTTCAGTTATAACTCAATGACTCGTTACATAAACTACTCTGACATTAAACGTATTCTTACTCACCATTTATGGTAGTAAATCTGTTGTCTAAATCATCCGACTTTCTTTTAGTTCCATGTTTTGTTTCTCTTCTCTGCTGACTGCCTCCACTTGCAAAAGCTGAAGTGTCTGATACGATACAAATTACTGACATTTATTTTAAGAGTTATAAAGATAAGAAATGTTACTGATCTTTGAGCAATTATACCCTTCCATATCTTCAGTAAGTTGCCTCTACTTTGAATGAATTTCTTAAACGAGTTTAATCAATTCATTGTCATTTATAGAAATATTAATAACATTAATTAAACTTGGAGAAAATGTTAATCTTGATGATTTTTAGGTCAAGTTTTAATCTTGGTCAGGTGAGGTCAAAAAATAGGTCATCAGTTCAAATCGAAGGTAAAGCTTGTTAACACTCTAGAGACCTAAGTTTGGTCTTACTAATTTGCTATTGCCTCGGTCACAAAACCGTACGATGTCCGTAAAGTTTAAAAAATCGTACGAGTCCATCAACTTTAGAATCCCTACGGCCTCTGTACAATCGTAGCGTCTGGTCACAGCACCTACGGGCCCCGTACGAACTTTAGAGGATGCAGTCGTAGGATATCCGTACGGACGTCGCAGACAAGTCGTGCGGAGCTCGAAAGGAGCCCGGTCGTACCTCGTACGGTGCTCGTGTATTCGTACGGTGCGCGCACGGCACTCGTACGGTATCCGCATGGTGTCTGTGCGACGAGAATAAATCGGTTTGGCGACGTCTGAAAAAATTCCATTCTCAACCAATACCACCTTGAATTACAGAAGTCGTACAGAGCCCTTACGGTAGTCGTAATCGTACGGTGTCTTAATGTCGTACGTTTATCGTATGTTGACCGTGCGAGTCCTCTGCGATAGTCGTGCGAGCATCGGCAACCCTTGCATTTTTCCAAATCGAGCGATGCCCGTACGAGCTCTGCCGGGGCCTGTGCGATTCCCGTACGGGGCTCTCGCGAGCTGCTCCCGTCTTCGAAAATCTCTTCGAGCTCGTAGAGAACTCGGGACCTCGGAGAAACATTTTCACCGAGTTCCCGAGTCCTCTACGAGTTCAAAAAATCCGTACGACGCTCGTACGAGTCAACGATGTCCGTACGGATGCCGTACGTGTTTGCCAAAATTCAATTCGGAGCTCGTAGCGTTCTTGTGACCAGGGTATTAGTTATTTAAAGGTCCTTTAAAAGGGCGAAATGATACTATAGCGGACAGACGGCCGGTCAAAATAAGTAAGTCTCCCCCATAAAATGAAGACAGACTTATTATATACACTTTGATGTCTCTAAGACTGCTTTGTTAAATCTTTTTCTATATATTCTAGATATAATGTACCTGCTATTCAGAATATGCTGAAATTATTTCTGGTAAATTAAATGAATTTGTAGTGTGTGATTTTTACTCGGTAATTGTCTGCTAATCTATTAAGCGAGGAGGACCTTTAATTCAATAATACATAATTATATAACATAGTCTTGCAACTTTTGTAGCTAAATACTACTACAGCAATTATGTCAACCTGCCCCCACTCCACTGATGGCTTTATAGCAGAGTTTAAATAACTTGAAAGATCCACGTAATATTGGCAAACAAAAAAAATCACTGCCATTGCGCAAGTACAACATCAATTGTACTCATTTTCCAAACTTTGAGAATGTTACATAGTCCAAATTTCCTTGTTTTGTTCCTGTTACAGTACAGAAAATGAATTTCTTACATATTTCGTCTGTTCTGACCACTGCAGAAGCAAGCTGGTTTCAATGAGCTACATAAACACGGGGCAGCAAACCACTGAACTGTATCAGTTAGGCTGCGGTCAAGATATGACATTGATTGATAACACCCTTAAAATCTGCCATTTAAAATGTTGGATAGCACTAGACTATGATATTGGACATAGGCTATAGAATACATTCACAGTTTTAAAAATAAAACATTTGAAAAATATATATATAATAGTCTAAGAACTAGTCTACGTTTACAGCAGAAATGATATTGATTTTATAAGCTTAAACAAAAACATTTTGTTACCTTCTAGTTGCATAACTGTTGCTTCTTCTTTGTAATTCTGCCTTCTTCTCTTCGTAAAGTTACTACCTATAGAAGTCTGACTGTGGCCTACATGAAAAGTGTCTAATCGGTAATAATACATTAAAGCCATATTTATGTTATCATTCTTCCGTTAGGTCACAAGCCTGAGTTTTTTAAAATTCCATTGTAAAACTACAAATTCAATAAAATCAAAAGTGAAAAATATTAATTATGTACAAAGTGTGTTATACTGGTTTATGAAATGTAATAAATTGAATGTTGAACACACACAAAACAATTTACAGAAAATCTGAAATTCACCAAACTTTGACAGCCATTAGCTACAGGATGTACATTTATATTTTTCACTTTTGATATGTGCTTTATTTCCTTTGTCTCGTCAATACAATTGACAAAATGGACGTATGAGGATGACAAATATACCATCCAATGATTACGTCATTCTTCTTTCTATTTTGGAGAGAACTGAGCATTTCTGAGTAGATTGTATATCATGATGTGCTCGTAATATCTTCTTGGTATCGCCTTGTCATAATGTTTTTACGTTTTGATAAAGTTAAAAGTTATGTAGGTAGCCGAATATAAAATCACCAGACTGCGAGAAAATAGATTAGTTTGTTTGCACTGTTTCTCTTTGGAATTTACATACTTGTGTTGCTTAAAGGTTTTTGTAATTTTAGACATGTATGCTGTGCAATGATAGTGTTCAATATTTTCCCGGAAAAATGCTTTTATCTCTCCACTTCTCACCAAGAATTGATGATGTATTATATAATGTAGATAATGGACTTATTAGCTTATTTTTCCTTAGACAAATGAGTTAAAGCGAATCCCATTAAAAAGCTCCTTCATTTGGAACGGTACATCACAGTTCAGTGCTGCGTCTCCTTTATACCACAGGAATAGTTTATGAACAGTGTTAGTTTGTTCGAAGGAAAATGTAAAATTTGCGCTTAATGGCCATAAACATTGAACCATCGGTAACCACAAGTTGTATGAAATGGCGCAGCTTCATAATGACGTCAGACCGCTTGTTTGAAACGGTATATATATGATGTTCACGTTCTGAAATCTGATATTTTAGTATTCATTATAATTATGGCCAAAGGGGAAATACCACTGAAAACTCATTTCAGTTGTAGTTATTAAGATATATAGGATGTATTCTTCTGGTTATTACATATCACTTGATATTTCACGTAGATAGATATTATTGAGTTAAATAAATAAATTCTCGAATTAGTAACGGATGTTAGATAAACGTTACTATTTTGATCTCAAGCACTGTACCTATTTTTTATAAGAAATATCAAAACCCTCTGTAAAATATAGTTTTGAAACAAACATAACTTTTGTTAAATCCCTGCTGAATTGTTGCTTAAAACGGCTGTCAATATATGTTATGTCAAAAACTTTAAATTTAGGAATCTTATATAATTACATTATTATAAGACCAAATGTATAAAGATAATTTTAAACGTGAATCACGTAGTCGCAAATAAATCCAAGTTAATATACCCATATACGAGGGCTGTTCAAAAATAACGTAGACTTTTGCTGTCAAATGCTGCATATTGTGTAAATAATAATGTGAAATATATCGTTGTCATTCGGAATCTTTTTGTAATACGGTCATATATTTTTTGTAACATTTTTACTTATAGGCGAAGCGCGTCGAACGTTTTTATTAATATAGCTACGTATAACCGGCGCAGTCGCTTTTTGATCTGTCGTGATTTGAATTCGATCGCTAATTTTCGCACTAATAGTACACTTGATTGCCCAAAAATACACCAAAGCGCAGCAACACATCAGGGTGACATGTACCTAGTGTATGGCGTCATTCCGACGTGGGAGGCGGAGGAAAACAACGTTTAAACTAAGTGAGCATTGCAGTTTATAATGCATGTAATGTCATCATCAGCTTGCATGGATGATAAGACAGGTGCTAAGTTATGGTGAACAGCAACTCAAAATCATAATTTAACGAGGCAGACGCCACAAAAATGTTCAATCATCAGTGTCTTTATATTCAAGTGATACAAACGATTCTCAAATGGTCCAGAATTGCTGAAAAACAGCGGAGATAGAGGGAGAAAACGGAAAAACTGCGAATGGACGTTAACGCCAATGTATGACTCCGTAGATAAAGATCAAGTACTCACGTTGAGTACCCTGTCCGAGACGCGTGTCATAAGTGTTCATACTATTTTAGTATTCTAACAAAACAACTTGTTATGACTCAAGTACTGCTCATAAAAAATTATAAAATAAATTTACAAATATGAATTAATGCAAACTTAATGAAAGCATCACAATAAAGGCATGACGTCGTTAACGTCGTTAGAATATGATCGCCATGCGCCGGGTCACTGTTAGTGACTGTTTTCGAGGAGGCGTAACTCCTAAATGCATGATCATAATCACGTCAAATTTACATTGCAGTTAGTAGAAAGATTGCAAATCATGACGGTATATTTCCTGTTTTGCATCATTAAAGTATATAAAAGCTAGAGAAAAAGTCTACGTTATTTTTGAAGAGCCCTCGTACATGTTGGCAGCTACAAAGAACGAAAGTAAATAAATAAAACACAAATAAAACTTCTCATGATTATTGAAATCCCTTGTCTAAAACTTAAGTGACGTTACTTAATACTAAACTACCGTGACGTCATAAGCTATATACAAAATGCAAGGATAAACACAAATCTATTTGTCATTGCAATCTATCGTGATATGCAAGAAGAACGATCTTGCATGTCTGCCACGGGATAACATGGATATAAAGCCTAAGTAACGCTCGGTTTTTCATTCCACACAGTCCATTGGGTAGGGAAAACCCTCTTACACAGACAGGCATGTAAGAATGTAAGACCATTATCTGCCAACTTCATTTTGAATTTCATTCTTGCCAGATTAAACATATGGTGAATATTGAGTTCTCACCTTTCTGTAATGTCTTCACAGAAACACCGTTCATTTTTCTTTTTCCATTTCTGCTTTCACGCTTTCTGTTTCCATTTATGAATGTCGTAGAACCTAATGTGAGACGAAACTAATCACTTACATTCTCCAAACATTTTATAAAATTATTTCAGAACAATTCTAGTACTAAGCGCCGTTTCCGTAATCTCTGCTGTTAAAGACGCAGTTGTAATTGAAATGTTAGTCGTTTAAACGAAAATGTAGTATATCAAACATATATATTATATTGATAGAAACAAGGAGATGGTAAACAAAACAAAATATTACCGACTGAAGGGCTTTTGTTACGCACAGGAAACTTCGGCTTCACGTCTTTACCGATTTTGCAACTTGGAGTGGAAGGTCTAATCCCTTGTAGTAGACATTTTACATTTTCGTACTTGTCTTTCATTGGTTCAAATGCTGTTCTTTCAAGCATTGAGCATATATCCTTAGCAACTTCGTCGTCTGAAGAAACCTTCACATGGGGATACTTTTTATATGCTTTCTCAAGTTTACACCGCTCTTGTTTGCTTGATGCAATAACAATAATGGTTTTACCTGCTATTTTCTTTATTGTATCTCTAATACATTTATTATTTCGAACGATAATAACTGTTGTGGACTTAAATGAAGTTTGTTTTTCTGCCAAGAAGGTCTCCATGTCGTCATATTTATACGATCCAAGAATGCTTATATCTTCATTTCGCAATACCATGTCATTGCCAGCACTAGATGATATTTTTGTTGCTCTATTTTTATCACATATGAATAGCTCCACATTTTCATTGTGCAAGTCAGTTTCAATTTCTGCGTCATGTTTATTTGTCGGATACGATTCCCCAAACGTCTCATCCCAAAACACATTTGTTCTTCGTAAAATGTCCAGTATACGCCTGGTTTCAGATTTGAAACGAGGATAACACCTCGCATTAACCTTATACCTTGTAACTTCCATTGTCCCTGTTTAAAATATTACAGTGGAATGTTCCCTTTTATTTTGTTAATAACATAAAAACATCAAATATCATAATCATGTCCGACCATATTATTGTTTATTTTATATTGAATTTATCTTTTGATTTAGATAACGTCGTCATTTAGTAATAACAGTCAACAGAGAGGTATATCGTCATTTAATAATAACAGTCAACAAAATTTGCATGGCAGGCGACAATTTTAATCATGTTGAATTACTTTTCGTCTTTGCAAAAAAGCAAAATAATAGCTCACTTAGTGCTTTTGGATTCTGCTCATAAGTCGTGATAAAATGTACAACTCTTCTCACGCCCCGAGCAGCATTGACAGACTCAATGATCCCAAAGGACCAGAATAATAACAAAACTGAGTCTATGTACTGTGATACTTCATATTAAGCGTATTCTAATTTTGCACGCCATTTTCCGATTTCTTTCCGATTTTCACTTTCACACTTGATATCTGAATGCATGTTACCCAAACAGAAACGTAATGAAAAAAAAATGATACTTCTTATTAAACATCTTACTGCTCCTTATCTCCTCCATAGATACTTTTTTTAATTTTCTGAAATGTTCCTCAAATGATTTTGAATAAAATAAGATTATAAAATACCTTGACTACCAGGTTCATTTTCACGCTACGGTGCTATGAAAATTGGGAAGTTTGAGCACAGTTAAAACGTTGCGTCTTTTTCCAGCGTTTTTCAACCAAGTTCACATTGTTTGTTTTATTATAGGATTTATTTGCAGCCTTTGTTTTACGGCTTGTTGCATTATTAGTTTAAAAAGATTTTTTCGTAATTGGTTTAAGCCCAATTCAACTTTTTCATAAATAATTAAATACAATTTTCCCCGGATTCCGAAAAAGTTAGTCAAAGCCCGATTATCTAAAGCGCTCCATGTAGTGGGAAAGTTGCAAATTTCTTACGGAGACTGCCTGCTGGTTAGAAACTATAAAGACAGGTTGTGTAGGCAGACCGCCGTGACATATTTGGAAGGTTGGTGAGAAACGGGGTTAACCCAACACAGTGGTTATCAAATGCATAAGTGCAATAACTTATTCATTTTATATCCATACTTTTTTTAAAGTCTGAGATTAGCTTCGTGTCGTTTTGACTGTGCATATTTCGACCAACTTAAAAGTCACAATTAGCCAGGAATAATTATTGTTTTTGGGTTTTTCGACCGTTCATTACGCCTTCTTGACCTTAAAATCATCAGAACGAAAATTTTTCAAACATTTTTAATTTACTAATGAATGCGTGAATCTGTTTTGTTTTGTTTTACTATCTATTGAAAATGTTCAATCATTCGGAGTCGCAGATTTAGTGTTGCGCTCCTGCAATGCCACTCAGTAGACACGCGTCAAAATACATGACCTTATTATACTAACTTGGGTCTGCCAGTTGTAAACTACCACTTATGCCAAACTGTCGGCCCCAAAAGTAAGTAATTTCCCCTTGAAGTTTAGGATTATAGGTCGTTGTTCAATGTCTATAATTTATGTCGACCGTCTTTCGAGTGTTTTATCAAGTGTATGAGCAATCTTGCATACATTTGTTTTGCCTATATAAAACAAGATTGTTTATTTGAGATATCGGATATCATTTTGGTACTTGCACCGTAGAAGAATTGGGTGGTTCTTGTTTTTAGTTGTGTTTAATCATGATTTGATACAGTGGCGCCTGCGTGTTTGTTCCCCCGAGTTTGCGTGATAACGCGAGCAACACGCGTGTTGAAGGCGAAACGTGAAACGTGTTGCACGGTTAGAAACGCGTGCATAAACGAGAAATACTTATTGCGCATGCTCAGCGTGCATCGTGCGCTGCCGCGCAAATAAATGTTCTCCTGCGCATGCCCAGCGTGCCAAACCGAGAAGGTTAAATGCGCATGCCAAGCGTGCAAAACCGAGCAGGTTAAATGCGCATGCTCAGCGTGCAATGGATTTAAGCGTTTTAAAAAGTATATGGATTCATCGTCTTACGGTTCTAGATTGAAAGATGATATGTCTTTCAAATTTTTTTTTTTTTTTTTTTGATTTGAAATTTAACATTTTGATCATTTCCGTAAAGAATATTTTTGTAAACGGTATACCCGGAAAGTAGTGTAGACAGGATCTACTAGACGTCAATGTTGTCTACGTCATAAAAAGACGGCAGTTCCACTGCATATCAAAGCGGTGACATTGAAATTCTACATCGCCAAGAGTTGGATTCGCCTTCCATCAGTAAGTGTTGAAATGTAACTATAGTTACGCTTGATTTTATTGAGCACTATGTACAGTATGATAAACACAAATGTAAAATATACTTCAGTATATCTCTCATAATTTCGCGCATTTGAAAGATTTTTTATACAAGCGCGCAATGTAATTACAATCAAATTGACTAACAGTGGTGACTTCCTTTTAATATGTTTACACCATTTGCTGTCAACGAAGGTGTTGTCATCAGTTCTTGAAAATATGAAATATTCATGTTGGTTTTACTAGTTCTATGGTAGGTACTGTACCTCATTTTACTTTTTCAATGTGACACCTAAACAATGCCAAAACAAAACTAGAGCTATGACGGAAGGTGATGAATGTACCCCCGTCCCCTGCCCACTGACACAGTACATTGCAATCTGATGCACACAGGATTGCATAATTACGTAGACTGTATGTATATAGTATAGAAACAAAAAAGGAAGTCCCATAGCTCTGCAGAATTTTTTTCTGAAAGAACTTTACATGCAAAACGTACAACCAGCATTGGTACTGATCACTTGTGTGAAGTTTCATTAAATTGTTTTCAAGGGTTCAAGGAGATTAGACGTACACAAAATTGCATATGCAGGACTCAATTTATATAGTAAAATAACAACAAAAAAAAACCCAAAGTCCTACAACTCTGCAGAATATTCATCTAAAAGAACGTAACATGCACCATGCACAACTTGGGTTGGTACTGATCATTTATGTGAAGTTTCATCAAATTGTGTGCAATGGTTCGGGAGATAAGGCGCCCACAAGATTGCATATGCAGACTGTATGTATGTATTAAATTAACAAAAATAAAAGTCCCGTGACTGTGCAATTTTTTGTCTAAAAGAACCTAACATGCACCATGCACGACAAAGTTACTACTTTTCACTTTTATTAAGTTTCGTTAAATTGTGTGCATAAGTTTCGTTAAATTGTGTGCAAGCGTTCAAGAGATTAGACTTGCACAAGCTTGCATATGCAGACTCTTATGTATATACTACAGTAACAAAAAATAAAGTCACGTAACTCTGCAATGCACCATGCACAACTACTGTTGTTACTGATTACTTGTTTGAAGTTTCTTTAAATTGTGTCAAGGAGATGAGGAGAGTTGGTGCACACAAGATTGTGTCTACGGGCAGACAGACAGACAACCTGAAACCAGTATATCCCCCTTTCAACTTGGTTGTTCAGTGGGTACAATAAAGCAACTATCAAAACTGTAAATAACTATTAAAACAAAAGCACAAAACCTTTATGCATAAAAACTTAAACCTCATATGTAAAACAAATTTTAAGCACAAATCATAAGAGAATGCCAGACGAACCCCAAATTTCAAACAGGAGGGTCATGATGACCCTGAATCGCTCACCTGAGTAATATGAGCCACGTGTTTAAAATAGTACACTGACGCTAAAATATTAGAAAGTAGGTCACATTTATAGTCACTGAAAGTCAGTTTTAAGATCGATTTGCAAAACTGTATATGTCATCCAAATTTCAACGCTGTATTTTAAAAAAAAACAAGGAAGTAGCTAGGTCAGTAGGTCAAGGTCACAGCTAAGTAACCCCTAATCGCTTGTGGTCATCAGGTAATTATAATTAAACTGTCTAGGAAATATAATCTGATAATTTCCTATATAACTCATATAACAAGTGACCCCCAGGGCAGGCCTCGATCTTTTCACCCCAGGGGCATAATTCGAATATTTCCCGCCAGCTGTATTATAACTTATAAATTTTAAGTAATAACTTATAAGTTATAAATTATAGGTATTGAGTTATAAGTTGTAAATTATAGGTAATAAGTAATAAATGTCCCTCCAGGGCTTCCGTAGAAATATGTGCAAGTTATTTAAGAAAAAAGAAAAGATGAAGAAAAAAGTGGAAAATGGGGGAAACTGATTTAATAAAATGAAAAATCCCTTTGATTAATAACTCTTAGTAGACAGTTATGGTTAGCTCTATTATATTTTACAGTTTACACTTTAAATCATAGTTTATGCAACAATGAAAAACAATCATTATCGCGGCGACATATATTTATGGTGCCACAAGGTGACCCTGGGAGGAGTGATATAACATTGAGTCTAATCTTTTAATGCGAACACGACCACTCGACACACTATACGACCGAAAAACAACACGGCATCGCGACATTTCCCCGCGTCATTATGCATTGTTTTGTTGTAAACACATTTAGGTCGTTATACGAAATATGAAACGACACACGAAAAAGAAAAAAAAAAACAAGGCATCGCGATACTATCCCGCGCCATTATGCACTGTTTTGTTGTTAACACTTTTAGGTCGTTGTACAAAATATGAAACGACACACGGCAATACGACACGGCACCTAAAAGACCTGCTCCAGTCCTACCTTTTATCCTTAAAATGTCAGATGAAAATCCTGACTATGAACAGTGACGCCTGTCAAAATAGAGTCTGTTTTAAATTAGAAAATACCTGTGGTTTTGCGTGCTTAAGTCTGGCACGTGGCCGTTAACTACATTATCCATTGTAATAATGGGTTGCAAACTGGCGCCAGACCAAAAAGAAAATGCCTCTGTCCATGTTAATACCCTACCCCTAGGTATTCTATAAGAACCATGGTCATGAACGGAAAATATACTAACCCGTTTAAATCGCGCATTTCATTACTAACCATGCAGTTCGGTAAATGTGTACTATGGATATCAAACAAGTGGTAATTTATCTTCCATTGTGTACCGGTCACATTTCTTCAATACATTTGTGAAGGTAATTTCAACTTCGAACGCTGCGAATTTTGTCTTTGGGGACATGTTTTCAAAGAAATATAAAAGTGACGTACTTTAGGGTTATGATATACCCCAAAAATAAGTCGACAGTTCGTTTCGCTGCCTTTCTTTCAATTCACCGGAAGCATTTCGATGTTGACCGGTGCTTTTCCATCATTTATTTTAACAAGCGCTGTGACTGATGCTGACAAAGAGATGCTATTCATTACTAAGAAGCTGCTGATGAAACTGAATGACCATGTTGTAAACCAGTCAATCGTGACCTTCACCTCGGAAAAGAAAGGAGAAGCATTTTGACATTATTAGTTGAATAAGTTGTATTTTGACATATTTATAGCATTTGAAACTGTTAAACATGCGTATGTGCTTTAATACAGATATGTTAATGCAGTTTAATTTTACAAAAGCATCATGGGGATATTGCCCATATCCTTTCCGCAGCCTTAACGTAATAAAAAAATATTAGAATTCTGATGCCCTTTCACGCTTCCATAGAATCAACATTTATTACACAAAATTTATTTTGAAAATATTTCTGAAATGTCTTAGACTAGGTCTGCAGCTCTCAAATATGGTTTATATCTTACATCCAAGGCATATACTGACACTCCAGACAACATCAAAAACAACCTTTTGAGCGATTTGATGAAGTTCCAAAATTATCAGTGTACCCTTGGTCCGTTACGGACCCCTTTGGGATTTGTGTTTATTCGAGCTCAAATATCTTTTCGTAGATGAAAAGCTGACATGCTATACTAAAGCCCGGGTAATTTCAATTTCAATTCTTTTAGAAAGTGCTGAAAATTGACTCCCCAATAACAAAACAAAAAAAAACAACAGATGTCCATGAGCATCCAGACGGGATGACCCCTGCGCGTGACCCCTGACTATCTACGAATCAAATATGACTTTCGTTTTCAAGTTTAGCATTTCTACTTTCATTTTCTTTTCTTCCGGAAATAGCTGAAGGTCGAGTGACATCATTTCCTGTGTTGTCAAAAACATAGATATGCCTGGCGAGATTGCATAAATATGTGCTGGCGGTCCTAAGGTTATGAAAAAATATATCAATATTTCCTAGGATCACATCAAATTCACTAGCTCGGATCTCTACTCTAGACCCAGAGTCTAGAATTCCGGTATTGTATGTCATGGTATAGGACTTGAATATTAAAACAGGGAGAAAGTATGTAGGCAGCCGGGTAGCTGATTTGTCTGCACGATAGAGGTTTCATCAATGATTTTATTTTAACCAAACTTGCACATAACTAGTATCACCATAAGATCTCGGTTCTTTTCTTGAACTGGCCAGATCCTATTATGGGTTCCAGAGTTATGGCCCTTGAAAGGGCCGAAATTAGCTATTTTGACCTTGTCTGCACAATAGCAGCTTCATTTATGATTTTTTTATATCAAACTTGCACACAACTTTTATCACCATAAGTCTTAGTTCCTTTCTTGAACTGGCCAGACTGCATTATGGGTTCCAGAGTGATGGCCCCTGAAAGGGCCAGAATTAGCTTTTTTGACCTTGTCTGCACAGTAGCAGCTTCATTTATGATTTGAATTTAATCAAACTTGCACAAAACTTGTGTCACCATAAGATCTCGGTTTCTTTCTTGAACTGGCCAGATCCCATCTTGGGTTCGAGAGTTATGGTCCCTGAAAGGGCCAAAATTAGTTATTTGACCTTGTCTGCACAATAGCAGCTTCATTTATGATTTGACTTTAACTAAACTTGCGCACAACTTGTATCACCATAAGATCTTGGTTCCTTCTTGAACTGGCCAGTTTTCCATCATGGGTTCTAGAGTTATGGCCCCTCAAAGGTCCAAAATTGCTATTTTGGCCTTTGCAACCATATAAAAGATTTCTTTTTGGTTTGACTTGATACGAACTTCCAAAATATCTTCAACACAATAAATCTTGGATTCCATGAGTTATTTTATATCTGATTACCTCCCTGATTGTAATCAAAATGGAATTATATCAGTAAGACTTATTTAAAATTTCATTATTGTCATTAGTTGGACTGAGACAATCAGGGTAGATAACTATGGACTTATTTCAAATTACCTCCCATTATTTGAAATTAAAATTGGTATATCTCCGTAACTAATGAAGACACTGATCTGAAATTGCATTTATGTCAACAGATGGACTTGGACAATCAGTGAAGATACATATTGACTGAATTTATGACAATTTACCTCCCTTTATTTTTTATCTAAATGAATACACCTTAGCAGCTTCAAATGAGATTTGTTTGAAACGTTATTTATGTTTTCCATGGTAAGAAATAGTCGTATTAGGTAACTCTTGATGGAACATTTATCGATATGAATACTTTTACTAATATATTGTTGTATAGGCTTGTACTCTGTATCTTCTACATGCATATACCAATGCATGATTACCTCCCCTGACTTTAATAAAAATGGATTTATCTCGGTAAATGTTGATAGAATTCATTTGGAATTTCATTACTGATTTTAGTTGGACTGAGGCAATCAGGGTAGATAGTATGGACTGATTTTATGTCAAATTACCTCCCTTTGTTTCAAATTAAAATGGTTGTATCTCAGTAACCAATGAAGATACTGATTTCAAATGTCATTTATGCCATAAGATGGACTCGGACAATCAGGGTAGATAACTTTTGACTGCATTTATGACAAATTACCTCCCTTTATTTTATTTAAACGAATATATATCAGCAGCATCTAATGAGATTGGTTTTAAATGTTATTTAAGTCTTCCAGGGTAAGGAATATCATGTTAGTACAAAAATGCAGCATTTGAGTCTAGGACCCTCTATGTCAAAACTTGATCATATCATTTTGAGCAATGGTACTCGGGTGAGCGATACAGTGCCATCATGGCCCTCTTGTTTACTTTTGTAATTGAAAAACGCACCATCGTAGAAGTTGCTTATTACGAAAATGATATTTTTGTTTTAAAACTTAATTACTTTAAAATATTTTGTGTTTTTAGGATAGATGATACATCGGTTTTTATCACATGACGTATTTAAAAGATGTAAATGTAGCTGCTCCTGTTTTATTTTGCTTCTTACTGTATTTTCTTTCGATATAATATATTTTATAGTATGAATAAAGTTGATTTATTTCATGTTGAGATTTTAAATACTTTTATTGCTTTGTCTGTCTATTTGACCTTTAGTCACATTTTGCTACTAATGCATTACCAACTTTTAGAAACATCTCTAAACCGATAAAGCGGGACAGCTCTATCTATCATGAAGTCAATAGTCCAATATCAGCGCTACCAGACGCATTCGTCGATTTCCGTACTAATTGTTGTTGTTGTAGTAACACGGGGATGGGGTCGGTAATTAACAGCTTTGGTCATTATCTGATGCATTTTCTGGCGGGCGGTTTGCCAAACGATATACTTGAATGAAGTTTTAATAATATTAAAGTGTTAAGCGGAACAAGTCGAAAATTTATATTATACTTTATCAATTGTCAAATAAAAGTGATATTTAAGAATACGAATATGTTATCTAAAAATTTAGAAATCGTTGCATTTCATACATCTAACACATAAATTTACGTTCTTTTCAATACATGAAACATCATGCTAAATATATATCTATGTACAAAAAAAAGAGAAATATTTACGCACAAGAAACTGTCTGTAAATAAAATAAATATTCAAGAATATGAATAGGTCATCTAAAATATTTTAAAAAGTGTAACATTTTTTTTTTACATCTAACACATAAATTTACGATCAGTGTAGATGATGATAAGCCTGCACATCCGTGCAGACTGATCATGATCTGCACTGTTTGCCATTCAGCCATTAACTTTTGATATCCCACCCCTTTTCATAATTTATAGTACTGTCCAAATTGAAAGATAGACAAGTTCAAAATAGAAATTTAGCATGGTAAGGATTAATTTTCTTATATCGTGCTTAAATAGAAATATCATATTTGCGTGACTTGAATAAGTACTGTTGACAAATACTACTACCATAGTATATTTTAACTATAAATACATTGAAAAAATCAACATTAAATAACAATAACTTAAGCAATAGCTCAGTTTTAGAATAGCAGACTTAACTAAGTAACTACTTAAGTTTTTTCATGAAATTTGGGCCAGAATCTTTACTTAGTAAATATTTACGGAACAAATCTATTAACGATTTATGGTATAATCTAAATTCATAGATGGACAAGTATAATATATTTCTGTGAATTCTAAATTTGTACTGATTCTTCCTACTGTCATACGATTAATGAAATAAGGGTAAAAATCATAAAAACAAAATTCCCGAGGGAAAGGGAAAAGACTACAGAAAAGACAGAAGAAAGTGCAATATATACATATCAACGCAAAAACCATAAAAATACCTATCGCTTAAAGTAAGTGGGGTTAAATATTTTTTATGACCCGACTTGAAACAACACTGACCGGATATTGTTTACCCCTAGGCAATATTGTAATACACAATAATTTTAAAACATTTGTTACAATTAAATCATATTATGCTTAATGTGTGCAATCGTCGGACTAAAAAGAATAATAGATAACGCAATTTTAAACGAATAATTAAAAAATGTACCAAAATCATGCATTAATTTAAGAATACAGAATAAAATATTGTTTATATAGGCAAATTTATCGATTTTCCGACAGATCGATGTTACAAAAAATTCGTAATGTACAGCCGACATTTCACTGAAACTTAAGATGCACATAGATATCGTTGAGACGAAGTGCATCTTACAAGAACCTGATGTCTGTGTTGAAGTGTATTCAGATTATTTCCATTTATGTAGCTAATATTGTCTTGTCCAAAAGTACTAAGAACATCTCGGACAGTTTAACTTACATGATATGCAGAACAGTACACAAGAACAGTAACCCACGTTGAATGCATTTAAAATTATCGCCATTTTATACTTAATTCTTCCCGGTCCAATGCGTCATTTTCAAAAATGGTAAGAAGTTGAAATCGTGATGAGAGAAGTAAATTGCACGAGAATCTTTACTCAAGTTAGGTCATATCTGAAACGAATGTAGGACGTTTTGATCAGCGGACGTTTTGGCCCGGACGTTTTGGCCTAGGATCTTTCGGCCTAGGATGTTTTGGCCAGGCATTTTTTGGGGGTGGGACGTTTCGGCCAAAAATAAATTGTGGTTCCCTGTCATGCAAAAATATGGTCTGGAGATTATTCTAAGAATGTTATAGTATAAGTGAATAAATTAAACTGATAATAAAACCAACTCATGGTATTTTATTTTTATTTTTTATAATCTTTTTATATGTATACATATAATACATTGTATATATGTGTGTCTGTATGTAAAAAAATATTATGCCATTTACAACACGCCCAAAGATTTATGAAAATAAATTTTATTTTCTTAAAAAAATGATCAATTATAAATTTAACATAGGATAACAATTAATATCCAGATCATATTTTACATATTATGGAAATAAATCTTTTTTGGCCAAAACATCCTACCTAAAAAAAATTCTTGGCCAAAACATCCTAGGCCAAACGATCCTAGGCCAAGACGTCCGGGCCAAAACGTATGGCCAAAACGTCCGTCCTCTATCTGAAACTGTTTCCTTTTTGTCCTCTGCCAAAAGCGGAAGCATATTGTTTTTGTGTTGCCCGTCCGGCTGTCAGTCCCGGGGGTTTATAATGCGGATTGTATTTAAGCTAGAATCGCCATATTTTACATCACGTATTATCCCCTTGACTCGGTAAATGTAGTTTATGCCCTTGATTTGTTTAATAAACATGAAAATAGTATTCAAGTAAAAATCACCAGATGTCATATAGTGATAATTTAGCATAGTGCAACTACGCATTGGCGGATCATGATGTGTGTGCAGGGGCGGAGGTGGGGGGTTCTGTGGCCGAGTGGTTTCGTGTCGCTGACGTCAAAAAATGATGCGTGTGCGTTATAATTTGTATGCTATTTCTAGGGTACGCCCCCTCGGAAAGAGATAGATATATCTCAAGTGGTGCAACCCGACGTACATGTCATCTGATTGAGTCTTCTCTTTTATCACAATATCATGTTTGTAAATTCTAATCAAATCTCAAAGGAAAATGAAAGATATATAATTAAACCTGCGTTACTGGAGACATTTTTTCTTCTGCTGCCAAATACACAGAACTTTGAATAGCAATTTAGATGGGAAAGCAAAGGGTAGAATTTTTTTGGCCGAATTATTACGGTTCGCCTCCCATTTTTATATCAAATTAAATATACAAGTATCTGTATCGCAGAAATAGGTCTACAACTGTTTGAACATTTTAGGAAAGCCAGGTGTGTAATACGTTCATATTTTTATAAGCCAGTAAAGCTTTTCGTCTGACGAGAAAATCATTCATCCCCCGCGTTTTACTAATGTTTGAACGTAATTTCCGATTTGATAGTAAAACTTGAAAACTTGATAAATATGCTAAACACACTAAAACAAACTTTTTGTCGAAGTTTAATGAATGACTTTTTCGGATCTCGGGCAATATTTTTCCACTTTTTAAACCCGGGAAGCATCCATCAAGTTTCTAATTGCATCAGGTCAGAAATAAATTTCCTTTAAAATGTTTCTCTCAAATTACGAGTTGAGTACAGGAAAATATACTGTTGTACTTTAGACCAGTTAATAGCATAAACTGTGGGCCGACGACTTAAATAAGGTGATATTTTATAAAATTTATCCCTACATGAGTATGAAAAGGGTCCCCATAATACGAACACACAGTTAAAATATATTTGGTCCGTTTTGACATGACTTATCGCAGAATTTTCCATTCTTTCACTTAATTCATTCCTTTCCCCAAATATATGACACATTCCTTTCCCCAAATATATGACAGAGTGCACTCGCATGAACACTACGAGTTTAATTACAAAAAAAAGAGTTATTTTAATTGATATATAGACTAAATGCGTTTATTTTATTAGAAGAGTTCGATTTTAACTGCATGAAGAATTTTTTAAACAGCTGACCGTATCGGAAAAGTTTTCTACAAGTTACCCCAGAACTTGCAATATAGAGATATTGCCCGAAGCTATTCGAGACAAAAATGTGCTAATTGTGAGACTTTCATTCTGATTAGGTAGATCACAAACAACACGTAACGGTAAGGCTGTATTGCACTTTGATCCTCTGACTGACAGGATTGGATATTGTGTCATCCGGTTTCCATTCATTGTTTGGCGGGAGTAGCATTTTGCGCGTATTTAAATATGCATAATCTTTAGTAACTTTGATAGTGTATGTACAATTTTGCGAAAAGAACTTATGTTTCTTCTTTTTATTACGATATTTTTAGAGACATTCCTTATGATACATTTTCTGATTTTCGTTGAATATTATAGTTGAATAATAAATAACCTATTATATAAAGTTACGCATTTCTCCCTTTCTGTTTTAATCGATTTTTAGACAGATGAGAGATTATAGTACATACTAGGAAGAAAAACGTATCTATTCTAATATACGCTAGCTCCCGTATAAAAGCTGTATTTTTTGCCCTAATGTGAACAATCTATCAAATCATCACACTGAATCTAGCCTGTATTCTGTGACAGAGTTTACTCTCAGCGTAAATTTATATTTATAATTATTCATCCTCAAAAGTTATTTAAAATATTTCATACAAGAATAATTATGATAACTTGGTATAAACTCATCCTTATAAAAGTGGATTAAAAAAAAAAAAGCAGCAAAATCCATTAAAAATGTATAAGATCATCACCGAGGCATTTGGAAATACATGGATAATTTCACCTTATACTCTTTTTTTTATTATCTGTTCATACAGTATATTTCTTTTGATTTCATTTGTATTGTGCGCCTGTATGTTCAATCTGTCATAACCATGATCACAAGTAGTTTAATATGTATAGTAACTATAGGAGGAGGACACAATAAGTTACACTAAACTTTGTTTCCTAATCCTCATTTTATCTTTAGAACGGTTGTATCATGTTATGCATACTTGTATAAAAATACTGTTTAAACTAATTTCACCTTTTCATTTAATGACTTATGTAAAACAGCGTGTGTTTGAAATAATAGAGAAGTTCACTGAAATGGAATTAAAAATGTATTTTAACACTTGTTTAGAACGAAACGATATGACATAAAAAGAAAAAAACTTTTATATTTGTTCTTAAAGACAAAGCTTTAATCGGTAATTAATGAAGACCAATTAGTAAATATGTTTTGATTACATTTAAACTTTGAAATGGAAGCAACAAAAGTTACAAAATTCCACTTGTGATCATACACAGGCATCATGCAGACGACGCGAGCTGCGTATGCGCTTTACAATCTCCAATCTACACGCTGCGCATGCGTATAATGCGAAAAACACGTCTCCCGCTTTCGCACGCTTACACGGTTTAAAACTAATTTGATTGGCTGCACGATTAACCAAGCGTGTAACGTGAAACGTGTATGAATGGTGCCACGCAAGGGTTTAATCGTGTGCACGGGGAACAAACACGCAGGCGCCACTGTAAGACGATGCACAGCACATCGACTGACTTGATTTGGTAAAAATGTGAAGCAGCAATGGTAGGCTGTGCTGGCTAAGAGCAGACGCAGTGATCTCGTGGTAACACACCAGGCTGCAAAATCACGACTGTGATTCCCGGCTCCTCGTAGTTAAATAAGTAACTTTCGGAAAATGAGCTTTGTTGTTCTACACTTGATGCAATTAAGAATCCACTAAATCTTCTGAAATCAGTGCTGGCTTTGAAGTCAAATTTTCGTTCTCAAAATCTTTTGAAAAGAGCTTAAGCTTTTATACTTAGTAAAAGTACCGTTTGCCTAAAATTGAACAGATAGTCTGTCATATGATTTTATAAAGGCGTCTGCAAATACATTTTGTTTATTCCGCTTGTTCTACCTTTCTCAGTTTATCTGTATTTCAAAGTTTTAACAAAATTAGAATTTTCTTTTTTCAAACAGAAGGAAATCACGCAATTTCATGTTATTTTGGTTATTACAGATTTACATTTTAATGCCCTTACATATATACCAGGTTTAATGCGAAATATAAGTATGTTCTTAATCTCTTTTACCAAAATAGTGGTACGCTAGCAACTTGAGATGAAACTTGTCCAAAACAGTATGCCACCTAAGTGATCGAACAGTCAGTTCACGTTTTGCTCTCATGATTTCACCGTAGCAGCGATATAAATTTGAATCATGACGATTATTTTAATAAGCAAATGTATCAATGTTATGTGATCCCATTCGTTTTCTGTTTTAAATAAAATATTAGTTCTGAATCATTTGCCAGTCACAAAAACTAAACATTAAGTTTTTCATTCATCTCTCCGCTAATTCTACGGAACAGCTGCTCGTGTATAACTTTTTACGGACTACTGACCGAAATGTTCGATAAACTGGATCATACATCTTTCATCTGTTATTGAAAACTGAGTGGTTGGGAGAATTAATTGTTTAAATTTATTTTACCTGTATATTCCACTAATTTGCTCTGACGCACTTGAACTCTTCCATTACCATAGATTTCCCGTTTAAGTGGAATTTACTCTGCATTGTCTGTTATGTAAAATGATGCATCCTGAAATAAATCTAAAATACAAAATTGTTATACCTGTAACATGCCTCTTTCTATTACGGTATATCTTGTTATCACCTACCAACCTGATAATTCGGCGATGACTCTTGTAACAAATCTGTCTACGTATACTGTTTTAAAAACATGTTTTTGGAAGTTATTTTATTCTGGAACGAGTTTGATATCTTCGCTGACACATCTTTCTGTCTGACAGAATGTACACCCAACAAAAGTAAACACGAACAATTCCATTAAAATGTGCTCTCAATGCATGCTTTTTCTCGTTTAGCTCATTTTCAAATTTATCTAATTACGGCTTGTGTAACTCGTCTTCTGAAAAAGTATATTCGGATATACATATTGGGAAGGCTCCTACCCCGCACAATAATACGTTGAATATTTGCTTGTACCTGCTTCACAAATATTAGGTTTCTTAAGATGCCTGAAATATTCAAAGGTTACGACACTCAGTCTGGTTTTTTAATTATAAGGCTTTTAAACAGCCAAAAATCATACGATCATCTTTTTATTGTTTAATGTCACACCAATGACTTCGTATCAATACGGCCTGTTAAGTTTTGGAAGCACAGCTATGAGTTTGTATTAATACCTTGACCATTTACTTTCTGACGGTATCATCTAAATTAGGAAGTAATTGTTTGTGCTCTAGGCGAGTTAAGATCACTTATTTTATAGAAAACACCAAAGTGCTTAGATACCTGTATAACAGTTGTCACGGTAACTTTTGTCAATTTGTTTTACAACATAGCTAGGATATTTTGGACAAAAACATTTTACCTTGCCCAAATTTTGTAAAAACAAAGACATTAGATGGTAAAACGTTGTAAAAGATTATCATAAAATTTATCAAAATATATTACCTTTTTAAGTCCTGATGTTTTCACTGAAAAAAATTAAAAGGACAGTAATTCATGAAATGTATCTTGCTAAATAGAGACAAAACATTAAATGTTTTTGGCTATGAACTAATATACACACGGAAAAATAACTGATATAAATATCTACCGATCTACCGATAACAAAATAAAAATTTTACAAATGTGTCTTCATTCAAAGTGAGATTAGAAAATACATGTTTCCTTACATAGATAAGTGCTACTGATTGCAATTTTTTTGTGGTAGATAAAGTTAATCTATTACAAGAAACTGTCAGCGAGCTTTTGGTTTAAGATAGATTGCGTGTTACGTAAACGTTTTGTCCGTCTGCATAGTAAATAAAACATCTCATTAGTTAGAAGTATTTATAACAAATGAGAAAGCTAGTAAAGACTATAATCAAATATAATAGCAACTAATTGATTAAGGCATCATCTATGAGTGTTGTTCAAATAATACATAAATTTTGAGAATATTTTAATAAATTAATGAATGAAGACATATTCAATTCATACCATTTTGAAAACAAACATTAAGGTATCCGCTACAGTTCAACATGTACTAAACCTGACTTTGTTATTTAGCATTATATTTGTTTTTATCTTTTATTTAATTCTAAGTTAAGCATCAAAGCCTAGGACCGCAATGTCTTCTAGTCGTCAAATGTGTTATGATCAATTAAAACACAATCTATAAAACTATATTACAAAATATATTTAAAAAAAAAAACAGAAGATCTTTTGAAGAATGAGAACACCAATTTTCATGGACATATCATTATTTGTCCGATACATCTACTTTTCAACATTTATTTCTGGTCTATTATTCCTTTTCATGTTAACAAAAGTATGGCTGAAAATTGCCGAAAAGGTCATGTTAAGTCCAAAGTAACTATTTCTTTGTAATTAATCAGTTTACCTCGCGTATCCTTGGTCATTAATGATTTCTTAGATTTTTACATGTTCTACTGAAAATATTGTCACATCGGAGCAAAATTGACTATCCTAAGGAAAGTTTATTTTAGACTGTTGCACGCGTCTCATGCAAAGATGTTGTATAATGAAAGAATGTGTTTTCTTTTTTATTAATTTTGATGTTATCATATACTCATATCTTAATTTTGCTGAATGTCACCTAGACAGATAGCGCATACTCTGGCTAAAATTTTGTTTTTCATATACTTTTTATGGGTACAGTTAGCAGCGAAAAAGGTTTTGTGTTAAAATGATACCAGATCTACTATATATTTGTTTGATTGCGATTGTGGAAAAAAAAGTTATACAATTTAAATAAATCGCTCTTAGCACATCATCATACCGAAGAATATTCCTCCGGCCACTAATCGATAGCGGTCAGATTTTCTATATAGAAATAAGAAGGGCATGTACACATTTTACTTAATAACAAAATTACTAAAAATAAGAAACCTTAGGTGCAAACATATTACCAAAGTTCAACATTTGATTCATCACAAGGTTTTTTTAAATTAAATTTTATCTTAATTTTTGATTCGTTCTTCGCATGAAGTTTGATGCCATCATTTCGTCATTTTTTCCCTTCTTTGTTTCCATATAAAATGTGCAAAAATCTCATACATGCGTTTCTTCAAAGCATTTTTTGTACAAAACCATTGATATGAAAGCTTAGGTGCAAGAACTTTCCTACTCTCATTGAATTTATCTTTTGAATGATATTTATTTCATTTTTGTGAAATAAAAATTTGATTCGTTCTCAGACGGTTTATTTCCACTAATTTCGAAGAAAAATTAACTTCAGCGCGCAGTTGTTGTTGTAGCGTCATAAGCAATGCCGTGTGAACATGCGGTATTGTGATCAAAAGGTTAATTTTTAGTAAATAAATTCAAGGTCCGCCTTGATCAAATTAAAGCTGGAAAATATGTCCGGAGCATTTTTTGTGTACAAGAATGTTTTTGCAATGTAAATAATATCTGCATTTAAAACAGAATTGAATTTTACTTCAGTAACTTAATGATATAGTTTTGTTTTCGTGAAAATTTTACCTGGTTTCATGATCTTTTCAGTTATCATAAATGTCGTCGTGATTAACTTACTTTCATAAATTATTGTACATGTTCAATTCAAGATAATTTTACATGAAACAAATTTCTATACTGTAATCCCATTGAATGATAATTTATAGAAGTAATAAAATGTTGTATGCATCACGCATAAATCCTTTTTATTGGACCTGTAATAAAACTTGCCAAATACCTCTAAATAAGGAACGTTAAATCAACACAGACGTTTATAACACTGATAAGGCTGTAATTGCGTTTTGAATTCAATACGGGTATTTTTTTTTTTTGTAATTACAAGGTAAAATTATCATGCGATTTTAATCTTTTGCATATTTTTTATTTTGCAAACAGTCTTCATATATTGGTGGAATATGTGTAGTTATATAAAAATGAATAATGTCTGCTTGAATACGGCAAAATACCTGTACCACGCTGATTGCCTCTATCTTTTTATTTTTTTTTAAATTTTACAAACATACCATAATTTTCGATTCATTAAACTTCCTATTTTGTCGATATGTTAAGAATTACTGGATTGATATACGTGTGATGTTCAACCATTTCAGAATAAAATAATTCAAAACCTACTAATAAACTTTGATAATGTGGCAGTTGACCTGAATACAATCGACACTGTTTATTGTCCAATACAGGTAAATCCAATAATTGCTTTGCAATAGATCTATGACGGATTATCTTTGAACACCCCTGGACTTACTGGACTCAACTGCCACATTATCAAAGTTTATTAGTACACCTGTGTAATTATAAATTGTAAACAGCTGTTTAAAAAAAAAACAAACAACAAAATAACTTACGTATGTATTTTTGTGACATAAGAATGGACGTGGTAGTGGCAGCAGGTATAATACATATCAATCAGACAATTTTAAAATATATTCGTCAAAGTTATAAAATCGGATAAAACATGGTTCGATCTTTTTTTTTTTTTTTTGTTTGGGGGGGGGGGGGGGGGGGGTGGAAAGGGGGCGGTGGTACCTAATGTGTAAAAGACACATATTATACTTAAAGACAGCCTTATTTAAAACAGTGTAAAATCAGATCATATTTCTTAAATATATATGTCAGATTTTATTTTTCAACGACAGCGTATTTTATAGATGGGAGACGCCGTAAAAATATCAATGCTAGTGCTATATAAATATAAAAGGATGTGTCTATGGGTACGAACCTCCTTTTTTCTAGAGATTAAGGGTCATTTACATTTCAGATTTGATTGAAAATGAAAAAAAAAAAAAATAAAAGACTTCATCGATATTTGCCTTTAACTTGAATCTAAATGGTTTACAGATAGCAATGTTCAGCCGATTTGTTACATTGTTTTTCGAAAACATGTTAAAATATACATTCTTCTTATATAAGAAAATGTATGAACATAATTTTATATGAAAATATGGTTTTTATTGCTGATAGATATGGTCTATTGATATAAAAATTAATTCAATTATTATAAAATAACATGTTAAAAATGCTATGGTTCAGAAAATTACATATTAAACATTCTTTTGATAAAAATGACTTCTTTTATTTCTAATGAAAAATCCCTTTTCCATAATTTGTAACTCCAGTGATAATTCAAGCTTGTTTAATTATCTTATGAAAAACCTTCTCTTTTATTACACTTGATATTGAAATAAACATCCAGGTGACAATACCCGGAGGCAGTAGATATCGACACCGCAATACCGGTCACCTGTTACCAATATATGTTACCAATACCAAATAGCTGTTGTCTCTCCTGATATCGATTTTCTGCAATATCGGTCATGAGGTCAATTCTTCCTCATGGTCAGATAGCATTGATCGTCACTGAGATAGAAATGATGTCAGTAGCTCTGTTGCTTGGGGATCCATATTGTAAGGAAGCCAGTCTTACTAATAATATGGAGCACCAAGCAACAGAGCTACTGACATCATTAACATGTCTTAAGTATGACACAGCTAAGGAGGGTGCTCGCAACCTCCGGCTCTCAAAGCGGGCGCTATACCAAAAGGCTTATTCTTATTATACTGCAAATAACGTGAAAAAAAGAAAATGGCTGTTTGTTAAACACATATGACCGCATGATGGTTTCTCACAGGACAATGGCTACGTAAGACAATTACCTTCGACCTTATAACCGCAGTAGCAACATGGGACATTTACTAGATATAGGTAATCATCTTATGAAGTTTAAAGGCCGTATGTTCAAGCTTTTTTCCAGTAATAGGCCAGAAACCGTTTTCAATCTCAAGGAAGCTATGACCTTATACCTTAAGATATTTGATCTAAAACGATAGAGGTCACCTTCTGGACACATTCAAACATTCTGTGAAATTTAACAGCCGTGAGCCTTATAGTGATATGATGTTGATCGAAATTCGTTTTCAGTTTTAATTCACTGTTTCCTTGTGACCTTTGACCTAGTGGCTACCAGATATTAAAAATGATTTCATTATTAGAGTCACTAATTTAATTAAGATAAATAGCAGTAGACATGACAGTCCTTTAGTTATAAAGTTTAACTCCTTGTTTTGTTTTTTTTTTTTGTTTTTTTTTTTTTGGATTTAACGCCGCACCGACACATGATAGGTCATATGGCGACTTTCCAGCTTTAATGGTGGAGGAAGACCCCAGGTGCCCCTCCGTGCATTATTTCATCACGAGCGGGCACCTGGGTAGAACCACCGACCTTCCGTAAGCCAGCTAGATGGCTTCCTCACATGAAGAATTCAACGCCCCGAGTGAGGCTCGAACCCACATCGATGTGGGGCAAGTGATTTGAAGTCAGCGACCTTAACCACTCGGCCACGGAGGCCCCCAAGTTTAACTCTATCCAGTTTTCGAGGCCAAAATGACATTGGACAACCCATCTGACCAATGAACAGACTCGATCAAAAACAATGACAAATAACAAACAGGGAAAGCCACGTTCCAAAAACGCAGCCTCTCCGAACGTTTACCCAGCACGCAGACGTGCACACGAACAACACACACACAAACACGTAAACGCTACTAATCGGGGATGTAAGATATAAACCCACCTACTGGGAACATCTTTATTTCTGTAGCTACTGCTGTCATATTTCTATCAACTCTTATTCTTATCATTTTTAAATTATCCTAGGCTTTAGATTGAAGCTATCTTTAGTTGTTAAGCAATGAGATTTTTCACATCCAAAACGGGGAATTTTGTGTTTAAATTACCTGTGGTGCATGTTTAATAAACCGGGTGTTTGTGTACAGAAGAAATATGGAACTGTGTGTTGATTAAAGACTAAATGAGATACAAGTGTATAATTAATCGGGTGCGCGAGGAACTGGCTATTAAAATGTTGTAGGCGGAAGCACCTGTTGTATAACATATATATGTGTTAAGTCAATCGAGTGATTTGATTTGATTTTATGGGTTTAACGTCCGTTTTCAGCAGTATTACAGTTACGTCAGGCGGGCAGTTTACCCAACAATCGTTCCTGGGAAGATCCAGTACATTAGGTACTAGTATCCCATCCTCCGTAAAAAACTGCCAGCTTTCTTACATAAAGAGACATGGTCGGTAGCAGAGCTCTAACCCATAACGCTCATTCAGTGAGGCTACAGTAATTTTAAGTCAGCGACTCTAACCACCCGACCACAGAGGCGGTCAGTCAATCGAGGAAATTTTATATTTAGTTTCAATCAAGGTTTTCTATGTCAAAAGTTAACATTAAAATTACTGTTTTATGAAAAGACATAGAACAATCGAAGAACAAACCAGATACATGATGCAGAGACTGTTCTGTTTGTGAATTATTTTATCAACACAACACAAAATAAAGCAGCTGATTTATTATAACGCTATCAAGAAACTACTACGATTACTACAAAAACCGAGAAAATATATAAATGACGAGTATCGCAGTGCAGTGATGCGGTTATATCATATGACCTGGTATACGTCAGAGAGATAAACATTTCATACTTTAAGCAACATACACAACAGAGACACAGTATAGCGCAAGCTATATATTTCAATCACTTTGCATTGCTTACAACGTTTTTTCGAACTTCGGTATTAAGTGAATATTGTAAACTCTATTTACTTCTTCATGTTTCAACTAAATATTTCCCTTATATATATATAAAATGTATGCGAAGCTGTGTAATTGAAAGAACTGATTTGCAGACACAATATTGTAGATCAACATGCTAAAAATTGCATTAGTATAGACAGTCATTACTGAATATGATTGTAAAACTAAGATAAATGTACTTGCACCAATAATAAATGCTGGATTAGTGTGTCGGCGAAAAGGGAAATGTATTATTTTGTGTTGGTCAGTTACATGAATGAAATATTTAAAAAATCTTATATGTAACAATGAGTAATGTCGTTATGTATTTGAAAGCTTTCTATCCTATAAAAATCCTTTACAATAATTTTGTCACAGCCTAGGTCCAATCAACGATTGTGCATGTGTAATAAGTTATAAAGATATCGGCATTCATTCAATGCATTACATGTTGCATTTTCTGACACCTTGGGAACTCATCTGTAGATTGTTATTGTTTCGATTTCATCGCCACTGTCAGTTCAATCACCAATCTTTTAAATACCACCGTGGCATTAAGCGTTACGGTAACCGCAATACGCATAGGTGTGATATATCATTAAAAGAACTAGTTAGCAGGTGAGTGAGGTCATCTCCAGCCCATCCATCAAACAAAAAACGTAGTTTTGATCAAATTTAACTTTTGCGGGACTGAAGTTGTAAAAAACATAACGTACAGATAACTGTATGCCATAATCATGCTTGAAAGATAGGAATGTCAGTGGCAGGAAAAAAGCAAAATAGTGGAATTCTCCTTTTGGTTGATTAGCATATGTATGTTTTTAAAATGACCTGTCAGTATCTCACGGAGACTTTCGATTTCATACTTTACACAAATACGAAATATATGATCTGATCTGATATATACATGACCTCGACATACAGAAACTTACGTTTTTGTGTCTGCCCACATTTTCCCATGCTAAATAATTTTAATTCTTGTATAAATTTAGAAACGATATTTTACAAAGATAAGACGCTTATTAAATTTATAGCAAATACGTGACGGTTCTGTAGAACTATAAAGTATTAAAATAATGTGCTTCAGGCTGCAGATTCTGATGATAAGTTTTCTACAGGATAAATCCCTTCATGACGTGAATATCCAGTTTTATTTAGCATGTAAGTTCCGTGTTAAAATATAATAAGTTAGCTATTATCTAGGCTTCAGAATTTTAGCAATATTTACAACATACTGGAGTGACTGTCAGATCCTTGTATCCTTTTCTTTGATGTGTAGTAAATAATATCAATCGGTTAATGTACTAATGTTATGTTTTATGTGGTCTTTAAATTTGGCAAATACTTAATTAAAATTATTTCGGTTTTGCGGTATTAATTACTCTTTAACATACATAGATAATTGCATTACTATTAGACAGCTGATTATATAAACATCGTAGGAGGTAACCACATGATAATTGCAGCCGTTTTTCAAATGCAGCACAATAATTTGAGAGAAATTAGTGTCTACTTTACTTTTTGGAGACCAACACTACAAACTGGAATGTCATGGTAGAATGTAACCCTGAAGATGTAGTTTGCAGACATGTTACTTTCAAATTTTCTTGTGGTTTGTTAAATGTAGTGCGTTTTCCTGCACGCTCAACAATATAAAAGATAAACGGTAAGGGTGGATTCCCCGGAAGCACAGAGCACCCAAAACACAGCCATGGAGTCATGCATCGCAAAGTAATCCCACAACAAAAAGAAAATGCAACGGAAAAATATTATAGACAGGTTGATTCAAAAATCCAACAAGTACATTATAAATATATGCAAAATACAGTAAAATAGGGGGGGTGGTGGGGGTGATGAGGGGTACATAAAAGGGTCGGATGTTGGGGGAAGGTGGACCAAGAATGAATATGTAACAGGGAAAGCCACGTTCCTTAAACGCAGTATTCCTACAACATTGCAGACACGCACGTACAAAAGACAAACACACATACAAACACACACACATACACAGATAAAAAGACAAGTAAGAAAAAACAGTACTGTGGGGCGCCGCTCATGACAAACGCGCACAGAGATATATATATATACACACACACACACACAAACACGCATAAGCAGGAAAAAACAACAGTCGGACAAATTTGAAATCGTCTCTTTTATCATATATTTCCGTTTCTAGATTACCATTCACAATTGTTAAATTTAAGTTAAAAAATGAAGCTTCTAAGTCTGAAGTATTAGCCTTGTTAAGCTGTAACTCTTTTGGATAAATGTGTTTCACCATTTCTGAAAAATATAGGTTGTCCATATTCAAAATATAATCAAGTACTTCGAGGTTCCATTAAAAGCTTCAATAATTTCAAATTGTGTCTCAGTAGACAACTTACCATGAAGTCTCGTTCATAACCGTATAAGAACAAATCCGCAATGAGTGGGATGCAGTTAGTCCCCAATCGGGATACCAATTACTTGTCTGTAAGTTTAATTGCCAAAGTTGATGAATATGTTATCTAATAGAAATCTTAGAGCTTCACAAACCTGATCATAACTCCATAGGGTGTATCTTTTAAATTTTCTGTTAGAACAAAATGCTCTAGTTTCCTCACATGCCAGATAATTAACGTTTTCTCTTGCAAAACGCACAAAAAAGTCAGACTGTTACATGCAATGTATTTTATAACATCATTGTAATGTTCAAATTTAAATTGTGTCATCGTTAACATATTTTATTAACATTTATGAAGAGCTTGGAGAAATTCTTGATAGATTTAATACTGAAAGATATTTCCGGAAAAAGCAATGCATATTTAAGCACCGCTTGAAGTTGAATTTTCAGTTTGTAAAATGGGTTGAATTTATCACAATATATATTGATTCATAAATAAACTGTATATTTTGAGTGGTTCCCCTGTATATTTGAATATTCTCAGTATAATATTTCTATTGTCAAATCATTCTATTATTATAGCAATAAAAGCGCATTGGTGAAACAATAAGCATTATCTTTTCACCCATGAGCTTTTAATGACGAAAACATATGTTAAATAAATGATAGTAATTCAAACCTTTGTGTGTATGTACTACTAGTTGTTTTAATGTTAACCGGGGAAGGATACACACTCTGGTAAAATTCTAAATGCGTGTGAGATATGTGTATGACTAGAACCTGCATACCGGGAAAAAAATTTTCATCGCTCAAAATAGGCTCAAATTTCGAGAGATGACTAATTTTAAGGTCAGGATTATCGCGGTATTGTTAGATTGAGCTGGGGGAAATTCCCCGGTTTGTGGCGAATCCCCGGCTTGTTGGCGTGTATTCATACGAAATTACCCAGTTGGCAGCGTTACAACCCCCACCACACACACACACACACACACACACACCCACACACTTGAACAATAAAACGTCCAATGACTTTACTAAATACAATTGGAAAATTGCCATGACCCAAATTCTTACAAAGTTTGTAAACCACACCGCCATTAAATTCGGGTTTTGATATCTTCTCGCAGAAGTGTCTTTAAATTACTGTTATATCTTAAAACCAAATCTGTATAACGATGGTAAAATTTAGCAAGTATTTACGTAATTCATAAAATGGTAGTCTTGTTGAAGAATTTTATTCGTAATATTTTGATTACGTTCATTGAAACTCTCAACATGACTACTTGCTCTTGCAAACCGAATTAGTTGAGAAATATATGTCCATTTAGATGTTGTCTGGGGTACATCCCCATTCAAAGGAGGGAATTTACAGTATTAAAATTAAAATCATCCCTCTTGTCATAAATTTTGGTATATATAAAATTGTCATAAATAGAGAGATGTAAATCTAGAAGTGAAGCAGTAGTTTCCGAATTGTTAGTGCTTTTGGGTAATAGATAGCATCCACCAATTGAACAAAAAAAGGACTATCAATGTTAAGAATATCATCCTGATAGCGTGATGTATCATTAAATGCAATAGTAATGTCTGCCTGCGAATTTGATGAAAGGCTCAACACAAAAATTCTTTCATAACAATATAAAAACAAGAGGGCCAAGATGGCCCTAGGTCGCTCACCTGAGTAACATACCATAACAGTGTAAACATGTTTTACCTAGTGATTTCATGGAGACAAATATTCTGACCAATTTTCATTAAGATTGGACCAAAAAACGTGGCCTCTTGAGTGTAAACAAGCATTTTCTTTGATTTGACCTAGCGACCTAGTTTTTAACCCCCACATGACACAGGTTCGAATTTGTCCAAAATATCATGAAAACAAACATTGTGACAAAGTTTCGGGAAGATTGGAACAAAAAAGTAGCCTCTAGAGTGTATACAAGCTTTACCTTTGATTTGACCTAGTGACCTAGTTTTGTCCCCACGTGACCCAGATTTAAAATCATTCAGGACTTCATGATAACAAACATTCTGACCAAATTTTATGAAGATAGAATCAAAAATGTGCCCCCCCCCCCCACCACACGCCTAGGGTGTAAACAAGCTTATTCTTTGATCTGACCTGGTGACCCCACATGACCCAGATAAAAATTCATCCGATATTTCATGCAGACAAACATTCTGACCAAGTTTCAGGCACATCAAATGAACAAGAGTGTTAACAAGCTTTTCCTTTGATTTGACCGGGTGACCTAGTTTTTGAACCAATATGACCCAGTTTCAAACTTGGCCTAGGAATCATCAAGATAAACATTCTGAACAAGTTTCATGAAGATAGGGTCATAAATGTGGCTTCAATAGTGTTAACAAGCTTTTCTTTTGATTTGACCTGGTGACCTAGTTTTTGATCCGATATGACCGATTTTCAAAAGTGTCCTAGAAATCACCAAGATAAACATTCTGACCAAGCTTCTTGAAGGTAGAATCATAAATGTGGCCTCTAGGTTGTTAACAAGATTTTCCTTTGATTTGACCTGATGACCTAGTTTTTGACCCGACATGACCCAGTTTCGATCCAGGCCTAGGTATCATCAGGATAATCATTCTGTGCAAGTTTGTTTCAAATCAAAGCATAAATGAAACCTCTATATTGCTGAAAGGGCCAAAATACAAAATTTTGGGCAGTAACTGTAGAACCCATGACGGAATCTAGCCGGTTTTCGAAAGGAACCGAGATCTTATTTTGACTTAAGTTGCTTTTAAGTGTGGTTAAAATCAAATATAAAATGTCACTTCTATCGTGTTCATAAGGTAAAAATTAACAAATGTTGGCTCTTTCAGGGGTCAATCAGAGGCCGTAACTCCAGAACCTATGATTGGATCTGACAGATTCATCATGGAATCCAAGATTGGTTGTTGTTGAAGATATTTTGCAAGTTTGTATCAAATCAAGTCTTAAATCAAGTCTCTTTATGGCTGCAAAAGCCAAAACAGCCAATTTTAGCCCTTTAAGGGGCCATAACTCTGGAACCCATGATGGGATCTGGCCAGTTTTAGAAAGGGTCCGAGATATTATGCCAATACAAGTTGTGTGCAAGTTTGATTAAAGTTGATTGCAGAATGTGGTCTCTATCGTGTTCACAAGCACAAAATAGCAAATTTTGACCCTTTAAGGGGCCAAAACTCTAGAACCCATGGTGGGATCTGGCCAGTTTTCGAAAGGAACCGAGATATTATGTCAATATATTGTATGCAAGTTTGATTAAATTGATTGCAAAATGTGGTCTCTATCGTGTACACAAGCAAAAAGTTTTTTAAAAAATGGCCCTTAAAGAGACCATAACTCTAGAACCCACGACGATCTGGCCAGTGTTTCAAAGGAACCGAGATATTATGCCAATTCAAGTTGTGTGCAAGTTTAATTAAAATTGATTGCAAAATGTGGTCTCTATCGTGTTCACAAGAAATTGTGGACGGACGGACGGACGACGGACGCAGGGTGATCACAAAAGCTCACCCTGTCACTACGTTACAGGTGAGCTAAGAAATCTGCGACAAGGATGCACATTTAGTTCCCATGGGAATACCAAACCGGGTCTGCTATGACTTTGCCTGGTAACAGTCGTTTAAATGATCTTATCATAGATTAACTCTCACAAAAGACGTTGATTCATTTCTTTTTTAATTCTCTGATCCTTTGATATCATGGTGTACGTTCAATATCTATGTCACAGAATTCCGCTTAAAGCCGGTGCTCGGGGATCTGGGGGCTATTGGGGTGTTGCACTTTCCATTAGCTCTCATAAACAGACTTGGTCAGATCGAGTCTGCTATAATTATGTTTGCCTAGTTTTATTCTTTGCTTTGAAAGGATCCTCTAAATTGTATTCATGATATCTTATTACATTACTAATAAACATCATATAAATACATCTCTATGACATAGCATAAACAACAGTAAATGCAGAAGATCTAGAGTTGGGTAACAAGTTCTCAACACATAATATACCTTCCCCTTACAATATTCATGAGATGTGTCTATAAGATATACTTTTCAGTCATACAAAATGTTATAATACTGAAAAGAAGAGAAGAAGAAAACAGAGAGAAGAAAAAGGAAGTGTAACAAAATAGAGTACTAGTACTTTGTTTTTCTTAGTTATATTACTTTGGCTATTATGGGATTTAGGTTTGTTTGTTTGTTTTTGTTTTGTTTTTTATTTATTTAATTTTGTTTGCAAAAAACACACAAAATGCACTTTAGTACTTTTAATTTCGATTAAAGGGCGATACATGTTGTCCTTATTTGACTAGGCGTATGTTTTCTTTGATTTGTACTTTAGAACACTTGAAAAAAGATGCCTGTTATTTCGGAATGAGACAATTAAATTATTTCGGAATGAGACAATTAAATATTTTCAGTCTGCTTGTGTCATTTTTTCTCCGAACTTAAGTAACACCAAGATGGTTGTGATCACTAACAATTTCAACTGGCATATTGTCAAATGTAAGATTAACAATATGCGGCATTACGTTTGAAAAAAGAGTTGACTCTGTTTCAGTAGGGTTAAATCTACTAATCACTGGTGAGCCCATTGCAAAACAATTAAGAGATCATGGTTTAAAATACTTTCTCGATCGGCAATATTTGTTTATGTACATGCTAGAAAATTATCGTCAATAAATAGAGGGCAAATACTCAGTACATTGCCAACGATATCATTTTCATTCACGAGAAATGAAGAGGACTTAACACAGACCTTTGTGGAACTCCAGTTATCACGGTTTTGAAATCTGATTGAGACGACTCGACAAATACAAGTTGATAACAATTTTATATTTTTTTATCGAATTCATAATATCAGGATGACTCCATTTTCTTGTTACTGAAATGATGCACGTTTATCCCAGACATGGTCGAAGGCCTTAGATATATCTATGCATGTGTTCATTTTCAAATCTGGAGATAGAGTTAAATGATAATATGTGTCAAATGAGTGATATCCTGTAAAATAATCTTTCAAAAATCCTGACTGATACGAGTATACCCCTTTGCACAACAAACATTGCCTTGATAAAACATAGCAAATGTAACTAATGTGAATAATAACTGATAATTAGTGGTGATAATCGGACAGCATAAGAATAATCGATTAATCGGATATAATCGGAAGGCCTTCCGAGCGATTAATCGGACAATAATCTGACTTTAACACTGAACTTACTGAAACTTACTAACCATTTGCTCACTTGACTAACTGTATTAGCAATTTAAATAGCAGGATTGATGTAATTTGCTTGTGAACTTGTATGCAGATATCAATGTACATTTTATTATTGGTTCAAACTTCAATGCCCTCCTATTTGTTCATGTTATAAAATTACAGATCTACAGCTGTATATAAAAAGATCTAGAAGCACAATGCTGATTGAAATTGTAAAGTAAATCAACCCACATTACGAACGTGGGGGTACCTTTATTTGCGTACTCTTTACGCCATAATTGGCAAACGACACTCCCAATTTTTAAATTTTCTTTCACTGCTACACCTTCACATATCTTGTAGTATCCAAAGTACTTCCACACTGATGATATAGTTTTCCCTGGATAGGTGAATATAGCTTTGATTGCATTATCATTTTGATTGTACGCAGCATGTTTTGCCCCCATTTTGAAGAGTGGAAAAGAAATGAACCTAAAGAGGAAATACCACCAAAGAGACGCGTAACTCCCGAATAAGCTTTAACCTCGCCTAAGCGTCAAATAATCGATTATGCAAGTTCATAATTGATGTCGGCAACTTTGGCTCATTAAGCGATCGACAATCTGAACATCACTACTGATTCATAATTAACAGGCAATGAAATGCTAGCAGACTAATAATCTTCTACTAAGTAGACTGTGGAAAGTTTTTATACTGTTTACTCTACTGTTCTTAATTAATTGCCACATTTAGGTTTAATTACACGATTTTCAGTTCTTACAGTATATATATCTCACTGGTATTTTTACAGTGAAATATATCAGTTACAGATTTTACCAAGAAGAAAGTATAAATATAACGTATAAAATTTAGTTGAAATACAGTATTTTTAAAAAAAACCAAAAAACTTTGTTTTACATGGTATGACTCAAGTTATTACATACATGCACTTCTTTTTAATTCTGTATTAAAGCTAAAGTGTGGAACCGAAAATGTAAGTATTTTCCATATAGGCTGTGTGATGTCATTATAAAATGTTAAATGCGTTACTTTTTTATTTACATTAGTTTTGTCAATTTTGGTCGTGTGCGCGTCCGCATAATGGATATCGCCTGGTTTAAAATGTGGCATTACCATAGCTTTCTTTCACATATTAAGATATCTAACTTCGTTTAAGGTCCTGTATAAGATGGACTGAACAGAATAAATGATAAAGGTTTAGCTACAGAATATTTCTCATTTTTCAAAACTGTGTGACTAATTAAATGTGTAACAATATGAAATAAAAATTTAATAAATGATACATATCTGGTCCATTTCACCTCCTTATAAAGTCTGACCGGTACGTTTTATTAGATATCATTACGATAAGTGCGCAATAATTCAAAATACAGAAATGTATTATTTCGTGATGAATCAACGCTACTGGATCATTACTAAGGTAGTACCGCATGTTTATTTGTGTATCTCTTGTTCATCATATAAAAAGTAACAGGAAGACAAAAAGCATGAAAATTTAGAATAAAGCATGGATTTCGCGTACGGAAATAAAAATAATCACTTTATGAATTAGGAGTAACCGCTGAGTAAATTTATTACAACGGCATCGTTTATATCTTCTTGATTTTAAGATATGATATTAAACATCTGACACGTTACATACTTCAAACAAATGTCTTAGAATTAACTTGAAATGAGCTGATCTCTTTCATCATGAGCAAATATCTCAAAAACAAGCACACGGAACTATGCATTAATGTCATCATATTATAAGCAATCCGTTTATTTAAGACTCTGAGTAGTTTCATCAAAATCTCAATCGCAGAAAAAGTTCTATTTGTGAAAAAATATCATGAAAAATGATCTTTGATAGAATGTTTGAAGTCAAAATGTTTCAAATCAGACAATCGATTACACGACTCTATCTTTTCATTTGCCGATTTTGGTATACTCTGAAGTTTTAAAAATCAGGGTTTATCCAAATTCTACATTTATTTATAGAAAAATATGGTTGGAACATACAGAACTATCTTAAACTTACACAAGTTTATAATTATTCAACAGCAGTCTGAAGACACTTTCGAGACAATGGTTATCAAAATCTGAATTTTATGGGAATGTTGTATACGTATTTCGTTAGATTCTATGTCATGGCATTCTCCGTGATATGGAGTCTTATAGCAACTGGCATAAGACCAGAAAGTAAAAGCCACTGTACATGTTATACCTTACCCCCTAGGTATACTATAAGAACCTATTTCGATCGTACTGTTCTCACATAAAACGCGCATTTCAATGAACGGGTACCAAGCATACTGAACAAGCGGTGACTTATCTTCCGTCTTGCACCAGTCAAATTGTCTCAATATTTCATATTGCAGAGATACTCCACATATTTTATGCTTTTGTCAACATTACAGAAAACAACTTGCCTGAACTTCGCTATTTTAAACATCCGGTCTGGAGGTCACAGCAGTGTGCACATGTTAGGCGAAATGTTAAAAAACAAAAACAGATTGCATTTATATATTCGCAGTTATACAATAAAACTCGAAATGATGAATGAATTCATCTTAGAAATGATTTTGAACTTTGAATTTAAAGTCATACATTGGTACATATCTGTATTGTTTCTCTAATTCACATTGCAGATTTATGCAGTGTATGCACATTTAAGCGTACACTTGTAGTTAAACGTCGATTAACACACATTTTCACATCAGCCAATCAGAATAATTATGTAATCTAGACCGGAACTTCATATGGGAAGTTCATCCAAGTTGATTAAACTATAAACTTAGTGTTGTTTCTCTGAGATGTGAAATATCGAAGGAATGTGACCGGTACACAATGGAAGATAAATTACCACTTGTTCAATATCCATAGTACACATTTACCGGGCTGCGCGTTTTGGGTGAGAAATGCGCGATTGAAATGGGTTGGTATATTTTCCCGTTCATGACCACGGTTCTTATAGAATACCTAGGGGTAGGGTAAAACATGTAAAGTGGCATTTTCTTTCTGGTCTGGTGCCAGTGCTTATAGCCTACTAAGACTGGTCTGCTTTTATACTTGTATTTGGGCCCTTAGTGGCGTTCCTCACTGGTTCTTTAGCTTTATTCTTGCATAAAAACTACTTTTTTCACTGGATCCGCCCATGTATAAACGGGAGAAAAATCGCGTGCAAACAAGGCAATTCACGTGCTGTTAATACATGATTTTTATTTTTGAAATGCTTTGCCAGGGACGTATGTATGTATTTCTGCGCAGACTGATATTTGGCATCTGCATCTTGTTTCTTCCACCTTCGGTCTCGGTCACAAACAATCCCGCGGGCTTCTGCAGACGTTAATACACAAAAAAAAAACGTGTATTATCCCTACATTTATATTTCAGTGGGCCAGTGGTCTAGTAGTAACACGCTTGACTGTCAACCCAGAGGTCCGGGGTTCGAATCCCGGTCCAGGCACTGGAAATTTCTGAGATGCTCTTGAGTGTCTCCCACCTAACTTAGAGGCCTGTACTGGTTCTTCTCAGGAAAGACGACTTGCGTGTATCGGTGCTATACACCGGGCACGTTAAAGAATCAGACTGTCTTTTCGCAAAGAGCTAGGCTAAGTTAGCCGGACAGGCCTGTATCTAAAAAGGATTTCTATCTGTTCTGGGGGCTTTATCTCACTCTGACCCTCTCGTCAGATCGCTCTGTGTCTGTACTAGTAGAGGATGAATTTCGCGCCCTGTGTGGCTGCGTTTGTGCTATGTAAAGCGCCTTTGAACGTGTTATCATGAAAAGGGCGCTATATAAATCTGGTATAATAATAATAATAATAATAATGATGATAATAATAATAATTTCTACACGAAAATGTTTGTCTTTTAAATAGTTGGCTTTTTGTTACCTCTACGTTTGATAGAGATTCACCTGCGGGTATAATTTGTTTATAGGTTTATGCTCCCTGGTGGTGTTTTTTCCACTAACCGTTCGAATACGATGTCTAATATGTTCCTTAATGTGTTTGTTTGGTTTTTGTTTGTCTATTTGTTTTACGTGGTCTTTGTTTTATATGTATATGTCTATCGATTACACATGCATACACACATACATATATACATACATACGCTGTTGCTAGTTGGTTTTGTTTTAGGAGGTAACGTTCTGAGAACCATGACTATTCCTGTTGGATTCTTGTCATTTTTAAGCAAATTGTTTGTTAGAAATGCTCATATGCAGAACTCGCATATGAATGTATAAGCGTTATGGGTCGTTTAAAAGAAATATACCATCCTTGCATATGTCACCAGTCCATCCTGGATCACATCCATTCGTACAGGTACCATTTGTATGTATACACACTGTGCCATTCAAGCAATGCGTGCTACAGTTAAGCGTGCAATTTGCTCCGTAAAATCCTTCTTGACATTCTACAGAAATAGAATATTGTATGTGGTGTGACACCCTTACAGCTAGTTAACCCTTAAAATTACTTAAGGTAATGCCTGTCCACCTGGCTTCTTCTAAAGTGATCATTTAATGATTATATTAAAATAATGCACAAATAAAAATCTCTAAATAATATGCAAAATTTTCATTAGTATCAGCGTGGTACACTAATATTAACAAAATAATGTACTCTAGATGATCTATCATTTAAGTCTATCTGTACAACATTAAATGCTGGTCATGTTAATCATAAGCTGAAACTGGGAATATAATTTTCGCTGACATCGATTTAATGATTAAATAAAATTAAGAACCTCTATTAGTAAACTTACTATCATGACAAGTGTCTCCAGTCCATCCTGTTTTGCAACCTGACAAACAGTAACCATCTGCAGGTGTGCATGTTGAATCGTACAGACAATGTCCACTACAATTAAAGCTACAGTTCCGTCCATATGTTCCAGTCGTACACCCTGTAAGGTTTTGGAATTCATTTCACAAGAATATATTCATAAGCAACACTTTGTATCGAAAGTAAGTAATTAAAATCAAATTTCTCTCTCTATGACTTTGTCATTTGTAACGTCAACAAACAGGACATTTGTGGTCTTGGGAAAAGACGTTTATGCAAAATGATAAATCTCATAAAACCCATTAGGTAGTTGAATGTGTAATTTCTGTCTGAAAACTTATATTTGATAAGTGTATGAATCCTAAAATATAATCCGGCCCGACCTTGTTTACATTCCCGAAGCAGTTGCCATTCACACTATTACATGTTTTCGAAACAATTAGCACGACAATGTTGCGCACAGTTATCACCATAATATCCGATTCCGCAACCTATTTTATGGTGATAAATCAAGGAAACGTTAATATTAAAATTACAAGTAAATGAAAGTAAATTCCTATTAATAAGATTATTATCTACCATTTAAGTTGAAACATCATAGTGTCATGTAAATTACCTTTGACTGCAAAGAAACGATGATCAAAGTCAAATACTCTAATTCGTTTGATTCAAAAGGCTACACTCTTGCAATAATACCTGCATTGTTTGAAATAAAGCCATTAAATCGCCGCGACAGCTTAGTGGTAGAGCGCCCGCTAAAGTCGTGGGTCCGATCACTCGCTGCGTCATACAAAAGACACGAACAATGGTACTAGTAATATTTATACACTTACTTTCATTGCATTTTTTCCCTTTGTAGCCTGTCTTACAGCCTCGCTCGCAGCTACCATCCTTTTTACTGCAGATGGAGTTATTTCTGCAGTTACCACTACAATTGAATACACAGTTTCTACCATACTTGCCATCATCACATGCTGGAAAAAATATAGCGCAATAAATGACCAGAAAAATTCTCACTGTACGTTGAACTATTTCTGCAATTACCACTACAACTGAATACTAAAATATTGACCGAGCAACTTTTATTCCTAAATTGCAGTATAAAATTCCGGCACTGATTGTAGACTGGAATATCCGTCCCGAGTGTAACTTTTGAAGCGGGAACGAGGGTTTGCCGAAAAAGTGTGTAAACAGTTACCTGGGAGTCGGTTATTACCATCTCCACTTACAACAAGTGATAGAATAATTTTCTTGCATGTCATATTCAACAAATAACAGTAAAAATAAAATGAAACAAACGAGTTCTTATTGCACATTTTTCTAAACGCTGCTTATTAACAAAGCGCGGGAACTTTACCTCTGTAAACAGAAATTACGTCATGGCGTTAAAAAGAAAAATACAAGGTAGTTCCAGAATGCAAAATAGTTCCAGAATAGTTTTCTTATCTGCAGTGAATAGGGAAATATATTGTTGGGGGAAAATAGGAACAATGAAGGTAAATGATTTCATCCATATTTACGTACAAACTACAAAATGTGTAAAGTAATTACTACATGTAATACTATGAAGTTCGTTACACGTCATTTATAGCACGCGATTCACCTTAGAACCCAGGGTGTAGGATGAAGTTTTTCAGCACCGATAAAACTACCAGAAACCCAAGATCGGGATGCAAGTAAGGGTTATAATTCTCACAAAATGCAAGAGAGAAGTAATTCTTGATAATGTGATTACTTAAAATAATTAACAAGTGTACAATATTCCAGATCTTTAACTCGTACAGTATTCAAGAAAAAAAAAACATTTGAACACAAAATTCAAATTTCCTAATGTAGTAGGGTCAAAATATCCCCATGTTGGTATTTACTCCTTTTTGTTGTTTAACCTCCTTTGATTTCATTGTGTGTGTGCGTGCGTGCGTGCGTGTGTGCGTGTGTGTGTGTGTGTTCGGGTTTAACGTCTTTTTCAACAATTTTTCAGTCATATAAACGACAGTGTCTACTTGTAGCAGTGAGCACAATGCCCAACTTTATAGTGCTGCCTCACTGGATCATCACGCCGTAGACACGTGGCATGATACCCCACCCAGTCAAATTATACTGACACCGGGCTGACCAGTCCTTGATCTCATTGTTATCTTAATCCGGAAGTCTCATTGTATTCGAGAAAAAACGAGAGTTGGCACGAATATTTCAGGAAGAAAGGCGGGTTTTGAAATAATTACAGTCTTTTATGATATTCCATTGTTCCATAAACTAATAGTTTAAAGCTAAACAGTTATATACATTTTAAAGGTAATTTGCTGGCTTGCTGACATATTCTCTAAGCGTACAGTTTTGATATTTTGGTAATTTGAATAATATGTTTTGTAATGTACATGAATCGTAATTTTAGATGGCGGTTTTGATGGAAGTCTATTTGATTTCTTTCTGTAAGTTGTTATTATTATTAAATTACTCCTTATGATCCTAAGATTTGATTAACATGCATGGCACTATAAATTCCTTATTATCATTAACAGCATCAGCACAGCACTAGAAGTGAGTTTGGAAGTTGTCCAGTCAGAGTGGTGGAATTGTGCCTGTTCATTTATGGTTTACAGATTCCAAACGTCTGGTGAGTCATGTAAATTATATTGTGTCATTTGACTCTGTACATGCATAAGTATTCATTATTTTATATCGTTTTAAGGTGCTTTTATCTTTCCTGACCGCTGTGCTTAAATATGTTTCTTCATGATGAGTTCTGAATGAATTAATAAGATACACATGTAATTATAAATGTATCCAGTAAGTAATCAAGTTAGTATTGTATAACAATGCGAATCGTATTGATTGTCTATTTTTAGAACCAGATATGATCAGAGTACAGTTTGAGAGCATTTGGAAATGTTTTGTTATAACATAATTATATAGAACAATAAAGGACAGAACAGATCACATATTTCTCCTTCTTATAATTGGTAATGTGTACCAAATAAGACCGAGTACAACACTAAGTATATATTAAATGTCCGTAACTTTGAAAAAATGAAAGTGTGAGTTATGGGTCTTAGCATACGTATTCAATTTATAACGAAAAACACTTGCACAAAGTTTCAAAACAATAGTTCTTTATAACAAATTACTTGTTTTTGAAAACCCAACGGGCTGAAAAATAAGATATTTCTACCTGTCATTAAAACAAAAACAACAAAATATTGTTTCACTGTTTCCTGCATGTTATAAACGTCATCACATTTCTTGAAACCCCAGCTCATTCTCAATAATTGATGCGTTGTCATTTGATAATATTTATAGCCCCTGCAAAGTTCTAAAAAGACAGAGATAGATGTGTATGAATGTACTATAAACTTAAGTACGTTCAGATTATTTCTTATTTTTACACTCTAGAAATTGATTAATGAGGACTTTTAAAAATTTCAAGATATACTAAATGCATTTAGTAAATAACAAACATAGCGCCGTGTGCTCGATTTTTGCTAATTTCGCAAATTTCTATTATTAACGTCAAAAAGAAGTTTACTATTTTGATGGCATTTTTGCAAGCATAAGATTTTAATGAAATTTGTCACAGTTGTAAATCAGCTTATTGTCTATTATAAAATTGTAAGCTGATTCGAAAACATTACTTGAAATTATTTTCTTCATCTTTAGAAAAACGGTAATGCTACCGTAATTATAGATGCACACATACGGTCACATTTATGATTTCCGTTCCGTTTGCCGTGTGCAGGTTTGATACTATGATATCTGGAAAAATAACGTTTTGTCATGACTTCTGGTTTTTTAAACCCAATAAAAATAAAACTTCAAGTTTTACGTGACATTTTCAAAGTCATCTCCCTTTAAAGTAAACATCTTAACATTGGGTATAGATGTAAATGTGTCCTTAGTATAGTTTTAAGAGAAAGTCATATGAACTTTTGATTGGCTCCAAAATCATCATTTGGCATTAAACAGAACGTACTTGCGCACATATACATAATGATTAAACAACAAGTCCTTGACTTTAATATGTATTTTAATGACATTTTATGAGAGAGGTGCTATTTCTTCTTTTTTCATGTGTGACTGATTAAAGAATTTCTGGAATTACATTTGTACGATTTCTTAGCAGTTGATTAATGAATTAAAATACATTCTAAATTAAAAAAATAATCTATATATATTTGATAGGTGATTAGCAAACCTGTTGTACGCTTGATTTCAAGAAATGAAAAAGTAGCTCTTTCAACGGTTTGCATCAGTGGTTATTAGTGGTTCTCATACATTTGTATTAAGCATAATTACTAATTTATTGATATTGAGTTAACATAACGCTAATCATGTGAAAAATACTTTTACACGAAAGGGAACAAGTTATCATATGCGCTGGACAAAAGCTGATATGAATCTGAATTACCTATTTTTAATGGCAGAATACTTCATTTGGGAGTACAACACGTTTTTCATGGTGTCCGACTTATTCTACCGTGCATGAACCGAGTCTGCAGCATTTTGGTATATGTCGTTTTGGGCGACCTGTGGTTTTCCATTTCTTCTATTTCGTAAGCCATATATCCTTTGAACTGTGTTTACACATTATCAAAATTATATGGTACTTGCCCTAAATACATTTTCTCCTTTACAAAATGAAAAAATGCATTAAAATAGTAGACATTTGAGATTTTTCCAAATTTTGCACTTAATGTTTGGGACTACATGAAGATTTATGTGTCAGTTTCATGCTAACCTAGTGAAGATATATATCATATCTAATGAAACACGTTCTGTACTTTATATTTGCTAATACAAGTTATAGAAAGAAACATCAGCAGAAAAATTCAGATATTTTTTGGACGTCAGACGCTCATTTTGCATGTACATATAGTTTGAATTAAAGTATTGGATCCGTAATAGCGTACCCCCTTTTTGAAGAGTATTCAATTCCTACCATAAACCTACTTTGACTGCAATTTTCATGGGGGGGGGGGGGGGGGGGGGGGGGGGGGGGAAGGTGGAGAGGGGTGCAAGTGTAGGTTCAAGCCCCACTGGGACCAAAACTTTTTTCCCCATATTTTCCTTTTTTTCTAGTAAGTTTTTACTTCTTTCAAGACTTATCATGAATGTATTGTACTAAAGTGGAAAATATTTTCATTTTATAGGCAATTTCCTGTTGTTCAAAGTGAATTTACCTCTGAATCAGAAGGGGTAGAGTTAGACATCTTTAAAAATACTGAGTAACGTGCGGTAAAAGTTCTCTATTTTGCCTTCAATCTTTAGATTACATATTGTGGAAGAAATGCAGGTAGGTTTTACTTCTGCGTGCCCCAAGGTTATTTTTGAATGAAGTGAGCAAAATTCAAAACAGACCCCCAGGATTCGACCCTTTTTTCAATGTTTGGAGTTGGAATTCTGTCTCATTAAATCTGTTTACTTGAGGCACCCCAGAAAAAATGATATTTACAGTTTTATTTTGTGTTTTATAATTGTTTAACAATAGTTTGATGTTTCTTTTATCAAAATTAATGCTATAAGGAATTCTCTGCAAACGTTTTAGATAGTGGCCATCACATTGAAATTTGTCTCTACTTTAGCTTGAGGAAATACCATAAATTATACAAAATTTACAAAAAAACGGCACGGTAAAAATTGTTTAAAATTTGCAACACAGGGCGAAACATGGTCAACATTAAGAATATACCGAGCAAATGTCATTTTTAAACATTACTATTAGGGGTCCAATACCTTAATTAACTTCTTCATTGTTCTAATTATTGCAATATATACGTTCAGTTGTTGCATTCTAAAGTTGTCCGAGGTCCAATATCTATTAAATCACACACTTTTGTTAGTTGGCGGGGTAATGAATAAGCAAAACGTCGACGGAAATATCGGCATATTTATAAAACATACACGAAGGTAATTAGAATGGACATTCGTCAATACGCATTCCTGATTTGAATCAATGAGGTGAAACATAGGAATATGGCGGCGTTTATATCCCGTCTTTTTTGATTTAGCTGAAATATAAGCTCTATCTCAGATTACAGACATTCAGTATACGCGTAAATATGTAAACATGTTTTAGTGCGAAGTTGTTATACTATCATATTTTGCAAATTTTTGTACATTAAAGTAGGAAAAAATGAAGGTCAGATTGATGCAGCTCATAAGACGTCTGATTGGTTGAAAAATGTATAAGGTATTCCGCGGTGCATATTTACCACGTAAAGTTGTCTTTCATTTGTGTAGAATGTGTTAGATGAGTTTGAAAACTATCGTATGTCATGAATTGAAATTCTAATCCATCATAACTGCCTAACATTGTATGGAATGATGCATTTTATGAGAGAAATAAACATTTTTATCTATGAAGCATTTTAATGATTTTAGTTTTAAAAATAACTGCCGGACTATGGGTAGAAAATAGTGCCCCATGCAGGTTTATGATAGTCGTTGGATGTTTTTTTGTTGTTTTTTTTTCATCCTGAGTAGATGACATAAAACTGTTTAAATGTTAGGAAAGGGCTGTGATCGGAAACATTAAGATGTGGGCATATGGAACTTGAGTATGTTCCGTCTGAATATCCTACTGCTCACGAAAGCATTCAGTTGGTAGACCGTTATTTATTTCATTACAAAAGCAGAAAACAAATGTCGAACTTACTAGTATCGTCAAACAAGTGAACGGTGGAGTTAACTACGCCGTTTAAAGCAACAACTACTACAATCAGTAAACGCCTCTTTTACCCCAGAGATCACTACAAGGTCTGATCTAGGTAACAAATGCATGCATGACTTTGACCCTGATTTGATGACATTATCGTACAAACTGAAGGTTACAAAGTATGACGTTTTAAATACCGTATGTCACAAGCGTCTGCGTAACGCACATTTAACTTCATTACACTCATCTCTACCCGCTAGATCGACTGGTTTCAACAGGAGGTTTCAATTCAAGTTTTCAGTGGTCTTTTCTGCGATAACAGTATTAGTTCATTTAGTTTAGAGTGTTGAGAATTTCATAACAAGGTATTTCGTCAAGGTTTCTGTTTATGTTAAATAAATGCAATCTTTTTAAACGTTATGACATAAAGGTTTAGTTGTCTTATTACTTGTGGTGTTCTGATAATGTAGTGTGTTCGATGTTTAAAGTAATACGGCTTTCTTATACCACTTAGACACATATATTATAAAACAGAAACATAATGTTTTATTTTAAATAATTAGGACAAATTCGACTTCTTTATCAATGTATGTGAATTATCATATTTCAGTCATTTTTTTTTTTCATAGTGTGAAAACTTCAGCCCAGTGGTATACGTCAAATAGTGTAAACGCTATAAATACAACAAATAGAGGGCCATAACTCTATTGAAAATAAATGACCCGGCATATGCTAATGATACTTGTCAGCAATTACTCAAAACTATATGAGAATGTGCCGAACCTTTTTAAAATTTGGCAACTCAAGAGTCATAACTCCATTGAAAATAACTGAACCGGGATATGCCGACAATAAGCACAACTAAGTTTTGCAATGATCACTTTTGTAAAGTTTGGTGTAAATCCGTTTAGTATTGTCAGACAAGTTGCATGGACAAACTTTGTGACAGACAGACGGACATCAAATCAATATTTCTGCGCCACTACATGTTGGAGACATAGATCATTACCGCCCATGCAGGTGTGTCCTGTCCATCCTGCGTCACATCCATTAATACAAGTACCATTCGTATTCATACATGTTGAACCATTTAAACAATGTTCGCTGCACTTGAAAGAGCATTGAAGGCCGTATGTTCCACCTGGACATCCTAAAGTTTAAAGCCGAAGAAAGAAAACACATTACAGGAATTTTATAAATTTAATAAACATTTTTACATCGGGAAAGTCAATTAACTGTACATTTCTAATCCAAAAACGTGTCCTATCAACTCAAGCCAAAATCTTATAAAACCAACATTAAAATATTTCCAATATGTAAAATGCATTTAAATATATGTTTACATACCATTCGAATTATCTTCTTACAAAAAGATCTTATTTGAATATCCAAATATATATTGTTATATTATTCATTTAAGAAAATAAACATATTGTTTGATTGAAAGGACTTACTATATACACAGGTAACATGTTTTTACAGCTGTATTCTAGACTCTAGAAAATAAAATATCTGATAATACCAAATATGGTAATCTTACTATGATCGCATAAATGACCAGTATAACCATTTATACATCCATTTGTACAATGGCCATCAATGCTATTGCAAACTAATTTTGAACTTTTTCTACAGAATGGACTACAGCTGTCTGTACAGTTTTTGCCATATCGTCCATTGGCACACTCTGAAATGGAGAGTTTTACGCTGCTGTTCTTTGGTACAAAAAGTTAATGTCCTTGCTGGGATTTTTGCTAGTTAAAATGATGTGATCTGCATTTATATAAGATTATTTAACTGCACTTTCAATAAGATAAGATTTGATATTCCATTTCGTTTCGGTAACAATCGATTACAAAATTAGGGTTTTCTTCGTTCGAATGGACACATTCATCTCAGCACTGCCTTGGGCTTGAAAAGTAACTTTGCCAACTACGTTTATTTACATTTCTTATATCTGCTTTTATTTTACCCAAATAATAATTTGTTTGGCATTGATGCCTTTATTTTATAAATAGCTGATAACAGTATACAGTTATTGTCTTTTAGTTATGAAATGATATTGTTAGAGGGCGTTGATAGATATCACTTTTCCCAGGTCATTTAATCATCATATTGACTGATTCTTAAAGGCAACAAATATTTTGTTATTTGATACAAGAACTTCAAGGCTACTTGTGGAAGTAGTTGCAAACATTTGCAGTGGTTGATTTGTTGTTTCCCATGTTTTAGTCTGAAATGGTTTATGACGTCACATGTTATAACGTCACAACGTTTTGATGTCCATGCTGTAGATTAAGATGTGTTTTGGTTCCATCCTCGAGTCAACATTACTTTTTTCAATATCATATCACAGTGTTTAAACCAGTAAAAATATGAAAAAAAATAACCTTTATAATAATAATTATTTGCAACGAACATGATATCAACAATTCCCACTCGAAGTGTGTCGTCACTCCTAAAGTAACTTTTACTTTCAATTAATGGTAACATTAATCGAATGCTTGCCGTAGTTAAGAGGAACCTTGAGCGGGATTTAATAGCCAAATAAAACATATGTGACACAATATGCATTATCGCTAGATGATTTTTACATCGCTGAAGAAAACTCTGTTTGGGTGATGTTAGAATATAGTGAACATATGTATCGATTTCCTATTTGTAATACGTATATTATGCCGACTTTTAATCATAATCCAGACTACCATTATTGCAGCGACTTTCCGTCCATCCAGGCTTACACGAAGAACAAGTACCATCATCTTTATCACAGACTGTTTGACAATGAGTGCTACATTTTTCAGTACAGCTTTCACCGAAATTCCAATCAGCACATTCTATGGAATGAAGACAGGAAAATGTTCAAGTTTTAATTATAAATGATAATTTGAAACAAAATATGTCCAGGTTTGTTTTTCGAATAATAAGTTCAGCGTATGTGATAATTCATACATGGTAATATTTGATTCATCGGTACATATAGCGACTAAATACATAGTATATTTTTAAACAAACATCAACTGGAAAACAATACCTCCCCAAATCCTGACATCACACAAGACAAGCTGTGTGCCATTAGTTGCGAGCTGGATTCTGAGTTGATTCCCATATATAGCTTTTGTACACCTAATATCAAACGTCGTTGTTCTCGGAGCAGTGTTATCATGCTTATAGCATAGTTCTTGGCCAGAATGGTCGTTCGAATGTTTGTTCGTATTATTTTTTACAGTCACTTCAAATTTCTTGAAATAATCTAAAATATATGTTGTATGGTAAATATGAATCAAAATTTATTCTTACGGAATATAATTACTGAGAACTGCACTTTTCTAATTATCTTAGCTCTGATCAATATTTATTAAAAGATTTATAATTTCCTGTAACATAAAAAACAATAAACATGTATATGAAGAAACTCGTTTACTTTGCTTTAGTATCTGTTCTAGCATAAAACTGCTGTTTTTCATTTTCAGTGGGTGTTTTAACAGAAGAGTAAATGTTTTAAGAAAGTGCTTCTGGCACTCCTACGCTTTAACTCAAACTACACTGAAAATCCCGCGGAGTTCATAAACATTTAATGACGTTGATAGACAATATATATTTATTTTTCCAGCTTTCACATGTTTCATGCTAGAATAGTGTTAACCCATATTTGTTTCCCGTTATTACATTAGCAGATTCCTTCGTGATACGTAGGTATCTTTGTCCTATCGAGATCTGACACTTGGGATTCTGCAGATATTTTAAATGAAATCAATGCGTTATCCCACCAATTAGATGATTGAAATAAGCATACATAGCTCAATAGAAGCTCAGGTAACCTCATCAACCCGCCCGCTTAGCTCAGTAGGGAGAGCGCAGATCTACGGATCACGTGGTGGCGAGTCCGACCACCGGGTGATGCGTATGTTCTCCGTGACGATTTGATAGAAGACATCGTGTCTGGAATCATTTGTCCTCAATCGGTGATTTTTGTGGGGAAGTAGGCTGCTACTTGCGAAAAACAGGTTTGTACTGGTATAGAATCAAGGAACACTGGTCAAGTTAACTGCCTGCCGTTACACAACTGACATACTGTTGAAATATGTTGTCAGACATGTCACTCACAATTATTTATGTTTATTATAAAGCGTTTACTTCTACTTATTTTCCTTACGTAAGTACTCTCTGCGAGTAACAATAGAGACATTCCTGATTTTGTACTTTTCTTTTAGCCAAAGTCTCCACCATGGGGTAACCCTTGACTGATTTGCATATATTGTATAACTGCAAGTTGATAAACTTTTGTCGACAGCCATTATCGCAAATTGCTTTGTCTCTATATTACTTTGGTGGCGGGCCAGCATTAACTGTTCGTCACTATGACCTACAGGCACTATATTTTCTGCAAAAAAGTCAGCTTAGTCAGGGTTTATCGGCACTATATAATTTACTTGCAAACACTTTATCACGAGGAAAATATATAACAATATGAGCGTACTTTATTTTCAATAAATGGTATGTACACATGTAATAAAAATATCGAAATAGTTCAATGGTAGATTAAAGTATAATGACACACTATGTTCTCAGTCTGAACATTTGCTTGATTCACCTCAATTTTATAAAAAAAAAAAAAAAAAAAATAAAATAAAATAAAATAAAATAAAAATAAATTTTGTGATCATGAGAAACCTATAATCGTGTTTTCCCAATAAATCTTAGGAATCAATACTAGCACATCTTCTATCGAGTAACCTTAATATTTATAAAGTTTGAAAAAACTACATTTATATAATACTTACCACGTTGGCACCCAGGACCTACCCAGGCGAAGTCACAACCTGAGGGACAGTTTCCCGTGCTGCTGTTACATTGTTCATTATTCATACAATGACACTCGAAATAACAGTTTGGTCCAAAATGGTTTCTGGAACTACATTTCGTATCTGAAATGATGTTGAAAGCGGCAACATTACATGAGCGCATTTATAGATGTTTTCATAATTATTTCAAGCGGACATAAGGAAAGATACTAAAGCCAAACAAAAATAATACCAACCCGTGCTTGTTTTCAAGAAAAATAAAACAAATATTTACCCCACCAACAAAAGTAAGTTTTTCATTACCTAAACCATCTAAAATTATGAACATTTTTCTTTCTTTCTTACACAACAAATTGTTATTACAATGTTATAAACTGTTCCATAATTAAGTTTCTTACAATTTAATGATTGTCTCATGCTGAATAATAATCCTTTAAGGTTTCGTATCTTTAGGTCATATACGTTTTGAGATCTTTCAGGCTCTTTACATATCATTTTGACTAAGTCAAGAGCCATTACTCTGGTATAGCAGTTGCACAACTTCACATGCTGAATGACATGCATAAAATTTGCATGACCCTAGGCCATAAACATTTTTGACTAAGTCAAGGACCGTAAATCTAGTTTTACTGAGTCAAACCTCTTTTCTTATATGCTTTTCTCTGTTAAAACTCTCTTACGCTAGAATGACGTCACGTTAACGGTCGGTGACGTTAATGTTTTTGTTGCGACCAAGAAAGAGCGCTACTATATTTTTCATCTACTGATTTAGATTAAGGGGATATTAGAATAGAAATAATTTATACCAAAACCGTATTTTAACACTATTTATACACTCGGGCGGTAATACGTCGTACAAATAATTTCACTTGGGCTGCACCCACGTGAAATTATTACGCCCGACGTATAACCGCCCATCGTGCATAAATAAGTGTTAAAACACTCTTTTGCTATAAATTATTTCTTAAAAGTGGGTTCGAGCCTCACTCGGGGCGTTGCATTCTTCATGTGAGGAAGCCATCCGGCTGGCTTACGGAAGGTCGGTCGTTCTACCCAGGTGCCCGTTCGTGATGAAATAATGCACGGAGGGGCACCTGGGGTCTTCCTCCACCATTAAAGCTTGAAAGTCGCCATATTACCTATCATGTGTCGGTGCGACATTAAATCCAACAAAAAAAAAATTCTTAAATAAAATCCCTTGTGCACAACTTTACATGCTGAATGATATTCCTGTATGGTTTCATGAGGTACATGCGACGCAAACTTTTATTCCCAGTATGCACATTTGGTATTATAACTGTGAGAAATATAAAATAAAACCAAAGTGCACAACTACACATGCTAAACAATAATTCTATGATGTTAAATGACTCTAGGTCGAATACTTTTTGAGATATACACAACATAAATTCGTACGGACAAGGGCAAATCTAGTGACCAGCTCTCAAATGAAAACTATATAAGGGGTAGAAATGGAGGGCGGGGGTTGGGGCGTGTGGCACAAATAGTATTACAACATTTTGAACTTGCCAGATTTGATCTTGAAAGAGATACATTTAGATTTTCTGAAATTTTATTTGACTGCGGCTGAATCATGACTCGATTAAATAGTTGACCTTGGTTGTCCAAAATGTTTTCAATTGATGCAAGATTATTTTCTTGAACACGAACTTCCAACGACTACTCCTCCAATAAAACACTTTCATACAAACAACTTTAGAAGGCAAACTTGCACGGTCTAAATTGTAAATATACACGATATGTTTTGCCCAGAGACGCTGCATACCCGAGAACTATACACTTTCGGTGGCGAATCGAGAAAATTGCTTACTGTGGTTATCGCTTGCTGTGCGATTGTTTGTTTGTTTGTTTTTGGTTTAATGCCGTTTTTCAACAGTATTTCAGTCATGTAACGGCGGGCAGTTAACCTAACCAGTGTTCCTGGATTCTGTACCAGTACAAACCTGTTCTCCGCAAGTAACTGCCAAATTCCCGACATGAATCAGAGGTGGAGGACTAATGTCGTTTATCAAATAGTCACGGAGAACATACGCCCAGCCCGACGATCGAACTCACGACCCCGCGATCCGTAGACCAACTGAGCTAAGCGGGCGGGTTGCTGTGCGATTGAGTCGCCCACAAAATATTGTGATGAACTCCTTTAGCTCATCATATATGTAAGTTTTACGAGAATGTTAAGGTAGTTTTATACATTCGATACAATTTCTTTTTCTTTAACATATAATTAAATCCTGGTATCTCTAAACTTCAGAATATACTTATAGCTGGGCAGATTAAGTCATATATTTAGGAAAATACTGCATTTGTTGATGCAAGAATGAAATTTGGCATGTGTACTCGTCTGAGCCTCCTTCTTTCAAAAAGTCTGCTAGCCACTTGAAAATTCAATATGGCGGCCATTTTTCAAGATGGCCGCCACAGGAAGTTGCTTTTTGACTTAAACAGACCTAAACCGAGTTCATTTTTGTCAATTTTGAGCAAAAGATATCTTTTAAGATGTTTTGAGTGTGCAAAACCTCTTTTTGAGACACAAAAGACTGGTTTCAAAATCCAATATGGCGTCTTTTTTTTCAAGATGGCCGCCGTTTTATGTGAAAGATCTAATTTGCCATTAATACTGACGTTCCTAGGTGAATCAATTTTAATGTTATAGTCAAATAACATATTTAGAGTGTTAAAGGACAGTTTTTGTCTCGCCTGAGACTTTAGGAACTGATGGCGGACTAAGGCGTAGCTTTTCCGACGGGACGATTATGACGACGGCGGCGGTGGCGTCAAAGTTAAGTTTGTATGTCAAGTCCTTATCTCAGAAACTACTCTGTTTATTGGGTTGAAACTTCACGCATGCCTTTGTGGTCATTAGGCGCTGTACTAGGCCAAGGTCCATAACTCTGAAATAGATTTTAACAAAATTATCTCCCTTTTTAACTTAGAATTTTTAACGTTGGGTCTTCGTATTAAGTATTTTTCTCAGAAACTATTAGGTTTATTGGATTGAAACTTCACACACGCCTTCATGGCCATTAGGCACTGTACTAAGCCAAGTTCCATAGCTTGATTCGAACTTTTGGTCCAGCTTTATATAATGCAGAAAAATTTAAAATTAAAGTGTATATAGCAACCCACGCAGACACATCATTTTGATAAACAGAAGACCTGCTTTGTGTCATCTACTGTACTTGTTTCCCCTGGAAGGCATTTCTAAAGACTTCTTATTTTGGCCAAATAGTTGTCACAATTGCAGCTGTATAAATCTGTAAACGGGAGTCCAAAACGATTGCATTTACACCTAGAACAACATTGTTTTACATGCACATTTGGTCAGTTCTTCACAGCTATTTGCAACTGGTGGATTGTTGTCCAGTGCATCTGCCAAGGGTCACCATGTTTCTGCCATCCCCATTCAGCAGGATTTTTCGACTTCCATTTGGCAAACAATGCCTGTCCCCATATACAACCAGCTTGGTATGCAGCACGCTTTGTATGTTTAGCAAGGGCTGCTTGTGTCGGGCCAAGAGCATCATATGACGTCTGTTTTTTTAGCAAACATGTCCAGTCTGACGCGATAAATATCTGCTATAAAACTTGACCTGTCTTACATGAACATGACAAGCTTTTCACGAACTCCCTTGTCCTCATCACTGACCGATACACAGCAAAGTTCTTAAAGGCATCAGTCACTTCCGAACAAACATTCCAGTCTTTTTACCTTTTCCCCGGAAACCTGACACTACATCAAAATCTGTAAACGCACGAAAGAAAGCAATACCTTTCGCTTTCTCATGGTCATTTGATTGAATGACATCATTTATGGGAATCCATCTCAAATTTGTTCCCTGTCCGAAGGCTACCGAAGGTCAAGATCTTTCAGCTTAGAAAATACATGAATAGCTATGAATAGCGGTGGCAACTAAATCTGTGTCTGTAGCTTTACTGGCAAGCTGTTTATGACCCTCCGCAACAGCATGCACGCATTAACATCCGTATATCGAGTTACGCATGACTGCATGCGTCAGACCTTCAAGACTGATTTTCCTGATTGCATACAGTCTTTTCCTCTCTGGTCTATTTGTGTGTGCATTTCAACATGTCTGTCGGCCAAAAATAAATTTAATAAAAAAGATCAGTCTAGTTATCATTATCCCCCAAGATACTGCACTAATTGGTTGGGATTTTCCCGGTGCTAGTAACCCTTCGTCTAGCGCCATGACCTCATTTTGTTTTTGTTGTCATTGCTTTACATGTATTTTCTGAGCTGGAAGGGCTTGGCCTTGAACAGTTGTGGGTAGCCTTCAAACATTGAACACACTTGAATTGGATTCCCATACATGATGTCATTCAATAAATCGGCCATGTCAGTAAGTAGTGTCAGGTTTCCAGGGAAAGGGTTAAAAGGATGTTTGCAGAACTTTGAATGTTTGCCGGGAAGTGACAGATGTCTTTGGGAACCTAGGAATATATCGGACAGTGATGAGTAATGAGGACAAGATGGTTCTTGAAAAGCTTGTCATCTTTATTGCGTCAGACTGGACATGTTTGCCCCAAAACAGAGATCATATGATGTTATTCCCCCAACTCCAGCAGCATTTGCCAAACACACAAAGCGTGCTGCATACCAAGCTGGTTGCATATGGGGACAGGAACTGTTTGGCCATGGAAGTCAAAAATTCCTGCTGAATGGGGATGGAAGAAACGTGGTGACCTTTGGCGATACACTGACAAACAATCCACCAGTTGCATATAGCTGTAAAAGAACTGACAAATGTGCATGTAAAAACAGAATGTTGGGTAGGTGTAAAAGCAATGGGGTTTGACTAGTACTCGTGTACAGATTCTAACACTCAAATGTGACAACTAATTTGGCCAACACTCTAAGTCTTGAGACATGCTACCAGAGGAAACAATACAGTAGATCGGAATTGTTTCACAAGACACAAAGCAGATCTTCCTTTTATCAAAATTGCTGTGTCTACGTGGATTGCTATAATAATTATACACATTTAATTTTTAAAATGTCTTGCCTTATATAAAGTTTTGACTACACGTTCCAATCAAGCAGTGACGCCATAAAGGGGACATAATTAAAATATATTCCATGTAGAGACACAAAAACTTATCGTACAATTTTCCCAATTTTAAAAGGGGATAATTTTATTGAAATTGATGCCAGAATATGAAACTTGGCTTTGTACAGTGCCCTAATGACCATTGAAGGCATGTGTGAATTTATCCACCCATTAAAATAGTAGTTCTGAGAAAAAAAACTTAATACGAAGACTTAAACGTGAAAATTCTAAGTTGAAAAGGGGGATAATTTTCCTAAAATATGTGTCAGAGTTATGGAACATGTCTTTGTACAGCGCCTAATGATTATATCTTGAGATCCACCTCTCTTTTGTCCGAAATAACCAGACCGTTATTTAATTATGATACATCTCTAAATAATTCACTTGCACGACCGTGCTCATGACAATGAACTACAAGTTCAGCATTTATTCCTCATCGTCACGCCAGTGTTAAAATGTTGATTCAACATTATCTATTACATTTGCTCTTTTCTTGTCATATCGATAAATGATATATGATTTTATTAATGTATTAAAACAAGAATAAAAAACCTTAACGTCACCGCCGCCGTCATAATTGCCGTCGCCGTCGGAAAAGCTACGCCTCAGTCCGACATCAGATTTAAAAGACGCAGACCAGACAAAACTGTCCTACAACACTCTAAATATGTTAATTGTCCATAAATTAAAATTGGATTTAACTAGAACGTCAGAGTTAATGGGCAAATTAGTCTTCACAATAAAACGACGGCGGCCAACTTGAAAAAAAGACGCATATGGATATTGGAAACCAGTCATTTGTGTCTCAAAAATAGGTTTCGCACATGCAAAACATCTTATGAGATATTTTATCTCAAAATTGACAAAAAAAAAACACTGTATAGACTGTTTAAGTTAAAAATCAACTTCCTGCGGCCATCTGAAAAATGGCCGCCATTTCTGAATTTCAGTGGCCTAACGGCTTTTTGAAAAAAGCAGGCTCAGACGAGTACACAGCCAGAAATTCATGCTTGCCATCACACGAAATCAGTATTGTATCAGTTTAACTGCCCAGCTATTACAGATTTCGGCAAATTAGAAATGATAGACGATTTGAAACATCTTGACCTCACACAAGTTTTCACGATGGATATCTATTGGAAAATCACAATTTTCATAACAGTGTTACAAATAGAAATTCTGTTGCAATGTAGCTTTGGATTAAATTTTTCACAGTTGTAAATAAAGATATGACCTATAATATGAGGAAATAAAATGTATGTGCTTGTTTATGAGACATTTATCCATAAGTAAAGAGATCCGCACATTACAAGCTGAAATTAAGACACTATTCGTTTTTTTATGATATTTTGTCTTTAGAAAGTAACTTTGCTGTTTTAATAAATGTAGTCACAGATTGTCTTTAATTTAGAAAACGATTTTCATCTCCATTTACCAAGTTAAGGTTTGATTTTACGCTACCCGTTAACACCCTTACTTCCGGTTTATCAAACGTGCATAACTTTTATCGTATTTGATAAAAATGATTTCTATTTATAGAGAATTTAACACCGTGTATCAAACCTTGTCCAAACATATTGAAAGTACAATTAATATGACTATTTAATAATTTCCTATTACATTTCACATACATTATCAACATTGAGAGTAACATTTTCGTTCGCCGCTCATGTGATAGTCAAATGCATTGTCACTTCTCGGAAGAAACCCTTTTTCAACTTTTCATGAAGTTTGTTTGAAATCATAATCTTATTTTTAAGTCTGATATGCATATCTTTATACCTTGTTCAGTTGAATTTTGAAGATAAGCATAAGGCAAACTGTAATCTCTTAACTTAATTTGATAGAAGTTAACATATATATGTTACGTGCTTTAATCCCAAACACTTTGTTGAAGGATAAGGGTACTCCATCCTTGAATTTACAATTGTAATTTTCAAATGATATAAGTAGTGACAATGTTGCCGTGGTATATTAAAAATGGATACAGTACCTGAAACACGCTAACTAAATGTATTGGTTAGTAACAAGTAGGATTAACGAGGTTTGTAAATATTAAGATATTGATTAAATTATGTCATTCCTCTTCTCGACCTAAAAGCATGTAAAGTGTTCCTCTGATATTTTAAACCGAACTATACTAAGATTGGAGGTAATAATCGACCAAGAAATGCATGGAGGGATGTTTTCTAACGGAAAATTTTACTTTTCTAGAATAATTATTTGAAGCATCATAACAGTTTCAATTCATGCATCATTCATAGATTTTCTACACCGAGTGTCACTCAGTGCAAAAGACGTTTGTCAATACTACATGAAACACTCATTTATACAATTCAGAAAGAAAAATGAAATATATCGGGATTGGTTCAATTTGATCAGGACGTTTTAACTTGATATGTGTATGAATTAAATATGTAATTCAACGTAAAAATCAAGATCTGACTTCTAATTAGTAATTATGATTATAAGATGATAACATTCTTCTGTCATAAGCAGTATATAGAAATGCTTGTATTCTAAAGACTTATATGTCTTAACAAAAAAATATAAATGCTATAATGATTTAATGAAATGATATACTCAAAATAAAACGTTTTGTTAGCACATTTATTTGTATATACATGTAACTATAACATGAGATACGATTTTGATGTTTTCATCAATTTAACTAAATTTGTTGGGGCAGACAATTTATAACATAAATTTTATTATGCTCGGACTCATTCTGCTGTCTGACTGACAGGTTATTGCCATTTGATGTAAAACAGATCTTTTTGTCAAATAAAGACAATATCTGTGTTGTCAAATTATTAATACTTTGTAAACAATAAGTGAACATACTACAAAAACATGACATCACAGTGACTGCATTAAAAATTGAAAGTTCTCACGTCAGAATTTTACCTCCTTTCATACCAAAATTTCAGGATGCGCCTTCATAACATGCTTTCAGCCAGGCCTCTATCCGGATTTAAATGTACCCTGCAGGATTGCCAATGTAATTGAACTGACTAAACTGTTTTTCTTTTCTGTATAATAATCATAAAATTTAGTTGGTATTTCTTAAGCAGTAGAAAAACAATGTTTACCTGA